>NC_086154.1:192129729-193544729 GCF_035149785.1 Candoia aspera
GTTGGCCCTGCAAAGAAATTAACCTAAATGGAAGGGTTCAAGAGGTTATTTTAAATCCCAAACAGTAATTACCTCAATGCCCAAGAAGCCAGGTGTTTTCTGCTTTAGGCACTGTGACCTGTTTTATTTTGAGACTGTAGGAGTTGTTGAAATATCACTGCTGCTCACTTAAATTACCTTAACAGACAACTGTGTCAGAAGATAGATCAAAAAGTATGCCTACTATGTATAGCAAGTTTTATCGCCAAATAAGCTATAAAAGATCTTTTGCAATTAAAATAATTAGCATGGTCCCGTTGCCTTTATTGGAGCTGTGTGATAAAGAACAGATTGCAAATGGGCATAAGCAGGCATTTGGGACTGGAATATGAAATCTGAAATCTAGATAATTGGCCGTCACTAACATGCCAGGAGAATCTTCAAAGAACTCACACTATACAATCTTTCATTGTCCATACACACTCCATCAACTATAAAATAGTGAACTACAAGTTTGCTCTTTGTGCCTGACATTACTTTCTGGCCTTTTATTAGGACACAGAAGGGGGGATAATTTAAAACCTTCTTGGAAGACCCCTTCTTCCTAGAGTTCCCCAGTAAAAGACAATAATAATATACAGCTACCAGTCAGGCTGAACCTCCTGATACCTCTTAGATTGTCCAGCTGAAAAGTCTGTAGCCCTTCTACCCCAGACTTGAGCTCCCCTCTAGGAAAATTAGTAAGGAAAGTGCTTTCCATCTTTCCATCCAAATCCCAGAAATATAGATTTATAGAACTGAATGAACCTTATACTTATCCTGATACACAAGCTATAGCTATAGCTGCAGAATCACATAGTCATGCATGTGGGAAATGAAGCTACATTTCCCTTCCCCACCCCCAAATTCCAAATAAAATCAATACCATCAGCCTGGCTAAATAGGTTACTTATTACCTCCTTAAATAAGCTCTTGGCTTTCAGCATATCTTCAGTGCTTAGAAAGAGATCGGATAGACCTCCTCTTTGGATGTTTGTAGGCAGGATCTTCTTGTTCCTCATTTCTCCTTTCTTCTGAGCACTTATCCTCGGTTTCACAGAGCATGATGAATAAGGGCGAGTCAAACTCTTTGGGGAGACTGACTCCTGCTTTGACTAATCAAGGGCAATGGTCTGTTTATGATGTCCTGGGTCTAGCCAGCAAATCAGAAGTTATCTAGAGGCTAAGTCTATCTTCCTAATGATCCTTGGTGTCTGGTTTTCTCCAGTTGGGTTTACATGGCTTTACATGAGAGAGGCTTTTTCAGTAGACTGAAGCTGAATTCCATCTGTTAAGACCTCTCAGCATGGAGTCCGTTTATTAGATGCTTTAGAGGGACTTTTAGGAGAGGAGGGGTGAGAGGTCCCAGCTTTAACTCCATGGGCTCAGGCTTGCCACTACAGGCATTAACAGACTCAGACAGATTTTGAAAGTTTCAAAATGTGAGCAACAAAAGTTCATCAGCATATGGGGATGACACAGTTTATCCTATAACTTATTTTCAGTTGAAGCTGCATACAGTTCAGTTCAGAGAATCGGTTACAGATTTGGCAGAATCTTTTTGCAACCAAGAGAATTAATTACTTAATAATATGTGTGCAACTGCAAAATATATTTTCTTCTCCCTTCCCCCAAGCTTAATTTCTTTCTTTAAAAGGAGCAAAGGTCCTTTCCTTACAATATAATATGAGGTTTCTTTTAACCCGGCATCTTTTCCTGCTTCCACCATCTGAAGCTTCTTCTGCATATACTTTTTTGGGGGGTGGGGGGGGTTGTTATAACACTTCATAGTTGACTTCAAAGGGACATTATGCATGCATGAAATCTTTAACTGTCATGTGGTTGTACTATATGTAATCTCTTCCTTCTTGTGGTCTTGTTTTATCTATTCTTATTGTTTTAATGGGTTTGTAAAATGCTTTAATTCCTGGTTTTATTGTATGCCACCCAGAGTCACTTCATGTGAGATGGGCAGCCAAACAAATTTGACTAAATGAATAAATACATACATTTGCTTAACTTTACTAGCATTAAAATGGGTCTGTCATGCACATTAGATTTACATTAATCAGATACTGGTTTGGGTAGAAAAATATGGAAGCAAAATTCTGGGTGAAGTTCCAAATTTTTAAAAGGAATTCCAGTTATCTCCCTCACCCCCTAAAACAAGCATAGAAATGTTCCAGCAAGGGTGTGTGTGTGTCATTGTTCTGTTTTTGTGAAAACTCAGGTGGTCAGAAGCAAATTTGGATCACTGAATATATATTATCCACCTGCTTTATGACTACATTCATACAATATGTTAATACAGTGTTAATATTTAATTAACCCAATTTTCTGAGTTTGCAAACTCACTACATTCTAAATTAAGCAACCTGGTTAAGTTTATAAACTAGAAAAAAATAGCTTAACAAGTTGTACAAACACAGACCATGATGTGGACCATGTATACAAATTCAGACAGCTAAAAGGAAATGTTTAAATGTTATGATAAATAACATTTTCAGAAACTGAATGGTAGAACAATAAAAGTCCATATTATAGTAACTCAATTACTCTCATGGTTGAATGAATAAACTGAGATTTTACTCAGGCAAGATATACAGCTTATCTGCTCTACCTGATTGCCTTGTTGCCAGAACAGGCAGGCAACCATTTCTGGAGGGCAGAAGCAGATGATGTTGCCCTCTATTAATCCCTCACTCACCTTCAAAGAGACCTCAAGTCATTCTTCTCTGCCGTACTTCAGAAGTCCATTTTTCCTTGCTGTGTTGCCTTGAGTGCTCCTGTCTGTCTGAACTTGAGTGCTTCAGTTTGTTGCAGGGGAAAACAGCCCCTTCAACTGAGCCAATGTTTCTTATGCACTATAATATTTCTATATCTCCCTTTACCAGCACTTCTAAAATATCATTGTGGTTAAGACTTTTGCTTAGCATAGAGAAGGTTACTGTCATGCGCTGCCTACCGCTGAGTGAAACACAGACACTGATTCAGGGAAGAGCAGGTTCAGGTTTATTTCAGCGTAGTGCTAGACGAGAAAAAAGCTGAGAGTGAAGGGAGCGCGCCGGTGCGGGGTTTAAATAGCCCGCGCCGGTCAGCGCCCCCCCCCCTTTGGGTTGCGTCATCCCCCCTTTGTCCTGCGTGCTTCCGTGCCGGTAGGTGAAGGGTTGCAGGGCCCCTGCTGGTGCCCCGTGCTTCGCCCATAATCGGTTTCTTTCTCCGGCCGGTGATTGCTGTCAGCTGGGCGATCTCCGTTGCGCTTTGCTGACAGCTTCAGGTGTGCCTCGTGATCCGCCCTGTCTTTGTCTTTCCTTCTTCCTCTTTTGTGTCCTGATGGCTGGGTCATCCGGCCGGGGTCATTCCCTTCTCCTCAGGGTCTGTGTCTGTTGTTGTGCGTGCTTTGCTTATCTTAAATCCCTTCCTCTGCTTCCTAGGTATTGTCATGTGTGCCATTGTGCTGATGCCTTCAGCTCAACGGTACTCATGACATACTGCCCCCCGTTCGAATAGTGCCCCCCCCCCCGGCATTCCGGTTTTCGCCGGGAGAGCTGTCAAAATTTTTTTTTTTTTTTGAATTTCCCGCCGGAGTGTTTTCGCCCCTCCCCCTGTTCCGCCCTCTACCTCGTGTCCATCTTTGGGGTGTGTGTCGAGTGCGCATGCCTCGGCCACACCCTGGGAGTGTGCATGCCCCGACCACACCCTGCTTGTTTGTGCTCAGTTCATCGTGGGTAGAGGCGTGGCTGGTCGGGTGCTTATCAGCTCCAGGTAGGAACCTTATCTTTTTGTATTGTGAGTTCGTATTTGTCATGTGTGCATCCTGGGTGTTTGCCCCCTGGCGATGCACTTGTGACCAATCGTCCCTCCCTAGTGGGCCCGGGGCGGGGGGAGGGTGAGTCCCGGGGGGGAGGAGGTCTACTCAAGTCGCAGGCTTGGGGGGCCCTTTCCCCTGGGGGCATGGTGGGTGGGGGGGGGAGGCCCGAGGGGGGAAGGGTGTTCAAGGGGCCGGTTCGGCTTGGCGCCCCTTGGGCTTGTCGGGGTACGTCCTGTGGAATGCCCGGGTCAGGTCTGGCGCCTTGACATGTTGCGCCACCACCCATTCTGGGTGGGGGAAGTGTTTCCACCTCACTAGGTAGTGTAGTGTTCCCCATTGACGGCAAGAGTCAAGTATTTCTCTTACTTCAAAGTGTTGTTGGCCGTCGATCATCACTGGGGAGGGCCGCGGCGTGCTTGGGTGCCATCGAGAGGTGGTTGCAGGTTTCAGGAGGCTGGTGTGAAATACCGGGTGGAGTCTCCTTAGATTGTGCGGCAGGTCCAGGCGTACTGCCACCGGGTTCACTATCTGTGTCACTCGAAGCGGCCCGATATACTTAGGCCCCAGTTTCTTCGAGGGTTGAGGTGATTTCAGGAATTTGGTGGATAGGTAGACCATATCCCCTGCCTGGAACGTTGGTTGCTGGCGCCGGTGCTTGTCGGCCTGTTCTTTGTAGGCCGCCTGTGCTTCCTTCAGCGCTGCCGTGATTATTGGCCACGATTCCGCTATCTTCCATCCCCAGTCGCTAGCGTCCACTTGGGGTCCCGGGGGTTGCGGCAGCTCCGGTATGGGTACGAAGTCACGCCCAGAGACTACTTCGAACGGGGTTTTCCCCGTGCTCGTGTGGACGGCGTTATTGTATGCGACTTCTGCGAACGGAAGCAGTTCGACCCAGTCGTCTTGGTGGTAGTTGGTGTATGAGCGTATGAATTGTTCCAGGGTGGCATTGAGGATCTCTGTGGCTCCGTCCATCTGGGGATGCCAGGCCGTGGATAGGGCTTGTTGGGTCCCAGTCAGTTTTAGGAAGGCCCGCCAGAATTTCGAGGTGAATTGTGTGCCCCTGTCGGTCACCACGCGTGCGGGACATCCGTGTAACCTGTACACGTGTATAAGGAAGAGTTTGGCCAGTTGCTGGGCGGACGGGACCGATGAGCAGGGGATGAAGTGGGCCTGTTTCGAAAAGTAGTCTTTCACCACCCAAATGGTCGTTTTCTTCTGGCTGGGTGGGAGATCTACTATAAAATCCATGGAGATTTCCTCCCATGGGCAGGAGGGCTCCGCCACTGTTTGTAGAAGTCCTGGGGGCTTACCTGGTGCCCGTTTGGCCATGGCGCATGTCGGGCAGGACGCTACATAGGCCTTCACGTCCCGTCTCAGCGCGGGCCACCAGAATTGTCGTGTTAGATGCAGGGTCTTTAGGAACCCGAAGTGTCCCGCTTGCTTGATGTTGTGTGATCTGCGCAAGATCGCCTGGCATTGCGAGTCCGGGACATATATTCTGCCTTCCCCCCATGCTAGGTCCTGTGCCATCGTCACCTTGTCGGGGTTTGCTAGTAGCCAGGGGTCGGTTTTGAGGGCGGCGGTGAGGTCCGCACGTATACCTCCTGGCAGTCGCGGGTGGCGCCGTCTGGTCGCTGGTTGCCCTGCCGTCGGTTGCGACGTGGGGTTGGGCTGCTTCTGAGCGCCGCTCCGGGTGGTCACAGCCATCCCCAGCTGGGAGGCGGATAGGACCATCCCGATCATATCTGGGACGGGCTCTTCGTCTTGGGGCAGTCGGGAGAGGGCGTCAGCCAGGAAGTTCTTTTTGCCCGGCATGAACTTCAGTTGAAAGTTAAAGCGGCTGAAGAATTGGGCCCATCTGACCTGTTTCAGGCTGAGGCGTCTGGGCGTCCGGAGGGCCTCGAGGTTCCGGTGGTCTGTCCAGACCTCGAATGGTTGGGTGGCTCCTTCCAGTAGATGCCTCCATGTTTCTAGCGCCGATTTTACTGCGAATGCTTCCTTCTCCCACACGTGCCAGCGCCTTTCCGTCTCCGAGAATTTCCTCGACAGGTAGGCGCATGGCTTCAGGATTCCTGTGGGGTCCTTTTGGAGTAGTATGGCCCCCAGGGAGAAGTCTGAGGCGTCGGCTTGGACCACAAACGGCCGTTCTGGGTCCAGGTGCGCGAGGATTGGCTCCGTGGTGAACAGCGCTTTCAGCCTGTTGAATGCGGTTTGACACGCGGGAGTCCAATTTAGTACTGTCCCTGGGTTCTTGGCGCGCCGTGTGTCCCCCACTCCTTTAGTTTTGAGGAGGTCTGTTAGGGGGAGGGCTATCTCCGCGAACCCCCGTGCGAATGACCTGTAGAAATTCGCGAAGCCGAGGAAGCTTTGGAGTTGGCGCCTGTTACGTGGGCGTTCCCAGTTCACCACCGCCTCGACTTTTGCGGGGTCCATTACTATGCCTTCCCCGGAGATTCGGTACCCCAGGTAGTCTAGGCGTGCTTTATGGAATTCGCACTTTGAGGGTTTGGCATAGAGTTTTGCCCTTTTTAGCTTCTCGAGGACTTGTCTGACTAGGGTTACGTGTTCCTCGTGCATCTGGGTGTAGATGAGGACGTCATCTATGTAGACCAGGACTCCTTTGAACAGGTGTTCATGTAGTACCTCATTGATGAGCTGCATGAACACTCCCGGGGCCCCTGCTAGTCCGAATGGCAGCACTTTGTACTGAAAGGCGCCTAGGGGGCAGTTGAACGCAGTTTTCCATTCGTCCCCCTCCCTGATTCGGATTCGGTAGTACGCCTCGCAAAGGTCCAGCTTGGAGAATATTCTACCCGTGGACAGGTGGGCGAGCATGTCTTTCACGAGGGGTAGGGGGTATTTATTGGATAGGGACGCTGCGTTGAGGCCCCGGTAGTCGGTGCAGAGCCGTAGGGTGCCGTCTTTTTTCTCCCGGAATAAGACGGGCGCTCCAACCGGTGAGCATGCCGGCTCTATGAAACCCCTATCCAGGTTTTTATCGATGAACTCCCGGAGGGTTGTCATCTCCTTCGGGGTCATCGAGTAAATCTTCAGCCTGGGTAAGGGGACATCGGGAAGCAGGTCAATCCTACAGTCCGTCTTGCGGTGGGGGGTTAGTTGATCTGCCTCCGCTTCTCCGAAGACCTCTGAGAAGTCAGCGTATTGCTCAGGTAGGTCTTCTGGGGTAGCTATGTTGTCCTGGGCTGCCGCCTCTGCCCGTCCCACTGTGGGGTTGATCCTGCCCACCGTAACTGGCGCCCGGTACGCGCCGTCGTCGAATTGGAAGGTGCGGGTCTTCCAGTTGATGCGGGGGTTGTTAGTCGCGAGCCATGGTATTCCCAAGACTACGATGGGCCGCCCTATGTGGGTTACCACAAATGTTGTTCGTTCAGTGTGGGTGCCCATTTGGAGGGTGACCGGCTCGGTCTGCATCGTGGCTGGTTTCCCTCCTGCTGTTGAGCCGTCCAGCTGGTGGAATGCCAGCGGCGTGGGGAGGGGGAGGCAAGGTAGGTCGAGCTTGGTGACTATGTCGGGGTGGATCAGGTTCTTGGAGCACCCCGAGTCCACTAGTGCCGCGGCCGTGGTGGCTCTGTTGCCAATGGAGAGCCTGATTGCCCCCATTATTATGGGGCTTTCGTCGCTCTGCCTATGTGTTTCGCGCCCCTGTCCCACCACCTGCCTCGCGGCGCGTTTTAAGGCAGGTGGGGAGCATTTCCCGCCGGCTGGTCTGGGCCTTCGGCGTCCTCCCCCCCCAAGTAAGCGTCCCAGCCTTCGTCCGGTGTCGCTATGGCTCTGGTCATCCGGCGGTGGGGGGGCGGCGGTGGGTTGGTTGGTTTGAGCGTCGGTTTCAGTGAGGGTTTGGGAGCGCTAGCTAGTGTTCGGTTGGAGAAGCAATCTGCCGTTCTGTGCCCCATTTTTCCGCACTTCCCGCAGGGCCCGCGAGCAAACTTCTTCTTTTGATATGTGGGACCGGCCGGCCCCAAGTGTGGCGCGGGTACCTTTGGGCTGGTGTTTGTTTTGTCCTCTGTCGTTGCCATTAGGAAAGTGCGGTGCGCGTGTTCCGCTCTCCCCGTGAGGTGGATCCAGCCTTGCAGAGTCTCCGGGTCGTCCCGGTAGAGTGCCCATTGGAGTACCTCGCGGTTGAGGCCCCTTTTGAACATTTCTAGTGGGGTAGTCTCAGACCAGTCATTGATCTTCCCTGCGAGGGCTTTAAATTCGAGGGCGTAGTCCAGGACAGTTCGTGCGCCCTGTTTGAGGCCTTGGAGCGCGCTTTTAACCCTCTCCTTGGCTAGCGGGTCCTCAAAGTAGTGCTTCATCTCTGTGATGAAGGCGTGGAAGTCAGAGAGGGCGGGGGAATTGGACTCGTACATTTGGACGTACCAGTCCGCCGCCCTGTCTTGTAGTTTGATCGCCACGGCTGTGATCTTGTCCGCTTCTGAGTTAAAGGAGTGTCCGTGCCGCCCCATGAACTCCCTGGCGTTTGTGATGAAAAACGACAGTTTCGCGGGGTTCCCGTCGAAGAAAATGGGGAAGTCCTTTGGGGCCCGGGTGTTCGGTGAGTCCCCTCTTCTCGCTTCCTGACCCATGGCTTCGTCCACCTGGGACGCGTGCTGGTTAGCATTTGGCCTATGGGGGTGCGAAGACCCGCTCGGGGTTTGGATCGGGGTGTGTACCTGCACGGGAACGTAGTTGTGAGGCATGGAGGGCATCAGCGACTGCAGCATGGTCCCGAGGTCCCTTAGTTGGGCCTCCATGGCCACGAGTCTGGCTTGCGTTTCTCGGTCCGAGATCCGCGCCACAGCTGTGGTCGGACCTGTCGGCGTTTCCGTAAGGTTGAGCCACCGGTGGGGTTCAGGCGTTCCCGTCCGCTGGTCAGCTTCCTCGATTTGGAAGTGAATCGGCTGGTTTGCCTCTCCGTCCTCCACCGCGCTTGCTGCAGTTGGGCTGAAGCTCCACGCCTGTGGCTGGGGTGCGATGTGGGGCGGGGAGGTCTCCGCGGGTCTCGGGGGGTATGTTGCTCCCTCCCGTGGCCGGGACGCCTCCGCCTCCCTCCGGGGTTGGAGCTGAGGCTCGGGGTGGGCCGGGAGGGTGTCCGTGGCTCCTGGGGTCCGCGTTGCCTCTGGCCTCAGTTGGTCCTCCTCCGCTTCTCGCCGTGCGGCTCGCCCGTCCTGGCCGCAACGCGTCGGCTCCATCCCCCTCCGCTCGTGTTCTTCTCGCCGTCTGTTCCTCCCGCGGCTTGTTGTTGTCCGGTGGGGCTTGGCGAGGCTGAGTTTATGACTCTCAGCTTTATGTCATGCGCTGCCTACCGCTGAGTGAAACACAGACACTGATTCAGGGAAGAGCAGGTTCAGGTTTATTTCAGCATAGTGCTAGACGAGAAAAAAGCTGAGAGTGAAGGGAGCGCGCCGGTGCGGGTTTAAATAGCCCGCGCCGGTCAGCGCCCCCCCCCACTTTGGGTTGCGTCATCCCCCCTTTGTCCTGCATGCTTCCGTGCCGGTAGGTGAAGGGTTGCAGGGCCCCTGCTGGTGCCCCGTGCTTCGCCCATAATCGGTTTCTTTCTCCGGCCGGTGATTGCTGTCAGCTGGGCGATCTCCATTGCGCTTTGCTGACAGCTTCAGGTGTGCCTCGTGATCTGCCCTGTCTTTGTCTTTCCTTCTTCCTCTTTTGTGTCCTGATGGCTGGGTCATCCGGCCGGGGTCATTCCCTTCTCCTCGGGGTCTGGGTCTGTTGTTGTGCGTGCTTTGCTTATCTTAAATTCCTTCCTCTGCTTCCTAGGTATTGTCATGTGTGCCGTTGTGCTGATGCCTTCAGCTCAACGGTACTCATGACAGTTACTAAGTTTGGAACCCTATGAACTGTTTGCTTGTTTTTTGTTACATTTTTTTCCCCTGAGTAGGGTACCTCCAGGCTTTAAAAAAAAAAAAAATCCAGGGGTTTACCATTTTTCCACTCACCTGAGGTAGGAGGGTTTCACCCCCAGATCTCAACAGCCCATAATGGGCTAAAAGTGAAACCTTTCCACCTCTGAGGACACCGACATAAACAATGGGCAAGTCAGTTGACAACTTATTTCATATCAGTAAGCTCAACCAGGCAAAAAGGAATTGGGAACAAGCATTCCAAAATATTCCATGAGACTCTAACTTGATTAACAGAGTATACTCTAAATGAGGCTGGGAAATTCCTAAAACAATTTCCAACAATCTCTATTTACTTCAGACTAGCATTAAAGATGCCTTAATGCCAGGTTTTGAGCCAGCAACATTCTCTCTGCTAAATGAAGAACCTAATCTCTATGTAATACAAACCACTTCTAAAAAACCTTGCCAAGAAAACTGCAGGGACTTGTCCAGGCAGCCTCCAAGAATTAGACATGACTGAACAGATTTTTTTTTTAAAAAAATATGTTATTATTTCAGCAGTGCTGATAAAACCTCATGTTTCCACATGGACTCAAAATATACACATTTGAGGAAAGGAGCAACAAGAGGACTTCATTCAAATTTTTTGTCCTGAGCAACAGGCTAATATGCATCTTCATTATGTCTAATCCTTGACCCATTTTTTTCTCACTCATTCCCTTTGATAGTTCAAAGAATATTGAAATTGCTATTCTAATCAGGTATTTTAACTGCCTTTATCAAAGTCAGGTTTTTAGGATTTCCATGGAATCATAACATTGATTGTAATCCACTATATCTGATCAACAGAATCACATGGTACATCTTTTTGTGGATGGCATTAATTCAGGTTGAGGATGAGGGATGCGTAATTAAATAAACTTCACCTAGAAATGCAGCATAGAAATGAGGTTTGCCTCACTGGGCAGCACAGTGAATTGACAACAGGCCAAAGCAGTCAAGGAAGTTTGCAAGCTCAATCGCAGCACAGCAGTCACTTCGCTGGGTGAGAAGGGAGGATGGCTGTTGTTGCGTGTGTGGGTCCCAGCAGCGTTGGCAGAAGGAATGAAGAAAGGAAGCACTGAATGACCTGTTGCGGCTTGGCTCACTCTGACTCCATGTGCAGCCTGCTTAGTGCCATTTAAGAGGCTGTTAACTGATTTTGCAGCTGTGGGTTACAAGCTCCATGGTGGCCTCTCCCTCTGTGATTTGCATGTGGCTGGCAGGGATCAGCAGCCTGAGCCTACATCTTTTAATTGGTTTTTAATGGCCTTTAATTTAAAAATAAATAAATAAATAACTGGGAAGTGTGTGTAGTTGCAAACAAAGCAGCCGCCTCCAGCGTAGTCTGTATTCGCAAGAAGGCCTCTAGGCCCACACAGGCCCCATAAGCACTCAAAGAAATGAAAAGGTGAATCGTAGCAGCCCTAGTACTTTACTTGGAAGAAAAGAGGAAGATAGGTCAGCATGACAGAGAGTTTCCTGGTTGCCTTCTGGTAAATAGGGCAGCAGCATCCACAGGCTCTTGTTACTTTTCATCCGAATAACAAAAACAGCATTGTGACAGTGTACCACAAGTTCCACCCCTTTGGGGATAGGTGCCACATCGCAACATAGGTAGCAAAGGAGTTGCACTTGTATTGCAACCCAGCTTGCGTCACTCTGATCCTCCTGCCCCCTGTACGTCGGTATTTTACGGCTAGCTGTACCACTGTGGCAGCTGTTTTAACAGAGTATCTACTTAGCGTTTCTCAACCAGGGCTCCACAAGAGGTCACTAGGGGTTCCCTGGGAGAACACGATTTATTTTAAAAATAATTTCAAATTTGGGCAACTTCACATTACAGAGGTAGGTTTCATTATTTTTAGTGTAAGAACACTGTTAATGCATTTGTACAGGCCTACACATGAAACAGGTATAATAACTTTGCAACTTCTGGCCTATATTTGATCCTGAATGTGCAGGGGTTCCCTGAAACCCTATTTCAAGGGTTCCTCCAGGGTCAAAAAGTTGAGAAAGGCTGATTATATCTTCTCAGATGTCCAAATGTGTCAGATGATCCAGGAAGGTTGTCTACTTCAGACATACAGATGTGGCAGGCAACAATATTGAGTCTAGGTAGATTAAAAACACTAATGCATGGAAGACAATGGAAGGTAAGAAGGAAGAAAAGTGGGAGAGACAATGGCATTTATATGGTGACTACAGTAAATGTGAATGATCAGATTTGGGCTTTTCCTCAGCAAAATGTCTCTGAGCAGCATTCTGGCAAAGATAAACTAAATATTCCTGAGAGGGAAATTCTACATATGTTTGGTTTGTTTGTTTTCATTTGACCAATAGTTTGCTAACATCCTCTGTATTTGCCTGTGGAGAGTTTATTCCTGCTTTAGTTTGGGTAACTTGTTTCAGCTTTGTGAGTAAAAAAAAATCACAAATTAATTAGAATGCCTTCATTTGGTTGCGGTGATTAATAATACACAAGGAAATCAGGTTTTACATAATTCATCACCCTGACACAAGCTAGCACTCTTGAGTTCCATTGAATAGAAAGCTAGTTATATTGTGGCACTTGAAAAACAACCTCCCATTCAGTCACTGAATTCTTTGAGAGGGGGCCTCAGAGTCATACTAATTCCACTTCCAATTTACTAAACCCATTTCCAGGTGGAAAAAGAATAACAAACTAAGTAAAAAGAGTTTCTGATGGTGCCAAACAATGGAAAATGTTTGGTTTCTAATATAAGTGACTGAAGCCTGCCAAAATCCCAAACTTAAAGCTATTATGCAGTTAAACATGTGCGGTATACTTGCAATGCCAGTATACTGTTGCCAACATGTTCTGCTGATATATTACAGCCTTGTTGTCCCATGTAAGTTTGTGATGTGCATTTGTATGAAGAAATGGCTGGACATGTATGTGTGAATATGGAGTACATGAGACTCATACAAAGCAGGCCATAAATGCAGAAGGGTTGTTCTAGGATATATCCATTTCTCTGTAACACAAGAAGTTTTTGTTGTTGTTTATTCGTTTAGTCGCTTCCGACTCTTCGTGACTTCATGGACCAGCCCACGCCAGAGCTTCCTTCCACATTGCTTGTTTAAAAATAATTCCTTATCTCTTCTGGCTAACCTCTGGAATTTTGCATTTAATTGGGCATATCTCCCCCTATCGCTGTTGCCTTTTGCTTTCCTTCTTTCTTGGGCTACTTCTAGTGTCTCAGCAGACAGCCATTTTGCCTTCTTGGTTTTCTCTTTCTTTGGGATGTATTTTGTTGCCACCTCCTGAACAATGTTGTGAACTTCTGTCCAGAGTTCTTCTGGGACCCTATCTACTAAATTCAGTCCCTTAAATCTATTCTTCACCTCCACTGCATATTCCTTAGGAATATTAGTGAGCTCATATCTAGCTGATCTGTGGGTCTTCCCTAATCTCTTTAGTCTGATCCTAAATTGTGCAAGAAGAAGTTCGTGATCGGAACTACAGTCAGCTCCAGGTCTTGTTTTTACCGACTGTACAGATGTCCGCCACCTTTGGCTGCAAAGGATGTAGTCAATCTGATTTCGGTGTTGTCCATCTGGTGAAGTCCATGTATAAAGCCGTCTCTTAGGTTGTTGGAAGAGAGTGTTTGTTATACAGAGTGAATTGTCTTGGCAAAATTCTATCAGCCTATGTCCTGCTTTGTTTTGTTCTCCCAGGCTATACTTACCTGTAATTCCAGGTGTCATTGGACTGCCCACCTTAGCATTCCAGTCTCCTGTGATGAAAATAACATCTCTTTTAGGCGTGTTGTCCAGTAGGTGCTGCAGATCCTCATAGAACTGCTCTACTTCAGCTTCTTCAGCATTTGTGGTTGGGGCGTATATTTGGATCACTGTGATGTTAGATGGCTTGCCCTGAATTCGAATTGAGATCATTCTGTCATTTTTTGGATTGTATCCAAGCACTGCTTTAGCCACTTTACTATTAATTATGAAGGCTACTCCATTTCTTCTGTGGTCCTCTTGTCCACAGTAGTAGATCTGGTGGTCATTTGATGTGAAGTGGCCCATTCCAGTCCATTTCAGTTCACTGACGCCCAAAATGTCTATCTTTAATCTTGACATCTCACCAATAACCACATCCAATTTGCCCTGGCTCATAGATCTTACATTCCAGGTTCCAAGGTGTGTTGATCCTTAGAACATCGGATTCGCCATTCACCACCAGCACCGTCGGCTGCTAGCCGTCGTTTTGGCTTTGAGCTAGCTGCGTCATCACGTCTGGGGCTAGTTGAACTCATCCTCTGTTCCTCCCCGGTAGCATTTTGACCATCTTCCGACCTGGGGGTCTCATCTTCCGATGATATACCGACATATCTCTGGTTGTACTGATCCATTTAGTTTTCATGGCAAGAATACTGGGGTGGGTTGCCATCACCTTCCCCAGGGATCACATTTAGTCTGACCTCTCTGTCATGACCTTCCCGTCTTGGGTGGCCCTTCACGGTTTAGCTCATGGCATCATTGAGGTGCTCAAGCTCCAGCACCACGACAAGGTAACGATCCTTTGCTGAAGAACACAAGAAGTTACAAGAATGGAAATTTCTATAAAGACATCAGAAGAGATGGAAAAGATGGTTCCCAAACCTTATTGGAAGTTATAAAAGTGAATCATAACAAGGTGCCATATATGATAGGTAACCTGATTGATTTTTCTGGAGCTTAAAACTTAGCCTCAACAGGTAGATTTTGAGTTGGGTGGGTATGCATGAGACTGACTGACTGAGTAAAGATTTTGGTTCAGTAAGTTATCAATAAAAGTTGTAAACCTCAGTTTATGTCCACATGTCCTGAATCTCTGAATAAATGGAACCACAAATATCACTGGAGATGTTACAAAGTCCCTTTTTATGATCAAGCAACTTAATGACTCCCCAGCTTCATTCCTACTCTTCCAAGCCTTGGCTATGGCTCCCACAGCAGGTCCAAAAATTACTGATTTTTTAAAATATGACACATGTAAATAACCTGGTACTTACTAGACATTCTGACCATCATCTCCCATAATTCTTTTCTCCTCTCTTACTCATCATGCAGATCTAGAAAGTAAAACAATACTAGAGGGGCTGCTTTACTTCCATCACTTAATAATGCTACTCATGTCCTTGGGATTCGGAGCCTTGTATTTATTTTAATTCATTGGTATTTGCAACATTTTGGATTTCAACTTTATTTTTAATATTATTAAATTCTTATTTTCCATCTCTTTCAACACAAATCATGTCATACATTAAATAAAAAGATACCTAATCGTGCTGCTTAATGTGAAGCCATGCTGTTTGCCCTTGGTTATAGACTTTCAAAAAGTTTTATTTCACTGAGCAGCATCTGCTTGAAAGCTGATCCAAAGGCCTTTTGAAAAAACATTGAAGGACACCAAAATCCCATTAAATACTGAAATACCATTACAGAATATATATTTACTTCTAATATTCAATAATTTTCTATTTTAGACCCAAACACCTCTATTACTGGTTGTTTAGTCATCTTTTTTAAAAAAGTAATTATTGTTCCATTACATTTCTGGAAATAGAAATTGGGTTTTGAAGAAGAAAATTACTAGGATCAGTTCTTTTTTTCAGACTGTCCTTGGGATGCCCACCAATTCTCCTGTCTCTTGCTGGTCAAAGTCATTCAAGGCTACCTTTCTAGTATCTCAGTCTTCAACTCATTGCAATATTGCCTGTTAAATGTAAATGTATCCAGTCCAACATAGTTTCTCCTGCTGTAATAAAATGTCTATAAAATGCTCCAATCCTCTGGTAACTTCTGTGTTGGCTTTCTGCTTGGTGGATCTAGGCTTGTATTGTATCTGGTCATTATTAGTTGCAGCTGCTTTTACTACTAATATTTCTTAGCCTAGGGGAAATCTTTGCTGTGATACCCCTGCTTAGTCCAATCTGCCATTATCAAGCAAATTTGTCCACATATTTCCTGATAATCTGCAAGCATTTTTGCTTTAGCAAAGCTGAGTTGTTTCTAGATCACTTTTAATTCTAGTGCTTATGTCTTTCAAACAAAGATTTTTTTTTCAATTCTGTTATCGAATCCTTCCTTCTGAAGGGAAGTTGCAAATAATCAAGATTTGCCCTAAGGAAAACTAAGGTAGTTCTGAAGGTGGATGAAGAAGATAGCGTAGTCTCACAAATCTCACATTCCCAGGAAAACCAAGTAAATACCTTTCAAATTAACCAACTCAGTCAGGGCAGCTTTAGATGTTCAATTATTCTCTCCAAATTAGTACTTTTCAGTGCTTGTGATACTTTCTACTCTATTCAAGCACTGTGAGAATTGGAGATGGGGTGTAGTTCAAGGGACATGGGTATTCAGCTGTAATGGGAAGAAGAGAGAGCACAGTTTTCATTTGAAAGATATGGAGCTTCAGACAAAGCTTGGCTGGGATTGTTGATGGAAGAAAGGAAATTTTACTTGGGTAGCCCAAAAACGCGATGCATCAGTCTGAGGGTTGGCTGTTTCCTCTCTGTTCAATAGGACTCAGCTTTTGAATAAATAAAAAGTCTTCTGAAAACATCCAGCCAAACTTTCAACTGCTCTTTTGGCAGGCAACACAACACAACACTTAACCCTGCCTAAACCACTGGTTGACACCTAATCTGCAGCAGTGAAAAAAAATGACCTGTTTAGATCAGCCCTCCTTAACCTGCTGGTCTCAAACCAAAGGGCTGGGAATTTGGGGAGGTGTGTTCAACACAGCTGGAGGCTTCCAGAGTGGGGAATGCAGTCAAAGCAGCCCTGGAGACATGGAGGCACCTCCTGGAAGGGGCCACTTGCCCCTTTGAAGTGTGGACAGACCACAAAAACCTAGAGGCTCTCAGCACTCCAAAACGCCTCAGCCCCAAGCAAGTACGCTGGGCACAATTCTTCAGCCGATTCGACTTTAAATTAAAATTCATACCGGGGAGGAAGAACTTCCTAGCAGATGCCCTTTCCAGGTGGCCTCAGGACGCTAGTCAGGCATCGGTCATTGTGGGTACTGTGTGGACCGACACACAGCTGGGCTGCCCTGCCGTCACACGCAGCCAAACAAGAACCCAACAGACCCCAGCGCAAACACCCGCAGACGGAGGGAGACGCAGGTCAATTTCACCGAACTTGCAACAACAGCTTGTTCAAGCCATCAAAACAGATACATGGTTACAAAATAACCTACACAATGTATCTCTTAAGGACAGCCTAGCTTGGAAACAGAATAATTTGTATGTGCCAGAACAGTTGCGAGCGGAAGTTCTGAGCAGGTCACACAATGACAAAACAGCGGGGCACTTTGGGTTTGTTAAAACGCTGCATTTAATCAGGCGACAATTCTGGTGGCCTACTCTTAGGAAGGATGTTAAGGAGTATGTCGCTGCCTGCCCCACATGTGCCATGTCAAAACGAAAGGTGGGGAAGCCCCAAGGACTGTTGCAGCCAGTAGCAAGCCCCTCCCGCCCCTGGGAGGAAATCTCGATGGACTTTATTGTTGATCTACCACCCAGCCAAAGAAAAACAGTCATCTGGGTGGTAAAAGACTATTTCTCCAAGCAGGCGCACTTTATACCCTGCGCGTCCATCCCCTCCGCACAACAGCTGGCACGCCTTTTTAAATCACATCTATAAACTCCATGGCGCCCCCTCCCATTTGGTGACTGATAGGGGCGCACAATTTACATCCAGGTTCTGGAAGGCATTTTTAAAACTAATAGGTACCAAGCAGGCACTGTCCACGGCTTGGCACCTCCACACAGATGGCTCTATGGAGATTCTTAACTCCACCCTGGAGCAATTCCTACGATCATTTATAAACTACCAACAGGATGACTGAGTAGACCTGCTACCCTTTGCAGAGGTGGCCTACAACAATGCAGTGCACCAGAGCACAGGTCACACCCCATTCAAAGTGGTTTACAGTAGAGACTTTGTCCCGATCCCAGAACTGCCCCAGCCAGACTCCCCGCCCTGTTCCCCAGATGACTGGGCGGCGCAACTGGCCACAGTTTGGCCCGTCATACAGCTGGCTCTCTCAGACGCTCAAACCACATACAAAAGATTCACGGACAACCACAGGGCAGCGCAGCTGAACTTCAAAGTGGGAGATAGAGTCTACCTCTCCACTAAGTTCATCAAATCCCCACAGCCCTCGAAGAAACTGGCACCCAAATTCATTGGACCATTCCCAATCATAGAAATTATCAACCCAGTGACTTTCAAGTTGGAGTTACCCCACAACTTGAGGCGCATACACCCAGTGTTCCACTGTGCCCTACTGAAACCAGCCACCCCTTCAAAATGGCACAACGAAACCCCCCCACCCCCACCCATCATGATAGATGGTCAACAACATTTTGAAATTAAGGAGGTACTAGACTCCAGGAGGCTAAGGGGCACCTTGCAGTACCTCGTCAAATGGAGACATTTTCCCCACCCGGAGTGGGTCCAAGCGCAAAACGTTTCAGCAAAACGGCTTGTCAAAAGCTTCCACGAAGCATACCCAGACAAACCGGCACCTTAGGATTTTCTTGGGGAGGCAGTATGTCATGTTCCCCGTTGCAAGGCATATGTGCATCACAACGGGGAACTTGCCCATCAGGAAGGAGGAAGGGATAACCATTACCCTTTAAGCACACAAATGCCTAAAACAATCACCAGCACAATAGAGGCACACCTCTGTCTGGACCTAAGACCCATTAACAGATTGGGGGAACTTCCACCCATTACCCCGAGGGACGCACCTGCACCGGACAAAAGTGAAGAGACAAAGGAGACCAGCGGAGATCGCCTAAATCGCCCATCGACGAACCCATATCGCTGCAGATCTCCCATCCGGATCCAGCTTACGGGACAATGGAGGGTGGAGGGGGACAAGGTCTGCCGCGCGGGTATAAATGGGGTACCCCGCTACCATGCCCGCATTCCCGTCTTTTTTCTCCATATGCACTCTGCTTCCAATAAACAGGAAATCCTTAGACCCTCTAAGTGAGTCCGTGTCTTATTGGGAGTAAGGCTACCCTGACATACCTGCTTTAAGGAGCTGGCTCATTAAAATAGCTATATCTTTAATGTGATTGCTTGAAACAGATGCATGTGTTTTCAGGCTCATACTTTTAAAAGGCACTGCTTTGTGTTCCTGCAAATTCTGAAGCAGCTCTTCAGAATCTTATTTATTTCAGTTTTCCTATACCAACCCAATCACGCATAAGCTTATTAAATAGCATGGAGTACAAGGTAGAATTCTTTGTGATGTCTTAAATTCCTTTTGGGGTTGATGGACATATTTGCAGCTTTTGAAGTAGGTTGTGGGCTATGAGAAGGTTCACCCATTCATAGAATAGCTTTCATGTGAGATTTTACCAGTTACAAAACACTTATTTTATAGCATAGTGTCTGTTCCACTCCTGCAGGATACTCTCTATTACCAGTGCTTACTTTGCTTCTTTTTCTGAGCAGTTGGGAACATTGCTTATACAATACTAGGCTAAGGCCATCCATAGTTTTTTGTTGTTGTTTTTTTTGTTTTTTTAAGCAAGCTTGTAGGATGTATTTGGGCCCCAGAGATAGAGGCTGGAAATAGACACTTTGCTTTTCAGCATGCCAACTTCCTATTTTTAAGTTTTTAAAAAGTTGTAAAGTGGGTATCGAGGGATGGATCTTTGGGCACACAGGTACCCCTAGGTACCAGGTTGGGAGCCGAATTACTAAAGACCCTTGGTCTTGAACTGTAATGGTCTGTGAAAAAGTCCTTGAAAGACAGGAGGAGGAGGAGGAGGAGCTGCAGACTAGGCAACAGTCAGATAAGAGGCAGCTTAACCCACAGAAGAAATGTGGGCATGGCAAATGTCTCAGAAGGGACCCTCCCTAGTTTCTTGGGCTGTAAAGGTGAGGAGGGGGGGAGAGATGTACTTTCATACTTGCAAATTTCTGTTACTGTAACCTTACAATAAAGGTAGACTGGTGCTTCTTGTCTGGACTTCTTTGAAGGGCTGACATGAAAAGCATCACTTTCTGGGCATAGCCTGACAGGAAGGACCAAAAGTACTGCAAGCCCATCACATCATCAGTGATCTTGAACAAAGAACAAAGTTCCTCCCATCCAGTTTTCAAAATAGTTTGCCACCCAAGGCAACCTAAGCAGTCTCAATGCTATAGACATTTTATTTTTACTCATTGTAATCCTTTTCTCCCCTCCTCAATAGAGCAGCATTGAACTGTAACAAGGCCCTCCCTTGGTTTCTCCTTTGTTCCATCCTTCCACCATTTTAGATGTTGCCTATCTAGCCTCTGTATACTTCCTCTTTCTGACAGGAAATACAGTTTTCCCTGTTCTTTTCTCTTGGGTCACCTACCCTGTTAAATTATTCTTGGAGTACTGCCATACTACTTTGGATGGCTTTTTTTACACTGAGCTCAGCTTGTCCTTCCATCCATATCTCCACCTGGTCCTAAGATAGCCAAGCCTGGCTAACCTGTATGCCTTGACCAATGGTTTGATCATGCAGCACATCACCCAATTAGACCTGCCATCTTGATTGGGGTGGCTCTTTTTATGTTCTGCAAAGTGAATGCATCAATGAAGCCTTAAGGAAAGTTTGATGATTTAGAAGTAGCTTGTCGCATGTTGGGGCATGGCATCCTGCTTTTAATGCTCCTTTTAAAAAAATATGTTTTTGATCTTAAAAGATCACCCAAACTACAGAAACTGCCTGTTATAAAAATGCTTCACTAACTTTGTCTGACACTTACTAATAGCTTGCTTTCTAGCTCTCCCATTTTGATCCAGCTCCTGCAATATCATCAGACTGTTTTGGAATACAGAGTAAAGAGTTAAGTTCTTTTTTTTTTCTTTCTTTCAGCTAGAGTGGCAGAAACTACCTCTAATCATTCATCATCCTCAAATTGACTCATGTCTGACAATGTCAGCCTTGAGAACCAAAGGTACTTGCCAACACCACAAACTGAAAACTATTTCATTCTAATCCTAAATAAATGGAACTGGAGCATTGCATCTACTATTTTTTTCCTCTTGAGGGAGGCGGTAGGAAAAGAAGAAAGAATGTTATCAGGAGGTGATGATTGAAAAATGGAAGAAGTTTACAGACTTTATTGATGTGCTGGCTATTTTACAGTTTAACTCTCAGGAAGAGGAAGGATTCCACTGAATTCTGCAAGAGAGACAAAAAGAAAGAGTTCATAACTCAGTCAAACAAAGAGAGGCATATCTCATGGACTAAACTGAGATGTTAATCAATTTAAAGCCCAGATTTTATCCATGCAAATTACAGCGAAATGATCTGAAACTTAGTGATGGAGAAAATGTCTGTATCACTGCTTTTAATCAAAGTTCTAATATTAAGCTAAAATGTGGTGTCCTCCATTGGTAGAAATGAAATAGACAGCCCATCCTCTTTCCAAACCCCAGGCTCCAGAATTATTTTTAAAAGATGCTTTATTTGGTCTCTTGCTGTAGGGCAGTGGCCTCTTTCTAAAAATGTAAGATCTTGCTTCAGGGTTCCAAGTCTCAGTGCAGCTAAAGAAATAATGGGCTCAGGTCCAGTCAAGCTATCTCCCCTGTTTTCTTCTGAAGCTGTTTCTATCTGGTGCTTCTGACTGCAGCTTAAGTAGAAGGGATCTTGTAGATCACCTTCATCCACTCATTGGTGCCTGTAGGTGTGAAGTTGGAGACACTGGTAATGGAGATCATTAGCATGCAATAGATTCAGTAATGATTCTCATTTGTATTCAATTGTATTCATTACGGGTTTTCTACCACTTGCATTTTCTATCTGGCCTTTTTCTGCTCAAGAGTGCTCCCACAGTTGATTATTTTTCTCTCTTTTAGGGGATGCTAATCAACTCTCATTTCTAAGCATATAACAAATTCTAAAATACTTTTGTTGCAATTTTGCCCTGGTCAAACAGTATTTTTCACAGACCACTTTATAGTATCGGGGTAATGTTTCTGTGGTGATGTAAGCAGCTAAATACCTTATATGCTATAATAGAGTAAATCACCATTAAGGAAGGAGTCTCATTTTCTATAAGCAGTAATAAACTCATGCATGAAGCCGCTATTGAAATTGCAGCAAGCCTGATCCAGTATCAAATGAATAATCTAACAAAATGGAAATAACAGTTAAGAAAGCAAGCAAGAAAGCAAGCAAACAGAGAGAAAAAATCCCCCCCAAAAAACAAGAAAAAGAAGAAAAAAAATTATCTGATTTTCATAGTACATCTCTGACAGGATGAGCTGCCATGACTGAGACTACTTTTTTTCTCTCTATATATATGGGTTAGATTTTTTTTTTCCTGATGTCTGACTGCCAGATATACAAACATAGTCTGGTGGGCACACTTGGAAAGATCCTGGCTGCCCTAGATCTTCTGCAGGGAGGCATGTATGCCTTCTTGTTCACAGCTTAAGAGGGGCCAGGTTATAGGTCTATTGGAACTGTGGTCCATTTTTCATGAAAGTAGGCAATAGAAGACTCTAAGGAAAGAAAGTGGAGTGGAAGGGGATGATGGAATTTGCAGCAAGTGGTGTGCAACAGCAGCCAGCAGCTTCCCAACTCAAACCCATGGCAGAGGAAAGAACTCCTACAGCATCTAGAAGGTGTGAAAGGAAAGCAAACCAAGTGGTGGAAAAACCAAGTGGTGCTAAGAAATCAAACTGAAAAGACAGTCCTGGCCCTGGAGAAGCAGAGCTGAAAAAGGTAGCCCAGCTGCTGTCTTTCCAGATTGGTAGTTAAGAAGGGAATTGTAGTTTGTGAAAAATAAGTAGGTCTTTCTCCTTTTCTCTGCCTCCTCCTCACCCCCACCCCCATCTTTAAAAGAACAAGTACAGTAGGAAACTGAAAGTGAAAGACAAACTGCTCTAATGTAACACAGCAGAGTAGTCAATAAGATTTAAGGATAGAAATAGCCCAGGAGGATAAGCGAAGGAACTTAGGTGTCAATTTACTTAGACATTAATACAGGAGCAAAAGCTTCATTCATTCATTCAATTTATATTGCTAGTGACTCTGGGTGGCTAACAACAATAAAAACAGTCATAATATAAAACAGTAAAAACAATAACAAAAATTAAATAGAAATAGAATAGGAATAGGAATAGAGTTCAAAGTAAGATCTGTAAGACTGCTTTAGGATATTATTAGGAGGCACAACTGTACACAAGAAGAAAGCAGAGTTTATTCTGAGGGCATAGGAACAGTCTGTTCACTCTGTTATACTCTGTAGCAGTAAATGTCACTTTAGCCAACAGAAACTTGTCATGCAATATCTAGATCTTCCTACCATTCAACATATGTGATGGCAGCCATGGTGGGATGTGAAGCAGACCATGGCATAGTATAATTCTTAGTGAATATGAAAGAAGAGTAATTTTGTGATTCAAAGAAAGGTATTTGGGCTCAGAACCCCCAAAACTATTCAGAAAATCAGTCAGGGTTTGGGAACTGACTTGGATACCCAATCCTGCACATGTGCTTTTAGCTGGCAAGTAGCTCAGAAACAAGAAACCCCTGCAAATCTGCAAGTGGCTAAGGCTGATGAGCCTTAGGGAGGAGGAACCAAAGCAGATATCCTGGATAAACATTTCACAACCAATACCGCAGCCACAAGAAAAATATAGATGATGGAGAGAGGCTGAGAGATGAGATAGATTGAACAAGGGAGTAGACAGGAAAGCTCATTTTAGGGAGATTTTTAAAAATAATACTGGTGTTTGAAAATACACCAGCAGCAGCTTGAAATATAGGTGAGGGATCTTCCCCATCTTGTGGCAGGGTATTAAAATCCTGAAGTTACTGTAAGAGGAGGTTAATGTATGAGAGAGTGGAAATAGTTTGCTTGTGGCTTGAAAGGGGAGGGGTAGCCAGGTCAGCCCTTGGCCTTAGAGGAAAGCTCCAAGAGTTAATTTGGGTTTACTTGCTAGAGTTGTAACAAGCAATCAAGTGGAAGAGGTCATGTTACACCCATAAGATGTATCAAAATGCACATATTGACAAGGGTTCTGGGAGCATTCATATGAGGGTCAAGAAGGAGTCATGGAATTAGTGGCTGGCAGACTTTAGTGAGAAATGGCCACAGCCAAGAAAAGGAGTCCAAAGGAGATGATGCTAACAGGTAGTTAGAGATAAGGGGGGGAAAAACTTGCACAGCACACACACTTTAGAATTGAATCTATCAGCACAGAAAGCAGCTAAAGTACATCTATAGTTAAAACATACCTCAAAACAAGATTTAGAAAAATTCCTGGACAGACTTTACTAGTCAACCAGGAATTACCATACTGATCATAAAACCAACCCAGGGAAGTCTAGACCAATGTGGTAAAAGTCATACAGAATTCTAACAACATTAAAAGAAACGGTAGAAAAAGAACAAATTTCCAATTAAGTGCCATACAGCTATCATGTAGTGATTGGGCTTCACCAATGAGTTAGTTTCCAAAAGTAATGGAAGACAAATTTTGTGTGATTTAGGATTTCTGAGGTTACAAAATTTGATAGCTATCCAAAGCCACGGTAGATAATTAGAAAAACCCAGTTACCTCTCCACCCTCAGTTCTTCCAAGGAATATTCCCTGAGAAGCAACTTCCAGAGACAAACAGCTTTTGCAACACCCCAAGTCTTTCCCCAATTTGTAAAAACACCCTTTGGATTACGTGGATGATTGGCAATATTTCAGCACCTAAGGCACAGAGGTTTATCAGGAAGAGGACAATATTGTGAGACATACCTGGATGAATAGTTATCTAAACTTCTAGCTGGGAAGAACATCTAAAACATTTGAGAATGGTGGTTTCCGGGATTCAGACTAAAGGTCTCAGTATTAACCTTGCTAAATGCCATCTGAGGTTTGCAGAATTAAAGGATGTTGGCCTTTACAGAAATCATCAAGAAATCTAACCATATGCAGCAACCCTATTAGGGGCCATATGTGCAAAGAAACAGGCTGCTGTGAAAATGTGAAAATGCATTAGGTGGATAGGGAATTTGCATATGCAAATAATATTTCATGTGGATTTCGTCCAATCAGTACGGCAGCCAGTGTTCTGGCACATAGATTAGTAAAACAAAAACAAATTCTACCTAAAAGCTTGGATTCAGTGCCTTTACTCTCCAGTCTCTGCCAATATGGAAATACTGGTGACATCAGCTTTTTAAAAAGGCTATGCAACATAGCAACTACTAAAAAACGGTCTTTGTACCTTTTCCCCCCAAGTGAACAAAATTTAAAAAGACTTTCTGGTCTGAATAAATTACTATGATTAGAAAAAAGAACAAAATCAAGCCAAACAGCCTATGTTTTGTTGATTCTTTGATAACATGATCTTTTTTAAAAAAATAGATACAGTATAGTTAGCACGTTATCATTTCTAATATGAACCCCGAAAGTCACCAGGGGCCAATACTATCTCAAGTGACTGTATCATAACCCTATCAGGTATACATTTATGAATAGGTGAAAGTGTTGTGAAAAGTGATCACTAGGTGTCAGTGATTACACGTTATCAGCCCTTCAAGATAGACCAGACTGAAAAACAAATACTACTTTCATTATAAGGTTACAGTAACAGACTCTTACAAGACTTAATGCGCTTCCCCCTTCCCTCCCTTTATCTTCCTGAGAACTAGGAAGGATCTTGTCTGAGACTCTTACTCAGATTACAGTTGTGCCCCAGACTCAGATTTCTTTTATCTGACCATTGTCTTGGTAGCAGCTCTTCCTCCTGTTCCTCAAGGTTATTTCTTCTGCCCATTACAAAAGTAGGGTAGCTTCAATGCATGAAAGCCCACCCCTGTGTTGCAAAGCCTCTCCACAATACACTTGCACCTGTCAAGTGTATTGGCTCAGGAGCACTGCCAGCTGGGAAGTATTACCCTGAATATGGAACTAAAGCAATGCCTAAAACATTCCCTTAATTCTACATAAATATCCTTATTGCCTAAAAGGTATCCACACACATAAGCAAGTTTGTGTATGTAATCAGTTTTCCATAATGCAATTATTGCTCAGTAGGATGGAGCAAACAATATAGTGCAATATTCGGTGTTTGTAGAACAGGAAGCAACTGATGGTCAAGGAGCCACATGTTTTGGACCATTGCAGTATCCAGATGTGTCCATGTATATAACTTTTTTTAAAACTCCAATCTTCTGTCTGTGAACATCTGCAGGTGCAACCAATTGTTGCTTTTTCTGAGCACCTGTGATGGTTTGAAAGAAAGGAAGGAAGGAAACCAATCTTTTCTTGCTCACCAATCCCTGGAGTGGGGAGAGGCAGGGAAGATCAGTCAGTGTGACCCCTCTGTTTCATTAGCTCTACTTCCTAGGCAATTTCACAAGGCAATCTTACTCCTGAACCCCTTCTGAATTTCTCCTAGGCAGTTCCACAATTGGAATCTCCCTACATGCATAAACAGCGTGGCCTTTCCCTTAGCAGCATTCAACAAGCAAAATGTATAACGCTACAACTTTAAACGTATTGCCTGAATACCTGTCCTGAAAGTAGTCACTGAGAAATGAATTTTTGTGGAGAAAAGGGTCAGCTATCCATGTCAAGTATTCTGCAAGTGGATGGCAGAAACTGACAGAACTTTAATGCCTTTTCAGGTTCACTTAGTCACCCTTTTGACCTTGGTATAAAAATGCTAATATTTGTATTTCACATCAGAGGAAGACTCCATAGCAAGGAATGCAAAATGCTTTCCTCACTCCCTATTCTGATGCCAGACTCTCACATGCAGAGTTTCAAAAGAGAGAGAGTGTGTAGTTGAGGACATGGAGGACAAGTGTGAGCAGCTCGTAGACATCTTATTCATTTATTTGGACTGAGCCCACTGAACCCTAAAAGTCTCTTAAACCCACATTAGAATGGTTTATATGAGCATTTCTAACACTACCTCTTTGTATTATTCCAATTTGACTCCATGATGTTAAATGTTTAATACCAACTCTCATATAAGTATATAAGAAGGTGATTCCATAGATCACTCAGAAATTATGGGCACAATCTAGTCAAAGGTAAACACTTTGTTTAAAGATAATACAAGGCAGTCAGATATCTGCAGTCTCTATAATCCTCCAAGAAAACCTAATTTGTCTACATCTGATCTTTTCAATTGGGTTTTGTTGTTGTTTTTAAAGCTTGGAAGACAGGAGAGGCAACATGTTTTATTCAGCTGTAGCATGAGTTCTTGCACATTACAGTCCACAATGTGTCAAGCATCTCTCACCCTCCTAAGTGCCACCTTGCTTTTTGGCCATTTTGCCTTCACTGGTCCCAATTTTCAACTGTGGTATGATCTTTTCTGGACAGAGTTACAGCCACACTAGAGAACCTCTAAGGAAGGGTCCGTTTCATGGCTAGCCAGTTGGTTCTTCTACAATAAGAAATGCAAGCAAGGAAGAGGGGACACAGCAAGCAAATACATAGGAACATCATCTCAGCCATGCCCAAAACTGAAAAATGGTGGATCTTCATGTGTGTGCACAATAGCGTGGCTAGCTGGAAATATTCACCGTTTTTTTTAGCAGCAAAGCAATGGCATATTACTGTTCATTTAAAATAAGTTGGCTTGTCCAAAAATTTGATTATCTGCAATCCAAATTTTCAAAATTTGGATTTGAAACACACTATATCTTAGTATGAAACACACTATATCTTGGTGTGTTTGTGTATGTGTATATATGCATATATTGGTGTGTTTGTGTGTGTATATATATATAGAATATCTCTACCTCTCTATTTTTTCTGCCTTCCATTCTAAGAAAGTTGTCTTAGTACATTATTGAGAGGAGTGTTTGTGATTTCAATTTAAGCTCAGAAAAGGTGATTGGCATATTATCTAAGTGTCTTATTGTGAATATCACAAGCCAATTTATGACTGAAGGCCAATACAATTAGACAGATGGACTATCATTGTCCTTTAATGACAATAGCAAAGCTTATGCCAGACTTCTTAGGTACCACTTTTCAGCATAAAAATCAAAAGCAAATGTGATAGTAGCAATGGCTACTCATGCACAGATGTCTACTGCCAATTATGACACTTTTGAAGGCACTCATGCATTGACATGCATGCTGTGACTACGCAGGCTGCTAATCAGGTTAGTGTTATAACTGTTAATGCAAAGAAGGTGAGGCAAGTGGTAAGCATAAAAAATCTGTATAAAAAAATCTGTCTTGGTAAAACATACTTTCCCTTAACTTGTTGCGGCCTTGAGTTGGTCAACCAGTGATGATTAGTCTGGGGGACCAGCTCATCTCTGCTTATGTGAATACTCGTCATTTCCCAGATGACTGGTGCATATACAGGTATAGAAAACTAGAGAGAATCCCTAGTTTCCTTTCTTTCTGTTTATGTTCTTTCACCTAATTTCTTACCAGCTAATGCTCTTTGAGCCACTCCAAACCAACTTCCAAGGAGACTTATTAATGAAGGAGACTGCAGATGGAGTAAGTCTCCTTCCTCCCTCTGTTCCCATCCACCTTTTCGCCTCAAACTCCATAGGAAGAAGCAGGCAGCTCTCAAACCATGACACGTGCATGGTTGCCTTAGACAAATTAAAACTGATCATAGCATTAAAAAATACAAAAACAAGACACCCAACCTTGCAGGTGGATTTTCAAAAGAAGTCTCACTTGACAGCATAACCTATCAGTGCAGGTGGCATGGTTTTTATAAATCCCCACTAAGACCTTAGTCAGACCATCTTTCACTATCTTGGGTCCAAATTCAGGCACAGTGGCTGAGCAATCCTGACACACTCTCCTTTAAATCACTTTATTTTCCTAGCAGGTGCCTGGGGACTAGACTCACAAGAAGAACAGGTTTGTCAAGCGAGAGAAGCTTGCAGACAGCCGAAGTCATGCTTGAGTTCGCTGCAGAGGCCCCTTAAAATCAAGCTGTCTGGATGTAGACAAAGTCAAAGACAGAGCTACTGCAGCCTGACGAGCTGTGGGGACGCTCTAGCCCTTTACTCCTTTCATCAATATACCTGCATTTTATTCCAAGCTCATGGAGGCTTTACATCGAGGCTCAGCCAGCCCTTAGTGATCAGGCAGGAAAAGCAATTAAGCAAGGAATGTGCTTGTGCCCCAGCTCTCTCTCCCTCACCAAAGCTTTTAACTGTTTGATCACTTCCAAACACACTAGTTCTGGGACTCTCTTGGGTGTCCACATTACAGCCTTAAATGAGTCTAATAATGACACCTCTTTCCCCAAGAAACTGTCATTTGAAGAAAAGGAACAAGGGACTCCAAAGCTCTCACCAAGATCTAGTTTTTAGGGAGGGAATCAGGAATGATCAAGAATCCTCAAACTTTCCCCTATTCCTGTGTAGGGGGAAGAGTGGTGGGTCGAAAGTACCTCTAGGAGAATTTTCACCTTCATCTGGCATTTTAGGATTGGCTGCACCTCCCTCTACATGCCAAACTGCCCACAGATGCCAATGCCAATGTAGTGCAGGGTTTAAAGGACTGGTCCCCACTCAGCCCCTGAATGACTTTAGCCTGCTCCTTTTCTCTTATCCCAAGCTGATGATAGGGCTGTTGTGGAGAAAAAATGCAGGATAAAAAAGAAACGAGTCAATATTTCTCAGAGAATTACTTCACCAACAGTGGCCCATGCTTCCAAGGATATCTCAGGTCTTCTCCCAAGAATAACTACAACTTGAAGTGGTGAGGCACAGGCCAGAGGCAGCTGCAGCTGTTGGGAGCTGGATTTACTACCTCCCTTTCCACTTTCTTCAAGGTTATCCTGTATGATAACCATGAATAGGGCCTACTTTGTATTGAGTTCTATGATCCAAAGAAATGAGACGAAGTGACCATTTTTGTTCTAGAGAGTGACTATGATTTGCCAGTTCAACTTTTACTGTCAAACGTGTTGTAGACTTATAGCATACTAGTTTAGTCACTGGCTTTTATTTGAAGACTGTGCTTGGTAGCTATTAAGACATTTTGGATATCAACAGCCCCATGCAATGCAAACTCTCTAAACTCTGATAACTGGCTATTCCCAAAGCACATGGTATTTTTTTCAGTTTGCACTGGCTTTTCCACATAGTGCAAGCAGGGCAGGAAATCAAGGAGCTAAGAAGAGAATAGAATTTCTTCAAATAGTATTTCACTTTCCCCTGATAGACTGAAATGTAAGAATGGGAAAAGGATGTTTTAAGAATAAATTGCCTCGTAAAGCCATCTGAGATCCTGCATTCCAAGCACTGCTTTTCAGATGGTTGCAATTTCATGAGGAGGCAAAACTTTGAGCTCAAATGACAACATGATCTCACCCTCAGAATATATTTTCAGTTGTGTGATTTCTTCCTTGCCTTTGAAAGGAAAACCATTTGGGGATCTAATATTGTAGTATGATGGAAGGGTGATAATTTTATGTTTACGGGCTTAAGAAAAACAAGAATGATGCTGAGACCCCAACTGGTTTTCTGAATATGACTTGGTGCAATAAGGAGTTGTGCATGTGGAAGTCCTCTGCTAAGGCTCACCCCCACCCTTGTGGAGCCTGGAGCACTCCTCTCCTATCCAGCTATAGCATTTTGAACAGGAGTATAAAACTGTCCTTGTCTAGTTGCATTGCTTCCTTATTATTTCTCCCAACAGAGGAAGGCTGAAGGAAAAGCCTGTCCTGAGGCTTCCTCAATCCAAACACGTTTTCCTGTTCATAAGAAACAATGACTCACTCCTAGGTCAAAGTAAGAATTAAGAGAGATGAGAAAAAGGCTTTGCTGTGCAAGGTCCACCAAGTTGGGCATACAGGAAATAATATCACTCCCAAATTGGTAATCCATTATTTTCAGAACTATAATACTGGGACTGTTGTATCTTGGCTCCCAAAATCTGGATGATCACTGTTGTTTTTCGTTCAGTCGTTTCCAACTCTTTGTGACTTCATGGATCAGCCCACGCCAGAGCTTCCTGTCGGTTGTGGCCACCCCCAGCTCCCCCAAGGCAGTAAATCACTTACTAAATCTTCTAGTGGCTATATAGGTTTTTGCAGGCCAGATATCGCACCTCAAATGATAGGCCCAGCTTCCCCAGTTTTGGGGGAAAGGGATACTAATAAAATAAGGTTTTTATTTTTTATTTTTATAGCTGCTGATTTCTTATTTCTGCCTGTTGCCTTGGGGTATTCTTAGCAGAAGGTGTAAAAATATTATTTCTTCCCAAATGTGGTTTCTGGGAATTAAGAGCCTTTCCTTCCACAACCTTTATCTGCCTTTGGGTACATTCTCCCTGTCAGGAAAGAGCAAATCATCCAGTGGGTACATTTTATACTCTCACACTGATACTTCATTTTAAGCCTAGCATTTTACTTTTTCTCATAGGAATAAATGGCAGCGGCACGCTTAGGTGGGAGATAGTGTCATGTCTTCATTGGGAAAATTGTGGTTGAGAATAAATCCTAAACCTCAAATTAAGATATTTCAAAGAAATGGTTGGCTCCAAGAAGTCCCAGCAATGAGTTAGAAGGTCTTAGCTTTTCACAGACATCACAGCCCTATAAGCTAAATCAGAAGATAATGCCAGAGTGCCAGCTAGCTCCAGGGAACATAGACAGTTGTGCATTTAGGATCCATGACAAAATGCATGTCTGAGAAACAGACCTCCTTATGAGGAGACTGTTATATCTGAATGACATTTGACTTACCAGGAGGACCCTAGTTTGTCCACAGCTAGGCCTGAGCAGTTGCTTCAGGAACTCTGTTTTAAAATCTTGGAACAATGTGGGTGAATTGCCATTTGCCTGCGCTCCTGATTCCCCTTCTCTGGACTCTCTGCTGCTTAGTCCTGGAAGTACCTCTAGGCTTTCCTTTGAGTAATGCCATAGGATGCATCACTGCATCCAAGGCCTAACTCCTATTGTGTTTACCATTCACTGTTTACTGCCTTGCCATAGTTGCCATAGTTGCACCAGGGCAGACTGGGCACCAAAGCCTTTTGAGGAAGTGCCAGAATAAAGCATTCAAGGTTAGTCATAAGTTCAATTAAATGAATCAAAATCCTGACCAATTTTGAGACAAATGGAAAGGCAATCGTACATTGCCAAAGCCAGAAACTAGTAAAAGAAGCTCTATATATCTGAAATGGATCTGATTGCAATCATTTCATCCACTTAAAAATCATGCTTTTGTGACTACATTTCAACATCAAAGAGAGGATTATTACTGGGCAAAACAAACACAGTGCAGAGCCATCAAACAAGTTCCATATATAACTGAAACAGAAGAAAGAATGTTCTTTCTTTCTGCTCCTTTGTATCATGTTTTCCCCACTTCTGGGAGCTTAATCTTCTTTGTACCAAGCAAATTAGTTCTTTTTGAAGGACAGGGTTTCTAATACCCAATGAAAAATAAACTTAGTTCTACAGTAAAGATTTTCCCAAAAGAGTAGAAGTAGTATTTTCAGAGCTTTAATTCCCCAGGTTAAACAGGAGCGGAAAATTAACTATTAGCAACCTTTTGCTAGCCAAGAGCTACTTTGAGGGTTTCAAAGTGGGTAGAGGTACATCACATGTGTGCCCAAGGCTGAGTTTTGTGGAAGAAGTTTTTTTATAAAGTTGAACTGGAATATGTCTCTTTTTAGGCTTATACTACAAGTGTTAACTGTTGCCCACTTCAAGATAGTTAAGGGCCAGATTCAGACATGGTGAGGCCTTAAGCTATGGGAAGCCATAGAGGCCTCTTTCAGGTAAGAGTTAACAAAAAATAAAGTTATATAATAACTGAACTTGGTAAAAACACACCCAAAACGTGTAACAACCTCATGATAGGGCAGGGAAGGGCCCTTATTGAAAAAGAAGGTGTTGTCATGAGTAAGGATGGCGAGCAGGGAGCTCCCATCCAGACTGTTAAGCGCATGCGTAGCACTGAGGAATTAGGTAGCCATTCAAAGAGATACAGATTGGGACCGCCTTAACCTTTGGGGTTTATATGGCTGGGTTTTTCCCACGCTTCTTCAGTTTGTTAGGATTCCTGTTATGTACAAGCAATAAAACATTAGAGACCAGTTCCTTGTCTCAGTGTGTTTCCTGGCAGTTAGGACAGGTGTGAATGCTAGCAGAAACAAAAGCATATCTTAATCAACTAATGAGAGACATGTGAGCTTAATTTAATGAGGAGGGCTTAATTTATGGAGGCATTCATATATGAACTCATAATAAAAGTGTTTTTTTTAATCCATTCAGTCATGTCTGATTCTCAGAGTCTGACTGGATAAGTCCTTGCAGTTTTCTTGGCAAGGTTTTTCAGAAGTGGTGTGCCACTGCCTGCTTCCTAGGGCTGAGAGAGACTGACTGGCCTAAGGTCACCCACCTGGTTTTGTGCCTAAGGTGGGACTAGAACTCACTGTCTCCTAGTTCCTAGCCTGGTGCCTTAACCACTACACCAAACTGGCTGTTAGTGTAACAAATGAAGTGTAACAAATGGGAAAAAAATGTAAAATGTTGAGAGATCCCTTTTAGATTCTGCGGCCCTAAGCTGTAGCTTGCTTAGCTTATGCCTAAATCTGGCTGTGGCTGAGGACCCCAAAAAAGGAAACTTGGGGTTTGCAGATTGCCCACTTCTGTTCTATAGAGATTCTCCTTCAGCTGAAAATCTTTGATCATTCTACATCCCTTCACACTTGAAACTACTATATTTAACGGTAAAATCTTACTGGCTTCCATGCCCTTATTCTTTGGGGCTAATTAAATCATTGTATTCCAAGTAAGAACTTTGAAACTTAACATATAAGCTGTGTACTGACAGTCCAAATCTACTGGCTAACTTAGTGCAATAAAGAATGTAATAATGCAGCTCATTGTCCCCTGGTGTACCATTGTTTTATCAACTTCTGGGAGAAAGGGAAAGAATTCTCACTATTATTTCTAAATGTATACCTAGTTTATCATGGCATACACAGCATGGCTCTGCCTAAAATAATATTAAGATTCCCCACCATATTCCTGTCAGCAGCAGAACAGAGATCTCCCCAGCACAGTCAATAATGCAAAATGAAACAAGATGACAACAGCACCCTTTTTTCAGGTTCTAGAGGGACAGGGAAAAGGATGGAAAAGCTGATAACTGAACTCTTCGTCCTTCCCCTGCCCCACTGGGGACCATTCAAAACATTTGTTTTTATTTTCTTGACATTTTGTCAGTGTAGAATAAGTGACTGTGCTGTTCCACTTGTTATTTTCTGGGATGAAAGCAATGGCTGTGCTGAGACACCCAAAGAAGCCACAGAAAAGCTTTCGTACAGCCAAGTCAAAGGACAGTCAAAGTCAAAGTCAAGATTCTCCTCCTCCAAAAAGCATCTTGTTGTGTGCCTATCTGCAAACAAATGCCTCCAAGCAAGGCTCCAAAATCAAAAGATTTGCCCAAGTCTTTGGGTTAATAATCACAGATTTCCAGTATTCTTTTTCCCCCCCACTCCATTTGTAATAGAAGGAAGCTGGAAGATCTGTTCTCATGTTTCAGCATGTGGTTTGTTTTGTTTGCATTTCCTGTAGATTCCTTTTGTTTTTCAGTATTAAACATTTTAGATGGGTCACTTCAACAAGGCAGATGTAGCACACGAAGTCACACTACTGTAGTTCTGAGAAATTGCCCGCAGATGAATGTTTTTCTAAAGCTGCTTGGGCCTTAGGCTTTCCAAAAAGGAAAGAAAAAATGTAGATCTAAACAACATACAGGATACATTCTAGCCTCTCAGTCTAGAAAGTCTCACTCCAGTTCAAGCCTTTAGTAGGCATTCACTTACATGCCCAAACACAGAAGCAGAATGGGCATTCAAAGGAATAATTGCTTTTTCGCTGTAACAGATGATATGCTATCTATGAGAAACGGGCACCACTTTAAGGAATCCACCACAACCTGCTTTTCTCAAACGTTTGAATTATTGTAGTGCCAAGTTCAGCTGTTCTCCACTTTCACCAAGGTTTTCTTTCTCCTTTGAAAGTGGCTTCTGTTTCTCAATCTCATTGTCAAGATAATCTAGATGTTTGTTTTTTCCCTTTTTTATGGACTTTAATTTACTGTGAAGCAGCAGAGACACTGCTACTGCAGTTGGAGAAAATGAATAATAAACATGAATCCCTGCCTCTTCTCTAACTGCCCAAATTTCCTGATCCAAAAAAGTCCTATGGATTGCATTCCTTCATGATGTCTTCTTCAATTTACTCAAAATATGAGAAGCCACTGAGGCTGGAGAGAAAATGATACAATGTAAGACAGGCCACCACACTAAATTCAATGCCAGCACCATGCAACCCACCCATGAGTATCTTGCCCATTTATTCCTTCTCTGAAAAATATTTCCAAAGCAATTTATTTTTCAGATTCAATGAGGATAATCAAGAAAATGTGTAAAAATATTCCGCATAGTATTAGCTTCCGTTTTCCCACAGTATTGGAACTAATTGCAAAACAAAAACCCAGGATGTAGTCTAGAGGCTAAATACTGGGCCAGTCCTGCAGGACTGTTACGGGCCTTTACAAGTGAGAGATTTTAGATTGAAAAGGACCAATATTAACTGGAGGTGGGTCACATCCAACAGAAAATGTGGGTAGAAATGTGATGTGCAAAGAACAGCTAGGCAATGGAATAAATTACAGGTCTAGCAAAAGAAGAGGGTTAGGGGCCATTTAGGCCATCAGCTCTAACACTGTTCAGTTCAACATTTAAATTTAAGCATCTCAAAAAATGGCTGACTGGGCTCACCTGGTGAAGGGGACCCACCCACTTCCCTAGCTCATTGCTCAGATGTTGTGGTGAAAAAAGGCAAAAAGAACATTTAATGGATAAACATTAGGAGGAGCCAAACCTTTTAAATTAAAGCAGTTTGTTCTGGAATATATTTGAACTGAATAGCAAATCTTTTCAACTGAATACCGGTGATCCAAAAGAATGAGGAGTTCTGTTTCCTTAAAAGGAATGGAAAGCTGAGCTTTATTTAGAATTTCACTCAGAAATGACTAGATTATGGAGGGCAGTAACAGGAAAAGCAAGACATTAACTTACCTTGGGGAGTTTCAAAAAAGGTGAGAATAAAATCAAGAAGATTGGTGAAGAACAACCTAGCACTACTGTCTGTTGGATTATTTTGCAAGGGGTCTCTTGGGTCCAACAAATGTAAAGACTGTTGCAAAGATATATAAATGGGAACAGGAAATCTGTAAAAGAAATCTAGCAGGTGAATTTATGAAAGGCCAAGAACATCTAGAATGCGATGGGTAATTATAAGAAGGAGTTGCGGTTGGTTAAAGAATTTGTCATCTAGCAATTAGTCAATTATATTTAAATATATTTCCAAATTATTCAAAAACACCAGTGTAAGCTGATTTTAAGAGGCTACAGGATAACTGAGATAGCATGCAATTTCACCTCTTTTGTTCATTGTTGAAAGAAAAAGGACACATATAATACTACCTTGTTCACCAAGGATGTAATTCCCCCCAACTTTGTCAGATTATTTTTTATCAATTATTTGCACTTAATCCTGGAGGTGAAACAGGGTAAAGAGGAGCAAAGTATGCACAGTGTGTGCAAGAGATCTAAACTATTTGCTAACAAGCATCTGCACAAAGGCTGCAACTTGAATTATATAAGCAGGAAAGAAAGACCAAGAAAGGGACAAGATAGATGAGAGAGAGAGAGAGAGAGAGAGAGAGAGAGAGAGATCCCACGTTGAAAGTTGAGACTAATGTTGTTACCAGCTTTGAGAGGTTGAGGAATTTTGCTAAAAACATTTGTTCAGTGGTGAATTATTATATTAATTTCAATAGCACTGAGTGAAAATTAGTCATTTAACTGAGCAAATTGTTCCGTCAATGGAACTGAGAGGGAATGGCTGATGTCTTCTTCGCCATGGACCTTCCACCCATTGGAGAAGATTTTGAGAAAGTTTAGGGGATTGCAAGGGAAGAATGGTAGGAGACTCTTGTAATAAACAAGAGTACCACATTGTTTATACTCTGTTGGATTTCAGACATGCTACTGATAGCTAATGTGTGTATGACTGCTGTGTCATTGCTATTGGTTCTTATGACTGCCTTGGTTCTGCTTTTACATTGCTGTTGGGTTTGTTTCGTTTTATGGTGATCTTATTTTTATTGGGTTCTAAAAGGATGGAAGCTATTAGCAAAAGCTTGACCCAAAAAGACAGCCTAAAGATATTTTATTAAATAACACCTTCTCTTGAGGAATTTTTTATATTTAGCCACAGTAACTATTTTACTAGAGCTATGTGAAAAAAAAATTGCTGTGACAACAGTAATGACCATTGTTCAACATCAATATTACCCTCTCAGGAAAAGACAAATGCTTCAGTTAAAAACTGATTGTTACTACCTTTTTCCTCCTAGAAGATAGAGGGGGGGAAATCTAGCAAAGTTCAGGTTGAAAGAATGTGCTCAATTGTTTTGTATAATGAATGACTTTGATTCTGTTCAGTGCTTGAGAAAAAAACAGTTGTGTTAATGCTTATAATCTATCTAGCCTGCTAACTAGTTTAATCCACCATCCAATATGTGTGCAATCATGGATGGAACTACCAAGTAGTGACCAGTAGGGAGTATACCATAAAATGGAAACACAAAAAAAAACCCCAACCCTTGATTGATGGTATAAACTATTCAGCTCTTGTATAGATGGGCCTGTCTGAATTTATTTAGTGGCCAATCAAAGCAGAACAAATTAAGTAATTGGAAGCATTAAAGAGGATTTGAAGTGGTGCCCACAGCGATAAAAGCTGCGGAACAAACTGCCTTCTTCCAGAGCATAAAAAAGGGTTTTCTTTTATACAAAAGTTTTTCATATGAAAGAAGCGGAAAACACAAATATGTAAATAGGTTCAAGTATTACTTCTTATTTAGATTTATAAGCTGCCAAATCAAAGACTTTACGTGGCATACAAAATTAAAACAACATAAAAAATACAATATAAAACCACATGCCCAAATTTAGCACATTGGGAGAAAAATACAATTAAATACCAATCACCGATCATCCACCAGTCAGAATCACAAATCACCTCTGGCCTGTTTGAAAATCCATTTTTTAAAGAACTTTTCTGCATATTTTTCCTTTTTGTTATAAAGCTTCCTATTTTCTCTTTATCAAAAGATCCAAAAGAGAGAAAATGCTGTAATGAGAGTTTGGATCTGAAAAGACTGTGGATGACTATTTCAGAAATAACCACCAAGTCTACCAGATGTGAAGGAGTCTCCAAGCTTTTAGAGCTAATGCAAAATTTGAAAGTTAATGAAGTGTCATAATTGCCATTACAAGGTGAATACAATGGAGATGCCCATTCACAAAATGGCTGCCAAAATACAATCTGATACTTTTGAGTCTAGTTTTCTGCTCTTAAAAGAAGCCAAGTTCATAAAGCAGAAGGGCAAACTGGGGGTGCTAACAGACAAGTAATCCACCCCAGTCCTGAATACAAGACATAGATAAGGCTGAGTCCACACCTCAAAACATTTCTTGAATATACAGTTACCACTCTCATTCATGTTCCCCTTTTGTGTTTCCCTTTATCCCTAGTAATTTAAAAGATTCCCTCATCCAAATTGCTCTCATATTTCTTTCAGCTTCCCTGTTGCTGACCTCAACCCTCCTTCCTGTTACTCACCTCAAACGCTCCCCACCTCAATCCAACCCTCTCATTTCTTGCCTGTTGGTGTCTGCAAGGATAATAATGCCTGTGTCAGCACAACCATGCTGTTTCCTATAGCTGATAATGCTATATTTAAATTGCCTACATTGCATCTGGATCTTTTTCAAGAGAAAAATTGAAGAAGTGGCTGGCCTTCACACCGTTGCAATTCAGTGTTGCAATCATGTGATATAGAGGTAAGAGATAAGGAATTGTTATTGTTTATAAATGCATATTGTTTCCAGATAACATTCAAATGACCAGCATGGTAACAAATGCAAATAAATGTCATGGAAGTGATTGCCTGCAGAAGCTTAAGGCCCCAGATAGGCTTCCAGGTCATCATCATAAGTATTATGTCACATTAAAACAAGGCTTCTTCTACATCTGTGGAGAATATGCTTATAAAACTCTCTGGTAATTTCAAGGGAAGCTGCACTCTTCAAGTTGGCTTAACCTATCATACTTACATTAGTAGCCCGCATTATCTTAAGTTCCCTAGCATCACACAAACTATGTAAGTTAGTGAACTCCTCCTGTTGTGTTTGGGTCAATCAGCATATCCTTACTGAAACTGAACTTGTACCAATCCTTAAGCAGGCCCACTACTTAGAGGAAACTAGTAAAGATTGGGGCTCAAAAGGTAACCTGGAACATTGGCTTTTATCATACACACCTAGCTTCTCCTCCATATGGACACGGATAAAAGATATCCTTCTCCTCAGACTACTTCTTTTTGTTGTTGGGATGCTACTCTATGTGGACCCTCCTGCTATCGGGCTTGTTGTTCCTTTTGCAATACCTGTTGCCAGCAATGTTGGCCAGTCCCCATGAACCATCACCTCCCAGGGTGGCCTGCATATTACCAAACCAGCCCCCCTCCACTCTACTGTCTACCTGAAGGGGGGGGGAAGAAATGAGGGAATGGGAGGGTTAATGTCATACATGATGACCTGTACATGGGATAAGCTTGAGGAAAAGCACAGAGGTGAATGGAGCAGGCAAACAGAAACCGCCCAATGACCCTGAAAGGCAGGAGACCGATAATAGAAACCGTACTGTTGACTTACCTTTGGAGTGAAAGGAAGCAGTCTACGGACACAACAAATGTCATTGTTTATGGTGGATGTTGTTAATATCGCTAATTAGGGCAGGTATAGAGTCCTATTAGTAGAAAGAAATGTAGAGGCACTTGGATGGCCATAGTAAGGTCACCCCATAGTATTTTCAGATACTATGTTCTGGTTGTAAAAGTCACAGTATGATTTACACTATTTCCTTTATCGTTCCTATGCAACATTTTGGGTGGTATATAATCTGTAACCTTGATTAATTTGGGGCTCTTCTGCATTCTTCTGGCCAGGAGCCCAGTGATCACCATAGTTGTCCATGCCAATAAAAGTTACCACTCTCATTCATGTTCCCCTTTTGTGTTTCCCTTTATCCCTAGTAATTTAAAAGATTCCCTCATCCAAATGGTTGTATCTGTCTCCAAACATTTACAGTATTTAAGTGGGCTTTTCTCCCAAAACAACCCTCTCATACAGTAGGGGGCGAGAAGGACAGAAATGTAAGGAATAATGATTTTAATATAGTTCTTCAGTGTTCATGCATTTTATTTTTATTTTATTTTTATTTTTTTATTTTCTAAATAGGGCAATACACAGAGTTATAAGATTTTGGAAAGGGAAGGAAGCCTGGAATTTTGAACATGGAGGAAGATTTAATCCAGTCCATTTCTCAAGGCCAGGACTCTGGAAATCACACTCTGTCTTCTGCATGGCAGCTTCTGAGATATTTCAGGACAGTTAGTATGTCTCCTCTTCTTCTTTTGTCCTATATTCCTATATTCCCAAGCCTTTCAATTGTCCCTTGTGGAATACAGCCAATGTCAGAATACTCTATTGTGAAGAGGCCTGATTGTATGATGCAGTGACCTTGTTTTATTATGATACATTTTTTGGAAGATTCCAAGATCTAAAAACACAGCTTCCCATACCATGCTGTATTTGGGCATCACCTTTTCACATCACCAGAGCTGAATCCAATAACAGAATATCTGAGATGTAAATCAGCCTCACGGATTTTAGGCAGATTCCTGGAAATAACTTATTATCTCCTTCACTTCAGGGCAACGTTCACAGACTCGTAGCCAGTCAAAAGCTGATCGACTCCAATAATACAGTAATTCCACGTAGGGAATGCCGGCGCCCAACCGTGATAGCTAAATTGTGGCACAGCTCAAGAAGGGAAGGAGAATTTCATATCAGAAATGGGATATAAAAGCTGTTAGAGAAATATAAACTGGTGCTGGATTATACTGCTCATGTGTCAGAAATATATTCTGCCTCAAGCAATTATGTCTGACTAACAAACTTTCCATCATGAAAAGGTGGTGGTGATGGTGGTGGTTATTGTTATTGTTATTGTTATTGTTATTGTTATTAGTATTAGTATTATTTTCTTACTGGACTCTGGAATAAATGTTTTCCTTTCCGAAGCACTGATGCCTAGGACAGGGCATGGCATACATTGATGCAGTTTAGAAACACAACCAGAATTTGAGAACTATTCCCCAGAATGGGTTCCTTTGGAAAATTGCCACATCTCCTCTTCTGAAGGTCTTGTGTTGCCCACACAACATATTAAGGACTATCTTTTTTTTTTTTTGCACTAGTTACTTGGTCATCAGTTCTTTCATTTAAAGACATCATATATCTTCATTTAGCTACTTCCATTAAACTTTCTAATTAGAACATAATTAGGTGCACAAACTTCTAATTGCTTTTCTCTTATGGCTTTAAATCAAGAACAGCTATGGAATGGCCTTCCAAAAATAAAATAAATAAATCCCTCCAGAAGGACAGGAAGGATATGCAGTCAGTTTCATTTGCTGCCAGTCCTTTTCAGAGGAAAACAAAAATGAGCAATTTAAGTGCACGGGGGCTTCACACAGCTGATGCGAGCTGATTCTGTAGTCTGATGCAGGCGCCGGAGCATTGGAGTCATAAATATGCAGTGGTAAACTAAGCAATTAATGCATTAATGCATTTCTATCCCAAAGAGCTCAAAGCGGCTTATTATTTATTTAAGAGTGATGTACCTAGACAAAAGTGGAAAATAATGCTTCTTGATATTTTCTGATTAAAAAACCAATTGAGGGGAAAAGGTTTCCCAGTGTCATCTTGCCAGTTTGGCAAGGAGATACTTATCTTTGCTAACCGTAATTGCACAAACTATGCAATATTAGCATCAGTAATAGAATTTCACATGTTCTGCAGCAGCTGATGTCTTCCTCCCTCCCTCCATCCCACCCCACCCCACCCCAGTTTGTTCTTTTACACAGAAAATCAGGTTTTGAATTGTTCACACACACATTGTTATACAATATAACAAAAATGAACAGGCATGAATCTTGCATTTTCATGCTATTACTCTCTTTTTCCTTTTCCTTTTCCTTTTCCTTTTGTTCAAGTTTAAAGCTTGTCTTTTGAAGGAACCACAGTTTTGCCTTACACTCAACTGTGGGAAATGCTGCTCTTCTTCCTATCATTTGGTCAAACCAGGTTCAAATGTGGCCCATGATTGTGAACTAACTGGATATATGTTGGCATTGACTGAGACTGGGGGTTGGTCAGAACTGCAGCTGTAAACTCAGAGGAGGAATGCCCAAAGCCAAGGTTCAAGGCCATTTTTCTATTGTAATAAATTAAACCTCCCTATATATACACATACACACACACACACACACATATTACACACATACACATACATACACACACTATGTGTGTGTGTGTGTGTGTGTGTATATACACATATACATACAGACCCAGTCTGGTCTAGTGGTTAAGGCTCCAGGCTAGAAACCGGGAGACCGAGAGTTCTAGTCCCGCCTTAGGCCTGAAAGCCAGCTGGGTGACCTTGGGCCGGTCCCTTTCTCTCAGCCCAACCCACCTCACAGGGTTGCTGTTGTGGGGAAAATAGGAGGAGGGAGGGGTATTAGGTATGTTCACCGCCTTGAGTTATTTATAAAAAAAATCATAAAGTCAGGATAGAAAATAAATAAAAACAAAAACAAATATAGATTCCATGTGTGCTGACTTCTCCAGTCTTTTAAATAAAAGTTCTTGTTCTGAACTTAGCCTTTAAGTTACTCCTATCCCATTTCAAGAAATCATGAATTTATTCCTCTGAAATGCAAATACTTCAGACTACTTAACACCAGTTTAGTAAATATACTTGGAGTTTTTGTTAGTAATCACTGTTTCCAAGTACATCCTCAAGTAGGGTTCTGTTAGAGGAGTGAGAAAGCTAAGCTAGTGGCAGCCTTCCAGAGTTTACCAGCATTATGATATGCACTAACTCTCTAGTGATCCAGTTAGTGCATATGCTGGAAAATAACTTGACAGTGAAAATTGCATATTCCAGGTGCAACTAGGAGTTGCAAATGAGGGCACTTCTACACGAAGTGTGGAATGAGCTCTCGACCTAGGTGTTCTTACAATGCTGGGGAGCTGTGCTGATTTATTCCTTCTCAACTATGGTGTAACTGAAAACAAAACTAGTTTGCTAAGTGTTTGCTTTGTGTCATTTGTTTTGGACATTGTAGCTCCATTCTGCCCATTGTAAGGAACTCTCTCTTCAGCCTTTCTTCCCAGCTTTTGGTAAAGAAAAGGCTAGTTTCAGTGTCATCCATAGGGATGAGTGAAAAAAAGTCCAGATGGTGGTCATGACTACCTGCAATATGCCTAAAAGAGGCAGGGCTTCAATGGCCCAGTCAGAACCACCACCTGGACGTTTTTTCACCCACTCCTGTAGATGACCCTGAGAGTTTATCTGAGCTAGCTTGCCTCCCAATAGCCTGGAGGAAAGGAGAAAGGGCAGCTGGCCAAGGCTTGGTCATTTTCTACCTTCTCTTCAGTCCTGGATGACCTAGAGCAGAAAGCACCAGGCTACTGGGTTCCCTTTCTATCTGGGGTGGTATATGAGTGAAGACGGTTTTGGTGCTGCAGCATCGGGATGTGGCAGTGATGTTTGCTCCTTGTTCTGAGCACTGCAGTGTGGCTGAAATGAATAGAATCAGGAATCCCCTTCACGTGGTTGTGGAAGGTTTGAGAAAGCAAAAAGGTAGCACAGTGGAAGTGCTCCCTGCCTGACCATCACTTCACTGCAGCACACACAGGAAATCTAAGTCACACCGTTAGTTACACGCTGTCAGCCAAGGGGCCTGCTTTCTGATGACAGCTGGGGTGATCTAGTGGGGGCAGTATTGTATCAAGGCCAAGATCCCACTTGATCATGGAGCTCCCTGAGTGATTTAAGAATGGCCTGCCTCAAAAGGTGGAGGTAAGGAGGCTAAAGTGAGGAGAACTGCCTTACACATTCTTAGGGGAAGTTAAGTTAAAAATAAAATAATACATGAAATGAAAATAAATTCTAGAAAAAGATTAACTTATGAAAGCATGTAGGAAGTTTTGAAGACAAGCCAATCAGTGAAGATGCACAGTTTTGTAGCTGTTGTTTATTTATTTATTTGCTTGGAAACATTTTAAATAGGAAAAAAAGTTTGGAATAGAAATGGCCCTGAAAATAAGGAAGTCTCTGTGATGATTTGAAGCATACCTTTTGAAATATCATATTTAAAGAGTGACATCTTTTAAGAGTGAAAGACATCTTTAAGGAGGGAGAGAAAAAAATAAATTCAGAAAATGGTGTTGATCTGTTTGGGAAGGGAAAAAAAACCCTTGCCTAAAGTTGAGTTATGTGAAAGGATACAGCCTGACATTTCTAATATGTAATTACAATAAATCATTGAGTGAATCATGTGACTAATTAAAAAGAAAAGTTTCTTTTAACCAACTTTCTTTAGACAGCATTTATCATAAAAAATGACTAGCTCTTTGCTGTTTTCTAGAGCGACTGAAGAAAAAAGATTGAAGAGGAGATTGTGAGAAATCCTCCAACTGCTGCTTTACAGCAATCCTTGGCAGACTTTACAGCACAAGGACTGTACATTCCTGCAGTGAATGAACATAATTGCAATTCATGCTGCTGAAGTTTGGTTTTGTTTTCCTTGTTGCTATTTTGTGAGAAATGAAAAGAAAAAAGAAAAAAGCACCAAAAAGCTACCGGATGGCTCCCACTTGTGGAAGATCCCCACCTTCATCTCTGGAGACATCCTTGCCATCTTAGAAGGGGAAAATATCCTGCTCCTCCGCCTCCCATTTATCTCAGTCTTAGAAGATATGGGCTTGCTGGTCCTTCTTTTGATCATGGATGGGCTTGATGATGCTTCACCACACCTCCTGCCTTCCAGTGAGTAGGCTATAAAGATCATCAAGAGGGGCAGTGGGGATCACTGGTGATGCAAACTCTCCCCAACAGTGTTGTAAACATGTGCAGTGGCACCTGGGGGGAGGACAAAAATCAAGATGGTGGCCACGACTACACAATTGAAGCCCTGCCCCTTTTTTATATGCATCACATGTGCAACCCATGTAAAAGGGAGACAGGGCTACAATCATGCAGCTGCCATTTGGCTTTTTTGACCCGCCCCAACCCACTATCTTGAGGAGAGACAAGGAAGTTGCATTATCAGAAAGGCTCTGTGGCTTATATGTATTTTGCAGGCAGGCTTGTTTTGTTGCAGCTGCTGGAAAAGCCCACCTTTGCTAGAAGAGCTGGGCCTATTCTGTTCATCTGCAATGTCAACAAAGCCTCCTAAAGATGAGGGCAGGGAGGTAGCCTGTGAGCTCAGTATCCAGAGGCCAGAGTAAGTCTGAGTGTGGATTTTCCTTTGAACTTCATGGTGACCTGAGATCTTCAGCTGCCTGTCAGAGCCAAAGGCTGCCTGGGATTCCCATTGCTGTCTGGAGTCCTCAGCAAGTGTAAATGGGGCAGGTTTTACCCATCTCTTTGTTAGCCCTGTGAGGTAGTTCAGACAAGAAGCACAGCCGAGTGTACTAGCTCTATCTTTATATAAGGTTACTGTGATGATTGCCTTATCCTAAATAAAACTCTCAGACTCAAAATGTCAATTCAGGTTCTGGATTTATTTAGAAAAGAGTACAAACAGGTAAAAAGCTGAGAATGAGAAAAGCGCGCCTAAACTCAAACTAAATAGCGTCTTTGCAAACAACATCCCACCCCCTCCCTCACATACAGTTCGCCCCACATTCCCAGGTGCTCCTAATGAGCTCTGCTGATCAATGGGCAAAAAGACCTTGACATTTCAGAGATAGCCTAAACACATTCCACCAGGCACAGATCAGCACGTCTCCTGTACAAGGCTCTCAGCAGCACCCTCCCAGCCCAGACACGTATCAGCACCTTGGCAAGCGAACCGTTACGATGTAGACAAACACCGGAATGGTGAACATGACATACCTCCCTCCATAAAAAAATCAACTAGCAGAGGGCTTGGAAGGGTAGGCAGTATGAAAAGCGCGTGTTAAATCAGGGGCAAGAACATCGTGGGCAACAACCCATTCAGGATGGGGAAAGTGTTTCCAGCAGATGAGGTACTGCAGAGACCCACGCAGTTGGCGAGAGTCGAGCACTTCTTTAACTTCAAAATGTTGCTGGCCATCAATCATGACCGGTGGAGGGGGAGGCGAGCGGGGATGCCAGCAAGTCGAATCCTGAGCAGGCTTGAGTAAGCTGCAGTGAAAAACAGGATGCAAATGCTTCAAATTATGAGGCAAATCCAAACGAACAGTGACAGGATTGAGCACGGCAGTAATGGGAAATGGCCCAATGAACTTAGGAGCCAGCTTCCGAGAGGGCTGAGGGGACTTTATAAACTTTCTAGAGAGATAGACCAAATCCCCTACTCGAAAAGCCAGCTGGCGGCGGCGGTGCCGATCAGCATGCCGTTTATAAGCCTCTTGAGCCTCACGAAGAGCGGTGCGAATAACGGGCCAGGAATCAGCCAGCCTGGAGCCCCAATCGCAAGCAGCAACAGCCGGAGCAGGAGGCTGGGGAAACTCTGGAATGGGAACAAAATCCCTACCAGAAACAATACGAAATGGGGTTTGACCTGTGCTCTGGTGAACAGCATTATTGTAAGCCACTTCAGCAAAAGGGAGCAAGTCAACCCAATCATCCTGATGATAGTTAATATAAGAGCGAAGGAATTGCTCCAAAGTGTCATTAAGGACCTCAGTGGATCCATCAGTCTGGGGGTGCCAAGCGGTGGACAAAGCCTGCTCAGTGCCAATCAATTTTAAAACCCACCAAAATTTTGAGGTAAATTGTGTGCCCCTATCGGTCACCAAACGAGAGGGGCAGCCGTGAGGACGGTACACGTGTACCAAAAATAGTTTAGCTAGCTGTTGTGCCGATGGAATAGAAGCGCAGGGGACAAAATGAGCCTGCTTAGAAAAATAGTCCTTGACCACCCAAATGACAGTTTTCTTCTGACTGGGTGGTAAGTATACAATGAAATCCATGGAAATCACATCCCAGGGGTGTGCAGGGTCAGCCACTGGCTGCAGGAGTCCCTATGGCTTACCAACAGAATGTTTGGACATTGCACAGACAGGACAAGAAGCCACATAGGCTTTGACATCCTTCTGTAGTGTGGGCCACCAGAATTGCCTTCAGATCAAATGTAGGGACTTCAAAAACCCAAAGTGACCAGCCTGCTTACTGTCATGAGAACAAGCCAGTATAGCAGGACGTTGAGAGTCAGGAACATACAACCATCCCTTAGCCCAAGCGAGGTCGTGCTCCATGGACACCTTGTCAGGATTAGCAAGCAGCCAAGCATCAGAACGTAGTGCAGAAACAAAAGTAGAGCGCAATGCAGCGGACAATGGAGGCGGCTTGCGAACTGGCGAGGAAGAAGGCAGGGGCTGGCCCCGAGCGCTGCTATGGGTGACAGCCACCAAACCCAGTTGTGGCCCCGATAGGACAGTGCCAATTACATCGGAAACCGGGCCCTCATCTTGTGGCAACCTGGAAAGGGCATCAGCCAGAAAATTCTTCTTGCCAGGTATAAATTTAAGCTGGAAATTAAGACGGCTGAAAAATTGAGCCCATCGAATCTGCTTTGGGTTGAGGTGCCTGGGCGTATGGAGTGCCTCGAGGTTGTGGTGATCAGTCCAGACTTCAAAAAGGGAGGAAGCACCTTCCAAGAGATGCCTCCAAGCCTCCAATGCAGCTTTAACAGCAAAAGCCTCCTTTTCCCAAACATGCCAGCGTCTCTCTGTCTCGGAAAATTTTCGAGACAGATACCCACAGGGCTTCAAAAGCCCAGCAGAATCCTTTTGTAACAAAATAGCTCCAATTGAAAAATCAGAAGCATCAACTTGAACGACAAAAGGAAGGTCAGGGTTAGGGTGGGAGAGGATGGGCTCCTCAGTAAAAAGAGCCTTCAGCCGATCAAATGCAGTCTGACAGGCAGGAGTCCTATTGAGCACGGCCTCCAGGTTCTTAACTTTACGGGTCTCCCCCACTCCCTTAGTCCGTAACAAATCAGTTAGGGGCAGGGCAATTTCAGCAAAACCCCTGACAAAGGATCTGTAAAAATTGGCAAACCCAAGGAAACTTTGAAGTTGCCGCCGGGTCCTGGGTCGTTCCCAAGAAAGCACAGCTTGAATCTTAACAGGAGCCATCTCAATGCCCTTATCGGAAATCCTGTAACCAAGGTAATCCAAGCAAGACTTATGGAACTCACATTTAGACAGTTTAGCATAAAGCTTGGCAGCCCTAAGCTTGCTCAGAACCTGTTTAAGCAGGCGTTCATGTTCCTTTAAGGTTTTAGTATAAATGAGTACATCATCCAAATAGACCAAAACCCCCTTAAACAAGTGGTCATGCAAAACTTCATTGATCAGTTGCATAAATACACCCGGTGCCCCCGCCAGACCAAAAGGGAGAACCTTATACTGAAAAGAGTCCAAAGGGCAATTAAAGGCTGTTTTCCATTCATCCCCCTCCCGAATGCGAATGCGGTAGTAGGCTTCGCGGAGATCCAACTTTGAGAAAACTCTGCCAGTGGACAGATGTGCAAGCATGTCTTTGATGAGAGGCAGAGGGTACTTGTTGGAAAGGGAGGCGGAATTTAATCCGCGGTAGTCCGTGCAAAGTCTGAGGCTGCCATCCTTTTTCTCCTGAAACAAAACAGGAGCCCCGACCAGCGAGTTTGCCGGTTCAATGAAGCCTTGAGCCAGGTTCTTGTCAATGAACTCCCGCAAAGCAGCAAGTTCTTTCTTAGTCATAGAGTAAATCTTTGGCTTCGGCAAGGGGACGTCCGGAAGAAGTTCAATGGAACAGTCAGTCTTGCAATGGGGGGGGGGGGTAACTGGTCGGCCTCCTCCTCCCCAAAAACATCGGCAAAGTCCGAGTATGTGGCCGGAAGACCTTCCAAGGGGGGTGGGGAAGGCAGAGAATCAACAACCTCTGCCTGCCCAGCCATCGGAGGCATGGCATGCCCCAGAAGGGGAGCTTGATAGAAGCCATCCTCAAAGGTAATGGAGCCGGACCGCCAATTGATGTAGGGGTTATGCAAGGTGAACCAGGGAATCCCTAACACAACCAAAGGATTCCCTACGGGGGTCACGATGAACTGAATTAGTTCGAAATGGGACCCCATACGCAAAGCAACTTCGCCAGTAAACTGGGTAGCCCCCCCCCCTGCTGTAGAGCCATCCAGCTGTTGAAAAACCAGCGGCTTTGGGAGAGGGAAGCAGGGCAAATCCAATTCCTTGACTAAGTCAGGATGGATTAAACATCGAGAACAGCCTGAGTCTAATAAAGCCCAGACCTCGAGGGATTTGGATTGAAATCCCAATTCAATTTTGACAGTGAGGATAGGGCAATCAGCACTCACCATGTTGGGATTGCGCCCAGATCAAACCACCTGCCCCAAGGTGCCGGTTAAGACAGGTGGAAGTCGTTTCCCGCCAGCTGTTCCAAAGCCTCTAATTCATCTCCCGGGGTGTAGATATCCTCATCGTCCGCAGTAGCCAGCGCCCCAGTCAACCGACAAGGAGGGTTGGTTGGTTTCTTGGTTGGTTTTTGAGGCACTTTTGCGGAACGATCCGGTACCTCAGCTTAGGGCAGTCAACAGCGCGGTGACCCAGTTTTCCACAGGTGATGCATTGACCACGAACAAAGTGGCATTGCTTCTCCACATCCCATCTAGAGGTCGACGGAAGAACCGGAGCTCGGGTAGTGGTGACAGGCTTGTCTTCTTTGGTGGCCATCATAAAAGTGCGCTGGGCATGTTCTGCTTTACCAGTGAGGCAAATCCAATCATGTAATGAGTTGGGATCATCCCGGCCAAGTGCCCAGCGCAAGACTTCGCGATTGAGTCCATCCTTAAAGTGATCAATTAAGGTGGCCTCGGACCATTCGGGGACTTTTCCTGCCAAAACCTTGAATTCCAGTGCATAATCAGCCACAGGCTTCTGTCCCTGAACCAGTTCTTTAAGAGCGTCCTTAGCCCTCTCTTTAGCCAAGGGATCTTCAAAGTAGTGCTTCAGCGCAGCCAAAAAGGCATCGAATGTGGCCAGGGCAGGGGCCCCAATCTCCGACAGTTGTACATACCAGTCAGCAGCTCTACCTTTCAACTTCATGGCCACTGCAGCTATCTTCTCTTCCTCCAAAGGAAAGAGGTGGCCATGCCGTCTCATGAAGCTGGCGGCATTGGTGAGAAAGAAGGACAGATTAGCGGGGTCACCATCAAACTTTACTGGGAAGTCCCGGGGGGTTCCCCCAACCTGTGGGACCCCACCTGACTGTTGCCTCGGGGCCACCCCTATGGGAGTGGATCCACGCGGACCCGATGGAAAAGCACGTGGTGGGGTTCCTCCTCCAGCAGCCGGTGATGGGGAAGGCAGGAGGCTAGGTGCTCTCATTGCCCCGGGACCTCGGACGATCTGTACTAGGTCCCCAAAGGCAGCCAACATAGAACGCAAGACGTGTTCCATGGATTTGATCTTGGACTCCAGGACCCTAATCCTGTCAGGTGTAGCGGAGTCCTCCAGCACTGGACCTCCCGGTGGTGGGCTCCTTGATACATCAGGTCACACCTCTCTAGGAGTGTTGGGCCAGTGGAGCTTCCATGTGGAGTGGGACGTGCCTGGTCGGGGGTCCACCAGGGCATCCCATAAAAATTGTTCCTGTGCCTCCATGTCATCTGGCGGGGGTTTCTTTGACCCCGTGGTAGAGTAGGAGTCCCCGGACTGAGGTGTGGCTTAGGCTGGGACAGGGCTTGGGTCCCTGCTCGGGAATGTCAACTCCGGGAGTTGTTCCGCCTGCTCCTCGAGCTCCGTGGGATTCTTTCCCCCTTCAGCCATCACTAATTCCTCTTTCACAAGAAAATTTTCTGGTAAAGAGTAGTGAGGTTGGTTTGAAAAATGATTCTCAGCTTTATGTGATGATTGCCTTATCCTAAATAAAACTCTCAGACTCAAAATGTCAATTCAGGTTCTGGATTTATTTAGAAAAGAGTGCAAACAGGTAAAAAGCTGAGAATGAGAAAAGCGCGCCTAAACTCAAACTAAATAGCGTCTTTGCAAACAACATCCCACCCCCTCCCTCACATACAGTTCGCCCCACATTCCCAGGTGCTCCTAACGAGCTCTGCTGATCAATGGGCAAAAAGACCTTGACATTTCAGAGATAGCCTAAACACATTCCACCAGGCACAGATCAGCACGTCTCCTGTACAAGGCTCTCAGCAGCACCCTCCCAGCCCGGACACGTATCAGCACCTTGGCAAGCGAACCGTTACGATGTAGACAAACACCGGAATGGTGAACATGACAGTTACATTAACAGGATCTTGCAGGACTGAAAGTATTTCTCCCCTTCTTTCCTTCTTCTCTCCAGAAAACTAGGGAGCGTCCCTTCTGAAAAATTTCCCACACCCTCCTTCTTTCTGTGGGCTGACATGTCTTTTACAATGTGGTTGGGTTGTCCAGTCTGCGGCTCTCCCTCCTGTCTCCTACACATTCCATCACACCCTTTCTCTCACTTTCTCCTTGTTCTGTCATCCCTGTGATAATATTGAGATGTTCCTGTTTTATATGATCAGTGCTGCTAACAATACATTACATCAAATGCACCTTGTTGGAAAAGAAATGGCTCAACTCGCATTGAAATCTAATATTCTCTAACCTTTGCTTCTTGTACCTGTTCCTGAGCAGGAATGCAGCTTTTAAAATGTAACTTCAATTTTCAATTTTCACAATGTAATTTGAAATGCATACACAAATTAGAAAAACTAAGGGAGGAAATGGTATGGAGAAGAGTTTGTTGCATTGGGTATCCTTTTAATGATAACTAGTTTGTTTAAACATATATATACAGTAGATAAAGTATTAGGACAATGAGGGAAAGTCTACACAATGTTATCGAAAAGGGGGAAAGGTAGCAAAATGTGTATGTGGAGAAGGCATGTAATGATGCCAAAGAATATTCATATCTCCTTTAAAACAAATTAAATATATCTGGAAATGGACTGAAACAAAACTAAAATTAAAAAAAAACATTTTCAGCAGCACGTAGTTACAGTATATGACATCCCAGAAGACAGTAACAAATCACTTATTCTCACATAACAACATGGGCAGATCCATGTCACCAGGACTCAAGCTGGATTAGGAGTTCATTTTAAAATAAGATGATGATGATGATGATATGAAAAACCACACCCAAAAGGTGTGCTGCAGAATATTTCTGTCAATTTCATTCCCCCTACTATAGGAGGAATACTGCTTACAAATCTATGGGGGAAACTGTTGGCAGATGCTGGGAAAGCCTTTAGCCCAGGAGAGGTCAACAAAGTCACACACCAAGCATTTCTATAAAAATAATTTATTTACAGAAAACAAAACAAAAGCAAAACATATTTAAAGGACTTAGCTCCCCTTTGGAGCAAGCCTTGCTTGGCTACATTGCCGGCAGAGAGAAAAAAAAAAAAAAGGAAGTAAGAACAAGTCCGGGCAGGTTTCCTCCCCTCAGGCAATTTGCATGAAGCACGTGCGAGAAGACAATCAAATACAACCTCTTCACCTGGCCAAAATGATTAGGTACAATAGCAGTCTTAATCGTTAGTAGGAAAACCTCAACACTCCCCTTTTTACACTATAGATTAAGATGCAAACCAATCTTCTCTGACAACTTTATATGTGTTTCCATTCACCTTACTTTACCATTATCTCCCCTTTGGTTTAACAGAAAGCTACCATTCTTCTTCCTGTGTTTTTCCAAACCTAGGTTGTTATAATTCCAAGGCTTTTTAATGTGAAATGGCTTTTCATGCAGGCTTCAAAATCAAGCCTTTTTCTGTTGATGTGAACAGCAGCAAATCATCAACATAAATGCACAGATACATACAGCCTTGTTTGTCCTTCTTCATATATACACAGGGATCTGCTTTTCCTTTTTCAAAACCAAAATTCTGCAGTTTTTCATCTACTTTTTGGTTCCAGGATCTAGCAGCTTGTTTTAACCCATAGATTGACTTCTGCAGTTCACAGACTAGATTCTCCCCTTTTTCATAGCCAGGGGGTTGCTGCATGTATAATTTGTGATCTAAATCTCCATAGAGAAATGCAGTTTGAATGTCATAGTAGTTAACTGACATTCCTTTTAGTGCAGCAACTTTTAACAGTAATCTAATTGATTCACCTTTAGTAACTGGTGCAAAAGTCTTGTCAAAGTCTAAATCTTTCCTTTGAGTGAACCCTTTTGCAACCAACCTTGCTTTATATTTTTGGATTTTGCCATCAGCATCCCTTTTCAGTTTGAAAACCCACCTACAACCCAGACAGCGTTCATTGGGAGGTAGATTTACCAGTTTCCATGTTTTATTTTCTTTCAAGGATGCTAATTCCTGTTACATGGCAGAATGCCAATTTTGTGCAATCTCAGGTGGTAAAGCATTCACTTGTTCTAAAGACTCAGGTTCTGTGAATATGTGAAAAGCCTTTACTGTTTCAGCCTGAAAACGTGATGAACGCCTTTATTACTCCTCTGAGATCTGCGAGGTAATACAGGGCTTAAATTTTGACTCCTATCACTTTCCTGAGAAGCATCTATCTCATCAGACAGATCTTCAGTTTGCTTTTCTGGTTTAATGTCCTCATCAGGCAAAAGATCACCATCAGCAAGTCCTTGCTGTTCTCTTGTGGTGGTCAGATCAACTGGAGAGCTAGAATTTAATCTCCCCCAGTTTTGTTCAGCAAAAGAAGCGCTTTTGCTAATTATCCATTTCTCTCCCATTATGAACCTGTAGCTCTTTTGGCTTTGTTCATAGCCAACAAAGATAGCTTTCTTGGTTGTGGGGCCTCCTTTCCTTCTCTGCTGTTTTGGAATGTTAACCCATGCAGTGTTACCAAACACTCTTAAGATGGCTTACCTTTGGTTTCACACCATAAAACAAATGGAATGGAGTGTCCTGAATCACAGAGTTATACAACCTGTTCTGTACATAAGTGGCAGTAGATATGGCCTCTCCCCAGTACTTAAAAGATAATCATGAATCTTTTAACATGCATTCCATTGGATTTTGCAAGGTTCTGCCCTTTCTTTCAGCAACACCATTTTGCTGAGTGGTGTAAGGGTTAGAAAGAATTTGTTCTATCCCTTTTTCCACTAGGAACCTTCTGAATTTGTGAGAAAGGTATTCTCCTCCTCTATCACATTGGAGTGCAGATACAGGCCTAGGGAATTTTCCATTTGCCCATGTCACAAAACTTTTAAATTTCTCAAATGCCTCATCTTTATGTTTTAAGATGTAGATAAATGTGTATCTTGAGAAATCATCAATGATGGTCATTGCATACCTTGCTTGTCCAAGACTTGGAGCAAAAGGACCAATAATGTCAGAGTGTACAATTTCCAAAGGTCTAGTTGTAACTCTGTCACTGTGCTTACTCACAGGAACTTTTAGTGTTTTGCATTCTTTGCAAACTATACAATCTAAGTATTTATCACAGGGTTTTATCTTTAGGTCAGCACACAGCTGTGGCATTTGTGCTATATACTTGAAATTAGCATGACCAAATCTCCTATGCATCAGGTGTACACATTGGTCATGATATGGTGTGTTGCCAACTGCAGCCTTGCAGCTTGGCTTCCTTGCATTTTGCACAATGTACAAGGAGTCTTTTAACATACCAGTAGCACACACTTTCCCATTTTTTCGTATCTCACAACCATTTTTCTTAAATGTTATGATATACCCTGTTGCAGCCAATTGTGCCACAGATAAAAGGTTTGATTGTAGATTTGGCACATACAACACACCTTTTACAGTTTCTCCTAAGCAGGATAAATACAAGTCACCTTGTCCCATAATTTTGGTCACAGACCCATCAGCCAAAGATACACTTTGTCTTTCAGTTTTAGACAGTGACACAAAAGAGCTTTTACAATTACATAAATGACAACTGGCCCCAGAATCTAACACCCATACATCAGAATTACCCTTCTCAGCAACCTGTGCAATTTGGGTAGTCTGAAGAGCTTTCTTCTGTGTTGCCCTTGTGTTCTTCTCTGTCTTTCTACTCTTGGGTCTCATGGCACAGTCTCTTTGCAAATGTCCAGCTGAACCACAAGTGAAGCATCGCTGGCTGGCTAGCGCTGTGGCCTCAGGTTCCTTTCCCTTCTTTTCCCTCATTTTCTGGTATTGCAGCTTTCCAGAAGAGATGGGGGGGGGATCTTTCCTCTCTCTTCTCCCATTCAGCAAGTAAGCGCTGTGTAACATACGATGGGGTGAGGTCTGCTTCAGGCATAGCCTCCAGGGTACAAATCAGCGTGTCCCATGCTTCATTCAGTGAGGACAGGAGGATATAGGATTTTGTGAGAGGTGTAAATTCCATTCCTCTCTCCTGCAACTCAACAAACAGCTGCTGAATATAATGCAGGTGCTCAGGAAGGCTATCTCCTTCTGCAAGGTAGGCTCTGTACAGCTTTTTCGTCAGAGTAACTTTACTCCCTGCTGTTGCCTTTACATATAAGTCTCTCAAAGCATCCCAAAGTTGCTTTGCAGACTGCATGCCTCGCACGTGGACTAGCTGATTGTCCTCAACTCCCAGGATAATGGTGGCTATAGCCCGCTCATCCTGTCTCAGCCATTCAGCACTGGGATTTTGGGGGGTTTGCTCACCAATTGGCAGCCAAAGATTCTCTCTGCGAAGATACATCTCCATCTTCAGGGCCCAATTCAAATAGTTGGTCTCTGATAGGCGCTCCAGAGGCATCGCTGAGGGCTGGGAGGTAGCCATGGCTTCTTCCTTCTTTTGCAAGTCACCTCAGCTAGCTTCTTTGTCCTGTAGACCGGCAGTTGCTGGAAAATCTCCAGGTGGCTCCAAAGAAAATCTTCACAGGTCTTTGCTACCTGCCTTTAAATTGTGCATGAGGTGTGGAGCTGATCTCTCTTTTCTCTCTGGGTTTTACTGGGCTGTTTACTGGGGACATAACCTGTTGGCAGATGCTGGGAAAGCCTTTAGCCCAGGAGAGGTCAACAAAGTCACACACCAAGCATTTCTATAAAAATAATTTATTTACAGAAAACAAAACAAAAGCAAAACATATTTAAAGGACTTAGCTCCCCTTTGGAGCAAGCCTTGCTTGGCTACATTGCTGGCAGAGAGAGAAAAAAAAAAGAGGAAGTAAGAAACAAGTCCGGGCAGGTTCCTCCCCCCAGGCGATTTGCATCAAGCACGTGCAAGGAGACAATCAAATACAACCTCTTCACCTGGCCAAAATGATTAGGTACAATAGCAGTCTTAATCGTTAGTAGGAAAACCTCAACAGAAACGAATCCACAAATGTGTGTAAGACAGTATCTTTGACCCAGGCAAAGCAAATATTACCAATGCCAATTGTATAAATATGACACCATGAAACTTCAACTTAACACTCTGATTGGGGAAGGAGCGTTCATTATTCCCAATTGTCCATTAAATGTGAAAGTACATCATTTGCTTCAGGTTATGCCATTTGTGTAATGACATCATGCATATGACATAAATTGCCACAGTTGTTGTAAAATTAAATTTGACATAAATTTAGCTGTCTTCAGGTACAGCAGATTTGCTCATTATTTCAGGGCATATCCAGGCAGAAATTTGGTCTGTTGCATCTGAACTCTGCTAAATGTGGAGTCTGTTAAATTGAGGCTTCATAGATAATTTTTACTTGGGTAATGGCCCAGTTCTATTTCAGAATCTATTATTTTAAATCTTTTTCTATTTATAGATTCCTGATTTCTGATTTCAGGGCCTCATTATCTATAAAACAGAAATCTCTTATAAAGTTGAGTGAAATATGGAAATATTTGCATCGAGAAATAGGGCAGATTGTCACCCCAATAACACATATTGAAGATCTACACTCACCCATCATTATATATGAAACGGTAGCTTCCCTCAACTTCTGTTTCCCACCAAATCATATCTGTTATATGCTGATTTTATCACTGGCCAAGAGGAGACTTTAAAAAATGCACAGAGCTAAGACTGGAAGCAAACAACCAGGGTAATAAGTTAATGTCACAAGGATCAACAGTGAATGAAATGGGAGAATGAGGGCATGAATGAGATCAATGAAGACTGGAAGCTGGTAATGTCAAAACCTTTAAAATTCCACTTGACCCTTAGCAAAGTGCTGATGCTAATTCAATATTAATTAAGGTACGCTGTTGACATTTATAAGAAAAAAATAGTGAGGAAGACACTAACAGGGGTTGGCTTAATTTTTATGGTCATTCTTTCAGGGTGGAATTCTAGGTCTTCCTGTCCCAATTTGTGACGGAAACTAATTTGAATCATTTGGGTCACTTTGGATGTCCATCATGATGGATAAGCAGCCATTTGGGCAACAAGGAGGACATTTCCAAAGGGCAACTTCCCCAGCTGTTGCAATGCCAAAGAGAAGATGAAATCTGGGTCGTAGCCCAGAAGAGATAACCCTTCTGAAGTTTGTTATCATCTTTTGTGTGCCAAGCTGGTTTGATTATGCTAGCCAGTTGGGATGAGGAATGATGAAGTTTGATGAAGGATAATTTGGCACCCCCAGTTAAAGGTATGCCAAATTCTCTTTCTCTCTCTCTCTCTCTCTCTCTCTCACACACACACACACACACATAAACAAACACACAAATGGAATCACTTTCACTCTCACAGGTGCACTTTTGTATGTAAACAAAGGCATTTTAGAGGAGATGGGTGAAATGTAAATAACATGGGGTGTGACAACGGAATATTCTTACATTTAAATACAATACTGTATGGCTGCATATTTCTTTTTCTATCTGTTTTTTGCTCATACATACCCTTCTCCAAAGAGCCTTGTTATTATTTCTCTGACAGTTTAGTTTCCAAAGCAGCCCAGTGGCTTTCTTGGGACAGAATATTGCTGGGAAAGTTGTCATATTATTAACAAGGCATTCAGAGAGGGTTTTTTTTTTAATGCACAAAGGTTTAGACTTCTTCCCTACCAGATTTTGGGGTGATATTCTTGCCCTGTTCCTTGAAAAAATACAAAGAGCTGGCCTACATTTTGATACTCACCATGTTGATACTTGTAAAGTCTTACAGTTTTGCCACCATAGTCTGGGGGGTGATGCTTAGTTAGGAAAAAGCTGTGGAAGAGCCATTATTCAAGGCTCAGGGGACATCTCAGCTTCCCATCTGCAAGGAGGGCTAGAAGAGAGCCCTGGCTGAAAGAACTACCAGTCAGTAAAGGAACATTGATATAGATCAGTGTTTCTCAACCTCAGCAACTTTAAGACATGTGGACTACAACTGGCTGGGGAATTCTGGGAGTTTTAGTCCACACAACTTAAAATTGCTGAGGATGAGAAACACTGATCTAGATGGACCAATGCTATGGCTAAACCAAGCAACATCTTCTATTTATAAGATAAATAGAAGCTACTGCTAGTTGCCTCCAGTTTAGAAATTTAGGTTGAAAACTTAAGCCAACCTTTCTCCAGCTAGGGATCCTCCAAATGTGTTAGACCTGTGTTTCCCAACCTTGGCAACTTCAGGATATGTGGACTTCAGTTCCCAGAATTCCCCAGCCAGCATGGTCATTGCTAAGAAATCTGGAAATGTATGTAAGTATTTATTTAAAAGACTGGTACGGCCACCCACCCATCTTAAAAACACAACTCTGAGCAGCTCACAAATTGAAGTCGACACATCTCAAAGTTGCTGCAGTTGGGAAACACAGTGTTAGGTTATAAATCCCAGTATTCATCAGAGTAGGTGGGGATTATGGAATTGCAGTCCAATACATGTAGCAGACTCCATGCTAAGGAAGGCTGACATGCTTTCAGCAGGCTCTAGATCAGCGTTTCTCAACCTTGGAAACTTTAAGATGTGCAGACTTATGATGCTGGCTGGGGAATTCTGGGAGTTGAAGTCTGCACATCTTAAAGTTGCCAGGTTTGAGAAACACTGCTCTAGCTTACAGCAAAGTTCAGAAGAATATCTGCATGCCTCTTGGGGGAGAAAAAAAGATAAAGCTTCTCAAATATTAGAGACTTACACTGACACACTATATTTGTCTTTGAAAGATTAAAAAAACATAAACTTTGGTTCCCTTCAGCTCAAATATAGGAGTTTCATCACACTTCAGATGCTGGATACATGCTACAACTGTAAAAAAACAAAAGCTTCATGCACAGGTCAGAATGTTGTCTTCATCTGTACAAGCAAAAATAATAAAACACTTCAAATAAATAGGCAGCAAGGCCTCTCCATTTCCCTTCTAGTCAAGCATAAAATCTCATTGTGGTCATTTGCCACAACTCATTCCCATTTTTTAAATGGGGGGCAGGGGATGCTGCACACTTTCTCCACCATGAAGGTGCGGTTCAATTAGCCTAAAAAGGAGAGGGAAGCTCTCTTTGAGAGGGGCTTTTGGTTGGCAATAAGACTTCCTGGTGCATTTTTCCTGATCCCTGCTGGAAGCTTCAGCCACCCATCAGCTGAGAAAGTAATTGGAGAAACGTGGCTGCACTCGGCCAGGTTTTCATTTTCACGGCAGATTTGCATTCAATTGCCTTTATCCGGGAGATCCTTGATCACCCGTTGGAAAGGCAGCTGGCGCACTCTGCTCAAGCAGCATTTGGACACTGGGGGGCTCCACATCATCCGGGAGGCGTACGCGTATCCCTCCTCGCTGACACAAACTGCGGCATCAGCCACAAGCAAGGTTTCCTCAAGCTAGCCGCATCATTCCTTTGCACAGTGTGAAAACAAATGGAAGTGGCACCGAATAAGAGAAATGGCTTTGGCTAATCCTTTTGTCTTCTTTTTTCACCCACCATTAGATTGTACCATTTAGTCTTCAGCAGTTCAGCACGATGATGCCAGTATTGGGATTTGCAACACTGAATATTCAACAGTCAGCTGAAGGAAGAAAATAATTAAAATGTCTTAATGAGGTCCAAAGCCCTCAGCACACCCCCTCCCCACCCCCATATTTTTCAGGTCCAGTATGATGTTAGCAAAACCTGCTGGAGGGAGGCTGGGAGGGGGGAAGAGTTCAATACTCCATGGGGCACTCAAATGAACTTATCTCACCAGCATGGTCATGGTCTCTGTGGGGCTGCAAGTTGTCCTCCAACCTACAAAAAGAGCTTTATGCTGTGAGTTGGAGCCTTTTTTAAAAAAAACATTGACAAAATGGGCTGTGGTTGAATCATAGCATTTGGCTTTTTTTCCCTAGAAAACAAGGTTTTCCTCAGCAGCCATCTCATTAAAGGTGTGGCAGGCTATCCATGCATAGCATATTAACAGCGTTTTGTAACTTCAGAGGCTCTACCCAGCGTAGTTCTCTCAATTGCCTCCTCCATAATATTCCAACCTACAATATTATTTGATGATACCTTGACATATTGTATCCTAGTGGAATAAACAATGGAAATCTCTTAATAGCTCCCAGTGCAGTGGATTTTGCTGCACGTGAAAAGATTTCTTCCACAATAGAGTTTCACCCTGGTAAGCATAAAGTGGTATTTTTAGGCACAAAATTAAGCCATAAATTGGCCAGATGCAGTTTTCTCAGATAAAGCATGAACTGGATTATCTCTGGATTTCTGGCGTACATCAGAAAGGAATATCAGAGGGTGCAATGCATGGATGACTACTGCAAGCACTCTGTTATGAAAACATTACCAAGTCATTCCTTTTTAAAAAAGGAAATGTTATGTCCTCATTCTAGGACAGCCTTTCTCAACCTTTTGACCCTGAAGGAACCCTTGAAATATTTTTCAGGCCTCGGGGAACCCCTGCACATTCAGGCTCAAATCTAGGCCAGAAGTTACAAAATTATTATATTCATTTCATGTGTAGGCCTGTATATATGCATTAACAGTGTTCTTAAGCTAAAAATAATGAAACTTAGCTCTTTAATGTGAAGTTGCCCAGATTTGAAATAATTTTTTAAATAAATCGTGATCTCCCAGGGAACCCCTAGTGACTTCTTGCAAAACCCTAAGATTCACGGAACCCTGGTTGAGAAACCATGTTCTAGGAGGTCACTGAATACTATGAATACAATTCATGTTCTCCCAACATTAACTACATTCAGTGTAAATGATGTGTGTACAATCATAGACTTTCTAGTTGTAAGACATAAGCCTCCTGTGTAGAATATGATTATAGGAAACTGCCTTATGCTTATGTTATACCATCAAGCCGAATTTACCTATTTAATAGGTAGTGAAAACTTTCAGGCAGAGTTCTTCCACATCACTCACTAATGGATATAGAATATAGAATGGAATATGAAATTCTAAGGCTGCAAAACATGTATGCTTCCACTAAACTGTGGGTGTTCACTCTGGGATAGAATAGGTCTAGGACTTTGAATTCTGTGAGAAAATGCCATCCAATTGTGTATTTAAAAATGCACAGAGAAAGTTTAACCTACAAACAGATTAATGAACACTGCTGAAAGAATATATAACAACATATTCAAGAAATCTGTCCATCGCTACCTGAAGGCAAGAGGTCTGACTGTGAGTGATAAGAAGATAAGTGACACTTAATTTGGCATCTCTGGGAAAATGAATCTGAGTAGGAAGTTATGTGCTAGTGAGACAACATTAATCTCCTCAACACTTTTGTCAACTTTAGGACAATATGAAATGGCAGAGCAACAGTTACAACTACAATTATTCATAGCAGTTTGATGAACAGTGAGTGGGATAATTTTGTTCGAGCTCCAATTTTTAAGCTAGTTTGACTTCTCAGTCTAGAAGATTCAAATGCAACTTCCAAATTTGGCCTCAAAAGCTACAAACAAAACAAGTTTCCTAAGAAAATAAATGAGAAGTCTTTATACATTTATACAGGTCGATAATGCTGTTACACCAAAATACTACAATGTGCTATTTAGAGGCAACTGTGTACATTTCTAAACATTTATAGCTTGTTAACACAAAATAAGGGCAGAAAAGACTTCCTATTCAATAAATGCAGAATTGAAATTGATCTGTTCACCATCCCTAATTAAGGACAATAAATATAAAAACATGCACGGGTTATAAAAGGTTGACATCAAGCTGGCATAGGCTTTAGTGCTCCTCCAATCTGTACATGAAGAAGATTAGGTTCAAAAAAAGTATAAATGCATGATGGTTCATTCTGTGAGTCTACAGAATGTATTACTGCATACATGGCACTGAAGTTTAAAAAAAAATGTGCCTTAGCTGTCCATGATTTTCAGCACCAGAATGAATATGCAACTGTTTTAACACTTAATTTTTCCTTTTGTTTGAGACTGTAATTAATAAATATAATTTTAAAAAGGACACCCTCCTTTATCACAATAATACATGCTTTAGTATTACTCTTCAAAGATAACTATGGAGAACTGGATGTTGAATAGGTGACTCTTGTTTATCCTGGTTGCTATAGGGATCATAATTACTGGATGCTATGAGACTGAACCAAGAATGCAAAATTTGTGACTCTCCTGACATTGATGAACTACAACCTGTAAAGCTCCAGCTACCCTGGTCAATGATGAAGAATGTTGGGAATTGTAGTTTAGCAACTTCAGGAAAACTACACATTCCTCATCTCTTCTACTTACATTTATTGATTTATTAGGACATTTTCCACCGCCCATCTCAAACATGACTCTCGGCTTACATCCCTCAGTAACAGTGAACATGGGCCAAAGTGTTCTTTTCACCCTTCACTTTCAACCTTTCAAATATAGCACAGTATAGATACACCAGAAAACTGAAGGAACAGATTTAAACTGGCAGGTTTCTGAGTATATTTCAGGAAACCATGAAATAACAAAATGTGACATCAAGTTTGTTTGTTTATTTATATTTCAAATTTAGTCACCACCCATCTCAAACTCTGGGCAGTTTACAATAAAACAAGCATAAATACTAATTTAAAATACAATAAAATAATGTTCTCAAAATAATATATTCCACAGAGTAGATGGTAATTAAAAATTCTTAATTTATGGGAGCATCTTCAGGGTGCTAACCACCACCAGGGTTGGTTATGCCTCCTCATGCCCCATGCGAGTTGGCAGAGCCAGGTCTTTACACCTTTCCGGAAGGCCGGGAGAGTGGGGGCCCACCTGTGGGGTACGAGTATTCCATAGGGCAAGGGCAACAACAGAGAAGGCTCTCTTCCTTGGCCCCGCCAATCAACATTCTTTCATAGACGGGACCCGCAACATGCCTTCTCTGCCTCACTGGGTGGGATGAGTTGATGTAATGGGGGTGAGAAGGTCCCTCAGGTAACCTGGACCCATGCCATGTAGGGCTTAATAAAGTTAATAAGTTAATGAAGTTAATAAAAGGCTATCTGGAAGAATCTTCCATGGAACATAATTTAAGAATTACAGGTATACAATAACCTTCTAACAAATATGCTAGAAGATCACATCAATATATGTGTTTCATCTGTGCTACAGTATTTACAGACAGCATCCTGTTTGCACAGAAGAAATCTCAAGGTCTGTATTGTGCACAAAGCAAGTTGGGGTGAGGATTTATTTTGTACATATGGATGTCACGTATGATGTTTTGCTACAAGCAGAATTTTGCTCTAAAAAGTTCAACAGAGAAAGATTTACCACAGCTAGCTTGCACAAGACAAATGGAATAACTCTGCAAACTGCAGTGGAATTATAATGTGACAGAAGCTCAAAATGAGAAAAAATGTGTGGTAGTTCTAACTTATTTTTTCTTCATTTTGGGGGAAAAGAATAATTATATGGCAGTGTTTTTTTGCCTAATGTGTTTACAGAAATATTGAGAATGCTTTGCACAAACTAAATAACTCCCCCATATCTTTGTACTCCAAGATTTGTAGTTAATTAAACTAATTTGTCTGTTTTTGTGGGTCGGGAATTCTTGCTGTCATCGTTTCCAATCACTACTTATTTAAATTTCATCCTTGGCCAGTTTCATGATAATGTTTATCTGCTCCAGAGGATTTGAAATGAGAGAGTAATGCATGGCCCTCTCTTTAATTTCTCTCTTGAAGCTGGAGAAAACCAGCCATCAGCTGGCCAGGTCGAAAACACAATTTTCCTTGTAGGTTATTTGCTTAAGATAGCTGCTGGCTAATTTAATTCTTGAGTTACATATTTCCTGGATCTGTTAGGGATTCCCTGCAGTTAAAAATAAACTGTGTTTTTATAAAAAGGATGCTATCTGGAAGGTTTGCCTGATAGGATCAAAAGAAGGGAAGGGAAGGGAAGGGAAGGGAAGGGAAGGGAAGGGAAGGGAAGGGAAGGGAAGGGAAGGGACACGCTTAAAACAATGGTTTCATGAAAAATAAATAGCATATTGCTTTGTAGCATAAATTTAAATATTTCCCATTACCTAAACAGAAAATTAATTCAGAATTATGTGTGTACTTAATAAGGTCATTTTTATGCCAAACTGATGCTTCACAAAAAGAATGCCTGATTCTACTTCCTAAAAATCTTCTGCTTCCTAAGGATTTTCCCAACAATCTCTAGCTAGAAAAACCAACTAGAAGAAAGAAATATTAAAGGCTTGGTTCTTGTTTTTCTTGCTTTCATTTGAATGGTTACACCATTTTCAAAAAGGAAACAGCAAAGGCAACTGAACTACTCATCTATGTAAGGACCCAGTGTGTATGCCCATGCATGTGTGCGTGTTTTTGCAAGCTGCCATCCTGAGCACAATAAAGGATGCAAAAAGTTTGCCAGTTTGCAATTATAATTGCATAATAATAATAACAACCATAACAACAACAATAATTTAAATAATCACCATGTGGGGGTGATGGGAATTACTGCAATGGTCAGAAAAGTTGGTGGTTTCCTCTTTTCTTTAGAGAAATAAGGCAAAATGGTTGCTTCCTCCTCTCAGGTACAAATAAGGTAGTGCATTCCAAGTTGTCCTCTGCACTCAGCCTTCATTCTGCAAACTCTCATAAAATGAATGTGTAACTGTGGATGTACAAGAATACTTCTCATCTTGGAATGGTGGAGGTCATAATGAGGTCAGTCACAATTTCTTGGTGGAGGCAAAACTGGATTCAAATATTTCCCGGTTTGGGTGGTTTTTACCTCTGTAGTAGGTAGGACTTCATACACAACAAATCCATTGCCACGTAGAGAGAGGGGTGGGATAAATTAGATGGGAAGACATCACATTATTTTCTTGGAATTGTACATGGTTGTCTCTTCTGCCACTATTGAGGGAGAAGATTAGACTCGATTGTGCGAAATATTAATTCTGAATGGATTATGCATTTCGAGAAACTATCAGCTGCAAATCACTGAAGTGGGGTGTTTTGTTTTTGCTTTTTAAGGCAAGCAATTTTCTAAAATGGTAGCATTTGTATTTAGTTAACCAAGATCTTCCAGATACTGATTGCTGCCAACACAGAAGAGAAATACCCCGGAAATATTGCCCTGGCAGAATTCTCATTCCATTCCACTTCTACTCAGCATCCATACTATTTTGGATTTTAAACTGAGTTTTAAAATAAATGCTCCTAAACTTAGAAATGTATGAAATCTGAAATGTGGTTTTGTGGATTTGAACTTAACCCCTTAAATATATTGTCCTTGGTGCTTTTCAGTGTTTATGATCTACAGCAAACACTGATTCTTCTCAAATACTAACATATGCCGTAGGCCAAGATTATGTAAAGTCCTCAGTGATTTTAAGAATATCTAATCACAGCTCTTTCACCCAGTGCTCTCTCACCCAAAGCTACAACAAAAAAATCTTTTCAGGCCTAATATAATATCATCTCATCTGGGATATCATTTTCATATCATACATATGTATGAGGTATATACATATGTAACATAATATGAGTCCCTAGTCATCATTTATTTTTGTTGAAGGATATTCAGAATGTAGCAGAGATGTGTAGGCTAAAAAACCTACCTAGCACTTTCCAGAACTTTATATGCAAAGCTGGCTGTGCTTATAATCCTTAAAAATCCTGCAGCCATGTTCTTGACTGTTCTTCAGATGATTTGACTCCAAAAATATTCTTTGTTGTCTTTTGATGCTTTTCAGGAATAGTATAAGGTGCTTATTAGGGTACTGGAAGGCTGAAAAGATATAACAGGGTTGAGATAGAAATGAAGTGTCACTCTTACCTTGCCCAATATCAAAACAGAGCAAGAAGTACAGGACTGTATTCAAATATAACAGATTTATTTTCCTGTCTTTTCCTTATTCTCCTATGGTAACAAAGACAACTGACCTGTCTCTCATCTGGGACATCTTGGTTTTTTAGCTCATGTGCTAAAGCTTCCTTGCACCTACTGTACATCACCCAGGGTCTTCTTGGAGTTGGGAGGCCTTAACAAATCCAATAAATAAATGAATAAACAAACTTACTCATTCGCTTACTAATAGGGCTGGTATTTGGAACTAAACGTAGAGACTCTGGCTGGTTGGCTGGCTGGTTGGCTTGGCTTGGCTGACCGAGTGGCTCTTGAAACTCTCCACAGCTGGACTTCTTGCCGTTCTTCCCTGCTTGGGAGTATTCCTGGACAGGATCAGCAACTGGCCCTTTCCCGTTTGGCCCAGCATCTCTGCTGCTGGCACCACTCTGAAATTGGTGGCTGTTTTATTGGCTCCCTTCCTCTTGTCAAACCACCCAGTCAACTTCTCCTGAAATTTGGTCTCTCTGTCCCCAGCTTCATTCTTTCTGGGAGAGCTGCTGCCTTAGTGTTCTGGAGCAGTGATTCTCATAGCTACTCCAAAGCTCAGCTGTCACATGCCCAGTCCTCTTTCTGGAGCCTGTGGTCTCTTTGCCCTTTTAGAACTGCAACACAAAGCATAAATATCCTGACCTCTCTCTGTGCCTTCAGCTTTCTTCCCAAAGCTCCGGAACCCTTGGAATCCTCCATGACATCTTAGCACTCTTCCATCTGCTCTCTTCATCACTGGCTCTGTTGACACAACAGATTTCTTTTCCAAATCCTTTTCCTCAAATGTACCCCATCTCAAAAGGTGTTTGTTTTTCTGAAAAGATAATAAAGTTATCCCCCCAAAATGTATTCATCTGTTATTTGAATAGATTATCATCTAATTAAACAATTTAGGTTGTATGCTAATGGCAATGCTCATTTAAAATTGAATGATTACAGAAAGGACTTCAGGAAATTAATTACAAATGGGAAATATTGAATTTGGGGGGAAAAGTCTTTTCTTTAATTACTCAGGAAGGGGGAGTTGAGAATAACTTCATTGATACAATGTATGCAGTTTAATGTGTTCACAGAAATGAAACAATGTTCATGATTCAAGTATTTACTTGGCATTACTTAACTATACAAAGTCTCTAGCCAGTGATTTTGCATGCTACAGGTAGTCCTCAGATTATAACGCTAATTGGGACCGGGATTTCCATCACTAAGCAAAGCTGTCATTAAGCAAAACATCATGTAACCATACCATTTAGTGATGGAAATCCTGGTCCCAATTAGGGTTATAACCCGAGGACTACCTGTAGCATCTCTGTCCTTTTGGCCACCCTGTACTCTGCCACCTACCCCTGCCACACCCCCGCCGCCTCCACTGCCAACCGATGTCACCATCTTCTTCCTCCTGCTGCTTGCCCAGGATCCAGACACTGGGCAAGAATGCAGCCCTGACATGCATGGCAGGATGGCAGAGCCGCATCTGCCAAAGGGAGCTTGCCAGGCCCGGCCAGGGAGGAGGCAGCAGGATGAAGATAGTGGAGGAGGCAGGGCAGCAGTGCAGGTAGACTGTGGAGAGTGCAGTGGGACAGGCCAGCAAGGTATGGTGTGGTGTGCTTTGTCAACAGACAGGGCAGGAGAGGTGGCAGCAGTTCCCCAGCTGAAGGTGGTGGCTGTGCGGGAGGCACTCTTCAGGGTGGCAGTGAAATGGAGGAAGCGGGGGGACAAGGGCTTCCTGGAGACACAAAGCGTGCTCTGCAGCTTGCATTGGAAGTGCTCCTGGGGAACCAGCTGCAGGAGGCTCTCCGGGCACTGAAGCTGCTCCTGCAGGAGGAAGGGTGTGCCCAGCGAGGCAGCAGCTGGCCTCTTGCAAGTCCTTGCTGGGCTGAGCAAGCAGAGGGCACACAGGCTTCAATGTGGGATGGAGCCCTCTGCACGCTCAGCCCAGCCTTCCTACTACAAGGCCTTATGAAGGACCAGCCCTCACCCAGCACCTGGGCCCCAGACCAGTGGAGAGAGGAAGAAGACAGCAATGGTCAGCTGGAGGTGGCAGCAGAATGCAGGGCAGCCAAAAGGACAGCGATGGGGGGAGATAGTTGGGGGCAGTTGTTGAAGCAGAGGCAGTTCACGCAGGGCAGGAGAATATGACCATGGGATGATACAATGGTTGTAAATACAGGCTGGTCACCAGGCACCCAAATTTTGATCACATGACCTTGGGGGTACTACAGTGGCTGGAACTGGAGTTGGGGGAGATGGATGGTGATATAAATTTAAATAATAAATAAATAAACTTTGAGGACCAGTCATAACTACCATTTGTTCAGTGCCATCGTAACTTTGAATGGTCAGTGAAACAATGGTCGTAACCTGATAACTACCTGTACTTGGAATGGAGAGGTTGACTCAGTGCGACCTTCAAAAATCATGGTGTGACAAAGGAGAATCAAACCTAGGCCAGGGAGATGCAAGTCAATTCTCCAGTGAGTCATAAGACTCACTGGGTAGCTTTGGGTCAGGTATCATCTCTCAACCTACCTTACCTACAGAATCATTGACAGCATAAGAGAAGGAGGAGTACAGATGGTTCTTTGTGCTTCCTAGAAAGAAGGTTGGTACTCCTTCATGTCTGGACAGGGCTGCATTTAAAGCACACTGTGTACTAGCTTGAGTATTATCAACATGGTAGATTGTTATAAATGTGGCCAATCATATAAGCAGATAAACATACTGTATGTTACCACTATATAGCCTGACTGTGGTAAGGGCAAGCAACCTTTTTGCATTGTGGGTGGGGGTTGAAGGATTTCCCCTTCTGCCTCCTCAGTGTTAGTGGTCAAAGGCTGTAGTAGTGATATCATAATGTCTCTAGTTTCTTTTTAAAAGGGGACTTAGTGTGGTCTTACTGTTTAGGGTGTACCTTTCCAGTCTGAAAATGCAATCTATGAGGGATGTAGGGCCATAAAGAGGGATTTGGGCCTGCAAATTATCCATACCTGCTCCACAGGCACAGGAAAGAATTTATCAACAGTCGAGGATCCAGCAGTCAAAAATTACCTTGGAATGTAATTTTTAGTAGTTGGTAGGATAGCAATGAAGGCCTTGGAAACAATATTCAGTGTCCTGGATGTGTCTATATCTACTAAGATCAGACTTGTGCAGGCAATAGTTTACCGTAACTTTCTATGGAAGCCAAAGTTGGACTTCGAAGAAGCAGGATAAAAAGAATATTGATGCTTTTGATCTTTGGTGTTAGAGAAGACTCCTGAGAGTACCATGGATAGCCAAGGAAACAAAACAAAACAAGAAGGATAATCAAATAAATCAACACAGAGTTCTCACTTGAGGCACAAATGGCCAGGCTCAAATTATCTTACTTTGGACACATTATGTGAAGATCTAGCTCTCTGGAGAAGGTTTTAATGCTGGGAAAGGTGGAAGGAATGAGAAGAGGACAACCACCAGCAAGGTGGAAGAGACTCAGTTATAGCAGCTATAGGTGTACCATTGGAAGTCCTGAAGGACCAGATTGGAGATAAATCATCCTAGAGAAAATCTGTGTGGTTGCTAAGAGTTGACACCCACTTGATAGCCCATAATCTATCAATTTCCCAGCAATCCATATTGAGAAGAACCTTAAAGTACAAGACCAATTAGTTTTGGCTTTGTATTGTTTTCTCTGCCATTGATATGTGTTTCTACTACTTATGTCATATCTATTCTATCCTTAAGTGACTGAATGTATGCAATCTTGGAAGGGCTTGATCTTAAAGATTGCTTGGAAATATACACATACACATATACACACCATATACATCCATCTATACCCCTTCTATATAGCCAAAGCTACCTATTCATAGAATGATACCTACATGGAAACTGTCGCATTTGCAGGATAGTTGCAATTAAAATTGTGAGATTTCCAACGTATTTTTCATACAATATTCTTCTTCTCAAATCTTTTACAAATCTTGTTATCTTTCTGAAGGTTGAGGAACAGATCAGCCTGACTTTGAAGAAATGTGTGGGTGTCTTTAAAGGAACACAAGGTATCTGCACATGACTGAAAAGAAAATAACAATACAGGGAAAAAAGTATTTTAGGATTTTCTTCTTGGTCTTGTCATTACAAACACACATTTCTGGTGTAAAACTACTAGCATATAGGCATCATTGTTTTCAATTACTCCAAAAGAAATGTATTAGAAGCTCATTTGCACGTAAGATCAAATGGCAGTTAATGAGCTCTATGAATCTATAGTCAGTAGAGATGTAAACCATTGAAGATTAAACCCCTGAAATTGCTGGTGAATTGCTAACTTAGGATTGTTTGGCCACTAATTGCAGAGCAAAATGATTGTAGCAACTGCAGGCACAGCACAATTTGAAAGGAGCACTGCTCTGCTGGTGGATGGCTTTACAATTGTTTTGAAAACTGTGTTATTTACTTATTGAACTTACAACCCCGCTTTCTGCCAAAAATAGCCCTCAAAATGACTAAGAAAGATAAAATAGAATAAAGGTAGTAACAGAACGTTAATAAAACGTAAATCAAGAAACAACACAACAAGAAGCAAGCTGCACCCTAATTACTTTATCTCCCTCTGCAGACAATCCAGCTAACAGCCCAACCCCGGGCAGGTCCAAAGGAATATACTGCCTCTCAGCTGTGTACATCCCCAGCTTTAAAAGTGGAATTCCTGCCCGAGGAAGGACAATGCCGAGCAGAGGACCTCCGTGGGAGGGAGAACAAATGCACGGGAGCAGCTTTGCACATGGGTATTCAATAGAGCTGCAAAGGCAATCTCAGTGTTCTTCCTGGTTTTTTTTTTTTTCTTTTATAAAAAACTGGAAGTTGCTCAAACTGAAAGAGGCTTTGGCCCTTTGTCATCTGGATTTCCCTTCTATGGACGTTCCAGATCAATGGCTTTGTCTGTCAGGTCAAGGAGGTGCATGCAGGTGGGCAATGGATAATTGTGATGTTGTGAACTGGAGACTTCAAGGATTGCATCTGGGAATTTTGCTGGGAAACCTTATTGAGCTGTGGTCCTTCATCAAGGTAATGGAGCTCCTAGGTAGCTCTGTTTTTCTCATGTAATTAGTCCTGCATTTATTATTCCTTTCCCAATGCAGAGTTCACTTCAGTTTCAATCCAACGTCTATCCAGATCACTTTAACCCCTCCTGCTGCCAGTTAGCAGTGGTTCTAAAGAGTATTATCCCATTCTCCCCAGATCCAGTCAGGGAAAAGGAACAGACACTACAGCTTTACTTTACTCCTCACAGTGAAACCAATAATCATATAGATACCTAGATACACAGATAATATTAAACAGATTTATAAATGCAAAATAACTTTATACATCAGTAGCTATTGAACTCACTGGTCGGGAATCTCCGGGCCTGGAGCTTTGCTCAGGGTCTCCTTCACCCACCAGCAGTTTCCTTAAAGGGGCTATGCTTCTCCAAACATGGTCTGTCTGCAGAGCAGGCTAGTCTTTTCAGTGGCCTCTGAGCCACGGCTGCCTTGCTCCCTTGCAGAAGGCTCCCTTGGACCTCCTCAAGGCTGTCCCATGCTGACCAGTTGGCTTCTTATTGGCTCGGCAGTCACACTCCCAACCCAGCTGACCCCTTCGCCGCACACACTTCTTCCTCTGGGCCTGGCTCCGCTCCCCCAGCCATGACACCCTGGACTCTCCTTCCAGTAACTGCAGAGATCATGTCAGCAGGGTTCAAGGTGGCCTTGTGCTTTCTCCCTTCAATCTTACTCCCAAGCAGCCTCTCCATCTCTTCCTTAACTTGAATGTTTCATCTTTTATCTTCCTGACAATTTTACATTTGTTTTTCACTCTGTTACCAATTATTTCATTTTGCTACTGTAGCTTTAAGAAGAAAGGAAAAAAACCCTTTTCCCCCCTGGTTTTACTCACTGCCATCTTGGGTTTTAGAAGAAGACAACTCTGCTTCCCTATTTTCTTCCTTGTTATTCCTCCATCCTTGAATTTCCATCCCTGCTTTTCCAGTGACATTTCAGTGCATCCTCAGCATTACTGAATCTCTCTCCCCTGCCACTAAAGAGATTAAGCCTCTCAGATGGAGCTCACCTAAGACTGACCTTTGCCTGACCAGACGTATATATTCTCCCTGTTTACATTCAAGGCTTTTGTTAAGAGCCTGTATCTGACCCACCCAGATCCAAGCCATTCTTTGCTTGGTCCTTCCCAGCCCTAAACCTTGGTTCTTCTAAGGCAAGGAACTGCCTTCCTTTCAACTCCCCCCTGCCTATCTCCCCCAACCCCATGGTGCAGCAAGAAGCTTCAGATAGATCCATGGTGCAGCAAGCAGCTCCATTGCTGTGGTGTGGCGAGCAGCCCCAGAACTGTGATGTGGCTAGCAGCTGCAGAGCTGTGGTACAGCAAGAAGCACCTATTTAGGAGCCCACCTGGGTAGGTCCTCACCTATTGACCACATGGGATTTGCTTAACAAAGGCAATAGAGATTGCTGGAACTGCCGTTGCTAAGCGGGATGGTCACGTGATGTTTCACTTAACAATCGCTTCACTTAGTGATGGAGTTGCCAGTCCCATTTAGGGTTGTTAAGTGATGACTCCCTGTATGAACATTCTAGTTAGATCTCCATGTCTCTATATTTTCTTCCTCTACCTTTTTTACTCATTTTAGGGCAGAGACACATAAGAACGCACAGCTCAGATGATGCCCCACATGGCACACCTCTTTTCCTCCCCTTATGTGCTCATTTATTTATTTAACTCAGTTTAGGCACCACCTGACTCCTGGGTAGTTCACAATATAATACCCTAAAAACCAATATAAATCAAAAACAATATGGGGTCCCATCTGTATATACTGCACAAACATAGACAAAAATAACAGGCATACTCAACCGACAAGGGGCCCCTTCTATCTCAATCCAAGGCCTGGAGAACAACCAAGTCTTTAGGGCTTTAGGTAATTACACTCTTCAGCTTAATCTCCTTCCTCAGTCCTCTCTGTTACTTCTTTTGGTGTCTCTGCCTCCTCCTGTCCCACCTGCACTTCTCCCTGCTCCTGCTTCAGCCAACTCTCCACCTGCCCATTTGCTTCTCCTTCCTCCTGCCCCAACTTATGTATAGTCTTCACTATGATTGGTATTGTGGATAGGAGGAGGAGCACATGGCCCAGGGTTGTAGGAGAAGGAACAGGTAGGTATGGGAGGACAAGAGGGGAAGAAATTAGGATTTGGACAGGCAGGAGGATCAGGAAAGGAAGGATGTGGACTGAGACAGGAAGGACTTGGGGGAGCAGGAAGAAAGGAGAACTTTCTTTTTTCTGTACTTCGTTTTCTTTCCCACTGCAACCACGTCCTACTTCCTGAGACTTGATTTAATGCTTCAGCAACCATCATCAGCAGGAAATCAGGAAGTAGAAAGCAGCTGCAGCTGGAAGAAAAATAAAAGACACTCCTACCGGTCCACTGGATTTGAATGGATAGAACTTTTGGGGGTGGTATATAAAGAGTGGAATAGCAGAGCACCTTTCTTGCCAGGGGTGCCCCCCCCCAAATCATAATGATGGCTACAACCACACACAGCTTGTTTACATGCATTGCTCAACTTCTTTACAGGCTTCAATAGTGTAGTTGGAGATGCCGTGTTGACTGTTTTGACCTCCTCCCCAGTGGATGCCCCTGCTTCCTACCTACCTACTTTCCCTCTTCTGCTAGTACCATTAATTCAGCCAATGGAGGATTGGAACCATCAATCCACCTGCATAACATCTAGTTTAGCCCAGCTTGCCCAAACAGATTTGCAAATAGGGAAAACTTCATTCTTCTGTTCTTTGCTTCCAGAAAAAGCTTGAAAAACCATGCTAGAAAAAAACTGCAGAACTTTTATTGTTGTGTAGTTCAACACCTGGCGCATTTGCAGGCTTCATCAAGGAGAAAGTAGCACATTTACTATTACAGTACTGCCTCAGGAAGCATAATTTTTTAGGAATCACAGATTCTGAAGCTTTTAATGGGAGAATATGCATTGCCTTGATTAACAGGACCAGAAGTAATGGGAACTTTTGAAGGCAGAAGTAGACCAGTGTCCCTAAAAAGCATTTTAAGTATTTGACTGAGTATGAGAGACAGTAGATGATGTAGCATTTGTCAAAAAAAGCTAAACAGAAGAGCAGCATACTGTCACTTCTGATGAGTTACCAGAAGTGTTGCATACAGTAGTTAACACAAACGTTGCTTTATCTACTTCCCTTTTGCTCCTTTAAGACAGGGTTGCTCTTCCTATCCCCCCAGAGATTTTCACCCCTGGCAAATGGGGGATTATTGCTAGTGGGCGTCTATTTTTAGGCCACAGTATTGTGATAGGTTCCCAGGTGAGCAGGCTCCAGACGACTCAGGCTGTTTCCCCCCCTCCGATGGCACCATGGTATTTCCACCTGCCTGATTACACAGCACATCAGAGAGAGGACTGATTCTTCCTAATTGGTAGAATTTATGGCACCTTTAGCCTTGGAAGACTGTGACCCACCCAGGCATTGATTGAAGCTGAAGCTTAAAAAAGAAGCGGAGGAACAATTCAACACCTTAGTCTAATTTTAGGATCCACAAACATCTTCTCTGGTCCTGGTGGATTTGTCAGGAGCTTCTTCCAGCAGCTTTGGTAACTTATTAAGACAGGAAACTCAATACAACATTTTCGGCCTCTGCCACCAGCCAATTTCAATGCCTAAAGGGATGTTGTGACATTCTGGCTCCATCTGGATATTGAACATCTTTGCAAGGCCAGTGTTTCTTCTTTGTGTAGCACAACTGACTACAAGAGGACCGGTGTGTGTGTGTGTGTGTGTGTGTGTGTGTGCGCGTGTGTGAAGAAATGTGTATCATTTGGGTGTTTGTGTGCAAGTATGAAAGGCTGGAATTTGCATTATGACATCACAATGCCATTTTTTTTAATTTTAGCATCATGATTAGGAATGGATGCCCAGATGTGTACAGGATTATATACAGTCTCTTAGGGCTCTTCCCACATTGCCAACAATATGCTTTCCTCCTGTCCTAGAGACCGAAGGTAAGTGGAAAACCATTGCCCCACAGTGCCACACCTCAAAAATAGGCCAGCAAACTTACCTCACATGTGAGTGTGTGATGGGCTGTGAGCATAACCTTGAGGAACAGGAGGAAGAGTCACAGCCAAGGCAATGGTCAGATAAAAGAAATCTGAGTCCAATGAGCCAGTTTGGTGTAGTGGTTAAGGCAACGGGCTAGAAACCAGGAGACTGGGAGTTCCAGTCCCGCCTCAGGCCTGAAGGCCTGCTGGGTGACCTTGGGCCAGTCGCTCTCTCTCAGCCCAACTCACCTCACAGGGTTGTTGTTGTGGGGAAAATAGGAGGAGGAAGGAGTATTTGGTATGTTCGCTGCCTTGAGTTATTTATAAAAATAATAAAGGTGAAATTTTTAAAAATCTTAAAAAAAAACAAGAATGGAATTTGAGAAAGCAAATTCTTGACCCTCCCTAGTTCTCTTTAGAAAACTTGATCCTCCCTAGTTCTCTTTAGGATAAAAGCAGGGAGGGGGGAGGCACATTCAGAGTTGCAAGATTCTGTTACTGTAATCCTATGACTTTGGTGTTCAAGTCTGGTCTACCTCAAAGGGCTGTCAGAGTGGGAGTAGGAGTCTCTGGTGCTGCTGCTGTTGTCAAAGGATTAAGGGCAGGGAAATTGGCTCTTCCTTCCCCTGCTACCTGCCTCTCTCCCTCAACCCCCAAGTCGTGGATCCCTTGTTGCCTCCTGCTACAATGATCCTGCTTGTGGAGAGAACCACTGCAGCTCCCATGACCCCAGAGGCAAAGGCAGAGACCGCAGTGGTGAGAATATCAGCTTTGCCAAATGCCTTCCAGGAGGCCAATATTCCTGCTGGAGCAAGTAAACAAAAACACATCCCTGTGGTTGCCAGGTAAAGCTCTGCTCTCCCAGAGGAGAAATGGCCACAGAGATCCAGAGTTCTGTGGGCAGAATGAGGGCTGGCCTTGCAGCAGGCCAGCTGGAGCTTTGAAGGCTGCCAGCCGCCTCCTCCACACGAATCAGAACAGTCTCGTACAGGAAGGCCTGTCCCATTCTCCATCAGAAAACACCAGTGTCCTGCTGGATCTCTTTGGTCCAATTTCAGCCTACTTCAGTGGGAGGCCGGTCCAAAGATGGCAGTTCTGGGGTAAGGACATGCCATCCAGGATTAGTAAGCAGACCGTCTCAGATCCGGGACAGGAGGGCAGTGTGGATGCCCCTAACTTATAGAAATGGAAGGAATAATTCCAAGGCCCTTTTGTACATATCCATATTTTGACTACCATTTCACCTCTACCTTTGAAACTGTCCTGTATCTAATCCAGAATTCACTGAAGATATTGGGAATATTTAGAAGGAAGTCCCTTGGGGGTAATAACATATCTCAGTAGCTCCTGTTATGCAACATTTCATCCCATCAGCTATAGAAAAGGCAACACTGATGTAAATGTACCTTCCCTGGTTTGATTCTCAGAATTCAAAAACCTTACAGCTGCAACGGTCCAATTTCCTCATACATGAGAATAAACATAATCAACAATGCCTTCTGTGGGTAAAATATGCATAGGAACAGTTCCAAACTGATTTGTTTTTAGTTTTAAATTTGGTTTAGTATATATTTAATACAAGATGACAGCGGATAGGTGCTTGTTTTGCTAGTCATAGCATAGGTCCCTTGTCTGGACTTTTCCTCTGCCTCTTATTCTGACCTATAGCTCTTGATAGGTTTCCAGCAGTGGACAATATCTTCTTGACAAAAATTCCAACAGTTAGAGATGCACTACCATTATGCACAAAACTATGATGGTTGCATTCTCCATTCATATACCAATGAGTCCCTAAAGCATCTCACAGAAACAATCATTTTACAGAAAAACAAGGAACGACAGTCCTCTTTGTTGCTATTCAAGATGCATATTTATTCTTCTTTGACATGTAATTTCCCTGATCAATCTGCTCTTTTCCTCTTGGTTAATAAACATGCAGTGTCTTTCTTTTTAAAATATTAAGAATGTTCAATGGCCATTCAAGGTTTGCTGGACCATTGTAGCTAAATTGGCCTTGACAAACTTCTATTGAGCAGAAACACCAGTTCTTCAGACTTGGCCAAATGATCTGATTAACAACCTATTGAGTTGCTTCCTGCCCTTATTTGTCTTCCCTGAAATACACCATCTCTCTAAAATGACCTTAAAATGTGAGTGTTCTAGCAGAACTATCTCTCCAACTATTAGATTCTGTCTGATAGCCGGATGACTCTTTTGGACTTTAAAAGGCCATGCCCTGGGAATCCACCTGGGGAGATCTTTCCTACTTTAGGTTAGCTGGACTATACAGCCAGCTAGTCCATATTCTTATGCACAATGGCAAGTCAGGGTGGTTGATTACTTTGATCAGAAATGCCATGTGAAGTTTTAGAAATAGACTATTTATATATGAAACTGTATTTGTGAGATTACTGTGCTGAAATTCTGTAAGATCTAAGGACATGAAAATAGCTAGATGTTCCATAGTAGAAAGAAGAGTTTTAGGTCGTATTTTGTGTGCAAAAGTCCCCATGTTCAGGCCATGTCCAGGCTAATCCTTTATATTTATTAAGAACCTTCCTCCCCCATCAAATTAAGAGGAGCTCAATCTTTGCCATGGTGACAGGAAGAGTTGGCAGCAGGAAGATTCCTTGTCTAGGTTCCCTTTGATCTTCTCTGTGCTTTGCAGCAAGTGAGTTTTTATGATATGGGATAAGGCTGCATAAATCATGGCTTGTGAACAAGAGAAAACCAGGGTCATGGGCCAGGTTATAAAACTCGACTTACTAAGTTTTCTATTGAAAAAATGCTCTATTGCATTCAGAAATATCTTGAACAAAGCCTTTGTAAACACTAGTGGGGCTTATACAGTGGAGTGGAAATATTTCAAACAATCTGATTTTAAAAACAGACATTTAAGCAAGTTTAAAGATATCTATATTGTTAGCAAAGCAAGTCCTTTTCACTTACATTTTTTTTTTAGTTTTACTTCCTTTTAGTTAAAAATCTGACCTCAACTTGAAAGCAACCAGAAATTTATCTGTACTAGTTAAGGATGAGATAGTCATTTGATTTGCAATTTAATGCAAATTTACCCAATTTACGCTTCCTCAAATTGTAATTGAACTGGAACACTTTTATACACAACGGTATTATGTACTGTTCCAAATTTTGCAATGTAATTCCAGCTTCCAAAAATTAAAACAACTTCTCTTCATTGCCAGAACAAGCAATTGAGGAAAAATGTCTACAGAAATATATATACTGCATAAAACGTGCATGAAAATGTTAATTAATTTTAAAGAACACTATATGCTTTTTAAAAAATCACTACATAGAAAAATCAGAAACAGAGAGCAGGCAAATTAAATAGATTTGCACAGCCTTGATTTCTAGTTTTCATCACATTGTTCTTGGATGCAGCAGAAATAGATTGAATGTAAACATTTTCCAAGTAATCAGTCAAGAAAGCAATAGGTATTTTATCAAGGGAAAACAATGACATGTTAAAGTACTGTATATTTGCTCAGTTGATTAGAAAAGAGGCAACTTACTCTGATGCCTTTGACAACTGCTAGCAGCAGAACAGGCCAAGTAGCTAATGGCATCTTACAGGATCATGTAGAGGTTTTTCACTTCAGAGCAGCTGTTTTCAAGTTTCTTCAGTGCCAGCCTGCTGTTTGTATGAATTAAACAGAGTCAAGATGCTTATAAAGGGAGAAGGAAGTACTGTTCATTCAGCACATCATAATCTATATTTTTCATCCTGAGATGTAACTATAGTATGGAGCCTATTTTCTTCCTACATACATAATGCTGACAATACTTGGAAACAAAATGTTGTATACCATATAAATAATAGTGTAAAGAGAGAGAAAAAATTACAAATGTTGTACTTTTTCTCTAAAGGTTTTCTTCAACAACAGGGAATAGCTACTTCAGAAATGGAAATCATTCAGCCTAATACTCAGATGTAAAGTTACAGACTTTATATTCATTTTTTTAATAGATGCGCATTAACATGCCTATTACACAAGATAAAAAATGACTTGGTTAGTATCTTTATCCCACAACATAATATAGAATCTGGGTAAGTGAAAATTTACTTCATTTTCAGTTTGGTCAGAGATAGCCAAAAGGTAGCCACAAATTAACCCCTAGTCTCCAGTTTTTTACATATTAATTAAAAACAGAGCAAAAAGTTGTTCAGGTTTTGTCAAGAACCAAAATATAATATATCCAAAATACAATTCTGACATAATAGATGCTCATGTTGGTGAGAACATCGGCACTGCTAGATTAAACAAATGTGGAGCAAGATGTCTCCCCCTAGACCAGTGTTTCTTAACCTTGGCAACTTTAAGATATGTAGACTTCAACTCTCAGAATTCCCCAGCCAGCATGGCTGGCTGGGGAATTCTGGGAGTTGAAATCCATGTATCTTAAAGTTGCCATGGTTGAGAAACAATGCCCTAGACTTCTGTGAACAACCACACCCATTTTCCTTCCCATGCTGTTCTTTTCCTGCTCTCCTTGTTCATCCTCTCTCTCCTTCCCTTCCTCTGGAAAAAATGGAGAAAGAGAATGAGGTGTGCGCAAGACCGGGCCTCTTTTGACCTTATTTTTTAAAGGCATGAACTCCTATGAACTCTGGAACCTTCAAAGCCCTGATTGCACTTTGTGGTCCAGTATTAATGGATGGAGAGCGTAGTGAAAGTTATTATTAGTAGCCCTGAAGTCATAACAATTTAGTTAAAAAATGTCTTGAGACCACCAAATCTTCCAAAATGTCCATGGTCTCAATCTCTAAATGTCTTTTGATCTCAGAAAATGCCAAAATAGTCAAACATTTCAACATTCACCTGATATCCTGTGAGATTTCTCTGATTCTTACTTGAAACGTTGCAAGATCCCAAGGAGATATCACAATCTTGCAAGGTTGGTGATATTGCCAGACTTCATCAATTTGTTAAATTATAATTTAAAGCATGTATTTAATATTCGGGTGCAGGGAATGACAGTGCTTTGGGCGGGTTTGTCACCCTCCCCTTTGAAACACTGAACCCCATACTCTGGGCAAAATGGAACCCAAAAAATAGAGAGCAGAATCTAGCCTGAATTTGCACCCCCTGAGCTGACAAGGTTGTTGGTAATGTAGGGTGGGTTTTTTAAAAAACTATTTACCTGTCATTTGGACTGCTACATTTCCAGAGCCTGTTAAACACAATAATTAGACTGCAAATTGGCATCCAATAACAAATGTAGTGAAATTGCAGAGCCTGACTTTTTATAGTGCTTTTTTTTCCCTGCAGATTTTGCCTTCCTTACACTCCATTTCCAGGATAATTGTGCCTCCCTTTGTCGAAAAAGATGGCTGTACTTATGTAGTGCCCTGTAGAAAGTGAAACCGCATGGCTCAGTGAATTCCATCATCATTTTACCCCCTAATGAGAGAGATTGTTTGCAGGCAGATGAAATTAAATTGTAAGCTCTATTGACTTCAACAACAGGTGCCATTTGTGGAGACCCAAGGGGAACGATTGAATTGTCAAAAAAGATTTAACTCTTCCCAACACCAAAGCATCAGATAATATTTCCTCACATCACACAGCTTTCGCTCACGGAGACATCCGCCATGAACAGTTCAGGCAACAGCAGTGCTGGGAAAATGGCCAGGAAGGGCTGAATTAATTGGGGATGGATTGATTTTTGTTTCCTGGTACAGCCATCAAGATCGAACAAAATAAAGCACAGGGAAATTAGCTAAACACGTCCTTTCTCAATCATAAGAAAAACTTAGAAGGAGAAGAGGGTGGTTTAAATCTTGACTTTGAATGTAGAAGGCTTAGCAGATGTGGTTAAACATGATGGAATGATTCCATGGTTAAAGATAGGAATTCAAATGTGATAATGTTGCAAGTAATTCATGAAACAGATTGGAAGGATATTTTGTTAAAACACCATAGGATTTGGACAATTTTTATGATCAATGGCTCTTCTAAGTCTAGAGCTATAGCTATTATTCTTGATAGCTCTACATCCTTTGAAAGGAAGGAGGTTATAAGAGATAAAAAGGTAGATTACCCTTGTTAAAAGGTTTGGAATGGGGCTTTAATTACTTTAACCTCAATTTATGAACCAAATAAATTATTACTGTATAGAGTTTACTACAAAAACTATTCTTTATCTATCTGAGATTAATCTTTCACTAATTCCCCTCTGCCATTCTGGAGGACAAGTACTGTGATTTTCCAAACAGTTTTGGAAAATCAATTTTGACTTCTGGTTATTACAAAAATTTTGGACTTTTTTACAAGTAATTGTTGTAAAATGTATGAATTTTGGAGAGGGGTAAAATAATCTTGACTTGAACTGGAATTCTCAGCTATCACAAAAGGCATATCTTTGATAACTAAATAAAAAGTTTAAGAAACTGTTATTTGAGGTTAAATTAATGGGTATATGGGATGAAAAAAATAGCAGTTGTTTCACGTATTATTCACAGATCCATAAAGTATATTCTCAGACAGATTATATACTTGTTTCAACTTGTTTACAGCCTAAATGTCATGAGTGCCGTTGAGCTAAAGTCATCAGCGCAATGGCACTCATGACAATGACAAGGAAATAGGTGAAGGGGGACAAGTTAAGTAGCCATCAACCCACAACGACTAACGGCTAATAGACAATAGATAAACGGATCACGGAGCCACCCAAGCCATCAGCGGCAATTGCAACGGGGATCGCCCAGCTGAAAGCAATCAGCAGAAGATTGAAAACCGGAGGATGGGCGATCCTGGAAACCCTCAACCAATGGCAGGGCAACACATGGGACAAAGGGGGGTGACGTGATCGAGAGCGAGGGGGCGCTGACCGGCGCGGGGTATTTAAACCCCGCACCGGCGCGCTCCTGTCACTCTCAGCTTTTTTCTAACAACGTTGTACCTATCCTGAAATAAACCAGAGCCTGCTTTGCAACCCAGTGTCTGAACGTTATTCAGAGGTAGGCAGCGCATGACATAAAGCTGAGAGTCATAAACTCAGCCTCGCCGAGCCCCACCGGACGACAACGAGCCGCGGGAGGAGTAGACGGCGAGAAGACCAGCAAGATGAGGCCGGAACGGCGCGGGCAAGGAGGGCGAGCCGCGCGGCAAGAGGCAGAGGAGGACCGACCGAGGCCAGAGGCACCGCGGACTCCCGGAGCCATGGACGCCCACCCAACCCGACCCGAGCCTCAGCTCCAACCCCAAGGGGAGATGGCGACGGAGGCAACCCGACCGCGGGAGGGAGCAGCACGACTTCCGAAACCAGCGGAGGACCCCGCGCCCCACATCGCACCCCAGCAACGGGCGTGGAGCGACAGCCCCACGGCGCTCGACACGGAGGAGGACGACGGAGACACCCATCAGACGGCGGAGGAAGCGGACCCGCGGCAGAGGGACGATGAACCCCGCCGGCAACCCACCCCCGAGGACGCGCCAACGGAACCGGCCCCAGCGGCGGCGCGGGCTGTGGACGAGGAGGCACGAGCTGAACTCGCGGCCATGCGGGCTCAGCTGACGGAACTCCGGACCATGCTCCAGGCGCTTATGCCCCCCGCGCCACCCAACGACGTCCCCGCACAAGCCCACACCCCGAGCGAAGCATCGAACCCACACGGGCCAGCGGAGGGCCAGCAGACGGCACAGGCGGCCGACACCACACCCCGAGAAGCGAGAGGCGGGGCCGCACAAAACGCCCGGGCCCCAAAGGACTTCCCCATCTTCTTCGATGGGACCCCCACAAAACTCTCGTTTTTTGTGACCAACGCTAGGGAGTTCATGGGGAGGCACGGACACTCCTATGACTCCGAGGCCGACAAGATCGCCGCCGTGGCGATCAAACTCCAAGACAGGGCGGCGGACTGGTACGTCCAACTGTACGAGTCCAGCTCCCCCGCCCTCGCCACCTTCCCTGCTTTCATCAACGAGATGAAAAACTATTTCGAAGACCCCCTAGCTAAAGTACGGGCGAAAAGCGCACTCCAGAGACTTAAACAGGGCACACGCACGATCCCTGACTACGCCCTGGAGTTCAAAGCCCTCGCGGGAAAGGTCTGCGACTGGTCTGAGACCACCCTGCTAGAAATCTTCAAAAAGGGGCTCAACCGCGACGTTCTCCAATGGGCCCTCTACCGCGACGACCCAGAAACGTTACACGGGTGGATCCACCTCGCGGGGAAAGCCGAACACGCGCACCGCACCTTCCTTATGACAACCACGGAAGACACAAACTACGTCGGGAAAAAGGTACCCGCACCACACGGGGGAATGGCCGGCCCCATATACCCAAAAATGAAGTTCAACCGGGAGCCCTGCGGGAGGTGCGGCAAATTAGGGCACAAGACGGCGGACTGCTTCGCCAACCGACTGCCGACCAGCGCGCCCAAGCCCGCCCCGAAAATTAGCCCCAAACCACCCAACCCGGGGCCGCCCCCTCACCGCCGAATGACCGTGGCCACAGCGACACCGGAAGATGGCTGGGACGCTTACTGGGGAGAAGGGGACAATACCGACCCCGACCAGCCGGCGGGAAATGCTCCCCGCCTGCCCTGAAACGCGTGGCGAGGCAGGCGGCGGGACAGCAACGCGAACCACCTCAACGAAACGACAAAAGCTCCGTAATATTGGCAGCAATTCAACTCTCTGCCGGCAACGGAGCCACCACGGCCGCGGCACTAGTGGACTCGGGGTGCTCAAAAAACCTTATCCACCCCGACCTAGTCGCCAAACTCGAACTCCGCTGCTTCCCCCTCCCCACGCCGCTAGCATTCCACCAGCTGGACGGCTCCACAGCGGGGGGGAAACCAGCCACGCTACAAACCGAGCCGGTCACCCTGCAAATGGGCACTCACACCGAGCGCACGTCGTTCGTAGTCACGCCCATCGGACGGCCCATTGCAGTCCTGGGGATGCCATGGCTCGCGAAAAACAACCCGCGGATCAACTGGGCGACCCGCACCTTCACATTCGGCGACGGCGAGTATCGAGCACCAGTACCAGCTGGCAAAAGCAACCCCACGGTAGGACGAGCGGAGGCGACCACACAAGACAACGCCGCTACCACTGCAGACCTACCGGAACAATACGCCGACTTCTCCGAGGTCTTCGGAGAAGCAGAGGCAGACCAACTACCCCCCCACCGCAAGACGGATTGCCGAATCGACCTACTGCCCGACGTCCCCCTACCTAGACCAAAGATCTATTCGATGACCCCGAAGGAGATGGCAACCCTCCGGGAGTTCATCGATAAAAACCTAGACAGGGGATTTATAGAGCCAGCATGCTCACCGGTCGGAGCCCCCGTCTTATTCCGGGAGAAGAAAGACGGGACCCTACGGCTCTGTACCGACTACCGGGGCCTAAACGCGGCTTCCCTGTCCAACAAATACCCCTTACCCCTGGTGAAGGACATGCTCGCCCACCTGTCCACGGGCAAAGTCTTTTCCAAATTGGACCTGCGCGAGGCGTACTATCGCATCCGAATCAGGGAGGGGGACGAATGGAAGACGGCGTTCAACTGCCCCCTAGGCGCTTTCCAGTACAAGGTACTGCCCTTCGGACTCGCGGGGGCCCCTGGGGTGTTCATGCAGCTCATCAATGAGGTACTGCATGAACATCTGTTTAAAGGGGTCCTGGTCTACATCGACGACGTCCTTATTTACACAAAAACATACGAGGAACACGTAACCTTAGTCAGGCAAGTCCTCGACAAGCTCAGAAGGGCGCAGCTCTATGCAAAGCCCACAAAGTGCGAGTTTCACAAAGAGCGCCTAGACTATTTGGGGTATCGAATCTCCGGGGACGGCATCGAAATGGACCCCGCAAAAGTCGAAGCGGTACTAAACTGGGAGCGGCCCCGCAACAGACGGCAACTACAGAGCTTCCTGGGATTCGCGAATTTCTACAGGTCCTTCGCCCGGGGGTTCGCTGAGATAGCCCTCCCCTTAACGGACCTCCTCAAAACCAAAGGGGTGGGGGACACCAGACGCGCCAAGAACCCAGGCACAGTGCTGAATTGGACTCCCGCGTGCCAGACCGCATTCGACAAGCTGAAAGCGCTGTTCACGACGGAGCCAATCCTCGCGCACCCGGACCCAGAACGGCCGTTCGTGGTCCAAGCCGACGCCTCAGACTTCTCCCTGGGAGCCATCCTGCTACAAAAAGACTCCACGGGGCTCCTGAAACCATGCGCCTACCTGTCAAGGAAGTTCTCCGAGACAGAGAGGCGATGGCACGTCTGGGAGAAAGAAGCCTTTGCGGTGAAATCGGCACTAGAAACATGGCGTCACCTACTCGAGGGAGCCACCCAACCATTCGAGGTCTGGACGGACCACCGGAACCTCGAGGCCCTACGAACGCCTAGACGCCTTAGCCCAAAACAGGTCCGATGGGCACAATTCTTCAGCCGCTTTGATTTCCAGTTGAAGTTCATGCCGGGCAAGAAGAACTTCCTGGCCGACGCCCTCTCCCGGCTGCCCCAAGACGAAGAGCCCGCCCCAGACACCATTGGGACGGTCCTATCCGCCTCGCAACTGGGGATGGCCGTGACCACCCGAAGCGGCGCACGGAGGCAGCTCGACGCTACGGCGCAGCCGACGGCGGGACAACCGGCGACGGAAAGACGGCAACCGCAACTACCAGGGGGAATGCGCACGGACCTCGCCGCCGCCCTCAAAACCGACCCCTGGTTCCTGGCAAACCCCGACAAGGTAACGATGGCGCAAGACCTAGCATGGGGGGAAGGCAGAATCTACGTCCCGGACTCGCAACGCCAGGCGATCTTGCATAGGTCACACGACGCCAAGCAAGCGGGACACTTTGGGTTCCTCAAGACCCTACACCTAACACGGCGGCAATTCTGGTGGCCCGCGCTCAGGCGAGACGTAAAAACCTACGTGGCGTCCTGCCCAACGTGCGCTAGGGCCAAACGGGCACCAGGCAAACCCGCGGGGCTATTGCAACGGGTGGCAGAACCCTCCCGCCCATGGGAGGAAATCTCTATGGATTTTATAGTGGACCTCCCACCCAGCCAGAAGAAAACGGCCATTTGGGTGGTGAAGGACTACTTCTCAAAGCAGGCCCACTTCATCCCCTGCACGTCAGTCCCATCCTCACAACAACTAGCCAAACTCTTCCTCATCCACGTGTACAGGCTACACGGATGTCCCGCACGTGTGGTGACCGACAGGGGCACACAGTTCACCTCCAAATTCTGGCGGGCCTTCTTGAAGCTGACGGGGACCCAACAGGCCCTGTCTACGGCTTGGCATCCGCAGACGGACGGAGCCACTGAGGTTCTTAATGCCACCTTAGAGCAATTTATACGATCCTATACGAACTACCACCAGGACGACTGGGCTGAACTGCTCCCGTTCGCCGAAGTCGCATACAACAACGCCGTCCACACGAGCACGGGAAAAACCCCGTTCGAAGTAGTCTCGGGGCGCGACTTCGTCCCCATACCGGAGCTACCTCAACCCCCGGAACCCCAGGTGGACGCCAGCGACTGGGGACGGAAGATCGCGGAAGCATGGCCAGTAATCACGGCGGCGCTGAAGGAGGCACAGGCTGCTTACAAAGAGCAGGCCGACAAGCACCGGCGACAACAACCGACGTTCCAGGCGGGGGATATGGCCTATCTCTCCACCAAGTTCCTAAAGTCAACCCAACCCTCGAAAAAACTGGGGCCTAAGTACATCGGGCCGTTCCGAGTCACGCAAATAGTGAACCCGGTAGCAATACGCCTGGACCTGCCACACAACCTCCGGAGACTCCACCCGGTGTTCCATACCAGCCTCCTAAAACCGGCGACCTCCTCCCGATGGCACCCAAGCATGCCACAGCCCGCACCGCTAATGATCGACGGGCAACACCACTTCGAGATCAGGGACATCCTCGACTCCCGTAAGCAACGAGGAACTCTACACTATCTGGTCAGGTGGAAACATTTCCCCCACCCGGAATGGGTGGCGGCGCACAACGTTAACGCGCCTGACCTGACCAGAGCATTTCACCGGGCATACCCCGACAAACCGCAATCAAGGTCAGCAAAACCAACCCCCCCCCCCCGCAGGCCTCCCCCCGCCTCCCGTGCCCCAAGGGAAAGGGCCCCCCCCAAGCCCGCGACTTGGGTGGACCTTCCCCCCCCCGGGACTCACTCCCCCCGCCCCGGGCCCACGGGGTGGTGACAAACGATCGCCAGCACCCTCCCCCCGCCCCCTGGCCGCGGGGGAGTGGCAAGCAAGTCAACAGGGCAACCTGGGGGCAACGCCCAGGAGACACAACAAAGGCGACGCACTCCAAATAAGCAAAAAAGGGCCCTACCTGGAGCTGAGCAGCACCCGACCAGCCACGCCTCTCGCCTCGCCGAACTGAACCAAACAAACAGGGTGTGGTTGGAGCATGCGCACGCCAGGTCAGAACCCGAGCATGCGCACCATGGACACACCCTGGGAAGGCACGTGGTAGAGGGAAGAGCAAAGGGAGGGGCGACAACTACTCCGGCGGGAACTTTTGAAAAAAAAAAAAAAAAAAAAAAAAAAAAAAAAAAAATGTGGCGTTTTGACAGCTCTAAGGGGAAAACCCAGAAACCCGGGGGAGAACACTATTCGGAAAGGGGGCAGTATGTCATGAGTGCCGTTGAGCTAAAGTCATCAGCGCAATGGCACTCATGACAATGACAAGGAAATAGGTGAAGGGGGACAAGTTAAGTAGCCATCAACCCACAACGACTAACGGCTAATAGACAATAGATAAACGGATCACGGAGCCACCCAAGCCATCAGCGGCAATTGCAACGGGGATCGCCCAGCTGAAAGCAATCAGCAGAAGATTGAAAACCGGAGGATGGGCGATCCTGGAAACCCTCAACCAATGGCAGGGCAACACATGGGACAAAGGGGGGTGACGTGATCGAGAGCGAGGGGGCGCTGACCGGCGCGGGGTATTTAAACCCCGCACCGGCGCGCTCCTGTCACTCTCAGCTTTTTTCTAACAACGTTGTACCTATCCTGAAATAAACCAGAGCCTGCTTTGCAACCCAGTGTCTGAACGTTATTCAGAGGTAGGCAGCGCATGACACTAAAATATCTTCAGCAATTAAGGATGAATTAAAAATTACAGATCACATTTTATTTAAATGTTCCAGTGGGATAATGTTTCCCTGTACATAGCACAGTAAAAATTTAATATTGCCCAAATTGTTTGCTCCAAATTTTTTGTAATAAGCAAAACTCAAAATTGATTTTCCAAATCTGTTTGGAAAATCACAGTACTTGTCCTCCAGAATGGCAGAGGGGAATTGGTCAAAGATTCACCTCAGATAGATAAAGAACAGTTTTTGTAGTAAACTCTATACAGTACCACTCCCAAATTAAATAATAAAGATAAATGCTTCCCCTAGGTTGTTGAATTCAGAAGATTGGATTTTTTAAAAGGAACTTTAAAAAAACTATCAATTTGATCCAAAGATCTCTTACTCAACTGACATGTTATATCAGCAATCTACAACACCAAGAATAAATAATTTGAATTCAGAACCTACTGTGCTTCACCATGGTATGAGACAAGAATGTCCAAGATCTTCATGGCTATAGACACTTTGACTCAGGGGTTAAGACAAAACAAAACAAAATTAAATTAGTTGATGTGGGGAAGAGGAATACCTATTAAATGTATATCCTGATGATTTTTTACTTATATTATCAGATCTACTACTGAAAGGTACTAAGGTATTAAAAGAGGAATTAATTTACTTTGAAGGAGTCTTAGGTCTACTGATTAATTTCCACAAATCAGAATTAGCATGTTTTAATATTTTCTCACAGATTCAGAGAAAATTAAGGGAAATGTTGCATATTATTTTGTGTAACAAACAGATTTGATATCCAGAAATTAAATTCACAAAGAACTTGAATACACAATTTCAAGCTAATTACACTTTATGGTTTGTATAGCTATCTTAAAAGACTTTGCCAAATGATAAAAATGGAATGTGAATCTGAGTGGTAGAAGATTACTTGTGAATATGATGTTTCTTCTGAAGTTTATGTATCTTTTTAATGTGCTGCCCTATTGGATAAATGACAAGCAATTTAATACATGGCAAGGTAAAATGGAAAATTTTCTAATTTGGATAAAGAATCCAAGAGTTGTTTTGTTTTGTTTTGTTTTAAACCCTTCTACAGTATATGCATGTACAGCTAGCGAGGTTGGAAAATGGTGTATCTTATATAAAATTCTGCTATGAGGCCTATTAATGAAAACATTTGATTTCTATACTAACAATGGTCCCTACAAAGTTGTGGGTTTAGATAGAGGATGTACAAAACTTTTAAGAAAGTAATTATGGACATTTTAGGGGAAATTGATAATAGGCTTATTTCTTTCTTTCTTGAGTCAGTGTTGACTCCTGGCAACTGTCTGGACAAGTTCCTGCGGTTTTCTTGGCAAGATTTGAGAAGTGGTTTACCATTGCCTGCTTCTTCCTAGGGCTAAGACTGGCCCAAGGTCACCCAGCTGGCTTTGTGCCTGAGGTAGGACTAGAACTCACAGTCTCCTGGTTTCTAGCCTGGTGCCTTAACCACTACACCAAGCTGGCCCTAATAGGCATAAACATGTTACAATTCAAATATGGCACAGAAGACAAGCCACACTTTTGCTGTTCCTTCTGCTATTACTGTCTGTCTCTCTGCATCCTGATTTTGGTGTGGAGAAAGATAGGCACAGAATAAATGGAAGAAAGCAAATTTATTTCCCTTACTTGACTTTTATAGAGATAAAAATGCTATCTGAGTAGTCATCCCTATAAAGAATCACTGCTTCTGGGCTGGAATGATATAGTAATAGACCATTTCTTTTAAAAAGTGAAATAGTAAAAAAACAGAACTAGGACTTTAAAAAAATTTGGAAGTATAAATAAAATAGGTCCAATGACAACCGCAGCATGTTTAATATCAGTGATTTGTAACATGTTATCTTATATTGAAAGGGGCACTCTAATAACTTAAGAGAAATATGGGACTTGGAAACAAATTTAGGAATGGAGGAATGGAACAAACTATGCCAAAGATTTCATTATAAATCTGTTTTGTCACAAACCAAAAAGTTGTCACTGAAAATCATTCATAGATGGCATAGCACCCCAAACAAAGTAACACATATTAGTAACCTGATCCCTTCAAATTGTTTAGGGGGTCTACAGAACTGAAGGAAGATACTTTCATTTATGATGGAAGTGTCATAAAGTAAGACCTTTTTTAGAAAGTGGGTTCAAGGAAGTACATCAAATTACTTATCAAGAAACTGAGATGTTTCCTCAGTTAACATTCCTAACTATTGTTGTCCCCTGAAATGTGAAGCCAATTTAGTGGCCTGCTAGGACCAACTGAATTGGAGCAGAGCTTATAACACAGCTGAGAAGCTGGCACAGAAAAAGAATTATCTTAAAATAGCTTAAGTGAGCATGCCAGAGAAACACAGGTTATTGCTCTTACACATTCAGCCCTCTCAAGCATAAAGAATCACACACTTAGACACATTAGGTTGAGATAAAGGAATTTCTTACTGACTTTATTGTTGTTTCTGCTACATCCATCTTGGTGGAAAAGATGAAGTTCCTTTGTTCTTTCCTTTCTAAATACTTAGTTTTGCCCTAAACTCTCAGCCCTACAGCTGCCAAGAGCTGTGTGGAGGAAAGGGGAATTCCAGGCCCACCACATGGTGCCCAGAATAGAGGAGAGCAGCACACATCTGTGTGCTTGCTTCTGGTGGAGAAGGAGGAAGAGGAGAAAGAGGAAGTGGGAGTGACAACAAACAGCTTCCTCAGAGTTGCATTGTGGAACAACTTAACTTACATGTTAATTCACATGCAAATGAGGCATGCTGGATTTGCCAGAACTTCCAACAAAATGTACCTTAAAAACATAAATTGCTTGCAGTTTGCCATACAACAGTTAGGTTTTGGAAAGAATTGAATGGAGCAATTATGGTCTCTTGGTCTGCAAAAGCATAGAATAGCACATTATTGGGAAAATGATGATTAAATTTTAGATAATCAGGAGTCAGACAAAATGGCTGTTCAAAATTCTCTAGTAGATTTCCTGTACAACCATTATAGCAAATCCACCCTTAATCCTTCTAATCTATATTTCACAATCCTTGTTTTTTTAAAAAAGAAAAAGAAAAAAGCTTGATTTTCCCCGGCTTCTCTGGGCATCCTGTTTCCCAGCCCCTGGACTCAAATGAGCCATTACTGTCTCTCCAACATACCCACACATTACTGCTCTACACTACAACATGCAACCATAAGTAAAAGGTTGAGAGAAATACCCAGACGCAAAACTAGGGTTCACAGCTTTTAATGGAATTTCTATGCAGGAACAATAACGCTATGATGACAAGGCAATGCTTCCTTCATGCTTTCCCATCATACTACCAGCTCAATATTTTTGGCAAATACCAAGACAAATAGCACGACATGTTCTGCAAATATGGTGAATGCTAGCAATTTGGTTTTTCCTTCTTTTGAATAGAGTAGAGATGAAGGTATTTTTGTTATTCTAGGAATTGCTGTGGCTTAGGAGCAGAATCCTAAGTTTTCTTTGTTTATTTTTGTTTTTGCACTTTCCAGTTGATCAGTTGGAGGGAATAATTATTCTGGGACTGTTCTCAGCATTCTTAGATAGACAGGAGGGAAAATTACTGTACTGCTGATTTCAAAACATACTGAAGGCATTGGGAGCGGGAAAAATCTAGGTTTCCTATGGTTCCTGACCATACATGCTGTATTTGTGGCCTAAATTTGAATGTTCTACTTAGGTGCAGTTGTAGCATGAGAGGGTAAAGAGGTGTGGAGATCAAACTCCTTAGAATCCATGATGGTGAAATGTTTTGGATTTCATCCAAATAAGTCTGGGATATAGTGTCCTGTCCAACTTCTGTTTTCATAAGAGTATGCTAGCATAACAGAGGATGGAACAATGAATCCTAGAACTTTAGGTTTTATGGAATATTTGACAAAAGTCAAGTAATTTTTAGTCTTCTTGCAACTAATATATAAATCTCAATAAATTGTATTAGTACAGTAACCTAAATATAATAAACTATAGCCTAAATATGTCTAAATATTCTCAGTCTATGTCATAACTGTTCAGATCTATTCAAAAATACATACAAACCATTCCTTTGAATATCTAACTAAATGTACCACAATAAGCCCACTCAATATTCCAGTTCACACTTTTGTGTTTCCTAATCTGTGCATGTTTCTCCACTTGCTCATTCTGCCCATCTCAGATAATGAGTTAATCTTTACAATTTTGCTGGAGAATTCTCTCTTGCATAGATATACCTTGATATTTCAGTAATGTAAGCAACAATTAAATAAAGCATTACATAGCATCAAACATTGCCTTAGAGATAAAATATATGCAGATGATGTTTTACTGTCATGGTTAAAACTACTTAATTTCAATTTGAAAGTGGAGATTTTTGCAACACCATGATATATTTGATCCAATAAAATAATCAAATCATTCTTATATCACATTAGTGGCAATTTATCTCCCCTGCCAGAAAAGGAAATTATTTCCAGCTGTAATAAATGGATTTATGTCATTTATTTCCATACTATTCATTTCTACATTGTATAGATTTATTACTAGATGGAGAAGCTCTAATATGCCAAATCTACATGAAGCTTCTGGAAGATGAAAGTTATTCCCTTTCCTTGTAGAATATTATGGCAAGTGGTACTTGGAAATATTTCCCATCTTCAACCCAACAAAGCAACTGGGTAGATCCAGATCTTGTGCCTTCAGACTTTAACTGTCCTCCCCTACCTCATGCTGGCTGGGGAATTCTGGGAGGTGAAGTCCATACAGCTTGAAGTTGCCACGGTTGAGAAACACTGGTGTAGGTTAATTAGTCTACTTGCTATCAGAATCTGATCCACTTTACCACCCACATTACTAGGACATTATTCTTACCCACTGTCCACCTCCCAAAATGTGTAATGATGACTATGCTATCAGTTGTATCTGCATCTGTATCTGCTCTATAATTATGTCCTGGTTGAAGCTAGCCAGGGAAGCTACATTTCAGTTAGCAGTTAGACATGGTTGCACAAAGTGGGAGATGCCAGGCTACTGATTACTCAGCAATTATTCATCTGAATGAGATTCTGACCAACGGATGTCTTACCTGAAGGTCAGAAGGAGCCACGTATCTTCCTTCTTGCAGAAATTTGGGAGATTAAAAGGAATGTTTTGCTCCTTTGGAGACAACAGAGATTTTACTATATCAAATAGAGTGAAACAAAGATCCATGTTTTTGAAGATTTACTTTGTCAACTGAGCATCTCAGATCTTCCTGTCATCCTATATTTAGCTTAATAGTAGGGTTTGGTGACTATGTTGGTTATATACTGTATGTGTGTACATGTAATGAGCTCAAGCAACTGCATTTTAATAAATAGAAGGTTGGTTTGTTTTAAATTCCTGTCTGAAGTTTCTGGCTCTGCAATGGGCAATTTCAGTCCTGGCAAGTGCATACAATCCAAATTGTGACATATCCCTAGTTCATACATACCATCATTTTTGTAATAAATGATGGACAGGGCTTCCAAAATATGGCTTGCTCTGCCCCAAAGGATATTACAGGAAAAATGTGCATGGCCCCAAGAACATGCTGCATGTAAACTAATACACTTTTATTGTTCAGTACTTTAGAAATTTGATATTCATTGTCATCACCACACATTCTGGGGAGTTGGAAGAATTGCAGGCATCAAATTGCTCTTGTATTTGTACACATGAATTTTCAGGTCACATGCAATGTCATTTGCTCTGAAGAAGTGCACTCATGCTTCACAAGCAGATCTGCTGTTGACTGCCGGCTGGTTTTCTGTTCATTTTTGGTCTGAATGTCTGAGCTGCCCCTCAGAGTTCTCAATTTATATCATCATAAATCTAAGTACCTTCCAGCCTGGGTATTTCTGGCTGCTAGGAAAAAAAATGGAATAATTTTTATGAAAAAGTGACCCAGATCAATTCAAGATACATTTTAAAAGTCCATCTTCTTCCTGCTGAAGCTGTTTTAGCCTTCTGAGGAAGAGGTTTCAAAAAGAGGGGAAGGAGAATAAACTTTCCTGACCACTGAAAATAGGGCCTCACTTTTAGGTAGAGCTGGACAAAGGACAATGCCCTTTTGAAGCTTGGACAGCTGTTTTCCAATTCAGGGAATCCAAAGACTTGTGTGATTTCCAAGAAAGAAGGAAACCTATCAGTTTTCTCAAAGTAGCTTGCAGAGGTTGAGATAGAAACTTGCAAGAACACTCATCCACACTTTCCTGGATATTGAACTTAGTGCAGCTTACTTATGAGTAAATAGGACTATGCTGTAAGACATTAGAAAGAAAGGAAGCTGCCTTAAACCATTTCATTTGTCCATCTAGCTGGTAGCGTCTACTCTGATGGGGAAAGCGTTTACTATCATTTAGATCAGGTCTTTTTGACTGGAGATCCAGAGATAGTGTTTGCTTGAATCAGAATGGCTGTGGCCTTAACACATCTGGAAGGCATCAGATTGCAGAAAGGTGATGACTATATAAAGAAGAACATAGCATCTTTTATTGCTTATGGAAATAGTGTAAGAAGCCTAAGGGGAATCTGCCAGCCAAGTCTGATACCTACTTTCCACTTGCCAATCTGAGCATGAACTATTGAATCACACCATCCATATAGAAAACCTGGTAATAATATACCACCTCCTCAGAAAAATACTTTGCTCATGATTAATAGTTGAGAACCACCATGTTATCTCATCTGAAAATCGAAACAGCATGCTGGTGTTTGTTTGCTATAGTCTCTTTTCTTGGCTGTCAAACAGCTGGGGAAAAAACCCCGTTTCTTTAAGTCCAGATATAAGCAATTTCCCATGGATGATTCACACCTGGAAAGTAATAGGAGAGGGGTGTGAATCTGTTTATGTGTATATTGGTAACCAACAACAGCTCTTTCTCTGGAAACTGATCCTCATATTTACTCCATTATTCACTGGCGGGGGGTTGCGTGGGGGAAAAAGACTGGAGAAATTTATGGCTTTCACTTGCACAAAATCATGATTTCTTAATGCAGGTTTAAATAGACAACCAGCAGGTTCTCTGCATACCATTTTGCTGTAACACTGGTTGCGTATGTATGAGTGCACACAGGAAAGTTAAGCCTGGAGATCCATGCAAACGGTACTATTACAGGCATTGTCTGTTGCCTCCTGGGGACAGCCCAACCACCAAGTCAAAGTAGCAAATAGCAAGTGGGTTGCGGGCTACCTGGTGAGATAATGCCTGTCTCATTCAAGTAAGAAGTAAAATGTGTTAATAACATCTCTGACATTTAATGATGTTCCTTTCATTTTTAACACATCATTGCACAGATATTGAATCCATTCATTCTGGTAATGGACTCGAGTTCCTCAAAAGCATTTTCTCCTCAAAATAAATAAATAAATACAAACAATAAGCAGGGGGGATGAATTGCAACCTCGGCACTCTCTTTCCATTCTCCATCACCACGATGCACAGTCTGCATTTTACCAGCTTTGCTCTATTTCATTGGCTTCTATATATCTCCGTGAAATGCTAATTTTGTTTTACCTGTTTTTTTCATCCAGGGTTCAGGCTTCAAGTGAAAATGCATATAATTCCTAATTGGGCTTCATATTCTAAAAAAGAAAGTTAACCATAGGTTATTTGTAGTCCATTTAGAATGACTTTAAGAATTTCTTCACAACTCTACCCAAGGAGATCGTTCCTATCAGGGCAGGAACTCCGTATCTCACTCTTGATCTGTGTTGTTTGGTGAGTTGGTTATAATTTTCCCTGCATCCCCCGTATGATGTATATGTTATTCCATTACCTGCTTTCCATTGTCAGGTCATATTTATTTATGCAATGTATATCCACCACAATCAACCAGCCTCTTAGCGTTTAACAACATCCATATGAATATAAAAACATAGTACAAATAAAACATCAGAATAGAATAACTAAAACATACATTCCATATACTTTCTCCATCTGCACAGTTAGCCTGATCAATAGCATAGTTTATTCTATGAGCTGATAAATAACAATACTCCAAATCATTAAGACAGTTTTCCCCAACCTGCTGCCCTTCTGATATATTTGGACAACATTTCTGATTACCTATACTAGATGGCAGTTTGGAGAGTTGCATTTCCAAAACATCTGAAGGACTATTTGCAGTTTGCCCAAAGCCATAAAACTAAACTTGAAGGAATTCAGGACCTGGAACAATTTCATGGACCTGATAACAGCATTGTGGGAACACATGGGGTGGGGAGGCGGGTCATCTCACACTGTTGATGGATCTATATCTTTTCCTGGAAAAGCCTACAGTTGAGTTCCATCTTGTTTTTTCTAAAATTACTGAAAAGCAGATTTTAAAAAGACCTGGTAAAATAATGCAATCTCTGTTGTTATACGTGGTGCTCCAAATAGTCTTCTATTTATTGTGTGAAGTATGAGACAGATGAACATATTGGCACAGTATACATCTTCACAATTATCATAATGTTTTTGTCATGTCTTTTAACAAATACCTCCTATCCAGTCTATTTCTGACGTAGAACAACAAAGCCTGTCAGATTTCTTGTTCAGAGGATACCAATTCATTGGTATCTCCAGACTCCATTTGTTCATCCGTCTCTGATCAGGAAGTTGAAAGTAAATGCTTTGAAGCAATTCAGCTCTGAATTAAATATACAGAGGTGCATATCACTGTCACTTCTCTCTCCTTCCCCCATTGGTTAGCCAGCTTCAGCCCTCCTCAAGATTTTTAACAACAAATTCCACTTTCCTCTTGGTTTCTGAGAAATGGCTGTTTCTCAGAATAAGTAGATTAAATTATTACCCACACAGTTTCTGTATTTCAGCTACTATACAACTATTCAGAATCTGATAATACTTCAATATCACTCCCGAATAGCCTTTCCATGAAGCTGATGGGGATGGTCGCAGTTGTAGCCCAACTCTTCTGAAAGACACCAGATTGAGGAAGGTAACTGTGAATCCCAAGGTAGCCACTTGGGGGTGGGATGGGAAGGAGAGGAGAGTCAGTGAAAAGGGATTTGTATGTATGCTTGAATGTACAATTCCTGTCACTACTTTGGAAAATACAGGCTGTCAAACCCTGGCAAAAATGCTCAGAACAAGCCTCGAAAACAGCACCTGTGCACTAGAGGAAGTAAATGACTGAGGAAGTGAGGAGGTTGCAGCTGGGATCGTTTTATAGGTAGAAGGGTAATTAGAGGCAACAAAGGAACACACCTGGATGGATGAGGAACACCCACCTTTGGTGGAACTAATTCATCTTGGGGTGAAATAGCCTGAATAGCAGATTTTCTCATTTTCAGTTCATGCCACCCCAGAACGTAGAGTTCTCTAGATGCAGCGCACTACAGTTCCCATCAGCTGTTGCTATTATGGCTGCTTTTACATCTCACTGAGACATTCCCTCATGCTCATCTTAATTTTCAACAACACACACACACACACACACCAACTTTTTGTTGCTGTAATGATCTCAAAGTGGAGAAATAAAGGAATGTAAACCATTTACAATAGAACAATAAACCATGTATGGTTGCAGAACTCATTACAATAAAAACTTTTAACAGCAAATTTCTCCAAAAATGCCCACATAAAGCAGCTTAAAAATAGCATAGGCTGAAATAATCAGAACGTCAGTAAGAAGCCAAGGGGGCAGCTCTAGCAAGACCAATTTAGCCAATGACCTGGATGAGCAGCTACAATATATGCTGACATTGGTCTTAACACAACACCTGGCCTGGTTGAGCAGAGAATGAATTCTGCCATTGGGTTGCATGTATTGAGAATATTGGCTCTTGCATGGTCACTGGCAGATCACTGGCAATTCAAACTTCTTCCAACATTAGTCCAAATGCTGAGAATTGGGAGAATTGGGACCAACAGCCTATTCCTACCAATTTAGGCAAATCAAAGAAAAATCAGCTCTATAGAAGTGAGTCTAATGCTCTCTGGTTGTGCATTCTGGGACAGGCAATTTTTTTTCTAAAACTCCATGAAAGACCTCAGCATCATGCATCTCATTTATAATCAGTTCTGTAAACTGATGAAGCAATGAATAAAGGGAGTGCTGGCTTCAAATATAAGTTGTCACATGTATTCACTGACTGACTAATAGGTACTGAAAACAGCATGTTTTAACACACCAGCAGCCTAACACAAATTTCTATTTCTTTATCTCTCATGTAAAAAAATTTTTTTTTTCCAATATATATTTAGTTTTTCTAAGTCTTAAGTAATTTCATAAAGAATAATGCTTATCTCTCACTGCCAAACCTGTATTACATTCTGGCAGACTTCAACAAAAAATACAATCTCCTATTTCAAATCTAATCTCATTCTTCCCAATATGTTAGCATCACTACTTTAGGGTCTAATAGAATTTCAGTGTTTATCATTCCCATTGTTTTTGTGAATATATTAGTACCACGATGCTTGTATTTATTTTCCACATTTCTACCCAGCCACAATCCAGAGACTCTTGGTGGCTTACATAGAAAATCAAACCAAATAAAACATCCACAATAATGCAATTATAAAACAGTAAAACACCACCACCCAAACAGAAAACTACAAACAATAAAAATAGGAAGCAGAGTTGGCTTGCTAAAATCAGGAGAAGGCTGTCCAGAGCAACTCTTTCTTTAAAAGCTTCCAAAATGTTAACAAGGGGTAGGCTAGCCTCTTCTCCCTCGAGAGGCTGTTCCACGGGATTGGTGCTGCTATGGAAAAGCAGTGCCTTCTGACTTCAGCCCCCCAGATCCCCTGAAAATGCAGGATCAGTAGCTAAGTTGCTCTCTGTTCAATCAAATTGGCCAGGCTAGTACTGGTTGGAGTAGGTGGTCCTGTAGATGTCCAGGCACCAAGCCATAAAGGGCTTTATAGGTTAAAACTAGCACCTTAAATTTTACCCAGAAACCAATTGGTATAATGGTCATGTCTACTCTATATTATTCAGTTTATAACAAATTTAAAAGGTATCACACAATAAATGTATTTGTTGTAATAAGTTTGTTTTAGCCTTCATGGTACTAAATACATATTAGACAGCTTCTGATAAGATTAATACATGTCCCCATTTCAAGGGGAGCATTCTCTCTTAAGTCATTCAGCTTAATTGAGTTAGCGCCAATCATCAGTATACTTAATGAAAATATAAGCAGTGGTCTCAGTGAGACTCTGCTTCCAAAGAAGATGTATTGAATTAATCATCTCTTTTTTTTAATTAATCATTTCAATTGGTGACTTGATAAAACTTTAAAACTACTCTTTATCTTGGATTGGTGAAAACTTCAAAGGATGCTAGTTGGAATCCTATTCACACTCCTTGCCATATCTTCTCTGGCTGTTGGCTACTTCCAGGCAGATGCCATGCGGAAGGCAACTAGGAGCATTTTTAGAAACTTCAGTGGGCAAGATAGTTCTAGGCATATTGATTAGCTGGGATGACAATCTAATTACATATGGGAGGTTCAATTGGGTAATAAGACTCTTAAGAAAGGAGCTATAGTATGAACAAATAATGGGCAAATGGGATTCTACATACAATAACTGGCTTGCAAGAAATAATGAAAGGAATCTGTCCAGAGCACCCGATGCAATCCTGATGCAAACCTCTGGGCACAGAGGGGTCTTTTTAGTATTATTTTAAATATTTATTCTTTAAAATGTGTTCTGCATTTCGTTCAAAGCAAAATTTACCAGCTATGACCAGCTATGAAATTATATTATGGCCATTCTGATCATTCTAGTCTCTTAGGTATCATCATAAGTTGACAAAGAATCTTTGACATGATGTGGAGGAAGGAATGGTCTGTGGAATCTAAAAGCAGTATGAATTGAAATATGGGTGAAATAACTGTGAATGTATCACCAATCTCACTTTCAAAGCTTCGAAATAATTTGGTAGTAATAGGTTTCCCAGAACAGTTTCATACAAACTTGTTATACGGCTAAAATAATAGAATCAAATGAGGCCAGCAATGGTGGAATGGGTTTCCATAGTACAAGTGAGGAAAGTCTGGATAGGTACAATGAAGAGCACAGAAAAGCCCCCTTATCATACATAGGGTACTCCCTCAGGGGCACTTGAACCTAAACTGTGAAGAATATTTCCAAATACATAACTACTCTGATCCAACCAAAGAGACATATTTGCTTATAGGATCTGTTGTACTTCAGGCTTCATCTTCTGCATCTAGATCTGGTTATGGCCTTAGAGGAATCTGTTGCTGGTTTGAATGAGTATTTGAGAAATGGGGTGAAAATCTACTTAAGTGATTAGAAAAATGAAGAAATGCTGCACCACTGGATTTATTTTTTAAAAAAAGCCCAGAGAAAAGTAGGTAGGTCAGGGAAAGAAAAAATAATAATTTAAAAGGAAAAAATATGTTAAATTTCAAACCAGCAATTTTTAATTTACAAGGCAAACATTATCAACACTGGGCTACTATAGCATTCCTAATAAGGGTAAGGACTCTTATTAGGAATGCTATACCCACTACACCCACTCCTTGTTTAGCTACCTTGTTTAGTGACCATTCACAAATACAATAGTAACAAATGGTAATACAAAAATTCATTTTCAAACCAATGAGTGCATTTATGACCACATTTCTGTGCCTGACAACAGTTCACGCCAGAGTGAGAGTAACATTGGCGTAGCTGTACAAGAGAACTGTATCTGGATGAGACAGCAGCAACCAGTAATCTTTGTAGTATCATTCTCTCTCATTCAGTCAAGTGTTCACTAAATGACCATTTTGCTGAACAACCTGGTCGTTGGAACAGAACTTGGTTGCTAAACGAGGAGTGAGTGTATTAGGGACTCTAGTAACCACTGAGTAGACATTCCTTTCTCTGTGAAGGAGCCAGTGAACTGTTGGGGGTTGCCTATAACAAAATACTGTCAGGAACAGCACCCAAAATGGACTGGAACGCTTAAGGCAATATAATGGGAGTCTGGGGCCGCTTGCCCGTTCTGGCCACAGAGCAATCGGGCAGCATGGATAAACCCGGAGTGTAAAAAATTCAGAAGGACAAAAAGAGAGAGTTCTGTGGATGGAATTTGTATGAGAAAAGTAGATAAAAAGTGCTGCACTATCTACTCTGGGCACATATAATCATATATTCTCAATGTAACGTGGGATACAATGAATGAAAATACAGCAAACTTGACATCATAGAAAATGTATGTAATATCTCAATTATTCTTGATTTAAAAAGCAACATCCAAGGGGAATAGCTCTTTCTTGTTCTGTTCCAGCAGCTCTCATTAGCACTAACCAGGGTAATATGTATTCATCAGGAGCAAAAACCTATCGTTAAAACTCACAATGTACCAATTGCTAGAAAAGGGGAAAAAATTAATTAAATGCTTGAAGGTATTTGGGATTAGCAATCTGAGTTGAAATGCAATCACTAAGTGATCTGATAATGTAAGATCAATTATTGATAATACAAAGATGAGAGCCCAAGGATGATAAAGCCAAATCGAGAACAAGTGCTTAGAAGCACGTCTCTCTCTGTGGCTGAGGAGTGCAGGGATCAGGGAGCTGCCTCTCCTGTGAGAAGCACTGGATGCAACCCCCCCCCCCCCCCCGCCCCACCCGCCAGCAAGGCTAGATCCTGCCAGCCAAACAGGCACTGATCTACCTTTTACGGCTCAGACTCTGCTCCATCCCTTTACCATTTCTGACAATATTATCCCTGCAGCAAACAGCCAGTCCCACTCTTGCCCTCTTCTTTCTGGTTCGTAGCTCATATGTCCTCCCCCAGATAAAAAATGCCCTTTTTTATCGGAATAGTTCTTGCGGGAGGCAGTGCAGAGGCACACGCTGGAGACGTCTGTATCAGCAAAACAGCATTTCAATCTGGCTAGAGAATTCAGATCAGAGAACTGTGAAATGTTAATGACTGAGGCTGAAAAATGGATCTCAACAAACATGCCAATGTGTGTTTTTCTGGGGTCAATCATAGTGATGTGCAGTTTTAGCCCCAAAGTTATTGTGGTTCTGTGCAGATTTATACTTGCTGAATAGATGCAAGGGGATTGTGTTGCTGTCCTTTCTGTGCAAGTGGGCTTCAGAGGGCTTGAACCCAGAAGTAAGCCAAGAGATCTTTTAAAACAAGAAAGGAACAAGCAAGCAAATCCTCAGTGAACTTGTTGATCCTCATTTGAGCTTCAGTATATGGACTAAGCCAACATTTCCTGAGCACATATAAGACCATTGCAACCAACATGGTTGTCTAACATGTTCTGAGTATTGAGATATGTGTATTTCTGTCCTGGTGTATGCTTGGACCCACCTGTCATGACCCCGTTGCAAGGCACAAAGAGCCTCACAACGTGGATCATGATCATTAAGAAAAAGAGGAAGGAGATAATTAAATCAGTGCTTGAATCAAGCACCCAAAGCACCCACACCCATGGAATCATATGCAGCTGAATAGAAGGACTTCAGATAAGCAGCGATAAGCCGCACCTGGTGCCCTGGAAGGCACACCTGAACCAAGAGGACAAGGACAGCAACCGGGAAAACGCCCCCACAGCCATCAAGAAACCCATCAAGGGGAATGGGGACAATGGAGGGTGGAGGAGCACGGGACCCCGCAAGAGGGTATATACAGGGCACCTCAACACCGCACCCCCATTCCCGTTTTTCTCTCTGTCAGTACCGTTTCAATAAACCGGAAATCCTTAATCCCTATTGAGTCCGTGTCTTATTCGGAGCGAGGCTGACCCTGACACCACCCACCCATGGTTCTTTTCAGCACATTTAAGGCATCTGATGAAGGAGATCGTTGCTTACCAATATACGTGTCACCACTGACTACTTACTATCTAAGGCAGACTTTCCAACCCGATGTCCTCAAGATATATGTCATTACAACTCCAGAATGCCCAGCAGTTGGTCTAAGTGATCACAGAATTCTTCCTCAACTTCCACTAAGCCACAGATTTCCACAGCCGCTAGCAAAGCCTTTCCCCAACGCCTTGCCCTTGTTCCTCTCAACTGAAAAGATCATTTGGAAGCGTTAAGAGCTCTGCCTTCAGAATACCAACAGAGCTGATTCATTTGGTAAAGTGAATGACTGAGAAGTTGAGCAAGTATGTAGAAAAAGTTAGATGTTAGAGACCATATTAACCTAGCAATTTTCATTTTTCTTCCAATTGTAAAAAAAATTGATAAGTTGCACATGTTGCGGAAGTTTTATTTTTATGTGCTTTACTAGAAAGAAAGCCAAAGCCAGGGCGGAATTGATAGAGGGGAATAATCAGTACAGCATATTACACATGGCAGCTTTACCAATGAGAATGGCATTGTTGTTGACCATTTGGTAGTGGTCGGGAACTAGGCAGGCAAAATGGATACTGTTTGTATTCCGATAAGGCCTTGATCTGTGTAAGTCAACAGCCCTTAGATCAGAGGCTGACAACTTTGAGTATTTCCAGACACTGCTTTTTCCCTGCCTGTGGTGCTGCATGCGCTTCTGTCAATCATACAATGTCACCTGCAAACCAGCACTGATGCCATGACAACTTCTAAAACTTTTGATTCTTGCCACTCTTGGGAAACCTGTTTGCATTTCCCCCCCTTCAACTGAGAGATGGATAAACCTTATGTGCCAGCATGTTCACCCTCTATGCATGGGCATTCATTTCCTCATCAGAGAAATATCCAAGCGCATGCACACATATACGTTGTCTTCCAGCTCGCATTGCATTCAGTCTGACTACAATTTTGCTGGTAGGCTACTCACACAAGGACTGTTGCCATGTAACAAGATCAGTATTGGAATTGGGTTAACCTCTTTCCATAGGCTGTCTAGAATGCTGCATTCATACAGTTTGCTCTGCAATGTGATCTGGTGCCATGCTGAGCAGAAAACTTTTGAGGCTTCTTAATACATTTATCAATTTTTAAAATCAATGTTCCCTTTTAGCTACCCCTAAGCAGCCTATGGGGATAGGGAACATTGCCAGACAAACATATATAAATACATGGGGAAATGCTGGAAACTTATTTGCTTTCCTTTTTATGAAGGGTAAGGACTGTCAATTTATGAAGTACCAGATGCTCTCTGGACAGCGCATTGGGCAGTTTGAAGCAGAAAGAGTGAGCACAGATTGATTGCTGTCTTTGTGTTCAGCTGTTGGCTAGCTTGGCTTGTGCTAGACTTACAAGGAATACTATGCTGAACAATATGAGATCTGCAAATGGTGAAGAAAATGTGATGAAATTACAGGTTGATATTAAAATGTGTTGGGAATTATTCACAAATAGAAAGACAGATGTCTTTTTTTGCAGTTGGAACCTGAAAGTTCTTTTCAGAAAGGTTTTCAACCTCTAAGGGCCATAGGAGCTATGGAGTTAATGCTGTGACATCAAGGCTTAAAGCAACAAGTTGCACTTATTTACAAAGGCTGTGCAAAACCTCAAAAGAGTCCTTGGGTTTGATGAAGCTTTTAACAAAGAATCCCTTTCCTGAAGTTGCTTCACAAAACAAAGCTGTCTTCTTTGTTTTGGAACAGCAGAGCAAAGCAACCATGTTGCATTGCCTCCCGGAGGCTTCTCCCACAATCTCCAGTGTTGGTTGAAATTCTGGGGTGAATGTCTTTGATAAATGCATAGTATGTGTTGAAGATGGCTTGCCTGGGGCAACCTTGTCATGTGATTAGTCTTCCAGGTTGGAAAGCTTTGGTAATCCTACAGTGTACACCAGAAGTGACCAGCCTGGAACATCGTCCATGCATCCTGAAGACTTCTAGCCCAAAAGTGCTGGGATGGGATGGGACAGGCAGAGGCTGAGAAGTGCCTTCTCCTGCTGCACAGGGCCAAAGGAGTTTGATTGACTGCTTGACTGATTATGTGCTGTGGGGTCAGTATCAGCCACCCATACTGCCACGTTCAGATGACTCAACGGCCTCTTTGCTTTGGCAAAGTGAAATATATTGCCTCCGCAGGCCAAACTGCTTTCTTGAAACAAAAGCAAATCTAGATGACTTCATGCAGGCCTTTTTTGAAAGGGAGGGAGGCAGGCAGGCAGGCAGAATAATCATAGTTTAATATGGGGATGCTATAGTAGCACAAAACTGGGCTTCTGGATTGTCAACCCGTTTTAAATTCAGCATGTGGGGACAGTAGCACCCCCCCCCATACTAACCCAAGGGAGATAGTGTTACTGCATTTAAGTCCTACTTGTAAGCTGTCCACTAGCATCTAACTGGCCACTGTGGGAACAAAACTCTAGACTAATTGAGCCTGCTGGTTAAATCCAGCAGGGCATTCTTATGTTTGCCAAATCTGATTGGGAAGAGCTCCAGAAGTAGTTCTTTAAACTGGTGAATGGTGAACCAAATGCCTAATGCAGTTCAGTTTAAGTAAGGGTAAGGGGATACATACTGAAGCAAAAAATCCTAACACCTTCCCAAATAGGAAGAAGACCTTAGGGACATAAAGGATTGCTTAATGAAGATGTTGATGCAGTGAACATCAGCTGGGAAAAAGGCAAATTCCATCATTAGGAGGGGCCACATCTTTTAGCCAACATTGTAATGCCCTTCAACAAATCTATGGCATATCTGCACCTGGAATCTTGAGTACAGTTCTAGTCACCTCAGTTGAAACCAGAAAAATGTGCAGAAGCAGGAAATTAAATTGATTAGGGGACTTGACACTTTCCTTCAAGAAACCATTACAACATTTGGGACTTTTTAGCTCAAGAAAAATGTGACTGTGAGGATGGAAATGATTAAGGTGTTTAAAATGACATGGCAGTAGAGAAAGTCAGCAGGGAGACATTTTTATTCCTGTCTGAAAAGCCTAAGACAGGGTCATCCAAAGAAGGCTCATCCAATGAAGCCATCTGGAAACAAACAAACAGACAGACAAAGGGAAAGTGGTTCTTCCTATACCAAGCACAATTAACCCCAGCATTTATTATTACAAGATATGGTGGTGGCCACTAACTTGGATGGCTTTTAAATGGGATTAGATAAATTCATGGAGGACAAGTGTGTCATGGGTTATCAATCTGGAAGACTCAATATTACTGTCAGCCTGGAGGCAGCATGCCTTCAAATACCAGTTGTCAAGGAACCATGAAGGAAAGGGCATGTCTCTATCTCTTGCTTATTGGAAACATGCCTACTCTCTCCATTGTTGGACACTGGTGGGACACTGTGAAAAACAAGAAAAACTGGACTAAGATGGGCCTTGGCCTATTGCAGCAGGTCCATTCTTATATTCATGCATTCCAATGTTGCTAAAACAAAAGAGTATATTTGGCCTCCTAAAGACAAAGTTATTTATCATGACATAAGCTAATGTTGTTGTAATTTAGCCTTTGGGGTCTCCAGTGTGCAAGATGGCTAAAGAACAGATAAATTGTGGTTGCCAAACCTCATGAATGATCTTATAGGATGGAAGAAAATACCAAAAAGAAGGAAGAAATGAAAAGGGAATAACTATGCTACAAGGAATTGTTAAAACATGAAATTTCTAGTTCAGAAAACAGGCAAGTTAGCAGAGAGATGAGTTATTTAATGATGCATGCTGCAGAAAAAGTAGAAAGCATTTTTCTTTTCACCCTGTCATGATACTGAAGCCCAGGGTCATTCAGTGAAGCAGAGCAGAAGATCAGTCTAAAGAAAAGATTCTCCGCACAGTTCACAGTGCAACTGTGGCATTTCCTTCCAGAAGATGGGAGATGGCCATAGCCTCTGGCTTTAGAAGGGAATTTACAGGAAACAAGCTTTCCATAGTTTCTTTGTGATTTTTCTGAAGAACAGAGACAACATGTGCCATATGCCAGTCTCTAGTTTCAACAAGAGTAGGCCACAGCCCTCAAGTCTCAATTGGCAGCAGTCTGTCCTGAACTCGCTATGTGTATCTCTCATGTTCTTAAAATAGAGGCACTCAGAGAGTAGCTACACAGAGGTAGTAATGAAGCCAGGAAGACCAAAAGTATTTGAGAAGTAAGCTGTTGGTATGTTAGTTCTGAAGGTAACACAGGACAGTTAAGTGGAAGCAGCTGTTGTAACCTGGAGAATCATTTCCAGTGCTAGGTCCTGGGCTACATTTAAGCACATGCATGTACTGCACAGACATTGTATTACACACATAGACATTGTATACCTACATTTAGAGATGCATGATACACACACATTCATCACAGTGTTACTTGCAGTGGGGAAAACTTCTCCCTCATACCCAGCAGTCTTGCTGTAAATTGTATTCAAAATGGCATGTTAAGGTCAATTGTTTTATTTTGTTGTATTGAAGTGTTTTTAATCAATGAACAGTGGATTTACATTCTATCCAGGAAATGAATAAACAGCAGCGAGGCGGCTGTCCCCAGATCCAATGGCAGATGATTCAGTTTGATGAAACTAAATCTTGTCTTGAGTGCGTTGGAGGGTCCCACAGGAGGCCCTTAACTGAACTGGAGAAGACGCAATGAAAGCTCAAGTACACCTCATTCCCATACAGCTCATGGATTTAATTGAAAAATTCAGTCAAAAGGTTTTCATTTTATTTCTAAAATGGAGTAATTCATCACAACTGCTCACTCTCCCCCCTTCTGGTGACAGAAGAGGGATTTGTTAAGAGGGAAAAAGAGAAAAGGAAACCCTGGCAGGTTTGATGTGAAAACTAAAATCTGCTACAAGGTCCAGAGAAATGAATCCCTTTGCGTTATTAAGATTTTTTACAGAATTCTTCTTCCTGGAGATAATGTGGCCATCAAATGTGAGTCTGATTTCCATTCAGTTAATGCCAGCAGAATTGGCAGTGAGATGTTGCAGCATGGAGAGTCCCTGTTCAGATTGTCCATCATTTAATTCCCCATCTGCTCTCCCTTCCAGTTTTGAAGTCTTCTGCAAATAATCATTATTCCATACCTACTAAGCAAGCTGCTTTCAGTTTATTGGTATTCTAATCAACCAGCAAATATCTGAAAACCTCAAATATACAATTAACACAGTCTTTATTGGACCTTTTGAGAAAGAAGATGTTCAGTGTAGGCTTTTTTCCCAAAACAGGTTTTATACTCATGCAGATTTGGGAGTTTCCCTAAAACATGCTAATGTCTGTTTGTGTGAATGGTGCTCTTTTGGCTACAGGAATTGAAAATTAATCAATCAATCAAAGTTTATTGATTAGCCCTTAGGCCATATCAGAATAAAAAATTGAACACTGAACGTTAATAAAACTCTGTATAAAATTAATATAAAAAGACAAGTTAAATGAAGAGTAAATAAAAATACAGTAGATAAATATACACATAAGTGAAAGTACACATCATATTTCCATGTCACCCCTACAGTTTACCCTGATCAACCCCACATATGTAGATCTCAAGCATATTGATTTGCTTAAATACAGAGCTGTATTATATGTTATTTTGGGGTCTTGGCCACACATAAAATATGTTGTTCTAATATGTGATTCCCAGTGGGTCATTCATTTAATGTATGCGTCTAGTTGCGGATCTCTCTCCTTCTTGTATAAATTACAATTGAATAATATATGTGCTATGTCCTCTATTTCAGGCACTCCACATATACCAATGCATTCATTATAAGGGATGCTGTTAAATCTCCCGTATCTGACCATTGTATCAAGCTGATCAAATCTAGTTCGGGTGAATACCTCCCTGAGATGTCTTGGCATTGGTATTTTTAAATAGTTGGCAATTTGAAAAGTGTGTTTATATCAGCTCAGGAGACAGGGAGACCACAGCTCCTTATATAATTTGTTAATTGTGTAATCCAGGAGGTCTATAGTTGGGATTTTGTCTGTTCTAATAGACACCATCTTGGACATCTATCATACTCCATTTCATTGATTTTACACCAATAATTGTATGCTCTAATTTTAGACTGTGAGTAGATTGTGTAAATTCCCAATTCTGCTCTAACTGCAGCAGCTGAAGTCCTTTTATCTACAACCAGGATGCTTCTCAGATGCTGGGATTGTGTTTGTTCTATTAATGAATTGAAACTTACTTCTGTGGGCTGATAGACAGGAGCAGTTAATGCATTGAAATATGGGCTGAACTTTCAACTTAAGAGTGCCATAGGTAAAGGTAAAGGTTTCCCTTGACATTAAGTCCAGTCGTGTCCGACTCTAGGGGGCGGCGCTCATCTCCGTTTCAAAGCCAAGAGCCGGCGTTTGTCCGTAGACACTTCCGTGGTCATGTGGCTGGCATGACTACATGGAACACCGTTACCTGCCCGCCGAAGCGGTACCTATTAATCTACTCACATTTGCATGTTTTCGAACTGCTAGGTTTGGCAGGAGCTGGGACTAGCAACGGGAGCTCACCCCGTCATGCGGATTCAAACCGCCGACTTTCTGGCCTTCCGATCGGCAAGTTCAGCAGCTCAGCGGTTTGACCCGCAGCGCCACCACGTCCCTTAAGAGTGCCATACAAGCAGTGAAAAATAAATACAAGATATTAAATAAAAGTCGCATCTATTTATCTTTGGTGATTTTGTGTCTCACTTTTTTGAACTTTTGCTAAAGTTGCTTACAGCTAAAATAAAAACTGATAATAAATAAAGGATACAAGTACCTCTTCCCTGATAACATTATATTGTCAAAACTAGATATCAGCTTGAGGTTACTTATACAACATGTCAACTTTCCTTTAATAGAATGCTCATGTATGAATTAAATGTGATTCTTTTGCTAACCTAGACTTAGATGGCTAACATTTCTTTTTCATGGCAAGTTTGCTATGGCTTTCATATTATTGCTATGAAAAATTTCAAGTGCTGTTGTTCAATCCTGTAATAGCATCCCACAAGCTATGACATTTTAGTGTTTTCATCTGAGAAATATATAAATATAAAGCCCCAACATTATGCCAGGCTCTCAGATAGGTCATGGTCCAAGGGAGTCCTATGGTGTGTTTCACCCAAATGTGTTTCATTTGATAATCATGGCATCAGTGATGATTTCATATATGAACAACTCATCACTGGTAAATGATACTACAAATAGAACATTTTGATGCATGTCAGAATTTTATTTCAGATATGAGTCTTCACATTAAGGGCAGGCCTATGTATCATGAGCTCCCCAAAATGCTCCACTCCATCTTAGCCTTCCATTGGTCCATAGAGTTTGTCAGAGTGATTTTAAATTCAGAATAATTTTTTTCAGTCAATGAAAGGAGTCCTGAATGTTTACACAGTCTTGCTCATGGAAACATATCCTCCAAAGTATTGATTTAGCTAACTATATGGCAATGAGTTTCATACTTAAAAAAAGGAAAGCTAGTTTGCTTGATTGGCATTGCACCGGAGCTGAAAGGAAACATCATTATGAGGTTCTTATGAGCCATCATGTTTTTAATATGACATGAGACTTCTCTCTCTCTTTCTTCTTCTCTCTTGCCCTTTTTTTTTATCCTACCTAATGAAGAGATCTGGGAATCCTGAAAACCTGAATTTCTTTTGGTGACCTCTGAATTAAATAATAAACTATTGAGCTAGTTATGATATGTTTTATCATATCATAACTAATCCAATAGTTTTATCTTAGATATGTTTTTTTAAGCACAAAAATGGAGTGTTTATTCTGATGCCACTGTGAAAAAGAGATTTTTTAAAAATGCACCTGTTATTTTTCTTCCTGTTACCTTAGTTTTCCCTATATATACTGTAAACTAATTGAAGCGAATATTTGTAGCTCAGGGTTGAACTGTGGAGTCCTTGGTGCTCTTTGAGCCTTGTTGTTTTCTTGCAGACATTTCATTGCCAGACTAGGGAACATCTTCAGTGCAAAGATGCCCACTCCCTTCTTTTGAGTATTTTTCTTTTGCTATTCTTCCTAAACTCTTCAGGCAATTTCAACTCACTTATCCTCCCATCTCTAGCTCACTTGTTCCTTAAAAAGGAGAGATCCTTTTTAATAATCTTTTCTTTCACACCATTCCTAAGGCCACTTCAATCAATTTGTCATATTTTGCCAAGTTTCCCATCTGGGACCCACCAGATATGATGGACTTCTCAACAGGTGTTTCAGTGTGACACAACTGGAGGGCATCTGGTGAAGGCTTTTGGAACTGTTATAACACTCTTTTTCTGCAGATGAGAATGAGTTGCAGGAGAAGACAGAATGAGAAAACCTCAGAACCTCATTACATAGAGGCAGGGCTGCAACTAGGCGGGGGCAAATGAGCACTGGGGTGGCGCCAAAATGAGCGCTGGGGGGGTGCCAAAATGGGAGCAGAATCCATGTTTGCCCTGGGTGACACAGACCCTAGTTCCAGCCCTGCATAGAGGTGTCTATTTCATTTTCAGCAAATGTGGGAAGTCTCTTTAGAGCACTCTGCTCACCACAGGGAAATTGCCTCTTATTTAATATAGAGTAGCATACAGTATACAAGAAAGATAGAATTGTGCATGCTAGTCCCATTCTATCAGTTCCCACCTTGTTTCTTTTGAGCAGAGTACTACAAAGTTACACTTCTACTGACATTCACTTGAACATAACAGAAACCTCTGTGAACCTCAACAATGCAGAATTTCTGATCAAGCAAACGTTTCAACTTGTTTTCAAGCTCAGCATAGGAAACTGGGGACTGAGATGGGATTTTGGAGAATTGGATGGTGCACACAACATCATGCCTCTTACAGCCATTTCTCTATCACAGTGAGGAGGCAGCAGATATAATGTGGTGAAAGTTGGTCAGTGCACCCTGCCTTGGTGTTTGTTTTCTTACCCTTCACATCTACCCCTTTTAATTTTCAACCATATGTTGCAAACTATTGCACTTCCTATGGGTGAAGCTCAAAACTTTGATCCAGTGACCCTGTAGTTCCCAGATAGGAAAAAGTATATGCCATCTGCAGGTCAGGGCTTCCCCAAGAAGTGAATCTCAGCCCTCTTCTGGCCATCTGAGAGGAAAGATGGGTGTGATGGAAAGTCAAGCCACATATAAATCAAGCCAACTGCAGATAAGTGTTTTCATTTTCTATCCCTTTAATGTAATATCCTATTGCATAAAACAGTTAATTTTCTTGAGAGCTAATTTAAATTACTCAGAAGAGGATACCAGAGCTGTTGTAGTAGAGTCTTATGAAAGATGAAACATAATCTCTCCCAACTTTTTCTGTTTTCCATCACCACCACCCCATTTCCTTCTACATAAAGGAAGTTTTGTTCTTAACAAGCTGAGATGCAAGATGTCTTTTAAAGCAGGGCAGGAAAGGCTGCGGATTTAGCAACAGCATGAGGAGTTCTGTTGTAGTTGCTGTCACACAGTATTATAAATAGGCATTTTCTTTGTTGGCCAAAGAAAAGAGCTTTACAATGCATTACAGAAAATAGCTCTCCTAATCATATCGCAGTGACATCTTTCACTAACAGATAACAGAAGGAGCTGAAAAGGGTTGTTCAGAATTTCATTTTTTTTTATAAGTATCTTCTCGGGGAGAGATGCAAAGAGGTGGTCCCACAGAGCTGCATTCAGAAGTAAGAAATATCCACCTATCTTTTGCTGTTATCCACTTCTCTAGCCATCTTAGATTTGGTATTGTATAAACTGAGAAGGGAAGATGACAAAAGCAAGCTAAACCAAGCTAGATTAATGTGATGTTTCTATGCTCTTAATCTGCCAATCTCACATTGACATGGATCCCTGTAATCAATTAATTCTAAAACAGCTGTATTGCTGGGGAAATATTTGTTACAGACATGGACTTCCTCCAGCTGTTCATGCAATTCAACTTTACTAAAATCAAATGCAATTTAAAAAACCCAGAGAATAGCTTGTGGGAAATTAGCTCAAGGATGTTTAGTTCATTGTAGGGTGTTTCTATCACATCCTAAAGAGAGCACTCAATTCTGAAACTTTCTGAAATTCTGAAATTATTTCTTCATTGCTAGTAGGAGGAATAAAATTGTTTATTACCTTGGAACTCTGAATGCTCAAGGAGTGGGAGAATTCAGGTTCAAACATCTATCAGCCATAAAGCTCAGCAGGGGGCTTGGGTTTCTCATTATCCTTTAATTTAATCTATTCAATTTGGTTGGAGTATAAAATGGAACAGAGAACCATGGATGCTGCCAGAGCACATTGAAGAAAACAAGATGCAAATGTAATCATCAGTACTTTGTGAGAGGAGTGGACTCTGAATAATATCTGTTGGCAGTCCCAACCCAGGGGGATTATATAGTGTGTTGTCAGAAAAGAATAGATGCACGACCCAAGAAGATAAAAGAGGAGAATTGTTTGCATAATAAATGCTAATTGATTGAATAAATGTAAATTTCACAACTGTGACTATGTAAAGAAAATTGCAATGCATCTCCCATGGGAGGAGAAGACTTTAGCTTGGATTTGGATCAAACAAGCCTTCAAACACAAGATGTCTTCAAAGCAGGGACAGGTAACTTTTTGATAGCCAGAGCTACATTTAATGGGTGGTGTTGTAAAGGGAGTGTAAGAAATGAAGCAGGCAAGGCAGGAACCATCAGTTCCCAGGCCAGACAGAACCAATGTGTCAACAGGTACTTCCCAATCTCAAGGCTGACAAGCATTGCCAAGTTTCCATTGAGGTGGGACAAAAAGGCATAGAACGTAGCCATCTCTTTCTCTTGGTTTTGTTTCTGGGTACTCCAGAAGACAAATCTGCATATAAATGGCTTCCTTCTTTTGTGCAATAAAGCAACTAATGGTTTGTCATTTCTGTCAGCTTATGGTGTAAGCTAGTGTAATGGTATGTGGGAATGACCTTGGGAGACAAGTGGAAGAGCCACAGACTAGACAACAGTCAGACAAATGGCAGCTGAGCCTGCAGAAGGAATGTGGGCATGGCAAATGTCTCAGAAGGGACCCTCCCCAGCTTCTTGGACTATAAAGGCAAGGGGAGGAGAGATGTACTTCCAGATTTGCAAGATTTTGTTAATGTAAAGTTAGAGCTAGTAATTCTGGGTATGCTTGTCTGGACTACCACACAAGGCTGACAGCTACTGACAGAATATATTTGATTTTTTGTTTGTTTATGCTATTTATCTACCATCTGAAACCTACAATATAAACACAGTAAAAAAAAATCAGTAATTTAAATTAATTGATAAACTTGATAATTGAGTTCTCCAAATTATTTACAGAAATAATAGCTATAGATGAATTCCATATTTGATATGGTGCCACCAGTTATAATTAATCCCCAAAGGTTCCTGAACAGCTCCCATTCGGCTCCCTCCCACCATACCTCATGTTAGGAGGGGACCCTTTGCAGGCATTCCCTGATAAGTAGTTTTGCTAGGATGGGCAGAAGCTTTTGAGGAAAGACAGACTCTGAAATATCAAAGCCTTGAGCCACATAGGCTTTACAGGTAGCAACCAGCACTTTGAATTGCACTCAGAATTGCACTGCTGTGGGTAACCAGTGCAGTACAGCTGTGGTGTGATGTGGCAGTATTGCAACTGATCACTAAGAATATAAGCTGCCGCATTTCTCGACCAGCTGAAGTTTCTGGATAGTCTTCAAGGGCAGCCCCATGTAGAGCAAACTACAGTAATCTAATTTAGAGATGAGAGCCAGTTTGGTGTGGTGGTTAAGGCATCAGGCTAGAAACTGGGAGACCATGAGTTCTAGCCTCACCTTGGGCACGAAGCCAGCTAGGTGACCTTGAGCCAGTCACTTTCTCTCATCCCTAGGAAGAAGGCAATGGCAAACCACTTCCAAAAAACCTTGCCAAGGAAACTGCAGGGACTTGTCTAGGCAGTCTCCAAGAATTGGACACAGATAAAAAAAAATTAGAGATGACAAAGGCATGAGCAGCCATCTTCAGCATGTGTGCTTCCAGGTAAGACCACAACTGGCTCACCAGCCAAAGCTGTGCAAAAGACTTGCCATGGTCTCTGCCTGCCCTTTGAGCAGGAGCATGAGTCCAGGAGGACCCCAGACTGTAGGCCAGTTCTTTCTGGAGAAGCAGAACCCCATCAAGAGACAAAGATGGAGCATTCCTGGAATCAGTCAGGCTCTGATGTTCACATTAGAGTTTTGCACACTTAAAAAGTGGAAAACCTGCTGTCAGTATTTAGCAATTATGGATGGAGTAGCTCCAGGTTCTGCAGAAAGAGGCCCTAGGACCTCAGGTTGCCCATCCCCAATTTAAAGCCTTGCTTGCATATAGAAACCTCTGTAAATAATATCACTGCTGACATAGGAGGAAAGAAAAAGATGGACTCATTTCTTAATGTATAGGGATCATGGAATAATTCATCACCTCTTACATATATAGCAAACTGTATAAGCAAGCCAAATAGGCAACTAGCCTACATATTCAATAATTTATTTTTTTCTTTTATCCTCTTAATGGAGAGCAAACTATGACTGAGGCAGTTGTGTAGTCTGTCTGTAAGATTTCTTGCTCCCTCCCACTTCCATTTCTGATGCTATTAGCACTCTCTGAAGCAACTGTCTCAGGAAATGTCTCATTAACTAAAATGCATTGTGTGCTGTGCATTTCCTATTATATTCAATTGTCCACAGCCATCAGTGCCTTATTAGATTAAGTCCCTTGCCTGCAGGATAGCTGAGCTAGACTTTTAGAATCAAGCCTATTTAAAAAATAAAACAAAGCAGAAACCTTGAAGTCTATGCATGGGACATGTCTAATGGAAATGTGGATATCAGTATAGAAAACTAATTATTGTAAAATATGACTCCAGAGTCACAGATGAAACTTTTAAAGGTAATTTGCTATATTTCATGCTTGAAACTATATAAAAATGGACAAAATTGGAAATCAGGGCAGAATTACTGCCTGTATCTTTTAAGAAGAGAGAATGTTGTAGACCAAGTAGAGCACAATATCTTATGGAAACTGCTGACTAAAAAGTTTCTCATGAATGGAATGCATTGGTTGTCCTTGGAAAGCTAGGATTTCTGCTGTCTAACATAGTTGCACATCAGGCAACTGAAGTAGTAAGAGTGTGTGTCTGTGTGTATCAATCTGCGTTGGCAATAAAAGTTACCAACAGGCCTGTTCTCTAAAACAACAGAATCCTTGTAAACTATCATTTTTAATCTTCTGTTGTTGCACCAAATCCACTAGTAGAGTATCCCTAATCAGATTTGCCATATCTTGCACCCAGAATGTTTTGCATGAAAAGCATACACTGAATATTTACTGGCAGCATATAATATTTACATCTACAGTACTAGATGAAGTGGGGTCTAAGGACTAAGGACTTGTGTTTAGTTGTTTTGAAAGATTGCCTAGCAAGACCAAGTAGCTGTGGACATTGGATCTGAACGTTTTCCATCTTTAGTTCTGAGTAATATTCCCCCAGACAGATGTGGTATACATTCTGGGGGTCCTCTTAGACCCACGAGCCCTTCTTCAAGAGCAGGTGGCAGCTGTGGCTTGGAGGGCCTTTGCACAAATCCTTCATGTGTGCCAATTGTTCCCATTCCTAGACTGAGAGACCCTACTCAGAGTTATCCATGCATTGGTACCTCTCACCTGGATTATGGCAATATACTCTACTTGGGACTGCCCTTGAAGATCACTTGGAGGCTACTGCAGATCCATAATACAGTAGCACAGGTAAATAGGGGCACACCTTATACACTCATGTAACTCCTACTTTGCAAGTTGTACTGGTTGCCAATGTGCTTTCCAGTGCAATTCAAGGTGCTAGTTATCACCTTTAAAGCCCTTCATGGCACAGGGGCTTGTTATTTGTAGGGTTGCCTCTGCCCAATTATCTCTACCTATCCAGTCAGATCCAACAGGAATGGCATACTCCGGGTCCCCTCAGTTAAGCAATATAATCTCATGGGATTTGGGAGATATGCTTTCTCTGTGCTGCACCTGTCCAATGGAATAGTATACTCCAGAGATCTGGATAGTTCCGCCCCTACCTGCCTTTCATAAGACTTTGAAGACCATTTTCCCCCTAGGAGTTTCTAAATCCATCTGACTTGATTGGTTTGATTGCTGAACTTGCCTCTGGCAGAATCTGCAGGGTAGACAAAAAAAGAATCAAGACAGCAGTCATAACCACATGGTTGAAGCCCCACCCCTTTGTAAATCCATGCAATGTTGACACATATACGAAAGGGGCAGGGCTTTGATCATGTGGTCATCACTCCTGTGTTTACTTTTTTGACTCCCTCATCCTTACCCCAACCTGGCACTCCTGTTTACATAACACAGTTCAATCTGATTTACAGAGTTCACTTTCAGATGTTACTGGATTCAGGATCCTTGAAAATTCTGGGAAATTTTCAATTTACTATACTTGATAAACCATTTGAATTGGTTAATCTGAGTAATGTGAAGGTGATTCATATAGTTAATACAGTAATGCCTAAATTACCTCTCTAATTAGGAGGAACATGGCTTCTTTGGTCTACATATAAGTAGATGGTTACAGTCTGAGTATGGGAAGACTTGGGACTGAAAACTGATTAAAGCAATTTCAGAACTTATTGCATGATGATAAGGACAAGAAACTATAATTTTCTGCTACTGTAACATTAGCAAAATGGCATCCTGGCAGAGTTGTTTTGAATGATGAACTCTTGGAATCTTGTAGTGTTGAATTTGCAAAACACTTTACTGATAAAATTATTTGTGTCTATTCTGATTTTTTACTCCATATTGGGGAGTTAACATTTGTAAGGGTAATTAGGACGTCTGGCAAGTATATAACTTATCTGGAGAGATATACTGACCAGCAATGTTTTGATTGCTCTCTAGAAGTTAGATGTATATACAAAGCATATTGCAACTTTAGTAAGCAAAGAGACATCATTTATTTATTTCAAATACTATTACATTTGCAGACTGTTATTTATAAAGGGAAGACAAAATTATTTTTCTATATTACATTAATTCAAAACTGGCCTGCTAAGCAAAGATATGTAAACTGTAATTTTATAAACACAATGAGACATTTATTGTACAAATTGCTCTTTCTTTCCCCAAGAATATCTTGAAAAGAAGTTTAAAAATAGATGCCAAAAATATCCCTCTTTAAATATACATCCCAATTCCTTTCCTAAAGATATCCTTCATTAGAAACACCTGTCTTTTATTAATACCCCCTCCCAAATCCCATGTTAACTGAATCCTAGCCAGAGAGTACTACTAGTAGTACTGTAAGTAGTAAAGGCATAAACAGTGTGAAAAGCCCTGTGCAGAGTGATGACAGCACAGTACTTACAGACCATAACGCTCTTTATTCTTGCATTTGTTTTAGTGAAGGCTGTAGAAAGCTAAAACTGGTGGAAATTATACAAATCATTTGGGGATGAAGATTCCTATCTAGATAGGTAATTTTTAAGTATCAGGAAATTGAGGCAAAGTACTCACTGACTGTAGCTCTTACTCCTGCTATTCAACAGGGCTTCTTTTCCCAAAACCGATGTTGATCAATGCAAATCAGACATTCAAACGTTTAACAAATTAAGCCTAAATTGGAGCCCTAGCATCGAGATATTTCTATGGGTTCCAAATACTTTGGAGAAAAGTTCTCGATATACATTGATTTAATGCATTTAACCACTGGCTAGACATCTGAATAAATAAGAGCACATCTTCAAAAAGATTACATTTGTTTTCTTTGCCCAGCAGTGAATAAGTTTCATCCTCTTCATACCCCAAGAGAAAGTGAACTTGAGACCTTTCCTTCTTTTATAGACCCTTCTGGCACTTCTTTTGGAATGAAGCTTTCAGGAAACTGCGGTAGCCGGGGTCATCCACATACTCATTCTTAAACCTGGAGCTCAATACTCGCTGTCTTTTCTTTTGTCCTTGGATAATATCAGCACCATAGAATGTATCTTCAAACCTCATATCAGAAGCTGTAGACTAAAAACAGATTAAGAATATATTTCACCTATAGAAAGCTCCTACTGACAGAGGTTTTTTTTTTCTCTTGGTGTCAAACAAATCCATTTATCATAAATCCTGCACGCCTCTTAAAGGGTGAAACCTCTCACATTTAATGGCCACAGTCTATCTTCAGTCCACTCTTAGAGATATTCTGGAGTCAATATCATGTGGCATAGCCTAGGTCAGATATTCCAGATTTTTATAGACAAAGGTATTTTTATCTAGAACAACAAATAAGCAGTCTGAAGTGGTAACAATATCTTATCCTAAGATCTTCTGATAAACAGTTCTTGGATCCTTTTTTAGGGTATGTACAAGCGCGCGCACACACACACACTGCAGCTATCATGGTACAGTGCAGTTTCCTCAGCTATCCCTCCAGAGTCAAGCTTAATGATTAATATTAAGATTTCACATGGTCAAGTATGTCACAGTATATATATAAACCATACAAATCATCAATAATAAAACATCCTTTCCTACATTATATATATACATTGTATACCACCACTGTTATATACAATTGCATAAATTATTAAATAAAAACTTCTATTAATTTAAAATAGTATTTGCTATATTTTAGAAATAATACCATGGACCACAGCAGGTATTATTTTCAACTATGTACACGCCTCATATTTTTTTAATGTTTGCATCTAGTTTGAACAAGAGACTTACAAATCCAGATTATATGTTTTATTGTCCTAATAATTATTGTCCTGTTGATGTTTCAGGTTTTTTTCCCCTTATTATTCTAATTAGATAGAATGTACTGTTCTAAGAGACGGATAACTAAATGATGATACGGTGGACTTGATGGAGAATGACCAGAAAGTCCTAATTAAATCTCCTCATTCTCTAGGATGCATAAATATTCTTAATGTAGACTTAGGCAAAAGAGACATCTTCCCTTACCTCCCCCATCCCTTCCATCCCAGCCAAATTGCAGGGAGAAAAGGAAAACTCTTCAGTGGCTGCCCTCTTTTTCTCCTGGAGAAATTACTAACAAAGAAAACCAAGCACCTCTGCATTTGGCACCCTCTGCATTTAAGAACATCCCCCTGCAATCTCTCTCAAGTTTGCTTGTGACACTCCAAGGCCTCATGACCCAGACTGACTCTGAGAACCCCTGCTTTAGTGCTTGACATTATCGGCTACTTTCATATTCTTATATTCTAGAAGTGGGTAGAAGATGTCCACTTTTACCCCAAGAGGTTCCAGTGTTCCAGTTCTTTTCTTCAGTGCTCCATCTCTTCCTTGGCTTCATTCCCAAACATGTCGAATAAGCACTTTAACTGTTCAGCTCTTTCTATTGCTCTGACACTGCCTGTTCCAGTGCTGCTATCACACTGTCTTTCTAGTATCATACCTGCTTCAAATATCACTCTATTTTTGTAAGGTCAATGTTATGCTCCTAATTCCATTCTTCCCATACTCTGTACCAAGCCTTTCCTAATCTTGGCACCTTCCAGACATGTGGGCTTTACTCCCTTAATTCCCAATTAGCATGACCCTTGCTAAGAATTCTGGAAGTTGAGAGTGCCCATATTAAGTAATGGATGGGAAAAGGGCCACCTTACAAATATTAGTGGAGGATGAAAAAGTAATAATGGTGAAAGGACTGGGATGCACAGCTTCATCCATTCAGCCTTAGCAAAGTCAGGAAATAGATTTCTACAGCCGCCTGGCTTCCAAAATTGAACTACGAGAGACTTATTGACTTACTGTCAGAAAATTTACATGAAATTACCAGGGCTAAATGCCAATATTTGTCCATGAGTACTGGAAAACTCCCAGATTTCAGGGAATGTTATATAAATGTAATTGATTTCCCTGAAAAGTCACAGAAATAAAAATTGTTTCAGTTTTGAATAGCAGGAATCAATATATCTTCTGTGCCATCCAACAGCTAAGCATTAAATTATAAACTCCATCACAAGTACTATGTAAAAGAATAGCAGGTAGTCCTTGAGTTATGATGGCAACTGAGACTGGAATTTCTGTTGTTGAATGATGTGATTGTAAAGTGCAATGTCATGTGACCACATCGCTTAGCACTGGCAATCCCTGCAGTCCCCACTGCTGTTATTAAGCGAGCACCTCCTTGAAACTTCCTGCCAGCTTCCAACAACCAAAGTCAGTGGGGAAGCTGGCAGGAAGTTGCAAGTTCCAGGTGGCTTGCAAGCAGGCTGGCAGGCAAGTAAGTGGCTGCTGCTGGGTGGGAGAGGGAGCAAGGAGGTACGTGGATGGTGGGTGAGGCATAGCGCAAGCACGACGGGGTTTGGGGTAGCTGCTGCTAGGTGGGAGAAGGTGTGCGGTACATGGGTGGCCAGGGAGTTGCAGCACAAATGCAGTGAGGCTCAGGAAAGGTGCGCAAGTGGCCAGGGAGGCGTGGCATGAGTGCAGTGAGGCTTGGCAAGGGTGCGTGAGTGGCCAAGGAGGTGCAATGTGAGCGCAGCGAGGCTCAGGGAGGTTGCCTGAGAGTATGGTGCACTGCAAGTGCAGAGGGGCTGAGGGAGGGTGCACAGGTGAGGGAGACTTACCTGAGCAAATTGTGACCTTCCCAGCCAGCTTCTCCACCAACTTTGCTTGTGGGAAGCTGGCAGGAAAGGTCACAAATTGCGATTACGTGACCATCGTAAGTGTAAGCTGGTTGCCAAGTACCAAGATTGTGATCATGTGTCCACAGGGATGCTGGGACACCAGAACTTAGAGGACCAATCATAACCACTACTCGTTCAGCACTATCATAACTTCGAACAGTCGCTGAACAAGAGGTCGTTAACTGAGGACTACCTGTAAGTAGTAATGGATCCTCCTTCCCTCCACGATTTTTTCTAAATAATTCATTTATTTCTCTGTTCAAAAGTTATCTTTCCTATGCTGGCAATATATTGGTTTCCCAGATGTTGAAACATGTAAACTAGAAATATTATCAGTTAATGCAAGAGTAATTCAATTTGATATCTTTCTTTCTGGAATCTGCCTTCATGCTTCCACTGCACGCATGGAGAAAAAGTTTGATTAGAGTCTTTTGTTGCTTTGAAAATATTCTTATATAGGAAATTATCTATTTTTATTACCATGAATGTGCCTATAAGTTATGGTTTTGCCTAAAGTGCTACCAGATACATGTTTGGCCAAAAATGTCACCATATTTTGTTTCTAAAATAATACTTTACCTGCTGTAACACCCCCCCCAAAATACTGCTCTCCAATAGAGATAGAATACAATTCCCATTGAGAAATGGTTGAGAAATCTTTTTTGACAAATATAAACTATCTACAAATTTGATCAATCCATCCACACTATGTTACAGAAAACTGCTTGTAAAAACAGCATATTCACATTCTTTCTACTGTATAGCAAATACATACACATTTTTGTGCACATTCTCATGCCAAATTAATAAAGTGATGCAGAACAAGCTGGCAACAAATTAGTTGGTGGTAAAATGAATTGTTGAGGAAAGCAATCAAGCCAGTATCCCTACCCTTAGCCCTAGTCCAACACACTAGAGGACAGCAACAAGGTTGCAGAAGGTTGGACTATTGTTTTACAACAGGTGTATGTAAGAAAAGAAGGCAGTTTGTAGCTGAGAGCTTAGCTGCAATTAGATAAATTGGTGTTAGCTTTAAGGAGAACAACAACTGTACTTTGACTGGCAAGTTTGTTCCTGATAGAGAAGTGCTAACTTGCTTTTACTATTGTCTGCTTATATATATTTGTAAGTAAAGTAAATACAGTAAGATGCTAAAGCTTAAATGCATGCACAGTCAAGGGAAACTAAACTATGTACTTCTGGAATGTCTCAGGGATTTTGAGGCACATAATTGTATAGTATAAATAAGCAATATAAATTCCACCAATACAGTCTTCTTAAGATTATTTTTCTTCCTGCTTGCCTCAGTGTGATAGGGAAGATATATTTACAAACTGATGTTAATTTTGACATCTACACTCTGGCAGAGATTCAGGCAATGATATATAAGTACTGAATCTTTATAAACATTTCTTAGCATTATAATGTATGTCAAAGCTTGCTTTGTGGAATTTTGTCCAGATCTGTAGCTCTAACCCCTTCTTTGCAAATACTTACAAAACGGGCTCTCACTCTTTTGGGTAATTCTTCATCAAGTGTGTAAAGTTCTTCCCTTTTCGTTGCTGTCTGGGAGCCATCTTCAAATTCTACCTGATAGTAAAATAAACAAATTAATCAAATAATAATTATTAACTATTATCTGCATGAGTTAGCATAGCTAACTAAATATTTCAGTTGCTCATATGTACTGTAAAATCCACATGAGTAAAACAGTCATGTAAAGAAATACTAAAAAAGAAAGGTGAAGACATTAAAATTAAAGGTTTTTTTAAAAAATGCATAAACAATTAAGAAAAAGTGATCACATATTTTATTTTTTCTATATTGTGCCAAAATGGTGAATGATTTTGTAATTCTCATCTAAAAGATTAATTTCAATACCTAAGTAACTTATCTGGGCACATCTTTTCACTTTTTTGGGCAACACTAATGCCACAATAACAAAAGAATTGAAACTGATATAAAAGGAAGCAAAATTTCTATTTTTTTCCCTATCTTTCTACCTTCTTTTCCTATCTCCTGCAGGCCCCCTTCTTAAGAGGCCTTCACTGGAACCCTGTATCTTGGACAGTTATCGTTCAGGCTCCAACCTTCCCTTTGTGGGGAAGGTTGTTGAGAAGGTGGTCGGACACTAGTTTCTGAGGGTCTTGGAGGAAATGAATTATCTGGACCCATTCTAGTTGGGTTTCAGGCCAGGGTATAGTACAGAGACAGCACTGGTTGTGCTTGTGATAACCTGCGGCAGAGTCGGGTGCATCCATCCTCATGCTCCTTATCTTTCAGCAGCTTTTGTTACTGTCAACCACAGTATCCTTCTGAACCAGCTGTGGGAGCTAGGAGTGGGAAATAGTGGGATGCAGTGGTTCACCTCCTTCCTCAGTGTTCAGTCAGTTCTACTCTCTTTTAACATGAAACTGCTGGGTGAGGTCATCCATCAGTTTGGGGTTTAATATCATCAGTAGGTAGATATCAAGAGTAAGGAAGGTAGGACTGATGGAGTTATGCTAGCTCTATTGCCAAGGTGCCTAGGTGCAAAACATATTTTAAGTCCATTACAGATAGGTAATATTCAGATGAGTCCGAGACAAACACCTACTTAATTCACTGAACTATAAGCAGGAGGAGGAGGTACACATAATCAAACATGCAAGATTCTGTTATTATAGCCACTCTCAATAAAAGTGGTTTTAGTCTTCCTGTGGAGTTGATTTCTTGGTCAGAAGTTAAGATTGAAAACAAGTACTTATCAGACTATCAGATCCCAGCAGTAAAAGAAAAGAAGGAGGTTTGGGGCCTCAAGAAGGTGAATCTAGGAGACATGGGGATAAACAAGCAGAATACCTGGAAAAGAAGACATGAACTGAGAGGGACTGGCCAATCACAAGCCAAGGTCAGCATAACAGTTAACCAATCAGAAGTGGCAGTATACCTTAATCTCTTGACCAGTCAGAGGTGAATAGGCAGGACACATCAGAGCCTTGAAAAAGGTAGAAAAGATCCAACTCCAGAAGATTTAGGTCCTTGAAGGAATCTATGTTGCTGAGCCTGGGTTCTGCTCCTCCCACTGCTTTATATGACTCTGATCTCACTAGACCAACCATCTAATTATTGAGCCCCAACAACTAGGTAAAGATGCTAGAGAGCATAAGAACAATGGCTTTATAAAACATTTGAATGGAAAGGTTGCTTAGCCTTTGTCCTGCTTGCTTGCACTTTTTTTGTTTATGAATAAAAGCACAGACATCTCTGAAGGTTGGGAGGGGAGGTTTCCCCCTGTCTTTAGATTGCTAAAGCCAAGCAAGAAGAATGTGCTGAAAACAGGGAACATCTCTGAAACAAGTAGCTGCTAAAAGGGCAAGTTTTAGTGAGAGTGTTTTATCAAAGATAAGACTGTCACTGTAGCACTGTTCTCTAAGCTTATTCAAGGAGTCAGAATCCCAGCCCCTCTGGTACCATGTTCTGCGAATGCTCTCAAGCCTAGAGTAAGGATCTCCTGTGCATCTAAGGAAAAATGTAATTCTGGAAAACTTTCCAAGTGTATAATTTATTTCTGGCCAAAATGAATGAATGAATATGTCCAAGTTGGCATGTCTATCCAGGCTTACAGCCAGAATAATATATAAAGCTGAGTCAATCAGTGGGTAACTAGAAGTTGGGTTAAGAGCAAAACACCCAAGGAGAAGTCTAGTCTGTCAGACCTCCCTAGAAGAGTGGACAGAAAACATGTAAAAAGAGAGCTTCTCTTCAGCACATAACACCTGACCCAAAGGCTAGGACCTCTATTCCAAAAAACATTTGCCCTAAATGTAGAAATTGTGACTGGTAGTAGAGAATTTTCTTAGCATAACATCTTTAAATTCTGAGTAGTGGAACTAGCACTTGACTGCATAAGAAAACATATCTTAGCTGGCTGTACTTTGCACATGGAAGTTTTCCATCACAAATGCCAAAATATACAAACAGTTATGAAGCATATTAAAACAGCTTGGTGCATTTTCCTCTAATTTTCCAAGTGAAAAGCATTGATCTTTCTGTTTTCAAGGTTATGGAAGACTTATGTCAAAAGGAAGACGGAAGACGGTATGAGTGATACTAAAGGAAATGCCAGTTAACAGAATCTGATGGAACATCTTTAAAATAGTCTGTTGAGAAGATGAAAAGCTTTATCATGCTTAGGTTTAGATCTAATCCAGTGTGAACCTCTTTAGCAGAAAATGAAAAAGGGAATGCAGCTAGGTGTAGGGAATGCTAAATTGCTCTGCTGTTGCTGTATTAGTTGTGCCTTCCAAAAGTTCCAAATTACTTTGATACCACTTTTCAATGAACAGACAGGGGCATCTGTACAGCTACAATTATTTTGTACTCCTAACCAAATTTATTTTTTTAAAAAAAAGATCCTATTAAATCCATTACATTTTATAAAAAATTCAGACATGAAAAATTTGTACAGAAACATGTAAACCCTATTTAAATTTAGCTAAAGTATATATGAGAAGGATGATTTAAGTTATATTGACCAGCTCTGCTCCTAACCTCCCCCTAATGTTCATGTATTAGTCAGCAATTTCAGATAGAGCATGGGCATGTAATGCTTGCAGCCAACTTAATTTTTTTATTATTTAGTGTTGCATTTTTTCCCATCTTATATATAACACAGCACACACAGGGGTCTCTCATCCACATATTAACCTGATGAGATACACTGAGCTGAGAAAAAGTAACTGGCCTAAAGTAAACTTGGTAGTCAAATGAGATTGGAACCTGGTGCTCCTTAGCAGAAGCCCAATACACTATCATTGCTATCCTCTAGTAAGATAGATTTTGTCTGTGTGCGTGTGCTTTTGAGTCAGTGTTGACTCCTGGTGACTGTCTAGACTAGTCCTTGCACTTTTCTTGGCAAGATTTTCAAAAGTGGTTTGACATAGCCTTCTTTCCAGGGCTGAGAGAGAGTGACTGGCTCAAGGTCACCCAGCTGTGATTAGAACAGTGTCCCACTTTCTAGCCTGGTACCTTAATCACTACACCATACTGGGTCTCAGGTAATCTACAATATCATTAATTACATTCTCTGATTTCAGAGAAAAGGATTAGGTGGACCTGCTTTTCTGTATTTCTTTCAAACTTATTGGAAGTTATTAGTAAACAACTCAGTTTTAAAAGTAACATTAGCGGACCTCCGGTGGGGACATGGCGGACTGAACAGCTGTGCTCGCGGGCTCCGAGGGCAGAACTGACAGCGCAGCAGTTTTTGGAGGGCTCAGGCAGGTTTTTCCTGAAACCCAGGAGCATTTTTCCAGGACAGGAAATCACTCGGAATTACTCCATTTGTTCTCCAAGACAGTGGCTGGCAGCCAAGATATCATAAACAATGTTCACAATTAACTGGTAAGAGCTGCTGGGAGGCCGGGGCGTCATTATTTCCAAGTCGTGCTGTAGCCTTAAAGGGACATTACGTCCAGCCACCCCATTTCTAAATCACCCAATTTATTATTTTTTTTAAGAATGTGTACCCTAAGAAAGACTTTCTATAGCAAGGAGAAATAGCTCTTTTGGTGTTTATTGTTATTTTTGTGATTCTTTTTTTTTAAAAATTCTTTTTAAGCTTTGGATTTTGCTTTCCATCCAAATATTAAGGAGGGTTGAGACTATGTAATCATCTCCCTGTTACTATTTTTGTACTAAATTTGAAGATTTTAGCATTTTCCTACACGTTGAATCTGCTGTTTTGAACTCTCAGCTTTCTGCTGCTACTTTCCCTGGGGAACTGCCTATTAGTTTACTTTCACTGGTGTAAACACGTTCTGGAAATTCTTCTATTATCTCCCACTTTCACTGGTTAAGTACCTGGGGGTGCCATAATCTACTGCGTGAGACATGGAGGATTTCAATCAGACTTTTTCTGACTTTCATTGAGACATTAAACAGATGCTTTCTGATTCCTGCCAAGCTCCTATGTGGGGTATTCAGGACATTGTGGAAAGAGTGAGGTTTGAAATGTGTCATCTGGCTGGGGATGTCGTGGAGAAATTTGAAGAGCTTAACAGCGATAGAAATGTTTCTTTTAATAGTGAGATTGGGGCTTCTGTTGAAATGCTGGATGAAGATCAGTTGGTTGAGTTGAAGAGACTGGATGGAGGGATTGAGTTTCAAGCTATCAGTGAAATTGACTTTGAAGAGAAGTCGGAGGTTTTGGGCAGAGCAGTTGGGCTGTTCGATATTTTTATGAAAAAAGCTCTGTGTGTATTGTGGAGATATAAAAATGCTTTTGTTTATTTTGAAGTGGGGTAAGGGTTTTAGAGTATTTATTTGGATTGTTTTTAAGGTTTGGTTGACTTCACTTATTTTTAATGATTTGGATTAAGATTATTAAGATATAAAAAAGAAATAATAAATAAATGTTTGGTTTTAGGTTTAACATGATTAAGATTATTATAATTGTTGTATTATTAATTATAATGGTATACAATTTACAAGTTTTTTAGTTTGATCTTTATTATAGGAGAAAGGACTATATAGAATAGTAGTAGGAAGGAAGGAATTAAATAAATGTTAACCTGGGGGGGGAGTTGATTAGGAAGTTTATATATCCTTTCTTTTTATTTTTTTAACATAAGGGGAGGGAGCAATTGTATTTACTGATTTTTATATTGTGCCAATGCAATGATTAATAGAAATAATGTGATTTTGGTTTAATATAGAATAAGGGATTGATTATGGAGATTGTTGTAGTATATCCTTGCTATTAAAAGTTGGAAGTCACCTCTTTCTGTAACCTTTAAAAAAAAATTCTTGTGTTTTCACTCTTTTTTTATTTTTTAAAATTCTTTGTAGTTTTTTGTTTTTCTGTAGTTTTTATCTGAAATCTAATAAAATTCTTATTAAAAAAAAGTTAACATTAGCCATAATGGACAAAACAGAAACAGCTACAGTAATCTGGAGGAAGCCATCTTGCTATATACAGTATTTTCAGCCTTTCCATTAAGGATTCAGTCATGGTGTGCCACTCCAATTACTTGAAAATAAAACTGGAAAATAGTCCCAAATTGTTGAGTTCTAATAGCAAGCAATCATTATTCAGCTGGGTTTAATATAGAGAATGTCAATAGATTATTCCCAATGAGTCCCAATCTGAACTAGGTTTTACTTGCAACTGTAGACCACCAAATTTGTCAGTCACTGTCCATATTAACTGATATCAGCCTCAAGAGATATACACACATTAATAATACAAACCCACTACTGCAATACTGTATCAGTCACATTTGCTCTTTAGCTCTCTCCATTTGACTTTGTTGCATTAGAACATAATTAATTAGTGGTTTAGTTGGAATTTCTGGAAAGCATTTGATTAGGTACACAGAAATTTAGTCACTGTCATAAGCTCACACAAATAAACAAAATGATAATGAGCTAAATTTGGGCTTATATTTTTACTAAAAAATACAACTCTCTACCTTTCTGAAAATCATGGAAGACGTGATTCCAAAAGTTTCTTAAATATATTCTTTTTAACCCTAGAATCTACATGTTTTTGAAAATTTACTTATATGGGCTGCATAGATGTGTAAGAAAAACCTCTTCCTTCGATATTTAACAGTAAAATACTGACTCTATTATGATTTTTATTACACAAATATATTATACCAATACAATTATATTATATTAGTAGCAGTATATATTATACCAGCATTGATTATACTAGCTGGTCTCGGTAGCCTTCTTCCACAAAATCACCAGTACAATTATCGTGAAAAGAAAATAGAGAGAATTGAGTAATCTGGGTCATCCTAAAGAGATTGTTTTCATTATCAGAGCCACAAATATTAAGTAGCTTATGGGGGTGGGGTGGGGAGGTTGTACCCTTTTTCTTCTCCCTTTTTTTTTATTAGTAGTCTAAAAAACAAGCCAAAAGAATATGGGTGCTGTTGTTGTTGTTACTATTAATATTCTGTAAGCCTGTCAAGATGCTTGTCAGAGACTGAAAAATGTTCTATTATAAATGCTTTCAATAAATAATAAACAATAAATGGCCTTGTAGCTACTATTATGCCCGTGATAGCATGAAAGGACAGGAGGACAGGACGGGAAAAGTTCTACAGAGCTGAAACTTCTGGATTGCATTCCAAAAAGTAATAGGTTTTGGATCCAGGATGAGAACTAAAGTTGATTTCATTAAAGTTAAATACAGTTCACAAAATTACTATCCAATCATACATTTATTATACATTACTAGTTTAACTGTGTCAGTGAAAGGGTTAGTATGTTGTAAGAACACGAGAATAGATTTAATTGACCCAGGTTAGGTTTAGTTCAAAACCAATTCAGTTATGGGGTCTGAAAGTAGGACTTTTCTAGGCACTTTGTTTCTACAATTGTGTTGGTTTGCAGCCAAATTCCATTGACACATGGACAAATGGATGAAAAATTAACAGAAACAGGTAGGAGCTAGACAAACCTCCTCTGAATCTGCTTTAGAATTTTGGGTCGAATATCCGAATATTATAAATTAGAATAAATATTTCTGGCTTATTAACGTTGAATATTTTCTGCATGAGGAAGACTATTTTTCTTACCACTGTAAGCAAGGAACTGTGCTACTTTAAACAGAAATGAAGCTAGAAAATTCTTGCCAATGGACAGGAATACATAGAATTGCAAGTTTGGGATAAAATGATAGTATAGCATATTATTTCATAGAATCAGAAAGTTATGGGGTGGGCGGAGCTAAGGATCATCTAGTTCAATCTGTTGTTCAGTGATTGGTTCTAGCCCCATTCCGTAGAGCTACAAAGAACAAGATTGACAGGAATAGTTGCTACTATCAACATAATCCTAAACATATAATGAGCATCTGGAAGTAGTAAATGAAACTTACATTGTACATATATGCAACATTGGTTCCAAGATATTTTGCACCATAAAGTTTTCCATCTGGCCATTTCACTTGAACAACCTCTCCCTCTGCAGGTGGGCCAAGCTTCAGGCAGTCTCTGCTCTATTTAAAAACAAAACAAAACTATGTACAATCAATAAGCAAAAGGGTAACATTTGAAAAACTCAGGAAATAAGAGACTCTTGTTTTTATCATGATAACTTGCACTATTCTCTGAAAAAAAAAATCTACTCCAAACAGCACATGTGAAAGGTCAAAAGAACACCCAGATATTGGTGATTATGTATGAAAATGTAATCTAAGGCACAGATATCATCACAGAAAGCCTATACAGTGTAGGGCATGAGGGAGAGGAATATGGTTACAGAGAATATTTCTCCTTAAAGCTAACCAAATGTACTTGCTCAGAATCTAAGAGAGAAGATAGCACTCAGACCCTTCTACTTTGTGAAATATTTATACTCCCTATTACTTACTTTGTATCGATATCTTTCTCATGATTGTTTTGAAGAGTGTGTAAAAATATTTTTCCTCACAAGAAATTTGCAGACTAGATTAGGATAAAGTGAGCTTTATTTGAAAACTTGTATCTCCTACATTTAGATAAGAGAGGCTCTCTTAATGCTTTGTTTCCTCCCCTACCTTTGATAGAGGAATGAGAGCACATTTTCACATTAAATGTCTCCCATAAACATGAAGGTAGAAGACAAGCAAGAATCAACCAACAGATCTATCTTCATAAATTTCAGAAGCAGATTTTAAATATTTCAAAAATGTTCCAAATCCCTTGATAGCATGTTCAAGATAGTGTAAAATTAGATTTAATATTGCATTATTAGCCAGTACAGGAAATTTCAATACAGTAAAACTATCTCAGTTCCCACAGAAGTAATACAGGTAGTTTGGCTTCTTTAAGATGGCTCTTAAAATAAAGAGATATGCTCAAAACATGTAAAGAGAACAAGTGACTGGGAGGTAGTATTTTACTCAATGCTTAAGCTAAGAATTTTTTCTTCTCCTCAGTACATTTTTATTTCATAATTATTTCAGGAATAACAGGTATAACAAGACCCAATTTTCTGGTTCCATAGCAGCATAGGTTGCAATGTGAATATATTGCATTTTCACATCCTCCATGAACTTGCATTGAAGAAAAATTCCATAATGTCATTGTCAAAGATCACACCCCTGGTTTTCAGTGTCCACCCAGAAGCCTCCATTAATTGAAATTACCTATAATTTCAATAGCTAAAACAAAGCCTTGGTGGGTAGAGAGGGGAGAGGTACTTATCTCTTATCTTGAAACAAAGGGGAAATAATGCTGGGATAAAGAACAAATATAAGAAAATATGAGACATAAACAGTAAAAACACCTTTTACCAAATAGTAATGAACTGTGGTACACAAATAGCTGTGAGTAAGGCTGGTTATGAGTAGTGGCCAATCATACCCAGATAATTTTATCATACCTGATATATTATGGCAAGATTTTCACCACGTATTAGACATTATAAAATCAGCTTCCTCTGCAGCTAGTTACATTTCAGTAAATTCCTTCTGCCTGCTAGGCATATGACAAACTAATGCAAAACACTAAGCAGACTAGCAAACATATTAGGAGACCCCTGATTCAGTGACTATGTATTTTGCATGAAAAAGATCCAGCTGAATTCCTGCCACCTCAAACAAAGCTAGGAAGACTTTTTTCTGAAACTTGGGGTGCTTTTGCTAGTCAATATATAGGTAACATTGAGGTATAAATGATTTAACTGAGAGAAAAGCAGTTTTTTATATTCTGGGAGGGAGGGAGGGAGGGAGGGAGGAAGATATCTGACCCTAGATATTTAATGAAAAAGCAACTTCAATATATAGAAATACAACATAAGATTTCAATATAGTACCCTTGTACTTAAATTGCTATACTGAATTTCATTCATGTAAATTAATAGCAAAGTGAACAGAGTCCATTGGAGTTAGGTGGTTAATAAATTCAAATAAATAAACAAAAATAATAATATAAACAAGAATGAATACATATTCATATTAGAAGGAAATAATAGCCCAGATGTATCTGGGTTGTATTAGATTGTAACTGATGAAAAAAACAGAATCCTTCTCCCATTTAAAAGAAGACCATAATTAATAATTATTGTTTAAAAATATAATTCTATACTTCCAATACAAAGAGAAGATTCATATACCCAAGAGGGCAACAAAACAAGAGTGAACTGAAATATTTCCATTTTAGTGTTGCAGGCTGATGCACAAGTATTGCCCGAAAGTGATCTCAATCTCATTGAGAAAAAATGCCGTTCTTTGCTTTATTGAAACTGCTGGAAAACAGCTTTTGCAGAACAGTGTGTGTTAATGGTTCTTAAAACTTTTGTAATCAGCCAGCATTTGGGGTGAATAGTAAAACATAGTGCCTCTGGTGATAGAGTCAACCAAGATTAAAATCAACATATTTTAAAATATTTAGGCATTAGGGATCCCAGTTATAATGTCACAGCTTTCTGTACTAATAATCTTGCCTGAACATCAGGACCTTGCATTTTGCTAACACCATTGCAAGTTCACCCTGTAAAACTATTTATATCAAGAGGAAGAAAATCAAGTCACATCTTGATGTTAAAACTCTTTTTTTGCACATGATTACGGTGTTCATTTCTATAAATGGCTATGCAATGGGGCTTTGAAGTAGATAAGAAGGTTGATATGTTATTTTGCTAGAGAGCTACCTAGCATTTCTTATTCTTTGGAACTGAGCCACCAACACATACTGTTGATTAATATAGAAATATTGCGTTTTTGTGTATAGGTGTGCATATGCATTTTTGTGTGTATATTGTACGTCAGTGTAAATATATGTATTTATGTGTAGGCGTATGTGTGTGTATTCCAAATGCACAAGCCAACCGTAATTTCTTTTGCATTAGATATAGCTAAGGGAAGATGATGGGAAAAGTTTTACTGTATAGCTTCCCTCAAAAAGAATGAGCAAGTGCACAATCCTTCAGTTTAAAATCCCATTGCTCTAGAGCAGTTCTTTCAGCTCTAATGAGATAACTTCCCAGTAAATGAGGTGTGGACTGCAGACACAGTGCTTAATTTGGCAGTGCATTATGAACCCACAGCTGCTGATTTCCTCTGATGTTCCCTCCTACTGTCAGAATCCTACTGCAGAAACAAGAGATTTCAGAATAGCTTTTTCATTGCAATGCCATAATGAACTCGGTTTGCTTTCCCTCATTGACCTAGGAAGTCTCTATCACTCTTTTTTCCCATAGTGGGTCCCCTCTAACATATGAGTAACTTCTTGATGGGTTGGAGACTGCAACTCCGCTTCTTGATCTGATAGAGGCTGTAGGAGTTTTCCCACAGAGGTATTAATGGCATGAAAAAAGTGGGGGCCAAGGCCTTTTAAAATGGATTTGGTGGAAGGAGTTTAAGTACAAGTGGGATTATATCTCCTAAAGGCCTATTACCTCCATTTACATCCTTAGTTTGCCAATTTGTTCCAAATATTGCACAGTCACAATTTGACTATCATGCAGTTGAATTCTGAGTTAATCTGGGGGAGCAAAAATGAAGTTCTGGGGGGGGGGGAAAGTGCTCAGAACTTCAATCATGTGATGCCCATTTCTGCATTATGGGCTTCTGATGGATAGAAGGGGACAGAAGCATTTTTTGTTTTTCATTTTATTCCTGATTATCTCTACTGCTCATAGTTGAGCAATCCATCAAGATCTCTGAATCATTATAGTTAAAAGGAAGCTCCATTTCAGAAGGAGAATATCAGATACTAGGGACAACTGACAATACATTGCTATTCAATTCTTTGTGAGCTTCCAAAGGCATCTGGCTGGCTCCTGTTGAAAACAAAATGCTGGACAAGACAGACATTTAGTTTGATGGATCAAGGCAGTTATAGAATTATTTTTGTCCCATTATGGACACTGGAGTTTTTCACTGTTATATTGTAAGAAACATTTCTGAAGTCCAGCAAAATGCCTACATTTTCCATGCCCTATAAGAAAGTAGATAAAAACCTGTGAAGCAAAGTAGGGTTTTTAAGCACCCTTTTATTGTTTTGCAAAAACTTTGGTTTTGCTTTCTTAGTTTTGGGTCTTGCTCAGCTGATATATCCTTGATAGAAAACTCTTCCCATCCACCCCACAACTTTCACAAAATTTATAAGGTATGCTGAATTCTAATTCCAAAGACCAATTCTTCCTGAATGGTAAAAACTATGTGGGAACTAAACTGACCTCTTGAATATACTTTCAGACATACTTTGAATACTAACAGTATACTTGCCAGAAAGGAAAATCTCCAAACTATTCAAAAGTCACAACACAGAAACATGTGAATTCACTATACACCACACATCTTAACAGGCACACTGTCTGATCCCCCCGATCAAAGGTTTTACAAAACCCCTTATCGGAGCATCTACCATCATTTCCTTCTCCAAGGAATGGACTCCGTGTCGCCAGATGGAGATGGGAGGGGGTGTGAAGTTGGAGTGTGAAGTGGTTTATTATGGCTATGGTGGACATCAAGGACATGGGGTTGAGATATGCCAGGAATACCATCTGGATGGGAGGGGGGTGACATGGTTTCATGGGAAAGGGGTCTAACTAAGGGAATGTAGTTTTTTAAGTTAGGTTTGAGCAGGAACTCTTTATTTGCAGCTTGCCTTCTGTACCGTTCATTGCACTTCATTAAAACAGTTAAAGGAATCCCAGCCTCCTGACTGTGATTGTGTGAATGCTCGAATGATCAGGTGCTGACACACACAATTGTCTTTGCTCAATGATTCCATCGTGCTTTTTGATATAGAAAATGTAATAATGTAAATAACTGTTAACCAATTTATCTCAATGAGTACTAGCTTTCATAACAGATATTATCTGCTGATTGTTTCAGCAAGGACTATGCCAGTAATAGGTCAGTGGGTTTGCAGCACAAATAGGTTACTGCCACATAGTTAGCATTTACTGTTTAAAATCTAAGGGGACAGAAGGGTTCCAGCAGGAGAGCAGTAATGGTGAATGAACTGGAATTCTCTGAAATAGGAAAAATATTTCTCTGAACTAAGGGTTCTAACAATAATTCATCATGTTTGCCCTTCAAAATGAGAACTCTCAAATTAGTTAATAATCAGGACACACCAATGCATCCTTAAAAAGCTGTATGACTTCAACAGAAGTAAAAAAAAACATGCTGAGTGACAAAACCATTATTAAATCAGGGGTTCTCAAACTTTGCAGCGCCACGAACCATTAAAAGTTCAAATAGGACTGACTTGTCTCACCATCTTGGCAGCAAAAATTCAGAAGTCTGTTCTAAATAGTACAATTTAATTAATCTTGAACTGAAAATCTTGAAAAATGCAGTGATTTGGGAAAGTAAGACTAACCCAAAAAATCTTTCATATAAAGAATTCCCTTTGAAGTAGATGGCATTTCTGGATAAAAAAGGCTAAAAAACCTGGTCCTATGTGCTATCCTCAGAGTACTGAAGACATAGAGAAAAGTAGCTTGATATCCCTCTTGAGTGTAGACAGTGAAATTATGAGAGATTAGAGAGAACTTTTTTCTTTCTTTAACCTTTTCCCCACTTTTAACATTGTTAAGATGGTACATAGTTAAATAATTAAATACTGTAAGAGGCATCAGCTATAATCCTATACTCGCTGGCCAAGCTTCTACTTAGTACTGGGTTGGTGTAATACAATTTTATTTCCAAAGTCTTACTGAACTAAACAGGCATAGTTCATTAGTAAGATGTGATTATAGCTTATCAACTTCTATTAGAAAGGAAACCATAAAAGTTAAATTTTTCATTAGGTATTAAGTTCCAGTATTTTCTGTACAATTAGAGCAGCTAAGTCAAAGACTTGCATTTTTCCCACTCTGTCCAAAAATACTGGAGTGTGATTCTCTCAGGGCTGTGGATTTTCCTGAACATGCAAAGCTTGTTCCCTATCACACCCCTCTAAACTTTCCTTCTGCACTGCTGAGACAAACAGGAATTTTTTTTAACTTAACTGCTCTAATATATGCAAAAGTTTAACAACTAGTTTTCACAAGCCAGATCAAACCAGTAATAGTTAACATCTGACTCTGAATGGAAATGGAATGTCTGTATTATTAGATTTATATCCCATCTTGTATAACTCAAGGTGGCATAAACCAGTGTTTCCCAACCTTTGCAACTGTTAAGAAGTGTGGACTACAACTCCCAGAATTCCACATATCTTAATGTTGAAGTGCACACATCTTTATGTTGTTGAGGTTGGGAAACACTGGCATAAACAACCCTGCCAGGTGGGTTGGGCTGAGAGAGATTAAGTGGCCAAAAGTCACCCAGCCAGTTTTCATGCCTCAGGGCAGACTGTAACTCACAGTATGTGGGAATGTCCTTGGGAGACTGGGCCCAGAGACACTGCCCAAGTAACAGTCAGATAGGAGATGCCATAGTTTGTAGCTACATGTGGCAAGAGACAGAGAAGAGACCTTTCCTAATTTCTCAGAGTGTAAAGGAGACAGTGGGAGAATTGTACTTTCAGACTTGCAAGATTCTGCTAATGCAGCCTTACAGTTAAATAGAATTAGCTCATCTGGTTGTGTTTCCTGTCTGGTCTACCTGGTAAAGCTGACAGATTCTTATGCATTCTTTGAAATAAATATGATTCTGGATACTACCATTTTGTAATATGTCAGCTTTCTTTAAAAAAAAAAAAGGCTGGACAGGGAACCTGGTAGACAACAAGGAAATTGTCCATGGGCATATTGGCACCCTTGGGTGCTATGTGTGGGAATACAGCCTTACTGTCTATCCTAATACATGATGGGTACTTATTAAAAACTGAGGCATATGTCACCTGATAATCTTTTCTTTCTATGCATATCCAGAACAGAAGTACCCCATTCAGAGATTTCTCTGTGTGTGGCTAAAATGTATTCATAGCCATTCATTTTTCATAGGAAACTAATTGCTCTCATAGCTAAATTTTGTAAATTGCTGTTATAAAGTATAAATTCAAACATGTTTTTCAAAACCAACAAATGTATATGTTTAACTATGAAAGAACTCCATGAAGCTGAGAACATTATTATTTTTAAACAGTGTCTCAAGCTGACTTGTTATTATACTGGCATTTTAGTTCAAATGTATGATCACAAAGAAGTCCCCAATTCCAATACAAAGAAAGCCAAAGATAGTAATTTTGATGTTTCATGAAATGTAGATGCATTTGAAAAAGGGAAAGTAGCCTTTAGAAAAATTCTTTGTTATATACTTCTGCTGTCACATACATTCCTTTTTTCATAGCTGGTGACAAATTTAAAGCACTGAAAGATGAAGCTTAATCATTGCCATTCTCATCTCACGAAAGGCTCTCTGGGGTATTCTATTGAATGGATATAGTTTCATTAGTGTCAGCATAATTCTGTTAAGGGTTTTGTGTATTGATGTTGCTTTTTTAAAAAAAGTGGAAAAAGTACCTACATTTTCCGTTTTTTTCTTCTTTCAGATAAGAAAACATCTATTTTGGAAAAGTTTGAGAGTCCAAAAACAAATAAACATATATATAAAATTAATTTGCTGCTGTGGCTGATTTCTTTGGATTAGTAGAATTGAATCATGTTGTAATACATCTTTTATTACTGTTGCAGAGCGCTACAACCTGCTGGGTGAGTTTAACTGAACAATTCTATATATTCAGCAGAACTGTACTGTTTAACACAAATATATTGGATATTTTGGAGACCAGACAAAACAAAAACACACAGGCTTTTAGAAAAATTCCCCTGGGACTCCTGAAAATGCAAATTCATTCAAATAATGTCTCAGAATCACAGTTTTATAAACTGAAATAGCAACCTTTTCTTTTCTGTATGGAGAGAGAAAGAGAGAGAGTTTCTCTCTGTCTCTCTCTCCCCCCAACCCTTTAAAAATGTAAATTTCCTAGCTGTGGATTTCTGTTCTCAGAGTCTGCCAGAGAAGTTCCTTGACCATGGGATGGGGCCTCCCATTGGACTATGTACCAGGACCACACCTAGGTGGTTTGCCTGTTCAACCTTCTGCAACCACAAGGCTGACTAGGCAGGGGTGGGGCAGAAGGCGAGAAGGAAAGAAACGTATCAGGCTACTTCAACATCTCCTGTGGGAAGGTGAGGACCATCTGCATTAAAATACTTTTCCCCTTGTTCCCACAAACAAAAATTTAATAGGCAAACGAAGTGGAGAAAAGGAGCCTAGGCAGATAATCTAAGGCATGCTGACTGGGGAATTCTGGGAGTTGAAGTCCAAACATCTTAAAGTCACTAAGGTTGAGGAACACTGGTCTAAGGTAAGACTCACAAACTGTAAGATGTAGCTCAAACCCTGATCTATTGGCTCAATAAGCAGAGGTTGTCTAGGAAGCCTTTGTGGTTCCTCCTCCTGAATGCAATGGTGTCCTTGCCTAAATGTTCTACAGTCAGAGGCGCTGTCCTAGGATCAAGAAGTAACCTCCAAAAATCTCTGGAGAATTAAAATGTGTACATTTAATAGTGAAACATGGGTTCCAATGCTACCTTAACTTGAATGCTGTAATAATAACTGTGATCAGGTAACCAGCTCTTAGCAGTGTGTTGAATTCTATACAATAATTTCAACTCAAGTTCAAAGCATAATTAAGTTATCATACTGTAAACCAGGTTGACAGATGGAAAAAACATGGAATTAAAATGCCACATGATTATGGAGATACTAGGATGGGTTTCAATTCAAAGAGAATGCTTAATGTATTTAATTTTAAAACAAACTGTTTTTAATTTATGTAATTAAACATAAATTTATTTTAAGTGCAACATCTCTCTCAATATGATAAAATATATACAAATGAGCACCAGTTATTAATAAAGCTAATGCAATAATGAAAAATACAGTCTACAAGATGCTACTACTCAATGAATATTTGTACCAATCTAATCAAATACATTTTCAGGAAAAGCTAAAGTAACTATATGAGTACTTTAAGACTCACTTAAAGCTTATAATAATGGTACCAACTACCAAAAATAGCCCCTATCTTATGCCCAGATTATCAGCAATCAGAAATAAGCACTATTATCTATTCTTATCATCTATTAGTTACCTCAGTACTCAGAAGGATCTTTTTTTTTGAACTACTCTCCCCTGAAAGGCACCTTTGAGAGCTAAATTAAACTATAAGTTTAATGATATTGTCCATTTCATTTTTATCATGCATGGGTTTTTAGAATTGAGCGTATGGTGGTTCTGATTTTATTTATTTATTATTTCAATTCCTAGGCCCACCTACTCACCAGTAACTCTGGACAGCTTGCAGCCTGATGTACTTCTCTAGTAAAGGACAAAAAGAAGATAGTAGCACAATGCATATTAAATAATGGCTAAATTTAGTCCTGAATCCATAGCCTGATTTGATGGAATTAGATCTTCTGGCACCTGGAGGTTTTTAATTTGAACCTGAGTTACTGAATTTTGAGATCATGAATTTAGTAATCAGATAAAGAACCCACAACAATATTACTGCTTAAGTTCTCAAATACCGCTGCTTAAGATCACATTAAATTAAAATTAGCATTTATTGGCTAATTTTAAGTCTAATCTTGTTTATCTTTGCTGTCTTAGGTTAAAAAACAATACCACTTCCTGGATATTCATTTGGGATTTATAAGCTAATCAACAAGGCTGTCTTTCTGCTTACACACTATATGGCACACTCTAGCTCCTGAAAAGTACAACTGCCACCTGTGGTGTTCAGTGGTATAGCTTAAGGCCAGATTTTCAGCCCACATATTTCTCCTGTTATTAATATGAAAATGAAGGCATTAAATAGTAACTATGGACCTAAAAAGAATTATTAATGAATCAGTCATATTGATTTCAATAAGCCCTCCTAACTATGTTTGGCCTCTGCATTAATATACACTTCTAAATGCCTTCTAGGGACAACATTATGCCTCACGTGTTCCTATAATCAAGGAATATAAAGAGAAATATCCTTAAACCTCTTCTTTCTCCTTGCAATCTCACCAAAATATGTACAAACACGAAATAGTAGCTGGTCTCATATTAATGCAGTTGTGAACTAAACTGAAATTGTACAGCAGCTTGAACACATAAAAAGCTTTTGTTATCTTTGTGAGCTAGCCGAACAGGGAAACAGATTAGAGAAATAACTTGTTCAATAGCAGCAACATTGCTTTTGCACAAATTTTGATGAATAAGTCCTCCCTGATATGCACACTGCATGGATTAGGAAAGATTTAAAAGTTATTGAAGCTACAGGTATATTATCTAATGAAAACACCCAAAGATTTCTCCAAGGAATCTAAAAGTTCTTTGGTGTTTCCTTCAAACAATTATATGTTGTTCCTTTACTATCTGAGAAGCACTGAGGCATATCTAGACCTGATTACATTTCTTCTTAGCTCCAAATCACACTATCCCACTTGGATGGTAAGCAGTTTTTATTCTTTCCCACATCCCAAGCTTTGATGCAGATGTAAACAAAACAGAAGTTTCTAGTAAGAAGTACATTCCCACATGTGTCATATCTAGATGGTCCTTAATAAAGCATCTTCAGCCATTAATGACACTTTTTTAGTATCTCAAACAAAAGGTAGATTTGTCATAAATTGCTTCACTGCATGGCTTCATTTATTACCACTGGGATATGAACGGTTACATCCTTCTGACACTCCTTTGAAAATATCCCATTTTAAGTGTTATATTTCCAAAAAAGCATCAGACATCTTATAAGTAAGGACTTAGCTGGGAAGACAGGATAATCTCTACTAATAACATTTGAAGGGCAACTTTGCCTCCTGAAAAGCAGTAAGAAGAGAGAGGCCAGAACACACATCCATACAAGAAAGGTGATGTCTTTTCTCAATACGCCTTGCCCTCCAACAGGATTTTTCTTCCTACTGTAGTCTTGTGGAGAAAAATAGGAGGAGGGAACATTATGCACACTGCCTTGAGCTCCTATACAAAAAAGGCAGAATATAAATCAAATAATAAATAAATTTAAGGATTCATTTGGCACTGACTCTTTCAGAATCTTTTCCAATGACATTCTTCTTCCTTGCAATTGTAGCTCATGGAGTTTCTTATACAAACCCATATACAAAAACCTCTAACGAAAGTTGGTATTTCTCCAAAAGATATCTGTATAAAAGCAACAAAAGCGATCTCAGGAAAATAATGCCATATAGTCAGACATAGCAAAAATGAAAAAGGTTTGCAGTTTAAGAGTTCTTCACTATTTTCCTAACAGCTGTTGAGAATTTCATAAGCAAACAGAATTTTTTAAAAATCACAACAAAACCTAAAAAAACCAGCTTATTCAAATCCACCACAATGGACTATAATCATGTATAACATCTAAGATGATGATTCATGACTCAAAATATAATAATCCTGTATCTATAGAACAGTTGAACAATCAATACAATAAAAGATGGATGGATGGATGGATAGTTTCCCAAGGCACAAGGAACAAAAAGAAAGAAAACCTGAAGAATAAATGCACTGCTGTCACAACCTGGTAATGTCTGACTGATGTAATGGAGCTTGAAGAATTCTGACAGGAAGGCCAACATCAGTGCAAGATTTAGCACACTCAGGTTATAAAAGTGCAAAGGAGCCATGAAATCAGAATGCATACAGATTTTGGAACGTGCAAGGCAAGGCAAAATCAACCCCAGAATTAGGAAATAAACATACAGCCCCACTAAGAACTGTTGTTAACTCCCTACTAAAATGCTAATGTAAGTATTGCAAAACACAGAAAACGATGCCACTGTTTAAATTCCAACTAAGCATCATTAGATTATATAGCTTACAGATACAACACTCAAACATGTAAGCCCAATTCATGTGAATCATGTTGCCTGTTACATATTTTAACATTGAAGTTTTTTTGTTAATTCATCAAGGAATTTTGTTATATTATCACTCTGAGACACTACAACATGTAGAATTCCCACTCTAATATCTTTTATTAAAAACATATTTCTTATTTAATTAAAAGACTTTGAAAGATTAGTTTTTATTCATTTGGAGAAATGGTAGGTACTAATTAGCACAAACAAGGTTGGGAAGCCCCTGAGAAAGTAATAATTTTCTGCTGCAAGAAATAACAGACGTGAACAGAATATTAAGTTAATTATCCCTGTGGAAAGGTCAGAAAAAATAGTTCAATTTTACTAATTTAACTTTTTAAAAAATCAAAAGAAACCATTTCTAAAATACTTACTACAATATCTTCAGGAAAGGTGTCCCGACTGAAGGAGCCATCATCAAACATAACTTCATAGAAAACTTGAGATGTCACTTCTATTACTCTGCAGCTATAGTAACGCGTGTTTCTGTGTTTTGCTATGACAGTTTGCCCAACTGAGACTGCTTTCTCGAAGGCTTTGGTTTTCTTTAAAAGATTAAAACAATATAATTATTTCAAATACTGTGTCTCTCGCTCCCTACGTTTGATCCACTGGATCCTAAAGAGAACCTCTTATGAATTTTTAAGACTGCAAGTCCTGCTCAGATTGACTCATCTAAATCAGCTCAAGTCTTAGACTTGTAGGAAGGCCTGCTTTGTCCAAGCTGCTTATAGAGATTCACCTGAATACATATATGCATGCACACACTTAACTGTGATTCAGATACTGTGATTTGTATAGTTTTAAAGTGTTTTACTGATAGTGATAGTTCAGACCAAATGATGCCAGATTGTACAAACATAGAGTAGGGAGCATTACTTCAAGAACAGCTATACGGAAAAGAAGTAAAGATTTGAAAAAGTTTGTCCATGGGATGTTTGTATCTAGCATGTGGCCTCTCCTCCTCAGTCCCATCTCTTCCACCTCTGTACTCTCTGAAGCATTTTCAAAGAGGAAGGTCCAGTCTATAATGCTGAATGAAGAGGGAAGGCTGAATCCACACAACTATCCAGCAAAGATTCAGTTTGTGGCTTGCTCTGAATACCATGTGACATTTGTGTTTGTAGGAATCCTCTTTTGTTTATAGTCCCTAACTATGGCACTAATGCTCACCTGAAGACAGCCATCAAACTATTTTTTTTTTTTTAAATAAGGGGCTCATGTGAGCTCCTTTAAGCCAGAGGCATCCATCTGGGAGGAGCAAGGGGTAGTCTGAGTGGCAGGAGCAGCAGTGTGGCATTGTGATGCAAGCTATGTTTCTTTTTCAGATGCATCGTATGTTACACACATTCAAAAGGTAAAGTTTGTGGTATGATAATGCTTTCATCATTTTGACAAAATCAGCAAAATTTTCTGAGCATCCTCTAGCACATTCCTGGGGTTATGCAGATCAAGTACCTCTTCAATAAATCATTGGAAATGTATGAATGCGGGTATTTAAAGCATTTTTTGTTAATGTTTAATGCATTTATGTATAAATATATAAGTAATTCTTGTGGTGATATTAGAGGTGTATTGGTGGGGGATGTGAATGTGCATATATTTTTGCAGATGATACTGTGATGTTGGTTGAGAATTCAAATGATTTGCCCTGAATGTTAGGTAGATTATATGATGCAATGCAGATCTGAAAATTAATGTATCAAAGATCAAGGTAGTTGTGGTTGACAGGGAAAAATAGAATGAACAGTTGAAAGTTACTCATAAATGCTGAAAATTTAAAGCAAGTAGATTAATTTGTGTTACCTGCTTAGTAAAATTAGAGAAATAGATGGAGAAATTTTAAGATATGCAAATGCTGGCAGAACGGTAGTGAGCAACACATGCTCTGTTGTGAAGAATGAAGGTTTGTCAGAAGTGAAAATGTCTGTGTACAATGGCAAGCTTCTATTCACTTTGTGACATGGAAGTGAGAACTGGTATGTCAAGATAAAGTTAAAAGTAAGTTAAAAACAGTGGGAGTTGGTTGCTTAAAAAGTATGTGTGAAAAAATGAGAAGATATAAGGTCAAGAATGAATGGATGAATGAATGTGGTTTGAATAGAAAACTGAATGATGGGACAGGAGAATTATGTAGAGGTTGGTCAATCAGATTGTGAGAATGAATGGAGATCAAATTGCAAAATACAGATAAAGAATGAATTGCTTAAGAGGATGATGTCATGGCTGTATGCAGTTGATAAGATCCACAAAAAGAGAGAGGTGAGATGTTTAAAAGAACAAAATAATAAAAGGCAACACATGAAACAATGTATGGATATGGCAACAAGGAGAGCCAGTTCGGTCTAGTGGTTAAGGGGCTGGGCTAGAAACCAGGAGACCGTGAGTTCTAGTCCTGCCTTAGGCTGGGTGACCTTGGGCCAGTCGCTCTGTCTCAGCCCAACCCAACTCACAGGGTTGTTGTTGTGGGGAAAATGGGAGGAGGAAGGAGTATTAGGTATGTTCACCGCCTTGAGTTATTTATAAAAATAATAAAGGCAGGATAAAAATAAATAAATAAATAAGTAAGTAAGAACAGTTTAAGGATAGAAAATGTATAGAGAAAGATGTTGATGTAGATTTAGTTAGAGTTCCTCTATCTCCTCCCTTTATTTTTATTTTTATCTTGCTTAATACTTCTTATTCTTTTTCTGTGCTTTGCTTAATGTTACTCACCCAAAGGGAATACTGTATGTATATGTACTAAAAGAAGAGTGGCAAAAATATTTGGTTCCTCCAACAGGAACCTAGAGATCTGTAAGGAGCATCTCAAGAGAAGGACAGTAGCATTAATATTAGAATGAAGTGGGACTAGATATAAGGATTATATAAGGATTAACAAGTCTCTGTTCAGCCATTCAGAAAAACAGGAACCATATTAACAGACGTTTGCTGGGAAGACCATTACTGGACCATGTATTCGAATTTAGGGGTAGTTCTTACAAACAAAAAAATCTCCTATTCATCTAGAATCTATGTTTTGATTTGGAGATATTTTCCCTTAACTGGAAAATTTGATGGCTGCTTTTGTCCATTAGAGTCAGGAGAGCAGCAGTGAGAATGAAAGACTGGTCATATGTGAGGAAGATCCATCACAGTTCTTGGGATCCTTCTGGAAACTTTGGCAGTATATTACTGTCTCAGCATTGCCATGAGAGGGCATTGGAAGCTGGTCTAGTGAACTGTTCGCTGTAAGTGGAAACAGATCTATCAATCACTGGACTCCCTTTTCTCCCTGCTTTATTCATCCTAGTGTTTTAAGAAAAAAATGGAAACAGATTGATCATTTTTGCAGACTTAACATCTACCTATCCCAGCAATGCAAGGCACTAAATCACTCAAACATTTTCTCAGTTTGGTTTGGGTTCCTTTTGATCTTGTGTATAAGAGTCTTGCAACATATTTCTTACTGTAACAAACACAATGAGATAATTTGCTGCAAAATTCCCATGTTAACTGTAACATGTTTTCCCCTTCATATGTTTTCCATAGAGATGTTTCTAAAAAGTAGGGAAATTATGGTCCTTTAATAAGAGTGCTTAGTAGTATTTACATTTAGTTTAGTTTTATGCATTCCTAGTGGGCTGCTGACAGTGAATTGCTGTGTCACTGCAAATAGTTTGGCCGAGACTTCATTTAAGATAGATAATTCTCAGGCTCAGAGCTGAGTTGTGAAAAAAGAGGAGTAAGCAGCCCCAGCATAGCTGTGATGTAATCAGCACTTAAAAAAAACTAAGCATTTCATCATGCAATCATCATTCATTACTTTTTGACCTAGTCTATGTAGTCTTGGCATTTTCCTATTCTCATATAATAGTTTGGACTGGGTTGTAACAGGATATATAGTATCAGCAACAATACATCCAAATTAAATAGAAGATAGAAAACAAAAGTATATAAAACCTTACCACATTTTGACTTATTTTGTGCCTGAAACATGTGATGTAAACAACATAAGGCCAGTCATCTGGTTCCATCAACACCCCGGCAGCATGAGCACATGTGACATGGAATGAAGCTGGGCAACGTCCATAGGAGCATTGGATGCAAGCACCAGATATTTTCTTAATTCTTTGTCGACAGAAGATACACTTCTGTAGGTACAAATGGAAGGAAGGATTTCCACAAATTTAATTTTGAATATCTGTCCAGTAGATACTTACTTATCTTTCATGATTTATAGCTACTACACCCTCATGGGACATGTGTTTTAGAATGTGGTTCAGAGAAAACTTGTTGGCAGATTGCTAGGAAAGCCTTTGGCCCAGGAGAGATCAGAAAAGTCACACACCAGGCATTTCTATAAAAATAATTTTATTTACAGAAAGCAAAACATATTTAAAAGCTTCTGCATTCTTACAGGCTCTCTGTGAGAGCAGCTTGACTCTCTACATGCCTATACAGAAGGGAAACAAACTCAAACAAGTCCAGGCAAGTTCTTCCCCCCAGGTGCAAAAATTAACATCCGAAGAGGAGACAATTAAATTCAACCTCTTCACCTGGCCAAAATGATTAGTTACCATAGTAACCTTAATCTGTAGTAGAAAACAATATATTAACACTCCCCTTTTTATACTACAGAATAAGATGCCAACCAATTTTCTTTGACAACTCTGTATGTCTTTCCATTCACATTATTTTAACATTATCTCCCCTTTGGTTTAACAGAAAGCTACCATTCTTCTCCCTGTGTTTTTCCAAACCTAGGTTATTTGTTATATTTCCAAGGCTTTTTAATGTGAAATGGCTTTTCATGCAGGCTTCAAAATCAAGCCTTTGTTTTTCTGTTGGTGTGAACAGCAGCAAATCATCAACATAAATGCAGAGATACATACAGCCTTGTTTGTCTTTCTTCATATATACACATGGATCTGCTTTTCCTTTTTCAAAACCAAAATTCTGCAGTTTTTCATCTAATTTTTGGTTCCAGGATCTAGCAGCTTGTTTTAACCCATAGATTGACTTCTGCAGTTCACAGACTAGATTCTCCCCTTTTTCATAGCCAGGGGGTTGCTGCATGTATAATTTGTGGTCTAAATCACCATAGAGAAATGCAGTCTGAATGTCATAGTGGTGAACTGACATTCCTTTGAGTGCAGCAATTTTTAACAGTAATCTAATTGATTCACCTTTAGTAACTGGTGCAAAAGTCTTGTCAAAGTCTAAATCTTTCCTTTGAGTGAACCCTTTTGCAACCAACCTTGCTTTATATTTTTGGATTTGCCATCAGCATCCCTTTTCAGTTTGAAAACCCACCTACAACCTAGATAGCGTTCATTGGAAGGTAGATTTACCAGTTTCCATGTTTTATTTTCTTTCAAGGATGCTAATTCCTGTTGCATGGCAGAATGCCAATTTTGTGCAATCTCAGGTGGTAAAGCATTCACTTGTTCTAAAGACTCAGGTTCTGTGAATATGTGAAAAGCCTTTACTGTTTCAGCCTGAAAACGTGATGGAGGAACGCCTTTATTACTCCTCTGAGATCTGCGAGGTAATACAGGGCTTAAATTTTGACTCCTATCACTTTCCTGAGAAGCATCTGTCTCATCAGACAGATCTTCAGTTTGCTTTTCTGGTTTAATGTCCTCATCAGGCAAAAGATCACCATCAGCAAGTCCTTGCTGTTCTCTTGTGGTCAGATCAACTGGAGAGCTAGAGTTTAATCTCCCCCAGTTTTGTTCAGCAAAAGAAGCGCTTTTGCTAATTATCCATTTCTCTCCCATTATGAACCTGTAGCTCCTTTGGCTTTGTTCATAGCCAAGAAAGATGGCTTTCTTGGTTGTGGGGCCTCCTTTCCTTCTCTGTTGGTTTGGAATATGAACCCAAGCAGTGCTACCAAACACTCTCAGATGGTTTACCTTTGGTTTCACACCATAAAACAAATGGAATGGAGTGTCCTGAATCACAGAGTTATACAATCTGTTTTGTACATAACAGGCAGTAGATATTGCCTCTCCCCAATACTTAAAAGATAAATGTGAATCTTTAAGCATGCATTCCATCGCATTTTGCAAGGTTCTGCCCTTTCAGTAACACCATTTTGCTGAGGGGTGTAAGGGTTAGAAAGAATTTGTTTTATCCCCTTTTCCACTAGGAACCTTTTGAATTTGTGAGAAAGGTACTCTCCTCCCCTATCACATTGGAGTGCAGATACAGGCCTAGGGAATTTTCTATTTGCCCATGTCACAAAACTTTTAAATTTCTCAAGTGCCTCATCTTTATGTTTTAAGATGTAGATAAATGTGTATCTTGAGAAATCATCAATGATGGTCATTGCATACCTTGCTTGTCCAAGACTTGGAGCCAAAGGACCAATAATGGCAGAGTGTACAATTTCCAAAGGTCTAGTTGTAACTCTGTCACTGTGCTTACTCACAGGAGCTTTTAGTGTTTTGCATTCTTTGCAAACTACACAGTCTAAGTATTTATCACAGGGTTTTATCTTTAGATCAGCACACAGTTGTGGCATTTGTGCTATATACTTGAAATTAGCATGACCAAATCTCCTGTGCATCAGGTGTACACATTGGTCATGATATGGAGTGTTGCCAACTGCAGCCTTGCAGCTTGGCTTCCTTGCATTTTGCACAATGTACAAGGAGTCTTTTAATATACCAGTAGCACACAATTTTCCATATCTCACAACCATTTTTCTTAAATGTTATGACATACCCTGTTGCAGCCAATTGTGCCACAGATAAAAGGTTTGATTGTAGATTTGGCACATACAACACACCTTTTACAGTTTCTCCCAAGCAGGATAAATACAAGTCACCTTGTCCCATAATTTTGGTCACAGACCCATCAGCCAAAGATACATTTTGTCTTTCAGTTTTAGACAGTGACACAAAAGAGCTTTTACAATTACATAAATGACAATTGGCCCCAGAATCTAACACCCATACATCAGAATTACCCTTCTCAGCAACCTGTGCAATTTAGGTTGTCTGAAGAGCCTTCTTCTGTGTTGCCCTTGTGCTCTTCTTCTCTGTCTTTCTACTCTTGGGTCTCAAGGCACAGTCTTTCTGCAAATGTCCAGCTGAACCACAAGTGAAGCATCACTGGCTGGCCAGCGCTGTGGCCTCAGCTTCTTTTCCCTTCTTTTCCCTTGTTTTCTGGTACTGCAGCTTTCCAGAAGAGATGGGGGGGGGGATCTTTCCTCTCTCTTCTCCCATTCAGTGAGTAAGCGCTGTGTAACGTACGATGGGGTGAGGTCTGCTTCAGGCATAGCCTCCAGGGTACAAATCAGCGTGTCCCACACTTCATTCAGTGAGGACAGGAGGATATAGGATTTTGTGAGAGGTGTAAATTCCATTCCTCTCTCCTGCAACTCAACAAACAGCTGCTGAATATAATGCAGGTGCTCAGGAAGGCTATCTCCTTCTGCAAGGTAGGCTTTGTACAGCTTTTTTGTCAGGGTAACTTTACTCCCTGCTGTTGCCTTTACATATAAGTCTCTCAAAGCGTCCCAAAGGTGCTTTGCAGACTGCATACCTCGCACGTGGACTAGCTGATTGTCCTCAACTCCCAGGATAATGGTGGCTCTAGCCCGCTCAGCCTGTCTCAGCCATTCAGCACTGGGATTTTGGGGGGTTTGCTCACCAATTGGCAGCCAAAGATTCTCTCTGCAAAGATACATCTCCATTTTCAGGGCCCAGTTCAAATAGTTGGTCTCTGATAGGCGCTCCAGAGGCATCGCTGAGGGCTGGGAGGTAGCCATGGCTTCTTCCTTCTTTTGCAAGTCACCTCAGCTGGCTTCTTTCTCCTGTAGACCGGCAGTTGCTGGAAAAACTCCAGGTGGCTCCAAAGAAAATCTTCACAGGTCTTTGCTACCTGCTTTTAAATTGTGCATGAGGTGTGGAGCTGATCTCTCTATTCTCTCTGGGTTTACTGGGCTTACTGGGCTGTTTACTGGGCCCATAACCTGTTGGCAGATTGCTAGGAAAGCCTTTGGCCCAGGAGAGATCAGAAAAGTCACACACCAGGCATTTCTATAAAAATAATTTTATTTACAGAAAGCAAAACATATTTAAAAGCTTCTGCATTCTTACAGGCTCTCTGTGAGAGCAGCTTGACTCTCTACATGCCTATACAGAAGGGAAACAAACTCAAACAAGTCCAGGCAAGTTCTTCCCCCCAGGTGCAAAAATTAACATCCGAAGAGGAGACAATTAAATTCAACCTCTTCACCCGGCCAAAATGATTAGTTACCATAGTAACCTTAATCTGTAGTAGAAAACAATATATTAACAAAACTGTAGTTGGATATCCTGTTAGATATTAAGTATATAAAAGGAGATGTATAAATTAATTGATAGTTAAAAGTTTCTGTGGAAAACATATCTGTATCAACCACATAATCCAGAATCATTTCTGTACAGCAGGAGAATCCAGGGAAGGTCCTTAAACCTGGTGTTGCAGATATCTGGACATTTAAGCTCTTGTTGTTGTAGTATTTATACAGAACTGCTCAAATATGCTGGCTGGCTGTTCACATCTAATTGTAATATTTCTTGTCTCTTTTTTCTGTTATCTTGGCACCTTGGCTCAATAATTTATTTTGTTCTAGAATCAGCAAGAAAGCCAGTTTCTTTAGTGGCTTGCAGGAACAAAATACAGGTCTATGATCCTACTCCTATACTGACCACACATCATCTGGAGCTTTATAAATTCAGTCTTTAGTCAGTCAGTCTTTACTCGTCTCAGACCAGTACAAGAAATATATCCACAAGTGGTCTATAATCACCTAAACCAGTCTAGCTTAAGAAACCAGTAAATAAAAATTCATTACCAAAGCTGAATTACATCTATAAAGTGGCCTGACTAGGACTCAGAAATAAAGTCAAAGAAAGGTAATCTAAGTCTAGGCTGTAAATATGATAGTATCTAACTTTACATACAATATGATAAAACCTAAAATTACATAAAATACACCTATATAGCAGGACCTTGTGTGGTCAATCCATCAGATTTTACATGCTGCAGCACAAAACCCAGCAGTGTAACAAATGGCAGTTCATCTGTAAGTAGCATCTGGGCATAAGCCACGTCTGAGCAATCATGCTATCTGCTGATCAAAGCTAGGATAAGTCTACTTGAATGTTTCTAAAAAAGGAGCAACAAAGATGTACATGTTCTGTGATTTCCACCTCTCCAGAACAGAGAGGGACAGGACCTTTCGGCTAATGATACTTTTTTATAATTACCCTCCAAAACTACAGTAGTAAGAGCTTTATAAATTAATGCAGATACTCTAGAAATAAAGTGTGTATAAAGTTTATTTTCAGGTATGATCCAAAGTATCTGCATTAATTCCTGAGTTCCAATTAATTTAAATTCCCAAACTAACCAAGTGGTTTTTCAGCACTTGAAATTTTAAATGCATTCCAGAAGCAACTTCATATATAACATATTGTAATACGAAACTTATCAGAACATGAATAGCCCTTTATATTTTCTAGATGAACTTCAATTAATGTGGCAAGGATTGTCCTGAACCATTACTCCATGTTATATCTATTATAATATTATTATAAGTTTTGTTGTTTTCCAAACTATGAACATAAATTTTAACAGAGGACTGCAATCTCATTGAGAATACACTGGAGATCACTATTATACTCAACTGAATCATTTACCAGCAGCTTCCTTGTGGAAGTAAGATGAACTGGACTTTCATCTTACTGATCTTCATTTATTGAACAGGCAATAAAAATTGGCTAAACAATAGGCATTAAATTATCTTTTCCAAATCCATAATATAAGATTATAAGAGATTCTGTTAAATTGTTGATGAAGAAATAATGCAGCAAGAGAGATAATGAAATGCACAAGCATTTTAGGATATATAGTATTTTGCAATATTGAAACTTAATGTAAACATTTAAAAATGTTTTAAAGCAAAAAAAAGTTAACTCTTTGAATTGATGGATTTGTATCTGACTTACTAAGTTCATTATTTTCTGTCTGACAAAAATAATAATAATAATAATTGTTTACTACTGCAGTTCATTCTTAGTTCAATGTCTTTGAAAGTCACAGTATCCCTATTGCCTACTGCTACTTTAAAAGATAAGTTCATTTGTTGGTATCAAATAAATAAATATATAGTTCACAATGGATTTGATGTAACGTTTTCTATGTTACTTATTCCTAATAATGAAAATGTGAAATGATCTGTCTAAAAATAAACTACAGTGATTAAGGGTAGGCTCCACTATTCCATTTATGTTCACTTTACTGCAAAAGAACTATTACCAGGTTATAGGCTGAACCTAGCATTGCAGATAAGATTGTGTAAACTGCCTCTTTACTTCTAATTTTTTTAAAAAAAAACTGTTTCAAAACCATTTCACAGTATTTTAGCATAAATAAATTCTAAATTCAGAGAAAAAGACAAGCCTTTTGACAAGTAGAAAAAAGATTTGCAACCAAAGTGGATTTATCTAACAAGTGCTTATCTCTAATTAATATTATGTAAAGCATAATCTTAGAGACCCTCGTGTGGCACAGAGTGGTGGGTGGCAGTATTGCAACCAAAAACTCTCCCCACGACAAGAGTTCGATCGCAGCGGAAGCTGGATCCGGGTAGCCGGCTCAGGTCGACTCAGGCTTCCATCCTTCCGAGGTTGGTAAAATGAGTACCCTGCTTGCTGGGGAAGGTGACAACTGGGGAAGAGAATGGCAAACCACCCCGCTATAGTCTGCCAAGAAAATGTCGCAAAAGCGGCATCCCTCCAAAGGGTCAGACATGACTCGGTGCTTGCACAGGAGACTTTTCACACAAAGCATAATCTTACTTTAGAATATGATTATTTTATATAAGAGTTTTCTGAGAATAGGAATTTATGCATATAATTGAAGATATGTTTTTTGCTATAAATAATCTTTATATAAAATACATCAACATTTCATCTGCAAAATCTAGTTGGCCAATCCAATTGGTACCATATTTTTGCACTCCTAAGGCTTCAATGATGTAATAACAGGTATGAAGAATGATGCAAAAGCCACATGAGTTTCTTCCATACAGGAATGTCAATAATATAGCACTAATTTTCATAGTAGATGTTTAGTCAAGTTCAAAAGGGGAAAATAATATTGCATCTTTAGTAACTGACTAAAAAATGAAGTGTAGGACCATGATGAACTGTCCTAGAGGTCTTTTAACTGTGCACCCCTCACTGCTGTAATTGAATCCATCAGTCCTTTTCTTCTTTTTCCTTCTACTTTAGGATTAAAGACTTCTCCAGATAAGTAGATCTTTGCATAATGTATCCAACTTATCATAACCTGAACCTGGTCATTTGTGCCTTGAATAAGATTCCTCACTCCTGAGAATTCTTGAAATTCCCTCTTCTGTACAACTATTAAAAGCTTATTTTGCATATGAAATCTGTAGTGCTGGTGGTTTTACCAGAAGATTGGCAAGAAGAAATTGGATAGTTGTGTGTAGCTCTTTCCCTTAGATGCATGATACATAGAGCTTTATATTCTCATGTAATGGCTGAGTGTGTAATATAGAAGCAAGCAAGCAAGTTCGGTCTAGTGGTTAAGGCAACAGGCTAGGAACCAGGAGACTGAGAGTTCTAGTCCCACCTTAGGCATGAAAGCCGGCTGGGTGACCTTGGGCCAGTCACTCTCTCTCAGCCCAACTAACCTCACAGGGTTGTTGTGGGGAAAATAGGAGGAGGAAGTATTAAATATGTTCGCCACCTTGAGTTATTTATAAAAAATAATAAAGGCAGAATAGAAAATAAATAAAGAATAATAAATAATTTATTTTAGTCGCTAAAGGGTTATACTTGGGTCACACTTTGTTTTGTCCTGTCCTTGGTGGGATACATGGGTACAATAGGATGATCTTTCTCATTTTCAATTCCAGTACCTTAAGAAACAGATACTGCTTAACTCTGATATAGTCTCACTGCTACCTGGCATAAACAAATACTCCTTAACTTTGATGATCTCATCCTTGGCAGGAATCCATAGCTTTCAACCTTGATGGTCTCATTCCTGGCAGAGATAGGCAATACATTCCAAGATAAGATAAACTCAGCCTCCTTCACATAGTAAAATCTAGTGAGATGATTGAAGACAGGTGTGAGTAATGGTGGTTCAGAGCCTATATAAACTGTTCAGAAACCCCCATGAGATGGAATTTCAATGCAGACTTAGCTAGGAGGATGTGGCATATTTGCTGGCCTTGAAGGGGTCTGCCTGCCATCATCTCTTTGAAATTCTCTGACTGGCAGAAGAGTCATAAAGTCTTTCTTCTTTTGTTTTACTGTATTCTTGAATATTCTTTGATTGCTGTCTCATTTTATATTATTATGTTATTTTCTTATACTGCCTTGGAATGAAGCCTTAGATACTTATACAGGTGTGGTCATTCCTTCCAAATCCAAAAAACTCTGTGACTGAGCCCTGCTACCCAGGGGATAGAGCCACATAGCACCTTAATGCCTATGTGCTATTAACCTAATATTCCTCCCCAACCATTTTTATCAAGAAGGCCTCTGACCAGCAACAATTTTCATGATATATTAAACTAGTATAGCTCATTCACAGACACACTTTGGTTGCAAGTGAATCACTTCGTTAAATCATCTGTACATAGGCCTATTTAATACAACCAGCAAATGTCCCTGCAATGTCCTCCAGAGTCCACTAGAGTTGGGTGGTCAATAAATTTAAATAAATAATAAAATTAAGGCTCTGGGCTGCAATCTCATATTAGGAGACCATAAACGCATCAATTCCTGAATGCTATGTGCCCTGGATCTGTACCTGGAAAACCCAATTCAATTTTTATTTATCCATTTATAACAAATTTTAGCCTAATTTTCATAAAAAGTAAAGCCTATCTGAATAGAATAAAATGAATCAGTGAAACCAAAGAAAAAACTCACTCACATATATATGTTAAAGCCATAAAACAGGACCATGACCACAATGGCAAACGAAATAAATATATTTAGTGATGCAGTCATTTCACGAGGATGTGAAGAAATATATCAAAACATTTTTAAAAGCATGCCATTTTTGATATCTTTCTTCAAATGAATCCAGATTTACAAATAGGGTAATACAAATTAACTCAACAGAGGGGGTTAGAGGATTTAGTTAAGAGCTCTGGATTTCTGGACTCTGCCCTCCAATTAATTAGACTTTTCACTTTCTATCTTTCTAGTTGTTACAAAACATATATCCTTCTATATACACAAAACAGAGAGGAAAAAAATTAACTATTTCATAGTAGGCAGCAATTTAAAACTGATTGACCAAGATGAAAGGATTAAATTCTGAGCAATATGCTTCAAGCAATTTATTTTACTGAGAAAAAACGCGAAGAATTCTTTATCATAAACTGGGTGCCTGTGCCTCTTAACCAATAAACCTTCCATCCTTCTAAGGCTGACTCGCTTGCCTGCTGATACCAATAAGCTAAAAGATAAATATTTTCTTTTCTCCTACAAACCTCAGAGATAATTTAAATTAAAAACATACACACGCACACACCTCATGAGAGATGGAAACAGTCCTCAGATAGTCAGCCACATTTAAGGCTTGCATGTTCAAATATTTAGAAAGAGGAATCTTGGCAAGCTCCAACAGAGAATTCTGATGTGATACAAATACTCATATCAAAATTTCATCTACCTTGAGGCTGCTTACTGGCATTTCAGCAATGTGCGGCAATGTATTTTAAAGAAGATGCTAGAATCCCTATGTGTCTGGGCAAGAGAAGACCATTGTCAGTTATGTAGGTGGATGCTCTCTATACCGGAGAGGGAAAATGCTGCATTTTTGAAGTATGTCGGTAATGACAAGCAACACTGTTGTTTGTCTTATCTGCTGAAGTGGAGTCATTGCAGGTGTAAATATTGCATGAGCACTGGCCAAGGCAGCTTAGGGTGTTTGTGTCACCATGCACCTTCTCATTATTCTATACTAAATCATAGTAAAGGTTTCCTTTGACATTAAGTCCAGTCGTGTCCGACTCTAAGGGGCGGTGCTCATCTCCGTTTCAAAGCTGAAGAGCCGGCGTTTGTACGTAGACACTTCCGTGGTCATGTGGCCGGCATGACTACACGGAACGCCGTTACCTGCCCGCCGAAGCGGTACCTATTAATCTACTCACATTTGCATGTTTTCGAACTGCTAGGTTGCCAGGAGCTGGGACTAGCAACGGGAGCTCACCCCGTCACACGGATTCGAACCACCGACCTTCCAATCGGCAAGCTCAGCAGCTCAGCGGTTTAACCCGCAGCGCCACCCTAAATCATAAAAACTCATTAATAGGCTCAAAGAAGGATGCCTTTCTATGAATTACTACTGTTGAACGATTCTTGTATTTTCAACTATTTTAATGGAAACATCTAATAACTCATAAACTAGTCAGACAATCGTGTTCTTATTTTCCCCATCCTATGGGAAGAAGTTACACATTATTTGAGAGCTTAATCTTGAGAGAGTTTGAGAAAGGTTTGTGGAAATACAACTGTAAAATCAAACAACAGAAAGATTTGGGGAAGGAAATCTCCTCCTGTTTTGTAGAATGTTGAGGTATGTAAACTCTATTGATTTAATATAAAATGATGCTAAACTGATTCAACATAATTCTCTCCAAATTCACACATCAGCAAATCCATCTTAAGTGAAATTATATTTCCATCTAGTTTCCCAACATAGTTTTAATCCTGCAATTTTAACTACATTTTTAGATGCTTATGCAGCCACAGAAATAACTGAAACCTCATGTTGCCATATAGCTAACTTCTGAATACCAATTTAAAAAAATGTTTAAAATGGATTTATGAACCAGCCCTGAAACAAATAATCCAGAATACCTAATATCACTGAGTATCAGGGTGGAAAAGGAAAAAGAAGAGGATAACCAGCAGCAAGCTGGATGAACTCAGTTATAGCGGCGATGGGGGCACTGCTGGATGATCTGAAGGATGAGGTTGGGGACAGATCCTATTTAAGAAAATCTATCTGTGTGGTTGCTAAGAGTCAACACCAACTTAATGGCACATAATCAATCCTTGACATCTACCTAAACCAAAATGTCTTTTCCAAGTACACTTCTCATGGAATAGAATATCTATTATGAAAAAGGGGATGTGGTTAAAAGAATTCTGGCATCTGAACTATATGCCTCCATTACCAATATATCCTAAAGTACATTGCAGTAGGATCTTCCTCATTTTCTTTTCTACTGCTTTTCTGCGAACTAGAGAACTGGTGAGTGAAGGAGCTTCCAGTTTGTTGTTTATAAAACCATTTTCTGAATTCACGGTTCTGAGACTCAAATATTACCCAATGTCTAACAATACAAACAAATATATATTATTTACCTCATAGTTTATCATTACAATTGAGCATTACAATTTTCCAAAATGAAATAAAATATTTTGGAGTTAAAACGAGCATAGTTAATTAAACAATATCTGAGAAAATGAGAACTTCAATTGATTGATGTTTACATCATGGCAACATGATGCAGGGATTATTCATGATACCTAGACCTACATGAACATAATTTTATTATTTGCATCACTGACATATTAGGGTTACTTTTGGATAGTTAGAATCCCAAAAGTGTGAGAGGTATTCCAGATAGGCAGAAAAACTTGAAACTAGACATCTGGAACTTCACTGCAATGCATTGGGAAACAGAATTTGAAGTTCCTGTTTCAAATCTGTAGGATAGCATAAGTGGGAATCAGGATTTTTACAAGTAGTGAAAATCACCTGTTCTTTCAATAATTTGGGATATAACTGAGATGAAAATAAATAAAAGGAGTTGCTTGTACAAATGCTACAATACCAAATTAGTGTAAAAGTATGAATTGGCACTGTTTGCTCTGGACAATGTTTTCAACTATACAGTATTGTGGTATCCCCAAAATCATTGTAAGTGAGTAAAGAGTGGCTGAAACAAACATGAAATTATAATATGTGTATAGCTTGGGGAACATTTTGATATATTCCTTTAGAACCAGAACACAAAATGAGTGAACATTCATAAGTGCCCTAAATCTCCTATCAATTATTAATCAGTTTACAATGAGCAACTATCTCCTGGTACTAACCTTCTGGACTCTGAACTTCCTGGATTTCTACTACAAAATACTCAAATCATACACAAATGCCAGACATTATCATTATAATATTAATCCAATAGGGTCTTCAAGCACTTCTGTTTTGCAAAAGCACTAAAAATTAAACAGTATTATAATTATTTCATAGTATTTTCTTTTAAGAAAGAAAATACGTTTGCCTTATTCTTTAATTGTCTCTTCAAAATATTCATATTTTATTTGTATGATAAATGCTGAACCTAAAATAAAAGAATCCACTGCCTCAAAAATGTTAATCCTTCTTTGGTACAACCTGAATATATATGATAAATCAAAACTCTTTCGTAAGATCCTAAGCTTAGTAACAGTTTAGTTTTTACCTTTTATTAAAAAAAGTATTTTATTCATTTGTTTTTTACCCTGCATCTCTACTCTGGGAAACATTCAAGATGGCTAATTAAATATAAAAACAAAATATAGAAAGTCAAAAACTTAAATTAAAATTATCAATAAAATAAGTACTAAAACATCTAAAAATTAAAAGCCTGGGTAAATTTTCTCGATATAGCTTTCTGGCATGAGCTTACTGACAGTTTAGTGACCAGACAGATGAGGCATGGAAAATGCTTTGGATACATACATTTATCTTACAAAGACATGGGGAAATGTTATTCCATTTTTTTAAACAGGTTGAGAATAAAGAGAAAAGAAAATGAGAAGGAAATTAACTGGAAAATAATAGCTATTTTATCCAAATCACATTGAATACGTGGCCATTTAGCTATATTACAGTTTATTTTATATTGATATATATATATATATATATATATATATATATATATTCAATGTAAATCATATCAAACCTAGATGAAAGCATAGATAGCCTGAATCAATATATTAAAACAAAGATTATAACATAAAATAATGTATTGAAATAGCAACAAGATATATCCAGTTCCTTGAATATCACTAAGGGGATGATTACAAGAAGCCACCTGAATTTGTTATGAGAAGGCTTCAAATGTTGTTATTCAAATTATATTTTTGAGAGCCTGGTTTTAAAATAAGCAGCCTGGAATTTAAAGCTGCAGTCTTATTTTGGGGGGAGTTTTGTTTTGCTGTCTGTTTTGCCAGGAGTAAGACCAATTGAACTAAATTGCAATTATTTCTGAACAGACCTGCAGTTCATAGAGCTTGTAAACAGAGTCTACAAGTGGAAATGGAATAGTATAAGCAGGATGGATTGTTCCTTACATTCCATTGGATGGCTTAATAAAAGATATTTGTTGCTAATCAGAAAAATATAGATGCAGAATCAAATTTTTTGCAGATTAATAGTGGCTAGAGTTACAGTGTGTTCCCCTCTCCCATCATTTTTCCTGAAGCAGTAAAAAAAACATGGATTATCAGCTTCAGCTTTCTGTGTTCCGTAAAGACTGCTCTTTTCCCATATACATTGTGGACAAATCTACATTCATAATTGGCCCTTAGATGTTAATAAAGATGCCACTGTTAACCACAAATTACATTCTTTCCTTAACTGGTTTGTAAAATAGTTTCAGACTGAAGAAAAGTATTGCTGTTGAATTTTAGACAGAAACAAATCTCAGGTAATCTCTGAAAATTCTTAAAGTTTGTGAAATTTCAAAACATTTCAAGTTCTGGTCAAGTCATCTTCTGGTCAAGTCTTGTAAGCTTTTGTTCATTTAATTTGGAAGGGGTGGAATGACTGCTCGCCCCTGAAAGAATTCCTGACCCCAGATATAAATGATCACGTGTAAACATCACATTGCAGTTTAACTGCACAAGGCCAAAGAGACATTATTCATGAGTAGCAATTGCTTGATGGCTTACAAACATTCAGTAAAGTATTGAAAGGAATATTTGAGATTGCTTTAAGAAAAAATAAAAACATACTAAGGATCAATTAATTTCTTTCTGCTGGATTTTGGTATTTGATTCAGTACAATTCTTTCTTTTTTAAAGCAAGAATCATGGTTGTTCACTGTGAGGTCTGCGGCAAATATTTGACAGGCTCGGCAGTTTTAATTCCAGTTCCTACATCTTTTCCTGCTCCAAAACAGTTCAGAGCTAAAGGTTTGAGTAATCTAGAATTGGAAATAAAAACTAAATAATAAGATGAGCTATAATCAGGCAAACATTTATATTACTTTTTCAAAATCTTTCACCCACAGAAATTACATACTAGAATTATTTCAATAAACTGGGCAAAAAGCAGGGAAAAGACAGCATAACTGTAACCATGGATGTGTATTATGTTTGTATATATGTGTGTGTGTATGTGTTACACTCTTGTTGTTTTACAATGCCACATATAGAACAAAGACTGACTGCTTTAATAGATATTTTAAGACAACTTCAATTTCATTAACTGTGTTTGCTTCTTCCCACAATGAACAGAAATAGACTTCAGTTCTGCAGGCCCCACTGTTATGTAGTTATCATCTGAACTGCTAATCTTCAGTAGGATTCTAATCTGGTACTACATTTGCTCAGATACAGATATCTGAAATATGAATGAAAGGCACACACATGGTAGAAGTCATAATTCTATTATTAGCATTTGTAAAGAGGAAAGTTCCATGTATTAATGCATTAGGTAGACTTATCTTCCTTTCTGCAGCCCTGGTTTTTGAAATGATACTGTTCTATTTCTTACTTTCAAATGGGAATCTGATATATAAGAAAGGATTGTTACTACACCCAAAAATGTTTAATCTTCCGAGATATAATTCTACCATGTCTGACTAAGCTTCTGCACAAAACTGGAGCCCAAAACTGAGTGAGCCATATCAACCTGTGAAAGACAATCACAGCATAGCAAAACTGTTTTAATTTGTGACACATTTGCCACTAAACTAGCAAAACTATAAAATTGTAGCACATAATTACTCATAAACAACAGCTTTGAAATTGTATTTTAATACCTATTTGACATAGTCACTTTTAAAAGTATTTTCCTTTGTAATTCAAGTGGGGAGGGAAAAAGGTATTTCACAGCTACAGATAGTAATGAGGGGTATTAGAATATCTACAGTTACTCCCAAAGGACAATTATTACCCCAAAGGCACGGAAGTTGGCTTCATATAGATCTTTATGCAAAGTAGCTTTGTTCTTCCAACCTCATGTTGAAGAAGCTTATAATCAAAATATCTGAGGACCATCTGGAACAATAAGACATCCTCAAGATCTCTCACTATACAAAAAACAAACACCACAAGCTGTACAACTTGCTGGCATTAGCTTTGTATTATACATAAACTTCGAAGTCATTGAGTTCCTTTTTAAAATACTTAATAAGGATACAGGCAAGCCACCAAGAGTCTCTGGATTATGGCAGGTTAATAAATGATGTGGTTAATAAATAAATATAGAAACAATCATAGGAAAGGGGGTTTAAAAATCAACATCATTGTTTCACATTGAGCCTCTTTTTCCTGCACCAGTAATTTACTCCTGAGTTTTCTGTCCCTCTAATTTGTATGGTCAACTGGATGTCAGGATTTGTTCTGAATTCTGTACGTAATATAGCACTCAAAATCACTTATACACAAACACACACACACATACTTAAATTTGTATGCTGCTTCAATCATAGTCTCCTAGTGATTTACAAACAGTACAATAAAACCATAGTAGAATAAAGAACAAACCTCTCATAAAAACTCACCAAATATTCACCTATAACTCAGGCATAAAAACATTTCTTCCCCAAAGGGGTCTGTGGAAGAACATTATGTTAAAGGCCATTTAATTTGAGGGAGCAGAATATTGCAGTGAGTTGAGGCCATCACAGAGTAGGCCCATGATAAAAGACATTCTTCCTATAATCCTAACACATGGAAAATACTGGTCACACCAGTGTACTTTACTATTTGGGGGATATGAAACTGACTTTTCCAAAACATTTTTTTCTCACTTCATTATTAAGTGTCTACTTTTATGAACAGGAAGTACCAAGAAATGTGTTCAGTAGAAGGTTAACAACATGTTTAGACTGCAAGAGTTAATTACCAATAGGACAAAGATGAACTTTTTTGAGATCCTTACTTTGCAATGGTCTAGTCTACCCAACTGGTTTCAATATCTCCAAATAAGTAGCATAGCACTAAATGAATTGCAGAAACAAGGAGGGATATTGTGAGACTTGATTGCATTAAAAAATCAGACAATAGGCAATTTGAAACGTTTGTTGGGCCTTGTTTATAAACTGTTGTTGAAGTATGAGTTAGAATCTGAGCAAGTCAAAGACTACATGTTTAAATGGACTCAGAATCCGAATGCAGTAACTGAGATGCAACAGTGGGAATTTCAATGGAACAAGAATATTAAATTTTCTCCAAATAACATACTTAGAGAAAATTGATACAAGATGTTTTATAATTGGTATATCACTTAAACCTTAATTGCTAAAATGGATAATTCATTTGCTAAAAATTTCTGGAAATGTCATGAGCAGGTTGGATCATTTTTTCAAATTTGGTGGCAATGTTGTAAAGCTCAACAATTCTGGAAAATGATTAATGCTAGAATGAAACAAATCTTAAAAATTTAACTTCTGATATTCTTATTAAACTTTATTAAAACACTTATTCCCTATAAGTATATTAAATTAACTTTTTATATGCTTATGCTAATTGTGACAAAGATATTATATGCTTCTTCCTGGAAATATTATCTGATTCTCTCATAGGAACAATAGTTAACCATGCTGTCAAAGTATGCTTTGATGTCCAAAATAACTTCATACAATAAAAGTAAATCTGACATAGAATTTAGTTCAAACTGAAAATGTTTCCTTGACTATAACTCAATACAGAAGTTTGTACCTTATCCAAAATATCGCTTTTTATGTGTACAGAGTCTATATTTCAATTTTATGGGATATTTAAAGGAGAACAGATTGACAGTTTTGCCTGAATCTATTATAGCTTATAATTTTATTTGGTGATTTATACTGTGTTGACTATGGTTCTATTTATCTTTATTTAAAGCTCAGTAGTGATTTTCAGTTACTTAAAGTTATATATTTTATTCAATTATTTATCAATATCTAATGATATAGCAGAAAACTATAACCTTGACATTTTATATCCCTTGTTCACTCATCTGTACATAATTCTTTTATACTATTTGTGTTTATATATTTTCTCTAAAAAACATAATAAAATTAAAAAGTTCAAAAAACAAAACAGAACAACAATTAGCCTTAATAAATTGACTGGAAAAGAATATGAGCTATATACATCTAACCAAGCTATTCTCAATAAATTATATATTTTCTAAGTCATTTTACTGTGAAATCTGATCCCTGTTTAATAGGCTTCAGTCAATTCCATATATCCCAAGATACGATAAATTCACAAATTTTATCAAACTTATTTTTAACTCCTTTCTTGAAATTATGTAAGTCTTGATCAAAAATTTTGCAACACAAACTCTTAAAAAGGGATGCACCAGGCGTAACTGTTTAATTTAGGGTTGATTTGACTTTTTTCAGCTGGACGTCAGGTGATGAATTCTGAATGCCCCTCCCCCTTCCCTTCTTTAACTTCAAGAGAATTAGGGAAGGTCTTTCTGAGATGCTTTCTCAAATTACATTTCTGCCTAAGGCTCAAATTTCATTTTTCTGAATGTTGCCTTGGTTGTGGCTCTTTCTCCTGTTCCTCAAGGTTATTCTTACTGCCCATTACACCCGTTCGGTCTGAAGGATGATGTTGATTGGTATTCCACCATATAAATATGAACTTTGTTTACCAAACTGTGATCTGTTCCTCTATCCACTTTAAATCATAGTGTGGTGCATGTACTTGCAGTGTTATCACTTTGGCAAAATAATTCAAGTGATCATTTGTAATATTTCCCTTTATATTTACTTTCTTGCTCTCATTTGATATATTTTTATTTACATTATTAAGCATACTAAATGTATTAACTGGTAGTATGGTGAGTATTAGGGTTATTTCTAACATTTTATTTCAACAATCTGTATTGATTGTGGGTGTTCATGATGAATTAACATTTGAGGCCACTGAGAAAGCATTCAAAATGTATTTGGTCTACTCAGTGTCAAAGATTCTTTTTTGATATTTTGAAACATGTTATCTCCCTCACACTATGTTCTACTATAACACTCAAATAAGGGGATATAATTTTTATGAGAGGGAATTTCATTCATGGCTTATTGTAAGCAATTTAGCTTTCAAAATTTGGGGGGATAATATCTCATTTGGACATTTAATGTATGCTTACCTTTTGTAACAGTATTTACTCTTGATATTTCTTTTCACATTATTTCTTTTATGTTTACCACAGCTAATAAAGATTTAATCTGATTCTTGCTCTGTCTTTGTATCCAATTATTAAATTGTGATGCTCTGTGCTCAATGTAGTTTATTCCCAAAAAAGTACATAAGATTGCAGCTTTACACACCAGCCAATGGGCACCAGACTGGAATTCAAATGTTGCTTTATGCAAATACAGCCTAGTGTTGCCATTCAAATACATATTTTTGAATAAAGGCATGTAAAATTGAAAGATCTACAAAACCAACTGTGATAGTATCTTTCTGATGGAAAACTGTGATATAAACATAATTTTCTAAGAGGAAGGCAGCTTAGAAAGATATGTGGTTTGTTGATTTTTATTAAAAAATCAGAAGCTGATTTATTACATTTTGGAACACTTAGAGTTTTGAGCATTAAATATGGGTCAGGAATCTCTAAACATATCAAAAAATGACATTCTTTCAAATAAATCCTACAAAATGACTCCTGCATAGTAAGTTATGACAGTGCTGTGGCTCTCATAAAGAATGAGAAACTTGCACAGGAAAACTATTTCCCTGTAGTGTGCGGCACATTTTGACATTGTCAATTCATCATTTCAGAAATGAGACAAAGCATAGACTACTTCACTCAGGAAGCTCATTACCTCATTAAAAATATAGTCAGTCTAGAACTCCACTTTTTTAGATATTTTATTATTAAACAAAATAATTTAGAGGGAAAGGATTCATCCTGTTTTGGCTTCTCTATCAACTGAACTTGCACTTTAGCTAGAGTTGAAAACAAAAGGCAGACTTAATAGTGGATTTTAGAATATAGAATTTCATGACTGCCTAAAAAACCCACATAGCGAAGCCTATACATGTATTTTGCTTAGCAGTAAACTTAAACACTAAAATTAAACCCCATTTAAATGTATGCATTGAGCCTTTCAGCTTGCTATAACAAAAGGGCCTGAATCGGTTTATTCAACAACACTTTCAATTTTTATTCTACCTTACTAGCTAATAACTTGCTATACTGCCGTATTTAATAAATGTGTTATTACCAGTGTTTATTTGTTGAGAGCCAGTCTGGTGTAGCAGTTAAGGCATCAGGCTAGAAACTGGGACGCCATGAGTTCTAGTACTGCCTCAGGCACAAAGTCAGCTGGGTGAAAATTAATTGGTAGAATATTACATTACTATTGTGTAATCTATTTGATAAGAATATGTAATATGTTTTACATTATATACATATTATAGAAAAAATAATACTGAACTAGTAAAAATATGCAGTCAGCAAATTAAAATGTTAGTCACTGTTTTCTAAGAATAATGAGCTACAATTAATTCACTCTGGGTATCATATTCAGCAATATTCCTTGTTTTGAGGAAAACACAAGCAGTCCTGTGATTATAAAAGAGTATCCTGTCTGGAATTAAATATGATTTGTACTTACTACATCAACAGACACAATACTGCTGCATTATTGGATATGGTTAATAAAATATCATGTAAATAACATCAAGGAATTGTTAGGAATAAAAGCAATATAACATTAGCCAAGTTGCTGCTGCAACCATTTCATTTTTGCACCCCTTGCTTCTCAGAGCTTGTTTATATTTTCTATGGGCTTCCATAATGGATATCCATTACAGTGAACCCTCAATAGGAAGGAAAGGAACATCTGTTGAATTCAAATGAGATTTTAAGCATACATATTTTACACATGTGCAAAACTGTGAATGGGATTTAAAGCATGCACAGAATGAAAAGACTCAGTCTGTTACATCTGAAATGCACTAAACTGAGGTCTGTTAAATCTTGGGTTAATGCATATTTGACAGAGTAAGGACATGATATGTAAAACTGTAGCTATATCTTTATGATAAATGTTTCATTATTAATTTATTAAAGAAATGACTTAATTTTCATATAAAATAATTTAACATTAAATTTAATTTTAAAAAATTAAAATAATTTTAAAATAAAAAAATAAATTGTTTAAAACAAATATGATACATATTGTTAAGTACTCGCAATGTATGAAAGTAAATTATTAGAGTTTACGTTTAGAATTATTCTTCATGAATACAGACTTTTATGCTCACAGTGATATTTGTAAGTGATGTTTATATGTATCACCGACCAAATTATTTATGGATATGAAAAAAGCTGAGATTTAACTCTTTGTAAACAACTTATATCTCAAACAGTGATATAAGAAAATTTCATTTACTCTGCTATAGACATCAAAACATTGTTTAATAATTGATCTATATACATAAATGTCTGTAAATTTGTTCTAATATGTACATATTGTAAAAATAATGTGTTCTTAACAGGTTTGTGGAATGGATTTAATATTTTTCCAGCATTTATAGTCTTGAATAGTTTTGATGGATTTTTTTTTTCCTCAAAAATATTGTGGTGGATTCCAGTGCTGCTGCTGGTTCCCAAGGAGAGAACACATTCCAGACTGATAAGAGACTTCGCAGCCCGGGTTCTGTTGATGGGAAGGTTAAGAGGTTCAGGGTAGCTGCACCCTAGAGCCCTTTCTGGGTTATTTTCCCTTAGGTTAGTGATTAGTCTTAGTCTGGCAAGATTCTGCTTATAAGGTGAGAATAAAGAACTAGAGTTGAATTACTGGCTCAGCGTGGCTCCTAGCCTGGTTTCCTGACAAATATAATTTTAAGCATGTAAGTCTGTATTCAGGAAGAATAATGCTAAATATACATTCTACAATTCACTTTCATACATTTTGGGATTTTAAAAGATTTCTATGTATACCAGTCCAATATACATCTTATAGAAAATATTTTATAGCTATATTACTTGCATACAAAATTAACCACAGCAAAATCAATTTACGGCAACATATAATTTTGACAATAAGCAGATGACTTGTCTCATTCATTTTTACACTATTAAAATCAGAGCCACAAAAAGTTGTATGATAAAATATATTCTGTGTATTAGCATCATTTTAATGCAACCATACATTATTAACCTGCAAAAAACCCTCTTGTGAATTGTTAGTCTACTAACTGTATTTTAACAACATTCTAACTGAAAAATGCAAGCATTCATTGTTCATCAAAGTATTTTAATATTACTTTTGAAACACTGTAGAAATATGGTTCAACAATTCTGAGTATTATTCCAAAACAGAAAATATATGGAAGTCAGATAGTCAATGTGTAAGTTAATGTTCAGTATAATGACTTTCCTTCATATTACTGCCTGCAGCAATATTTTTGAAATGCTGAAAGTTAATCAATAGTTGCTTATATTCCAGGAATTGCATGACAACAATGTAGTGTATCAGTGTCAAATATTGGTACACTGCTAGAAAAAAAGGTGTAGCTATTCCAAACTTTGTACTTAATCATTTTCTTGTAAAATTAAACCCAAGATAATGGCCAAATTTGTTTACTTCTGTTTTTAGATTTTATTTAAAAAGTGGGTAAAAACATGTACATCCTTAGCACAACTATGCCCACAGTTCCATTAAAAAAATGGCAAACTAGAGTAATTGTGTTTTTAAAATGGATCACTTTTTTCAAGGATCAAAATGATGATCTTTGGTTTTCAGGCTTATTTTCCTTATACGTACAAATTTATAAGCACATTCATTTCTATAGATAAAACTTTGACCTTACCACATACTGAAAAACTCATAGATTTGCTATCACTGCTGTGTAATTTTATTTTCCAAATAGTATTCCTCACTCAGAAAGTACTCATGCTTATACTGGATTCACTTCTCAAATATAAATATGAGATAATCAAAAGCCCAAGGCAACTTCAGTCTGTTCAAAACTCATTTCCCCTCTGCTTGGAGAAATATGACTGAAACATAAAAATAATAGGAAACTATGTGGAAGAAAAGGAAAAGTCACTGCCAATCATCGTACAGATAAGTATTAATCCCCATGTCATTCAGCCTGCTGAAAATCAACAGAAATTTTAAGCAAGAAGACTTAATGACAACACAATAAAGTTCAGAAGTTTACATCCAAGCATTAATCACTTATTTTAATCACTGTTACACTAATCTCATAATACAATAATTTATGTTATTTTATACATACATAAGCACATTATTCCACTTTTACCATTCTGTGTTGCCACAACTGGCTACATCTTCATCCTAATGCTTTGCAGCAGGAGACTATTTTTTTATCCAGACCAAAGATGGCCTTTGAGAAGCATGCTAAGGTGCAAAACGCGGAGGGCAGGGCAGGACAAAAAACTAAATTTCCTCCCCTTTCCATTTAATAAAAATTAAATATAGTTAATATGATTATTCTCCAGGCATGATTTAATAACATCTTACCTCAGTTGCATTGAAATTAAAATTTAGTAACAACTTTTGGAAGCTTCTGAGCTCTTCATCCAAGATTTAATAGGATTGCATTTGGCCATCAGCCTCTTACGTCAGCTTTACAATTATTATTAAAAAGTAAAACCAGTCTTTAAGTTACTTCCTGTTTTTCAGTAATAGCATATTAGAGAAGAATGGTACTGTGCAAAAATGGGAAAATGAAAACCTTCACAATACAGTTCTGCATAATTATTTTTTTCAGTGTTTTTTTCCTCCCCAAAAAAAAATTTCTGGAAGGGGAACCGGCTCTGAATTGCATAATTAAACTATTGTTGAATTGTACTTAGCCAGTATTTTAACTGGGCTTTTCATTTTTTATACATATACAAAATTTTACTCAGAACATCTGGAATTTTATGAAGCTTAATGGTGACAATGTGAAAGTCCAAAGCATATGAACAGTTCATTGCTTGAGTAAATAAAAGCTGTTTTTACCCTTTTTCCCTGAGGGGAGTGAAAACATTAGCTATTTTTAAAAATAAAATATTCTTCGTGCTGTTTGTGAGCTAACCAGATACTTCATGTGTATAATAAACATCTGTGCTCATGACTTGAGCAACTGCTGGCAATTTCCTTGTTTTCAGCTGTGGTAGACTTGTGCCTCAAAAATAAATTCATACATGAAATAAGCAAGAAGCAATATACATACTGATATGCTACGGTCCATTTGAGTTTCAAAAAATCTTTATCTGAGGGAAAGAATATGTTGTCCAGATAATCTCATTATTTAATCTTTATCTTACAATCCAAACACTACTGATCTCCAGAACTGAAGCACAGCCCCAACTGAAATGCCCTGAGAGAGGATTAATTTTTGTACTGTACTTTGCTCACTCAGAGGTTCAAGTAGCAACTGAAAAGTGTTTCAATAAATCCATCACATATTTATTGTCTGCTACACTTTTTACTAGTATTGTTAGAACATAAAGTCTTACCAGGCAGATTACAGGAGAATCACAATATGTCTAAATAACCACAATAAACAATGTTAGCACATAAAATGTCTCATGAAAAACCAAAAACCAAAAAGAACAGCCAAATTTCCTGTCTCTCCAGTCACACTAAAGTCACACTGGATGACTTCTAATCATCTGGCAGTCAGCCCAATCTGCTCAGTTTTGCTACATTATTTTGCTAGGCATTCATCAGTCTTACATTCTGGTCCTTAAAAAGATGTCCTAGAATATATTCTCTTGTTATCTTGGGTTGCTTTAGATCTGTTTTCCATTCTGAGAAAGTCAATATAGGTTCAGGTATCTCTCCTATACCTTCCGTAGCAATGACAGATGCAAAGAATTTATTCAGTTTCTCAGCAATCTCCAGCTCTTTCTTGACCTTCCATTTCCTTATTTCGTTGCCTAACAGCCCAACCACATCTCTGGCTGCTTTTCAGCTTCAAATATATTTAAAGTTTTTATTGTTTCCCTTAATGTTTTCCTCTGGGCTTCTATAATTCCTTATTACATACATATTTTCTGCAAGTTTATTCTCCTCATTAGGACAGCTTTGGCATTTCCTGAAGGAAGCTTTTTAGATAGAATCTGCTGGATAGCCATTCTGAACTCTTTCTGGACTTCTTACATTGTGGAATTTATTTCTTTATTTAAATTATTTATAGAGTCGCCCATCCCACAGCAGTGACTCTGGGTGATGTACAATCACCACAACAATATATAACCCATGACAACCTGGTTAAAACAACCCCCAAAACAAAAAGCCACATCACCACCAGAGCTTGCCTAATTTCCTAGCCCAAATGCTTGGTGGAACAGCCAGATCTTCAGAGCCTTACGCAGGCCGTCCAGATCTCCCAGGGGATGCTGTTCCACAGGACAGGCACAGCCACAGAGAAGGCATGATTTCACTGTGAGCAAGGACTCTAGTCCAGGAATGGGCACAAGTGGCACACACGACAAATAGTGTAAAGGCCCCCCTAGCCACAGCTGCCACCTGCTCTTTGAGCAGGAGCTATGAATCCAGGAGGACCCCCATATTGCACAATGGCTCTGACTGGGGAAGAGCACTCCCAGTCAAAGTTAAACATGGAAAATTTATAGAGCCATGAGACTTAAAAATCTGCAGCCACTCAGTCTTGCCAGGGTTGAGCCAAAGCCTGTTCTCCCCCATTCAAACTCCACAGCATCCAGGAACCAAGAAAGGACTTCAGTGGCACTGCTTGGTCAGCCCATGGCAGACATGTATCATACTGATGATGTCACACCCCATGACAACAGATGACCTCCTCCCAGCAGCTTCATTTAGATGTTAAATAGAAATGAGGAGAAAGTAGAGGCCTGAGGCATCCCACAAAGCAAGGGACCTCTGGCTTGACATCTCCCCACCACCAACACTGACTGTTACTGGCCATGGAGAAAGAAGGAGAACCACTGTATTACAAAGCCTCAAACTCCTAATCCCTTGATCTGGCCCAGAAGGATACAAGATCAAGGGTATCAAAGGCCGCTGAGAGATCAAGGAGGGCCAGGATGGATGTACTGCTCCCATCCCAAGGCCATCAAAGGACATTGAAAAATGCAATCAGTGCTGTCTCAGTGCCAGGGCCAGGCCTCAATCATGACTGAAAGGGGGGAAGCTTCTTCCTGGGCTTTCTGGGCCCACTTGAGCTGTAAGTCAACCACCTTCTCAACAACCTTTCCCAAAAAGGGAAGGTTAAAGAATGGATGGAAATTGTCCAGATCTGTTGGACAATTCTGGGTAAGTCTCAATTCTTATGGTTTTAAATAAACTCTAAACATATGCAGATTTGATCCTCTTGATATTTCCTGTCAGTATAGTTTTCATCAGTCCCTTCAATTTTGAGAATTTTCCCTTTTGTAGTCAAACATGACTATGGAGAATCAACAGTTTTCCACTTATTGTATCCCATTGGTTCCACAATGCTTATAAACCATGGTTATCATATAGGTAAATCTAGAGTTGCCTCCCCTCTGCTCTATGGTTTAATTACATGGTTATCTAGAGATCTGATTTCTTTGTCATGGGCTGAGCATTACCACATTTTTTCCTTTGCATGCCTGATGCCTTTCACCATCTCAAGATCATTTTCAGAATTTTGATCAGGTGGCAACAGCCTATCTCTATTTGTGGCAAGAGGTTGCCACAACAATTATTCTTAGAAGAATCTAATCTTCCAGTACATCATATTTTATAAAAAGCAAGACCCTCACCCAACCCCTTACCTGGCCTTTCTACAGTTTGTATCCAGGAATAACCATATCTAATTGTTCTACAAGGTTTCAGTTAAATCTACTCTATCTATGTTTTAGTTTGCAATTAGTATTCTAATTTTCTCATTTTGGCTCTAAGACTTCTAGCATTGGCATAGAAATACCTATACCGCATGAATTTTTTCAAACGCTGTTGATGTGATCCCGCCCGATTGCTCTCTCTCTCATCTCCTGTCCATGCATTAACTAACTTCCCACATTGGCTCTTATAGTATCATCAGGAATTTTCCCAAACAACACTTGTCACTCTGATGCTTGCTGAGGCAGAAATTTGTGATATACAAACAGCAAATTTATCAGAAAAAACAAAATTAAATTCTGTAATAATTGGTAGAAAAACTCTTCCTCTGTCTAAATACTTCAACTTACCTACAGTATTTTAGAAATTTTGGGGCTTTATAGCTGGCAGTGGACCAAAATAAATAAATAAAAGGAAGAGTAAAACCCTAATAATAAAAAAAACCTCTAAACCCCGAGATGTTATAATCTTGCAGGTGAGTGTATATGCTTTCATTTTGCAACTGCTAGGCAAATGTCATGTTTATTGAAAATACACCAATGTGTGATGCATGTATTGGTTATATAACAATCTGTAAAATTTGCTATGCATTTCAGTCTTAGGACCATAAATTATATATTAGAATGAAAGTTTAGATTATTGCTCACCAGCTTCAATCTCTGCAACGGTATCCTGCTCGTGTCTATTGGTGTTCTCTCTGTGACGTTAACAAATCTGACTTCAGGAATAGCAATTGCACACATGACATGAGCCCACCTATAAAATTACAGTAAAGTACAAACACACAAACACAAAATAAATACTAACATTAAAAACTTTTAACACAAAAATTCATGTATTATTTTTGCACAGCATTTCCAAAACTTTATAGCATGTAAATTGAACTCATCAAGATCATGGTTTTAAATATCTTAAAATGTTGAATTCATTTTTAAACATGACCTTCAGGTAGACACATCAAATAAAAGTAATGTATTCAATTTAGCTTTTTCTTTTTTTCTCCATATGATTATTTCCAGCAGTACTCAATTATGCCTTTTTTGAAACTTAATTCAAATTTAGTTTAAAAAAACTGATTGTATTGAGGTGATATTAATGCTTTTAATTAATTTAAAGCAGTGGATAGTTATATCATCTTCAAACATGATAACCATTGCTTTTATAGGAAGTGTGTCAGGTACAGAATTCTCCAGAACTGAGAAGTTGTGATTATATTAATTATATTATGAGAATTGTTTGATTTAAGAATGGCTGCAATGTGCATTATTTCTACCTAAATATGTTGATCCCCAAACATTAGCACAACCATTTTCAGCTAAAATCAGCTCACAATTTCCAGACACTGAAGTCAGAACTTCTATCATATTTCCTAGGGTGAATATATACAGCTGGGTATCATCAGGATAGTGATGATACTCATTTCAAACAAATGTATGACTACTTCCAGTAGTTTCATGTAGATATTGAAAAAAATGGAGAAGTGCCCCGGGGTGCCTTTCTTCCCAAGCAACACTCCAGTCAGAAATAAGTGAAACCACTGCAAAACAGTGCCAACTTTCAAGCTCTGCAGGTGAGCCAAAAAGATATCATAATCAATGGTATTGAATAAGACTGAGAGATGAAGCGCAACCAGGGCACTCTCCCCCAATCTAAGTCCTGATTCAAATCAACTACAAGGATGACCAATGTCCATGGTTGGGTCTGAACTGTGAAAGGTGTCCAGAAAATCTGATTTCACCCAGGTCCCTCTGTAACCGCTGTCTTACCATTTCTCATTTAGCAAAAGTTGGGAATAGGTTGGTTGTTGTCCAAAAATATGAACCAAGGATTGGCCTCCTAGTAGGCATGTCACTATCTCTTTCAAGGTGTCAACTCTCCTTCAAATAAACATTCTAAATTGCACACATCCAGTCCATTGTCCCCACACTGACAGCTTTCACATGGATCAAGCACAGAGATGGCAGAGCTCATCTCACAGAAAAACCTGAACAATTTCTCAGAGATTACAGATTCACACAAACCCCAGATCACTTCACAACGTCTCACCCTTGACTATTTCAGCATCCAACTCCTAGTATATATGAACAATTTTAGCACAAAGTTCACAGTGGCCTTTGGGGAGTTCTTCCAAGCATTCCCACAAGGAAGTTGTTGGATGGTAATTCAAAGATGTGATACAGGAAATGCTAAAAAATATTGATGTCTCACAAGTATAGGTCCACCACATTTGCTGCTATAGTTTAGGTCCAAACTTGGCCTTGTACACATGATCAGTTATACTTGTTCCTTGTCTTTCACTAGCATCACTCCAGATATCTCTTCTGATATGAACACACTCCCAGTGTTCCTCAATAAACCAAGGAGCTTCCTAAGATTGATGTATTGAGAGAGGCCACTCAGGAGCAAGCCTGTCAAGAATTTTCACCACCTCAGTATTCCAGGGGTGAATAAGCACCTGACTGATCTGCCTGATAGATGGATGGGAAACTACCAGGGACCTACAAAAAAGGAACAAGATCCATATGATACCTGTGGCAGGTCCTCTCCTCCCCGTGGAGGTCAATAGTGTCAACAAGTGACCAGGAAGTGACCCAACCATGACAAAAAGAATAGCAATGTCTCCAGATTACACTCTCACTGCTACAAAATGAGGGCTAGATGCAAAGTGTTGCCACTCATGTACGTTAGGCCCCTGATGATGTGGGTAAGTCCATTATTGCCATGGAGGTCATGAAACCCTGGGCTGACCCTGACCCCACTCTCAGAGCATGGAGGCTGAAATCTGTCAGCATTCAAAGCCAATCAGCAGCCTGGAGATAAAATTAAGATATCCGGTAACTTTTATTTTTAACTGTATTTTAATAGTATTTTTAGAATATTTGTAGCCTGCCCAATCCAAATGGACCCTGGGTGGGATACAACAGTGTAAAAAAAAGTATTAAAACACATAGAAATCATAAATCATAGAAATTAACAATAAAAACCTAGTATGCCAAAGGCACCATTCACCATTCACCTAAGGGCAAATGCTCACTGGAGCAGTGCTGTTTGCCCTGTTTTGTAAATACTTGTAGATGGGGCCACACTCATCTCCAGGAGTAGAGTGTTCCATAAAAAAGGGGTCACCACAGAGAAAACCTGCCACCTTGCACATGCTTCATGAATGTTGCAAGGAGGAGACACCTATCAAGAATGATCAAGTTATCTTCCAAACCTGTTTCTTGGCCCTGGAGATGCAACTGGTATAACACTTGAAAGCTGGTTGGGCATAACCTGGACTGAGGAACAACTGAACCTTCACTGAACCAGGTTTCCAAGTCCACCCTCTCCTCCATGATTAAATCACAGATAAGCATGGTCTTATTACAAGCAGGTCTAGAATTAAGCAACACCAACTTGTTTATGCCCTATGTTTTCTTGCTCCTGCTGCTAACCAAGCATGCCCAGCCTGGCCCTTCACAAGGCAGCTGCTGGCCACGTGAGGCTTTCTTCCCAAGGTCGTGCATGGCAGTTTCCTCATGAGACCTGGGGAAGATGGCCTCACATGGCCAGCAGCTGCCTCGCAAAGGGCCAGGCCAGGCATGCCTCTTCAGCAGTGGGAGCAAGAAGATGGAGAAGCTCAGCTGGACCGGTGGAACGCACGGCAGCACAGGCCTTAGAGTGCAGGGTGGCGAGGGTGACTGGGACTGGGGTGGCTGGGTCTTCCTGGAGCATGGTGGCTTTGTGCCATGCTGTTGGGGCTTCCTGGGGCACAGCGCCTTTATACCATGCTGCCGGGCTGGGCTGAGGTTGGGCCTCATACAGCACAAAGGGGCTTCCTCGCATGCCATGGCTGTGGGAATTTTTGCTTTTTGCAGCCCCAGAACCACAGAGCGCCAGGAAGCCCCTTTGCACCATGCAAAACCCAGCCCCAGTCCAGCAGCAAGGTACAAAGGGGCTTCCTGGTATGCCGCAGCTCTGGAGCTGCAAAAAGCCCCAGAGCCGCGGCGTGCCAAGAAGCCCGAGCTGCAGTGTATTCTTTCCCCAGGCTTCCTTAGCTCATGCTGCACCGCAGTACCCCCCTCCCCAACTTGTGCGTGGCCTGCGCTGGCCTTCCCAGGCCTCTCCCACCCTTCCACGGCAGCCCCATGCTATTACCAGGAATCCTGCCTCTTCCTGCTTAACAACCCGTGCATCTTGGGATTACAGTGGCAACCGGGACTGCCCAGGATTGCCGTCGTGATACGGTCACATGACATTGTGCTTTACGACCACATCGCTGGGCGACGGAAATTCCGGTCCCTATTGTGGTCATAAGTCGAGAACTACCTGTAATGTTTGTCATCGCTATAATCTGTAAATATTTCTTCATTAACATGGTGTCCCAATTCTCATTGTTGGGAACTGAAAATGACTGGAGATTCTTATGCCACAATGACCCTGTTTTAAAAACCAGTCTTTGAATTCTAGTGAAAACAGTGCCTGCCAAAGAGAGCAAATTACACTAATATAACTTGCAGATGCTGCTGAATTATATCTCCCAGCAATCCCAGCCAGCATTTAATTCAACACCATTTGGAGGTCCAGAGATTGCCCTCCCATGCACTAGATGAACCGCTGGTAATACTTGTTTTCAAAATTCAGTATTGTTGATAAAATAACAAAGATGAAACAGAGTGAGCTTGTTTATATTGGATAAGTCACTTACTTTTTGTCAGTAGTTTGTTTGAGTGCTCCACCTCTCAATTTACAGAGACAACATTCCTGAAAAGAAAAGAAAAAGAAAAGAAAAGAAAAGGAGAGAATTAACCTTAAACTGCAATAAACTTTATACAATTGCTTGTAAGGTATAAATAATGTTTTAATGGCTCTTCAGTGTTTTTATTGAGATAACAATATATTGGTATATTGGTATCTATCTACCTGAGGAACCACTTCTTCCCCACTACATCAGCCCGTCCCACCCGATTATGCAGAGAGGGCATGCTATGGACCCCATCAATAAAGAGAATTCCATCTGGCGGGGTCTAGGAGGCAGGCCTTCTCTGCAGTAGCGCCTGCCCTTTGGAACATCTTGCCCCCAGAGGTGAGGTCAGCCCCATCGCTCCTAGCCTTCCGGAGGAATTCGAAGACCTGGCTCTGCCACCGGGCTTGGGGCAGGGAGATGAATAGTCATACTTGGGGCTGGCTAGTGCCTTGAAGTGCCCCTCCTACGCAATGACTGAATGAGACCACAGCCATCTGGATTTTATTTATATTTAGTAGCTTTGTGAAATTGTTTTATAGTGTATTTTATATTGGAATTTTATTATATATTTATTTTTTTTTGGATTATATTGTTGTAAACCGCCCAGAGTCCCTCTGGTGGGAGTGGATGGGCGGTGACAAATTTGATAAATAAATAAATAAGTTTAATTGGATCCCTCTAAAAAGTTGATGGAAGTAGAGAAATCACATGACATTCTGGAAACAGAATTTGTACAACTTTCACTAAATGTTATAATATATGAAAAGTACACTTAGATCTGCTAAAGCATTTTGGATGGACAGCTATGCAGCCTCCGGTGGAAAACGTCCAGTGAAGAATACAACCTATTCCTCTGGTTGCCAACTCTTACCATCAGGAAATTCCTTCTAATGTTTACCCTGAATCTACTTCCCTGTAGCTTCATTCGACAAGTCACCTTTCTCCACTATATGACCACCCTTTAGATGTCTTAAGACAGCCATCGTATCTCCCTCAGTCTTCTCTGCTACAGGTTAAACACCCCCATTCCTTTCACCATTACTCATAGGACTAGGTTTTCAAACCCCTCACCATCTTGGTAGCCTTCCTTTGAACTTGTTTCAATTTGCAATGTTCTTTTTTAGACTGTAGTACCCAGAACTGAGATAGCATCCAAGTGGGACTTGACCAAAGTAGGATAGAATGGGACAATTACTTCCCATGATCTGGATTCCCAAAATAGCATTTTTCTTTTTTTTTTTAGCAGCTGAATCACACTGATGGTTCATGTTCAACTTGTGATACCCTAGAACACTAAGATCCTTTTCATATGTAGTACTGCCAAGCCAGGTCTCCCCCATCCCATCCTGGTGCCTCTCATTTTTTTCTTTTCAGATGCAGGACATACATTTCTCCCTATTAATTAAATATTGCTTAAATATCAGATGTATGAAGCTTTCTCATAAAAGAAGTATGATGCATGACTAAGCAATTAATTTTTTCTTTGCCAGTCAATATTAGATTCCTTGAGCAGCTGTTTGATATAAATAAAATAAATGAATAAATAGAAAAAATAAATAAATAATGTATCTTCATGTTATTTCAAAGTAGCTAAGAGGACTGAAAGAATTTAACACAGGAATGTGTTAATGCATGTCCAATAAGTTTAGTTGCTTTCTTTGGATGCAGTGATGAGGGAGACTTGAGGGAGACACTCTACATTTTGTGGGTCACTGAGATTTGTTTTAGTTTGTTTACCATTGCAGCATTAGCATTATACATGTCAATGAAGAAGCTATTTAAAAAAAGCAGGAAAATAGTTTCTGAATTACCTTTCTGTTAAATATAAAGATATATTCTTAGGAAAACTACCATAGAAGAAACAATACGACTTGATTAGCTGTTTCCATAGTTATAAGTAGTATTCTCAGTTGTAGTATTCCAAATTTATATGCCATGAATCTAGCTACTACCTCTACGTTTCAATGAAACTTATTTCAGTACAATTACAGGTAGTCCTCACTTAACAACCCTAATTGGGACTAGAATTTCCATCACTAAATGAAACAGCACATGACTGCACCACTTAGCAACAGCAGTTTCAGTAGTCCTGGTTGCAGTCATTAGGCCACGACCCACACTGTTGTTAGGCAAGGACCTCACACTTCTCCTGCCCTAGCTCGCTCGCCTCTGCTTCAGCTCCCACCACCCACCTATTTCCCCACCGTGTCTGCCCTTTTAGCCACTCTGCACTCCGCTGCCCCTGCTGCCCCCAGCTGACCTTCACCATTTTCTTCCTCCTGCTACTGATGAGGTATATCCAGCCTGGCCCTTCACGAGGCAGCTGCTGGTCACACATGGCCTTCCAGAAGCCTCCTGAGGGCTTCCTGATATCACACGCTTACATATCCCCCTGCTTCTGGCTTTTGACCATCATTACTACTCTAAGCCGCTCCTCAAAAGATATCACAGCCCTTTATGCTGAGAATTCTGTTTTTCCCATTTCCAGTTCAAAAACTATTTTTTTCCATGAGACTTTGGTCTATGAGACTGTATGGCTGCATTTGGTCACATTCACCTCTTGTTTCCATAGCTCTTCCATATTTATTTTCTTTTATTGTCTTTATTTTCTGTCACCACACTGCAAATTCCTCAATACAAAGTCATGTCTTTTTGCTTACATACTGTATCTCTCTATTAAGAACCATGTATGCACAATGAATAATAAACAAGTTCCTATTTAATGTGCCTGAAAGAAAAATAACTTCCAGGTTCTTATAATTCTTAAGAGGAAATATGTCTTCTTAGAATAATGCTATTTTTTTAGTTACATATCATCTACACTTTCTAAAAATAATATAAGGGCCTTTGGACTCCATCCATCGATCCATTCATCATTTATTTATTTATACTAAAACTTGATGGCTCTGTATAATTAGAATTGCCTTTCACAGTGCTGCTTATATGATATTTAATTCATGGAGGGATATTAGCTTGGCAATCACAGCTTTCTCTTAAAAATGTAATTCAATCAATCAATCAATCAATAATCAGCACTGATGATACAAAATGACCAGTGAATGCTTGCATATTTAAACATTAATACAGCTCAATTGTGCTTGAGTGCCTTATATATTCCTTTGCTACTGGCTGGTTTCTTTTACAGTGCCATATATGACAGACAGATGATCAAATAAAACAAACACCTGACTATATACTTGTAGATAACTGAGCCATTCACCTTAAATATTACTATCCTTAATATTTGTTTCTGCTCTTCCCAACACAAATAGGGTCTACAGAAAAGAAACGATCTTTTCAATCTTACAACTGGACAATTATTATATTCTTAGTATTATGTTATTACCAAAATCGTAAGATTAAACTAACCATGTAAGAAGTTAGACAGAATTTATCCACAGGTTAGTCAGGAAAAAAAAAAACTCCCTTCCTTATGAAGTAAGTAAATAGTTTTGGATAGAGTTGGCTTAAGATGACCCCCCCTGCCCCCCACACGCACAAAAGGAAAAATAGCGGTGGGGGGAACCAGAGACAAAAATCCTGTCAGTCCTGGAGATTTCCCCCCAAATAACTCTGTTTATGTGTGTGTGTACATGTGTGTGTGCGCGCCCATAATCAATCAATCAATCAATCAATCAATCAATCAATCTGTAAACTCTTAGCCAGCTGTGTCTTACCTCAGAGAAATAGGCAAAGAAAGATGCTATTCTCACATGAAATGGTGATATCCAGCTATACAAGCTTGGTAATAATCCTTAGTCAGAGAACAATGCAATAAGATACCCCACCCCTCCTTTTAACACCTTTCTTTCACTGTCCTGTGGACGCTGGACTGGGAAACCTTAATAATAATATTTTGGAATTGTCCTTCTCCTATATATAAGATGAGTTTTCAATGACATAAATGAAACACAGAACAATGTGAAGGGAATTGTGATGTGTAGGAATCAAAACACAATGTAGTGAACGATGAGTTCATTGTCAAGAACAAAACAGTAAATGAATTATAATCTACAGAAAAATTAATAACAATATTCAGCAACAACAAAGATATGTTGTTCTTGGCCAGAGTTTTCCCAGCTGTAACATATGGCTGTGAAAGGAGGATTATCAGAAAGGTTAAATGAAAAAGAAAAGTCTTTGAATTGTTGAGAATACCATGGATTTCAAGAACAAATCATTCAATACTAAATGAAGTAAAAGCAACTGCTCGTTGGCTTTACTCATTCAGCCACAAAGAGTGAGTGTACTAATAAGCACAAGAATTTACAATTTGGCCTATTCCTAAAGAAGACAAAGGGAATGACTTTTGATAATGAAATTTAGTCTTGCACTTAGTGGAAGATCTAAGGAAAATGAGCAGAAGTGGCCATTTCTGAATACTTGAGAGAAAATTTCTACAAAAAGACTTTGCTTTAGAAGGTTCAAAATGTGGCACTATGTAGATACAAAACCCCATATGTAAATCAAAGAGACTATGATAACAAATCACAAAAAGGTCCAGTGAAAAATATTTCATAATGCTATGAAAATATATATTAAAACATAAAATGCAATAGTAGCATATTAATAACAGGGACGCGGTGGTGCTGCGAGTTAAACCGCTGAGCTGTTGATCGGAAGGTCGGCGGTTCGAAACCGCGTAGCGAGGTGAGCTCCCGTTGTTAATCCCAGCTCCTGCCCACCTAGCAGTTCGAAAACATGCAAATGTGAGTAGATCAATAGGTACCGCTTCGGCGGGCAGGTAACGGCGTTCCGAGTCGTCATGCTGGCCACATGACCCGGAAGTGTCTATGACAACGCCGGCTCCAAGGCTTAGAAACGGAGATGAGCACCGCCCCCTAGAGTCGGACTCGACTGGACTTTACGTCAAGGGAAACCTTTACCTTTACCTTAGCATATTAATAATATGATCAGGAGTGTACATCTGTGATCAGCTAGGCAAATGCTACCAACATAGATCATGCTGGGCTACAATCTATTCTTTTTACAAACTGGGAATTGTTTTCATGAAAGCAGAACCAATGGGCCTGTACCAGCCAAGGCAGGGGAAAGGTGGATTGAGTATGTTTATGGATGACTGGTATAACAATGTAAGTCATTTAGTACACATGCAAGACAAACTGTCAGCTTACATATCCAGATAATGGTGTATAAGGTAACCTACCTCTGCCACTCCTGGCAAAAAGCTGTGACCTTAGTAATTGCTATCACTGTCAGATAAGTATTCTTAAAAGATGTGCCCCCAGACAAGTGCTACAAAATAGACTTCATTTTCTCTACAAGCATATCTTATCTGATCAGGTCAGAAGGTTATTTCTTCATCAAGCACATGCTATAGTGATTATATCTGAACATAATCTTCAATTTAAATGGTCTCATTAAAAGCTATGAATTTTATGGAGTGTAAATGTGGAGAGAGTCTATTAAAATGAACAAAAAAGAGGCAAGTATAATTCTCACAGTAAATTGATTTATCTTTTTTGTCAACTATTCTTCTGGTGGCTGAATAAGAAAAAAAATCAGAAATCATTGTCAAGATAAACCATTCCTGTATGAGCAGTACTCCGTGTTTTGTTTGGAAGAAAAAGAATGGAGTGTCCTTCCTTCTAAGAGCTTTGTATATGTGGCTACAATATGACAAAAAGTTTATGATCCTACTTTCACTTAAACCTGGCCTGCAAATAAAGAGTTGATATTTACCAAATTTGTCACCGCCCATCTCTTCCCACCAGAGGGACTCTGGGCAGTTGATTTGACAAAAGCGTATTTTCACTTAAACCCGGTCTGCAAATAAAGAGTTGATACAACTCGTAGCAGAGGCAACAGCATCAGCGTACGTTTTTCCCAATTTATTTCATTCTGCTAAAAGTAATGATATTATTTTTATCTTAGCACCATATAAAGCTGCCTGAAATCATTTGTTTAAAATGTACCAAGTTTCATATCAGCATCTTGAGGAAAAAAACATATTTGTTTGAAAACTATCTTCGCTCATGCAAATTAGGTCTCTTCAATAGCAAACTGCAATGATTAAACATAATAATATGCTGTGAGAGGGAATCACAAAAAATAATATAATGAACACATTTAAATTAAATATGAAGATTAAAATATTGACGTGGGTTGTACAAAAGCAGTTAACCATTTAGGTAGGGTCAGGGTTTTACTGTTTGTGTTTTCTTGATAACGGTGCTGAACATTCTGTCTCATAATCTCATAATCTACTTTCAGCAGCAAAAGCATTAAAAGCCAATAATTTATATACAGCTCACTATATTAATTTGCGTGCAGTGCTTAAATTTGCTTTTCTAGCAACAATTGGTACTTAAAGCAACTACACAAGGTATCTGCAGCATAGCTGGGGAGGGATATGTTAAAACATGTATTGCGACATCATGATTCAAATTCTTCTACTTACACTTTTAATACTCAAATCCCTTTTGGATAATTTTATTGTTTTATCTACTTTTTTGTATTTTGTATCTGCATTTTATATTGCTATTTCAAAGTTTATACTACCCAGATTGCTAATTTTAATCTCTTTTCTCTCCTGTCACACATGTGTAGCCTAAGCAAGCATCTTAACATTTTTTTGTTTAATATTGTCTTTTAGCCAAAATTCTTTGTTTGTATGTACCTTTCCTAATTACCCCAATATTGTCAATTTAGTTTTGGATATTTGAATACCAATTCCATTATGCAGGTTAATGGCCACAATAAAGTTACTTCAATTTCCCCTTACATATTTAAGTGCAATATTACAGTACAAGGGCAAAAGAATGGTGCTTGCATCATGATGACACAATGCACTTTTCATCATTTTGGCATTGTGGTTAGGTAGCTAACAGTAAAAACAGTTTAATTATACCTACGTTGAAAAACCATTAAAACGCAACAACAAAACAAAAACAAGTAGAACTTTCAAATCCAACAGCCCAAATCCATTTACATATAACATCTGCTTAAATAAAAATGCTTTTGACTCTTATTCTGACCTTCTTTGCAAAAGAGTTTCAGAGCCTGGAGTAGGACTCTTATATTTTTACCAGACCTTGTCATATAGTACCAATTTAGGGCTTTATATATGACAGCGAGCACTCTGAATCATGTCTGGAAACAGATGGTAGCTAGCCATGCATGGCATGATGTGGACACAGGTGGGAGCAGTTTTCAAAGCAACTGCTCCAGCCTTGCAAACAATGCAGCTGCTTTATGATCCAGATGTGATCCATATGCATTTCCATGTGTTACAAAGCACTTCTTTCAAAGGCTCTGCACAGTTCTAGTAGCTATGTAGTTGTTTAAACGATAGAGTCGTATATGACTAGCTTCAGTCAATTATCTGTATACACCATTCTGGAACTTCTGAAGTTTCCAAATTACATGTAGAGAGCATTATAATACATAATTAAAGCTTGGTCACTATGCAAGATCTGCTACTTTTAGGAATAGGAATGATATGCTATGGTTAAGTGTGACAATGCAATCTAAGCCTCAGTGAAAACTTGAGCATGCAAATTCAGAAATTGATCTAGGAGTACCCTGAAACTATATTTTCAGGAAAAGGAAGATCATGTTTAGTGCAGCATGAATTCTTCTTCCTTGATCTGCCTATCAAGAGTAATTCTGTCTTATCTGCAGTAAAACGTTGTCACTCATTTCATTACCACTGGACACTGATTTAGAATTTTAAAAACATCCTTGGATTTTGATACAAGAAAAGGAGCTATGTCATTACTAGTACGTAGGCTGTAAGGACCAGTAAAAATTCAATCCATTTTATCATCCATGTTTAGAGGGTCAGATTCTGTCCAGGTTTCTAAATGGATTTTGAAAAAATCCATAGGCACACTTGAAATTTTTATGTTTGCAACATCCCTAACAGAAGAAGCTTTTATATGAATCTTCCCCTAATTTGCAAAGATATTAACATATATAAACTGCGCAACAGCTTTTTAAAAGTGCAAATTTATTTAATGTCATTGTTAGTTACATTAATTTCTCCAGTGCAGGCTTTTAAAATGTCAATTTCACAAATATACAATCATTTTCCCCTCTGTTTATCTAGAACATTTATATGACCATCGAACTCAAACAGTGTGATGCTGGGTAGCGTACAAAAATAATCAAGCAACAAATACAAAAGAAAACAACACATACCATTAAAATCCAACTAAAACAATACATGGCACCCAGAATTAGAATATACTATAGTTCATTCAATTGGGAGCTCTGCTTATCCTAACCCCAAAGGCCCAAGGAAAGAGCCATGTTTTGACTGCCTTTCTGAAGGCCTGCAGGGTTGAAGCTACTGTTATGTCGGGGGAAGACCATTCCAAAAGGTAACTACATAGTTACTAATGTTTGCGATTTCAAAAAAATTCTTTTTCAAACATAATTATAATGAACTTTTAATTGGAGAAAGATGGGTATTTCCAGACTCCATTTAATGGGATCACGCTTCATCAGCATATTAGTAGCATAAAGGGCTCATCCACACAGGTTTCTTGTTGCAATGTGAAGATGCCCTCCTTACCATTTGATTAGGACACATCCTCACACTGGAGCCTCCATCTCATTGCCAACCCACCTCTGAGGTAGACTGAAGTCAGGCTAAGGTAGTCAGCATGTAAACAGCATCTTTCTTCTTGGAGTGGCAGAAGACTTCCTGTGTGGACACTGAAGGTGTATAGAGGAATAGCCTGTATATGAAGTGTTCCAGATTGGCAATCTGCTCTGTTCCAACTGGCTGCAGAGGTCTACTGGGAGATCACACTTCCCATCCAATGACTGAGCCCCATGAATTGCTCTTCATTCTTGATTTGTCTGCTGGAAACTCCACAGCTACTTTCTTTATTTCCTTCTCTTTCTTATATGGGCAGGCCAAACAGTTGATCTATTGCTCTTCCAAATAAGAGTGGGAGCAAAAGAGTCACCAAGCTTGGCTGGCTGCAATTAGCAACTGCAGCATGAAACTTAAAAGGATTTGCTTGGTTAAGAAACATTTTTGGGGAGGAGACACCCAATGCTGCTGGATTACTTGACAGAAGCTGATCTTCTTACTTTCTATTCCACAGGGTCCAATGCTAGCTATCTACTCAAGCAGGAACCAGCATTAGTTGTTAATATAATATTAATCTTTTAATATCAATATTAATCTTCTGATGTATAGGGGTAATTTCCTGAATCTCTCTTTTTAGGTTTAAGGAATAAAAAGAGGATCAGGCTGGAGAGGGAGGGAAAGAAGTCATGCCAGGGTTATGGAAAATGAAACCACGTGTTTGTTTCATGTTGAAACATCTCACTGAGAAAATAAGATGTTTGGGGAGGGGAGGTAACATGCAACTTAGCATGGCTTCCAGCATTTGAATTGGGGGAAAGGATAACAGGAACTATTGGCAAATTGTCAAGTTAAGCAGAACCTCTTTTAATAAATGTGGTTGTGGAGATCTTCATATTAAACTGGATTTCATTTTTAAAGCATCATAGCAGTCAATTCTATATTCTGTTTTAATACAGATCTTTCCTTAACTCTTTCTCTTCCCCAACTAGTTAAGTACATCTCAAATTTAGCCTCAGCTTAATGATTTCACCTGAAAACAGGAGAATTCTCTAAATAAATTCTGCAGTGGCCCCAGGAATTGTTCCCCTTTGGGTCTGATTTTGGGGGGGGGGTTGGAATCTGTGGGGATCTGGATGTGTTATTTGTACTTACACCTCAGGAGAAGACTACCTGCCCCACGCCTCAACGAATTGTCTTTCAGTTTCCACAGAAATGTTTAGCAGCCTAACTCCAGAAGAGAAAAAAAAATAACACTTGAGGCTTCAGTCAGAATTTCACCTGAACTTTCTTCCATTAGCAGATGAAGTGGTATGAGAGGAGACAAAAAAACTATGAGAGAGAGAGAGACAGAGAGATGACATACGATATATGATATATAGATATATGACATATGATATATGATATATATGCTGTATCTGTGACTATCAGCCTCATATGGAGAAAAATGCCCCTGCCATAATAATTATTCAAGTCAATATATCTAGGAAATAATGAAAATGATAGCTTGAACTCTGAAACCTGCCTGCCACATATTCAGGACAGCAGTTGATTGTGGGTCTTCCTTTTGATAGGTGATGTTAGGAAGAGGAGAAAGGATGGCCAGCAACCCACTAATCGTTTTCTTGAAAGTAACCCATAGCAAAAATGGGTATGATCAAAAACAAAGATGGCAAGGACCTAACAGAAGAAGAAGAGATCAAGAAAAGGTGGCAAGAATATACAGAAGACCTGTATAGGAAGGATAACAATATCGGGGATAGCTTTGACGGTGTGGTCAGTGAGCTAAAGCCAGACAGCCTGAACAGTGAGGTTGAGTGGGCCTTAAGAAGCATTGCTAATAACAAGGCAGCAGGAGACGACGGTATCCCAGCTGAACTGTTCAAAATCTTGCAAGATGATGCTGTCAAGGTAATGCATGCTATATGCCAGCAAATTTGGAAAACACAAGAATGGCCATCAGACTGGAAAAAATCAACTTATATCCCCATACCAAAAAAGGGAAACACTAAAGAATGTTCAAACTATCGAACACTGGTACTCATTTCACATGCCAGTAAGGTAATGCTCAAGATCCTGCAAGGTAGACTTCAGCAGTTCATGGAGCGAGAATTGCCAGATGTACAAGCTGGGTTTAGAAAAGGCAGAGGAACTAGGGACCAAATTGCCAATATCCAATGGATAATGGAAAAAGCCAGGGAGCTTCAGAAAAACATCTATTTCTGTTTTATAGACCACTCTAAAGCCTTTGATTGTGTGGACCATAACAAATTGTGGCTAGTTCTTAGTGGTATGGGGATACCAAGTCATCTTGTCTGCCTCCTGAAGAATCTGTATAACGACCAAGTAGCAACAGTAAGAACAGACCACGGAACAACGGACTGGTTTAAGATTGGGAAAGGAGTAAGGCAGGGCTGTATACTCTCACCCTACCTATTCAACTTGTATGCAGAACACATCATGCAACATGCTGGGCTTGAGGAATCCAAGGCTGGAGTTAAAATCGCTGGAAGAAACTTTAACAATCTCAGATATGCAGATGATACCACTTTGATGGCTGAAAGCGAAGAGGGACTGAGGAGCCTTATGATGAAGGTGAAAGAAGAAAGTGCAAAAGCTGGCTTGCAGTTAAACCTCAAAAAAACCAAGATTATGGCAACCAGCTTGATTGATAACTGGCAAATAGAGGGAGAAAATGTAGAAGCAGTCAAAGACTTTGTATTTCTAGGTGCGAAGATTACTGCAGATGCTGACTGCAGTCAGGAAATCAGAAGACGCTTAATCCTTGGGAGAAGAGCAATGACAAATCTCGATAAAATAGTTAAGAGCAGAGACATCACACTGACAACAAAGGTCCACATAGTTAAAGCAATGGTGTTCCCCGTAGTAACATATAGCTGCGAGAGCTGGACCATAAGGAAGGCTGAGCGAAGGAAGATAGATGCTTTGGAACTGTGGTGTTGGAGGAAAATTCTGAGAGTGCCTTGGACTGCAAGAAGATCCAACCAGTCCATCCTCCAGGAAATAAAGCCAGACTGCTCACTTGAGGGAATGATATTAAAGGCAAAACTGAAATACTTTGGCCACATCATGAGAAGACAGGACACCCTGGAGAAGATGCTGATGCTAGGGAGAGTGGAGGGCAAAAGGAAGAGGGGCCAACCAAGGGCAAGGTGGATGGATGATATTCTAAAGGTGACGGACTCGTCCCTGGGGGAGCTGGGGGTGTTGACGACCGACAGGAAGCTCTGGCGTGGGCTGGTCCATGAAGTCACGAAGAGTCGGAAGCGACTAAACGAATAAACAACAACAACCCATAGTACCTTCTGTGAGAGCAGCAATGTTACCGCCGTCATTGGTGAAGGGTGGGGTCGGGGATAAGAGGTTTTTACATCAGCAAGGATAACAGGAAAGCACATTTTTTTTGCTGTGTGAATAAGCCCACAGTCAACTCCTGATTTAGGAATTAACCACTGACAAAAATAGCACGGGTGCTGAATTGAATAAATAGCCATTTTTTTATGAAACAGTGCCGAATATTCAGATTTTAAACCTACCAGGTCACACTCCTAAGCATGTTTGCTTTATGGAAATTCTGTCACCATAAAAACTACAGCAAACATAGCTTGTGAATTGGACTAAGTCTGCTAGATACTTTGGTATGTTTATCCTATGAGATGAATCCATCACAGCTAGATACATTTAACATTAAATATATGGTCTAACATCAGAGGTGAGGGTTTTTTGTTTGTTTGATAACATAAAATGCTAAAATTGGGTACAAAGAAATCTCAAGAGAAAATAAGATTTGTGTACTTCCTTGCCAAACTGAAGGGCTAAGGTGTATTCCAAAACAGTTATGGCATGCAGCCACCCCCCCAAGAAAGCTATTATTTCACATACAGAATAAAACACTAGAAAAATTTGACAATGAGACATTTGCAACTTTTTCCCTAAAAAACCGAAGTATTAAGATATATCTCTAAACGGTTAAGAAAAGTCAAACATGTTACAAAATATTAGAATACAACTGTTGCTTCCAAGGATTATGCATAGATAAACAACTTATATCCAAAAAAAGTAGCCAGTTTTTTCATCACTTAAGCTTTTGTGGTCAAAAGGTGGTAGATAGATAGATAGATAGATAGATAGATAGATAGATAGATAGATAGATAGATAGATAGATAGATAGATAGATAAAAGGCACTTCCATACTACAGTGTTTCTACTCCCCCAATCAACAGTTGGAAGCCAATTTGCAATCATTTTCACTTGTACCAGCCTCAAAATGCTAAGAACATGCTTAGGCCAATCAGTATTCCCCCCAGCTGACCAGCAGAAGAGTGTAAAGAACAGCATTCAATCAGTGCCCTGCCTGCTGAGCCACTCCAGGTCCCTGAGTAACAAAAGACCCTTCAGCCTCATTCCACAGAAAATTGTTAGGTAGAATGATCAAGAAAAAGAAAAAATCCATTCCTTTGTTGCATTTAAAATTCTTTGAAGATGAAATGATAGTATCATCTATCATAGATAGATGGAGGGAAGAGAACCGCAGGAGTTGTGAGGTGGAGTGACTCAAAAGTTCTCACTGGTGAGAAAACAGACCACTCGCAAACACAACAAAGCTGCAATGATGCAAAGAAGCAGTTAAAAAAAAACAGCTCAGCATTAGAAAACAGGTAAGCAATCACAGATGTCCAAAGCTGGTTTTAAACAAGAATAGAATCCTTGTATAGAAGAGTCCTGAGATGATTATACAACAAGCAGATAAATACACACCCACACATTCAAACTGTACTTAATCAGTTGAAGTACTAGCCATCCATTCCTCAGTAATCCACTTGGAATATACCAGGCCATCCAATATATATTTATTCCGAAGCAAGCATGGGTAGTTAAATGGAACCCACTTTAGATAGGTTAATATGGAACTACAGTATAGCCTAGGGACGCGGTGGCGCTGTGGGTTAAACCGCTGAGCTGTCGATCGGAAGGTCGGCGGTTCGAAACCGCGCGGCGGGGTGAGCTCCCGTTGTTAATCCCAGCTCCTGCTCACCTAGCAGTTCGAAAACATGCAAATGTGAGTAGATCAATAGGTACCGCTTCGTCGGGAAGGTAACGGCGTTCCGAGTCGTCATGCTGGCCACATGACCCGGAAGTGTCTATGACAACGCCGGCTCCAAGGCTTAGAAACGGAGATGAGCACCGCCCCCTAGAGTCGGATTCGACTGGACTTTACGTCAAGGGAAACCTTTACCTTTACCTTACAGTATAGCCTGAATATGTTAAGAGTTGTAGACTTGTTTATATTCTCCATTATACATTTGCTGCTCAGAATTATGAAGAAAGTAAATATTTTTAATATGGCTGAGAACATTAAACTATAGTAAATTGTTACTTAATTTAAACATTTACTGATTTTCAACCCTTAGCATAAATTGTTAGAATTTTTTATTTTATTTATTTTATTTTCTATCCCTTCATTATTTTTAAAAATAACTCAAGGCAGGGAACATACCTATACTCCTTCCTCTTCCTATTTTCCCCACAACAACAACACTGTGAGGTGAGTTGGGCTGAGAGAGAGTGACTGGCCCAAGGTAACCCAGCCGGCTTTCAGGCCTAGGGCGGGATTAGAACTCTCAGTCTCCTGGTTTCTAGCCCGTTGCCTTAACCACTAGACCAAACTGGCTCTCTAAATTTTCCCATTTAGCTTTATAAATAAAATGAAGGCATCCATGTTTGAACAGACTGCCAGAAGGATAAATTCAGGACTACATATTGTAGAGTATATCCTGTTCCCTAGATTATTAGTCATTATTCTTCCTGACTTTATTAGCAGTTTCTGCTCAAAACATTTAAGACTAATGAGGCATTTGTTCTCAATCAAGAAGCTATGTGTGAATATAGTTTCACTTTCAAGAACAAGACAGATAAATTATTAAACTCAGTTCTTTTATTTCTCCAGATGATACATGGCCACGCATTTTCCCTCTCCCCCTTGATTTTCTTTAAAGCAGCCCCACACCAAAGATGGATTATATAGAACTCTTCATCTTCCTCAGTAATTATTAGCAGGCACATAGTAAACAGTGCAAAATAAATAAATAAAAATGCACATAATCTTTTGAAGGGATGTGACACATCTTGAATGATGCAGGAATTGAGCTACTGTGAGTATTGCAATAAGGAATGCCTGTGGTGATGACTATAGGTAGTTAAGCTATTCATTCATAGATACCTCTTTAGATCACTTCTGAAAAGGACTAAAAAGAGGGGAAAGCAGATATGGACTAGAAATTGTTCTGTAACTGCATTTCATTCCTCATACCACATACAGTATGTTGTAATATATTTGTTTATATGGAACTTGCTATATAACATACTTATTTGAAGCAAAAAGACACATTTGGATTTCCCTCTAATGATTACCTTTCTAGTCTGTATATCTACTGTATATTGCAAATTCAAAGCTACTTAGCAATCATTATGCTAATTATATAATTTGATCTAGTTACTCCTAAATAGAATAGTAAACATTTCTGCAGGAAAAAAAAATGACCCCAAGGACATTACCCAGCTATAATCTAAAAAACTGCAGAATAATTTCTATATAGAATATATATCCAGTGAACATTAACATTATTTTTAAAAAGTACCTACAAAAATATAATAGCAAATACAAATTGAAGAATTCTATGACAAATTGGAACACGTGCTAAATGCCATTTAGAAGGAATATAGTACTACAGGTAACTAGAATGTAAAACTGGAGAAATTGAAGAACTAGAGATAACCAATTGAGCTTTGTGAAGAGAATGCTATGTTCACTGCTAACACCTGCTTCAAGTAACATAAATGCAAACTCTATACTGGACATTACCTGTTGGGTAACATTGGAATCAAATCAATTAATAATTCAAAATAGAAGATGGAAAAGTACAACCCAGCAGAATACTTCCAGATGTTGATTATGGAACAGGCCATGAATTATTGATATCAAATATTTTAGAAAATTAAAGGGAGTAGGTATGCCAGAGAGGTGTACCCAAAATTTCAGACAGGAAAAGACCCAAATAGTTTTTAGAGCAAGGGAAGCCACTTTTCCAAGAAAAGATAGAGAAAGTCTTAGGCAACAAGAAGGACGTACAGGGACTGAATGCAACAGGTTTTCAACATCAAGCAAAAAAAGATAAAGATAGCTTGATAAAGAATGCCAATAAACAGAAAAAAAAATAAGAGAAGGTAAATAAAAGATGTTTTAAAAGATGTGAGAAAATAGAGACTAATAAACAGTGAAACGTAAATGATATCTGAGGCAAAGTTAAAAAAGATGGAAAGAATATACTGAAACACTTTGTAAATAGGATTATAGAATGAATAAACATTTTTGGAGAGAGAGATGGAACTAACTTCATTAGAAAATGACAACAGGCAATAGACCAGCCATCAATTAAGAAAGCACCAGCCACAGATGAAATACCCACAGAACTGTTTAAAGTTGCAAGAGAATAAACAATTAAAATGCTAACTGTGCTAAGTCAATAAATATGGAACAAGACTCTCTCGCCTAGAGGTTGGAAGAATGTGGTTTATATGCCTAATACTGAAGAAGGAAGATACAGGAGATTTTTTTTAGATTTTTTACCCCACCTTTATTATTTTTATAAATAACTCAAAGTGGGAAACATACCTAATACTTGTCATGTTCACTGTTTCAATGTGCACTGTACATCGTAACGTTTCACATGCCATGGCGCTGACGCGCGTTTCTGTTTGGGAGGGAGCTGCTGTGAAACCTTGTGTCAAGCTCTGTATCTATGTTCATTTCAATGGAATGTGTTTGGGTTATGTGCTCTGCTCAAGGACTTTTCCCGCAGACCATCAGAAACCGTAAGGAGCACCTGGGATTGTGAGCTTGGGAAGATTCTACGGGGGATCTCATTTGTACCGAGGGTTTTTAGTTTGCATTTGGCACGCTTTTTCCATTCTCAGCTTTCTTTGTGATCCTGCATACTATTCTTTAATAAATCAGATATCTTTGTGATCCTGCTTATGAGTCTGATGGTGTTTTAGAATAGGCATTCCTTACATAAAGCTGAGAACCACCAAAGTTGTACCGTTAGCTCCTACCAAGATTAGTTTCTTGTGAGGGAAAACAGTTAACGATGGCCGAATCCAAGCTCACGACCGGGAGACTTGAGGAGCCGACTGGCTTGATGCCCGAGTCAACGGTCAGGAGCGGAGAACTGAGCCTCACCCCAGAACCTTCAGGTTTCCGGCAGGATTCGAGTTCCAGCCCTGAGGTAGAGAAATCTGATGATGGGAGAGCACCAGAGCAACCAGCACCCAGCGAATCGCCCGCAGAGTTGTTCACCTGGGATGAAATGGGAGAACCCCAGCCAGGGACGTCCCAGGCGTCCTGGAAGTATCGGTTCCCACTGACCCCAAACGTAGAATCTACCATGGTATCAACAGGGAGACAGCCTAACACGCGAGGGAGGGAGGAATCTCAAACCCCTGAAAGGCTAAGAGTGGTAGAGGCCAAATTAGAATTGATGGAGTACATGCTAAAAAACCTGTCTCTGTCATGGGGGGGGGGGGCAGCTGAGGTGCAAAGGAGATTCCAGCTCCACACAATCATCCTCCATCCCCTCACCCAGACCGCCGGCAGAGCAGGGCCGGAGATGGCGCCGGGATGAATCTCCACCCCGCAGAGTTCGACCATCAGTGTCCCCACCTCGAGGAGGGAGAACTACTGTAACCTGGGGCCCAACCACTCAAGCAGCCGCTGATTCAGCTCCAACAGGACTGGGGGTGAAAGACTTTTCTGTCAAGTTTGATGGGGATCCAACTAAGTTGTCTTTCTTTCTCACTAATGCTAAAAGTTACATGAGGCAGTTTGGACCATACTTCCCTTCCGAAGAGGCTAAAATAACTGCCATTGCCACCAAGCTGAAGGGACGAGCGGCTGACTGGTATGTTCAATTAAGTGAGGCTGACTCCCCTGAGCTTGAGGGTTTTGAGGAATTCATGTGGGCGTTGAAGCTGCATTTTGAGGATCCTCTAGTCAAGGCAAGGGCTAAAAAGGCACTGAAGGATCTTACCCAGGGCCAACTATCTGTAGCTGATTACGCCCTGGAGTTTAAGGCTTTAGCTGGGAAAATCCCCGACTGGTCTCAGTCAACCTTAATAGAACGGTTTAAAGAGGGACTCAACAGGGATGTCCTGTGGTGGGCGTTGTGTAGAGATGACCCAGAGACATTGTATGAATGGATCTGTCTGGCCGGCAAAGCTGAGCACGCCCAGCATACCTACATGCAAACCAAACGACCTGAAAAACAACCAACCACCATGAGGGGACCCCAAAGTGCTGCAACTGCTGCCTGGCCAGGCTATAGAGCCTGGGAAGAGGAGAGAGATCGGTGCTATGCGAGGGGTCAGTGTCTCCAATGCGGAAAGGAAGGGCATCGAGCAGTTGATTGCCCAAAAGCCAAGGCTGGAGATCGAGCGGGCAAGCTGCCGGCCAAATCGCCGCCCTCCTTGCGGCAGATGACAGCAGCCAAGGGGACAGCCGACGCTGAGGAAGTACTCTACTTCTTGGGAGAGGCTGAAGATGACTCTAAGGAGCTGGCAGGAAATGCAAGCCACCTGCCATGAAGAGTGCCTGCGGGCAGGTGGAGGAGGATGGGTGCGAGGATGCTATGGTGAGTGCTGACTGTCCCACTCTAGCAGTAAAAGTGAAATTGGGCTCCCACACAAAGACTACAGAGGTCTGGGCTTTAGTTGACTCTGGGTGTTCCAGGTGTCTGATTCACCCTGATCTGGTTGCTGCTTTGGACCTGCCTAGCTTTCCCCTCCAGCAGCCTTTGATCTTCACACAGTTGGATGGTTCAACGGCGGGGGGGGGGGGGGGGCGGCGACCCATTTCACTGGAACTGTCACAATGCAAATGGGCAGCCACCGTGAGACTTTAAAATTTATAGTGGCACCTGTTGGCAATCCCTTGGTAATTCTGGGGATTTCCTGGTTGACCTATCGAAGCCCACATATAAATTGGGAACACAGAACTCTGACTTTTAAGGATGGGTTTTACCAAGCCCCTACCACGGAGAGGGCTTCAAGTGCGGGGGTTGGAAGGGCTGCAATTGCCATGCCATGCCCTAGTTTGGCACATTTAGAAGGCTTGCCCGATCGATACCAAGATTTTGCAGACGTCTTTGGAGAAATGGAAGCAGATCAGCTACCCCCCCATCAGAAAACTGATTGTGCCATAGAGTTGGTTCCTAACGGTCAATTGCCCAAACCAAAAATTTATCCAATGACTCAGAAGGAGCTTGGGGCATTACGGGACTTTATTGACAAAAATCTGCCAAGGGGGTTTATTGAACCTGCAAATTCCCCAGTTGGGGCACCTGTGCTATTCCAGGAAAAGAAAGATGGCACACTTAGACTCTGTACGGACTATTGGGGGTTAAATTCCATCTCAATCTGCAACAAATACCCTCTGCCACCCATGAAGGACATGTTAGCTCATTTGTCAAAGGGCAAGATTTTCTCCAAGCTTGATCTTCGTGAAGCCTATTTTCACATCCGCATATGAGCTGGAGATGAGTGGAAAACCGCTTTTAATTGTCCACTGGGTTCATTTCAGTACAAAGTCCTCCCTTTTGGGTTAGCAGGGGCACCCAGAGTCTTCATGCAATTGATTAATGAAATATTACATGATCATTTGTTTAAAGGGGTCCTGGTTTATTTGGACGATGTGCTCATTTACACTGAATCCGAGGAGGAACACGAACGCCTTCTCAAACAGGTGTTAAGTAAGCTTAGAGGTGCCAAGCTTTATGCCAAGCTTTCCAAATGTGAGTTTCACAAAACCCAACTTGACTATCTAGGCTATAGGGTATCTGACAAGGGCATTGAAATGGACCCTGAAAAAATTCAGGCAATTTTAAGTTGGGAACGTCCCCGCACCCAGAGGCAATTGCAAAGTTTCCTAGGGTTCAGTAACTACTATCGGCAATTTATCCAGGGGTTTGCTGAGATTGCTTGCCCCTTACTGATTTGCTCCATACCAAGGGTTTGAGGGAGACACGCAAGGTAAAAAACCCTGGGGCAGTGCTGAATTGGACGCCTGAATGCCAGGCAGCATTTGAGAAGTTAAAAACTCTCTTCACTACTGAGTCTATTCTACAGCACCCTGATCCTGAACGCCCCTTTGTGGTCCAAGTTGATGCTTCTGACTCCTCAGTTGGGGCTATATTGTTACAGAGAGATTCTGGAAATCACTTGAAACCCTGCGCTTATTTGTCCAGAAAATTTTCTGAAACTGAACGCCGGTGGCATGTTTGGGAAAAAGAGGCTTTTGCTGTAAAAGCCGCTTTGAAAGCCTGGCGTCACCTCCTAGAAGGTGCTAAATGCCCTTTCAAGGTTTGGACTGATCACAGAAATTTGGAAGCCCTCCGCACCCCCTGGCGTCTCAGTCCTAAACAAATTCGCTGGGCTCAATTTTTCAGTCGCTTTAACTTCCAGCTAAAATTTATTCCAGGAAAGAAAAACTTTCTGGCTGATGCTTTGTCACGTTTACCTCAGGACCTTGACCACGTGGCAGATATAGTTGGAACTGTTCTCACTGAACCACAACTGGGCTTGGTTGCCATCACTCGGAGCCAGACCCGTGCGCAGGCAACCCTGCCCCCAGCCCCGTCTGGGAAGCGGAGAGTGCAAGTTCCTTGTCTGTTACAGAAGGACTTTCTCCAGGTGCTGAAATCTGACACTTGGTTGCTAGCTAATAGAGACAATGCTTCTTTTGAAAACGGTCTGTCGTGGGTGGAACACCGCCTCTATGTGCCTGAAATTTTAAGAGCTGATGTTTTGCAGCGTTCCCATAATGATAAACTTGCTGGACACTTTGGTTTTGTCAAAACCTTGCATTTGGTTCGCCATCAATTTTGGTGGCCAACCTTAAGGCGTGATGTAAAAGACTATGTTGCTTCCTGTCCCGTTTGTGCCATGTCAAAGCGTAAAGGAGGTAAACCACAGGGGCTTCTACAGCCAGCGGCCAGCCTATCCCACCCCTGGGATGAGATTTCTATGGATTTTATTGTGGACCTACCTCCCAGTCAGAAGAAAACTGTCATTTGGGTTGTAAAAGATTTTTTCTCCAAACAAGCCCATTTCATTCCATGTGCGTCCATCCCGTCGACCCCGCAACTGGCCCACCTATTTCTCATCCACATCTACCATCTCCACGGTAGCCCCTCCCGTTTGGTCAGCGACAGCGGGACACACTTCACTTCCCAGTTTTGGAAATCATTTTTAAAATTGATTGACATCAAACAGGCGCTGTCCACATTGTCGCATCCTGAGACTGACGGATCTACTGAGGTTTTGAACTCCACCCTTGAACAATTCCTTAGAGCATACATAAACTACCATCAGGACAATTGGGTGGACTTGCTACCTTTTGCTGGCTTACAACAATGCTGTCCATCAAAGCACCAGACAAACCCATTTTCGTGTGGTTTCTGGTCACGACTTTTTTCCCATCCCTGAGCTGCCACAAACCCCTCCCCAATCCTGTTCTGCCTCTGACTGGGCTGTTAAGCTGGCTGGTTCCTGGCCGGTGATTCAACAGGCTTTGGCTGATGCCCAGGCTGCTTACAAGTTTCAAGCTGATAAACGTCGTTCTTTGCAACACAATTTCAAAATTGGAGATCAAGTATATCTCCCTACCAAATTCATCAAGTCCCCACAACCCTCTAAAAAAACTTGCTCCCAAGTTCATTGGTCCTTTCCCTATTGTTGGTCTTATCAATCCAGTTACTGTTAAGTTGGACCTGCCTCACAATTTGAAACGCTTGCACCCTGTTTTCCATTGCAGCCTGCTCAAGCCTGTCCACCACTCTTCCCGCTGGCATCCCCAACCTCCTCCTCCTGCTCTGATCATGATTGACAGCCAACAGCACTTTGAAGTCAAGGAGGTCGTTGATTCTCGCAAGCTTCGAGGCACCCTCCAGTACCTGATCCGCTGGAAACACTTTCCTCATCCTGAATGGGTGCCTGCTCGCCACGTTAATGCTCCTGATTTAGTTAACCATTTCCACTTGGCTTACCCTTTGAAGCCTGCTGCTTAGTGTCTTTCTTTTGGGGGGGCAGTATGTCATGTTCACTGTTTCAATGTGCACTGTACATCGTAACGTTTCACATGCCATGGCGCTGACGCGCGTTTATGTTTGGGAGGGAGCTGCTGTGAAACCTTGTGCCAAGCTCTGTATCTATGTTCATTTCAATGGAATGTGTTTGGGTTATGTGCTCTGCTCAAGGACTTTTCCCGCAGACCATCAGAAGCCGTTAGGAGCACCTGGGATTGTGAGCTTGGGAAGATTCTATGGGGGGAGGGATCTCATTTGTACCGAGGGTTTTTAGTTTGCATTTGGTGCGCTTTTTCCATTCTCAGCTTTCTTTGTGATCCTGCATACTATTCTTTAATAAATCAGATATCTTTGTGATCCTGCTTATGAGTCTGATGGTGTTTTAGAATAGGCATTCCTTACAATACTCCTTCCTCCTCCTATTTTTCCCACAGCAATAACCCTGTGAATTGAGTTGGGCTTGGAGAGAGTGAGTGGCCCAAAGTCACCTAGCCAGCTTTCATGCCTAAGGCGGGACTAGAACTCATGGTGTCCTGGTTTCTAGCCTAGTACCTTAACCACTAGAAGAAACTGAACAATTGATATAATTTCTCACATAAACCAAGTGTTGTTTAAGATTAAAAAGAAAGTTTAGAGCCATGCATGGAGAGAGAAATATCAAATGAACAGGCAGGTTCAAAAAAGACAAATAATGGAGAATGCGAGAAAATAGATTATAGACCACAATACCAATGTTTGTAACATGCTATGGGGATATTAAAATGATGACATGGACATGCTGAACTACTTGAGTTATGTCTGATGTAAGTACTTACAGTAAATCGTACCATTTGTGTCATGAGATCATGATGCAATGGTCATCAGTCCCCTCACCCCCGTTCCTTGCTTCCCACTGTGGATGCCAAATGATAGCAAAGCCTTTGATTATGTAGATCATGCCAGAAAGGCTAATGAGTATGTCATACAGTTTCTTATTCTTCTAAGGAAATTTACAGTGAATGAGAAGCTACTAGAAAAATTGAGTTTGGAGAAACAAGATTTTTCAAAATAGGAAAGGAAATGAGACAAGGATACATATTGTCCCTGTATCTATTTAACCTGTATTGCAAATATATTGTAACAATGGCAGGAAATAAAAGTTGAATCAAAATGTGAGGCAAGAACACCAATACATGCAGATAGGCTGATGGCAGCACTTAGATGAAAGTAAATCACACTTAGAATAGTTTATGACAAGAAAAAAAATCTAAAATGTAAGTAAAACTGAAAAGTAGAATATAATGTTGAATTTCAAGAAGACAAAGGTGATATTAATCAGAATGATTAATAAAGCTGATGGCAAAGGCATGAAAGTGGTAGATGGGGCTATCTCTGGGCTCAAGAATAACGGTAGATAATGTGCAGGAGAAGTACAGAGGAGATAAATCCTAGAGAGAAAAGCAATGAAAATATGAAGATATTTGAGTGCCAACAAAGATCAGAATAGTTAAAGCAGTAGTTTTTCCATCACTGTTAATATGTGGCAGTAAAAGCTGGACATTGCAAAGGGTTGAAAGAATGCAGATGCCTTCATATTAGGGATTTGGCAACAGTAACCAAGAGTACCATAGACTGCAAGAAGAATCAATTGGTTGATCCTGGATGACAGAACAACTGCTTGCTTGAGATGATGATTAGCAAGCAGAAATTCATATACTTTGGATGCGTGATTCAAGTGGATGATTGAGCACAAAAAATTACGATGCTTAGCAAGATTAATGTAAGCGCAGAAGATGATGATTAGAATGGATAAAGTAGAAAGACATGATAAATTACTGGAACTGAGGATTGGTTGAGATGGTCCACCATTCTGCTGGTCCACCAGCATGCATCCTCCTTGGATGAATATAACTCAGAAAAAAAGGAACTCAGCTCCAATACCAACCAGATGCAGATGCCACCTTCCTCTCCCTGATATAGAGGATCCTGACCTGGAGCCAGCAGTGTGTATGGAGGATAAGAAGATAGCAAAGCAAAGGAATAGCCACTTGCAGTGGAACCCACCTGATGGGAACTGAAATTTTTCCTTGTCTGACCCCAGGAGATCAGAGGACAGCTTCAATTTCAGCTGTCTCTAGGTGGTAAGTAAAGAAGCCTTAAGGGCTCTACAGAGGGGAGATACTGTGCAGGAACATTTGCAACAGCTGAAGGTGTGTATTATGCATGCTGCACGAATTCTTGACTATTGAACTGGAGTCATCAACTGCACCTGGCTCTGCACTGGAACTTGATCTTTGTATTTGGACCTTTGCATTTAGAGTTTTACTTCAGTATGGCCTCAGACAGTACTACTGCCTGATCCCCTACAAGCCAGATGAAAGGCTGATGCCTGATTTATGACTTCACAAGCAAATACTATGGTGTGTTTTCTGATTTATGATCAACTTGTTTTACTTTCTGCTGGAGCATAGTTAGGCTGTGAAACAGTTGTTCATACAACTGCCTGAGGCTGAGCCCAACTCAGTAGCACCTGACTGACTATACTTTGGTTTTAGATTCCAGCATTAAAACCAGTGAATCTACTCTTACATTGATCAGTTCCTAGGACTATATCACTATGTAGACATGTATAGGTATTTTATTGTGAACCGCCCAGGGTCCGAGTAGGGGAGATGGGTGGTAATAAAAATATGACAAATAAATAGGTATTCTGAATATAATTGAGCTACCTACAAAAGGAAACTTATAATCATTCTCCTTACTAATGCTAAAAGGTACCACACAGTTCCTTGGCTGAAAGAAAACTGACCAACTTCTTGTTAGAGCAGCAAAGCTGTCTATCTCTGTTTACTGAACTGAACTGATAATTACATTCTGACTTAAAAGACACCCTGTCAGTTCTTAGGATTGACTTCTGCCATTCCCCCTCCTTTCTAAACCCACCCACAACTCTACAGGAGCTGTAACAAAAGGGGTTTCATAAGTCCCAGAACTTCTGATTGCCTGATAAGGAACCTTTCACAATTTTCCCAGGCGGCCAGCAAGGGAGGAAAAATTCAATTTTGCCTGTAAAGAATGCCTACCCTGCTAAAATGAAAACATATTACAGATATAGAAATTGACTCTGGGAACATTTTAATAGCAATTCACCGAGCAAACATTGAACTACCTATATGTGTGAATCCCTGTTTTTGTATTAATCTGTTCTAAATTGGTATTTGCCATTTTATTCGCCTGCCTTGGTTAATATGCACATCATATCTGTTTTGTTCTTTACCAACAGCTACAAAAAATTATTGTCCCTTCCAACCCATTCACCTTACTTTTCATAAAAGAGAAAGAAATTAAATTGCTGTGAAAAATACTAATATATTCCATGGTGGGACTGAGGCAAAGTCACTCTTTATGTATCTTGAAAAGCTTCAGTGCAGTGTCCATTGCTAATGCCTGGCATTAGCTTCTGTTCCCAATTTGTGTGGGACGTAGGATAGTTCTCAAGATACATTAGAGGTATAGTAGCTTAAAAACATGTTAAGAAAAAATATAGATACAAAAGTTAATTAGTAAAATAAATTAGCTTTAAAAACCACCAAGTAATCCAGTGTTTAGTTTCTCAGTTTTTACGAGGAACAACCTAGCCCAGGATCTGGGTATCTTTGAGACTGCCCTCTCCCTTCTGTAACTGACCACCCAGTAAGATCTAGAAGAGGTGGCTCTTATCTCTGAGGGACCACAGGGACAGCTGTTACTGTCACTGTCCTCCTCCCTGGGAACAGCATTTCCTCAGAGATCAGATTGTATCCAAAACTGCTAAGGTTTCAACAGGCCATTAAGACTTGGCTTTTTCAGAGGGCCTTGAGGACCCAATTTCAATGCACCAAGAATAGCAGTTTGTGTACTGCTTGTTGTTTCTTGGTACTTTTAGGCAATGTTTTTTTTTAAATGTTACTATTTTTAATCTTGTTATTGGATGACGGAATATTATCTGCCCATAGTCACACATGACTGGAGCGGCATATAAATCAGTGCTTCTCAAGCCTGGGTAAATTATCCAAAACTGGGTAAAAGTGGTTTTGCTTTGGGTAACAACACACGAACCCATTACCCAGTCAAAACAGGGACATCTAAATTGACTTAAAGTGTTTTACCTACATTGGGTAAAAAGGACTTTCCAATAAGAGGTTTTGGGTAATGAAGGAAAAAGTTTGGAAAGCACTGATATAAACCCTAGTAAGTAAGTAAATAATAAATAAATTTGTTTCAAGCATGCCATCATAGCTTTAGCTGGCAAGAAATGTATTTTTTACAAAATGAACAGTAAATTCTGAAGCCCTGTACTACATGTTGAATTTTATCAGCACTCATAATAATAAAGTAGCACACATATATTCCTGCATAATCTGATATTTCTTTATAGCCCATCATGTTTACAAAAAGTTCCCTCAACACACTTTGAATTTGGAACTTTTTCCCCCTTTTATCACCCCTAGAATCATGAAGTGTCTCAACTAGGCTTGAGATAAATGAAGGTGGTTTTCTAGAGTTCGAGGATTGTGTTGTTTTCTGGTGTTGTTATTCTTTATTATGTACAGGATTTGCAGGTGTACTGCAAAAACCTGCTTGATTAAAGGTCATAGTGGAAGAAAGGATAAACATGTATCTAATGAGAAATTTCCATTTTTTTCTTCTGTTTCTTTAAAAAATGCTGTCTTGTCTTTGCTTTTTGCACAAATGGATGATAGTCAAACAATGTAATTCTTTTTTTACTTAAGTTAATAACAGAAATGGTTGTGTACAGATATGGACCACAGACATGATGCAGCTGTGACTGTCAGAACTGAAGGCCCCCTGCTTTGCAATATGAAGTTGGGCTCACTTCTTCTGGCTATTACTTGAGTCCCTGGTTACTTCTACACTACACATTTCAGTGTTGTTGAGGCTTTACTCTGGAAGTGGAATTAAAATGGAGGTTTTAAACAGCAGAGTGCTATGTTATCTGGCAGAGTGCTATGCCTTATTATTGTCCTTAAATATGAAAGATGGCTCAGACTTCAGCAGTTTTATCATCTATAACCTTACAACGTAATTATTCTGAAGATCTTAATTATTAGTTTCATCCAGTTGAGTTTACCATAAAAGAAATTCTTAGAGGAAACTAATAATTACAAAAGGCTTTAGCATCTCTTGTAGAAAAGAAACTAACACTGAAACAATGTAAGATATTCAAGAAGCAAGAGGTAGGCATCCTGAAACCATTTAACTCTGGCCATGAGAAAGCATGAACACAGGAAGAAGATTTTCATTAAAAATACACTAGCATTCCCAAACTCCCACATAAAATACATTTTTAAAATAGAAGAACATGGAAAACACTTGCATTATCTTTACATTATAACACTAAGATCTCAATAGAAAGAAAGATTTCAAATGATTGCTGTTTTGGGGCATATAGTGTACTCAGTGTGCTTCTTTTACATGTCAATTAACTGTGTAATAATGAATTCAACAATGGGTTTCAGTCTACTACTTTGCACCTATGAACTTAGCATTTACCTTTCACTGATACCAATCTTAAATTTCAGTCTTTTCGTGTAGTTACAAAGGGAGGTAATAAATTATTGGCAGTCCATTAATCTTTCTGCATGGCACATATGTGCAGAATATGTGCAAAATTGGAATAATTCATGCAGTAACTCAGCAGTTTAACAGAATGGTATCAAAAAGTCTGAGCTGTTTAGCGAATGTTTGGATCTAGCTGGCTGCCAGCAGCATTGCAACAACAAATAATGAGAGGGATATCTGATGACTATTAGTTACAAGATATTCAGTATTTGGATGTTTTTTCAGTTGCTGTTAAATTATATACCTTATTTACCATACACCAAACTCAGATCAAAAATTCAGTTTGAACAATAATAATTAAAACAATATGCTAAATACATAAAATAAATATTTGCTAGCTCTGAGTGGATGTATGAGACAAATACATTTATGTTTTACTGTCACATATAATCTGGAGATTTAGTTGGCTGGGATTATGAACAATTAAATGTAGTTCATAACTTACAGCCATCCAGGCTCCTCTTTTGCATCGACAACACAGCCATTCATCATGGATTTCATGGGAAGGAATACCATAGCAACCTATAATGAAAGAGAAGAGATGGTACAACAGATTCTGTACTTTGTTATCTATCTAGCTAAACAGGTAACTGAACCATTAAAAAAAAGACAGTATATTTGTACACTATATGATTAAAGGAAATTAAGAACAAGCATTCTCTCAAGAATATGCAGCTGAAATATGTATCTTAGCAACAGTTCTCATTCCTAAAAGCAGTCAGGTTGTGTTTAAAAATTCTTTGACTATGTTAGGTTGCCTATTAATCCAATGTACTTGCCATGTGATAAAATTACAACTTGAACACAATAGCAATAATGCTCTATAATATAGGGCCAGTGCTGTGTACTGATCAATGTTATGTTTCAATCAAGTAGCTCAAGTGTTCTAAGCTTTTAGGTCATGCAACATTATTGCAGAACTATAGACTCATGAAAACAGGACAGCTTAATTATTCAAATAATCCTCTATTTCCCCAGTATACAATATTAAAACTCATTTTCTGATTTCACCAATATTAGGCTCTTTCATTTTCTGATACAGATTATTTCTATATAATCATACATTTCCTCTAGGAGTAATGATAGGTTAATTATTGTGGTTACTCAAAAATTAGCTGAACAATACAAACAAAATGAAAGTGGAAATATAAGTAGGCTATGATACATACTTGCATGGACCCGTACACAACATTTTGCACAGGATATTAACACACTTGTTCCATCTTCTTCAATAAAGCCATTGGATGGATAGTTTTCAGTATTCTCCTCGCTATAAATAAAACATATCTCTGGAATAAGTGGTTTTGTCTTTTCACGGGACACACACATTTCTTTTTCTTTCGTTTCTGACCAAGCATATATTTCTTCATTAGGTTTATCAGCCTGAAAAATAATTTTAAATAGAAAGATATTTGCTCATTTTTCTTCTGTTTTGGTAAGTTCCCCATCATTTAATAATATTACATACAATGCAATTTGCTTTTTGAAATTTTGATTTTTTAAAATTAGAAGTTGAAGCAGACTTTGGCATTTATTTTAAATCTTTCTTCTTTCTGTCACTGCATTCAAGTCTTACTATTATTTTAATTTGTAAAACAGGAAAAGAGCAGAAAATAGCATACTGACACTTAGGGAAGCATCAATCTTCATCTGTGAACTAAAACTGCATCTGCTGTAGCCAGGGAGCATTCGATGAAGACCTAGAAACTTTTATCTCATGAGGTGTACAGCAAAATATGTCATCCTTCTATAGCTGCTGAACATGAACTAGACTGGATTTAGATTCAAAACAAGATCTAAGCTCTAGTCAAGAATGGAGACGAGGCTACTTAACTACCATTCAATGTGACGTTCAGCCTTTCATAAATTGGAAAACGTAAGGGATGATTAGTACAATATATGGAGGAAGTGAAAGGGAGAACCGTAGTTCTTTGGAAGTCACAAACTTTTTTAGCAAATAGAATGGAATGAAAATGGCAAGTGAAAAGTTTTGTAAGAATAGAGAAAGATTACAGAGAAAAGAATATCACAGCTATCAGTGTATCCAAGCTTATATTTATTTTGTTTAGCAATATGGGGAAAGTAGCCTATTATCCATGATTATATATCATTAATATCTGAACAGCCAAAGCTATGGTAAACGCACTGGAGAAAATACCCTTATACTGAGAGTTAGTCAAAATAATTGCAATGTAAACACTAGAAAACAAGAAAATACTTATTTCAGTCTGAAATCCAAAAGACGGCTATTTGTGAAACAGGACTTCTGCAGCAGTTGGCCTAATTGTGGAATGCTGTTCTTTAAAAAAACTGACTATCTTCATTATCATGATCATTATTTTGGCTTTTAAAACTTCTCCTGAGATTTTTCAGATCTTATTATGATCTGTTTTAGCTCCATGATTTGTAATAATAGGTCATAATTATAATTAATGTGCTTCATGCTGGGATTTAGGTTATGATGAATGTTTTATATCGTATTTGATTTTATGATTTATACAACACCTAGAGTATCTATTCTGTAAGGTAGCTAATAAATCAAAAGAAATACATAAATAATACAAAACCATTTCAGCTCTCCACAGCAAACAGGAAAGCACCAGTTCTGTGATGTAAGATGGGACTGGAAAAATTTAAATATAACTGCTTATGTTTAAGCAATGTTCTTAATAGAATTTCAAAGAAAAGTTTAAATATAAATAGTTTATTAAAAAATTACAAAATGATCTAATCTTTCCCCTTCATGCACACATGAAAAGGGGCCTGATATGAGAATCAGCTTTGCATAAAATGAAAGAGCAGATCCAGGGTAGGAGGAATGTATATACATTATATAAATCTGAGGATATTAGCCTTTCTACATTGAGGTATCTCTGAAGAGTGAAATTATACTCTCAGGTTTAGGTAATGAATATATATCTATTCCTTCTATTTCCTTTTGTCACATCATGCAAGTAAGCAACAAAGATTATTGCTGAGAGCAAGGATTATACAGTTCTCATTTTCTTGCTTTTTTAATGGTAAGTATTATGGTTCCACATACCTCCCTGGAATTAGAGTACTTATTTTGACATGCTGGATGAAGGTCTATTTACCTTTCAAGCCTTTACATGTTAAGAACACAGAGAACTTCTGTAGTTTCGCAATAAAATAGCTTTATAAGTACTAGAATTTCGGTGTAGCTGTATTCTTATTTTTCAAATAAAAGCTTCCTTACCTTGTAGTAAGGTCTGAGGAGTGTGCAAATGGCACAATAGGGTTCCAACTTGGCAACAGCTGCATTGTACTCCTTTTCAGCAGTGAAATTTGGTACTCTGTTCTGCCAAAGATAAACTAAAGGCTTGGCCCAGGATTCTGTTTCTTGTATTTCCTCTTCAATTAAGAGAACCTCAGGCAGTTCTTAAAAGAAAATGACATACAAAATGACTATGTTCTGAATGTAAGAGCAAACAATGATTTAAGTAGAAGTAAAAAAAAATGGATGGCAACTTCATGAAAACAAATGCATCAGAATAGATACATTCAGGTTTAAGAGGTGGCTTGTACTGCAAAGGTTCAGAGAATTCAAACAATTAACTGGTCCCAATCAAAGCGAATATTTGTAGCTCAGGGTTGAACTGTGGAGTCCTTGGTGCTCTCTGAGCCTTATTGTTTTCTTGCAGATGTTTCATTGCCAGACTAGGCAACATCTTCAGTGCGAAAAGTTAGTGGGCCTTGCTCTCTGTTTATATACTGTGGTTTGTCCAGCTTGTGTTGGTGGAGGTGTTGTTCTCTCCTTGGGAGTTCCTTTATTGGGCTGTTGTTTGCTGCTTGGTTGATTGACAATAGTTCCTTGATTAGGGTATATTGTGCTGTTTGATGGTTCATCTGGTGTTAATTCTAGTGTTAATCTTTGCATATCTGGTGTTGATTGCTGGCGAGGAGGTGTTCTGGTCTTTTGCTTTTCTATTGTCTCTTTTGAATGGTATGTAAATGTTGTTTACCTCTATATATCTGTTGATAGCTGCTTTGTCTGAGTGCCAAGCTTCCAGGAATTCTCTAGTGTTTTTGGATTTGGCTTGGTTTGGGATGTTCACAGTTTCCCAGTTGAAAGTGGTTGAGTCTGTCCATGTGCTGTGAGATTAAGGAGTTTTCATCACGTCTTCTGACTGCTAGTTGGTGTTCGTGGATGTGCTCTGCTCGTCTTCTGCCTGTCTGCCTGTCTGTCCTACATAGTGGCTGTTACAGTCCTTATCACTCAACCCACTACAACCCAGACAACAGAAGCTATGAAAAGGATAACACTGCCATATATCGGAAACATCTCAGAATCCACCAATAGACTGTTATAACTGCATAGCATCACCTTAGCACATAAACCAACTAAAACTCTTCAAAACATCCTAAGTAACCCAAAAGACCAATAGCCCAAGAAGAAAAAACAGGATTTATTTACAACATACAGTGTAAGGACTGTAACAACCACTATGTAGGACAGACAGGCAGAAGACTAGCAGAGCACACTCATCATATCATTGCTGTCAGACTGACTGCTTTTTTGATATGAAAGGAAAAACCTTGTGGGAATTGCATCTACTTAAGCTCCAATAAAACAGAGAGAATGCAAAGGTAAAAGTAACTTTTTTTCTAGCTAACACACAACTTCAGATGTTGTAACCACTCAAAAGAATGCACCAAATGTGACTCTCAAATGTATTTGGTTTGAACCTATTATCAATGCATGGATATGGATTGCTGAGAAACAGAGGTGAGCAGCTATACATTTGCTGAAGATTCTTCAATGCTATTGAGAGGTCAAATAGGGGAACTGAGACTGGAAAGTCTTGTATCCAATTACAATTTTTAGATACTTTTTGTGATGTAGTCTGATCGTAATTTGGAAATGCATATCTCAGTATAATTACTCTTCTGACATATTTGAAAACAGCAATAATTACAAAACCTTTTAATAGTGCTTTTAGTGTAAAACTATCTACTCTTCAAGCATGCAATTGTTGGGAGAGCTCAAATAAATTTGACTCCATGTCACTCTTCTTTACTGTGTTCTCAACATAATGCAAAACAAGCAAATCTAAATACAATATGCCACCTTTATCTCTGAGCTCTGCATGTGGTTTAGATAATTAATTTTTTCTTACAAGTACAAATTATTTTATATTGAAAATGAACTTTAGCTTTTTACTGAAAGTGAATTTCAGCTATTCATGGAATGTTTTATTTTAAAATACAAATTTTAAAAGGTCTAAAAAGCTAAAATAAACACATTTCATTGAGTCAGTGTTGACACCATATTGTGGCTAATTACAATGTCATGGTAATGAAAATCTTAATGTAAGCGAATATGGGGGTGTGGCTAGCTATAGACATGGATGGTATGCTGAGTTGTCTGCTCTTCCCCCGATCTAGCTATTTTCTCAATATAGCCAGTTTACCTTATTAAATATCTTATCAAACAGTAAAATAATTTAAGCAGGATGTTAAGGAACTGTGCAAAAGAAAGGGGATCAAAGTTTATCTTCATGACTTCAGTGATTTCTGAAATAGAAAAAGGAGATTCCATAAATTGTATATCTTCTGGAGCCAATTGTCATGAGCACTGATGGTGAGCAGGAGGGGGCCCCTATCCAGGGGGGAAAATGCATGCGTAGTACTGAGGAGTTAAGCAGCCATTCAAAGAGACACAGATCAGACCCGCCTTGACTTTTGGGGTTTATCTGTCTGGGTTTTTCCCACGCTTCTTCAGTTTGTTAGGATTTTCTGTCTTAGGTAGCAGTAATAAACACTAGAGACCTATTCCTCGTCTCAGCGTGGTTCCTGACTGTTAGGACAGATATGGAGGTAATTGGACAATTAATAAAGCAACTTAAAAAGAATTGAAGACAGAATGGGATAAACATGCTGTGGGATGATACTTGGCAGGTATGTCTAAGCCAATGAATAAACAATTTAAGGAAACATCATGGCAAATAGCAGATATAGCTCAGGTTGCCAGCAAAGCTTATGATATGGCTACCAACAATATTTTAGAGACAGGCAACACTCAAAAGAATATTTCTGAAATAAAGATTGAGTTGGCAGATTTACAGGATCGTAGCAGGAAAAATAACTTAAGGATCAAACGAGTGTCAGAGAAAACTGGAACTAATCTGACTACTTATCTCATCTCTAAAATTAATGACCTGAGCCTTGATTTGAACTTAACAGATAAAGTTATTGAGTGTGCTCACCAGGTTTACTCTTCCAGGAAGACACAGAAACCTAGAGACATTTTGGTCCAATTTGTAAATTCAAATATAAAAGATAAAATTATAAGAAAATCACATGAACTGGAAGAGATTAAATGGGATGGTGGGAGAATATTCTTCTTCCAAGACATCAGCATAGCTACATTGCAACGAAGAAAAGAATTCAAACCACTGACAGAAAAACTTTTACTGAGATGCACAATTTGTCAGCAGAGCTCTCTAACAAGGGATGAAGGAAGCAATCTATGACTTGTCCTTGGAACTGTGGAAAGCTGGCTCAACCACAAGCTGAAGATTAGATAAGAACACTGCACCAAGCTGCGGAGTGAAAGAAATTATATTGACTGTATTACTCTTTTTGAATTTTTAGGTTTAGAGGAAGGGGGAAAAGGAGGGTGTTAAACAAAGAAGAGTAAAGAATTAAATAAAAATGTAGGTAAAATTATGGCTAAGGAACTACTGTAATTAAATCTTGGGGTTTATTGGCTGGTGAGGGGGAAAAGGAATCTCAGTAGGTCATCCCCCCTTAGACCGTGAAGGACCCTCTGTGATTTTTTCACTATCGTTCTAAGTGGGATTGGAGGGTAGGGAGGTTGGACATGGAGTCATGGTCCAGTTTGGGGCATGGTGGGGAGGGATAAGGGTGATTTCCAAAGGAGGGAGGGGGGAGGGCATTAATGCAGGGAAAAGAATACTAATGTTCTACATGCTCTTTATAATATCAGGTAACTTTTTGATAGATTTTGTGAGCAATAAGCTTTCAATCATTTTCTGGATGAGAGATAATTTTATCTATATAGACAAACTAGATACAGACATTCTAAAAATGTAGGTAATGGGAGAACAATGTAAAATTATTTCTTTAAATGTTAGAGGTCTGGGAGATCCTATCAAGAAAAAAAGGACTGTTAATTATGTCAAATCATTTAAACCTCATGTGGATATGTTACAAGAAACACACACAATAAATAGGTTGAATGATAGGTATTTTGATAAATATTTTTTTTGCACAAGGATCTAATAAATCAAGGGGAGTAGCTATTCTTTTCAAACCTGGCATAAATTTCAAGGTTCAAAAGATTCTGAAAGATAGGGAAGATAGATAGATATATTTATAGAAGGGGAATTTGATAATAAAAAAAATTAACTCTAGCATCTATTTATGTTCCTAATCAGGATCAGATTGGTTACTTACAAAAGATTATGAACAGGGAAAAAAAGTAATATAATTTTATAATAGGAGAGGACTTCAATATTGATGCATTAAAACCTCAGATTAGAATGCACAAGAAACTTCAAAACTTAATGCACAGTCTTGGACTCATACTGTAGATACATGGACAACTATGAACCCTGCAACAAAAGCACATAAATATTATTCAGGTAGACATAAATCACATTCTAGGATAGACTATATATGGTTATCTAAAACTTTTTCAAATTTTCTGTAGCAAGTTAAAATTGCACCAATACTTAGATCACTCTCCAGTGATTATTACTTTCAAATTAGCAGAGATCATTCCATTTACTTATAATTGGCATTTTAATCCTATAATACTACACAATGTAGCAGCAAAGCAAAGACTAACTCAAACTTTTAGAAACTTTTTTCAAGAAAATCATACAGATGAAACATCAGTAAGAACAAGATGGGACGCTATGAAGGCAGTATTAAGAGGAGAGTGTATAAACCAGATGAGTATGATTAAGAAATAATAGCACAAGTAAGCTTTATTTAGAAATTAACAATTTATTAGCAAACTATAACAGAACTGGATTAGATAGTATTTACAAACAGATCATAAATAAAAGGAGAGAGTTGGATGATTTGGAGACATAAATTCTCCTCTCAGATTATTTTTGCAAGCAAAGATACTACAAGCATGATAATAAAAATACTAGAATACTGGCAAACAAATTGAAAAAAGCTAAGGATAAAATATGTATTAGTGCAATTAAAAATAGCAATGGTCAAACTGTGACCAAAACTAAAGGTGCAAGTAAACAATTCAAACTTTTTTTCAACAACTATATTCCTCAAATAGTCCATCACCAATACAAATTAATCAATATTTAAATAGATTAACGTTCACAGAATTGGTGTCCTAACAGTCAGGAACCACACTGAGACAAGGAATAGGTCTCTAGTGTTTTATTACTGCTACATTAGACAGAAAATCCTAACAAACTGAAGAAGCGTGGGAAAACCCAGACAGATAAACCCCAAAAGTTAAGGCGGGTCTGATCTGTGTCTCTTTGAATGGCTGCTTAACTCCTCAGTACTACGCATGCATTTTCCCCCCTGGATAGGGGCCCCCTCCTGCTCACCATCAGTGCTCATGACAATTGGCTCCAGAAGATATACTATTTATGGAATCTCCTTTTTCCATTTCAGAAATCACTGAATTTTTTAATACTATTCAAAATGGAAAATCTCCTGGCCTGATGGATTGTCAGAGGAATTTTATAAAGAATTTAAAGAGATCTTAATATCTGATTTTCTATTTTTATGCAATACTTTGCACCAAGGGGAACCTTTACCAGAATCTTAGAAACAGTCTAAGATTATTTTGATCCTTAAATTGGGTAAAAATTCCCAGGATTTAGCAATTTATAGGCCCATCTCACTTCTCAATATGGATTACAAACTGTACAATAAACTGTTAACTAACCAATTAAAAATGATTACAGGTAAAATTATTCATGTTGAAATTATTGAAAAAGGAAGTACCATAGGAATGGGACGTAGAGCAAGATTTTGCTTTCTCAGTTCTGAAGAAAGTTCTCCAAGCACCAAATTTACTCTTTCCTACTAACCAACTTAACAGAAAAATTGATATAGGGTATGAGGCTATCTGTGCAGTACCACTAAAAAAAATTCCTAATTCCTAAGAACAGTATATGCAAGTCCTCTAAGAAGCATAGCCTGCAAGTTTTCAAATTTATAGGGTGAATGCTCTAATAAATTTACAAATCATACCCATATCACTGAAATATATTTTGTTGGAACAGATTATGATTTATGGAAACTGTATTAGATTATCCCAGTGGACAGTGGACATCACTGCCTTCAGAAGAACACTGCAACAAAATTGTAAAAGCAGGCCTGTTATCTTTGGGAATAACCATTCATGTGAACCAATGGGCTGTTTGGAAAAAGCAGCAAAAGAATGAGACCCAGAACAAAACAAATGGAGTGAGGAGGAGTCAGAAATATGGTTTACAGATGGGGAAAATTATTATCAGAAGGGCCACTAAATGGGCTGCAGTAAACACCAATAATGAGGACTTACTGTTCATTGGATGTGGAAGGAACAGTACAAGTGCAAGATGGGAAAGTAATTGTAATAACAAGCATAGGCAATTTATAATTAATGAAGGCAAATATATGCTGAGGGAATAAGGTGGTGTTTAACTAGACTAAGGATTGGCGGACAACAGCAAGTGGCAAAATCCTGAAACAGGGAAAAACGGCAAGAAATTTTACAGCAGCAAGAGTTTTGCTGTAGCCTGAACTACAGACAGCACAAAAAACAGATACTGAATTGTTCAAGCAGAGAGAATGGCAAAAACAATGAAAGAAGCACAGATTTTGTGTCATGCTTCATTTTTGAAACAATAGGAAGAATTAGATTTATAAATACATGAATGGGTACATCAGAGTGGAAAAAAGCATTTGTAAAATACAACTCAAAATGAGGAGGATAACTGAGTGCATACTGGTCAGGGAAACCATCCATAGTCAGTGGAGACAGTTGACTGTTCCTTGATTTGTCTAATAGAAGGTAACGGGGGTGATTTGGTACAACGACCATTGCTTTTCAACTCATTGTGCCTGTAATACTATGCACCACTGCATCTTTAGGATAGTTCAGTGTTATGCTATTCATGGAATTGTTTTGTTTCTATTATTCTGCTTAAGTATTACATATAAGAATCTATTTTTTATACGTTATTTTCCTAATGTCTTGATATGAAGCAAGACCTACTTAAGAAGCTGTGGGGTGGGGTAAATACTGGAATTTCTATCACAAAGAAAAACATGATCAAGGTTAGGTTATCTAGAAAAGGCTATTGGGTTAATTACACACTTAATGAAATAGCACAGTTTCAGCAACAATGACATATGAAGTACACCAATTATCAGAGCCAATCACACTTTTTAAACAAAACCTCCTTTCTGCCACCATTGAAAGTGTTCCTAATTTCACACAGAATCAGAACTGAGCTTAAGTTTAGGAATTTGGGTTAAACTAGGTACATGCTAACAATTTCATAGTGCAATACTGATCACTCTGAATAATTTAGGGGGCAATACGTCAGTTAAGCAGAATTGTAACTTAGCTTTACACTTATCAATTCTGTGCACAATTATAACAGAGAGAAAGGGAAGGGAAAAGAGAAGATTGGAAACAAAATAAATGGAAATCAGACTTTCAATGAAAAGATATTTAAATTCTTAAGGAGTTTCAGACAATCCTGACTGTTCTGCTTGTTACACCCCATCTTCGATTATCTTCGAAATCTCCCTCCTAGATAGGTGAAATGAAAATTAGATCTTGCCTACTTGCTCCAGGAATAATTTATCCTGAGGTGAATGGCTGCCTACCATAAGGATTAAGACAAGAATGCCTTTTTTAGTTGCCCAAATTTCTAATATTTAAATGACACTGTATTTCTAGAGTCTTTAATTAGTTTGTGATGAATCTTTATCACTGCTTTATTGCTCTCTGATGCTATTACATTTTTATGTATTAATTTTAGAGTCTCTTTTTAAAATGTTGCTTCATCTACAGATGATATAAGCATTCCCTTGAAAATTGTTGCAGCTGTTATAAGACACAACATAAATTTTAAAAATAAACAAAAAAAGAACCTTCAAAACAAGAATCATCTTAGGGATGGTTGTACATTAAGTTTTTTATGAGTATGTATTTAAAAGGCTCCAAAAGTCAGTAATTGCCACTACTTCTTTGCAGCTCTCTTGCTTTTTTTTGGCAAGGTAAAAGCTATCCTTCACTTCACATGTTGCTAGGTAGACTGAGTAACTGTCAGAACTATTTTGGGCAGAAAAAATATTTATACGTAAAGAAGGTTTTAATGACCATTTAACTTAGAATTCACAATTAAAAATTAAATGTAAATTAATTTTTCTTTAGATGTCATTCAGTTCCTCAGATGTTAGTAGCACTTCCATTGCAGGTACCATTAGAAGAAGAGAATCTAAGTATTTTGAATCTGATTACAGTCCAAGTTTACAATTTGAAGATCTCCTTGGATCCAGTACCACCACATTACATTAGTGTCAAGGAAAGTCTGTTTTCACCTTTGGCTAATAGACCAGATGCACTCCTTCCTGGATAAGAAAGACTTGGCATTGTTTACTGTTAACCTAATGGCTGGAGTACTGTGTGTTTTTCATTGGGTGGTCCTTAAAAACAGTTTGGAAGGTGCATGCTGCATTCTTTCTTAGAGAGTTCTTGCCACAAACTCCAGAGTAAGTTGTAACTTAAAATTCTTTATTATGTAACATTTCGAGATATAGGACTCTCTCAGTCTTTCTTTCCTCTTCCTATCTGCTGCAACGTCTCCTGGGACTAGTACTATACTACAGTGCAACTGCCTCAGAATGTAGCAATAGGACCCAGATTATTTTCAGGATCCATGTATTACCATATAATCCTCATGCTTTTATTTCCAACAAAGCATGTATTGCAAATTCCACCATAGAGGCACTTAACATTCCAGTGTTTGTGTGATGGGAAAAATTATTCCTACAGTAGAACAATATTCTGTTGGCACTGCCTCTTGCCCCTCCTTGTTACAGTTTAAAACATCCCAAACTATTGTTTATCAAGCTGAAGTATGATGCTCATGAAAACAATTTCCAATTAAATCAACAGGCCTGCCCTTTAAGTAAATGAATTTTAGTATTACCGAACTAGTCAATACACAAAAACTGAATTAAATCATTCATAAAAAAGAAGATGCTGAAACACCTCTAAGATTAATCAACAGGCACACTTCAAATTACTTCAGTTTTCCTTAATACTTTCCTTATTTAAGTTCAGCACTAATATTACCATGCCATGGATTCTCAGGATTGAACAGACAAATTATGGCAATATCAGATCTTTCTTGTGAAAATCATTCTGATTTTCTTCTTCATTCTTAGCAAAACAAAGGTAAAAGCCATTGGGTTTTCTGAAAAATTGATTTTTTCCTATCAGACAATTAAACAAATGGTATTCAGTTAATACAGATAAACTGTCCAAAAGTCTTCCCTTTAGCCTTCTTCCAGTGTCTGTCTTCAATGGAGATTGGAATGTAGCAAATTATTTGATGACTCAGTGTTCTACAATTCCAAGATTAACTGTTTCTATCAGCCACAATACTACTTCTGCTAAAACAACACCATGCCTAAGGTAAAATGTACTAACTATCCCTGAAGAGTTAATCAAAGACTTCCATTAAAACCTAGCTGACAAACTCTTACAGCTATCAACACCTGGAACTTCTTTCTGGTCTCTTAGGGTTCTCTTCTCCCTCTGGATATCTGCACAGAGCAGACAGATGCCACACTGTGCCCATTCTCTGTGCACAGCAAGCTTTCTGCCAGTTATTCTTTTGTGGCCTTGAATCATCTTGGATCTGGCATCTCTTCAGCAACCAAGACTGACTAATTCTATTTTTGCCTGCAAGACATTTTCTTTCTTTTCTCTCCTCTTTCAACTTCCGCCCGACTCCTACTTCCTGCCAGCTTCTTAGCCCATTTTAAATTCTCCTATTCCTATGAGAGTCTCTGCATGATAACCCTTATCTGTTTTTCTCTCAGCTCTTTCCCAGACCCAGGTTATAGCATACAAGTATTGAATGTCTGGGTGGTTGCATGACAGGATGGAAGATGGTGCTTATCTTCTCCATTCTGTCACATACCGCATTAATTATATAGTCTTGTATTTAAGCACTTTCTTGGTAGCAACAGCCAATCAGGAATTTCATACTTGACTCAAGTAGCAGAGTATGGATAAAACTTTGTCCCTGCTGTGCACTTAGATTAGAATCCAAAGAAAATCCCCTACTCCATGAACAGCAAAAGAAATACAGAGACATCCCAGCACACTTTTTGTTTGTTCTGCAGACTAGTAATTTTTGAGAACTTACTTAAAAGGTTACATTACCAACTATTTTTATGTATGTGGGTTGTTTTTTAAATTGGAAGGAAAATACAGAACATGGAGAAATGCACTCCCAAATCTCTGCTCCTTTAGTTCCTTGGACCTGACAGAAGTCTGATAAGGACAACTCAAAATGTCCTTGTTTTCAAACATTTTACTTAACTTCAACCAAGGTTTATTATCATCTCTAGTCACAAAACTGTTTAATTTCTAATTTAAAATGCAGCAGTTTCATTTAAACTTCCTGTATTTAAATAATTGAATAACTTTACCAGATGGGTTCTAATGTTAATATAGCCTTTTTTGTGTAAATTACTGGAACATTCTAAAACCCACTCATAATCTTGTCCCCTCAGGACATGCAAATATTACATACATATAGATGATGGCTCAGAGCTTTCTATAATTTGAAGACAGATGCTTAACAGCTAATTGAACTACTGTATTCAGTGAATTAGTGACATTACCCCAACTTATCCAGTCCCAATTCTGACACTCAGCTGTAGATCTATTAAATTATTCACCAAAGAGATTGGAACAAAAACAAAGTTATGTGCTGTAGGTAACCTATCACTGATCAATCTACTGGTAGTCTTCAAGTTACAACTGCAACTGGGACCGCTGCCATCACTAAGCAATGTGGTCATAAAGAGCAATGTCACATGACCACATTGCTTAGCAATGGCAATCCAGGCAGTCCCAGTTGTCATCATAACACAACATGCATGGGGTCTTTAAGCAGGAAGCGGAGGATCCCAGGAAAGGAGCGCATAGGTGCCGCAGGGGGGTGGGAGAGGCTGAACTTGAGTTGCGGGAGGAGGTTCTTGGTGTGGCAGGAGCTCAGAAAGGCCGGGGAATGAGGGGCAGGGTGCATGTGATCACAGGGAAGCCGGGGAAAGAAGATGTGGGGAGTGTGTGACTACAGGGAGGACAGGGAAAGACGGTGGGGGGGGGGTGCGTGTGTGTGAATGCAGAGAGGCTGAGGAAAGAGGATGTGGGGTGGGTGTGATCATAGGGAGGCTGTGGAAAGAGGTGTGGGGTATGTGCATGCTTCTGTGTGTGTACACTTGAAGGGAGGCCAAGAAAAGAGGATGTGGAGTGCATGCCTGTGTGTGATAGCAGGGAGGCTGTGGAAAGAGGGTGTAGGGTATGTGCATGCGATTGGAAGGAGGCCAAGGAAAGAAGGCACGGGATACATGCGTACTTGCATGTGTGCGATCTCAGGGAGGCCAGGGAAAGAGGGCACAGGGTATGTGCATGCATGTGTGTGATCGCAGGGAGGCTGTGGAAAGAAGGTGTGGAGTGCATACATGTGAGCAAGTGCAGAATGGCTGGGGAAAGTGGGTGTGGGGTGTGTGCAAGCAAAGGGGGGAAGGAGGGCGCGGTGCATGCGAGCAAAGAAAGGCCAGTGGGGAGACATACCCCAGCGACTTGTGAGCTTCCTTGTCAGCTTCTCATTGACTTTGCTTGGGGGAAGCTGGCAGGGAAGGTCGCAAATGGCAATTACATGACTGTGGGATACTGCAACTAGTTCAAACTCCGAGCTGGTTGCCAGGCATCCGAATTTTATTCACATGACTGCAATGGCCAGAACTTCGAGTACTGGTTGTAAGTCCCTTCTTTCAGCACCATCATAACTTCAAATGGTCACTGAACAAATGGTCATAACTCAAGGACTACCTGTATAAATATCAAAGAGAATAATTCTATGATTGTAAAATATGAAGGTAGGAGACAGAATGTCCCAATTTTATTATTGCACATTCTTCACTTCCACAAGCAGCAAAAAATACATGATTTAGGTGTTCACATTTGTTTAATCAAAGACTGTGGGGAATTGCAGCATTTCCTTTATACTGAAGTAAGCAAACACAGAAGGCTAGCATACACTTAGTAACTTGGGCAACCTTATTGCAGTTTTTGGCTAACCCTAAATAGTACCTGATAGTCTCTTCAAAACTATTATTGTCTTTTAGATTGCTATTTAGAAGCATGCTGATTCTGATTTTGAAGGCTACATGTAACTATCGTGACTAACAGCCATTGGCAGCTTCCTTGTTTGGTAAATAACAATTGTTTCCACATTTTGGCCTGTAGCTGTTTACCACTTTTGGGTCCAGTTAGATTGTTTTATAATGATTACTGATTACTACCTCTTTCAAATTACTACCTCTCTCAGTGTTGTTCCAACTCTCAAACAAGATGAATAGTCTCCTAGACTAAACAGCTATCCCTCTTACACATGTAACAAACCAAATTAGACAAGAGTCAAATTTTGCATCCTCAATACTTTTTTTTCTTTTTCTAGTGGTCTTTGTTGTCTACTGTTTTCCTTAAATGTATTGTTTAAACAGATAGAAGTTACAGCAATCCTCAGAATTCTCCCACATCAAAACTTTAAAGGAGTCTTTTCTGCCCACCCCTACCCCCTGCCCCTTAGTCAAGTGGAGAAGCTGCACATAGCAGCTATGAAGCCACAAGATACACAGTGTTGCAAATTTAAAATCACAAGATGTGTTTAAAAGGAGTGGTAAAATGTAAAAATTGCAATACATATTGTACACTGGTTTGAACAAATGTTTTCTTTTTGATTCAACCTCAAAAATAGGACAGCATAAACAGAGAATTAAATATGACTGTGATGTTAGTGGTGCTATTTGTTTCCCAATCTATTTTAAAGCTGTCAAGGGCACTCACAAGGAGATAAACTCATTAATTCTAACCACATTTAAATAGATATAGGAGTAACCAAATCACTAGACTTCTGTCTTTAACATGTTAAGTGAAATTAACTAACTTGACAGATTAAAAATAAACAAAACACACACACACATAATTTTAAAAAAGACAGCATGATTAATCTCTCCAGTAAGCACAATCCTAACGTAGTGTTGTGATTAAGATGTTGGACTGGCATAAAGGAAACCCAGTTTCTAATTCACACTCAGTCCCAGAAGGGCCAATCATACTCACTCAGCCCAACCTACATCATAGCATTGTTGTGGGAAAAAAATAGAAAGTGGGAGTGCTATGCATACTATATGATAAGTAGGCAACAAAAATCAACAAATTAAGAAATAAATAATCCCCACTCCAACTATGAATTTTAAGAGAAAACAACAAACATGTTGTTGTGCTTAAATATTCCAAGCCAATATAATGCATTTTTCTTTTTAAAAAAAAGATGCTATGACTAATCTTTAATAATAGCAGTACTTCAGAGATGAAAAGTGGATAAGGAGATTTTAGGGAAAAAGAACGATTTGTAAAACTATAATTAATTGTATTGTTTAATAGCAATATAAAACGATGCATTTTTTCCTCTTATTTCATACCTGAAATTGGATACAAAGTTCAGAGCTTAATAAAGGGGAAATAAATCTGATATTCTTCTGACCAAAACCTGGGTTAGATTCAAATGTGCACTCCTGCATGTGAAGGCAATCTCTCTCCCTGGAAAGGGTGTTTGATATCTTTTTTAATGCTTCATTAAAACACACGTTTTTTTGTGATGTTCTAAAGCTGTTATGTTCTGGGAAGAAGTAATTACAGTATTTAAGCAACAATTCTGAGCATCTTACAAGGTCTTTTTACAATGCATTCAGAGGACAAAGAGAAAAGATGGATGGAAAGGACATCATGTATTCAGGAAACATGCCAAAAACATTTAATGCAGTTCATTCTACAATTGTTGAATTTTTGGCATGAGATTAAGTACCTTTTCATCTTTATCATTAAGCAACATTTAAAGTGTATGCATATTAATTGATTGGCTAAAAAATATACTGTTACATGGCGCTTTAAAAACATGCTCACCTTCGTCACTTATTGCCTGCTGTTTAACCAGTGTCATAGGAGATCTGGCAGGGGGTTTATTTAGTGGATGACGCCAACTTTTTGATGTTTTGTTTTTTTCTCCTTCAAATATCTAAGAAAGACAACATATTTTGTGTTTAATATAGGACAGAAGAAATGTGCTTTAAAGAGGTGGAGAAGAGCAAGTATGCAGTGCATTATACAGTATCTTGCTTTCATGAAAGGATGTTATATGTCTCTTAGCAGAATTTATAAACAGTATGAAAACATTTTGCTTCTCAATGTAGTGCCAATGGTGCTGCATTAGCTTTATAAAAAGATTATTTTAAATAAATATTAATGTAAAGAGAATATAGCATGCTGTGAAACAAAGTGCCAAGCTCCATGAATGCCCCTTGGTTTAAGATGGATCTTGTAGACATTTTTTTGCTCAAGTAAAACAGGGACTGGTGTCTTGGGAACTAAAGCAAATTAAGGTTTGCATTCCTGAATATAGATCTTTTGTGACTGGCCAGACTCCCCATGCCCAGCCCCAAAAGCTTGCCCCAGTTTTGATTGTACATAAGAGGAAATAGAAAAATAATATTAAGGTGGTTAGCAGACAGTACATATCCTCCAATAGCAATGTCAATTCAATTTAGTTCAGTAATCTTTAAGAGAAAAAGTAGAAATTACAGTAGAGTGTTTTTGTTTTTGTAAGTAAATGATTTTTCAACTCTCAGTACTGAAAATATTTGCCCACAGATTTAGAATTGCTTTATCTTTGGAAAGCAATTGCTTAGAATTGCTTTATCTTCGGGGGGGAAAATCAAAATTTAAAATTTCAATAGGACTCTATCATTACAAGTGTCATTATATAGTCATATGCTGAGTAGCTAGAACAGGATTTTTGCCATCACAAAAGTAGAGAACAGATTGGGAACACTTGGAGATAATTTCAGAACATATCATTCTAATAAATGAGAGGATTTAAAAACACACACAATTCTACTACTGCATCAGCTAAGGAAGCTGAAATAGCCTTGGCACCTCACATTGAGAAGCATTACTTGTGATGGCCCATTCCTAATTAAGATGGAGTATAGGGATGGGAACCCATATTCTTCTAGTTGAGGCTATTCTACACTATTAGCACCCACTGTTAGCACCCACTCAATAAATGCTGTTAGAATTTCAGCAACATCTGAGGCCCTCAGTTTCCTTATTACTGGACTAAAGGAACTTTCATGCTCAAGCAAGTAAAGACTACTTTTTCAGAGAAGATGTAAATGTTCTCTAGTTTAAATCTTGATAGTAGCAATAATTCTTCTAGTTATGTTTTCAAGATTATCTCAGTGCTGGGAGTAAAATTAAATATCTCTAATAAATGCTGAGATGGTAAAAATATCCTCCCGCCTTGAGTTATTTATAAAAAAAATAATAAAGGTAGAATTAAAAAAATCTTTAAAAAAGTAAATTTACTGGAATTTTACAGTTTTAGTCAATATGGAAGATGATTGGATAATCACTGAATATTAGATAGTTCTATTTTGGCTACTAGAATATTCATACAATTTGGAGTGCACATGTCTGATGGTGCCTGGTAGGAACAGAACATAATCTATTAGTACCTTACAGCTGTCATAGATTTCTGAGGTAGCCAGATCTGGGTACTGACCTGAAGAGTCATTAGCCTAATGAATTACAGCTGGTCTTATGATTAAAGAATATAGTGCAGTCATTAAACAAAGCAAGTATTTGTGTAGCTTTTTCAATCACATCTGTATAAAATGCCTTGGTACAACTAGACAGATGCAGCATGCAAACATATTAGAAAATATTCAGAAAGGTAAAAGGAAAAATGCTGCCTTATTCTTGGCTTTAAAATATACCTTCCACTTTCTTAGGAACCCTGGTAATCCAAAACTGTTTTTTCTTTGCAGGTTCCAGAAACAGATCTAGTGCCAAGTTATTATTTCTTGAAGTCTCATTCAAATGAAAAAAAAACCCTAAATACTTAATAAAACATAATAAGCTATAAACAATTACAAAGGCACTAGTTCAAATCTTCACCATAACTATATACATACACAAATATACAAAATTGTAGCCACAAGTATTCCATTACCTAATTCTTACACATAGCTCACAATTGCAATATAATGCTGATCTCTGTGAGGCTGTTGCAAGCATTACTAATGTATCTTAAAACAATTTATGAAAGGGTATCTGCCTTACTCTAATAGAAAAATGTTACGAACCAACTAGGGCAGTGGGTATTATTGTTCCTGGCTAAATACTAGGTTTTCTCCCATATTCTATCTTAATTTCCTCTTTCTTACCATTGATATTTCCCCAGGTTCCAGACCACTTTTATTGCTTTCAGCATCACTAATCTCATCCTCCTCTGTTGATACACTGCTGGTTTCTTCTTTCTCAAAGTTCTCAATTTCAGAAGAAGCATCCTCAGGAGTTTGCCTTGAAGTATTTGGAGCTTTTAAAACATCTTGATTGCAGCTAGGATATGAAAGCAAAACCGATCTAGATTCTTCAGAACAAATGTGTGCAAGGTCACCGATTTCTTTCTCTTCCTTTTCAGACTGTATATTCTGCATTTGAGGAACTTGATCAAGTTGTGAGCTTGAAGGGGAATGACCTATATAAAATTCACCATTAAGACATAATAGACACTAATAGTTCTTATTCATTTTATTATTATATAGAAAACATATCTGCAGACATTTTCAGTTTAGTAATAGGTAATTGATTTCAACATCAGATTTTTTTAAATGAACAAGAAATAAGTGGTGCTTTTTAATCTTTAGATTAAAATTGAATAAAGTTCTTTGTTCTTTGTTAAATTTTTGAGGGATAGACTTGTTATTCTAAATATTTTTTTCATATGTATTTATTGGAACCAGGATCATTCCACAGGCAAAAAATACATACAAAATACATTGAGTATTGTACAGAATACTGCTGCTACTAATGAAAACATATGAGATTTTTTTTGCTAATATCACCTCTTTCTACAGTCCACAATATACTTTGCCCACTTTTATGAACAGTCTCTCAGCCCATTTCTTCAAATTGTTGGGGGACATTAGTATTCCTGGAAGGAGAGACTCAATGAAGATTACATCTTCCATTGTAATATCAAAAATACCCAGTTAGACTCTGAGTCTTCCATGGCCAAAATTAGTTTTTTCAACTGCAGGAAGGAAATTCTAAATCCAACTCTAAGTTTTAAGTTATTTTCTTACCTTAACACAATTCAATCCTAAACCTTAGTAAATTGTTACAGAACAAGCAGACCTAGACATCACTTATTCAATAGTAATATAAGTGAGGAAGGAGCCTTCTACTTTCTGGGAGGAACCAGGATGTAATTCCAGTAGTTTTGTGCCATGCAACAGTATGCTTATATGGAGCACTGTGAAAAACTATGCATTATAAGATATATAGTTATTTTATTTGAAGGCTCTTGTAGCAGTTAAATTCTTTCCTAAAGATATTTTATATATTAGTAGTTTATTATTTTGTATATTATTATCCACTCCTGAGCCTTTAGGAAATCATGAGATAAAGCTGAAACTTTAAGAGCACTTAGCAATAGTTGCTTCTGAACTATTATTGCTTTAGTGGGACAATGTTATAGTTCTATTATTTTTTATTATTGACAAATATTAGAAAGGTACTAGCTATAACCTATATGTTCATGGTTGTGTAACATCACTGCAGAATTAAAGAGGCATTATGGAACAGAATAGGGTATAAATTCTCACTTGCAGATTTATAGGATCATAATATCAATGACCTGCATATTCTATGGGAAATAATGCCATTCATCTCACCCAGTATCTTTTTGTTATCCAATAAATTTTGATCTATCTGCATCCTGCTTGAGACTTGCTCTTCCCCAGAAGGCACTCCTGTGTCTACTTTTTCTGATGGTTTTTCTTTGACCTTGAAGGAATCTGTCGCTGCTTCAGTGGCTGTGATTTCTGTTCCAACCACTATGGTTGATGACTTCTTGTCTTCAGGAGTTTTAAGCTTTTTTGATCGTGATCGGGTATGCTGGAAGCTGTTATAAGAGATACTGCTGTCAAAATGGAACGTCTGGCTTGAGTAAGATAAAATATCTACCAATAGAAATGTCCTTTTTACTTGCTTTAAGAAATGAAAAAAATGACAATTTTTCATCTTTTTGTATAGAGATAGTGTTTACAATTTATTAAGCAAGAGATTAACAATAGACTGAATTTAACCTTTTAATCTGTCATTACTACACTTTAAAACTAGCATTAAACTAAAATGACCTCAAATAACCCTGCTGAAGCAAGTTCCAAAGTCAGCTGCTTGGTTCAGCATTCTTTAGAATGTGACAGTGCTTATAATCACATCCTATCACTCTTTAGCAAGCCTGCTCAGTCACAAAATGTGGAAGACATTTTGACCATTTACTCTTCCGTAGCATTTACAGAAAATATACAGTATTTACCAGTCACAAAAACAGCTTCAGCAACAGCTAACTGAATTGAACTGCACAACCTGAGAATATCTTTATATAAAACTGCAGTAGATAATATTTTAGAAATTATACTTAGCTATTGAGATAATGCACAATCAACAAAAGGATGGAGAACAAGACTCATGCTGTTTCAAGTTAATCTAATGCACACATTTTATTGCTCTTTCAATTGTAAGGTATAAGCTACTTCTATCTGAGGAAGAATTCCCATCTTTTGATGCATGCTGCTGAAATGGTATAGTGCTTAATGACTATAACAAAGTTTTCTATTTTTTAGGGAAAAAATGGAAATAGATACGCCTCTATCTGACAGCCACCTTAATTTTACCCAGTTTTTCACTTGAGCATGATAAATAGCTCCAGAATCTATTCGTTTTATCAAGATTTAGATGAAAAAATGTATCTGAGTGCTGAAGCTTTGAGGAGTGTCTTCCAGAACAATTCCAATATATCTGAAACTAGAAAACACTACCAGCTCAAAGCAAGAATTTCAAAGCTGTATTATATTTTGTCATTGTCCTTTTAGATAAACCAAATGCTATGGTTATTCCTTCTCAATCTGCTGAGTGTAATAAATACAAATAAAAAAATCTACATAATTTCCCTTTGGAGGTAGTATCCTTTATATTTTTCACTGATTCATGAAGGCATTGTTGAAGCTGATGGTGCCCATTATTTGTCTAGCAATACTACATAAAATGATCATGACTTGCCCTTTAAAAATCTACTGCACAAATCATATGTCACAATTATGATTTCCATTTTTGTCTAAGTACCTTACAACAAAGCAGTACTAGCATAAATGATTGCACAGAACACAAATATTATCACTTAACTTTTTCTTGACCTGGTGTTTCGATACATATGGGATTCTGTCTGAAAACATATTATTCCCAGAATCAAAATTATAATATTTTTCTTTGACATATTACAGCAAAGGTGAAACTGAACATTTTATCTTCATTTGGGAGATGAGCATCTCTTGCTGGGTTTGTACTTGTGTGAGGACTATTAATTAAACAGCACAAAAATGCAACTACCAGTTTAGCATAGTGAATAAATTCAGTGCATGTACTCATCTGATAAAACTTTCAACATAATTACTACAGTGTCTCCGTTTTTAATTTTAAATTGGCTATCCAGATAAATAAAGGTTGTACTGACAAGGAAATAATTTCTCTGCCAAGTGCAAATAGTAGTTGTATAATAAAGATGCCAAACTCTGTAGCAATACAAAAGTAACATTGTACAATTATATGAGATACATATGAAAAACCAAAGGTTATCAAGTTGGAATGCAAATATGCATACGCATTAATAATTAGATATGACATGTTTGTTTAAAGTGGAATATCCTGCAAGAATTGTGGTTTTTGAAGAGAGGATTATCAATCAAAAAAGAAGCAATCAGGCAAGGGAGTACTTGCTAATGAAATCAAGCAATACAGGCAATGAGACAATCATCTGCTACATTGGAATGGGGATAGGAAACTTTTAAATAACATTCTCAGGTCTGATATAAAAAATAATTCATTCTCTTTATCAGATTTGAAGATCAGGTTCTACAAGTAAGCAAAACTCATTCAATATTTATTCTGGAAATTTTGGGTGAAGGAGATAATAATCAATTTAGTAGTATTGAAAACCAAGTATGGTCATCAATAGTTTTATTACTCAAATAACAATCCTCGAATCATTCTTGCAAATTTTTATAGGTCTAAAGAAGAACTGTGGCTTCTCAAATATACTTTGCTGAATTTTCTCTTTGTTCAATTGAAACATCATTCTGAAACATAATGCAGGCACAGTTCATATTTCTCATCACAGTGCGAGAGCATGGACTCTCCACATTCAGAGTGGCCACTTACGTCTGAAGTGGCAATAACATCTGTTTAGCTACATCTATTCTCATGTAGCTAAATAGATGCTATTTAGCATATTGTGGTACCATGGCATATTGTGGTCATAGCATAGATTAAATTTATTATACATTTCAAATGCAATTATCTACATGTGGTGCAACAGATCATGCAAAATGGCTGTTGTGAAAAAAACAAGAATAGAAGAGACAATATTGGCTCTCTATCCTTACTACTGATTCCAACTCTGAGAACAGTATATGCTTTGTCTTGCATTAACACATAACCATATTTATTTTATAGACATGCAATGAACAGACTTAGTCATATGTAGATTAATTTAAATCCAATTTTTAAAAAAGCAATATTGTCCTCATCATTTTAAAACTAACAGTTAAAATTATGGCACTTCCATATTTCTTATTATTGTAATGTTCCTTAATTATTTAAAACCCCAGATTTGAGGTGCAAAATCAAATAACCACTAAATGGCAGCAGGAAAAGAGAGACAGACAACTCCTATCCTTTGCTGCCTCCTAGTGATCATCTGGAGATCTGCACCCCAGATCAGGTAGCCCAAGATTGTCTTAATTACCTTTAGGATAGATATAGTACATTAATAATTAGTTCTAGGAAATGTAACAATAGAATTTGTCTTTACAGATAGCCTTTGCTAAACTTTATCAATTTGACACATTATTTTTTTTAATATGTATTTTATAATAGAACATAACAAATATCTACAAAAAAGAAGGATCTTACTAAATCAGATTTTAGCTGTCACCTCTTATTAGAAGTTGCCTGTTGATTAGGTCATTGGCAAAGGCACTATATGTTTGGTTAGAACTAACCCAGGAAAGGGTCTATTCTGTGGTTGTACTTTTACTTCAGGATTCTCTTCCTAGAGAGCTCGTTTCATTCCCTTATTTACATCACAAGGTTGGCTTTTTAAAAGAGGCTTTTGATGGAGAAGTTGTTTTAGTCCTGTTTCCATCTGATCTTTTATGAAACTGAACTATGTAATTATGACTGTCAGGAGCTGCTAGCTGTTATATTAGATTGTTATATCTTCGTGTCATTTTTTATTTTAAGAAATCTCTGTTCTTACTAGAGATTTTTGTAATTACTACTATAGTATATATGGTGTAACACACATCACAGAAATTGCAGCAAACTTCAGAACTGTGTGTTTTCTTCTCTCCTCTCAAACTTTGGTGTGGTTGTGAAGAAAAACCTGGAAGCATTTAGCACACTTTAGAATAACAACAGATGGCAATTTTTTGAAGTATTTCTTATATCTGTAAGTTAGAGATCATGATCTAATAGAAAAACAGAAAACACTGCATGCTATCTATTAAAGCTTTCTACGTTTTGGATTGTTCCGCTGTTTTGGTCTATAGTTCCCAAAATTGTCTGATAGTATGCTTTTCATCCATGCTGGCATGGGGATTATTGTCCAGAATACGTGAAGGACATCAGATAAGGAAAGGATTTTACTTGAATATAAATGTCTAACATAAAGTGGAAAAAGACTGAGTAAATAGAAGAGAGAAACAATGTATTTTTATCTTGGGGAAAAAAACACCAAAATAGATGTTGGGTATCAAAAATAATGTTTACTTATTAATTAAAATATGTTTATTTGATCATATAATAATAGACAAACAAAAAAAGTAAAATATATGTTGTTGGTGAAACATACTACTGTATTTAGAAAATTGCCTCTTTTGATCTTTTTTATGCCTCTGAGTCAGCCCTGATTCCTGGTGATTGCCTGGACAAGTCTATGCAGTTTTCTTGGCAACATTTTCGGAATCTCCATAAACAGAAAAGGTCTAAATATTATATTAATGCTCAGACCTCCAAATATTAAAGGTTCAGTAATGCTTTCTCGTTCAATTTTTCAAAGCCGATATATGCATTCAATAAGCATAATCATGATGAAATATGACTTTTTTGCTCCCAGGATCACTGTTAGTTTTAAGGACGCACAAATTAACTATGACTAAAATAAAATAAAAGATTTCAAAATACAAAATACAGTATCTGAGATATGAGAGCATGTATTTTAAACTTAACTCTATATAGTGGAAAACATTATTATCACCTGGAACATCTCTTTGTTTTCTTTCTTCTCTGCAACCAGGCCTTTACCTCAGGTGTGGTTTCAGGGGTGGGCTTTGTATGATCAATGTTATATAAATCCTTTCCTTGTTTCCACAGCTGGTATCTATCTGGCTGAAATTTTCTCACAAAGATGTCCATTGATATTGTCACCATGTCTTTCCTGCAGGTACACTAGGGAAGAGAGTAATCGGATATGTTAAAATAAGTTCATTTACAAAGAATAAACTAAATAAAACCATAGAAGCAATGCACAGAATAATTCTCTGAATAGTAGGCAATTTTTTGGTGTAAAAGCTCCAACAAATGGCAAAATCAATTAAATCAATGTGTAAGAACTGTTACAACGGTAGTCCTCAGGTTACAACAGCAATTGGGACCAGATTGCCATCACTAAGCAATGAGGTCATAAAGTGCAACATCACATGAGTGCATTGCTTAACAACAGCAATCCTGGCTAGGGGCGGGCCAGCAAGGGCCACAGGCCAGCGGGAAGGCTGCGGACAAGCATGCGCTACGGAGCGCGGGCAGGCATACGTTACGGAGTGTGGGCAGGCATGGGATGCTACAGAGTGGGGCTCCTCAAAAGAAAAAGCAGCAGGAGTGACTTATGGGAGCGACTTGCAACCTTCCCTGCTGGCTTCCCTATTGACTTTGCTTGTGGGAAGCTGTCAGCAAAGGTCGCAAATGGTGATCACGTGACCATGGCCTGCTGCAACATTGTAATCACAAGCCAGGCACCCAAGCTCCTGGATCATGATCACATGACCGTGGGGATGCTGCAATGGCCACAACTTTGCAGTCTGATCAAAGTCCCCCTTGTTCAGCGCCATCATAATTTTGAGTGGTTGCTGAACAAGTGGTCATAACTTAAGGACTACCTGTATGTAACTCTTATATTAGCAGTGCTGCACTGATTACCAATACGTTTGCAGATATACTCAAAGTGCTGTTTTTAACCTATAAAGCTCTACAATGCTTGGCTTCTAGGTATCTTCAGGATTGCCTCCTCAAGGTAAAACTAGCCTGACTTATAAGCAGAAGAAAAACTAGCAGTAAGAAGGGCTTCAAGTATTAAGTTCAATAAACTGTATTTCTAAGCGTATGGAATTCCAGTCTTAATATATGAAAATGCTTATCTTTTCTTATGCATATTTCCTATCATAATATTACTGTATGCTTCAGAATAATTTTTTCAGATGTCTTACAGTGCTTCTTTGTCACATTTTCCAATGTGTTTCTGAAGATCTTTTCAAACATAAGCACTGATTGTATCTCATAATGAAATTAATGATATTGTAGAGAAATGCAGAGATAAAGTTAACGAAGGAATACAAAAACGGTTTGCAGAACCATTAAGAGATAATAAAGGAGAATGTAAATGACAACATAGTCTTAGGAAAGGAGGGAGCATAAGAATAACCCTACCTTTATTCTACATGGTTATATGAACCAGCAGAGGAAAACTCTGGCAGGTTTTCAAGATTCTGTTATTATACCATACAACAATAGAGTTCCAGTAGTTCTTGTGCTGTTTCCTGACCTTTCCTCACAGATACAGTATATTCATGCTGCCATAAATTAAAATGTATTTATTTTGGCATAGTGATATTTCTTCACACATCTTTTTCATACTGACCAAATTAATCTCTCTCTTAAGGAAATCCAAACGTATACTTAATTATTTTCCTTATAAAAAGATACTGAGTTTGAGCCAAATATATCCTCCTAAATTGAGAAAGAGGATGGAAATGACTTTTGCCATTTTTTCCTCCCATTACTTCATTCTGTGAGTACCCCAAAACTGCTCTTGATGGCCAAGGGATCTTAGGGAGCAGCATGGTAAGTGGTACTGGGGGCAGCAGATGGAAGGAGGAATTGGCCAAAGCAGCTCCCTTTTCTTCCATGATCAGTTCTCTACTATTCTTCTGAATATTAAACATATGCTGACTTTATTCATTGTTGCTTTTGGAGGGGGGGGCACACAAGGGGTACTTTATGGAAGAAGAATCATAGTTTCTTCCAACCTTCCCTATCGCATGCCTCTGAATTCAAGATACAATGATAGCAGGCATGAAAAACAATTCCTTAGATACTTTAAAAGATTACAGTATTTGCTCCAAATCTTCCTGAAGTTTGAAATAGGATGAACACTAACGCCGCTATTAATTCATTGATTAAATATGTCCCTTCTGAAATAATATCCAGAGGTTCCTATTCTTCAAAAAGCAAAGTCTTTATATAAAAGTATAAAAGACAATGCAAGGGACAAAGGGGAATCGTAATTTAAAATATAACACAATTTTTAGACTCATTGTATTTCTCTTTTTATAGTGGATACTGGGCAAATGGGGCACTAAGCAGCTCGGAGTGGAAGGGTATAAGGAGAAGAAGAACTGGAAGAAGGGACTAGCCACTGTGGAGGATTCAAAGAGGTCTTACCTCCTTCTTGCTTGGATGACATTTGTGATGGCAGCAGAGGTGCAGTGTGAATGAGCAGCAGTAGCCAGAGGTATCTGACAGCTGGGAAGCTGGATTGGCAACCATGCAGCAAGACTGATGCATTGATACCTGCAATTTTGCAATGCCAGAATGTGCTGGTGGCTTTACCAGTCACACCATTTGGCTTTTGCTGGTTCCTTACAGAGTTTCCAGATTATGGTGCATATCCAGTCCCTACCCACATTTGCTAATGGAGAAAAGGTTTAGCTGAAGGAGTTTTTTTTTCTCTCTCTCTCTTGGTGGTCCTGGCTGCACAGCATCAACAAGCTCTCTGGCACCTGGGATGGAATGGTTCTTCACGAAGACCTACAAAATCTACGGGGCTGTGACCAGAGATGTGACAGAAAGAAGCTGGGATGAGGGGAGCAAAGTTGGGTCAAGGGACTAGTTGTTATTGATCCAAGCCCCATGGCCACTCTGGCAATTTGTCTTCTTTCCCTATCCCAAGTTCCTGCTTGCCAGATTTTGTTTCACCAGACTCTTTTTCATTGTGGACTATGAAGTACTTATAATCTTTTGGGTGGGGTGAAGAGGAAGTTAATTAGTTGGATTCCATGGCCAGGAGGACAGGGTGGCATTGGGGGAAGAGGAAAGTACCATTCAGGTTTTGACAGGCAGAGGAAAATATGGTGGGAATCTGAGTGATGGTTGCTCTTGGGACTGATGGTCAGTCCCACCTTCCAGCCTTCAGTATTCATGTCAACTACTGGATTCTAGATGGCTCTGGGTCGATATATAGTAAGCTCACTCTCATCCATGATTTGATCACAGATGAGACAGCTGACCTTGCATATATAAATGATATCTAGTTGGGTCTAAAGGGAGTTACCCTCTTGAGATTGCCCAGCTAGGTTTCAAGTTCGCAGCAGCAACAAGCTCAAGGTCAAAGGGTAGAGTGGTGATTGTCAACTGGGCAGACTTGTTGAGGTGATGGAAACACAGTCTTTCATGCTTATCTGGGTTGAGTTTGAAACTGTAACTCCTGATGCAAGCAGGATCCTTAGGACCATTAACCCAACCACCTATATATTAAATCCCTGCCTCTCTTGGTTAGTGAAGGCCTTCAAGGAGATGGTGTGTGGTTGAGTCCATGCTATAGCATCGACTTTGTTGAGGGAAGGGATTCTGCCAGCTGTGAAGGAGGTGGTTGTATCCCCCCTCCATAAGATACTGTCACTGGATCTAATCGTTCTTTTTTTGTCCAGTCTAGAAAATGTTATTGGGAAGATGGTCAACTGGCAGCTTTAGAGGGCCCTGGAGGAAGTGACTTATGTGGCCTTTTCAGTCCAGTTTCAGACTGGGACACAATATGGAGATGGCATTGATTGCACTTGCGGATGACCACTGGTGGGGTTGGGATGGGTTGGAGTGACTGTTTGGCTCTTTTTCATCTTTCAGCAGCTTTCAATACCACTGACCAAGATGTAGTTCTGGACCACCTATGGGGATTAGGAGTGAGGGGAATTGTGGTGATAGTTCTCATTTCTCTGTGGCTAGTTCAAGTTGGTGTTGGTGGAGGCAGAGATCAATCACCAAGCTCAAGACAGGGCTGCCTATCAAATCATCAGGAAATTCACTAAGCTACCCCAGAAAATCTTCACAATCCAGCAGGCACAGAAACTGTTTGGAGTAATGCTTTAAAACATGGCATTTATAGGCATTTTTTAAAGACTTGCCACAAATATTATTGGGGAAAGGAGAAGAAAATGCCACCACATATTAAAAACAAATATCCTAAACAAGGACTTGTTGTACAGTTTAAGTGACTCACTGTTTCACAAAATATATTTGGAAATAAGAATTCTCTCTCAGGAAAGTTCTGAAGGAGTATTTTCCATTTGTTTTATGTATGCAATAAGACTATTTGTGACATAACATCATGAGCGTCAATATAGTATAATATATGTAAAATTCAATTTGCATTTTGTTTGTGCATTTAAAATACTGTATGTGTTTGGCCACCCATCTGAAAACACAACTCTGGGCAGTATGATTAGCCTTTATTCTTTTCAAGAGAATCAGGGGTATGTAGTCTACAAGATGCATGTTAGAAACTGAAATATACAATAAAAATAGATCTGTATAATTCTGTATGTGCCTATTCAAACTATGAACCATTTATATAAGGATAAATGAGCACTTGACAATCCAATACATTCCTCTCAAATAACAAACAAATCTAGGTCTCTAGACCTCTGAGCATTAGTTGAAACTCAAAAGTATCATTCAATTATTGCAAAAGCTACAGATACCATACTGTTAATGATTCCTTTAGTTATAGCCACAGTTTTTACAGCAACCAAGCAAATTCAAAATACGTATCGCAACAAACTTCCTGTTAAAAGGCTGTAAGAGATGATTTACTTGTTCCATATTGCCAGTAAAACAAACATTCGGCAAATATTGCCTGAATATGAAAATGATATGCTGCAAGAATAGACAATCTTCTTTAGCAGAATCAGGAAATGATATATTTTTACACTGACCTTCCATACTGCATAACCTTTGACATCAGCTATCCATTTGTACAAGCTTCAATAAAACAAAGGTTGTTTTGATAAAAAGCCTTGAAAAGCACATTCTGTCTGCTACTTATTCACAAAAAGAAATCAATATTGTCAGTTTCTCACTTATTTTCAAAATAACTCCCTCTCAAGATTTTAAACTTTAGGTCTAAAAAAAATTGTAAATAAACAAATGTTTTCAATTACTGATTTACTGGATAAATAATAGCATAATTTAATGTCATATTAGCTTTTCCTATTGCATATAGCATCACCAATGAGATAAATATGTCTAAATGATTAAAATGAAATAAATAAATACTACATATTCAGAGTTGTGGACTATGGCAAGAAAAAATAATTTTATCCTTTTAATCCACTGCTATTAAATGAAAATTTAATCAGAACAACATAATCAGTTCTTGAGAATAATACTGTTTTAGTATTGGCTACAGAATGGGAAAAAGCTTTGTCCTTTCTTCCAGTAAGCAACCATGTATACTGAAGGCTAAAACCATAAATATTATCTGAATTATGTCCTAATCAGAAGTTCATTTTCTCTTAACTAGCGAAGCAAATAAAAGTGAATTTGACCAAAACATTTGGAATAAAATTAATCATACTAATGAGGTCACTGTAGAGATTAAAATGATTAACGGATCTTTATAAGAAATCAATATCTCAGTATTTCAGAACTGGGCTGATAGAACTTACACTAACTTTCTGAAAAAGGCATTGTTACACAGTGAAATTAAGAAGAACAGATGATTCTACTACATTAGTACTTGAAAATATAAAGAAATATTCTGCCATCTGTAGCAGCTGGGAATTTTACATTCCATTCTCTCTAATACTGCCAGGTTTTCTTTTCCAAAGTCAAGTAACACCAGCCAGTGCCAGAGAAAGCAAAACAAAAAACATATCATGCCAAGGTGACTGTTCATATGACCAATACAGGAAATTATCCTCAGGATACGAAGATCCTTTTTAACATTATAGGCACATGGTCATATATTTGAGGACAGCCCCTCCCCCCCAAAAAAAGCTGCTACATGAGCTTCACTTCAGTGTTAGAGTCAGGCAATCATACGTTCCAGGATATCATTCCATTCTCCTTCCCGCATGTTTTCTGTTGTTTCTGTGCAGCTTTAAATACATTTTTCCTACTTCTGTATGTCTCTCCAAGCATAATGATAGTCCTTGTTATTTCTTAATGGACTAAAAAAGAAGTCCACATCAAAGAAAGGAAATGACTACTCTAACAGGTACAAAATGTAATGTGATTGGCAAGCAATGCAATGCAGTATGACACCTACAGTAACATACAACCAAGTTGTCATGATCACCGTTGCGATGCTTGTGACATCACAACGGCTCGCATGACAATGCAGGGAAATGGGTACCGGGCGGATTAAGGGAAAAGGCAACTAGCTAACAAGAGAGAGCAACAGGTGCTGGCAACAAAGTATCAACTCTAGCCGGAGGCACGGAAGAGAGAGATACAGATACAATGTTGCAAAGAAGGTAATTGACAAGACCAGACCACGAGGCGCGCCCGAGCTGTCAAAGAGATTACGAACCTGATCGCCCGGCAATGAACCATCACCGGCCAGGGAAGCAATCAAGGAAACGCCCAGAGCACAGGAGGGGCTCCACGACCCCTCACCTACCGGCAATGGAACCGACGGGGCTCGGGGTGCACCCGAAGTAAGAAGCGGTGGAGCGCTGACCGGCGCGGGCTATTTAAATCCTGTTCCGGCGCGCTCCACTCACTCTCAGCTTTTCTAAAAGGCATGCACTCTGTTCTATCAATAAAGCCAGAACCTAAGCCCACGCTAGCATCTGTGTCTTTACTGGTTAGCAGGCAGAGCCTGACACAAGTGTATATTGCAAGTTTGGAAAGAGGTCTGATACAGCAATTTAAGCATAGTACAAGGCAATCTCTGCAAATTCAAACCAGTTTCAATTCCATCCTCACCTTAAATGTACTACACTACAGGGCAGTTTGTATGTTTTCAACCTTCTATGGGGGTATAAAAAAAAACAGATATAAACTGTTTCCATAATTTTAGTCAAAACCACAAGTCTCTAGACCAGTTTCTCAACTTTGGCCCCTTTAAGACAGGTAGAGTTCAACTTCCAGAATTCCCCAGCCATCATGTGGCTGGGGAATTCTGGGAGTTGAAGTCCACACATCTTAAAAGGGCCAAGGTTGAGAAACACTGCTCTAGACCTAAATATGTATATTGTCATACAGATATTTTAAAAGCCTTATAAATTTATAGCTGGAAGGAAGTTCTCTGTATAGATAGATTCTGTGCAAAAGGGGAAAAAATCTATATTCAGAAAACAAACCTCAATGATTAAAACAATATTGCATGATAATTAGTAAGGTATTCACTCAAATCTTTGCCATTTGAAATTCTCTGAGCAATGTTACCCCAAACTAAAACAAGTTACAGATTTCACTGAAGTTAACTAAACATGCATGCCTTCATGTGGAAAATTGACTACAAGTTTTTCTGTTGTTTGGAATTTAGAGTCTGAGTGAAAAAAAATCTTAAGAAAAATAATCATAAACCAAACAAAATCTATATAAATCATATGTCCCTTTCCCTTCTAGCCTGATCCAACATGATTTTTTTCCAAATTAAATCTTTAATTTTCTGACACCATTTGTGAGATTAAAGCATGAGCAAAAATGTTAATTTCTTATTTCTTATAAAACTCACCTTAACACCCATCATTGGCATAAATGCCAGGGCCTCAATCCAAGCCAATATAAACCTTGCAGCAAATTTACATTCATTAACCTTTCTTCTCTTTGTCCTTCCCTTTCTTTGCTTGCCCCTTCCTTTCTCCTTTCTGCTTCCTGTACCTATTGGCTGTTACACTGCCTCATTGAAGCAGAACTTTACACTGCCTCACTGAAGCAGAACTTTCTTAAGTTCTTTTAAAACTCCGAACAGATTCATATATATATATCTACGGAAGTATATGAATTAATAATAACAGGCAGAAAACAATTTATAAAATATATTACAATACTGAAACTAAAATAATTATTTTCTGTAATGTTACTGTGACCTGGGATTGCAGGATGATTATCCCAGAGATCCATGAAATACTACCTGAGCCAGTTTCTCAAATTTGTTATTTGAGATTTAGTATTTCATCCATTCAACAAATCCTGTAAATTCAGAGAGATGTCAATGTTATCTGACGTCTTTCCTTCCCACTGTAACCTTCCTTCTAAGACTGTTCCAGAAGATCTTCCACCCCTCTGAAACAGAATCAAGGAGCTGACAAAGAGGAAGGCCTGCTCTAGTGATAGATGCTGTTGTACCATGATAAGATGTTCGCTGAATACCATAAGCCAGAATTTTCCTAAGCAAACATACTTTATCAGCAGTAGGATATGCAAGATAACAAATTCTGTTGCTTACAATTTTACATCATGCATTCATACTTGTTCTTGGTGTTTCAGTCCCAAATCCAGAGAGGGGGAAATACAGCAAAGAAAGCTGATATTATCCAAATGTTGTATTGGCTTTTTTCCCCATAGTGTAACACACCTATCATAGGGCATGTCTGCTTACTTCTATTTTCCTAGCTTTGGTTTGTTTTAAGTTAACATAAGATAAACGTCAGAAAAGCCTCGTGTTGCGCAGAGTGGTAGGGGGCAGCATTGCAACTGAAACTCTCCCCACGACCCGAGTTCGATCCCAGCAGAAGCTGGATTCTCAGGTAGCCGGCTCAGGTCGACTCAGCCTTCCACTCTTCCAAGGTCGGTAAAATGAGTACCCAGTTTGCTGGGGAAGGTGACGACTGGGGAAGGCCATGGCAAACCACTCCGATATAGTCTTCCAAGAAAACGTCGCAAAAGCAGTGTCCCCCCAAAGGGTCAGACATGACTCGGTGCTTGCAGAGGGGGCCTTTCATCTTTCATAAGATAAACTTCACTGTTATCACCAGCCAAATTCACTGTTTTCTTATTTGAATCTTTAAATAACTATATATGAACAGTAGGTATACATTTGAACTGAAAAAAAAGTCACATTTAACTTTGCAAAGGTTGAATCAGCTTCTGTTGACTTCTGTTGCTCACTGAAACATACAATTTGAACAGGACCGCTTAAACTTTTTTTCTGTTGAGATAATTGATAATATTGGACCAAGAAGTTTTATGTAGCATAAATGCAAGCTATTCTTAATGCTGAGATGTCCATTTGCTATGAAAAAGTCCAAACTTTTTTTTAAAAAATCCACAATATACAGCATATTTCAATTATATATTCATCACAGATTTCCAAGAGGATATTTTTAAATTTATTTGCTGTTATCTGGAAATCATCAACCATAAATAAATCAACCATAAACAAAGCAGTTTAGTACTTTTGGCAAGCAGTAGAGATCATTCTAAGACAATTCTGCTTCCCTTTCTCCAGCTGCATATCTGATGCCAGAATAGACATCTGTACACATTATACTGTAACAAAAAAGAAAAACTATAAATATAAATATGTAAAAAGGAAATGTGACAGCCCTTTTCAGCATGTCTTGAAAAGTTGCTTCCTATTGTGGTCTATTTGATGTCAAGAAAGAAACATGCTGAAATATATTCTACCTTAGAAGAAATGTAGGCAAGTATCCATTTAAAATTTTGGCCACTTGACAGATTAAATTAGAGTAGAAAACTTGTTTGGAAGAACAGAACAGAAACCAGTATGAAACAGATTTTACCACTGTAATTTTGTGTGAAACAGATCTGACATAAGCTTAGCATTGTAAGATGGAAGTATTACTAATTCCTATCTCTTGGTTTCCAAATTCTGAGTTCAAAATAAAGACTTTTTTACTTAATAAAATAATAAATTCTCTCTCTACCACCACCACATAAACACATACGAATACTTACTGTCATGCTCCCAGATCAAACGTTCCCAGAACATCTGATCCAACTCGCATGCATGAACGAAGTCAACACGTGTCAAGGCTTGCAAGTCCATAGAAGTGGGAGGGGGATAAGCCAGGAGTGTGAAAGCATCTTATTTGGGCTATCTCTGGCATCCAAGGTCAAGCTGCTGAGCCGTTGGAGACATCTGCACAGAACTGAATGACCTGGCATGAGAAGGGGGCTGCATACCAAAAAAGGGGGAGGAGGTTGAGTTCATTGCGCTGTTTAACCTGAAGAAAGTGCGGGAACTTCTATTCACAACTTTTTCACTGTACTGCATACTACACTCCATTAAAGAGATTTCTACTTTAACCACGTATGAATCAAATTTAATGGTAAGCTAAGTAGGGCAGTCATCACACTTACAAATGGTGATTTCCCAAATGTGCTATTATTTCTATTATGGCAGCATAAGACATGTTTATTAAAGCTACCCAAATTAATAATTCCATTTTTTCAGATGTTTTCCATGTTATTATTTATTGGTAGCAAGATTTTGTAGTTCTAGAAACACAGTATCAGAAGTGGGTACCTCAAAGCAACTCACCACATAAGAAAAGCAGATCAATTTTCATTTACTGGACATTGTATTACTAAAACCTAGAGGCATAAGAATGCTTTTTCTTTCCCTTTCTAATAGCCTCATCTAGTTTCCACACAATACATAGAAAGACACAACCAAAAGATTTAGCATAAAATAGAGCTTCCTCTTTGCCATCATGTTGTTCAAGGAAAAGGAAGAATTTTCAGCTGCTTAAGAGGAAGTAAGCAAAATCAGCTGATAGCAAATATTTGACCCAATCTGATTGCTCCCCACTCCTATTCCCTTGTCTGCTTGGACTGGCCCTTTGAATAGAATAAAAACAACTTGATATATGACCAAGGAAAACAAAGGTCCATTAGAAATACTAACAATAGGAAAATGAAGAATGTTCTCCCTTTTATCCAATCACTAAAAATTGTATTGTTTTAACATAGAACTGACTATCACTATTCCATGATAGTATAATCAAAATGCATTCATTAGAGCAATAGCAGGGGTGAGGAAAGAACTTTATACCACTATGGTAAAAGTTTTGAAAATTGGAAGCTGTTGATACTACATGCCCAATTTGACTTATAAAGTTAAAAATGCACACCAGAAGAGAAACTGTGAAAACTGAAACTCATTTAAGGTTTTGATTTTCCATTTCTGAACAAGTAAAAGACTGAATTGTTAAAAATAGAACATATAAATATACAGATTGTAAGTCCATTTGACCAATGAAAGCTTCAGCAAGTAGGTGTGTGTACCTGATGCATGTGCAAAAATGTGGATGTTTTCCTTATTCTAATCCTAATTATTTCCATGCCTAGTAGGACTTGTAGGAAAATTAACTTCACTATTCATTTGACCTTCATCTCAGGCAATCCATCAGGAGAATAAAAAGATTGTGTGGGTTTTTCACCATCAAAAGGATTAGCCCATTGTTTTTCTCCTGCAGAAAGGTAAGTCAAATGAAGCAACAGGAAGGCATCTGGCACTGGTCTTCAGAATGGCTGTCCATGAGAATATAGACAGAGGCATTGGGATGAGCCAAACCAGCTCCCTTCCTGTTGTGGAAAAGGCTATAGCAGCATACAGGCTCTGAGGCTACCTCAGCCTCCGTACCACCTCACAAAGCAACACATAGAACAGTACACAGTGAAGACAAAATAGTGAGCACCTGGCTAAGTATCCATTGAATTGGCACACTGCACTTCAACTATTAATGGGAATCAAACTTCAAGCTGTCTGTATGGGCATCTTTATTATGGTCTTGGGCCAGCACTAGGACAAACAAAAAGTAATACATACAATGGCATCTTACATTCAGAGACCAATTCAACATTATAGTATTACGTTAACAAATAGACACTATGAAGAAAACTAATCAAAATTAGTTAAGTCAGGTTAGTAAAACACTCCTGTGTTACATAAAAAAATAGCACAAAACTAGACTATTTTGGCAGAGTTGCTTAATAATGACTTGATAAAAGAAAAGACACATAAAATGCATTAGATCTGGCAATATTTTCACTAAAATAAAAGTGACTGAAAAAATGCTAATATTTTATAAATGGTATAAAAGGATATATCCCTTTGCCTCTACATTACTAGATTTACAAACACAAATTCACTCTTCAAGTAAAACACTGCAATACCATCTTTCAAACAGAACTGATAGCAACTTGCTGAAATGTGCCAATGTACTGAAAGGCCCTACACTAGTTCAGGACTAAAATAATAAACAAACAGACTGCTGCATTGAACTTCCCATTAAATTTGCTAGATTAGATTACTTGAGAAGTGCACAAAATCCTTCAGAAATATGGTATCTTGAGCATGCCTGATAGCCATTTGTGCTTCATAAAATCTAAGTGAAACAAACAAAACTCCAGGAAAAGCCATACAACAGAAGCTTTTAATTCAATAACTTATTCCAGATAGATTGAAAACCATACAGAAAAATTAGAAGGACCAAATCAATTGGGACAAATATTAATTTAAGTCAAAAGTTAAATAATAGACCCAACCTCAAGCCTCATCTGTTACTGATCCAGATCTCAAATGCATTGACATGCTTGACATATTTTGAAAAACTGAAAATACAGCTCTTAAAGATATGAGTTGTACCTTTTCCAGCTAATAGGCTCTGTAGCCTGGCTAGAATGCAGCTGAAGCTCCCCAGTATATGACAAGGCATGGGTTGAAATAGAGTTTTATTACAACACCATAATGAAGCTCTAAAGCATTTAATTGCTTTTGACAATTAAGACCAATTCCCCAGTTTATACCCTCTTGGGTGTCATTCTGGGAGCTTTTCTTTCCACATTTTCCAAGCATAACAGCAAATTCATTTAATGTTTCCCACAGTGAGTTCTAAGTGACAATTTCATGTTTACATTCTCTATGTTCCAATCCTGGTGAACTCTAGCTCCTAACATATTTACAACACCAGCAAGCCAAAATCCTTGTAAATACATTCCTGGGAGCTATACATTTTGGTCTTTAAAAGAGCTAGTTACTTACCTGTACTTTGATCTGTGAACTCACACACATGAATTATGTTCCTGCACTAAACCTGATTCAGAACCTGATTTTCTATACATTAAAGATTTTTGGCAAAAGCCCTGAAGGAAACTCTTCATTTCCTTCAGCCAGATTTGAAGGAACAATGAGAGCTGAAGGAACAATGGCTTTATCTGAGACCAAGAGGAGTAGAAGGATTGCTTCTGTAAATTCCCAGATGACCATTTGAAGAATCACAATTACAAATAAATAACCAGTTCTTCTTCACTGTAGTCTAATCCACATATGTAAGTGAGTAGCAAGCTTTTATCTGGAAGAAGATATAGTTGTCACAAGAGAATGGCCTTTCAAAGGTTACAGCTCTTGGGCACTGAAATCCAGTCTAATCAAACTAAGCCTTCAGAGATAGCTCTGGTAGGAGAACATGCCAGCTGAAGCTGTTGATCCAGTCACGGAGGATCAGTGGTTGCAGAGTCCCCATGGTTTTGGCTTTTTACTGGTAGTATACTGTTTTGAGATTGATTGTGGTGTGTGTGTGTGTGTGCGTGTGTGTTGTTCTTCCCTTTTAATTTTAAGCCACCCAGAGTCATTTAGGAATCAGGCAGCCTCAAAATTGAATTTAGTAATTAAAGAATACTTGGAGAGTAAATACAGATCAAAAAAGTGCACAACTGTTTGACAGCTCATAGCCAAGCTTGAGGTGTGCCACTATCCATCTGCAGAAATGCTGCGGGGGAAATACTACACTCTTTAGATGGGAATAAATGGTGTCATATGCTCTAGGTAAAAAGAAAAGCACGATAGACATGCAAAGAATGAAGCAAATAAATGCATGGATGAAGGACTACTTTGTCCCTATGGAAAGTGAGGAAAGAAAGATCTCTTTACAAGGTACACATTTTCTCTGATTGACAAGTCAATATCATAGCCATCAAGAAAATCTCTATCTTCTATGCATGGAGGTGAAATTGTGTGGTAGGCCATGGTTTCAAAAGGTTTCAACTGACATATAAAGAGTAAGAGAGAGAGTTCAAAGATGAAGCTGAAGACAGAGATATGAAGTTATCTGTGTGATAGAAATAAGAAAATTAACTTCCTCACAAAGGAAAAATGATGAGATGGCCACAAAATAATTTTTTTATTGAAGAGAAAGCCAAACTGCTGTTTCAGGTACAGAGGAAAGGCCAAAATGTGATGGATACTGCAAGGGATAATACTGTTGCTTCTGGGTAAAGGCTCAAAGGATTTTCATTTAGCTGCATGGAAACCTTGTAGAAGCCAATACAGCCTGCTGTACTTCAGCCAAGAGGGTTGTGGAATAGAATCATCCATAACCATAAAGCAGAAGGAACCAAGGTCTGGATAGAAGACTTGTCCCTACTGGTTGGAAAGTTAGTTGGGTCAGCTCTGAAAGTACTCACACCAAACAAGACAGAACCTGCATAGTTGTAAATCTGTCTGGTATGTCCTACCAAACAAGTCTGTAAGCTCTAGAAGGTTCTGAACAGAGCTCTGTGCAGGTGTTCATCCCATGTGAGTGAATCACTGTGATAAAAACCTTTAATTGCAGGAGAGATAATGGTATCCTCCAGCCTATATTTAGCCAATTTCTTTGCAAAGACCATGACTTATTTTTTATATATATAATCAATGGTAAAAAAAATTCTAGGAATAGGTGGCAGCTCTGGGTAACGCTCTCCCCATTCCAATTGAGTAATGAAGAGTAACAGTGCATCATCTACATACAGAAGTACCAAAAGCAGCCTATCTGCTAATTTCAGAGAGTGAATGTTCATGCAAATAAAGGTTTTAATCACAGGTTAAAATATGTAAGTTAAGCAAATGCAAAGCTAAAATAAATTATCAACAGATTTAAGTACACTACAAGAAATAATTACATAGTTGATAACACTGATCCTTAAACCTGACAAAAATGTAAACTCCCAGTTATTATCTCAATTAGTCACCCATTCAAAATCAATTTATCTTGTCCACTTGTACAAGATAAAACCACACAAAATTACTGCATTTTTTCTTTGGGCTGGTGAATGCCAATGCTCACTGGAGATTATCTATTAACATGTGAAAACAAGGTTTGGAAACAATGGAAAGCCCAAAGCTTGTAGAAATAAAAAGATTTAAGTTTCCACTATATTTCTTTGACCTGAAAAGGCTTTAAGTGAAAAAGATATAAAGCTAATTAGTTCAATATCCTCTATCTCCTAGATCTCCTGGAACAATATAGTACATATTTGGTTACACAATCCATAAGGAAAACATCTATTTTCAGCTGAACCAGAGGCTTCTGGGTGGAGGAAAATGGTGGACTGACGCATCTTCAAAGAGTGGGGGCAATGGTAAGGCAGAGAACTGTGACCAGGCAGCAATTCCAGATCAGCAGAGCTTCTCCGAACAAAGAGAAGCCAAAGAGACAGACCAAGTGTGCTCTGGAAGGCAGCTCCTCACAAGGAAACCTGCAGGCACCTCATGAATAGAGTGCCATGAGCCGAGGAAGAAAGATCAAGCTCACAGCCTCAAGCACAGACTGTAAAGGACATTGGGTCTGCCTAAACTCCACTTTCTAAAACACATTTGGATTATAACTACAGTAGAATCTCAGTTAACCGGCACCCATGGGGATTGGTAGATGCTGGATAAATGTAGTTTCCTGTTGCTTGAGGGTTACTATTAAAAATAGGCATGCCAAGTTTGGACTTGCCTTTCTGCTAGAGAGGGATTGGCTGATCCCTTTCCGGCAGAGGGGTGGGTTTGGGCTTGGCATGCCGCACCGTGCTGATCCATTCCCTTTCTAGCAGAGGGGTAGGTTTGAGCTTACCTTTTAAAAGGTGGGTTTGAACTTGCCTTTCTGCTGGGGGGGTTCGGTTGGGTTGGTGCAGTGCGGTGTGGTGTGGTGCAGTGCGAAGCGCCAGGTTTGGACTTGCCTTTCTGCTGGGGGGGGGGGTCAGCACGGTGCAGCGCTCCAAGTTTAAACTTATCTTTCCGCTAAAAATTGATTTTATTTAAATTTTTATTTAATGTATTATTTCTTCATTTTTTGCTGGTTGCTTGAGAGTGCTAGTTGCTTGAGTTCCAATTAACCAAGATTCTATTGTATTTAAAACCTATAGAGATCTTCAGAGCAGCAGAGTAACTAAATCTCCTGGTGAGTGTTCCTATGACCCGGGGCACGAATAAAGGGAAACAGAAGTAAGTACAAGGATTCAAAAATAATCTACAGCAAAAAGCTTCCTAATGAAAATATGAAAATATAAAATGAAATGAAAATATAAAATGGATAAAGGGTTTAGCTGAATTTGGACTTTGCTTATTTTAAAGCATTTTTGAATTAATTAAACAGATTAAATAAATAAATAAATAAATAGCACATGCATTTGTGGGAAAGAGGACTATTTGGGTTTTCTAAGGGAAATGATTAGCAGATTTTTTAAAACAAAAAGACAAGGGAACATAGTTAAAGTGCATAGATTATAGAACACATTGAATGGAACTAAAGAGTTAAGAATATAGAGAAAAGAAAAATGAAAAAGAAAGGCTCCCTTTTGGCTGTTGCTTTCCCTTTTTGGACAAATCAAAAGAGAGAGAGAGAGAGAGAGAGCGGGGAGGGAGATGGTTATTATCAGGAAAGCAGCAAAAGAAGGGAGGAGAATAGTAACACAGCAAATACCAGGAAAAGGGATTACATCGGAGATGTTACAAAGGATGTGGAGGAACTGGGGAAGAATATTATAAAATCAGTGACAACTTCAGTGACTGAATTTGTTAAGAAAGACCTGGCTAAAAGATTTGCAAATATGGAAGAGAAAATGAATAAAAAAAATGGAAGGATCTGCAATACAAATGATTGGAGAAGTTAAACAAATCAAGGAAAAAATGGAGATCACAGAAAATAAGATGGAAATAACCAGAAAAATTAATGAAGACCTGGATGTGGCATTATTGGAACCAAGAGAGGAAGAAATTCGTCTCAGTCTGAGATAATTTTGGAACAACCTGGGGAAGGCATTAAGGAGAGGGCTGTTGAAGCTCTAACAGAAACTATAAAATGGGAAGAGGAAGATCTGGGTCAGAAGCAGACAGGGTGCACAGAACCAACACAAAACACATAAAGATAAAAAATGTTTCAAGAGATATACCTGTGCACTCTGTCAGGAAGATGACAAGAGATCAAGTTATAAAACAATACTTCAACAACACCAAGTTAATTCTGTCCAAAGAAACATCTATTAGAAAATTGCCTATGAGGAAAGAATATAAAACAGACCAGGGGTAAAATAATACTTTCATAAAAGATTGAAAACCCTTTATGGACTTTTTGCTAAAAATGGTTAAAAATGACCTGGCTGATTTTTGCTTTTGTTAATTGAAAAGGGTTGAATATGGGGAGAGGGAAAATGTGTATGAAATTTTAAAGGGGGAAGAAAGAAAATAAGTTGTTTGTAACTGTGGTAAAGAAGATCTGAAGTCACTTCTTTTATCTAGTATCTTTTTCTTTTTTCTTTCCTGTACTTTTTCTTTCATCTTTTTTCTTCACTCTGTTTTATATTTTTTCATGTTTCTTTTATTCATGTAAAGAAATTTCAATTACAATTATTTTTAAAAAGAAAACATCTATTTTAGCAATATTTTAAGAATGAAATATAACAGTATTATTAACTAACTGCTTTCACCCCTACAATTTAACATCCATATGCTGATGATACTCAGTTATACATCTTGTCCTTCATCTGCCTAACTGATGCGACTGAAGTCATGTCCCAGTACTGGGAGGCTGTGAAGGCTTGGATGGGGAGGAATAAGTTCAAATTCAATCCTCACAAGAGTCAGTGGCTGTGAGTGTTCAAGTCTCATGGTGCTGGGGATGTTCCATCTCTGGCCCTGAATGAGGTTGCACTCCCTCGTTCAGGTCTAGGTGCAATCAGAGGGTCATCCTGGACGCACAGTTCCTGCTTGAAGAGCAGCTGGCAGCTGGAGCCAGGATGACATTCATATAGGTCCCCCTTGTGCGCCAGTTGTACCCTTTCCTGGACTGGGAGGCCCTTCTTACAGTCATTCATGCCTTGGTCACTTTGTGGATGGACTATGGACAATGTACTCTACATGCGGCTGCCCTTGAGAACCATTTGAGAGCCACCACTGGCCCAGAAGACAGTGGCAGAGATTGGCAGGCCATGCCATCCCCATGTAACATCCATGTCCTGTGAACTGCACTGGTTACCAGTTGACTTCTTGGTGCAATTTATGGTACCGGTTGTCACTGTTAAGGCCCTACGTGGCATAGAACCTAGTTAGTTAAGGGACCATCTGTCTTATATTTTTTATGTCCATTTTCTTGCAACTATTGGCTTCTTCAGTGAGGGAAATGATTTGATTCATACATATCAGGGAACTCAGTAGAGTTTGAATTATTTCCATTAAGACAACAAAAGAGCAGGAAAATGGATGGTATCTGACTACAACCTTAAAGCACCCATCAAATAATATTTTCTTAGCATGCTGTAATGGATATATGCAGGAAAAATACTAAATTGGAAGTTTAGTATTTTAGCAGTTTCCTGAATATAAAGGTGGCATATAATCAAATGAATAAATAAATTTTAGTATAAGATATTATTCTAAATATTTTCATTAATGTGATTCATGGTTGTTAAAAATATTTGTGTATATGTTACATTATTATAAAAGTCATAAATCAAGGCATGGTGCAATATAATACCATGCTACCATCATCTGTATATGTCACAGAAATACACATTAAGGGAAAAACTAGGACAGGAGATAACTTAATTTTCACAGATCATTTCTCTAATTATCCTTTGCACTTGTTCTGCAACCTTTTTTGGCTTGTGAAATAATGGAAGTTGCAATTCAAAAATACCACCAAGAAGCTTACTTCTTGCATCACCAACACATCATACAACCAGGGAGAGCAATTTAGGCTAATATTTGTTGCTCTGTAGATGCACTATGCATTTTTTTATCCTTGCAGGATACAAGTGACCTTCAGTTCTGATATCACCTTATACAACTGATAGTTTTTAAGTTTAAAAAGCTCCTCTTATTAGTATCGACTGAACACCTTCCACGGACATGGAATCCCTACCTGAATTTACAGAACCACCCAGCACTTTGAACAAAACTGTAACAGACCTCCTCTTTAAACACAGATTTGCCATAATTATATTCCATAACTCACTTACCAGCAGCCCATTCTTAAGGTCCTTTCCTTTCATTTGAGTTCCAGTAACAAAAGTGAGGCTGGCTGGAATGAAGGAATGACTAGAAGGATTGCTATGTTGCCTAGTTAACCAGATTTCATTCTGGTGCCATCCAATCCCCCCAAGCCTATTTGCCTATCTAGCCCAGAGTCCCAGTTTTCAGAAAAAGAAAGGAAAGGAACTTCTATTGATGCAGTCAAACCTGCATTTGCCTTTTTTGAAGCTACATCGTACTACTGATTCACATCTAATCAATAATCACATCTAACTGATTATTCAAAGATTTCTTTCATAAATATTACTAATCTAGGTATCTCTTACCTTATCCCTATACATTTGCTTCTTGTCTGTTAAATTTCATACTGTATTATTTACAATCCATTTTTCTAAATCCATCAAAATCATTTTGAATTTTCTATCTTTAGGGTATTAGCTATCCTATTTTGTATGAGCTACAAATCTGATAAACATTCCATTCACCTCCTCATCTAAGTAATCAATAAAATAGTTTATGACTCAGGACTGAATCTTATTCAATACCTCACTCCAGTTTGATGAAGAACCATCAACGAGCACCATTCATAGTAGTTTTTTAAATCAGTAGTTTATATATCCACTTAATAATTATGCCATTCAGCACACATTGCTAGCTTGCTAATCAGTCTGCCACTTCATTTTACTACATTTATATACTATTTTAATAATTATAGATATTGGGCAGGGGACAAAAAAGTAACCTCAGACTCACATTAAAGCAAACCATAATAATAATTAGAGAGTTGCCCACAACCATAAAAAGTCCTGTTAAAAACAAAATGCCTTCTGGAATACAAGAAGATAAGAGCCAAGTACATCAAATATTTTGTCAAATGGTTTACTGAAAACAGGACGTATTGTATCTGTATCTTTCCCCATAATTTATTAAATCAAAAACTTGATTTTAAAAATTAGGTAACTTTAGTCTGGCAAGTCCATGCTGACTTCAGGTAATTTGTTTTCAACTGGTCACCTTTTGATCTACTCTATAATTTTTCCAAGTATTGGAGTCAAACTTTCTGATCTTTAGTGTCTTAATCCTCCTTTTCTCCTTTTGAAGATCTAGATATTTGCCTTCCTCCAGTCATCAGGCATTTTACCTGTTCTCTGAGATTTCTCTGAGAGAATACACAGTAGTGCTTAAAAGTTTGTGAGCCCATTTGAATTTTCAATATTTCTGCATAAATACGACCTAAACAGTGATCTGTTCTCCATACAAGTCCTAAAACTGGAAAAAGAGAACCCAATTAAAGTCAAAACCATACTTGCTCATTTATTTATTGAGGAAAATGATCCAAAGCTTCCTTCCTTTTTGTGCAACATTAGTTTCTTTTACTATCCTTCATTTTTGTGGGATTTTTACAATTATGCTGTTAGAAGCATACTAAGATCTTTCTCCCATTAGTGTCTTGTGCAATGAATCTTACTTATCAAAGTTATAAATGTATTAAAGTCTGCTTTTCTTAAGTCCAACTGACTTAGCTTTAATTTATTTTAAAATCTACAGCATTCCATGGTCAATTTTCCCCAATATTCCTATACTACTACTTCCTTGTCTATGGCTTCCATACTGTTAGTATTAAGTCAAGGATAGTTGTTCCTCTTGTGCCTTCTTCTATCCTGTGAAAGAAAATGATGGCAGCAAGAGAAGTCAATAACTGCCCACAAGCATCGTGCTTGGCAGAGTTTGTCTCCCAATAAATGGTCAGGTAATTAAAGTCACCCTTCCTTTTGTTTGTTTTTCCATTTTAACCATTTTCTCCACAATTACTAACTTCACATTTGGATTTCTGAGCAGGTGTGGATACTTTTAACTATTTCTTTAGCACAAGCTGTATCCTTCTATTGTTATAGTCCAAATATAGGATCACTCTGCTAAGTCTTCATTAAACCAATCAAGCCATATTTGCCTAATAATTACTTCCTGTACTCCAACCATTAGTGTAGAGAGAATGAAAGTCATGAACTTTATGAACCAATGTTCTTCCTGATATTTTTATTATGTGCTTTCATAGGCCTCACTACAGCAACACTTTATTTTTTTCCACAGTGCACAAATCTTTAATTATGGTCCCTAACTCAGGGTTTTTAACTTCCACAGGATTCAATTTGACTCCTGATCAAGTCTGCCATGATTTCATCAAATGCAGGTTAATAAATCTTTGTGAGGTGCAACCCATCCTGTACCAGTAGTCTGTCATCCAGATAATGCAGTTCATGCTTCTAGAAACCTAATCTCTCCATCAGTACAATTCATTTGCAGTATTCTTTCCCTTTCTTGCAGTTTCCTATGGACTGGAAGGATGAATAACACCACTTGAGCTAGTAGCTTCTTCTCAGTTTTTCAGAATCCATGGAAATGTAGTTCTAGTTTTTCTTTGCAGTACCTTTTGACTTCACATATATTATTGTCAGTGTATTTGATACGTCTTCAAAGTTGAATGGCCGCATCCTTGATCCTGGCAGACAATACACTTCACAAGCCGGCACATCCCGTCACCACATCTTTGTTTCAATTCATCATAGCAGTGAATCACCAACTATAACAGCACTCTTCTTTGGCTTCTTGCAGGGCACATTCAGGGATACACACTCCTGTCTCCTGTTCTGTAATGTGTTTTTTTTCCCCTCCTCTAAGGCTTAGCTATTTCTGAGTTCCAGTGGTGCAGAGTATCTGTTATACCTCACTCTTTTTCACTAGGCTTGCTCCTTCGTTTGTCTATTTTATAAAAAGTTGCTTCCTCTGCCAACCTCTGTCATAGCACCACCTTTGTTTGAGAAGTGAAAATAATCCTCTTCTGCTGATTTTCAGGCCACTGTGCACTTGTGAGGGTTGGTGCTATATTACTTTACAAACTGTGATTTATTACTTCTTTACCACTCTAGTAGTTAGTTAGTTTGTTTGTTTGTTTAACTTATACCCCATCGCAGCCTAACAACTCTGGGCAGTTTACAGAGTATACACTATAACAACAATCAATAAGGTAGGATTAAAAGAAATAATGACATCATAAAAACCCCAACTAAGACAGAAAAACAACAAAGAACAAAAAATAAAAAGCGGCACATCGTTTAAGAGAATGCCCTCTGGAATAATTCGTTTTTCAGTAATTAAATAAAAGCACCACCATGCTTTAAGAAGCCAGATCCTCCCCAACCTAAAAATTCTTTTGAAATTTGATTAGCCAACCCCCATCTTCTGGGGCTTTTTTATCCCACCAAAACAAACACTGTGTCATGAGTAAGGATGGCGAGCAGGGGGCTCCCATCCAGGCTGTAAAGCGCATGCGTAGCACTGAGGAATTAGGTAGCCATTCCAAGAGACACAGATCGGGCCCGCCTTAACCTTTGGGGTTTATATGTCTGGGTTTTTCCCACGCTTCTTCAGTTTGTTAGGATTTTCCTGTTATGTAGCAGCAATAAAACACTAGAGACCTGTTCCTTGTCTCAGCGTGGTTCCTGGCTGTTAGGACACACTGCCACCAATAAATTTTAAATCATTCTATTACCCTTTTCAGATTCTTCTTCAGCCTAAATTCAGTACTGATCTGTATGCAAAAATATCAAGCTACATTTAATCTACATACACATACACACACATAGGTGATTTGTGAATTAAGTCGGTAAATGATGTTTTATGGTACATGCATCTTTTACAATTGATTCTTTCTCTGTTTCCCTGTTGGATAGTTTGCCTTACTTATAGCAACTGAGCAGGTTAAATTGGAGAAACTACATATAATTTGAAAATTTATTATGCCGTTTCACAGATACACCAGTCTGTCTTCCTGGAAGCAAATGTACATGCTGTTTTTCAGACGTCACGCTTACATGTTTTTCAGAGGTCATGCTTAACCTCTGCCTGTTATCATAAAGTAGGCTATGTCACTACAGTAGCTTCACAGAAAAAATTATATAAATAAGCTGACTTCTCTTTTTAGTAAGGTTCCTCAATGATAGGGTTTTTTTAAAAAAGATAGAAGGCTTCCTTTTGGGAGTTTAAGCTATATGTTCTACAAGAAGGGAATGGAGAGAATCCTTCTAAATTCCCATACTTTTGACACTTCCAGTGAGCCGTAATGGCGAACTGACCTTCCTCTAAAATACAGGAACACACGTCAGCCAAAACAGCACCTGATTGCAGGAATTGGGCCACTGAAATCTCTCTGCAATTAAAGAGAGATCATCAGATAACCCACATGTACTCCTACAGCTGCTTTTTTGCAAGCAGACTGTAGGAACTGTGTTTTTTGCTCATAGTTGCTAATGTCACCTATATGGACTCTAAGTTCAACTGGGCTCATCTCTTAATTAGTTTGGACTTTATTTTTTTTTTAATCTGGCTTTCTTTAAAGATTGAGAAGTTTTATTGAAATCACCAGTGAGTTTCCTTCAATTCTTTAAAAAAAACAGTTTAACTGTAAGTGTAAAGATTTGTATTTTTTGGAATATACAGCAAAAGGATGATTATTGTTGGCTTTAGAAAGTTTTAAATGGATTAAGGGCTCAGATGGACTTGATTTAAGACTTTGAAGTTGATTGAAAAGATAGTCTCTCATGGGAAAACTCTTTGTTTACTCTGAAACTGATAACAAGACTTTGAAGCTTAGACACTAGAGGGCACCAGATGGCTACCTTAAAAGAAAGTTTGGTGAAAGGAGGTTTTCAAACTATTTAACTCTTTTGTAGCAGCATCAGTTGGTGTTATTGCAGAGGAACAAGCTCCATTGAATAAAACTGAAACTGACTTACAGGTGAAATTAAAAAAGAAGATGGAAATAATGGATTTGTTTATTTATTTATTTATTTATTCTTCAAACTTCTATTACCGCCCATCTCCCCCAAGAAAGGGGGACTCTGGCTGGTTTACAATAAAAATGACTTGTATATATTCAATTTATAAATGAAAGATGGTGACTTAAAACATTGAAAGAGGAATACAAATAAAAAATCAGATGAGCATTTTGGATTATTACCTATATGGATTTACAAGAGGGATTTGCTGGAGTTGCTATGTTGGAAATACAAAGAGGGCTTGACAAAGATGAAGACAAGAATTCTGAGAGAAGATTATGAGAAGACAGATACTAGAACTTTTTGTTTGAGGATTTTAAACATTGTTTACAGAAAGAAAGAATACAGAATTGGTTTATTTGATTAAGGTTAAAACAATGGGTTGTTAATTTTGGGGATGTTTAACGGTTTCTTGATTAGAATGGATGATGATAGTTATTTCTGGTAATTTTTAATTTTCTTCTGAGTGGGATGGAGCATTGATAATTTGAAGAGAGTAAATGAGGGGGATTTGTTTAAAGGGAAAAGAAAGATTCAGACTTGGTGTAATAGATATAATTTGTTATATTTATGTTGTTATTTCTGATAGCCCTTACTGGACTTTTGCTGTTTAACAGGGAGAGATGAAGTTTTAGAGATGTGTTTATAGAAATTGGGGTGAGACATGGAACAAAGAGATGTTGGTTATAGTTTAAGAAATAGTGATAGGTTGTTATTGTTGATTATACTTGCTGGGGATGAAGGGGGAGGTTTCTTTTTCTATTTTTCTTCTCTTTTTTTCCTTTTTTCTGCACCTTCTAAAAAAGTTAATGTATTTCTCTATTTTGTACTAGTATAAATTTTACTTGTATAGTATAATCTTTAATAAATTATTGGGAAAAAAATGAATTCCCATGCTTTCAGGTGCCAGAAATATATAATTGTTAAAACTACATTTTCTACTTTGCTCCTCTTAATCCCAGATCTCATTCTTGCTTTCCATGATCCTAACTCCAGCTCTTTCCCAAATCCAGAATTGATTGGGTTAGAGAAGCCACATAACATTTACAAACTATTTTTTACGGTGATTTTTTTTTACAGTCAGACAAAAATGTCACCTAGGCTCTAAAAAAGGAAAAATACCATTTTGCATACAGAATAAAATAAACAATTTTAAATCATTTTCCACAAAATATTACGGAAACATATTGCTATCTCTGAAAATGACTGGAGGATTTCTTTATCTGACAAATGGCACAATCCTATACTGAGAAATAAAATTTATTGTGTTCAGCAGAGTTCATGTGTAAAAGATTGCAGATTTGGACTTCTTGTAATATGTCTTAATTTGTATTTAGTCATGGAGGAACAATGGCTAAAATATCAAATATGTATTTAGACTTAATAGGCCACTTCAGTTGCAGGCAACACTAAGGGGCAAACATTCCAGTACCATAAGCAACAGTATTAAAACAGTACAAGTTTTAACCAAGCTTGGTCCAAAACCAATAATAATAACCTTCATGTTGATCACATTAAGTAAAAACATGCTCAAAAGCAACCAAGCACCTACCACAGGGTGAGAACCCACCATTCAATTAATCCCTAAAGGCTTTCCAAAATAGCAAGATTTTAACAGCTTTTCTAAATCCCAGCAAATGTTCAGACTTGCAAGACTGATGTCAGCCTTGCAAGGCAGTCCAGACAGGAAGCATGACCACATGAACTAATTCTACTTCATTGCAGGATTACATTAACAGAATCTTGCAAGTCTGAAAATACATTTCTTTTCTGTTGCCTTTACAGCCCAAGAAACTAGGGACGGTCCCTTCTGAGATGTTGGCCATGTCCACATTCCTGCTGTGGGCTAAACTGCCTCTTATTCAACCGTTCCCCTGGCTGTGGCTCTTCCCCCTGTCTCCCAAGGTCATTCCCACATGCCATTATGCATGCTCACACCTGATAATCATCCCATTGATTGAAACATCTGACACTAATTTCTCCCTCAAATGAGTAAAAATCCTAAAGGTTCACATACTTTTGCCACACACAAATATGTAGCTTGGGATACTTTTCCTCAATAAATACATTAGCAATTATAATGTTTTTGGCTCATTTGTTTAACTGGGTTCTCTTTATCTAGTTTTAGGACTTGTGTGGAGAACAGATCATATTTTAGGTCATGTTTATGCAGAAATATTGAAAATACAAAAGGATTCACAAACTTTTAAGCAACACTGTACATGGAATCAAACTTTGGGGGGGGGGACTTATTGTGAACAAAATCAACATTTGATTAGATTGTGGGAATTGGCTGTTTGAATGAAACAATTTAAATACTAGAATATTTAAATTTTATTGGTTTTATTTTGATAATGGCATAAAGACAAATGAACTCAGAAAAACCTATAATCTGAATACTGAATTTCAAATAAACATGGATGCTAAAATTTCATTGCCAACTATGCTTTGGTATAGCCCCTGAACATAAGCCAGATCTATCATTTTTACTCTGCAGGCTGAATTAACCTTAATGAAATGTGTATTTCTCCTTAAATTAGAACACTGCAGCTAAAAATAATTGATAATCAGCCTTGTCCAGCAAGATTTTAAAAAACCATTACATACCCCCCCACACTTTCCCTCTCTCTTTTTCACATACTGTATACAGAGAAAGAGAGAGAGAGAGAAGGGAAATTGAGGAGGGAACCTGGCAACTTAAAATACTGCAAACAAGTTTTCAAATCACAATTCTGTCCAATGAAAACTTTGCAATTAAAAATACTGACAGTGATTTTTAAATTAACAGTTTGTCAAATTAAAAGACTATAGTCTGGGACTTGTAAGAAAAGCAGCAAATTCTCTCCCTGCACAGACATTCATCTGTGCCGCATCACTTAAAAATCAAGAGAGCCTTGAATCTTTTAAGAAAAGCTTTTCAGAACCTAAAGGATCCAAACAGGAATAGTTCTGTGATGGGGACATGGCTTTGGATCTGGATTATTTCTTTTGCGCTGTACTTACTGCATGCAAAAAAGTTTTTTTTTTCATACAGAGTTTAACTGAAATGGGTTCTTATTGAAAGGGAGCAAACTGTGCACAGTTCATACATATCTTATTGAAAAGGGGGCAAACTGTGCACAGTTTGTGCATATACCAATTTTAAACTAATTAAAAATTTGTTAGTGTGAAGAACTCTGTGTAATTATAAGGCTACCATTTTCTTTAATAATATGTAATCAATTTTTAAATATTCCGTAACACATAACTACAAAATCCTCCTCTTTAATAGATACTGACAAGTATTCAAAATTGCATTTCTGTTCTAATTTGTTAGAAAGACTTCCAAGATGTATAAAGCCAGAAACAAAGGAGCAGGATTAAACTATTTTATATGTCAATCATGCCTTGTAATCATTTCTTCCAACAGTATGTTGTCTGTGTACTACTAGTAAAAGCACTATTATACAGTTTGCTATCAACATATACACTTATTAAATGGAGTCATTTTTTCTTCTCTTTTAAACAGACATGTATCGACTTCTGGTGGGATTTGGCAGACTGAGCAGTACTGCTTTCTGAAGCAGAGCCAGCGGTGCAACGTTTTCTGGATGCAGGCTGGGCTCCTGGAGCCTGAAGAATCCTCCAGAGGTAAGGAGAATCCAGGAAATCACCCCTTTCATTCTCCGGACAGCGGTTTCTTGTGAGGGGGGTCGTGGAATGGAGTTCCTGCGATCAATCCGTGACTGAGACTGCTGGGAGGTGGGGCTGTCATCAAGTTCGGGGCTGCTCTAAAGCTAAAAAATGGACACTAAATCTTGCCACCCCGTTTCTAAAACAGCAAAAGGGGTTTATATACATATGTATGTATGTATGTATGTTATCTAAGAGAGCCTTTTTACAGCAAAGAAATGCGGAATCTCTTGGTGACTTTCATTATTTTTAGATCTATTTATTTGGAAATTTGGCATGCATGCATGCGTGTGCGTGCATATATATATACACATACATACATACATACATACACTGAGAATTAAGGATTTTTGTTTTTCTATTGCCGCTTTTTTAATATAGAAGATTTCCCTTGATGAATCTGCGGAGTTGAATCTCGATCTTTCTGTTTCTACTTTCCTATGGGAAACTGTCTTTGTTTTCACTTTCCACTATACCGATTGGACTTAACTGTAAACAATGAATTGGAGGATACTTTCAATACAATCTTGTTTAAGTCACCAGAGGGCACCATAAACTACTGCGGTAAGACATGAAGGAATTCGAACAGATTTTCAATGACTTCTACCTTGAAGTTATTCAAGTTTTTGATCATCTCTCAGAATTTGTGAACAATAAATTGTGCCAACAATTGGAAAAAACTGATAAAGTTGAGAAATACCCCAATTACAAAGATGCCTCTTCAAGGAAGAAGACTGGGATTTGGGACTTGGAACTAAAAAGAGAATGGGGAAGAACTGAATTGTGGAAATTTGAAGGTGAGAGAGACTTGCATTTAAAAAGAGAGCTGGGAAACACTGTGCTGATAGAGTAACAAGAAAGACAACCAGGTCTTGAATGCTGGAAGATCTTTGAAGAAAATCTGGACTTTTTAAGGAGGGCTGTAGAAAAATTGGAGATTTTTAAGGGGAAAGCTCTCTGTATAACATGGAGATATGGAAATGCTTTGGTCTATTTTGAAGTGGGGTGATGGTTGAGTATGTTTGTCAAGATGACTTTTCAAGGATTTGGATGGAAGTTTCTGGGTTTTTGTGGGTTTTTTTTTTATATTATTCTTACGTTTCATAAAGGGATAGGAAGGACGGAAGGAAGGAAGGAAGGAAGGAAGGAAGGAAGGAAGGAAGGAAGGAAGGAAGGAAGGAAGGAAGGAAGGAAGGAAGGAAGGAAAGGGTGGATTAAGATGTAGACATGTTATTCTTTTTTTTAATTATAGTAGGCAGAAAGGAATAAAATTATAGTGCGGAGGGACACTATTTAGTTATTTGTTATTTTGGGGGGGAAACTGGGTTGGAAGAGGTTTTTGTATGATTTTTTTAAATGGGAGAAAAAATTGTTTTAGATGGGAATGTTTTATCAGAAATTTAAATGGTTTATAGTAATGTTAACTATGGTTTAAACTGGCGTAAGAGATTGATATTGGTTTCTATATATTTTTGTTGTAGAAAGTCAGAAGTCACCTTCTATGTAGTTTTTCTTGTATCTATTTTCATACCTTTTTACTTTTTCTTCTTTCTTTGTAGATTTTTTTGTTTCATGCTTTTTAGTTTTTATTTATACTTTGGAAATTTAATAACATTTGGGGGAAAAAAAGACATGTATCTTTGAGGTTTCCTAACTGCCACCATCAAGTCTCTTCCTGCTTAAAAATCCCAATCTGCAAACAAGCCATGATTTGGACAGGCAAAAGTCTAGTTAGATGGAAAGGATAGTCACAGAAAGGGTCAGATAGGCAGGGCTAGCGTTGAGAAAGGTCTCTTCCTTGGTAGAAGCAGATGAGGTGACAGTGCAGACTTTCTGGTGTATAGACCCATTCCCCTCCATCAGCAATCCTGGGGCTGAAAATGAGGGGCAGGAGAAGTAGCTGCCCTCCAGAATCCAAGCTCTCAGTAGGAGCTGGCCAAAAGAACCAATAGAGCAGTCATCACTATCAAAGGGAAGCTCTGAGCCTGAGAATAGGATAGTACACTTCAAGCTTATGCTATGGATCAACAGGGGTAAGGGCAAGAGTCACAGATTTTTATAACCTATTTAAGCATCATCTAAGCTGCCAGCAACACCATCAATTAGAAAGAAGACATATGTCAGGCCCTCTATCTCAACATTGCCTCCCCTCACCCCCATATGGTATCTAAAAGAAGAGGAAGTAAGATATCATACAAAATAATATGGTTGAATAGAAACTGTTTAGAAATGTTTTGCCCTATCAATCACCCCACTACAGCTCCAAATATTTACACATTTGACACAGTTCTAGCCCACACTATCTAGTGGACCATCTTTCCTTCTTGAAAAAGAAAAATGACATTTGAATTAAATTATGAGGTATCAGACATTCAGGTTAAACTTTTGGGAGCAGTAGATAGGAAGGTATGAAGCTATGATTTCTCTTACTGGTGAGTAACTTAGAATGAGAAGTACATCAGCCTTTAAACTCTATATAACAAGCACTGCCACAGGATTGTTCTTCCAAATTCATAGAAGTCTGGTCTGTTCTCTCATTTAGAACTCTTTGTTTCCAACATGTCTGAAAACAATTTTAAAAACCCTATATACTATATTAAACCTTTTGAAAATTCTTAGCAGCTTCTAGGATTTAATATTATTCTATTTTCACTGTAGTCATGGGAGAAGACTGCAAATTGAAATAGTAACTTGAAAGTGCCCTTGCTTAGTAATTTTTGTGTGTCTGTGTATCTCATCCAAAAATAACTGATCAATAGTCTTTTTCAGACATATCTTCATTTAAGGCTGTTCAATAAATCCCCAACTGGAGCTTTTCCATTATACAGTGTACATAACTGCAGTCAACTTTTTGTCAAATACTTTTAGAGCCAAACTGGTTATGTATGGAATTACTCTTTTTTTGGCCAGATTTTTTTTTTCTCTTTCTACTACTAATTATATGACTAGTACCCTAAAGTACATTCCAAGGCACTACATTTATCAATGGAATCACAGGAATGAGAATCCATTTAATTCATTTCTCACTGCTTGCTCTTCTGCTCAAAATCTATTCTATAGCTGGTTTTTTAACTGGAGTGGCAGGAAGAGATAAAAAAGATATGTCTTGTCCCCAATCCCCTTCTTATAACAATTTATCTGTAATTTCAGCCTTCTGTGCTTTTCATTAAACAAAATACAAGTGTATAGTATGTAGTTTGACCTTCTTTTAATTGGTATAGACTCTTCCATAGCTAGTATGCGGACAAGATGCATATATCTCTTTCAAAATCATGGTATCTGCAAGAAGTAGGGAATAATGTTAATTGAGATTAAGAAAGGTTTATAAAAATACACAGTACAAGCAAGTGAATCAATTGAAGTCAATTCTCAAGCATGTTGTCAGTATGTCATAAAAATTATTTTAAAATACAAGCATTACCACCTCAGAGGAATTAACATTACAACAGCTGACCTTACTGCATTAAAAAAAAATCCCTAATTCATGGAAGAATTTAATGAAACTTATTTTTCAAACAAATAAGTTGTAATAATATTCTTTATATATAGCATGATCATTTAAGCTAATCACTGTGTCTTGCTGAACTTAACACACTTCTCCCATAGAGAATGACTTCATAAAGTTTCACTATTAAGTAGTAGTAATGTTCACCTGAATCATCACTGCATTACCATCAGGTTTATATGTGATATTATCTGCTTATTTTATGCAATATCCTTATATTTTAACATTGTGTCCAACAGTAAACAAGTTGAGTGCCTAAAAATACATGAGGTTATATTGCCCTCTGCTGATGAATAAGTAGAAACTAATGGTTTGCTTTAAATACCTCTCTCTAAATATGGCATTATAGGAAAAATTCAAATATATATTGCTCTAATGTACTTCACAGACAGCAAGCATCAGTTCAGTTTCACAAGGGATTATCACAAATACAAAACTACAGAAAAGATTTGAAGAAAGAAAAAAACATGCAATTTTGGACTTTTCTGCACCATGGATAGAAAATATACCGATCAAACTTAATTCTAATCTAAGACATGGCTCTCTGCAGAAACCACTTTGAAATAACAAAGCAGTATTTTGTTATATAGCATGAATCTTTCCCCACTGTTACAGAAACTAACAGAAGATGGTATGAAAATATATTTCTTCAAAGGTAGGCTTGAAAAAAATACTAGGAAGTTAAGAAAAGATTTTGTTACTATACATTTTTTTCCAGTGCAGAATACTATTTCCACATCTAAGTCATTTTTAAGGATTTCCATCCTCTCTTGTTTGCACAACAAGACTACACTAATGTTTAAATAAAACACAACCCCTTTTATTTATATAGGGTCCTCTCAGTCACTTAGAATTTTTTGTTATGAATGAAAACTTGATTCATATTTATATTGCACCACTCACATGTCATGTCCTAAGGCCACATTTCTTTTGAAGGTACTATATTTTCTAGAATTTAAAGAATCCCATTACTGACAGAGATATTTTTCCTCATATATAATATAGCTGATGTCTAAAAGAAGCTATCTGTGGTATCTAAAAGCACTGTTATAATTCTTTGAATTTGTTCTCTCTCATCGCTGAGTTCCAGCACAGAAATGGTTGAGGTGAACTTTCTTTTAAGGAAGCAAACACTAGCAATATTATTCACTTTTTCATCCACTCCCTCTTCTGTATCTATCCCTGGAGGAGAGAGATTTGCTTCAACAACACCAACAGCTTTTAATGATCTGAAGTATAAGACACATGACTCCTGTTTTTATAATATTATACCAATACTCCCACAGTTTTTTTAAAAACTGTTCATATAATTTTCATTCATTTATTCATTCATTCATTCATTTTTATCCCGCCTTTATTATTTTTTATAAATAACTCAAGATGGCGAACATACCTAATACCCTCCCTCCTCCTATTTTCCCCACAACAACAACCCTGTGAGGTGAGCTGGGCTGAGAGAGAAGGACTGGCCCAAGGTCACCCAGCTGGCTTTCAGGCCTAAGGCAGGACTAGAAGTCACAGTCTCCTGGTTTCCAGCCCAGCACCTTAACCAGTAGACCAAACTGGCTCTTAAATGTAAACTTTATCTATGTAAATATACCTGATCATTTTCAGTATTCACTCATATTGACAAATGTTGTGGACTGACAGTTGTAAAAGTAGAAAGCAACAAATCCAGTGACTACAAACCTTATTCTACGTATAGGTGTCCTGACTACCAGGAAACACACTGAGACAATGACTTGGTCTCTAATATTTATTACTAGTACTTAACAAGAATCCTAACAAACTGAGGAAGCGTGGGAAAAACCCAGCCATATAAACCCCAAAGGTTAAGGCGGTCCCGATCTGTGTCTCTTTGAATGGCTGAACAGTTCCTCAGTGCTACGCATGCGCTTGACAGTCTGGGTGGGAGCCCCCTGCTCGCCATCCTTACTCATGACAATAGGATGCCATAGAAGGTTGGCAATTGATCTTAAACAGAAAGCAGATTCTGCTACCTTCAGCACTAAGTGCAACTCTCAGGAGAATTCTATGTTTATGTTATATTCCTTGTATTGGCTCACAGAAATAAAGCAGGTTAAATATTCATAATGTGGTTTCCTTTAGTAGAATCCTAACCCATCATTCTGACATCCTACAGAGCTACATTAAAATGCATCAGATGTTAATAAACAAACACTGTTTGGCATTTTCTTTGATTAATATAAAAGAAGTTTGACATTTTATATATTTTCCTGGTTCATTATTTCACCAAGAGACAGACAGACAGATAGCTAAAATATTTTCATTGTCCATTTTCCTATTGAAAGGGAAGGTGAAGCCGAAATGTATGCATGTATATATCTGATATAGAATGTAATTCTGAAGAAATAATTCTCTAAAAAAAACCCAGTGTTAATAACCAAGGGCTTAACTGATGGACCAAAGATATTAATTGCTAAGAAATAAAACTGTAATACTTCCCAGAAATAGTGTGTGCCTAAAGAAAAAAGCTGCACAATAAGCACTGTTACAGAGTGGCTGTGAGTATAAATGAAGAGTGACAATTAAATTTTACATTAATTCATACTCTAGAACTATTATATGGCATACTAGAGATTAAGTTCTTCACAGATAATCAAGAAAAACATCTTGATATTATTTGGTACAGGACAAATTAAGTAAACAGGTTTAAATGTATTTTTATTATTTATTTCAAGTTAATATTCTGGTTATGTGTATTCTCATATTTCTTATTTCTGCAGATACGTTTCTTAAAGTCCGATTCTATTGCAGTGAAAAATTAGCATCAAAAAGAGGAAACAAACGTCTCTCTTTTGTTAGCACTGTTCTAGCCAAATAAAAGAACCAAAACACTCATTAAGGATAAAATCCCATAAAAAGGTAACAATAAGTAACCCTTTTGAAAACAGTACAATCTACCTCTGAATGAATATGCAGAAAACTAATAGTAAAATGCTATACATTTATATAAAGATCTACCTGCTCAAGTGAAGAAAAAAAATGGAACCTCCAGTTTTAAAGTTCATAGCATCATATTGGTCCTCCTCATGACCCAACAGTTTTCCATTATTACTTTGCTGGTATTATCAATATCCAGATCAATACATTTGGTTTCTACTTTATAACATATAAACTACCATCAAAAATCAAGCCAACTTACAGTATATTGCTCAAAATTTGAATTTGGAATGAGTAAAACAGCAACATACATATGCCTCCCATACTTCAAGATATGAATGTCTTTATAAATTATTACTAACATTTTGGATTGGAACTAGGAGCTAGTAGTGTAGCATTGCCATAATATAATAATAATACCCATTTTCAGTCAGCAGTCTTGCTCTAATTTTATTTATTGATTGATCATATTTATATAGCTGCCCATCTCATGAAAGTGACTCTGGGTGGTGTACAATAGTCCAATTAAAACAGCAAAAATATAGAACAATGTTTACCTAGAATCAGTAAATAATAATTACCAAAAACATTAAAACAATAAAAACAGAGCTAAAAACATAAAGGAAATAATGGATGGAGGTATGTTAACAATAGTGGAGCCACCTCACTAGCTCACCCATCCTCAGGAGTCCCCAGGCCTGCTGACAAAACAATGCAAGTTTATTTTTTCCCAGATTTTGTTCAAGGATAGTCACATACACAACACATTATAGTAATCTAAAGGAGAGGTTATTCTTATGGAATGGATTACCGAAATAAGGCCATCTCACTTAAGATAAAGTTCAAAGCGATAGCTAATACAGTAAACTGATAAAAGGCACTTAATCACATAGAAGAGGTTTGTGTTGATGCCCTGTGGATTTAGAAGCATACCCAAGACACAAGCTTGATAATTTACAAAGGAAGATCATTCACTCAGGCTATCAAATACCATGTTATCTGGACTAGGGTACAGTTTGTTGGCCTCATCCAATTCATTGCCTCAGCCAGGTGCTGACTAAGTGTTCTAACCTTACATGGAAATGACAAAAAAATGGGATAAACAGTTGCATATTATCAACAATGTACTAAATATGAGATTATCAGCAATTTTATGCAGATATTAATAGCTGACAAATGTAATAGAATCTTGCAGAAGCCTACAGTATAAAAAGACTGCATTGAGCAGTGATTTGCCAGCCTTATCTAACTGGGGATAATCCTTTTACTCAAGAATGTCTCTATGACATTCTATCTCATCTATCCCACATAGAACCTCATGTGATTGGGCTTTTACTTAGGAGAAACACTTTGTTTATAGTAGCCATTAATTTGGCTTAAGGCCCAACTAATTAAAAAGGGGAAAAAAAGAGCCGTCATCAAAAGGTTCTTATTAAACTAAAGCTAAAGCAACTTCAAGCTCCAGTACAAGGCCAGCGTCATGCTCCCAGATCAAACGTTCCCAGAACATCTGATCGGATTTGCATGCATAAATGGAGTTAACACATGCCAGAACCTGCAAGTCAGAAAAAGTGGGAGGAGGACATGCCAGGAGTGTGAAAATATCTTGTTTGGACTATCTCTGGCATCCAAGGTAGAGCTGCCGAGCCGTTGGAGACATCGGCAGAAAACTGAACTGGCTGGCACAGAAAGGGGGGCTGCATGCCAACGAGGGAAGGGGTTGAGCTCATTGGGTTGTTTAACTTGGAGAAAAGGCAGGAACCTTTATTCGCAACTTTTTCACTGTACTGTATGCTACACTCCATTAAAGAGATTTCTAACTTAGTCAAGTATGAATTGAATTTAATGGCAAGTTGAGTAATATAGTCACATAAAGTTGCAAATCATCCAGTTCAACTCTACCTGGAGACATCTGTTGTCATGCGCTGCCTGCCTCTGAATAATACTCAGACACTGGTTCGTGGATCAGGCTCTGATTTATTCACAGCGCAGTTACAGCGTTGGAAGAAAAAAGCTGAGAGTGACAGGAGCGCGCCGGTGCGGGGTTTAAATACCCCGCGCCGGTCAGCGCCCCCTCACTCGCGGTCACGTCACCCCCCTTTGTCCAATACGTTGCCCTGCCGGTGGGTGAGGGGTTCCGGGATCGCCCATCATCAGGTTTTCTATTCCTCTGCTGATTGCTGTCAGCTGGGCGATCTCCGTTGTATTGGCGCTGATGGCTTGGGTGTGCTCCGTGATCCGTTTAGTTATTGTTTGTTGGCCGTTAGTCGTTGTGGGTTGATGGCTACTTATCTTGTACCCCTTCACCTATTTCCTTGCTATTGTCATGTGTGCCATTGCGCTGATGACTTCAGCTCAACGGCACTCATGACATACTGCCCCCTTTCCGAATAGTGTTCCCCCCCGGTTTTCTGGGTTTTTTTTTTTTTTTTTTTTTCCGGTGGAGCTGTCAAAACGGCACTTTTTTTTTTTTTTTTTCAAAATTCCCGCCGGAGTAGTTGTCGCCCCTCCCTTTGCTCCTCCCTCTACCACGTGCCTTCCCAGGGTGTGTCCATGGTGCGCATGCTCGGGTCCTGTCCTGGCGTGCGCATGCTCCAGCCACACCCTGTTTGTTTGGCTCAGTTCGGCGAGGAGAGAGGCGTGGCTGGTCGGGTGCTTATCAGCTCCAGGTAGGGCCCTTCTTTTTTCTCATTTAAAGTGCGTCGCCTTTGTTGTATCTCCTGGGCGTTGCCCCCGGGTTGCCCTGTTGACTTGCTTGCCACTCCCCCGCGGCCGGGGGGGCGGGGGGAGGGTGCTGGCGAACGCTTGTCACCACCCCGTGGGCCCGGGGCGGGGGGAGTGAGTCCCGGGGGGGGAGGTCCACCCAAGTCGCGGGCTTGGGGGGGCCCTTTCCCTTGGGGCACGGGAGGCGGGGGGGGCCTGCGGGGGGGGGGTTTGGCTTGCTGACCTTGGTTGTGGTTTGTCGGGGTATGCCCGGTGAAATGCTCTGGTCAGGTCAGGCGCGTTAACGTTGTGCGCCGCCACCCATTCCGGGTGGGGGAAGTGTTTCCACCTGACCAGATAGTGTAGAGTTCCTCGTTGCTTGCGGGAGTCGAGAATGTCCCTTATCTCGAAGTGGTGTTGCCCGTCGATCATCACCGGTGCGGGCTGTGGCGTGCTTGGGTGCCATCGGGAGGTGGTTGCCGGTTTCAGGAGGCTGGTGTGGAACACCGGGTGGAGTCTCCGTAGGTTGTGTGGCAGGTCCAAGCGTATTGCTACCGGGTTCACTATTTGCGTGACTCGGAACGGCCCGATGTACTTAGGCCCCAGTTTTTTCGAGGGTTGGGTTGACTTTAGGAACTTGGTGGATAGGTAGGCCATATCCCCCGCTTGGAACGTCGGCTGTTGGCGCCGGTGCTTGTCGGCCTGCTCTTTGTAGGCTGCCTGTGCATCCTTCAGCGCCGCCGTGATTACTGGCCATGCTTCCGCGATCTTCCGTCCCCAGTCGCTAGCGTCCACCTGGGGTTCCGGGGGTTGAGGTAGCTCCGGTATGGGGACGAAGTCGCGCCCCGAGACTACTTCAAACGGAGTTTTCCCCGTGCTCGTGTGGACGGCGTTGTTGTATGCGACTTCGGCAAACGGGAGCAGTTCAGCCCAGTCGTCTTGGTGGTAGTTAGTATATGATCGTATGAATTGCTCTAAGGTGGCATTAAGAACCTCTGTGGCTCCGTCCGTCTGGGGGTGCCAGGCAGTGGATAGGGCCTGTTGGGTCCCCGTCAGCTTTAGGAAGGCCCGCCAGAATTTGGAGGTGAACTGTGTGCCCCTGTCGGTCACCACACGTGCGGGACATCCGTGTAGCCTGTACACGTGGATGAGGAAGAGTTTGGCTAGCTGTTGTGAGGATGGGACCGACGTGCAGGGGATGAAGTGGGCCTGCTTTGAGAAGTAGTCCTTCACCACCCAAATGGCCGTTTTCTTCTGGCTGGGTGGGAGGTCCACTATAAAATCCATAGAGATTTCCTCCCATGGGCGGGAGGGTTCTGCCACCCGTTGTAATAGCCCCGCGGGTTTGCCTGGTGCCCGTTTGGCCCTAGCGCACGTTGGGCAGGACGCTACGTAGGTTTTTACGTCTCGCCTGAGCGCGGGCCACCAGAATTGACGCCGTGTTAGGTGTAGGGTCTTGAGGAACCCAAAGTGTCCCGCTTGTTTGGCGTCGTGTGACCTATGCAAGATCGCCTGGCGTTGCGAGTCCGGGACGTAGATTCTGCCTTCCCCCCATGCCAGGTCCTGTGCCATCGTTACCTTGTCGGGGTTTGCCAGGAACCAGGGGTCGGTTTTGAGGGCGGCGGCGAGGTCCGTGCGCATTCCCCCTGGTAGTTGCGGTTGGCTTCTTCCGGTCGCCGGTTGTCCCGCCGTCGGCTGCGCCGTAGAGTCGAGCTGCCTCCGAGCGTCGCTTCGGGTGGTCACGGCCATCCCCAGTTGCGAGGCGGATAGGACCGTCCCAATGGTGTCTGGGGCGGGCTCTTCGTCTTGGGGCAGTCGGGAGAGGGCGTCGGCCAGGAAGTTCTTTTTGCCCGGCATGAACTTCAGCTGGAAATTAAAGCGGCTGAAGAATTGGGCCCATCGGACCTGTTTTGCGCTAAGGCGTCTAGGCGTTCGTAGGGCCTCGAGGTTCCGGTGGTCAGTCCAGACCTCGAATGGTTGGGTGGCTCCCTCGAGTAGGTGTCGCCATGTCTCTAGCGCTGATTTCACCGCGAAGGCTTCTTTCTCCCAGACGTGCCATCGCCTTTCTGTCTCGGAGAACTTCCTTGACAGGTAGGCGCATGGTTTCAGGAGTCCCGTGGGGTCTTTCTGTAGCAGGATGGCTCCCAGGGAGAAGTCTGAGGCGTCGGCTTGGACCACGAACGGCCGTTCTGGGTCCGGGTGCGCAAGGATTGGCTCCGTAGTGAACAGCGCTTTCAGCTTGTTGAATGCGGTCTGGCACGCGGGAGTCCAATTCAGCACTGTGCCTGGGTTCTTGGCGCGTCGGGTGTCCCCCACCCCTTTGGTTTTGAGGAGGTCCGTTAGGGGGAGGGCTATCTCTGCGAACCCCCGGGCGAATGACCTGTAAAAATTCGCGAATCCGAGGAAGCTCTGTAGTTGGCGTCTGTTGCGGGGGCGCTCCCAGTTTAGCACCGCTTCGACTTTTGCGGGGTCCATTTCGATGCCGTCCCCGGAGATTCGGTACCCCAGATAGTCTAGGCGCTCTTTGTGAAACTCGCACTTTGTAGGCTTGGTATAGAGCTGCGCCCTTCTGAGCTTGTCGAGGACTTGCCTGACTAGGGTCACATGTTCCTCGTGCGTTTTTGTGTAAATAAGGACGTCGTCGATGTAGACCAGGACCCCTTTGAACAGATGTTCATGCAGTACCTCATTGATGAGCTGCATGAACACCCCAGGGGCCCCCGCGAGTCCAAAGGGCAGTACTTTGTACTGGAAGGCGCCTAGGGGGCAGTTGAACGCTGTCTTCCATTCGTCCCCCTCCCTGATTCGGATGCGATAGTACGCCTCGCGAAGGTCCAGTTTGGAAAAGACTTTGCCCGTGGACAGGTGGGCGAGCATGTCCTTCACCAGGGGTAAGGGGTATTTGTTGGACAGGGAAGCCGCGTTTAGGCCCCGGTAGTCGGTGCAGAGCCGTAGGGTCCCGTCTTTCTTCTCCCGGAATAAGACGGGGGCTCCGACCGGTGAGCATGCTGGCTCTATGAATCCCCTGTCTAGGTTTTTATCGATGAACTCCCGGAGGGTTGCCATCTCCTTCGGGGTCATCGAGTAGATCTTTGGTCTAGGTAAGGGGACGTCGGGCAGTAGGTCGATCCGGCAATCCGTCTTGCGGTGGGGGGGTAGTTGGTCAGCTTCTGCCTCTCCGAAGACCTCGGAGAAGTCGGCGTATTGTTCTGGTAGGTCTGCTGTGGTAGCGGCGTTGTCTTGTGTGGTCGCCTCCGCTCGTCCTACCGTGGGGTTGGTTCTGCCCGCTGGAACTGATGCTCGATACTCGCCGTCGCCGAATGTGAAGGTGCGGGTCTCCCAGTTGATCCGCGGGTTGTTTGTCGCGAGCCATGGCATCCCCAGGACTGCAATGGGCCGTCCGATGTGCGTGACGACGAACGATGTGCGCTCGGTGTGAGTGCCCATTTGCAGGGTGACCGGCTCGGTTTGTAGCGTGGCTGGTTTCCCTCCCGCTGTGGAGCCGTCCAGCTGGTGGAATGCCAGCGGCGTGGGGAGGGGGAAGCAGCGGAGGTCGAGTTTGGCGACTAGGTCGGGGTGGATGAGGTTTTTTGAGCACCCCGAGTCCACTAGTGCCGCGGCCGTGGTGGCTCCGTTGCCGGCAGAGAGTTTGATTGCTGCCATTATTACAGGGCTTTCATCGTTCCGTCGAGGTGGTCCGCGCTGCTGTCCCACCGCCTGCCTCGCCACGCGTTTCAGGGCAGGCGGGGAGCTTTTCCCGCCGGCTGGTCGGGGTCTGCGTTATCCTCTTCCCCCCAGTAAGCGTCCCAGCCTTCCTCTGGTGTCGCTGTGGCCACGGTCATTCGGCGGTGAGGGGGCGGCCCCAGGTTGGGTGGTTTGGGGCTAATTTTCGGGGTGGGTTTGGGCGCACTGGTCGGCGGTCGGTTGGCGAAGCAATCCACCGTCTTGTGCCCTAATTTGCCACACCTCCCGCAGGGCTCCCGGTTGAATTTCTTTTTTGGGTATATGGGGCCGGCCATCCCCACGTGTGGTGCGGGTACCTTTTTTCCGGCATAGTTTGTGTCTTCCGTGGTTGTCATGAGGAAGGTGCGGTGCGCGTGTTCGGCTTTCCCCGCGAGGTGGATCCACCCGTGTAGCGTTTCTGGGTCGTCGCGGTAGAGGGCCCATTGGAGAACGTCGCGGTTGAGCCCCCTTTTGAACATTTCCAGCAGGGTGGTCTCGGACCAGTCGCTGACCTTCCCCGCGAGGGCTTTGAACTCCAGGGCGTAGTCAGGGACCGTGCGTGTGCCCTGTTTAAGTCTTTGGAGTGCGCTTTTCGCCCTTACTTTGGCTAGGGGGTCTTCGAAGTAGTTTTTCATCTCATTGATGAAAGCAGGGAAGGTGGCGAGGGCGGGGGAGCTGGACTCGTACAGTTGGACGTACCAGTCCGCCGCCCTGTCTTGGAGTTTGATCGCCACGGCGGCGATCTTGTCGGCCTCGGAGTCGTAGGAGTGTCCGTGCCTCCCCATGAACTCCCTAGCGTTCGTGACGAAAAACGAGAGTTTCGTGGGGGTCCCATCGAAGAAGATGGGGAAGTCCTTTGGGGCCCGGGCGTTTTGCGCGGCCCTGCCTCTCGCTTCCCGGTGTGTGGTGTCGTCCGCCTGTGCCGTCTGCTGACCCTCCGCTGGCCCGTGGGGGTTCGGTGCTTCGCTCGGGGTGTGGGCCTGTGCGGGGACGTCGTTGGGTGGCGCGGGGGGCATAAGCGACTGGAGCATGGTCCGGAGTTCCGTCAGTTGAGCCCGCATGGCCGCGAGTTCAGCTCGTGCCTCCTCGTCCACAGCCCGCGCCGCCGCTGGGGCCGGTTCCGTTGGCGCGTCCTCGGGGGTGGGTTGCCGGCGGGGTTCATCGTCCCTCTGCCGCGGGTCCGCTTCCTCCGCCGTCTGCTGGGTGTCTCCGTCGTCCTCCTCCGTGTTGACCGCCGTTGGGCTGTCGCTCCACGCCTGTTGCTGGGGTGCGATGTGGGGCGCGGGGTCCTCCGCTGGTTTCGGAAGTCGTGCTGCTCCCTCCCACGGTCGGGTTGCCTCCGTCGCCATCTCCCCTTGGGGTTGGAGCTGAGGCTCGGGTCGGGTGGGGTGGGCGTCCATGGCTCCGGGAGTCCGCGGTGCCTCTGGCCTTGGTCGGTCCTCCTCTGTCTCTTGCCGCGCGGCTCGCCCTCCTTGCCCGCGCCGCTCCGGCCTCATCTTGCTGGTCTTCTCGCCGTCTACTCCTCCCGCGGCTCGTTGTCGTCCGGTGGGGCTCGGCGAGGCTGAGTTTATGACTCTCAGCTTTATGTCATGCGCTGCCTGCCTCTGAATAATACTCAGACACTGGTTCGTGGATCAGGCTCTGATTTATTCACAGCGCAGTTACAGCGTTGGAAGAAAAAAGCTGAGAGTGACAGGAGCGCGCCGGTGCGGGGTTTAAATACCCCGCGCCGGTCAGCGCCCCCTCACTCGCGGTCACGTCACCCCCCTTTGTCCAATACGTTGCCCTGCCGGTGGGTAGGGGTTCCGGGATCGCCCATCATCAGGTTTTCTATTCCTCTGCTGATTGCTGTCAGCTGGGCGATCTCCGTTGTATTGGCGCTGATGGCTTGGGTGTGCTCCGTGATCCGTTTAGTTATTGTTTGTTGGCCGTTAGTCGTTGTGGGTTGATGGCTACTTATCTTGCACCCCTTCACCTATTTCCTTGCTATTGTCATGTGTGCCATTGCGCTGATGACTTCAGCTCAACGGCACTCATGACATCTGTACCCAGAGGAGGAGTCCAGAATTCTACAAGATGTTGAAGGTGACATCTGGAGATCCAACTCAACTGATTGAGGAAGAAGAGACAATGACCCAACTGATAGAACCAGAGGTGGTACCTGAGGCGATGGGGGGGTCTGACAGAGATTCAGAAACAGAAGGAGCTGGGGGAATCTCCCTACCTCCGCAAAGCTGTACTGTGGAACTAGACACAGAGCTGATTACTTTGGATGTCACTCAGGGTTCCAAGGCAACCGCATCTTGGCTTCAACCACCCAGTCACCCAGATCAAAAGGGAGTGGAATGGACACCACCCGGAGATCATCGGCGAAGCACAAAAACCTGGGAAGATGGGATGTAGGGAGAAGTCATGCCGGCTCCTCGCCAGTCAACTGACGTGTGATCGAGGATCACAAGAGCCAGCTCTAAGGACTCGGAACCAGAATGAGGGGTTAGCCCTGAGCGAATGCAAAATTTAGAAGCTCGGGTAGCCTCCATGGAAACAATACTGCAAAACATCTCATTATCACTAGATCAAATGTTAAATAAACAGGAGGTGGAATCCAGCGTATCGTCCAAAAGATCAACGCCTGAGACAATGCCTGGGTCAAGACAACCATCCCTGATATCAGAGAGCTGGAAAAGCAGCCAACCTTCTGTAACATGGGGAGAGCTATTGACAGGACACGTAAGTCTTCCCCCCCAAAGAGTGGTCCCATGAACTGCATGTAAAGTTTAATGGGGACCCCCAACAGTTATCATTCTTCATGACTAATGTGGGGGCCTATATGGAAGAATTTGGGGACACATTCCCTAGGGAATATTCTAAAGTGAATTTAGTGGGGTCCAGACTGAAGGGGCCAGCAGCAGACTGGTTGGTGCCACTACACGATGCGGCAGCTCCTGCACTCTGCAACTTAGATGACTTCATGAGAGCCCTAAGAGACCATTTCAAAGACCCACTAGTGAAGCTGCGGGCCAAAACAGCTCTCCAACAACTCAGACAAGGGTCCAAAACTGTGTCAGAATATGCTATGGAATTTAAAGCTTTGGCTGGGAAAGTAACCAATTGGTCAGAGTCTACCAAGGTGGATTATTTCAAAGGTGGGCTGCAACCAGAGCTGTTATGCTGGGCATTGGGATGAAGGGACCCTAGCACAGTGAGATAATGGATCTGCCTAGTGGGGGAAGTGGAAAACACTCAGATCCAAGTCAGATGGCAGGTGTGCGCTCAAGCGATGGGGAAAAACACAACTTTTTCACTGTACTGTATGCTACACTCCATTCAAGAGATTTCTAACTTAGCCAAGTATTAATCAAATTTAATGGCAAGCTGAGTAATACAGTCACTACAGCCAGAACTATTAGGCACATACCTATGAGCCTCTCCATAACGAAGGAAATGGATAATACTTCCTTTTGCGCCAAATTATTGATAGATTGTATTTCCAGATTTGTGGCGTATTAATCTTGAGTTTTTGAGATCCACTTTGAAAAACATTGTGACTGAATTATAGTAAACAAATATTACTAATAAATAACTCTAAAAAAAAAGTTTGTATTTGCATCTCTGATGAAAGAGATATCAACCTTGATCATGATCATGCAGGTACTTCTCTGCATTTCACTGATTTTGATTCTGCCTAAAAAAAAGTCTGGTTTTGCTTTGTGTATAAATGCTAACTTAAGTAATATGATTTTTCTTCTACGCATTCATTTTCAGAAGAGTTCTGGAAGTTAAACAAAATAATCAGATAGTAAGTAAAGATTTAAAAGGCCCTTTCTTCCATACTAGTAACAATCAATATGAATTAAATAAACTCAGATTTAATGAAAGCATTCACATTAGATTAATTGCTTTCAAATCTCATGACTCAAAATGTTTTGTAACAATTTTCCACATAATGCATCACTGAAATTTATTCCTATATTGTTTTAAATGAATAATGATATCTCAATCATATTATATAAATATAACAGAATAGTAATTTTGCTCCATGAAGAAATGCATCTGCAGTTTTGTATCACACATCACTAATACATTTTTATTTCAGTGATAATTCTGTATAACTGTAACCTTAGTCTCATTACCAAGGTTTACAGTATATGATTCAAAGAAATTTCTTAGCTTTAACTCAGTTTTTTTTTTATTTTGAGAACTTTGCTCTTTTGACTCTTCTGTACTTATGAGTTGTTTAGCTTTTATGACTGAGTTTTAATTGCAGCTTTTGCTAAGGCAGTCTAGAAATAGGAAGGCACTGTGAATTCATCATTCATGATGAACAAAATATATGCAGGTACTTTGAAAATGAAATTAACATTCTAATGATTTTCAATATTGAACTAAAGATGCTAAACAATCCTGAAGGTTAGCTTTAATTTAACAGCAAGAGATTTAACTATCCAGATTTGCTAAATCTACAGATATATACTCTTGCAATTAAGGTTCTTTCACTAGTCCTATTCAAAGAAGCCTCTGATTTAAAAAAAAGATTCTGATTATGTGTTAAATGTTTTTCACAAAGAATAGAGAACAAACAAAAATAGGTGTGTGTGTGAGTATAATCTATTTTGATTCTAGAGTTTACATTCTACATGAAATACAGGTACCTGTATCATTTCACATTTCACATATGTTGTGAGTGTGTGTGTGTGTAATATATATATGTATATGTCTGTCTGTCTCTGTCCATGTGTATATATATGATCATACAGGTAGTCTTCACTTACCGACTGGCCACTTAAAGGCTGTTCAAAGTTATGATGGTACCCCAAAAGTAGATTTCCTACTGGGGCCCGAAATTATGATCCTTACAAGGCCTCCGTGATCATGTGACCAAGATTCAGCCATCCCAGAAGTAGTGGCCATTTTGGCTCACATGTCCGCCCTTTGGAACCAGAAGTCCTCCAGGCTTACGATGCTGGTTTTTGAGGCAGCAGGCCCAGTCACATGATGCGCTACTTCCTGTGATTTAGCAGCCAGCAGAGGGAGCCTTGTGTATGCCTTACTGTACAGGAAAAGTAAGTACTATACTTATGTTTGCCTTTAATTTTTTCCCAGTTTTTGTTTAACTTAAGTAGAGATTTGTATGATGCCATGCATATTCCATCCTCTGCCTGTCTGATTTTTAATTATATTTAACAATACTGAATGCTGGTTTACTGTTTTTAAAACAATTGTTTTATAAAAATCAGATTTATATACAGAACTGTACAGTACTGTACAATAATAAAAGCTGCAGAGTTACTACAGCAGGAAAAAAAGTTACAGTACTATACAGTACTGTACCTTTTAGTACTGTAATGTAGAACAAAGATTCCCATGAAGACCTTACAGTAAAAGTTTTTAATAATCAACCAGTAATATTAGTTGAAAATAACGGTAATATTAACTGAAAATAATACTACTGTAGCCACAGAAGCATTTCCATAGTCATGTTTTGGTGGAAAACATATGACTCACACTCTGCCCCCCTCGGTACTGCATAGTAATTCCTGGTTCACTTAATAACCACACTGTTCACTTAACAACCGAAGGAAACCACACTTAAATCACTTAATGACCGCTGTGACTCACTTAACAACTGCAGTAAAAAAAGGTTGTAAAAATGATCTGGCTCACTTAACAACCATTATGACTTACAACTAAAAATCTGAGCTCAGTTGTGGTTGTTGAGTGAAGACTACCTGTATTAAGCATCCTAGGCTTTGGGCTAAGATGGTTGGAGCACTTTATTGGGTACATGATGTTCCTTGTTGACTAGATTTACCATATTATTGTTATATGTTTTATTTTTCATTGAATTTTGCAATTTAGTTTTTTAGGCTATGAGCGATCCAGAATCAATTAGAATCAGGTAGCATCTAAGTCTCGTAAATAAATAAATAAATATTAAATTTAAATAGAAGCAGAAGGAAATTTTGGAGAATACAATAATACATAGACTACAATAAATCCATTTTCAAATAAAGGTCTCATTAAATCTTGGTTATTTTACAGAAGCTTGTAAATGCACAAATTGGAATATAGATCAATTCCCAATTGCAAAACATTTTAAGCTTCTTGGAAATTAAACTAAATAACAAACTTAAGTAAACTGCAGTCTTTCTTTCTTTGCTGCCTCAGTTACTGAGGTAACTCCAGTCAGCTTAAATTTAAACCTTAAATGTATAGTATTATTTTACTGGAATTTTTAAAAACCACAATTTATATATTTCTCCCAAATCTTTTTATATTCTTGCACTATCATCATCATCGAACTACTGAGCTACATTTTGAAAGCTCTACTGGCCTAATAGTTCTTCTCATAGAGAATTAGCAGTAGCTCCTTAATGGGTCACAAAGCAAGAGATACTAAATGATTTCAATATAATTACTTAACTATTAGCATAAAAGAATCATTACAGAGTTAGGTGATCTTATAAATTTAATCAAATCAAATAAAAATAAATAAATGTATAGAATTTCCAAATTTATAACATAACTAGTAGCACAAAGCTGGTATAATATTTCTAAAATATTAAAAATTATATAGAAAAATAAAACTCTTGTCTTCTTAAAATATCAACTGAACTACTAACTACTGAAAGCTTCCAGTTAAAAATTGTACACATCTAGTTCTTTACTGCAACATATAGTTGTAGTATAATGGTACCTTTCTTTGCAGAAATGCAACTATTATAGGATATATTGACAGAGATAAGAAGAAAATGCTTAGATTTCTTCCTTTCAACAATCTGGCCAGAAGGAATGCAGAATATAGTGAAATGGCTTTGTTCATTTTTTATTCTTATTACCCTTTTTTCTGCTAGCATTAAAAATGAATGAATGTGAGGGATCAAGAGAAATATGTAAAGCAATCCATCTGCCTACTCTGTTCTTAGCACTGTAACAACTACTAAACTTGTTTCTATCAAAAACTTGCACATGCAGGTAAAAACTCTTCCCTCAAAGATTAGCTAAACAAAAATCACACTCTGAATAATGTTCAGTCTATGAAAAAACTAGCCTCCCTTTGACCAAATTTTCACCATATGGCTTCTCCATACTGCCTTTTGGTACACAAACGACACAAAAAATATTTATTTCATATTTTATCAGTGTCACATTCCATCTGCCCCTTTATACATCAAGCAGTTAAAACTACAGAGAAAAACATTAAGGAATTTGACCTGCTTTCAAACTATCCTTATCAACAGGAACACATTTATGCAGTTACTGCCGATGAAATACCCCATGCCTTCCTTCACCTATGCTCTTCCCACCTGAACAATCCCACTCCTAATGATTATTAGAATCATGCAAGATGTTTAATTTTCATTAAACAGATGAGTGAAGACTCTGGTGATAAATGATAAAGCAGAGTTCTGTGGAATTGTCACTATGAAAATTTCCAAAGGACTAAATAAGAATAGGTTTTGGTTTTGGTATTTTTGAGGTGCTACAATTTAAATTTATATTATATCAGTAAAAAAACTGAATAGAAAAATATGAAATTATGCTAGCCAAAATTTGTTTGTAAATGCTACATATTCCTATTTATGATGAGAATGTTAAGGACTGTAGTCATTTGGCAAGATGCTGATAAACCTATTGGGGGGGAGATGGGCAGTGATAGAAATTTGAACAATAAATAAATAAATAAAGTTAAATGCTGCTATCTAGACTGTGTATCAGCTGATAATCTACTTTCTTGGAAACAGCAAGCAATTCCAGCAAACTTATGTTTATTTGAGGAAGAAAATGCCATAAACAAAAAGGTATACTAAAATATTCTTAGAATCCTAGATTACTGACAAAGGTATGGTTCAGTTCCAACTCTCAAAAGAAAAAAAACTTTCATCTTTAAGTGATATTCCCAGCTCTTCCACAGAAGATGGTAACTTCAGGCAGAATAGCTTGAGCCTGCTTATCGTGGAAAAGATAGACGGAGAGCAAACAGCATGTTTTACAATGATATAGAAATGACTAAGAAATAGGAAGGTTTCCAGAATATTGAAAATATGACCACAAAATTCTTTATTTCTGTTTGTTGTAATTAAGGGTAGCTGAAGATCACATTTCCTAAGGGAGGATACAGTTCAAAGAAATGTATTATGGCTTGAGCTACTTACTCCATGATTTAAAATTAAAAAAAATGATAAATAAAACAACTTCAAAGTCTAACCTCACAGAAGTACTAAATAATTATTAGGCATTTATCTTATTTTTAATATATACTACACTGTATATTACTGGTTGTAGGTTTCTATTTTGATCACCCAAATGCCTTTTTAATGCACAACTTCTACTGTAAACTACTAAGGGGACAAAAATAGCTGCAACCACCAGTTGGAAAGATGACAATTGAAGCTCAGATAAATGCTATTCAAATACAGTTAGTATATGCAAAGAAAGCAAAACCTCACATATCTTGATCTTCTCAATTTTATTCAAAATATGTTATGAAGATGAATGTTATTATAAGCTATTCATGAACTGGAAGATAAAATAAAAATAGAATAAAAATAAAAATAAAATAAAAATAAAAATAAATAAATAAATAAAAATAGAAACCTAATTCTTAAGTTATAAACTTCTTCTAAAAGGCATTCATACAAGTGTGCTAGCCTGCAGAAAATCTGTCTGCTCAGTATGTTTCTTATCTTAAAAAATAAAATGTTATGGTACTTTAAACTTCAAATACATAGGCCATATAAAAGTAAACCATATTATTTCTATTCACATAAATATGACAACAATTTAACCCCAAATCCAGTATCTAGTTTAAGGAAAATAACTTTTTCTGCTTTTTATTTATGTACACAAATGATTAGGTTTTGCAATAGTGAATACATGCACAGCCAAAGATTTCTAGATATGGAACTTACCTTTTTTTTTCCTATCAAGCTATAAAATATTTCATGTGCCAGTTTCTCAGGTTCCCAATTGAATGTTATATACGGATATAAATTTAAGGATCTGGTATTTATGATTCACAACAAAGCACATTTTTAACCCACATATTTTCTCAAAAGTCAACAATTTCAAATTAACACTTTAGAATCAGAATGAACAATTCTACGTTGTTCCATAAAAAACAACATTCAGTTCAGTGGGTTATGAATCCAATACCTGTTAATGTTCATTGAGAAAAAGATAGATGTGCTATTTTATCTTGTGTACCAAATACAACATATTTCTTTAAATCATTTATTTTATTAAAAAATATGTAACATTTATTGTGAGCATTCCTTGTTTGTTGGTTGCAATTTTTTTCTATTGAAGCCTCAGATATACCTATTCATTTGTTATTTCAAACACAAACCGAACTACTACAAATATTAACTTTATAAATACCCATCTATTCTTTAGAAAACACAGACTAAACTTGATTGCCTGCAGGGCAAGAAATTCCTTTTTTAAGTCAAAGAAAGCAACATAGTAACTAACTTTTCTTGGCTTTAGAGGTAGTCTTAAATACTTGAGGTTGCATAGCACCAACATAAAATATCTTCACAAATGTCTCCAAACAGTCAAGCTGAAAATCTAAGCCAAAGTTTCATTTAACAGCCTGTCAATTTTTTGATGTGAAGCTAATGAATGCAGTGGCAAACAAATCCATCAAACCTAACATCAAAACAACTGCACTTCATCCCACCAAAGGGGGGAAAATGAAATACAACCTGCAGGCCAGCACTTTGATCTAACCTACCCACACAACAGAGGTCTCTTAAGCAGCTACTGCTGCAGAATATGGATGAGTTATTATGGGCTTACGTCTCACAAACAAGCTAATCATTTTTAGCTGCCATGGTTTCAGAATATAACACTGGCTCCTTCTCAGTTTAATAGCAGATCATAGGAGATAAGCTCATAGAGAATTTTGTGCTGTCCTAAAATCTTATTACACTCTTTAATACGAATTTTATATATTTCCTTTTGTGACGTATTAAACTAAGCAAGAGGCAGTACATAAAATTTGATATTTTTAAATTAAATTTATAATTAATTATAGACAAAAATTATTCAATTAATCCATCTGTGGTAATTACAGCTGGTAGAAATACAATGCATTTTTATGCCACATTTTTTTTTCTTTTAAACTTTATTTTGATGGTTAAAATAATGAAGATGGAAATTACATATACCTGTTTCTTCATTACTTCCACTAAGCGAGATCATCAGCTTTGATTCATTTCACTTACCACTTGGGGTTATTTTCACCAAAGTTTTGGTTAATGCAGATTTATGATTGAAATCTATAAGTTAGCACTATATTAATAGACTGCTAGAAATCAAGTGTAAAGATTCCTCAAGATCAAATTACAGAACTAGTAGGGTAGCAGCATTATGCAATATTAATTGTAAGACACTTAACTGTGATACTTATAGTTATTGCTGTGTGATATTTTGAAAATCAACAAATGAAGCATATTTGAATGTAGGAAAACTATTCTTCTAATCCCCCCTCAAGTCTTACTATACTGCTTCATCATGATGGAGGATGGTGTTCCTGAGGGGGGATGAGTGAAGAATGCTGGGGATATATGGCAAATATACACACTCCCAACAGGGTCACTCATGGCATGAAGGTCATCCCAACTCCCAGCTAAAGCAAGCAGGTACCTATATCTATATTGGGCAGCAACAATAGAAGGAGATGTTGGAGGCAGATGATCATTTTAGTGGCAAAGGGATCATTTCATACTGCATGGGAGAAGGCAATGATAAACCACTCCTTTCTTTTACAAAACCTCACATGGATAGACAAGATAAAATGACTGAAAATGATACTGCTGGATGATGGGCCCCTCAGGTTGAAAGGTACTCAACATGCTATTGGGGAATAGCTAACGGTCTTTTGGAGTACTAATGGTGTTTATGATGTGGATAGATTAAAGCCTTTGAGATGTCTAGTTGCGATGCTGCCATGCAGGAAACATGAAATGTAAAAAACATGAATATGGGAAAGCTCAGCTCAGTGAAATATGAAATGAATCAACTACACATTGACATGTTAGGCATCAGGGAATTGAAATGGACTAAAATTGGACACTTTTAGTCAGAAGATCATACCGTTTACTACTTAGGACACAAATAACAGGAAGAGGAACAGTGTTGCTTTCATAGTCAGAAAAGAAATAGCAAAGACAATACTCAGGTACAACACAATTGAAGACTGAATAAGAGAGATTGATTATGGAAATGTTTGTATATCCTTGCTGTTAAAAGTCAGAAGCCACATCTTTTTGTAATTTTGAAAAAAAAAAAATCCTTGTGTTTTCACACCTTTTTAGGGGGGGGGTTGGTAGTTTTTTGTTTTTTTGTAGCTTTTATCTTTGTCTTGAAACTTAATAAAATTTTATTTTAAAAAAATTAGTAACTCTTAACCCCCTACAAGGTTACAAACAGATATCTCTTCATCTCATATCCCATGCCTTATCTATAAGCAAATCCATAAAACATCAACTTTTCAATCCTGGTGTCAGCAAAAGTCCATAAAGGGTTGCCAGAACTTTAGGAAAAAAACTCTTGTTTTAATCTTGATCAAATAAACCAACTTTATATCCCTTCCTTCTAACAGCCTTAGTCTTTAATTCATTCAAATATTGTCATAGGATTTGATTTCTCTTCAATTCTTTTTTATCCCATCACACAGACATCTTTAAGGCTTTAACAAGTCTCCTTTGTAGACCCAATAAGAAAACATTTTCCAGTTCATTTTCTTGATTTGTCATTTACATTTCCCTTTAATTTTTAAAACTTCAGCCAGTTTCTTTTGTATATCCAATAAAACATTCTTTTCCAAATCATTCTCTTGGCCTGTCATTTGCAGTTCCACTTTCAGTACTTTCTCTGTCTTGTCAGACAAAATTTGCTCCACATCTGTCATTCCTTCTTTAACATTTTTTTGGACATAGTCTATCCATAGAGTCAGACATCATTACTGACACTGTTGATATTGTAGCTACTAATTTCTGGCTCCATTCTTCAAATGGAGAATATTTAAATATTCCTTTAATATTTCCAATTTTATGACATTTTGTGTCAATTTATACAGGCTTATTTTTTTCCTTCTACTTAGAATCTTGAGTTCTATCTAGTGTCCAGTTCCTAAAATCATAAAATTGCTTATCTGTCTTATGGATCTAAGATAGCCAAAATAAGTCTGGTTCCCACGAGAAGCTATTTCTTTTTTATAGTTAATTCAAAATCTTATAGTAAAAGTCAATATTCCAAATTTAACTGGACCCTTAATCTGCTTATACCTTTCTTAAATCAAAAAGCTTATTTAGCTTTTTGCTATTTATTTCAAATTATTTAAGTTAAGATTATAATTTATTTTTCTTTTGTTCAGAGTTGAAGCTAAACACACCCGGTGACTTTTCAAACTTGAAATCACATGTTCAAATTTCAGGTGTTTGGCAGCCCACCCGCATTTACAATCGCAGGGTGTGCTTCAACTCCTCCCTGTTGGAAGTGTTAGCAAATCAGCATGCCTCAATTAGCATGTAAATTGAGTTTGTTCCCAGGATGCAACTCTCTCCATGCTTGTTAGAGGAAGCTATTGCCACTCCTACTTCCTCTCTCTCTCTTCCTCCTTCTTCCACCTACTGAGGAGGCAGCAAGCATGCTGCTCTCCTCTGTCTCCATCTTGGGCCTAAAGCTATGTGCCTAGCCCTTTCTTCCATACAGCTCTTAGCAGCTGTAGGGCTAAGAGATCACTAAGTAAAGTTAAAGAACAGAAAAAACAAGGAACATCATTTTTCCACCAGAGACGGATATAACAGAACCAAGAATAAAAGTCAGTTTACTTTACTTTTAAACCTGCTATGTCTAAGCATGTGATTCTTTATGCTTGGGAGGGCTGAGTGTGTAAGATCAATAACGTGTGTTTATCTGACATGCTCATTGAAGATATTTAAGGTAATGTTCTTTTTCTGTGCGCAGCTCCTCTGTTGTGTTAAGCTCTGCTCCATTAGGTGGTTCTAGCAGGTCACTAATTGGCTTCACTCCCACCCACCATCTCTGCCCTTTTGGCCACCCTGCACTCCACTGCCCCTGCTGCCCTGCCCTTTGCCATCCCTGCCACCCCTGCTGTCCCCAGCTGACATTCGGCATCTTCCTCCCACTGCTGATGAGGCGCACCCACCCTGGCCCTTCATGAGGCAGCTGCTGGCCACATAAGGCTTTGGGAAGGCTGCGCACAGCCAGCAGCTACCTCATGAAGGGCCAGGGCAGGCGTGCCTCATCAGCAATGGGAGGAAGAAGACGGCGAAGGTAAGCTGGGGGCAGCAAGGGTCCAGGGCGGAATGCAGGCAGCAGGGGTGGTGGTGGCAGGGGCAGCAGAGTACGACAAGGCTGTATTTTGTCACCCTGCTTATTTAACTTATATGCAGAGTACATCATGAGAAATACTGAGCTAGATGAATCACAAGCTGGAATTAAGATTGCCAGGAGAAATATCAACAACCTCAAATATGCAGACAATACCACCCTAACGGCAGAAAGTGAAGAGGAACTAAAGAGCCTCTTGATGAGGGTGAAAGAGGAGAGTGCGAAAGCTGGCTTGAAATTCAATATTAAAAAAACTAAGATCATGGCATCTGGTCCCATCACTTCCTGGCAAATAGAAGGGGAAGAAATGGAAGCAGTGACAGATTTTATTTTCTTGGGCTCCAAGATCACCGCAGGCAGTGACTGCAGCCATGAAATTAAAAGACGCTTGTTCCTTGGGAGGAAAGCTATGGCAAACCTAGACAGCATTTTAAAAAGCAGAGACATCACCTTGCTGACAAAGGTCCATATAATCAGAGCTATGGTTTTCCCAGTAGTAATGTATAGCTGTGAGAGTTGGACCATAAGGAAGGCTGAGCATGGAAGAATTGATGCTTTCAAACTGTGGTGCTGGAGAAGAATCTTAAGAGTACCTTGGACTGCAAGGAGGTCAAATCAATCAATCCTACAGAAAATCAACCCTGACTGCTCATTGGAAGGACAGATACTGAAGCTGAAGCTCAAATACTTTGGCCACCTAATGCGAAGAGAGAACTCACTGGAAAAGACCCTGATGCTAGGAAAGACTGAAGCCAAAAGGAGAAGGGGACAGCAGAGGATGAGATGGTTAGATAGTATCACCGATGCAATGAACATGAATCTGAGTAAACTCCAGGAGACAGTGGAGGACAGGAAGGCCTGGAGTGCTATGGTCCTTTGAGTCATGAAAAGTCAGACACAACTTAATGACTGAACAACAACAAACCTTCTTCAACTATGCAAGGTACAGTCTAAATTCAGAACAGCTAAGTCACTGTCATTCAGGATCTGTCAAGTCAGTAGCACATGTTTTATTACACAGTTCCTTCCGTAAGGATTCCTGGCATCTATTAGTAATACTATTTTAAGTACCTCCATGGGAGTTGGGTGGCCAATAAATTTGGATGGATGGATGGCTTCCCAAACAGATCTGATTCATTTTATGTCATTCTTCTTTTATTTCATTCAAATCCAGACATGATTTCCCCATACAAAATCATGAAACCTATTTCTGAGACTATACAGTACTTACTAGAAAATAAATGGTATTGGAGGCAATACAGAGGTTGATCATAGATTTAAGTCCAGTTCTGATGCTGTATTTTAAATTTTACCATTTGTTTCCAGTATTTTGCTCTCTATCATTTTATTATGGTTGTGATTTTTTAAAAATATGTCCCTAGTCTAGGACCCTAATAAAATCTCTCTCTCATGACATACATGACAACATGCAGAGGAATTATATAAAGCTATTATGTCTGCTAAACTGAAAATTAATTCCCTCTAAGTGCAAAAGCTGGCTTGCAGCTAAACCTCAAAAAAACCAAGATTATGGCAACCAGCTTGATTGATAACTGGCAAATAGAGGGAGAAAATGTAGAAGAGTGAAAGACTTCGTATTTCTAGGTGCGAAGATTACTGCAGATGCTGACTACAGTCAGGAAATCAGAAGACGCTTAATCCTTGGGAGAAGAGCAATGACAAATCTCGATAAAATAGTTAAGAGCAGAGACATCACACTGACAACAAAGGTCCACATAGTTAAAGCAATGGTGTTCCCCGTAGTAACATATGGCTGCGAGAGCTGGACCATAAGGAAGGCTGAGAGAAGGAAGATAGATGCTTTTGAACTGTGGTGTTGGAGGAAAATTCTGAGAGTGCCTTGGACTGCAAGGAGATCAAACCAGTCCATCCTCCAGGAAATAAAGCCAGACTGCTCACTTGAGGGAATATTAAAGGCAAAACTGAAATACTTTGGCCACATAATGAGAAGACAGGACACCCTGGAGAAGATGCCGATGCTAGGGAGCGTGGAAGGCAAAAGGAAGAGGGGCCGACCAAGGGCAAGATGGATAGATGATATTCTAGAGGTGACAGACTCATCCCTGGGGGAGCTGGGGGTGTTGACGACTGACAGGAAGCTCTGGCGTGGGCTGGTCCATGAAGTCATGAAGAGTCGGAAGCGACTAAACGAATAAACAACAGCAACAAAATATACTTGAAACAGTATATTGCATAAAACAAACAATATTGAGAGAGAGGGGAAAGAACTGATAAATTAGTCCCCTCTCAGTTGAAACACCACCAGTGAATATACTGTGAAAAATGTTCAGGGTAAGATATATAATGATTCTACTCTGATAAAATAGCATTTTAAAATTGTTATATGTGAATTTGTAATTCAATCCAAAGGATACAGAGTAAGAAATAATTAAGTAAATAAATAAGATATGCAACCAAGGTTTTTACCTGGCTGCCTCGTTATCACTTCAGTAAATAATACATACTCTTAAATCTAAGGAAATAGGAAAGCGATGTGGCCACATGACATTTAACTATACGACCGGATTGCTTAGCAACAGAAATACGTAGCAACTCCAATGCTAAACAGCACAGTCACCAAGCAAAAAATCATGTGACATAATGAGAAGACAGGACACCCTGGAGAAGATGTTGATGCTAGGGAGAGTGGAAGGCAAAAGGAAGAGGGGCCGACCAAGGGCAAGGTGGATGGATGATATTCTAGAGGTGACAGACTTGTCCCTGGGGGAGCTGGGGGTGTTGACGACCGACAGGAAGCTCTGGCGTGGGCTGGTCCATGAAGTCACGAAGAGTCGGAAGCGACTAAACGAATAAACAACAACAACTGCAGCGTAGAAGACAGATTTGTACATCATTCAGTATGGTGGAGAACACTGGATTTTAATGTATTTTCTGTCTGGTTGCTCCTGCGTACTAGGACCTCTCATTAATGAGGCAGGGAGGAAATAAGAGGACTACTGTTAGCATTCGACCGTAAACCTGTAACCATCTCCTCTCAGACAGTTGGTCCAACTGATGTGAAATTTGAGTGTCTTATTTCTCTTTTGTGACTCACTAGTAGGGTTGGGGTGAGAACAAAGGTATATTTGCTGGTACAATGATCTTGATAGATAATAGATAATAAATAGATAATTTAAGATAAATTCTAAATTTGGAATATATAATTCAGATCACATTCACATCTTTAAACCATATTAACATGAATAACTAAAATGTGAACATACTAGGGCACGTCCATATTATATATAAGTGTCTTTTATTTTTACATTTTCTTAAACATTATCCAATATGCCCAATAAACATTAAAATATTTTATTGAATTAACTTCATATTAAGTTAGTAAGAAATATTCTTTAAGATCTATAACTATTAATGTACTAATATGGAGTATTCCAACTCTTTATTGCAAAGTTCTTGTAAATAATATCCATCTTAACAGTGGTCCTTGTTTTTACAAAACTTCACTGGAATCTTCCAAAACGCAGTTGGATTTTTGATGCTATTAATGCATCTGGGCCAAACTGTGGAATCAAAATATGTTTTCATTGAATAGATTGCCATTCCACAGTAATTCCAAATTTCTCTTGTTCCAACTTCAAGGGGTTTAAAGCTTAATTAGCTAATCTAAAGTATTAACATTCCTGAATTAGAACAGATTTTCCCATCATTGTTCATTTTGATCATTTGCTTTCCAAAAAGAAATGGAAGTCAAAATGTATGCCTTAGTGGTAAAGTTGAAACTCAGGAAAGTTTAAGCCCCCATAATTGTATGAGAATCATAATTTGAATAAAGAAAACATAGGGGCTTGTCCTTCTGATTAAAACTGTATTAATAACTTATTAGTATGTTTGACTAAAAAAGAGTCTCATGTGGCGCAGAGTGGTAGGTGGCAGTATTGCAGCCGGAAACTTTCCCCATGACCCGAGTTCAATCCCAGCGGAAGCTGGCTTAGGTCAACTCAGAGGTCAGTAAAATGAGTACCCAGCTTGCTGGGGAAGGTGACAACTAGGGAAGGCAATGGCAAACCACCCCGCTATAGTCTGCCAAGAAAACGTCGGGAAAGTGGCATCCCCCCAAAGGGTCAGACATGACTCGGTGCTTGCACAGGGGACCTTTCACATTTTCACTCATGTTTGACTTAATGACTTACAGTATTGACATTAGAATTCTTCTAGGTAATACAGGCACAGGTAGTCCTTGCTTAACGTCCATTCATTCACTGAACTTTCGAAGTTACGATGACATTGAATGAAGGGATTTATGACCAATCCTTGAAGTTCTGGCCATTTCAGTGCCTTCGTGGTCATATGAACAAAATTTGGGACTACTCAGGCCTACCCACATTTACAACTGCCTTTTGGCGATCTACCTACCCACTGCCAGCAACTGCCACCACCATCCAGCCCTGCCCACTGTTGCTGCTGTACTAGCTGGGGCCTTGTTTCATACTGGTGCAGCCAGAACTTATCTCACGCACTGGCCAGGGCCTCCATTTGCATGCCAGCTAGGGCCTCTGTTGTGCCCCGCCTAGGGCATTGTTTCACAAAAGAAGCCCAGCGCACAAAAGATCCTGGCAGTGCCAGTGCAAAAGACTCAAAAGGACAGAGATTGTGGGGGGGTAGGCAGGTGGGGGAAGTTCAAGAGGGGGCAGAGGAGGAAATCCCTTGCCTTACCAAGATTTGGGGCTGTGTGAGGTTTCAGCCAGCTTCTGATTCAGAAAACAAAACTGAGTCAGAACAAAACAAAACTGAGTCAGAAGGAGAAACAGAAATTACCAGGCAGAATTCGGGAAAACAAAACTTAGAAGTGACTCAGCAGAGTAGGAGAAGCTCGAGATGCTGATTGGCCAGACCTCAGAGGAGACCTTGCATCCGTCAATCGGTACGCAGGAAAGGCATGCAGAAAAGTGTGCGAAGGAGAAGTCAGCCCAATTGGCTGCAGAAGGAAACAAGTACGCAAAGGATCGGCATAAAAGGCAGACACGTGAAGAGCAAGTTGCCGGAGACAACCTATCCTTTGAGCTCATAGCCTTCATGGAAGACTCCTTATCTGTGTTGGGAGCCTTGCCTATAGCCAGAGAGGAATCAGCTCCAGCGTCTTCTGCTTCTGCAGAATTGCCTCCGGCACAAGCTGCTCCAGAGAATCCTTCTCTTGCCGTCCCTGCTGAGCACAGCATCGTGCCCAGCTCCGGACCTTGTAGCTGCGTCCCAGCACGATCCAGGTTTGCATCTAGCCTTGCTCCTAGCTCTCAGTCTTGCCCAAAATCTTCAGTCCAGTTCTGCCTTTCTTCCAAGCCACAGCCTTGCCTAGGATCTCCAGTACAGTCCAGTCTCGCTCCAAGCCCATAGCCTTGTCTCAAATCTCCAGTCCAGCCCAGTCGTGCTTCAAGTCCTCAGCCTTGTTCAAGATTTCCAGTTCAGTCTGGTCTTGCTCCAAGCTCCCAGCCTTGCCTAGGGTCTCCAGTCCAGTCCAGTCATGCTTCAAGCTCTCAGCCTTGCCTAGAAATTCCAGTCCAGTCCAGTCTTGCTTCTAGCCTGCAGCCTTGCCTCAAGTCTCTAGTGCAGTCCAGCCTGGAATCCAGCTATCAGCCTTTCCTTGGATCTCCAGTGTTTCCTTGCCTCTGGTTCTCAGCCTTGTCTAGAAGATCCTCCCAAGCCCAGTCTCCAGAGTCAAGCCTTGTCCAGTGGATCCAGTTCCATCTCACCTAGCCTCCACGTGTCAGCCCAGCCTTACCTGTGTGCCAGCTCATAGATCCTTGCCTCCATCTTCTGCTTTGCCACGCACTCTAGCTTCACCAAGTCTGACAGCTTCAATCAGAGCTGAATTCTGCCTTGCTGTTCTGCCATAGTCTGACCCTGCAGCCGCGCCTGTTCATCTGTCATTGCCTAGGTGATCTTGATTAGAACTACCTTATTATTTCACCAGGACTCTATTATTGTAAATAGTTGTTTTTAATAAAGAGGTTTTTTTAATAATAATTCTGCCTGGCCATCTCATAGCCTGAACAGGTCAGGCTGGGAGGGACCAAACTGGGAATAGCTTGGATCAGGGTGGGTCCTTGCCTACTGACTGGTGGGATTTGATAAACAACGACAATGGGGACTGCTGGGATTGCCGTTGCTAACTGCAGGAAGGCCAGGGAAAAGGGCGTGAAGTGTATCTACACTGCAGATAAAGTCTAATACCTTTGAATCTGCTTTATCCCCACCTAGCTCTGCTTGAGAGCAGTGCCTTGCTTGTAGTCAAAATAAATTATCAAAATACAAGCTTAAATACACAGAATGCTCAAAATGGTAGCCAGAGTAGGCTTATATATGGCACTAGAATCTCCTTGACTTATTTTCTTAAGAACTTCCATATACATGTGGAGATCACTTTATCGGTACTGATTCAAATTTTCATGGCTCCCAAGGCAGGGCCCCATTCATTAAGAAGGGCACATATTGCATCCAACTCTCTGTGCTAAGTGGAATAATCGTGGTAAAGGTATGGATAAACTTTTGACAGTTCCGCTGTCAGAAATCAATCATTATCAGATGGTCTTTAAATTGACAGTGACTCAAAGCCACTGTAGCAATGGGAAAAAAATGACTAACAGTTCCAAATGTTTTATAAAACCATGGGATCTTCTATAACGTCCGTAAGAAGATATTACCTTTCACTGATAAAGAGCTCATTATATCTTATTTCTCCTTAGTTTTCTGTTTCCTCGCTTCTAGTTTTTAATTCCACCACTTTTCTATTTTCTTTCTGCCATTATTGAATAGTTTCTCCTATCCCTAGACTTGATGTACATTCATATTCCTGTAGTCCCTTCTTCTTTACTTTTTCTTTATTCCCCTCCAAATCTCGTGAACAATGTTTATTATCCTGTATAATGACACAGTATGCTCTGACACAGAATTCTTTTTCATTACACTGAACTAAAGAAGACATGGTTAATCAATGGATTGGATGATATATAAACTAAATCTCAATCTAAACAAGAAAGAGGTCTTAGTAGCAGAGAGGTTATCTGTTTAGTTGAGTGGTGTTCAAACTGCTATGGAAGATGTTGCACTTCTTGTTGTTTGGATTAAAGTATTTTTTTAAATAAAATTACTTCTGAGGAAACCTTCAATTTTTAAAAACAGGAAAAATAATCACATACCGTAGTTTGCAAACATATTTATTCAGCAGTTTAGAAGTCTGTATATAGCTCCTACATGAGCACAAATATTGCAAGCTCAACACAAATTAAAGGAGGCCCTAGCACACCATACAAAATAATTGTCACTGTATCATCTGTTTTACTAACATTTACAAAATGCACTCAAGTAAAATGAGCCAAGAAGTTGTTCATAGAAAAATACATCTCTAACCAACTAATATGAATACAGACTCCATTAGGTAATTTACAGAATCTAGGAAGGTCTGAGAAAACATCCTACCTGCCCTTCTTTACAATCTTAACATCAGACCTCCTCTGTATCTTCCTTAGATGCATGGAGGCATTTAGTATTAGTGAAAGAGAACAAACTATGTAGGCTTACATGTGTCTCAGCTCTATGTAGCCTGTAGCTGGCAAACAAGTTGATATTAATGTAGAACAGCCTCCAATACAGAATGCACTCTTTTCCAATTCAATAGCTTTCATACTGTGTTCTGTGGAACTCTGAGCTGATCAGTGAGATCAGTAACAACAGACAAGCCTCAGTGAAAGAAATACCATACAAAACTACTGATCTTTCATAGAATGTATGGCTACAAAGTAATGGTGGGTGTGCATTCTTAGCTTAAGTTAACAAACAAAGCAAAGACCCAATACAGATCTGCAGATGAGTGATTAGCACAGCTGATACAGATGAAAGGAACAGACTGCTACTTCCAGTAGCAGAGATGGAGCCCCATGATTTTCTTTATGTGCTGAAAAATTAGCTCAGGGAAAGATGGGCTGGAAACTAGACAGTACAAAGACAGTGGGCTTTGCCTACTCCCTACTTATTTGCTCATTGGACTAATGGCTTCTCTTCCCAGCCATCCTTCTATGTACCCTTTGGAACACCCTTCCCCCAGAAGTGAGGCTAGCCTCCTCTCTTTTGGACTTCAGGAAGTGATTGAAGACCTGGCTTTGTCACCATGCCTGGATGGGGAGAGGAAGAGCCACTCTTGGGGTTGGTTGGCTTCCTAGTCCTGCCGAGGCCAGTCTTGTTCCCCTTTGGGTAGTATTAGATTTGCCATTACTTGGATCCCATTACATTTTATATTTATTGATTGATATTGATATTTATGGATTAATGATACTATTTATGATTTTATTGAATTTTAAACTGTTTTATTGTGAAACGCCCAGAGTCCCCCATATGAGGGAGATGGGCGGTGATAAAAATATGATAAATAAATAAATAAATAAATAAATAAATAAATAAATAAATAAAATGTATTAATGCAATTTTGTAAAATACTTTCATCATAAATGTGTGATTAGTGTTAGCATTTGGGGTACTAGGCTGGATCCACAGTGAAGACAGGCAGGTCAGGATGTCCTATGACCCTGGAATGGGGAACTGTGGCAAGGAAGAGGGGAAGTGACTCAAGGTCCAAACAAAATTGGTTGAGGATTAATCTCTCCCCTCTGGTGAGGGCAGGAAAGCTCACAATTTGTTTGTATGGAGCTTACAGCCTTAGTGGTGGCCAACTGCCTCACTGATACTTGATTTTGCAGCAAGTAAAGTAGCTATCAGTATGTTGAATTTTGGTCCAGGTCCAATGCTGAACCAAGCCTTTTATCTGCTATAAAGTTAAAGTTAAATAAAGTTGTGGACATTGTATTCCCACTTTTTAAAGTATGTTGTCTTGTATCTTGTTGATACCTCTTCACCTTTCCCCAATGATTCATTTAGTTCTGCTAGAAACACAGCAAACCTCATCAATACTCTGCCTGAAAAAACAAAAACCTTAAAATAGTTTCCACAATCCCCTGCAATTGTGACTATACTTTTTTTTGGAAAAGATTGGAATACTTGATTGTTCAAAAGCCACTGCTATAAGTTAATTTAAAATGATATTTTAGTGGATTTTTGGAAATACATATGCATATACAAAGAGAGCACAATACGTTGACCAGAAAAAAGACTTCCAAGTATACAACAGCAATATAAGGATGTCTGAAATGATCAATCAAGTTTCTATACAACATCCAATGCTCTCATTTCACATATTCATATGGTTTCGTTGTATTATCCGATAAATGATTGCCAGACATCTGTTACATCTTTCTAAAACTGGGGAACATGAACAGGAGGATATATGGAATTCATGTCCTATTTGTGGCCTTCTCATAGATAGTCTGTTATGGGAACTCTGATTGTCTGATATGGGAACAGAGTCCTGGATTAGATGAATGCTAGCTTTGATCCAGCAATGTACTTCTTATGTTCAGAGATACTTCACAGCATATAACTTCTTAGAAAAATTCTAATAAATATGTGTAAAAGCCATTGATTTAATTTATTGTTACATCATGATGTCTCCATGAGCACCATCTTGTAATATGTTAAGAATACAGAAATTTATTTGCTGTGTAATATATACACTGCTCCTACATACATATAACATAAAGTTAACATTATCAAAATAGCAAAGTATTTGCCTGAATTTTTAGAAACTTACCTAAATAAATCATTAATTGGATGAAATTTTCACAATGAGAAAACATAATACTATATATTTTCCTAGAAGAAAGCCTCACTGAACTTATTTCCAAGTAGACATGCATTGAAATCTACTTTAGCAAGAGAACCATTATAGTTGAACAAATTGTGAAAGTAATTCAGATGAAGTAAGTTGGACTTAATGTAAACAAACCTGTAAAAATTGTTACTGTTTTAAGAATCACAATAACTTTAATGAGCCAATTCTAATAAAGTGTACACTGCCTTGATAATCATATCCACCATAGGAAAAGTCTGAAATATCTGATTATCATTACTTCTAATGCTTTATAATATAGTATATTATACTGATTATATAGTCAGCATAAGTTACTCTTGTTAAAATTATTACTCTTTACAGATTTTATCTTTCAAAAATCATTTTTTTATTTCTAAATTCACAAATCCCTGTTAAACAAATTCTTTTGGATAATTTGATTATTAGTAATATAATTTGACTTACCAATTTAGCTACTTTTCCATAATCAATCCATCTAATTGTTGCAAAGTTTGTTGACTCTGCACAGTTGAAACCATGATTATATCCTGCATGGTATCCATATGGGAAAGTGATCATGAACTCTCCAGCCTCCTGTGTGATCTAAAAAAGAAGACAAGGACTAAAAATTATTACCTCTTGAATCTGGCTGCAGAATCCTTGCTTTCCTAGATGTTTCCTATTAGTTGTCCTTTTCCATTCCCAGTATTGCTGTGTGGACAATACAATTAATTCTTTAAAAAAAAAACCTAGATGGGTCCTCCTGACATTTGACACGAGGAACAGGTAAAGATTTCCTCAAATCATGTTTGATTTCAGGTGGCTTTGTGAACTTATACTTGTAATATTCCTTATCAACAGAGAAGTGGTTTCCTATTGCTTTTTCCTGGGGTGTTTGTTCAACTGTCCAGTCTAGCCTATTCTTCTGGGATTTCCTGTTTGTCTCCCAACCAAGTACTAATGAGGTCCAATTCTGTTTAACTTCTTGCAAGACCACCTAAGATCAAGTATGCACCACCAGCTGCTATGACATCAAGGTACAAGTTCCTCCCTATATTAGCAAGTAGGGATTGAAATACATAATTTTTATCTAGCCTGGTGCTACCTCCAACAACTTCATAATCACCCAATGCTAAAATAGATAACAAGGGGTCAAGGAGCCATGGTAAAAACTAAGCCCACAGGCAAGCTTCAATAAACATACTGGCCATCATTTTCATATGCCATTACATCACACAGTGCTAAAGGGAGTTAATTACCACTTCTCCTGGGTTGGCAAAAAGGCCAAAGCATATTTAAACCAAAACCCGAGAGTGGCAAATTTCACAATTAAATCTTCTGTATATAGGAAACGATACAAAAAATATAGGGAAACTCATGACAAGGGTAGACTTCCATGCCATAATAATAGTCTTAAAAGATATATTCTAGAAAAGATACATTTTCTTCATCGGTCTTTAAAACGATCAGTTGATCTTGCTTGTAATTGAACAATTATTTAGTTACAACAGTGCTTCCCAAACCTGGATAAATTACACAACATTGGGTAAAAGTGGTTTTTCTTCGGGTAACAACACACAAACCCATAACCCAATCACAACAGGGACATTTACAGTAAATTGACTTAAGGTGTTTTATCTACATTGGGTAAAAAGGACTTTCTGATAAATGGTTTTGAGTAATTAATGAAAAAGTTTGGGAAACACCGAATTACATGCATGATGCATCGAAATTAGCATGTAGAAGAATGGGGAAGAGGAGGGAGGGAGAGAAATCAGCAAATGTGATTGGAGAGAGTTTTATGTATGAAAAACGTGCATACGTTATTCATAAGCATATACAGTATGTATCCACACATGTGAATCTCATCACATGCTCAAACAGAATAATTATATTGAGCAAAAAAGGAAGAGGAGGAGGACATTTAAATTTAAAGATATTTTAAAAGTGGCCCCTCAAATAGTCAGGCACCACGTTTTTTTATAATTTTCAAGATAAAATGCAACACTTTATATTATGCCTGGAAAACAACTGGCAAACAGTGCCAGTTTTCATTTGGGTCTAATATGTTTCCAGAATTTTATAATGGTCAGCAGACAACCTGCTGCATTTTGCACCAGATACACCTTAAGAATAGCCTCATACAAAGCACATGTTAGGGTGAGGTATAAGAAAGTTATGGGTAACTATTGATGCCCAGCTCAGGAACATAGCTGATAAACTAGGTATACCTGTACAAGTACAGTATGCTCCTTGCCACTACTGCCATTAGGATGCCCAGAGACAGCTGGGGTTAAAAAGTATCTACAGACTGCAGGTCTGCTCTTTCAGGGGAGTGTAATCTCATCAAGAGCAGGCTGAACTTCAGTGCCAGAGACTATTTCCTTACCAACCAACATCATCTTTATCTTATCAGAATTTAACTTCATCCTCATTCAGCCCATTATCAAACTTAACCCAAAGGAGCCAGCTGCCTCCTCAAGTAGAACTCAGCAATATCAATATAATGATGGCACCTTAAAACCCACCATGAGATCAAAGAAAATAGGAACAGTCTTCCAGTTTCCAAAATAGTTTAACCATCAAGATAATCAAAACAGTCTGAGCTTCATATCCTGTTGAAGAGCCTAACTGAAATGGGTCCAGTTCATCTGTATCACCCAGATATCTTCCGGTTAAAACTACAATTTCTCAATTACCTCAGCCAGAAATGGTACATTTAAGACCAGCTGGTTTCCAAGCTCTTTCAAGTCAAGGGAAGGTTTCTTTAACATTGGCTTTATCACTGACTCCTATAGGCAGGGAGGGATATACATCTCCTATAAGGAAACAATTACTTCCTTTAATTTTGGGGCCATATTAAGATGTAAGAGCCAAGCAAACAAACAGTATATCTCACCAGTCCAAGGCACTTTGCCTCCTTCATCAAAGATTTACAAATTAAAAGTATCCAAAATAACAAGACAGATGGTTGCCACAATACTAAAAACCAAGTCAAGGCATATCTGAACAATTTTATCTATAAAGAATGATACAGCTAGTGACTGACTGCTCTGTTCCACCTCTCCAGCATCCTGGTGGAGGCAATGGTGCATAATACAAAACCCCCCAAAACAGTGATGGCCAATTCTCTGTCTAGAGAGAGAAGGAAACATTCTTCGCTACTTCTTATCACCATGGAATTACTCCAAATGGATTTTTTTCATTCCATTCACACTCAAACTCTCAGCCCTTCTATTTTATCACCTTCAGCTCCCTAATATAACAGACTTGTATCTGCAAAAGGGAAGAATGTTGCAGATAGGAGGCAGCAAAATTCCAGGTCCACTGAGAAAAAAACTGGATCCATCAGATACCTAGGGTGAGCCATTTTAATCAGATCACAAGTAACCAGAGAAGGATCAATCTATGGATAAATTACACCAATTACCTACAGTCTCAGTTTACCCAAACAGAACCCCAGATCTAGAATATGCCTTATAAGCTTGAGGCCAGGTATTAATCGGACCAGTGTTCTATTTCAGGCTGAGCAAACACGTCAGATTAATTTATGAGTGATTTACTGACTGGTAGTACTGCAGTTACTTACAAAGGTAGGCAGAGAGCTGGCTGTGCAGACGCATATATGCCCCAAAAATATAGGGAAGCAATACAGAGCTGGGTACATCATGGTAGTTTAGAGTTTTGTTTAGAGTCAAGCCATAGGAGACACACGTTCAGGGAAACACCAGAGAGCATAGTCAGTCAGTCTGAGTCAAAGAGCAGAGAGGAAAGTTAGTGAGTTGTTTTAAAATAGGACAGATATAGGTATGGTTCAATTACAGGCTTTAGTATCTTTCTTCTCTGCTCAGCTCTCTGAAGCCACTAATGCATCCTGGAGTTGGGTGCTCTGCCAGGATGTGGTCCCTCATCACCTGACTCCTCCAACACCTGCTCCTGCTGATTTTTTACTGAGTCAAATTAAGATTGCCTCAAATTGTTGCTGACTCCTGGGGCTGACAATCTGATGGATCAGGCTCTTCAGCCTCTGATGCAGAAGAGTCAGACTAGCCCATGACAAACAGGTCCATGATCCCATTTTTATTTAGGAGATATTTGTGATACATTCTAGGTCAGCTTTTTTATTCTTACTTGAAATGCCTTACCAGCATACCTCATTAGGCTATGAGGAACTGATTCCCTCTCTCTATGAATTCCTTGATCACACTGCAACCTGAAAGGAAGTAAGACAGCCAGTGTACAGCTCTCTTTTCCCTGTAACAGACAGGTTGAAGTTTTCCTCCTTTTCCTGGGTGGCCAAGTTAACTTCTCCCACCCTTAGTAGCAATGACCTCACTGATTATATCCTAACCATTTCTTGTTTCCTCATCTTTCAGCCACAATCCTTCACATCAGGCCCCAGTAAGATCAGCCATATATTCCTTCGCCCAACAAAATATGATCTCCTCTTTATACTCACAGCCACACAATCACCATAGTGGTGTTACCTTTTGCTGGTAACCATGTCACTCTAAGGTTAGAATCTCATAGGCCCTATGCCCACAGTAATCCAAAGGAGGCCACAGAGAGAGAATCTTGATTGAGGCTGATAAGTCTATGTGTTCGTAATATACTGCCAAAGAACCCAGCACCTAACTTAGCTTACCCCAAAAGAAGGGTCTGTAAACCTGTTTTATATAAATTCTTGTTTTCTTATACCCTCATTAAAGATAGCAATTGCATACTATATCTAAGCATAAGCAATATAGATGGGATTATGCACAACACACATATGATCATGCTGAGATTGTGATTGGATTGTTTTATTTTTAAAAATATGATGTGAGTGCATATAACTATAAACGTTTTCTGTGCCAGTAATTCCCAAATTTATCTTGTCACTCACCCTCACTGATGACAGTTTAGCAGGTGTGCTGGGGCAATAACCAGCAGTTCAGCTGTCACCTGGTAGGTGTAGGCTGGCTTATCTGCGTTCAGCATGTTTCCAGTTCTATCACTCCAAGCCACAAGAGATCATAGCCTGATTCCCTCTATTCACATTCTCACAGAGGTCTATTAATTAGAACTCCAGTTTAGTATAGACTGCTCCCTAGTGGTACAAGGTTACATAACTATTTGAAATGCTTAAATGGAAAGCTACGGAGTTCCTTTTCCTAGAATGCATCTGCATGAAAACCAAGATTCAGACACCTTAAATAAAATAAAAATGAAATAACAGAAAACAAAATAAAATAACAGAAAATGACAAACTTTGCATGCTCCATACCCTATAATTTCTAAAAAAACAAGTTTGGAAACATTAAAAGGAATATTTTTACCAGGATTCTTGACATTTCTATTATTCCTCCAACTTTTTTTATTTCAGCTTGCAGAATACATACAAAATATAAAATAAAAGCCAGCAAATGAGATATGGGGAAAGGAATAGAAGCTAATACAGTATGTATTTATATATGTAATATAAATAAAGCTACTGGATGTGTATAAATCTTTGGAGAAAGCACTAATTCTGGAAAAGGTGAAAGGAAAGAGGACGACCAGCAGCAAGGTGGATGGACTCAGTTACAGTGGCGATCAGTGTACCCTGCTCAGGTTAGGGACAGATTGTCATAGAGAAAATCTATGTGGTTGCTAAGAGTTGACACCAACTTGATGGCACATAATCAAACAGTTCAGAAATACTTTTTCTATTTAGTGGTTTAATATATACTTACATTAAACAAGCATAGGGTTATTCTTGGCTTATATTGCCAAGAATCCTGTCCACGTTTACAAACTAAACAATTTGAAACACATCTTATATAATTTTAAATGGGCAAGCAGGTGCCAAAGTGGCATCTACTGATATTGATCTAACAAATATTCAGATGAATATTCAAATAAAAACAGATGTGAGTGATTTCTCGGCAAAATGGTTTGCAAACTGATCACAGTAAACCACCAAATAGTCTACTTCCCCAGCCAGGTTGTATCTGTCTGCACAGGCTAAAGGCTGTAATTAAAAGCAAATTGTATTACATACCCATCAACCAATCTCTACCTCCACCCCAAAGCAGTTTCAGTTCTGAAGATTTCAATAAAAATATTCTTTAAGACAATTAGGTTACCCCACAATTGTTTTTGAAATTTTTGTTTTGGGCCAATACAATTACATTTTCAGGTCTATTTCTCCTAATATAAGAGAACCATATATGCTGCCTTGAATTCTTTGAAAAAATATAAGGTAGAAACAATATAGGCTGAGACTTTCATGACAGGACTATGCAAATATTAGTTCATCAATCTGATTGATTTAGAGAATTTTCTGTAGGTTGAAAAGAGAGAGAGAGATACGAGACACGCACACACATGTATGTATGTGTGTGTGTGTGTCTGTGTCTGTGTGTGTGTGTGTGTGTGTGTGTACTGTATGTTTGTGTGTATATATATATATATGTTTTCTTTCATGATTTCTCCACCCTTACCAAGTGCATGCACATAATGATTTTTTCACAAAGATATAATGTTTTGTGTAAAACTGGAATTGGTGTAAAAATAAATAGGATTTCCTAGGCCTTATTTGATGTAATGAGCAAAGACCCAAACATAATGAATAACTCACTTTGTCAAAAGGAATTCCATATTTTTTCAATATTGAGGGAGAAATTAATGTCATCTTATGGCGTAGAAAAGCATCACATCCTTGAGAACTGCTTGGGAAAAATCCTAGTAAAACAAAAATAAATGAAGAACTGTATTAGACATAGTTGATAACTTTAAATAATTTATTCACAGTATACTGTTATCTATCATCAAATTTCTATATAGAACAGTAACTTCTCTCAAAAATAGCATTCTGTTTTTAAACAAAAATGAGAAAAGAGAACACACATAATCAACAATAATTGGTGCTTTTAGACTAAATCCCTCATTCAATGAGTTCTCCTCAATAATTATATTTATATACATCTCAATCCCACAGGAATTATTTTACAGTGGCAATTACTGTGGAATAATTTATTATTATTATTGTTGACATGTAAAACAGATAGCTTTTTCAGATAATTTGAAAATTCTATAATTGCATTGTTGGGCTGCTGTTGTGAGATTCAAATTTCTTTTCTACAGGACTGCAATTTATTTTATTATTTTTATTTCTATCCCGCCTTTATTATTTTTATAAATAATTCAAGGTGGTGAACATACCTAATACTCCTTCCTCCTCCTATTTTCCCCACAACAACAACCCTGTGAGGTGAGTTGGGCTGAGAGAGAGTGACTGGCCCAAGGTCACCCAGCCGGCTTTCATGCCTAAGGCGGGACTAGAACTCTCAATCTCCTGGTTTCTAGCCCGTTGCCTTAACCACTAGACCAAACTGGCTCTACAGTTCTTGTACTTAAGGCCTCAGACCAAGAAATTTTGTCACATAGATTGTGATCATATGATGGCAACTCTTCCCACAAAAACACAGTGGATTCTGTGCAGTCCTTACTAAGAAGGCACTTGTGAATTGTATTGAACAGATAATTTCATCTCTTGAAAGTAACAAAAGGGAAAGAACCAAACATAAAAACATTGGCAAGCCTCAATATATTACTGAAAAACATGTGTAACTGTAATTAAATATAAAATTGCCCAATACATTTCAGTGGAAACCTTCCTGAGGGAAATAAGACATTTGTGTTATTGCTGCCGTACTAGAATAACTCAATAATGGTTATTTTCCCCCTGGAGAAAGTTTGCATTGAAACACATTAAACAATTTCTTATTTTACCAAAATCCCTATACTTTCCAAAAGTATTTTTTCTTGCCTTTTTCCATCAGTTTTCTTTACAGTATTTTCAGTTTCAAGAACCAAGCGCCTCAGAGTAACTGCAAAGTCTGTTTCAAGAACAGGTAATATTTTCCAAAACAAAAAAGCAAGGGGTAGCACCGCCTCAAACAGACCTGGTGCATAATCTGGGGGTCCTCCTAGACTCACAGCTCCTGCTTGAAGAGCAGATGGTAGCTGTGGCTAGGAGGGCCTTTACACACCTTTGAGTTGTGCACTAGCTGTGCCTGTTCCTGGACCAGGGAGCCCTGCTCACCGTCACTCATGCCCTCATAACCTCTTCTCTGGACTGCTGCAATGAGCTCTACATGGGGCTGCCCTTGAAGAGCATTCAGAAGCTTCAACTGCAGAATGCAGCAGGATGGGTAGTAAATGGTGCCAGTTATTCAGCGTGTGTAACACCACTACTACGTGAGCTACATTGGTTGGCAGAATGCTTCCGGGTGCAATTCAAGATGCTGTTTGTCAACTTTAAAGCCCTTCATGGCTTAGGACTGGGTTACTTGAGGGACCGTCTCTCCCCAGTTGTTTTTACCAGTCCGATCCAGCCAGGGAGGGTGGGCATATTTCAGGTCCCATCAGCCAAAGAATGTAGGTTAGCAGGGCCCTGAAGATGTGCCTTTTCTGCTATAGTACCCAGCTTGTGGAACATTCTACCTCCGGAAATCCGGATGGCCCTGACCTGCTGATTTTGTAAGGCCCTGAAGACCTGTTCTGTGCTCGGGTCTGGTGCCCCAAGGGTGTGCAGGGGCCTATTTCTTGGTTATGCTAGTGATTTGGGTTGATGTTGCTCAGCTGCTACTTTTGTAATGTTTATAATTGTTTTGTTTTATTTTAACCCTGTTCACTACCCAGAGTCACTTGTTGAGATGGGCAGCCATATCAATTGGATAAATAAATAAATAATATTGGCCAGTTCCAGTGAGCAATCTGGCTGTTCTATTTTGAACCTAATGAAGTTTCCAGACTCTTTTCAAAGGCAGCCAAACATGCAATGTATTTAATCATCCAACTGAAAAGTTACTAGAACATGAATAAATGTGAGGATATATCTACCTAGGTAAGATCACAGTTTGGTAAACCAGCTAAGACTAACCAAAGGTACTCTTTGCCTTTGAGACAACTTGGGCCACTAGTGACAATGATGGCTCTAGGACTACCCCCAAACTGCAAACATTCTCCTTTATGGTGAGCATGCATTGTTTACAGCCTTGAAAGAGTCAGAAACTTTTGAGAAGTTCATCTGAGTTCTAAATCTGATGTATCTCATTAGAATTCCTTTTGATATAGAATTGCTTTTAAATTTACATACCTCAGTAAGTCATCAGAAACTAACCATGAATATCTATAGATAATACCTTGACTTCACTAAAATTACACTCAGTATCAAATTTTTTAGAGTATGTTGGTGAAGGTATAAACAAATTGATAAATGTTTCTGTCATGTGATGCCAATGCTCAGTTAATTCATTGGTCAGATGTTTTTGAATTGGGGAATTCATTCAACAGTTTTTCATAATAAATTCAAAGTTCATTGTCTATGTTTCTTAGTGCATATAAATTAAGGTGTCATGTTCTCTTTTCAATGTGCTGTTAACATTGTAACGTTTCACATGTCCTCTTCTGTTCCGTGTTCCTTCACCCGGGGTTTTTCCATTCCTTCACCCTCCGTTGTTTTGAGGGCTTGGAATGTATGTTTGGGTTTGCGCTCCTGCTCAAGGTTACTTTCCCAGGCGCGTCTAACGGCTTCTAGCACCTGGGAGGGGGAGCGTCCTGACGAGGGATGGGGCGGAACTTGCTCACAGGCAAGGCTTTTAAGTTTGTATTTGGCGCGCTTTTGCTCATTCTCAGCTTTCTCTGTATTTGCATACTATTCCTTTAATAAATCAGTTATCTTTAAGCCCGAGCTTGTGAGACTGAGTATTTGGGAGTAGGCAACCGTTACATAAAGCTGAGAATCATTTCATCCATTTTCCGCTAGCCCCATCCAATCGTTGGATAAGAGGGAACGCTAGCGATGACAGAACCTCAGCTTCGCGCAAGTGAGGGAAGCGAGGAGGAACGGGAGGCGGCCAGAATCCGGCCAGCGCTAACCTCGAGAGCGCAAAGAGCAGCACGTCGGGAGTTGCGAGATATCCAATTAGACGAACTGCTGATATCCATGCAGGAGAGTCTCAGGAGTGAACATAGAACTGTTATGGAAAGAGCACCGGGGAGGGGGTCTCCACAATTGTCCTGGGAGCCCGAAGTCCCCTTGTCACCGAGGGTGGTGGTAACCAACCAACCTCCGGAAGAGCCGGTCACTCCAGCCCGAATGAGGGCATTAGAGGATAAAATGGATTTAATAGTGACAATCCTTAAGGATCTACCCAGAGAGGCAGAGCCCACCCCGGAGGATTGGGAGGAAGAGCCGTCACAGTACCCCAGGCACAGTACCCTATTAACCCGGGGGAGAAGCAAGACTCGATCAGCCCGTCAAGGGGGGGAGCGAGAGGCAAGACCTCCTAGGGATCGACCACCCATGGGGACTCGGCGTACGCTGACATTCGCGGCACCGCCACAGCCAGCTGAGCCGGCGAGAACCTTCCCACCATTTGGAGTGAAATTCGATGGGGATCCCACAACGCTCTCCTTCTTTATCACTAATGCCAAGCATTATATAGAAGATTGGGGTCGGAACTTTCGGTCAGAACATGGCAAGATCAATTTCATTGCCAACAAGCTGAGAGGAAGGGCAGCAGATTGGTATGTGCAACTATGCCAGGCTGAGGCAACTGAGTTAGAGGACTTCGATGACTTTTTGTGGGCACTTAAACAGCATTTCGAAGACCCCCTAGCTCAAGAAACAGCTAAAAATGACCTGCGGAAACTCTACCAAGGGTCCCTCTCAGTTGCCAAATATGCGTTGGAATTTAAGGCTTTGGCAGGAAAAGTGGAAGACTGGTCGGAGCCAACAATAATTGAATTGTTCAAACAGGGGCTAGAACCCGAAATCCTTCGATGGGCACTAGGAAGAGATGATCCCAAAACGCTATATGGGTGGATTCAGTTGGCGGGCAGCGCAGAAAATGCCCTACAAACCTATGCCCATACCAAAGAGCTTAGACAAACGCGTCTTGCTAGAGGAGCGCGCACATCTGGATTTGCCAGCCGCCCCAAACCGAAAACCTGGGAAGAGGAGAGGGAGCGACGGTTCTCCAAGGGTCAGTGCATCAGATGTGGGAAAGAAGGGCATCGAGCCACGTCGTGCCCGAGACGCCGTCCAGAGGAACGACAGACGAAACCTACGGTAAAGTCGCCTGCTCCTGCTCCACCGCGGAAACTGAAAGCAGCCGTCGCGGAACTGGACCCCCCAGAACTACCCTTCGGAGAAGAGGAAGAAGAGTTGCAATTCGAGCAGCCGGCGGGAAAAGCCTACCACCTGCCCTGAAGAGCGCCCTAGGGCAGGTGGAAGAAACCGGGCGTAACCACGATTCGGTGAGTGGAAATTTCCCCACACTGACTGTTAAAGTTAAACTGAGCTCAAAAACCAAAACTGTGGAAGTGTGGGCCATGCTAGACTCGGGTTGCTCCCGTTCCCTTATGCACCCTGATGTCGTAGCGGCTCTGGAACTGCCCACGTTCCCTTTGCCAAGACCTATGATTTTCACCCAATTGGATGGAACTATGGCGGGAGGGAAAGCAGTCAATCATTCCACGGGACTAGTCGCCCTGCAGATGGGCTCCCACCAAGAAAAGCTGCCATTTGTGGTAGCTCCAGTGGGGGGTCCTCTGGTAATCTTGGGGATGCCTTGGTTTGTACAGCAGAACCCTTTTATCAACTGGCTGCATAGAACTGTGACTTTTGCAGATGGATTTTACAAAGTACCCGAAAAGGACCTACTGGAAGACATGGAGGGTGGAGGGGTAGCATATACTAATGTGCAAACGCTTCAACCTCTTGAGGGACTACCCAATCAGTATCAGGATTTTGCTGAGGTATTTGGGGAAAAGGAAGCGGATCGCTTGCCACCCCACCGAAAAACAGACTGTGCCATTGAGTTTTTACCAAATGTAAAATTGCCTCACCCAAAAATATACCCCATGTCTCCCAAAGAGCTAACTACGCTAAGGGAGTTCATTGACAAAAACCTGGCTAGGGGTTTCATTGAGCCGGCTAATTCCCCGGTGGGAGCTCCTGTCCTATTCAGGCCAAAAAAGGATGGGTCATTAAGACTTTGTACCGATTTCCGCGGGCTCAATGCGGTCTCAATATTAAATAAATATCCTTTGCCCCTGATCAAAGATATGTTATCACATCTGTCCAGAGGCAAAATTTTCTCAAAACTGGATTTGAGAGAAGCTTATTTTCGTATTCGCATAAGGGAAGGGGATGAGTGGAAAACAGCATTTAACTGTCCTCTTGGGGCTTTCCAATACAAAGTTTTACCATTTGGTTTATCCGGAGCACCTGGGGTTTTTATGCAACTAATCAATGAGGTCTTGCATGACCACCTATTTAAGGGGGTACTGGTATATTTGGATGATGTATTGATTTATACTGAAACCATGTCAGAACATATCCACTTGGTGCGTCAGGTACTGGCTAAATTGAAAAAAGCAGAGTTGTACGCTAAACTGTCAAAATGTGCATTTCATCAGTCACAAATTGATTACCTAGGCTATCGAATTTCATCTCAGGGCATTGAAATGGACCCTGCAAAAGTAGAGGCTATTGTGGCATGGGAGCCTCCCCGTACCAGGAGACAATTACAAAGTTTCCTTGGATTCGCCAATTTCTATCGGGCATTCGCCCAAAATTTCGCTGAAATCGCCCTCCCCCTTACTGAACTGTTAAAAACTAAAGGACAGGGGGATACGCGACGTTCAAAGAACCCAGGCGCGCTCCTTAAATGGACTCCTGCCTGTCAGCAAGCGTTCGAAGCGCTCAAACAAATATTTACCACAGAACCAATTTTACAGCATCCTAACCCCTCTAAACCCTTTGTTGTACAAGTTGATGCTTCTGATTTCTCCATAGGAGCAATTTTGTTACAATCTGACCAATCTGGCGCCTTAAAACCCTGTGCCTACCTCTCTCGCAAATTCACTGAAACGGAGAGAAGATGGCACGTTTGGGAAAAAGAGGCTTTTGCTGTAAAAACGGCTTTAGAAACATGGCGACACCTATTGGAAGGCACTTCAAGCCCTTTTGAAGTCTGGACCGACCATAAAAATCTGGAAGCTCTAAGCACCAGTCGAAAACTCAGTCCCAAACAGCTGCGCTGGGCTGAGTTTTTCAGCCGCTTCGACTTCACCCTTAAATTTATACCAGGCAAGAAAAACTTTTTAGCTGATGCACTCTCCCGCAGACCCCAAGATGCTGGCCCAGGGCCAACGGTCCAAGGCACCGTCTGGACCGACAAACAATTAAGTTTGGCAGCAGTGACTCGCAGCCAGACCCGAGCGCAATCACTGCAACCTCCAGCCGTGCTGCCTTCCAGCCGCTCGCCGCATTTGTCAATTCCCTCCGATTTGCAACAACAGTTGCTTTCCCACCTTAAAACAGATACTTGGTTGCAAACCAATAAACACATTTTAACTTTCACCAACGATCTTGCCTGGCGCAACGATCGCCTTTATGTACCCGATGCTATGAGAAAAACCATACTCCAGCGCTGCCACGATGACAAGCTGGCTGGACATTTTGGCTACGTAAAAACTTTGCACCTTGTGCGCCGGCAATTCTGGTGGCCAACTTTACTCAAAGACCTAAAGGCATATGTGACTGCGTGCCCTGTATGTGCGGCGATAAAGCGCAAACCGGGCAAACCCCAAGGTCTCCTTCAACCCGTTGCCACCCCCTCTGTCCCTTGGCAGGACATTTCCATGGACTTTATCGTTGATCTACCCCCTAGTCAACGCAAAACTGTCATTTGGGTGGTCAAAGACTTTTTCTCCAAACAAGCCCACTTTATCCCATGCGCGTCTATCCCCACCGCACAACAGCTGGCACGCCTCTTCCTCACCCACGTGTACCGCCTCCACGGTATCCCCGCCCGTTTGGTGAGTGACAGAGGCACACAATTTACGTCACAATTCTGGCGGGCATTTTTAAAACTTTTGGGTACAAAACAGTCACTTTCCACCGCTTGGCATCCGGAAACGGACGGATCTACAGAGGCGGTTAATTCCACACTGGAACAGTACCTCAGAGCTTTTGTTAACTACCAACAAGACAATTGGGTCGACTTACTCCCATTTGCTGAGGTCGCTTACAACAATGCCGTTCATCAAACCACTGGTCAAGTTCCTTTTAAAACAGTTTTTGGACGTGAGTTTGTTCCTATTCCTGAACTTCCTCACCCTCAACCGCTACCAGCCTCCCTTACTGACTGGGCGGACTCTCTACAAGACTCATGGTCTAATATTCAACTGGCTCTCCTCCATGCCCAGGCTACCTATAAACGCCATGCCGATGCAAAGCGTTCTCCAGAACCATCCTTTGCTGTCGGGGATAAAGTCTACTTATCCACTAAGTTTATCAAGTCCCCACAGCCCTCTAAGAAACTTGGCCCTAAATTTGTCGGACCTTTTCCAATTATTGCTCAACTCAACCCTGTTACGTTTAAACTTGATTTACCTCACAACCTTAAACGTTTACATCCTGTTTTCCATTGTAGTTTACTCAAACCCTGCCTGTCGTCGGACCGCTGGCATCCACAACCCATTCCACCACCTCCACTCATGATTGACAACCAGCAACACTTCGAGGTGACATCCATCCTCGACTCCCGACGCCAGCGCTCCACTTTACAATACCTCGTTCGCTGGAAACATTTCCCTCATCCTGAATGGGTTGCTGCTTCAGATGTCCTTTCCCCTCGACTCGTGGCTCAATTCCACTCTGCCTACCCTGACAAACCTGCTCCATAGTTTTTTTTAAGGGGGCAATATGTCATGTTCTCTTTTCAATGTGCTGTTAACATTGTAACGTTTCACATGTCCTCTTCTGTTCCGTGTTCCTTCACCCGGGGTTTTTCCATTCCTTCACCCTCCGTTGTTTGAGGGCTTGGAATGTATGTTTGGGTTTGCGCTCCTGCTCAAGGTTACTTTCCCAGGCGCGTCTAACGGCTTCTAGCACCTGGGAGGGGGAGCGTCCTGACGAGGGATGGGGCGGAACTTGCTCACAGGCAAGGCTTTTAAGTTTGTATTTGGCACGCTTTTGCTCATTCTCAGCTTTCTCTGTATTTGCATACTATTCCTTTAATAAATCAGTTATCTTTATTCAGGACTTGTCATTAACTTTTAGGTTTCCATTGCAAAACACTGGAAAACTAAAGTAGATGTTTCATTGCATCAGTAGTATTTAGAAGTATGGGAAATTGCTTTGGCTGAAAAACGTAACACAACACAACAAAGACTTAAGAAAACTCTATAATGAACTTGAACTTTGTTGCCATATATTAATTATACCTAGGGCTGTGCAGTTCTTTGGAACTGATCTCCTAAAGGTGCTTTGGATGGTACGGGAGTCCAAACATTGCACAGGTACCTTAAAGTAGCCATGCCTTTTCCCTGAATTGTGTGGCTGCCCTCCACAACTGACACATGATCTCAGGAAAAGATGCAGTTGTTTTAAGGTTTTGCAGACTATGTTTTTGCTCCCTAGCACTTCAGAAATTAATCAAAAGCATTGCACATCCATATTAATAACTTTGTTCCTAATAGATTAATCTCTATAAAGATTATTTTTATTGTAAGTATTGAGTATGGATGTTTAGAATATTTATATTTCTTCTGAAAATCAAATATATTCACATTATTACAGTCCCAAGTAATATTTCTTTCTACTTTTTTTTTGAGGGGGTTCTAGAGTTATTTGATTCTATTCTGTACTATTATCCTTTAATTGTTTATTTTACAAAATTGCAAAAATAATTAAATTGAACAAAGAAAAAGAAGAGAAAATATAGAGAAAGCCTAATCTTCTATCAGTCCATATTTGGAACCTTCTTCCACTGATGGTTAGCAACTAATATTCACCCTCCAGATGCATTAAGTCTTCACGTAAACATCAGTATTTGTAGAAGTCACCCTTTTATTTATTTATCAAAATATTCCTTGCCAATCTGCTACCCTAAAGACCTCAGAATATTTTATAATCCATATCTAAGAAATTAGCAATATGGTTCCAACAGCACACTCCATTGTTAAATGAATACTGAAATGAAGAGAGGCACTTAAATCATCTATTAATAGCACGTAAAGAACATTGTGTTTTACAGAATAGCATTTGTCTTACTTGCTTTGACCTCCACATTTTCTCAGAAGGTACAAAACAAAATACTTCAGCCAAGAATATTATGTGAGATGTGGACCTGCTGGCAAGAAGAACATCCATGACTCTATGTACTGTAAGGCATTCATTTCTGTTTCACACAAGGGCTTATATGTAATACCAAAACTACACTAGCAAGGTTTGGGATCACATGGAAACTTTCACATGTACAACTATATACACAAAAACCTCCATAGTGTAGGCAGCTGTATTCTGTACAGATATTTTTATTTTACCTCCTGCCACAGCGTAATGTATGGGGGGGTGCAGCTTCTTACAGCTCCTCTCATGATGAATTCTAACCCATGAATGGGACTCATATTATTTACAGTTCTAACATGTAAATAGTTGCAGAATTGGTCAAAATACCAGCATTTAATAAAGCCAAGTACTAATTACAAAAGTTACATACAAAGTGCATCAAAACTTATTTCACTGCCTAATAATGCTTCTACAATACTACTTGTTTTAGGAAAGTTGGTATTAAAGATGGATAAATTCAAGAACAAGAATAGGAAAACCTGTCTGCTAGCCATAAACTTGAAATGAACTCATCATCACACTTTTAAAAAATCTAGAGGTTTGTGCTGCATTAAATAAATTAAATTTTAAATTAAAATCAATGAAGAAAGAAGAGACTATTTAAATCTTCTTCTTTATGGATTTGTAATCAGGTCCTGAACAAATGTGGTGACTGGTCATAAGTTAATTTAAATTGGAAAACCACTGGAGTAAGGTAATGCACAGTATATTAAGCCCAGCACATCAGTTTAGAATGTATATTTACAATGACCCTGGAAAATTATACCCTATATCATCCCAGCAGGGGGGACAATACAATACAAAATACATGCTTTGAAAGCCAATCTTCTGTGAATATTTTAAATTGGTTACACTTGTAACACCAATATCGTTTTTTGCACAAATGCCATAGTCTCCAACATTATATATACGAAAATACAAATACGCTTGACATGACTTAGTAGGTGAGCAGTATTTCATAGTTTTCATTCTGTGAACAACTATGGTTAGAGAACACGTTCACAGAAGACACAAGAAACAGAAATCATTTTTCCATCTTAAATCTCAGGAATATAGCAGATTAGAGACTATGCAAAAATATCAATTTTAGATCATGTCTTCTAGTCCATTTTAGATCTTAAGTATCAAGGCCTGATTATAATAAGCAGAAATGCATATAATTAGATCAATCTTAGTGCATGCATGGAGTGTTATCACTAAATGTCAAGAAAACGTAAGAGAAAAATGGCAGTCTTTCTGTCATCCTTGCAATTGATAGTGATGATTAGCTGAGAGACATATGTGATTCTTTGTATGAGATGCAAATTATTTATTCCAATGTAAAGAATAACAAAATTAGGTAAAATTAGGTATATTCATAACCCAGATTTTTCTATAAATGCTCTGTTAGTAGATACTCTTTATTACAGTAGCTGACCAGCAAATTAAGCTTCTTAAACTTCTTAAAAGAATAAAAGGACAGAGCACAAAAAGCCATAGAATTGGAAGGGAAAACAATTATTTGGAAAAAACAGGTAATTATTTAGGCAAAACACCTAAATCCTAGAATGTTTCTAAAACATTGATAAAAGTTCATACAACAATTTACCACAATGGAGTGAATACAGGCATAGAGCCCAGATAACAGAAAAAAAGTGACAAATTAATTAGTAAAAATTCCTTAAGCCTGTGTTTCTCAACCTTGGCAACTTTAAGAAGTGTGGACTTCCACTCCCAGAATTCTCCTGAGGTTGAGACACACTGCCTTAAGCACAGAGTTCTAAAATTCTACCTATGAAATATTGAGCTATTAATTGGATATATGATTACATGAGTTTATGTGAATGTAAATATGGTTAAAATCGTATGACAAATAAAATGTAACAGGAGAAATAAACCCTAGATACCAAAAAAGTGACAAAAGAACAAAATGGAAATATACATCAATATAAAAAATATTAAGAGACTAGTTTCTCACTAATAGTATTGTCTACCATTTATCTTCTTCTATTACTGGGTAGAAGTTTCTTCTGTTACTGGGTAGAATGTAATGTTATGGAAAGTCTGAGGGGTTTTGGTATTCTTTATTTAAAAAATAATTGAGCAGCCTAATTCTCTGTCTTCTTGTCCCAATATACTGATTAAACTGACAAAAGATATCAACCTCAGGCTCCTTGGAAAGAAAATCTTAAATTAACAGATGTTAGGACTAGACCTAGAATTGATCCAAAAGCCTCTCAACTTTTCTGTAAAAATGGGACTCAAAATGTTCAAAGGGATATGAAACTATTTGTGGTATGCCATGTTTCACATCTCATATCCAGGTCCCCCAAATCCATGACTGCTGTTTGCACCATCCAAAAAGATGTCGAGGAGACTCTTTTTCACATAGTCAACTGGATGACTATATAGTGACATAAGAGCAAACAAGAGGAAAAGCAAACAAAACTAATTTTAGTTGTGATTTCAGTGATGCCCATAAATGAAAATAAAAGAATGTATGTAAGCAACAATCTGGGCACCTGAAAATGAATTCTTATTTTTGTTCCTTTTTTTAATAGTGCAGAGAAAATTCTAGCTGAAGTAACCTGTAACCTGGATTTAACTCTGAGAGTTTGGCTTAGCATGTTGTATGAATGACTCCAATTTAGTTTATTCAACAACTACAGATAAATAAACTGTGGCTTAGTGTAATGTATGACCCAGCCCTCATTTCAATAATTTGTGTTATTGGTTTATTTTATAAGGTTATGCTATTTTTCCTAGGGCTGAGACATAGCAGCTTGTATATAGTCATACAAATAAAGAAAAGGCAAAATTTTAACTAGAGACATTATTTCCTGTGCCAGTGCATCTTGACTGTAAAAAAAAAAACAATTAAAATATTAAGAAGCAATTACAGATGATATCTGAAGTTTTAAAACAAGCCAAACCCATGTCAACCACTTTATGGCTCCACATGCAATATAATTGGTTTGGGTTTGACTTAGCATGCCATGTGAACAATTATGGTTTAGTGCTTCATGTATTGTAAGAATCCAGTTAATATGTGCAGGGTACATTAGACACTATACAGTGCTAAATATTATTTGGTATTTGAGTCTAAAATATTACTCCCTAAGTAGAATAAAATGCTTTGTATTCATGCTTAAGAGGATTTGAACAACATAAAACTATTCTTTCGGCATACAGGATTTGTAGCCAGATCCAGAGTCTCAGCAATGAATATTCCTAAGAAATGATAAATTAAGGTAACAGGAGTGATGTGACAACATCACAATGGGAGAACAATGAAGTTTGATCAAATTCTCTGGTGCCTTTGAATGCTAATTACTATGTCAAATTTTATTAAAATTCAGGAATAATTAATTTTCTACATAGTGCTTTAATTTTTGGATTTAAAAAGTATGTAACAAAATTATTCCACCCTTCCCCAAATTTTATGTTTTATATTGCACCACTACTGAAAGATCCATTGATGCACAATTCAGATAAATAACCATAGACCTCAGAACATATACTTCATTTCTCCCAGTGCAATCATTTAAACATAATAAAAATCACTATCATGATTTATCAAGCTCCAATTTCTCTTGCTATATACCATACTGAGAAGTTTATTAAAGTGAGTAAAACATTTCCAAAAGAGGCAATAGAAGAGACAGAAATAAATTAGTGCTAATAACAAACTACAATCTCTTTAGAAAAACTCACACAGATTTAAAGAAATGAAATGACACATTTAAAAAATCATTTCTAGAATGAATCAGTTACACATCTATTCCCACACTTTAACGAAGTCAGAACATTTCAGTCTACATAATGGAAAGCAACGGGCAGCAATTACATATACTCCAAAGTACAGAAATTGCAGCATTGAAGTGTTGAAAAATTATTCTGTCAATTCCTCAGCAGTGAAACCAAGAAGCAAACATGTGGCTGCATTCCAGAACAGCAGTACAATAGTCCTCCTAAAGCCTCATTTTAAAAAATACCATAATACCCAAAATAACCAGTGCAGATTTAGGCACATTTATGCTGATTGATTTCAGTGGTCATAAAAATGTATTGCATTAACTTGGCAAACACATTATGTAGCCTCTTCATAATTTTATGGAATAAAACCTATATTTAGCCCCAAATTTTCTAATGTCAGTAGTGCAAATTAAGGCTAGCAAAGTCTCCCAACTGAAACAGCTTCTAGTCTCCATTCTAAAATCCTCAAAAGTAGCTCACAATACAAGCTTAGGTAACATGCCGGATATTAATTAATAATTATGTACAGTAAAATATTGCTCCTTCTTTCTCAAGTAATATTACAGACCTGCCTTAGCAATTAAATTTCACATCATTAAAACGGTATTTTCTTCATAGACTTAAAAAAACTCAGTACACCATAAGAATTATATTGTTCTTAAGACTAGGGTAGGAGTTTTCAAACTCTGGGGTATCAGCATCCCCAGACATGATAAATGGGTTTATACATTTCTTCCCTGCCCCACCCACCCCAGTCCCATGAATAAAGCGGATTTTATTGAGGTTAGGGTTGGGCAAGAAATAACTAATATCATTTACTTTTAATAATTGTTACTCTGTGTATCAAATAAAACCATGGTAGAAACTTACAATGCTATAAAAAAAAATCACTGGCAATAACAAAAAAAATCAAATTTCAAAGCATTTTTTTAATGAGACGAATGAAGTTACTTTCTTCTGCATTGTAACCAGAATACAAACTGTGTTCCTGCAGATGCGGTTACCATGTTTTCATATTTTTAAAAAAAGTCATCACTGACACACTCTTTATTATTACTTCTTGAGAAAGAAGTCAAATACAGGTAATGACTAACCCAGTGTTGATTTTTGAATAGGATGGAATGGAAGAATCTGTCTGATTTTATTATTTCCTCTCCCCCCACTCCTTTACTGAGAGCAATTATTTTCACTCACCAAATTCAGAAAAAAATAGAAAAAGTTCTCTTAAATTACAGTTAAAATGTTACAGCTTGCAATTGTCTTCGTCTCTCTCTCCCAGAATTACAGTATTTTTCCTTGGTACTGCTACCTGTAAATCCACCCCCCACCCCACCCCCGCTCTTGCTATTTCCTCTTCCTACAGCCTCACAATTCCCTCCTCCTTCCATTCCAAAGTAATTCCCTCTGCAGAGTGAGAATCAAGTCAGATAGTCAGAGGTTTGGAAGGGAATCCTGTGCCATCAAGGAATGATTATTCCTCCTTGACTGAAGGACAAGTATAATGAACAATGTAATAATCCCGCCTCCCCAAAGAACATTTAGACTTCACACTGGAGTCTAGAAACACCTCATTACTTTGCATTCAGCATCTCTACAGACACCTCATTGCTTTGCATTCAGCATCATTTTATAACAAAGCAGTAAGCCTGCTCCAGAGCACATGCGTTGAAGGTACTCTCTCACAACTTCGCATCTGTTGTCTTACAATCCCCTAAGGATTGTGACACTTATGACCCATACTTTGACAAGATCGTATCTTAAGCTACAATATTCACAGTAATTTATGGAGAAATTATGTGTATTTATTTTTATTTCCAATATACAATTTGAATAAAAATGAAGAAACTCAATGAAAACTTAATTCAAAGACAATCTGCATAAAGCATTCAGTTATACCTAATAGCAGTAAAGCTTCTCAACCATTATTCACTGACTATATACAACACTGTGTACTGTACCAGTTGAACATAAAAGAAATTTTAAACAGAAATCTCCTCTAAAATGTGTTTTGCAATATGGCATCAAAATATTTGTCATTTGTAATTCTTGTTCTATCTTACCTTGCATTTTACAACTATGCAAGCTACTGTCAATATCTTAAGTATTCAGCAGTATTACCGAGGAACATAACTAGTTTCAAAATTGCAATAACAGCTCACTTGAGATTTTATTACATTTGTAGCTATACAAAAAGGAAAGAACTACATAAATGAAAAAGAACCTAAAGAGCAAAATCAGACTTCTGCATTTATTAGATGTAAGTCTAATGTCTTTCAGATAAAATATTTGTAGGTGCCATAGTCAATCAAGTATTCATGGATTCCAAGATGAAAGCATTCATGCATAAAAGGAAATGTGATAATTATGATCGGCAGACAAGATAATGGAAAAAAAATCCTAGTCTTCCTGTAATTTTATGTATCAAGCACTGGCTTGACCTAGATAACCTGCAATGCTTCACCACATTTACTGCATTATTTTAGCATTTTAATTATTTAGGAAAATTCAATTAATTCAGTAAGCATCTGTTAAGCAGGTCCAACTTTGTTGCACCTCACAGCTTTTTTTTAGTTGCTGCAAATCTAGGCTACACTTTTAATATAAATATGTAATTAAGCTTAAAATCTATTCACTCTGCAAGTTTATTAACCTTTGCTGATTATGCAAATTGTAGCTGCAAGGCTGTTATGACATTTTCATAATTTAAAAAAAGCTTGTTTTTAAATTTTTATTGTAATCTTTGTGGCTGGAGACCACAGGATAAAAATCATGTATGTATCTCTTTCTCAAATTCTATCAGTAACAAAACAGAATTACCGAAAGAACAAAAATGAAAGATAAAAGAAATGATATAAATGGAAAATATAAACAGTTTAATTTAAATAATACAGATTGCTAAAATCGTAACTTTTCCAAACCAAGTGCTATTCCAATATGTTGGGCTACAAATCTCATCATCTACCCAAAAACTGCACATAAGCTTTTGTATAAAAAAGAGTGGAAACAGCAGTCACAAGGCCTTGCCTCTTAAGAATAAGAGATTATTAAACTGCTTTTTAAATATGAAAGATTTCTTTAAAAAAACAGCCCTACCTTGAGCAAGTCGTTCAAGTCGCTTTCCATGCTCTGGAGGAATAGCATACCTAAAATTTATACAAGGGGAAAATATGGATTAATTTAGAGTTACTGTTAACCTGTAAGATTTTTTAAAACAAAAACCGTATAGACCAAATTCTAACACAGAACACAAAACTATTTAGTTTTATATTTTAATGACATTCCTCTTTCTAAAATAAAATTTAAAGAGGCTAACTGTAAGAGGAATTTTTAAAATAATATTTATTTGATTTATAGTTATAAAATAGTGAACATACAAATAAAATCTGAACCAAAAACTCATAGAAAAGCAGCTGAAAGGTAAATAAAATACACTTAATCAGTTTCTATCATACAGATGTTAAAAGTAGGTGTTAGTGCAGTGGTACAACAAAAATCAAGAATGGACAGGAAAGTTTCCTAACATCAGCACCACTTCTGAAAAGGCCCTGCTGTTCATGCTCATCTGTCATATCTCATCTGGTAAAGAACTGCAGCTGGTGTCCAGAATGGATATATCTCAAAGTACCCAGGTCCCAAATTTTTATGGGCTCACGTGTAATCCAAATAAAATGTACGGAATGTGGTATACGCATGAGTGTAGTTTCATTTAAACCAAAGTAACTCAACTAAGTTTAACACAGGTTTACTGTTATTAAGTGTTCTGGAAAATCCTACAAACCAGATGCTAAATATTTTTATGCAATTTTTAAGTGGATTATTTTTGATCCAAATATGTGTGTGCTTACAACCATGCTGCATTTTTTTGCCACTTCTCAGGTCATATAAGATTATGCTATTCCTGAGTATATATTTACAGATGTTTTCATTACATGTAGAAATTAGTATATGTAGGTAACAGCAGCAGGGATAGGGAAGAAACCCAAGTTATCTTTTGTTATTCATACTCTTTTATTTTTGAAATACAGTTTACCAATAAACTGTAAAAATACCTTTTGTTTGCAAATATATTTAATGTGCATATTAATAAATATGTGTATATGTGCAAGTGCACAGGCACAGGCACAAACACATGCACAGGAAAAGATTTTTTAAACCTGTATTGTATTGCATTGTATTGTATGTGTACCTTCAAGTCAGTCTTGACTCTTGGCTACTGCCTGGACAAGTCCCTGAAGTTTTCTTGGCGAGATTTCTGAACTCGTTTGCCATTGCCTGCTTCCTAGGGTTCAGAGGGAGTGACTGGCCCAAGGTCACCCAGCTGGTTTTGTGCCTAAGACAGAACTAGAGCTCACAGTCTCCCGGTTTCTAGCCTGATGCCTTAACCACTACGCCAGATTGGCTCTCTTTTTAAACCTACTAGTATATAAACATAATACCAATGCAAGATTTTTTTAACTGAATGGTATGTGAACACACACTCATGAAAATAACATAAAATGCATTAAAGTATTTGCAAATTATGTACATTAAATATATTTGCAAACAAAAAGTATTTTTACAGAAGTGTGTATATACAAATATACAAAACATACAAAGTTGAGCATGAACTTTTTAAAAAGTTCTTGAAGAAGAACAGGAATCAGAAAAAAATGAATGTAAAAATAGCAAAAATTAGAAACTGAAATAAAAATTGACTTATTTGCCACTACATTTAGAATGCTTCTACCACAAGATAATGAAGAAAGAGTACTTTTATAGTGTTCATTTAAAAGCAAATGATACTGCAAAATTAGAGAATTACTGTTAATTGTATTTGTCATGTGATATGAAGTTCTGAAATTACTATACATTTTACTGTATAGGCTTACAATATTGGTATACTGATGTTGCTAGACACAAACTTTGGTCAGTTAAAATTATTTGATTAAATCTTGTCTAAGATGGTTTCATTTAGTTTCCAATGAAATCAGTCAGCTAATTTATTCCCCATTATTTCAGTGAAAACTAGCTGCATTTAACTCAGATCTAATCCACTGGGGAGAAAGACAACAGACTGAAATATAGAGAGATAGTAGTTGGGAAAAATGCTATATACTTCCCAGCATATCCTTCTGTACTTGTAATCACTCTCAATAAAAGCAAGTTTTACCTTATTAAAAAAGCCAGTAAGATTGGTTTACTTATGATGAGTTAGTTAGATTGGGCCCTACATTTCTTATGTAGCTTATTCATAAGTGTCTAGCTTATAAACTTATCTATTAATGTTACTTGTAAAAGTTGTTTGCATTTATTACTTTTAATACTTGAAGTTGTCCTCAGTTTAAGAAAGGAAGGTTTTAATAAGGAATGTCACTTTCACACATATGCATATACCTTGGTGAAATCATACATTTGTTAACTGTCAGTTACATTTGAAGATGAATACTGACCTCTTAGGCTATCTTTCTTTTTTTTAGAATTGTTCAAAACTACATATAGCCATTGAAAGGATAGTAAGTTATCCTATCAAGACTATGTGTAGTATTAAACAATTCTAGGTAACTGTAGGCAATGAATAAGATAATGAAACTGTCTTTTTTTCCTTGCTGTAGCTGGATCAGGAGCCTAACTGGTAGTAGATCATATCTAACTCCATTGATCAGTTGATGGCCATTTATTTGAACATCAGGCTTCTACTGTAGGTAGTCTCTGGCTCTCCAGGCCACACACAGAAGCAGACAAGGCAGACTAATCAAAACAGAAACAACAGCATTCCCAAAAACAATTAATAATCCCTCCAAGAAACTTCCAATCACTAACCAGCTACCCTGAGTTCAAATTTTACACAGACTACAATTTACTAAGAAACAAACACAATAAAAGGAGGGGAGGTCACATTATACAGTACATAAAAAATGATGACACCTATATCACAAATTCATGATGCCAAGGATGAAAACACTCCCAAAAGCATCTGGGGGACTATCAAGGCGAAAAGAAACAATAATGTCATTAGTGAGGGTGTGTATTACAGACCACCCTACAGGCAGAAAATATAGATAAAACCTTCACAAGATTAAAAGAGATGGGAGAAAAAGCCAAGCAATTTTTATGGAAATACAATATTGGAAGTGGGTGAAAAGAGATAAACAACCTTCCAACACAGTTAACTGAAATCAAAATAAAAATAATAAAGAAATTTGGGATGAGACTACAGAGAGAAAAAGCTGGAATATTTGTATGGGAATGATAACAATATGTTGAAGAATGGAATTGAAGAGATCTTCAAAGTGAGTGAAGTGAGATGTTTAAACAACAATAAATGGAGTAAGAATATAGGTGTGATGGGTTAGGGTTTGCAAATCCCATGGAGGATTTGCAAAGACAGAATGGTATGGGTTGGTATCATGAATAATTTGTGTAATTTTGCTGTTTTCTTCTCTTTTTTCTCATGCCTCAATACCTTTGGCTTACTATTTCTCACTCCTTTTCTGCACTTTGCGTAACATTGCTGACCTTGCTTCTTGTTTCCTTTTTCCATTTTTTACCCATCACTCTAACCCAAATCTTTGAAACAGAGTAAAGATTTCCAAACAAGTAACATGACTTGGCTCTGCAAATAACATATTCTTTATACTGCAACATTTTTCTTATTATATTCAATAACTCAGTAATGTATACTATAATTACTGTCTTTCTTAAAGATGCCAGAGACAACACTGGAAACTTTATTCATGCAATATACCTCCATAATTGTTCTTTTTAATTTTTTTTAAATACATATTTGAAAGTTTAAATACACTTCTTTCCTCACAAATCTCAGACTCTAGTTGACTTACAAATTGCTGACAAGATGTCTCTGTATTTGCTTTTAGCAATAGACTTAACATTACAGCTCTTCATATTTTTTAATCTTTCAAAACAAAGAAACACTTTGTATGTGTGCACGTGCGCACACTTTCTCTCTCTATATATATATACACACACACATATATATGCACTACACATACACATACACACACATTCATAAAAAAGTTAACTTGCCAGGATTTTGGTTCCCCAAAGTGGAGATAATTAATACTGTAGAGATCCATATCTTCAGTGTGCCATGCAAATGTTGTTTTCCACATTCCAAAATATAAATATGGAGTATTGACTCCCTCAATTGAGATTCCACACTCTTCTTCTACAACATCCAATATGGTATTGAGACGAGCTATATTCCATTCATTTACATCCTAAAAAACAGATATGAACAGAGTTGATCAATTAATCAAATATAAAACAAGCATAAAAGAGTAATACTTATGCATCACCTTGGAGATCTAGTTCTCCCTTTAGAAATAAGTAGCTATATCTAATTTGTCCATTGATTTTCTTAGGATATAAATCTAACCAGTGATTTCTAGATTATGGGAAAAAGGTGAATTGAAATGAATTTTTAAAATAATATATCTCCTAAGCAATAGTAGTTACTATTTAAAGCATTAATAAGAATTTATTTCACTAAAACCATGGTTCCCAGGCGACACAAACTACTAGCTCAAGATAGTTTTGGCCTAGGGGTACCATGAAAAAATTACTGAAACACTAAGAACACGGTGAACCAAGAAAGTCTGGGAACATTTGCACTAAAACATTGCCCAATACATTAAATTCAGTAAAAGGCCAAATGAATCAAATGTCTATGAGAACAATTGAAAACATTGCTAAAAAAAATAGTTTTGAAAATAATGGATCTGATGGCAATTATAGGGAAACCATGCAGGGCCACTGGTATCCCAAACCATTTGGTAAAAATACTGTATGTACGTATTTATTTTTATTTATTTATCAAACTTGATCACCGCCCATCTCCCCCACTTGGGGAGACTCTGGGCAGTTTACAATAAAACAAGAATGTATGCAAGTATGCAAGAAATATCCCAAAGCCACAATTATTCTAAGACCTTAAGCAGTAGATGGCTCATCACTTGACTGCTAAAATACCAATATTATTGAAAGGCATCAAAATGGATTCAAGATGAACAGGAATTCATGCCATGCATTGATACCAAACAACTGCTTCCTTATCATAGAGGATAAAAATTCTTCAGATCTCTCAAATTAGCAAAGCCGTTGAGCAGCTTAAGAAGAGAAACAGAGACAAAAGCCAAGGTCAAGCACCAGAAATCGAGTATTTTAAGTTAACCTCGGATCATAAGGAGAGTTGGACCATAAGGAAGGCTGAGCATGGAAGAATTGATGCTTTCAAACTGTGGTGCTGGAGAAGAATCTTAAGAGTCCCTTGGACTGCAAGGTGGTCAAATCAGTCAATCCTACAGGAAATCAACCCTGACTGCTCATTGGAAGGACAGATACTGAAGCTGAAGCTCAAATACTTTGGCCACCTAATGTGAAGAGAGGACTCATTGGAAAAGACCCTGATGCTAGGAAAGACTGAAGGCAAAAGGAGAAGGGGACGGCAGAGGATGAGACGGGTAGATAGCATCACCAATGCAATGAACATGAATTTGAGTAAACTCCGGGAGACAGTGGAGGACAGGAAGGCCTGGCATGCTATGGTCCATGGGGTCACAAAGAGTCGGACACGACTTAACGACTGAACAACAAACATCTGGATCAACACTAGATGGAAGGATTGGGTAGAAATATATATTTGTCTTTGCTGCCATCTAGTGGCCATCCAGATTTGGATAGCCCACAGCTGGTAGCCCTAATTTTGAGCCAAGTCAGTATGTGAAGACATCCAAGCGCACAAGTAAAGGCTGAACAACTTGAGAGTACTTACTGGCTTTTAGATAAAGATTTCATGGAACATATTAATTTCTGAGCAAATCCTCACTAGTGAAAAGAATTCTTGATGCATTAACTAGTTGCTAAAGACAAATGTTGCATATAATGCTACTCCTTCTCCTCTTCTGATATGAAGGGTTCCAGCTAGAATACTTTCCTCAGAACACAGAGCAAACCACAAATAATTTTTGCGCTAAAGAATCTGGAAAATGTCAATGATATCAAAATATACATTAATAGAGATCCAAAGTGCCTCAGCTACTACATAAAAAAACCTATTATTTATATTATTTTTTCAAGGTTAACTTTTTGCTTTAAAGATGTACTTCACAATACTTGTTCGTCATTCACCCAAAACTCTTAAAGTGGTTTCCATACCAAAAGTGGAAAGTTCAGTTGTAGTAGACAGAAAGCAATGCCATTCCGTCAGCTCTATTAAAAGACTAGCTGACAACTCTATCTGAAATGTTTCCACTTCAGGTTTTCACTATAAGCATTGTTTTCTTTGAATATCTGATATATATTTCTTATTTTTCTGACCTTTTTATTTCTTGTGTTACATTACTGACATTGTAAACCAGCACACGGGAATGTATTAATATTTTATTCTTCATATATATATATAAGCCAATCAGGAATTATTTTTGACTGAAGAGTGCATAAAAATGCTTTAAATAAAAACAGCGTAAATATATTTAATTGCAAAGTTATAATTACAAAGTTCTATCACCTGTTACTTAAGCAGGGCCTTGAGTTGTCTGTCTCACTAGGCAAAGAGTAGCAATAATTCTTACGTAAATCTACTCTGGCACTCCTTTCATGGCCAAGACAGTGTTTGCTCATATTATTTTCTATAAGCAATCACTGCTCTATGATCACATAGTAATGACTACAGCACAGAATTAGCTACAGTTATAGTATAATCAAGTGTAGTGCATATTGTATACTATTGCAATTATAGAAATGTAGAAGGAATGTGAAATATGTGTGTTTTATTTTTTGCATTTATGACTAGGCCACAAGCCATAAACCTCAAATAAAATGCTGCCCCTGCATGAGAAGCAGGAGGTCATTCAGGCTATTGAATGTTTTTTTTAAAGCCATCTTCTAAATATATATGCACCTGCAGAGATAGGCAAGAGCACAAGCTTTAAAACAAAAATGCCTGTATGGTATTAAAATCCACACTATTTTGTACATGCTTACTAAAAATCAGGGGCAAAGAAAGAACAGCAGAGATCAACCACTCCCATTGTCAAAGATTGTTTCCCATTAATAAATATTTATACTAGGCTGACCCAGTTGGGCATAAGGTAGAGTTTGCAGGCACTAACAACATACTGCAGCAAAAAATCCCTGGATGCCAAAACTAAAGTTGTCATATTTACCAAAAGAGGTAGTAATTGTAAGCATAATTGGAAGAAAACAATTATCAGTACTGAATAAGTAAATGTCTTCAAATATTTAGAAGCCATTTTGTAATCTTCCCTAATATGGAAGAACCAGACAAAAGATGTCCAATGCTACAGCCTGATTTGCTAGCTGCAGCGACAATAACTTTTTCCCTCCAGCAGTAAAACTCTTTAAGCCCAAGTTATTGAGCCTGTTGCTTTATGGCACACAGCCTTATGTGTATGTATGGTCTTAAGAGCTTCAGAAGCAATCCAGAATAAATTTATAAGAACTATCTTTTATGTCTCCTGTTGTATGTCAAATGCTCTCTTGTGTCTAGTAGCTGGTCTTTCTTTTATAGAGACACGTTTGAGAATCTGTCAGCTAAGATATTGGTTAAAATTAAACTGTATGGAAGACTGTCTTGACCCTCTAACTTTTACTGACAAGGTTGTTTTCCGCTAGAAGAAAAGCATAACCAAGTTGAAAAGATCATAAAGACTCTTATGCCATATCACACCATTGATTTACATAGCCAATTCTACTGACCACAATTGGAGATGCTGTGGATTGAAATGGTGATTTTTTTTTTTGCATAGAATGAATGTGATATCACTGAGGTACAGTCCTTTCCAATATGTTTTGCAATGTCTATTCAATAAAAATGTAAAACAAAGACGTTTAAGTTTAAATAACTTATTAGTCCACAACCATTTTAATCACAAAGAGTTTATTAGTTCCAGAGGTTGCAGTTTGCCTTACAGAATTCAAAGCCTTACAGCATAATACTAAACACCAGAGTTAAGTGCATATATTCTGGCCACAATTTTTTTTAAATGGAAGCCTCATAGAATAATAGTCTTCACATACCGTGGAAAGTGTAACTTCCATTAGGGTACCTACATTGCTTTTATTCTTGATAACACAATTCACATATGGTTTCATGTGAGTTCCATGAACTCACCATGAACTCTTTCCTTCCATACCATGAACTCTTTCCTACCATTGCCTCATTTCTAAACAGGTTGTATTTCATCCATCCTTGCTGAATATATGAAAATCCCTAATGTGAATAAATATGAGAGATCACGAATCTAAATTTAGAAGAGATTTCAGTAATAACACATAATACTCATGAAATCTATCCTTGTGCAAGGTTACCATCTGGTGGCTGATAAAGAAATAGACCAGTGCAAAGTGCTTTTCAGATTAGAATATCCCAAAATGTACAGGCGTCAGGACATACTTTGTTACTCAGCTTGGAAGGAACTGCCTATTTACACCATCAATCTACTCCTTTTCCGTTTCCATATGGCTACATTTACCGGAGAAGTGTGACACTTCTGCTAGACATCCACAGAGTCCTGCTGATAATGTAATATCACTTTCCTGTATGCTTTCCATTTTTCCTTCTTCTCATTACTTTTATCTGCCAACTTTTTAACCCAATTTCTCATTATCATTCCATCTCTTTAACTGCTATAATATCAGTAATAGAAGATCATGGAAAACCACATTTGAAAAATATTGCCAAGAAAACTGCACAGAGTTGTCCATGAAGTCAGCAGCAGTCATGACTGACTTGAAGGCAGAAAGAAAATACGTTAGAGATATCTGCCACTTATGCAACATACAGATGATTACTGAGATATGAAATCACATGGAAACAATTATATAGACTATTCCTTTCAAAGAAAACATAATAATGTCTAAGACCCATTAGAGCTTTAATGTTGCCAGATATTGCTAAATAACTTTTTCACCATAAATTTGTGGTTATCATCTCATTTGCATTAAAAACTTCCAAATGCAGATACAGGCTATAAGCTCATCTCATAAAATATACCTGCACTCAAAAGAAATGGGCCATAGCTATATTCAATTTATGTTTCTTATTTGTAGTGAAAATGATATAATATCAGATAGCTTAGGAGGATACAAATAGTATGCCTACTTCATTATATATGCTTCCATTAATATCTGCTCCATAGATCGGTGCCACAAAAGTTAAATTTTTCCAGTATTTACGTTCTAAATCTTCAAAATCTAAATGTCTTGGAGTACAATATCTGTAAAAATAAAAGTGAAAAAGAAAGTCAATAGTTACAAAGGGCTAGTATGTATACATTATATAAATAGTTTACATTACTTGTATAACTAAGGAAACATTTAAATAAACCTTAGGTTAACAAAGAACACTATCTGTGTGTATTTTGTCTATGCGCATACATATATGTGTCCGCCTATTAATCTTCTTGAAAAATTGAAATATTTAGTTTAGTAGTCCTAGTGGTCCTTAGGGATGAAAAAGCTACCCACTCCTGTATTGGATTTTCATTTCATCTTTTCCTTTAGTTTTATGCAATCTTTGAAAAAGAATTGTTTGTTGTTAATTTTATAAGCAACTCTTAGCAATAAAATGCATTTGAAACAAGGTGTATAACATCAAAATAAATAAACTTTTATTAGCTTGGAGATTGAGTTACTTCTTGTGGAAAGTTGATACCATCTGATAGAACAAGACTCAAAAATATTTCAATTTTTCAAGAAGATTAATAGGCAGACACATATATGTATGCACATAGACAAAATACACACAGATAGTACTTTACAGGACTGTGACTTTCAAAGATGGATTTTACAATGGCCCCACAGAAGTAGTGGCCACACGGGCCAGAGTTTGCAAGGCGGGGGTCAGCCAGGCACTTCCCGTACTGCCAGGCGGCTGGAGTTTCCCGCCGGTTCCTTTATTTCTCCCTCTGACTGAAAAAAAGTACTATTAGTCTGCTGTTCCATCTTCCTTATACAGAAATGTTCAGTTGATTATTTATTTACCTTAGGAGAACGCAAGTAATTTACCATCTATGATCACAGCCTATATGTCTGCCATTTAAGGGCAGTGAGTACATTTCCAACATGCAATGATACATATGCCTTCCCCTCAATTCTAATTGGTACTGCTAGTTACAGATCAAGAGGCCAAAGGGTGGTTTTATAGCTGCAAGAACCTTGTCCACATGCTCAGAATATCACAACAACTGAAATGTATTTCATGAAAATGCACAGATGGTACACTGGACATCAGTAAAGAGGAGATTGATTTTCGTTTTGAAGCACTCCACAGAATTGTTGTAATAGGCAACTGAAGACTTAGATACCTCAGTCGTCAAACCACATAAACTCCATGGAAATACTGTATGTTCAGTTGCCATCATGCCAAATCCTCCAAATTTATCATCTAGTCTTGATCCAACCTGTTTCACTACCACAATTCCTTTAAGTAACAGAATATACTTACTCCTATTTATCTAATAGGAGTAAGAATTCTTTTCAAGGCATCACTGAAATCATCCGTATTTCAGGTAATTAAACTAGTTTTATTTTTCCTGAAAATTTGTTACAGTACTCAGAGATTTAAAATCTTTAGAAAGCTATCTAAAATTACTACTGGCAAGGGTTTTCAAAGTGGGGATCACAATGCAGTGGAAGTGCAAATTAGAGAGAAGTCACACTCACTCCCATTCTGCCTGAATACACATAGTATTCAGCCAACTGCTAGTACTGGACTGGCTGGGCACTGGATACAAATGCCATGGCTCTCCTTTGATGGTGTTTGTGCAGATCTTTCAAACCATCCAGACAGCCAGAGGGCCATCCAAGGTGACCTGGCCAGGATCAAGATGTTCTTGCCTAGTCTCACTTTCCCCCTATTCCAAGGGTAGTCACATGCTTCCCTTGGAATAGGCTAAGCTGTGCCAATAACAGGCTAAGCTATATTCATGAAAGGACTCAGAAAGTGCACTGGCAGATCTCCACTGGCAAATCTCCAAGTACAGCATCTCTCCACTTAAAAAAAGAAGATGGTTGCACACATCTCTCTTGGATTAGAGCCTTCTAGCTGGGGCCCCTTCTTCAATGATCAATTATATTCAGGAACTGCATTTGGAAAAGAGAGACCACTTGCTTACTAAGAAGGAAGCCCAAGCAGTGGGAGACAGACTTCCAAAGAAATGCATGTTCATGTGAAGAACAGTGCAATCTTGCTGCTAGGTTAACAGCAAACCTTCTCAAAAGGAAACCAATATCATCAGTTAATCCTTTATTAGGGTTAATAAAAGTGTCCCTAGGATTCTGGCCTAAGTGGAGTGTTACAAAAATAAGGAAGCTTACTCCAACCATGCAAGTGAGAAAATACGCACCAATCAGAGAGAGTACAAGTGGGTCATTGCAGGGTAAATGGGGGTAAATGGCAATCTTGGAGGATCATGATCTGAGGCAGTGAAAGGGAAAGGGAGTAGAAGGTGAGATCTCTTTAGGGGTGCAAGGAGGGAGGGAGAGCATAGTTCAGTCAGAACTTTCCAATAGGTAGAAGAAGCCTCTGTGCTTATGCAGAAATAAGGAAAGCAGCTTCCAAAAATGGCCAAAGATCCAGAGCAATCAACATAACTTCCGGTGCTTCTTCCTGATGGACATTTTGATGGATCCTGGTGCTGAACCTGCACACCCACCACAGGCAGCCTGTCTGCTGTGCCTCTTCTACTTCTTGTAGAAACAAAGGAAGGCCAGTGTGCCTGGCATGCCTGGACTGGGTATACAGGTTCAGCCCCAGAACGCAGCAAGATGCCCTCTTGGAAGAAGCACAAGAAATTGTTTAGTTGCCTTTGGAAAAATGGGAAGCTGAGATTAGGTAACAGCACTTCAATCCTGGTTGAGTCATCTTGGGCAACATTTGGGAGCAGGCTCAGGTTATTACAAGAGCTACTGCAGTGAGCACAAAGGCCATCAAGGAAGGGCCCTGGCACCACAAGCAAATTCTTCTTTGGGTGTGAAAGCTTGGCTTATACAAACACAGGACCACTGACAGACCTCATTTCCACTCTGCTTAGACAAGCCAACAGTTTTATTCATAGGAGAAGGCCGCATAAATTTATTATTTTAGGGAGTCATGGCACCACAACATTTGAGAACCCCTCACATATTATTCTGAAAACAAGCAGTGCTACCTTGAGAAAATAGCTTTATGCCACTGGGATAAAATGCAAAAAGAAAGAAGAAAAAATACTGAAATAATGCAAGGAATCTATCTGTTAACAATCATATACTGAGTAGAAAGACAAATAAATATTCCATCTCACATTCCTTCTTATTGCAAAGTGTCATTCCTAGTAAACTTTCTCTTATTGTGAATAAGCTGCTTAGATAAATAAGCAGTAAACCTCTATTAATTTATTCTTCCTAACTGAGAAGCTTACTAATCATAAAGAACAATAAAGTCATTTATTCTGAGTGTAAAGGGTAAAGGGTCTGAATGCACCAGAGGACAGATATACAGATCACAAACAGAATATCTCTTTTCAACCAAGCGCCCTGTTTTGCCTTTATGGAGGGGTTGCCCTTCATAAGATAGATGAGGCCAGGATAGGAGAAAAAAATAAACCTGACTGAATTTAAATGTAATTAACAAATGGGGTTAATTAAATATAATGTAAATACTGCAGATTGTGCAACTTTATATAACAAAGTTATGGGATGAATATACCTACTTGTCACTATTAGCAAGTAGCCTAAATTCTCTCACAGTCATTGGCTTTTTTTGAATGTCATATTGAGTGAAGAGACCTGATTGACCAGTAACCATCTGTTGAATCGGAGCTGGAATCATCAGATCATCAATATCATCATAATTTTTCCTTGGCTTCCATTCCTTAGGAGGAATTACCTAGAAATTTAAAAGAAGATAAATTTAGTTTTAAACAATGAAGAGCAAATGTTACACTGAGAAAGTCCATATGAGTAAATCTAGGAAGATCACCTCAAAGTGTTTATGTAAGGATGGATTATATCCCCATAATATTAATATTAAACAAGTAGTTAGTATAGCAATACTTGTGAAGAGTTTATTATACACTAAATCATGTTTATTATACACTGAATCATGTTTAGGCACATACTGTTTCTGTTTTTAAAGTTGCACTTCTGTTTTAATTTTAATTTTAAAAGAAACAACTATTGCCTGAAACAATGGTTTGAATAACCTAGACTGCTCGTTGGGGAATCTAAATGGCAGTTCCCAGAGAGTCATTTCAGGAGGATAATGCTGAAAAAAAATGGCACCCTTCCATCAAGTTCCCTACAGACATTAAAATATATAATCAATCCATTATAGTATGTCATTGCATTCTGCATTGTATCAGTATCACTTATATCAGTACCTCATTCTATGGAGCAGGAGTAAAACTTGTGTGTCACAAAGAATCAAGAATGAACTCAATATGAGAATATTGCTTTTTGAAACAGCATCACTTGTCTGTTTACAGGTATGTTTATACCCCATCTGTAAGATTTTATGTGGGTTCCAATCTGGTGATTCAAAAAACAGAGCACACAGCAACAAATGTTTCTAAATATATTTATCAGGGAACCAAGTAGATTTGTTGTTTTTGTTTCTTCTGCAGCAGCTTGAAATGGATCCCATTATAGATGCCCAATAGGCAAGAAACTCAGTATAGGTGCCAGTTATTCATTACTGCAGTAAAATGAATACTAAATTGGCTGGATGCCAGTTGATTTGATGATTGGGGGCTCTGGGGGCCTGGATGGGGAACAACTCGAGAGTGGCCTTACTCTGGACTTGGTTTTCTTGTTGGAACAGTGGCAATGTGATCTGAGGGGAGATTTAGATCTGTCCCCATTCTCATGGTCAGACCACACCCTGGTGGCCTTGAGATTCTCTTGTGCTACCCCACTCTGCAGGGAGGCTGGACCCATTTGACTGGTCCACCCCTGGCAACTGATGAACCTGGTAGGGGATCTGCTGCACAGTCCAGCCAAGCAACCTGGAATGGGGAGGTGGCCGGGGCCTTGGACAGCATCACACCTGTGCGGCCTCTCTTGCCCCACTCTACCCAACACTCCCTGTGGTTTATGGAGGAGTTACGGGTTTTGAAGAGGGTTAAGAGACACCTAGAGCACTGCTGGAAGAAGACAAAGACTGAATCTGACCGAACATAAGCTAGTGCTATTAGGGCCTACCTTGTGGCAGTAAGAGTGGCGAAACGTCAATATTTCTCTGCTCTTATTGCATCCGCAGAATGCCACCCAATGGCCCTGTTTAAAATTACTCTATTCTTTTAGGAAAGCAGGGTTCAGTCACCCACTTACAGGGCCATGCAGAGGAGTTTTCTGAGCATCTACAGGATAACCGCCCAGAGTCCCCTTTTCGGGAGAGATGGGTGGTGATAGAAATTTGAAAAATAAATAAAATTGCTCAGATTCGTTCTAAGTTGGAATCTAAGCATGGGGCAGTCTGAGGAGATGCCAAGGGAACATACTTACCCTGTTATCTGGGAATAGTTTGACCCTGTTGGGCCTGAGGAAGTGGGCAGGATCCTCCAGACTGTAAATGCCACATGCCATCAAGACCCATGCCCCTCCTGGCTGGTGAAGGCAGCCCAGGAGGTGACATGTGGTTGGGTCCAGGCAATGATTAATGCATCCTTGAGAGAGAGAGTGGTTCCGGCTGCCTTTAAGGAAGTGCTGGTACATCCCCTCCTCAAGAAACCATCACTGGACCCTACTTTGTTGGACAATTTCTGTCCTGTCTCCCACCTTCCCTTCTTGGGGAAGGTGGTTGAGAAAATGGTGGTGTTACAACTCCAGAGGATTCTGGATGAAACAGATTATCTAGACCTCTTTCAGTCAGGTTTCAGGCCCAGATATAGGACAGAGACAGCATTGGTTGCGCTTATGGATGATCTCTGGTGGGAGCAGGATGGAGGGAGCGCATCCATCCTGGCTCTTCTTGACCTCTCGGCGGCTTTCGATACCATCAACCATGGTATCCTTTTGGGGTGGCTCAGGGAGTTGGGGGGGTGGCATGGTTTTACGCTGGTTCACCTCCTTCCTCCAGGGCCAGTCCCAATTGGTGTTGATAGGAAATGAGAGATCCAACCCTTGACCTCTTCTGTGTGGGGTGCTGCAGGGTTTGGTTCTCTCTCCTCTCCTATTTAACATCTACATGAAACCACTGGGTGAGATCATCCATCACCAAGAGATGAGGTATCATCAATATGCTGATGATACCCAATTATACATCTTGTCCGAGCAGTGGCAATGTTATCTGAGGGGAGATTTAAATCTCCCATCAGAGATAGTTGTACACCCCTGCTCAGTTTGGGAGTTTTTCTAGACTCACAGCTCCTTCCTGAGGAACAAGTGGCATCTATGGCTAGAAAGGCTTTTGAGCAACTACACTTTATGTGCTAATTATGACCTTTCCTGGATCAAGATGCCCTGCTCACAGTCACTCATGCCCTAGTCACCTCCTATTTCAACTACTTTAATATGTTGTACATGGGACTGTCCTTGAATAACTGTGAGGTTTGAGCCTGCTTCTGACTCAGAAAATGAAACTCACCCGGAGTCAGAAGGGGAAAACAAAATTTATCAGGAAGGACTTGGAGAATTAAAACACAGAAGTGACTCAGCAGAGCGGGAGAAATCAGAGACGCTGATTGGTCAAACTTCAGAGGGAGAATTAAATCTTCCAATCAGTGCTCAAGAAAGACGAGCACAGAAGCGCACAAATCAAAAGGCAGCTCGATTGGTTGCAGGTGAGAAAAGGCATGGAAAGGATTGCTTAAAAAGGCACGCACGCGAAGAGCAAGCTGCTGGAGACAACCAATCCTTCGAGCTCGCAGCACCTGCAGAAGAGTCCTTGTACCAGTTGGAAGCCTTGCCTGTAGCCAGCGTGGAACCAGAGCCAATGCCTTCTGTTGTTGCAGACCTGCTTCCTGCACCAGCCGCTCCAGTCGAGTCTCTCCTTGCCGCTGCTGAGCACAGTCTCGCCTGCAGTTCCAAGCCTTGTCTCGTCACTCCAGCACAATTCAGTCTTGCCTCCAGTTCCAAGCCTCGTCGGGACGCTCCAATCCAGTCCAGCCTTGTCTTCAGATCTAAGCCTTGCCTCAACGTTCTAGCCCAGTCCAGCCTCATCTCCAGATCCGAGCCTTGCCTAGACACTCCAGTCCAGTGCAGCCTTGCCTCCAGAGCCTAGCTTTGCCTAGATACTCCAGCCCAGCCTTGTCTAGCCTCTGTATAGCAGCCTGGTCCAACATGTGTTCCAGGGCATAAATCTATGTGTCAAGCCTCTCCTTTGCCATGCACTCTAGCTCCTTCAAGTCTTGCAGCTTCAATCAGAGAATTAGCTTGAGTTCTGCCTCACTGTCTTGCCACAGTCTGACCCTGCAGTGTTGCCTGAGTGTCCTTTGCAGCCCGGGTGGACTTGATTGAATTACTTCGTCTAATCTATTACAAAGACTTTTGCTATTGTAAATAGTTAATTCAATAAAGAATTTTATCAGTAATTCTGCCTGGCCGTCTCATAGTCTGAACAGGACAATAACATCTACAAGCTATAACTGATGCAGAATGCAGTGACCTAGGCAGTGTTAGGTGTATCTCAATATACTCAGGTGACTCTGCTGCTTTGAGAGTTGCATTTAGTTCCAGTTGGATTCTGGGTAAAATTCAAGGTTCTAGTTATCCCTATATGGCTTCAAACATGGATATCTGAGGAACCATCATCTCCTGTATTCATCTGCCTGTCCAAACAGTTCAAATAGAGTCAACTCCCTCCAAGTCCCATCTCTATGCGACTGTCACCTAATGGATGTACTTAGTGACCGCCCTCACTCTTTGGAACTACCTCATAATGGGAATTAAATCAGCCTCAACCTTCCTAGGCCTCAAAAAAGTTTTGAAGACCTACCTGTTCTGTCTTACACATGTACTCTTTAATTGGAAGGTGGGGTCACTGAGGTGTTATATCTATATTTGCTGGTACTTATTTATTTTTATGCTTGTATGTATTTGGGATTTTCTGGGATATTTTAGATCTTTACATGGTTAGCCACCTAAAGCCTATGGGACTGGGCAGCACAGAAGTAATATAAATGAATAAATAATAAACATAAATTATTAATGTATTGTTTTCTAGTCTTGATATGAAAAAGTTTTATTGTTTAATTATAACCATCAGTTCTGAGGGCATGTATCTCATTTTGAATGGCCAGGTATAGACAAGGACTGGAGATCTCAAGCCTTCTGGTATTAGGTGACTTAAAAATTCATGCTGAAGCCACTCTAAACAGATGCAGCTAATGATTCTGTGGCCTTCATAAGCTTCAGACAGGTTGCTTCAGAGCCTACCTATGAGGCAGATCATATCCTCTAATTGGTTTTTTACTTGAGATATGGTCTATATATGAGGCCCCAGAAGTAACATCCTTGCCACGGGACCAGCATCTGTGATGACTAGACTGTTATAACATACTCCCATCTGCAGGGACCATATTACATTAGCCCACCTCAGGGACTAATGGATCTTCATGGATTTCAGACAACTCTAGGCAATGTTTTCTCAAACTTGGCAGCTTTGATACATGAAATACCAATATCTCATAAGAGCTTATTATAGTGTCTCCTTGCTCCAAGTTGCAATATATGCAGCATCATGATATACAATGCAGCTGCAGACAATGTAGCAAACAGAAAGATGACATACTGTAGGTCCAAGAAAAACTCCAGTCAAGTATAATGGAAACATCATCATAAGACCTATGCTACAGCAATCACAGAATACAACAGGATATGGAGTATATCCAAGAAGCTCTTTAGGGTTGTTGGTTATGTTTAATAGTTCTGACAAAGTTCAGATTCCATTTGTTTTCCATTCTGAACAGTTTGGCAATTCTTCATATTACCTTGATTCATATTGGGCTTGCAACTACTTTAAGCAGTACTGTGCTAAGGTGTCCACTACCCTGTCTAATAACATTTGTTTCAGTCATTTTTACAGCCTGTCTCCTGAAAAAGGTGATAAGATTCTTAGATATGTTTATGCTATTATCTATGATTCCATCCTCCAAATGTTCAGACAGATTAATACTTCCTTCTTGCAGGCTGTTTCCCATCACCTTAAATGAGGCATTGATGAGGTCCTGATTTCAGAAATCATCTTTGCATCCAACCAATTTGAACAAGCATCAGCCAGTGTCCAATATTCCATATTTAGTCAAGCTGATGGAGAAGAAACTAGCACTGTAGCTCCAGAAGCTCTTATATGAAATGGCTTGGCTTGATCCTTTCCAGTCTGGGTTTAGATCCAGATAGGACATGATGACTGTCTTGGTCACACAGATAGATGATCTATACTGGGACAGAAACAGGGGAATGCAAAGCTGTTGACACTCCTGAATCTCATTGTATCTTGCTGGAGAGCTTGGAAAAGCTGGGGTTCGAAAGCTCTGCTTTGTAATGCTTCTATTCATATTTCTCCAAGAGCTAACAGTAAATAGTACCAAGAAATTTCTGCTTGACTCCAAGAAAATTATCTATGTCAGAACCAAGCTTGCCTCTGACTCAGAATTAGTTTCACTTTCTGAGTCAGAGGAGGAATTGGAAACTTACTGGGCTGGAATCAGAGAAACAAAACTCCAGCATGACTCAGCAGAGCCGGAAGAAGTTGCAATGCTGATTGGGTGAGATCCGGAGGAGGAATTGAACGCGCCAATCAGTGCACGCCAGAGATGGGCTGAAAAACATGCGAAGGAGAAGGCAGCCTGACTGGCTACAGGAGACTCCAAGTGCACCAAAGATCGGGATAAAAGACAGCCATGCTGAGAGCGAGCTGCCAGAGAAAACCGATCCTCTAAGCCTGCAGCTTCGGGAGAAGAGTTCTTACCAGTGTCGGAGTCAGCGTCTGTGGCTGAAGAGGAACCAGCATTCAAGCTCCACTCCGAAGACAAATTGAATCCTGCATCTGCTGCCAGTGAGGAAACAGCATCAGCCGTGCTCAGCAGTCTTTGCCTTGCTTCCAGCAGTGAAACTCTGCAATCTCCTCAGCAGCATGGGCAAGCCTTGACGTTCCAGCGCCACCATTTGCCTTCAGTCCTGCAAACCTGAGCTTCGCGTGCTCCGTTGTGTTCAGGAATTTCACACCTATCATGTTCAGGATCTGATTGCCAGCCTAGTCCGGGGCTTCCAGCCAAGTCCAGCCTAATTCCAAGTTCCAAGCCTTGCTCCAAGTCTCCAGTTCAGAGAATCCAGCCTAGTCCAGGTCTTCCAGCTGAGTCCAGCCTAGTTCCAATTTCCCAGCCTTGCTCCAAGACTCCAGTCCAGAGAATCCAGTATAGTTCAGGGATTTCAGCCAAATCCAGCCTTGCTCCAGTTCCAGATCAAGTCTTCAGCCCAGAATACCCAGCCTAGTCTAGAACCCCCAGCCGAGTCTAACCTTGCTCTGAGTTCCTGCTCCAAGTCTTCAGTACATTCCTGTCTGTTGTTCATAGTCCTGATCCCAGATCCAGTGAGCCAGAGATTCAGTGTCAGTGTCGTTCCAGTACTGTTCCAGTTCGAGAACTGTTGCCTCCAGCCTTCGTGTTCCAGTTGGATCTAGTTGGACCAGCTGGGCTTGTTTAACCCAGTCCCGCATATCAAGGATTTACTTGTGTAAATTGTTGTTTATTCATTTAGTCACTTCTGACTCTTCGTGACTTCATGGACCAGCCCACACCAGAGCTTCCTGTCGGTCGTCAACACCCCCAGCTCCCCCAGGGACGAGTCCGTCACCTCTAGAATATCAACTTGTGTAAATAGTTATTAATAAAGAATATTATTTGAGAACCTGTCTGGTGCTTAGTCTGAACAGGACAATCTAAGTGTCCTGAAAAACTCAATCTTATACCTATATTCAGCTACTAAGAAAAAGATAACAGCTACACTTTCTTGTGATCTTGGGATTAGATCTCAGCAGAACCTTTGAGTATTTCCAAGATGTAAAGGAATGATATGGGGAAAAAGCTGAAACTAAATATGAACAAGATGGAATCGATACCAATTCCAGGAGCCGTTTGGAACTGGTTGCATTCCTTCTTAAGGATCAGACTTATTACCTGGGCTTTTTATGGATCCAACACTTATGCTAGACAACCACATAATACTGGTTGGATTATTCTAATGCACTGCCACTAGGCCTAACACAGTAACAAGATTTTGGTAGCAGGCTATTGTGCTAAAAAACATTACTACGGCCAGGTACTGTAAGTATAGTATTAAATAAACATTTAGCAGAAGCTTTTAAGAAGGAAATAATGTAGTATTATTCATTGTTTCCCCATCGACAATATTTAAAAAAAATACCTTTGCTAATCCAGCACGATGAGCACCTTTTGATTCCATATACACCAAATACTTGTTAAAATCCTTGAATTCATCCATTGTCGGTTGAAATGTCATAATTTTACAGCTTGGATTTGGAGGTGAGTCCAATGATTGAGCAGCCATGGCTGCTCAGCGTTACACCTGCTAGTAAGGAAATATATATTGACTATTATAGCTTTACAGTATTTGAACAAGACATATTATGAATGGCTTTTATCTAAATTTAAACTTACATGCTTAAAGTTTCTGTTTTTATACCGATTGCTTCAAGATAACATGAAGAGGCCATTAAAACCAAAACAGACACTAAAAGAGAACAGAGGTTAACGGCCTGAAAGTCTAAAAACTTAATCACCACTAATTCCATGATTTTGCATCTAGGCCTTCAATACGGTCCAATTATACATGGAATTGTATTTATCTAAGATTTAATACAGTAGACTCTCAGTTAACTGGAACTCAAGCAACCAGCACTCTCAAGCAACCGGCACAAAAATTGAACCAGAAAAAAACCAGAACTCTCAAGCAACCAGAAAAACAATCTGTATCTCTCTGCTGCCATCTAGTGGGTATTAGGGTTTAATAGTAACTCTCAAGCAACCCGAAACTACATTTATCTGGCATCTACCAATCCCCATGGGTGCCGGTTAACTGAGAGTCTACTGTAGTCTCCATGTCACTTCTGCGGACTTTGGTACTTAATTTATATGTGTGTAGCAATCACTTTGGGACATAAATACAGACATTCAGTAAGCCAGTCTAAAGAAAATGTTAGATCACATCCAGTTCAAACCACTATTTGATGTAGAATTTTACATTTCAAATGGGGCAGGATAACAGAAATATGCACAAGTTTCCTATTTCCTGTAGTAGTTGAAAGGTACATCTATACTTGGGGGTTGGAGGATGGTATGGAAAAAATAAGAAGTTCTGAAAATTATTCCACAATGGCTATAACATCTACAGAATTTTCCTGTGAACTTATCTGACTGTATTCTATAGAATATTTTTAAAAGCTTTCCACATAGTCTTGCCATATTTTTTGGAGAGAGGGGGTTAAGAGACACATCATTTCACATACAAATTGAAGTAACAAACAAATCTGAAACTAATTTTTATAGAATTCCTGTGGTTAAGAAGCGAAAGTATTTTAAAAATCTGTATATTAAGCAAGGAAGATGAAGGAGGAGATAATTTTTACCTGCCAATTCTACACTTTCCTTCTATTTCAACTCAGTTTTCTTCTGCCTATGGATGAGGGAAGGGATGAAGGGGAAAAAAAGAGAAATAAATCATTTGTATTACTGCATAAGTAATAAAACTTCCAGACTTTCAATATGTAAAATACATTTACTTAATTTAAAACAAATTCATAAAATTGTCCTAAATTGAAAAAAAAAATTAAAAGCACTGAACAGGCAAAAAAAAATTGATAGGTTGATCACAAGTACTTAGCAAAAACAACTAACAGAAACAAGTAAGAGAAATTTGAAATTACATCAAAAGATTTTGTAATGTCAAAATCATTAACTATGATTTGTCAGAAATAATGTAGCTGATGCCTGGCAAAAATATAAAATCATTCCAATACTTATTTTAGTTGTGATGAATGCACTTGATTAAAATAAATATTGACATCTAACACGCAGGTAGCAAAAGTTACTTAATTCTAATTTCTTCAACGTTCTCAACACAGCAGTGACAAAAATCATGTACTTAAATGCCAAAGCTGTTTTGATAAATGCTAAGGTATGGGAACTGAAAAGAAAATAAGAATAGATTTATGATACATATCTTACATATTTGTATCTCTGTTTAAGTCAAGCAAAATCATTACGTTTGGCACATTCCTATTTTCTAAGCACATTAATTTAACTATAAAATATATAACAAAAATCTATTTAAAACATTCTTATATCAAAAACTCTCAAGACATGTCTCATTTAATCCTAGTAGTTTCTGCTTCTACTACACCTGACAGTGATAGAGATTCTCCCAGAGACTCTCAAATAAGATATAACAGGCCCAGATACTATCTATTTCCATATTAGTAATGTGATGCGGCACAAATCAACTCAGAGACGGAAGTAGTATTCTAGTTTCAAGATTGTTTTCCCATGAAAACTTCTTCCTTTGCTTACTATGCTGACAGAATGACAGGAAATTTGGACACTGTGCTCATTCTCAACTTCTTTTGATAGCCTCTGGTATCCTATTTATTTATTTCCAGTACTTATTTATCTCAATCAACTAGGACTCTAGGCAATGTAGAGCATCCAATCATTGATAAAACAATACAACAATATATGATAATACTGTACAGTTTATCCTTCTGGATAAAACCTGGGGGTTGGGGATGAAGTTACAATGTCTGAGTGTTTCTGTTTCTGAGAGTTCATCTATATAGTCCCCTTGTCCTTTCTTGGAGATGGCCTACTTACCATATTTTCACACCAGAGCCTCCATTTTAGCCCCAGCTTACCCCAAATGTTTTCCTCTGGAAAACAGAACAAACCTTCCTCTGTTCCAAGATTCTGATTCACAAGGATGAAAGGCTTGAGGGAGATGAGTGACCTGCAGGACTCCAACTGGCTTGCTGCAGGACTGTCCCCTCTCATCTGGCCACATGTGGCTCCATGGCCATTTCTCCTTTGGCTGTCAAGAGAACAGAACATTTCCTCTATAGGAATATTGACTTCCATAGCCTCCACCTACCCTTTGCTCTACACTTGCTGTCTGGGGAGCTAGGAACAGGAAAAGGAATTCTTCCCCTTTCTGCTATCTAATACTCTCCCAATCCCCACCACCACCAGTTCAGATGCTTCACCACCTACCACTATGGTGATCCCTGCCCTTATCTCCAAGCTTTCTGGAAAGCACTGCTACCATTCCCAATAATAGCAGCAAGTGCTATCCCCACCTTATCTGAGGGCAGCAATTTTGACCTTCCTCAAGGAACAACTAGAGAAGACACATAAAACAATCAACATCTTCACGGGAATAAAATTCACAAGGAAAGAAGAAAACAACAACACACTACCCTTCTTGGGTATCCTCTTCAGTAGAGGAAATAATGGCAAATTAGAAATGCAAGTCTATTGGAAAAAAACTACACTAACCAAGTGCTCCATTACCAAAGTAACAACCCAACCTCCCACAAGAGGAGCTGTGTAAGAACATTATTCAGATGAGTACAAATCCACTGCAGCAACCCAGAACACAAGAAAAAGGAAACTGACCACCTATACAACATCTTCCAACACCTTCCTTTATCAAAAGGTGCCTGACCACTCAACCCACTACAGCACAATCAGCACAACCTTTGAAACGGATAACACTGCCATACCTCAAAAACATCTCAGAAACAACCAAAGGTATCACTACAGCACACAAACCAACTAAAGCCCTCCAAAACATCTAAGTAAACCAAAAGACCCAGTAGCCCAAGAAGAAAAAACAGGAGTCATCTACAACATACTGTGTAAGGACTGTAACAGCCACTATGTAGGACAGACAGGCAGAAGACTAGCAGAGCGCATCCACGAACACCAACCAGCAGTCAGAAGACATGATGAAAACTCCTTAATCTCACAACACATGGTCTGCTGGTTTCTAGCCTGGTGCCTTAACCACTAGACCAAACTGGCTCTAATTTATCTAATTAGATAATTTATCTAATTTATCCAATTAATTAATTATTAATTAGATAAATTATTAGATAAGTTATCTACTTAGATAAACTAATTTATCTGTACAAAAGATAAATACGTTATCTCATGTAACTAAATATGTTATAATAAGCATTATAATCCCAAAATCTTCTTCCAAGGATCTAAAAAGTCAGAAAAGTAAAATTGGTCTTATAATGCCCACAAGTGAAACCATGACTGACCAATTCATATATAGCATACTTTCAAAAATTATTCATAATGGAAACTTTAAACTTTGATGTATAATTACAATTTGAATTATTATATAGACTTTGTTTAGACATTACTATTTCTCAATCTGCAGTCCAAATCTTACAGAAACTGTCCAAAGAGGGTAAATGAACTGCAAACAAAATGTTTTCCAGCATACATGTCTAAAGTAGAAATAATCACCTAGGCTAACAGAACCTAAAGCATATGCCATATTCCATGTTTAATTAAATCTCTTAGTTTCAATCCAGGCGAAACAGGATATAATGTTACATTGCTACTATATTATAACAAAGACTTCGGATTCAGCCCACAGTTAACCAACTCTCACACGTCCAAATTATAATATACCAGCTGTGACTTTTTTCCAAACAAGAGGAGCCAAGAGGATCATCAATTCTCAGCACAAAACATTTGCAGCAGTCAAATCTGACCAACTATGTATTGCACATATTAATGTTCATTTTCCAAGCATCTAGATATGAATCACTAGCTTAAATCTACAGATCTGACAACAAAACAACAGTTCTGTTGTTTTGTTGAAGATATACGGTACAGTACTTACTTAACATACTATGGTATATATTGATGAATTATTGTACAGCCACATGAAACAAACAATGTGACTGTGAAACCTCCTCTAAATATCAGGCTTCCCTAAAATGTACTGCCACTGCAAAAATCAAAATATTGGAAAACAAAAGATAATTAACTGTAGCCTAACATAACATTTAGCACACAAAGGGAAACATTGATTGAGCCAATCTTGTATATCAAAAATTAAGTACACTTTGATTAACAGAGTTCACAAACCTAACCCTTGTGTTTTTCAGCAAGACTGACGGAAGCAGAAGCTGCTTATAAAATGACACAATACTATTAATTCCAAATGACCTAAACTGTAAAAAAAATGGGGTGGGGATGGGGAGGAGAAAGATAAAATATATTGAAAAGCATATGACAATGACGATAAGCTTTAAACATTTACCTGGCTGTACAGGAACAGATTAAGTTTCCAAATTACTCCTCAGCTGAGCTCTTATCTACACCGCACTTTTGACAGTGGAACTATCAAAGCTTACATCCAAGACACTCTGACAGCCTTGATATGTTTAATATTTAAAAACCTATTGTAGCATCAACACGTGCTGATGCAATGCAGTGCTATTCTTGAGCAGTTTTAAATATCAGCTATGGAATGTAAACATTCTGTTTATTAATATTATTTAATATTCAAAATTTAACATTTAATATTTAACATTTATATATCAAATATATATTATGTTAAAATGTATGTATAATAGATTTAAAATATAAATGTATTGAAGATTAAAGATTAAATCATATATGTGTATATGTATATATATTATATCTATGTGCTTTCGAGTCATTGTTGACTCCTTACAGAGGCAAACACTACACCAGAAAGCAAACTGCTCTAAATGGGACTGAGTTCCCGGGGTTCCCAGAGAGCCCCTTGACAAAGAATGTTTTCAGTGACAATCATAATTACAGGTCTACAGATGGCACAATAGTATGCGACTTCTCCAATTTTGTGCATTAACAATCATCTTTTAGGAAAGGGAATTTTTAATATTACTTATCAATACTTTATGTTTGTCCTTAAATAATGAAAACTGCACTTTCTAGTATTTATTCTTCATAGCAGTTTAGTTTACTATAGACAAAATAAATTTCTGCCTATATCTTTCTCTTGTGACATGTATTAAAAAAAAGTTGCCTAATAAAAACTACAAACTGCTGTTGAGAAACAGCTAATCAAGTGTTTTATTAAGAACCGCTATGTGAATTAATTGTTCGGAATAGTATAAAGAGTAGCTGTAGTGATGGGGAAATACAAAGCAGCTTTGCAAAGAATCAAAGTCGGGGAGCAGAAGATGAAAAACTAAAATTTGGAATATTTAAGGAATGATAATTTTATTTTATTTATTGGATTTATCCAGAATGTCAACAGTTGTAAAGGGAATTTAGATACAAGCATGATAAAATATAAGTGGTATGATGTCATTTTGAAAGTATGTACTGTAAATATAGCTTAATGTAGGTAAAATTATCTTATAACAATGCACATTTATATACATGTTTGAAAGATCAATGACATATGATTTGGGAAAGAAGATAATCCAATCTTATCTGTCCATGATTATCTGACCAAATATGAGTTTTTAAATTTCCTATATTAATAGGCTGTAAACTGTTAAATCGGAGCAGCAGAGGGACAGCGCAGCAACGGAGCAGCGAACCCTTGGGCAGCCCAGTGGACCCAGCAGGTCGACTATAAGTCTCCTGCAAGCCCCCAGTCCAGCGACTGAATACCATCCCGCGAGCCCCCAGCCCAGCGACTGAATACCATGCCAAACTGGGTGGGCCAGCACACTATCTGGGCCGAGGAGCCAAGCAAGCCAGTGAGCCCACCATAGTAAGGAGCCGAACACCACAGCAGATGGGAGCAATCTGGTGGGGGTGGCCAACGAGCCCCTTGGAACGGCAGAAGCTGGGGTGGAGTCTCCCAGAGCAGCAGGAGCATGGTCCACAATAGAAAGCCACAGCAAGGTGAGTGGGAGAACAAGCCCTTGAAGTGAAGACCCAAGTGCACCAGTGAGCCCTCTGGAGTGAGGAGCTGTGTGCCCTGCCAGGGTTTCTTCAGTGTGATGGGAGGGACACTCCCTCCCTGGTGTGAGAGATGAGTAGGGAGCCCGAGAGTGGATGAGGTGTGTATGTGGGGATCCTCACTCCTTGAGAGTCAGGGAGAAGGAGAAGTGGGTGGGGTGCCCCTGCCAGCTAGTGAGAGAGGCCAGTGAAGGGGGCACAGTAGATGTGTGGGTGATGGCTAGGTTCCCGCAGTGCTGAGAGTGGGAGCTTAAGTGCTGGGGAGCTCATCACCACCCAGTGACTGCTCGGTATAAGTCTGTTGTTGTATGGTTGGATGGAGGGACCCTCAACCAGGGAACTCGGAGCGCCGGAATTGGGGGGAAATGGAAATGATATCTCTGGGGGATTTAGGGTAGGCTATTCCATTCAGGTGGTGATGGGGCAGGGTGTCATGGTGGGAGTCAGAGGGCGGGCCATCTTCGGGGAAGATGCCCCTGGTGTTTGGTACTGGTAGCATGTTCTGGCCCTCTGCACTCAGACCCAGGCCCTGGACAGCACATCCATGGAGGTCCTGGCTTTTGGCTGCTGCTTTTTAACATCAGGTCAGTTAACAGCAAGGCCCCGTTATATGTGATTTGATCACTGAGGAGGGGGCAGACCTGGCTGGGCCCTGAAGGGGGGGTATCCCTCTCAGAAATGTGCCCAGCTGGGTTTACAGTATGGCACCAGCCAAGATCCCAGGGGAGGGGAGAAGGGGTGGCTGTTATCAGCCAGGAACCTCTGGCGCTGCTCCACAAGTGGCCAGTTGTGAGAACCTGTTCCTGAAGTTGGGTTCCCAAGAATAGTTGGGATTGTTGCTATTGTACCAGCCTCCGTGTGCTTGCTTAGCAACCTCCCTGACTGCTGGAGGCCGTCTCAGGGTTGCCGGTTGAGTTCCCCAGGCTTATGGTTCTGGGGCACTTCAACCTGCTGTCCCTGGGGCAAACCTCAGAGGCGGCTCAGGAGTTCATGGCCTCACACTGGACTTGGTTTTCTTGTCGGAGCAGTGGCAATGTGATCTAAGGGGAGACTTAAATCTGTCCCCTTTGTCATGGTCAGATCACAGCCTGGTGGCCTTGAGATTCTCCTATGCTGCCCCCCTCTGCAGGGAGGCATGGCTCATTTGAATGCCCCGGGCAACTGATAGACCCGATGGGGTTCCAAAGGGAGCTTGGTGCTATACCCAAGGATCTGCTGCACAGCCCAGCAGAGGCCCTGGCTACTGCCTGGAACAGGGAGGCAGCTGGGGCCTTGGACAGGATCGTGCCCGTGCGACCCCTCTTGTCCCATCAAACCCAACACTCCCCATGGTTTACGGAGGAGCTGAGTGTTCTGAAGAGGATTAAAAAGACGTCTAGAGCACTGCTGGAGGAAGACAAGGACTGAATCCAACCGAACACAAGCTAGAGCCACTATCAAGGCCTACATTGTGGCGGTAAGAGCAGTGAAATGTCAATATCTCTCCGCTCTTATTGCATGTGCAAAATGCTGCCCAGCAGCCCTGTTTAAGATCACCCAATCCCTGTTGGAGAAGGTGGGTCCAGTAACCCACCTACAGGGCTGCGCAGAGGAGTTTTCCAAGGATCTGAAGGATAAAATCGCTCAAATTCGTGCCAGGTTGGATGCCAAAGTGTGGGGCATGGCCTGGGGAGATGCTTGGGAAACATACTTACCCAGTTATCTGGGAACAGTTTGATCCTGTTGGGCCCGAGGAAATAGACAGGGTCCTCCAGACTGTAAATGCCACCACTTGCCAAGTAGATCCATTGCTCTCCTGGCTAGTGAAGACAGCACGGGAGGTGATGCATGGGTGGGTCCAGGTGATGATGAACTCATCCTTGAGGGAGGGAGGGTTTCTGACAACCTTTAAAGAGGCGCTGGTGCACCCCCTCCTCAAGAAACCATTGCCAGATCCCATTGTACTGGACAATTTTTGTCCAGTCTCCCACCTCCCCTTTTTAGGGAAGGTGGTTGAGAAAGTGGTGGCGTTGCAGCTCCAAAGGATCCTGGATGAAACGGATTATCTGGACCCTTTTCAGTCAGGTTTCAGGCCCTGATATGGGACAGAAACAGCATTGGTCGCACTTTTGGATGATCTCTGGCAGGAGCAGGATGGGGGCAGTGCATCAATCCTTGCTCTTCTTGACCTCTCGGCGGCTTTCAATACCTCAACCATGGTATCCTTTTGGGGCGGCTCAGGGAGTTGGGGAGGTGCAGTTTTGTGCTGGTTCACCTCCTTCCTCCAGGGCCAGTCCCAATTGCTGGTGATAGGAGATGAGAGATCCAACCCTTGACCTCTTCTGTGTGGGGTGCCACAGGGTTCGGTTCTCTCTCTGCCCCTTTTTAACATCTACATGAAACCACTGGGTGAGATCATCCGTCACCAATGGATGAAGTATCATCAATATGTTGCCAATTATACATCTGCCAATCACCAATTATACATCTCCACCCCAGGTGACTTAAGTGATGCTGTGACGACCCTCTCTCGGTGCCTGGAGGCTGTAGGGGTCTGGATGGTGAACAACCAACTTCAGCTGAACCCTGGTAAGATGGAGTGGCTGTGGGCTGGGGGTTCCTTGGCATCCAGGAACTTACCATTTTTGGTTCCAGATGGGGTTGCACTGCCCCAGACAGATCCGGTGTGGAACCTGGGGGTTCTCCTGGACTCATGACTCCTGCTTGAAGAGCAGGTGGCAGCTGTGGCCAGGGGAGCCTTTGCCCAACTCCGTGTTGTGTGCCAGTTATGCCCCTTCCTGGATCAGGAAGCCCTCCGATCAGTCACTCATGCCTAGTCATCTCCCGTATAGACTATTGCAACACGTTCTACATGGGGCTACCCTTGAAGAGCATCCGGAAGCTACAGTGGATTCGGAATGCAGCCACATGAGCAATTTTAGGAGCCCCAAGGATGGCACATATAACACCTTTGCTGCACGAGCTGTATTAGGTACCAGTTTGCTTCTGGGTCCAATTCAAGATGTTGGTTATCACCTTTAAAGCCCTACATGGCATGGGTCCAGGTTACCTGAGGGGCTGCCTCACCCCCATTACATTGACCTGTCCCACCCGGTCAGGCAGAGAGGGCATGTTACAGACCCTGTCCATGAGAGAGTGTCGATTGGCAGGGTCCAAGAAGAGGGCCTTCTCTGCCATGGCCCCCGCCCTGTGGAACACGTTACCCCCAGGGGCAAGGCAGGCCCCCACTCTCCCAGCCTTCTGAAAGGGAGTGAAAACCTGGCTTTGCCATCTCGCTTGGGGTGGGAGGGGAGATAGTCACTCATGGGGGTGGTTGGCGCTGTGATGTGGCCCCGAGGAATTCACATTTTATATAAATTTTAAATATTTTTTATATTTTATATTTATAGTTAATATTTTTATGATGTACTTGCTTTTATGATTTTAATCTCTTGTTATTTTAATTGAACTGTAAACCGCCCAGAGTCGCTTGCGAGATGGACGATGTAGAAATGTGAGAAATAAATAAATATGAAGACTCTGAAGAGGCATTTAACTTTCCACTGGAGCTCATCCTTTCTTGTTTGTTTGCCTAACGTAGACTAGTAACAAACAATCTCTGGTATATTAGGATATAAGTTTAGAATCGTTATCTCATGCTAATATACTGAACTAATCCCTTGGTATAGGTAATAATATATGGACGCCTTAGAACACATACCATACAAGAAGCCAGAGAAAAAGTGCGAGTGACTCTCAGATGAAACCATCAGAATAGCCAAGCAAAGGAAAGCAGCCAAAGCAGCAGGCAGACGGGAGGAAGCAAGGAGACTGAATGAGGATTTCCAAAGGGCTGCAAGGAAGGACAACTTGGACCAGCGTTGCAAGCAGCTAGAAGAAGACTGCACGAAGGACCACACCAGGAATGCATTTGTGCAAGTCAAAAGGATTTAAACACCATTCACTGCTCATAAAAGCATCATCAAAAACAAGCAAGAGAAAAAACTGTCTGACCAACAAGGGGTCAAGAACAGATGACGAGAATATACAGAAGAGCTACTGCATATGCAAGCAACAAAGAGGCCTTGCCTTGTCAGGATAATGAGGAAAGGGTAGCAGTAATAGAACCAGCCATCCCGGTCATGTGGGTAATGAACCAACTGCCAAACAACAAGGCCTCAGGTGTTGATACCATCCCCGCAGAATTGCTGAGGCCTGTACCACCCACAACCATCGCAGCCTTGTGCCAGAAAATTTGGGAAATGAACACCTGGCCCCAGGAATGGAAATGATCAGTGTTCATTCCACTGCCAAAAAAGGGTGATTCTAAGGATTGCTCCAAATACAGCACAATTGCCCTCATCCCTCACCTAGCAAGATTCCCCTTAAGATCATACAACATTGGGCACCAACCATCGAAAGGGAATTACCAGATGTTCAAGCTGGATTCAGAAGGGATCATGGCACTCATGACCATATTGCAAATCTACGCTGGATCATGGAACAATCTCAAGAATATTGAAAGAACATCTACATTTGCTTTATCGACTACAAGGAAGCCTTTTGATTTTGTCGATCATGTTAAGCTGTGAAGAGCTCTAGAAGACCTAGGGGTGCCAACACATCTGGTCAAGTTAGTGCAGTCGCTGTACACAGATCAAGAAGCTACTGTTCAAACACCATATGGAGACACTAATTGGTTCAAGAAAGAGAAAGGACTGCAGCTGGGTTGTATTCTTTCACCTTTCTGATTCAACCTGTATGCCGAAGTGATCATGAGGAAGCTGGAACTTGAAGAATCAAAAATTGGAGTAAAGATTGGAAGAAGGAACATCAACAATCTTCAATATGCTGACGACACAACTCTCCTCTCAGAAACCAAAGAAGGCCTGAAGTACCTGACCAAACGGATTAAAGAAGAAAGCAAGGAATTTGGCCTCTTCCTAAACATCAAAAAGACCAAGCTCATGACCATTGCGAGGAATGGAAATGACAAAATAACAATTGACGGTGAAGAGACTGAATGTGTGCAAGAATTCACTTTCCTAGGTTCGCTGATTGATCAAAGCAGTAAATGCAGTCCAGAAATAAAGCGTCGAATCACACTGGGTCGCACAGCAGTGATGAGCATGAACCAAGTATGGAAAAGCAAGTGGAAAGATGGAAAGATATACAAATTCCCACATGGAAGAATGAATGTTGACATTATTGGAATTGGTGGAGATGGCAAAACTGACAGCACTGATAAAAGAAAACACTGCAACTAGATTTGTTTTATGTGGAAACCGCTTCTGGACTATTTGCTTGTATCTGAAAAAAATGGAAGTTTTGATTTTGGGTTTTGATGATTAAACTGTTATTGTTCAGAGAAATAATGTTTATTAAGGATTAGTTTAGAGTAAGAGATTAAGGTATTACATATTTGTTTTCATATCTGTGTTGAAGAAGTTCAGAAGTAACTTTCTTTGTATTTCTAAGTCTTTCTGCACCTTTTTAGTTTGTCTTTTTTCTTTTAGTTATTTCTTCAAGCTTTTCTATACTTCGTATTTTATCTGTATTTTGAAACTCTAATAAAGTCTTCAAAAAAAAAAGAGTATGGAAAAGCAAGACATCAGCCTGGCAAATAAATGTAGATTAGTCTGCACTATCATGTTTCCTATAGCTACCTATGGTTGTGAAAGTTGGACCATGAAAAAACTAGACAGGAGGAAAATCAACTCATTTGAGCTGTGGTGTTGGAGAAGGCTTTGGGTGTCAGCAAGGGTGACAAATAAGCAAGTACTGGAGCATATGAAACCAGACACATCGCTGCTGGGCAAAATCACAAAACTCTCCCTAACTTATTTTGGCCATGTAATGTGATCAAACTCGCTGGAAAAGGCAGTTATGCTCAGAATGGTCAGCGGTAAAAGGAAACGAGGCTGCCAAAAACAGGGTGGCTAGACACTATCAAAACTCACACCAGCCAGAGCATAAAACAACTAAAAGAAGCTATACAAGACTGGAAAAAGTGGCGAGAGCTGGTCCATAGAATTGCCAAGAAGCAGACATGATTGAACAGATAGCCTCATAAGGACGTCATTGTGTTTTAATCCATACAATATTTATGTTTTTAGTAACCAGAAAGAAAGACACTCATTGCCCCAGAGAATGACTTAAAGATAAATTACAGTGCATCTAAGACCCCAAGAGACATATGTCCCAGGAAAGTATGACATAGTAGGTTTAAATGTACCCCATAACTGGTAAGCTAATGCTATAGCTAAAAGAGAGACACATCAAAAGAATTTTTTTAACATAAAGCAATAGTTCACATTCTGAACAACAAAAGATCCCCATGGCTCCCCATGCAGTTTAGCTGATGTCCCAAATTTCCCTGTAAATATTTATTTACATTTGCATCTTTATGACATCTATCATGTAGCAAACAGTCTTCTATTTAACAACATTTTTGTTTAGTTCATTATTAACCAAAATTCAGGTTAAAGATACAGGTAGTCCTCATTTAACAATGGTAATTGGGACCGGAATTTCTGTCGCTTAGCAATGTGATCGTAAAGTGAGATGTCATGTGACTGCATCACTTAGCGATGGCAATCCTGGCAATTCCCCTTGCCATCGTTTAGTGACTTTTACCAGTCATTAGCTAAGCACCCATGCCAATCCAAGGCATTCTAGGCTTGGTCCCTCCCAACCCCAAACCTCAGTTAGGTAAGTAACTGCCTTTAATTCCCCCCACCCGCCTGTCTCCCCCCACATCTCTGCCCTTTTTGGCTGCCCAGCACCCTGCCTTGCAGGATGGCAAGCAGACCCAGAACTGTGTGGCTCTGGGGCTGCAAGAAGCCCCTGAGCTACAGCAGGGCACAAAACTGCAACCACCCCAGCCATGCAAAGCCACCAGCTGCCTCCTCTCCCAGTTCCCGGCACTTTTGCCTTTTTCACCCACCTGCTACAGGCGAAGCAGAAGCGCCTGGCTGCCTTTGCTATTTTCTTTTTGGACCCAGATTCTCTGGCAAACATTTCCTCTACATGGCTCCCTTCTGAACGATGTCTTGGAAAGCTGTGCTCTCTTCTCAGAGTTTTGGGAAAGGGAGGGCAGCTCTCCAAAGTCTGTGCAGATTTCAGAGAGCCGCCTTCTCTTTCCGAAAGTTGTGAGAAGAGAGCGCAAGCTTCTGAAGTCTGCAGACTTTGAAGAGCTGCCCTCTCTTTCTGAAAGCTTTCCAAAACCACAGTAATGGCTGGGGTTGCTATTGACATTGGAGCTGGGTGTGTTGTAGATGGTGCTTGTATGAAGAGTTATGAACAGCAAAGTCACTGGATCTGCAGAAATGACCCTGGGAGTCCCACTGACATCCCAAAGCACCGGAAACCCAAGCAAAGGCATCTCCAGGCAAAGCTTGCCATAGGCTGCTGCCCTGCAATGAGCTCACAGAGCCTACCACAACCTCCCTATGCAGAGCATCCCCTTTGCACACAAAGAGTCTGAGGGAACAATGGTCAGCTACAGAGAGTAGATCCTGGACAGCTGTTCCTGGGTGCAAAGAGAAGGTGTGGTGACAGCAGGGAGAAGGCAAGAGGGTTAGCGTTAGAGTGACTTTATTTTTGGCTAGCAGCATGGTTGGCCCAGACACAGAAACACTATATTTTTCAGCCTAAGGGAAGATCCATACTGCTTGGTCAAGATCTGCAAGACTTGCAGTTGTTTTCTCTCACAGTGTGACTGAAGAACTTTCTAATGTTCTGGACTGAAGCCAGCACCCACCTTTTCTTTCCTCCTTGTCTCTTTTAGAGTTACCTGGTTTGCTCACCCCTCATTTGCCACACCCACAATGCCACCCACAATGCAGACTTCTTTAAGGTAGCCTTTGCCAACAGAGAGATTATTTACTAATATTTAACGGGCCCACTGGAAATTACTTGGAGAACTACATAATGGCACATAGGCCACAAATTTTAGTTATCTGGCCTAGAATCTATCAGGGATGATCTGGTGAATCCTGCAATGCGCAGGGGGCTGGGCTTGATAATCTCTTAGGCACCTTCCAACTCTATGATTTTAAGAAACTTCAACTAGCCCAAACTGTGGCAGCTAGACTTCGATTTTGTGCTCATAAGTAATTCTAATATTCTGTCAGCTTCATATTTCAGCTTCTTGGCTCAATTCAAAATGCTGTTTTAAATCTTTAGAGATGTAAAGAGAATGGCATCCCCCATCTAACAGAACTAATCCAATCTACCAGAGAAATCCAGCCAATGTGGTCAACAGGCCTCTCTTTTACACTAAAGTCCCTACCATTACTGGTCATCATGACTTGTCCTTCCTTCCTACCCACCCACCCACACAACATATACCACTCACTCAAAAAACTGGATGGTTTACAATGGGAAAACCAACAAAGGAAAAATATCTCCAGCATATGAACCCAGACATGATAAAAACAAACTCCTTGTGTGATTCCATATGGATATTAAATATCATGGGGAAGAAGAGTGAGACCTTCCTTACTGGAATAACTATTATTTAATGCTCCTCCCCCACAGTCACGAATTTGAATTTCTCACTTGAGAAGGAGTGCACCCTCCCGTCCATGAAATAGTATTTGTAATCTCCAAACTTCAGGATGATGATATTGGATGCCACTGGGAAGTCTGATAGGACCAAAAAAAGCATACTCCATCCCTCCAAATCCCAACAATGGTTATCCAGCACAGCAACCAATGCTGAATCAATCTTTTGCCCAGGTTTGAATCTTGTCAAGATAACCTGCTTCCTCTATGATTTTCTTTTGTTAGAGCCCCACCACCTTATCCAAAATCTTCTTCAAAAATCAGGGATAAAGATCAGGGATTTGGTGGATGTTGTTTAACACAGCTGTATTCAGAAATGGTATATTCAGGATGGAAAGTGCCACTACCTCTTGGAATCACCTCCTGAATCTAGGTGTATATAACCTACTCTGATACCGGAAGAAGCAAGGTGGAGGATGGATCCAGCCTACAGGTGGAGAACCCCTATCAACTTCCTCAAATGTCACAAGCTCAAAAGAATCCATTAGATGGGGAAAGGTGGGATGCAAATGAAACAAGCAAAATTGACTCTGCTTTATCAGTACCTCATCCTTCTAAAAGCGGAAGTGGGCAAAGTTGTTCACTAACTCCTCTTATATGGGGTAAACTGATTCAGGGAGCTCCAAACAAATTTAGTTTCCATTCCTGCTTTAGAGCCCCAAACAACTTAAGATCACCTTTTAGGCCTGCCCAAGAATTAAGAAAAGGTGAAATGTCCCCTGTGCAAGCGCCAAGTCATGTCTGACCCTTTGGGGGGATGCTCCTTTCATGATGTTTTCTTGGCAGACTATAGTGGGGTGGTTTGCCATTCCCTTCCCCAGTTGTCACCTTCCCCAGCAAGCTGGGTACTCATTTTACCAACCTCGGAAGGATGGAAGGCTGAGTCGACCTAAGCCAGCTTCCGCTGCGATTGAACTCAGGTCTTGGAGAGAGTTTTCGGTTGCAATATTGCCCCCTACCACTCTGCACCACATGAGGTTCTTAAGAATTAAGAATTCTTAAGAATTAAGAGCAATATTAAAATACCTTAGTGGTGTTTCATGATATTGGACGAATGAATTCAAGACACAAGGCCTTTTCAGTGCTCTAATTAAGATATCTCCCAAATAAAAATCTGTCAGTCGCTCTTGGAGTTTTTTAATGCAAACTAAACATATTTCAGTAAACCTTTATAAAACATAACTCTTACCATTACTTCCTTTTATGTAGAACATCTGTTTCATTCTTGCTACTGGTTCAGCTTTGTTTTACCTGTTTGGTGTAATTTGCTATTGCTTTTTAAACAATTACTATATGGTTTTGTGACTAGGATGTATATAACCCTATCCACTTCAGTAGGTAAGCCTAATATAAATTATTCTAATTTTTAATTTTATATTCAAAGTTTTAATAACATATAGTCATAGATTAGTAATGTATATAGCACAGAAAGTAAGGCAATAATTTCACCATGTCCCTGGCTCCTCCACAGGTTGCTAAATCAGATAAAGAGGTAGGTTTCTGCAACCCTTAAGAAAACAGTACAATACCATTTTCACCTTTTAAGACAAAGATCCCCATTTCATAAAGATTACCGTTAGAATATCACAGGCCCCATCATTAAGCAAAGCAAAGTTATCTGCTCAAGCTGCAGATAATGGGAGCATAGCAGTTACAGACTCTTAAGCTTCCAGGGTCCTCTACCTGCTCTTCCCCACCACACCCCTTGGAGAATAGAGCTGTATGTACCATACAGCCTGTCTTGCATCATCTAAATTAATAAATTGCCCTCAATACAATAAGTTTTCCCATCATCAATTTTGAAACAATATTCAATAGATAATCCAGCAGGCATCTGTTTGTGGAACTAGGGAAAGATACCATACCATTTCTGCAGGGTTCAATACCTTGGTGCCCAAAGCAGAATAAACAAATTATACATCATATACACAAATTAATTTTTATTCTGTGGCACAATTCTATGTCTCATAGAAGACTGCATATGTCAGTTATGTCTAAATGTCTCACCTTGCCTTCTTAATGGCATCGAAAATAGCCCTAAGGAAAGGTACCTCTTTTCAAGGTAAGAATGCCTCTATATGTTATTCTTGACCATTTTTCTCACTGTACAAAGATGATGCAATACATAGCAACAAAGGTAGTTGTTTACTCCCAATTTTCTTTTTAAAATGTGAGATTGGGCAATATGCCAAAAGAAGAGGGGGGGCTAAAAATTCAATGAAAAGAACAAGTATTGGTTTTAATCTGTAGATTACATTAAAAATGTACAGATGTTTATGTATATGTGACTTTTATGCAGAGTTTTAAGGGCTTTATGAGCATTCTACAACTTGAGTAATTAAATATTATTTCTATAATTTTAACCCACTCATCATTGTTAAAAATAAATTCCAATTTTAATGTCAATAAATTAAACGGTTAAAACAATAGTTCAATAAATGAAATAATGTATTTAAAATTATAAGCAGCTTAAGAACTATGGTATAGGACCATAATAGTGAACCAAATCAGAAAGCCTAGCTCACCAAATGCTTGAGCAATCAGACAGGTCTTCAACCAGCCATGTGAGTGCAAGTCCTATCTGAAGAGGGAGGGAATTGCACAAAGTATCTTGTCTCAAATTGCTATAAAGTGAATCCCTAGCAGATGCAGTGCTAGGACATCTCTCCTAGATTTGAAACTTCAGAAACCAACTCAAGAATAGCCCTACATGCACCACATTGCAATTATCTAGTCCTGAGGTTAACAGTGTACAAAATATTATATTCAGGGTATCTGCTGTATGTCCAGGAATAGCCAGAACTGATAAATTGGCCAGAAAAATGCAATCCTTGCTACAGAGGCTACTTGTGTCTCTACTGATCATAATGAAACTAGAACCATCCCCTGATTACACATATACTCCTTTAGAGAAACTGCAGCCTATCCAAATCAGTTACATTTTCAATGTCCAGACAAAAAACTACCAACTTGGAGTGTATCTATCATGCTGAAACTCAGCTTACAGTCCTCAGCCAACCATCAGCAATTTTAGGGCGTGCTCAATTTCTGAAATGTTATTCCAGGCATAATCCACATCATGCCTTAGGTGATTTTTTTTTCCCTAAAAGAAGATTTGAGTTTGAGAACTTAGAAAACATTTATACATCTGAATTCATTATAATTAGTGATTAGGGGAGTGGAATGGTAAATATATATATTATATATTATAGTAATTATTTTTTTGTGAGCCAATTGCAACTGAATTTCATTTTAATGTGCATCTTGGTGTACAGTGGAATGACAATAAAAGTTTACTATATTCTATCCTAATTAACATCTAACACAATTTGCACATATTTCATTAAAAAGAAAACCTAAGATGCCCAAACAAAAAGTTTGTTAAAATGAATAGATTATGGACTCAAATTTGGTGGATTCTAGTACACAATCACTTTATCAGATGCAGTATTAGTAAGTAAATCTATGGTGTCTCAGTACATAACTGAGATTCTGGTACAGCTAAGCCTGAAAAACTAGATTGAACTATAATGGGACCAAACTGATAATTCTCAAAGGCTAACAAATGATAACGCTGGTTTTAAATTGACCTGGGGGAGAGGTACTCAGATCTGGGATATATCATATTCAGGATTATTCCTATAAATATAAATTTTTCAGGATTAAGTGGCAATAAAGCAAATCAAAGAGCTGTCAAAAGTTGAATATTATACACATTTAAGAGGAAAACAATCTGAGTGTTAGAAGCCTTCAAGCCAAGTTATGGGAACTGAAAATAACAAATGGTGCTAACAGAACATAGTAAACTTATTAGAAACCTATTGGGGGGAAAAAACTTGAATATAAAATCTTGGAAAGGACATTGCCGTAACACTTAAGATATAGGCTAAATACAGGTATTTTTTTCTTTGTATTAAAAAAAAATGTATGTCTAAAACTGGTTTATGTTTTGCACAACTAATTTTTCAGCAAAGGTGCTGCCAAATTTCAGTAGTGCAATCAGAGAGAAACTGGGGAATTAACAGTTGTGGCTATACATTACCATCCCATTACCTGATCTAGAGAATCACACCCAGGGTCCAAAACACTAATTCTTTATACAGATAAAGAAATAAGCCATACAGGCAAATCTTACAACAGCAACTACAAGTAAACTCACACTCACTGGATAAACTTATTTCCAGATCACCAAAAAAGAGACAAAGACTTAAATCTAGACTATCTGCGAATGAAAAGGATTCATGCACAAATGCTGATGCCATCATGTATTTCTTTAGTCTTTGTGGTGCCAGTTTCCAAAATAACTACACATTGGATGCTTTATTTTTAATTCAATGTACTTTCAAGCAGGAGTAGGGATAAACTCCAGCTTTTCACTTCACAGAATTTTCCAAACAAATAAGGAACGCACAAATTTAATATAAGAAACATCAGACAACCTGGATTTAAAAAAAAAAAAGCAAAAAAGGAATGTGGTGAAAGGAATGCCCAGACCTTGACATTCCTACAAAATTAGTCTGAAACAAAAGTAAACACCACAAAACAAAATGATACAAACTTGACTACAAAGGCAATTTAAGCGTGGCTGGCTCTTACGGGTCACTCTTTTTCTCACTTGTAAGCCCTCAAGGCAAAGCACCTGAAAGAAACCTGGCTTCTGTTATTTTGCCTTACCCAACTGGTCCTCCTCTGCCCTAGCTTATTCTACAAACGGGGGCACCAAACAGCCTCTCGGACTCTGCCTTTACAGGGATATTCCTCACCTTGCTATTGTTAGACGACCTTACCCCCGGTCTCAACCCCGAAGGGCCACCAGTTGACTGCAATTTCTCCCCCAGCCAATCCGAGCAGCCTGCTCCCCGAAGTCCTCGAGAATCCTCTCCAATCTCCCTCAGTGGCCCTCCTATTCCCTCCCAGGCAGCCTCTCCCTTGTCCAGCCTACTCACCTGTCTCCCTCACCGCGCTAGCTAAAGCCTTTACTCCCCGGATACCAGGCTTGCATCCCTCCTCTTGCCTCCTCATTGTTTCCCCACGTTGCCTCAGCGGCCGCTTGCCAACATTTCTCACGAGGCCAGCCCCACCAAGAGGTCTTCCTCCCCCTCCTCCTCCATCCCCGAGGGCCAACCCCAACGTCCTTCCCTCTCACTTCGTTTTCATCAGCCCACCCGGGCCAGGGTTCGCACGCAGCCACCCCGTCGATCACGGGGCGTCCCCGACCATCTGTCTCCCCGGGTTATTTCTTGCTGAGGGAAACGCTGCCCTCTCCGGACAAGTGGGTAAGTCCTCCTCCATCGCCTTTGCCCATTTTACCTAGACGTGAAGAGGCGAACCCCGCCACAGCCTCGGGACACAAGCGGAGAGCGCTGGTTGTCAGAAGTCGCCGCACTTCCTTGGGGCTTCCGATCACGATTGTAACTATTTGCCCCCCCGCGCCTCTTTCTGCTGGGACTTGTTGTTCCGCACACGGATGACAGCTATGAGCTGCGCACGCGCAGCCCGTTCGGAAAAGAACTTCCCACTCGCCCAACCAAACCCCGCTCCCCTCGCTCGCCGCGAGAGCTTTTGAGGAAGGCAACCCTGTGACGTGAAACGCGGCGGCTTCCTTTCTGCAGCCACGTGACCCAAGTGGTTGCACACGCGACCTGTGCCGCTCAGCTACGCTGTAGTGCCATTGAGTTGGAGTGTTCCAAAGGGGCGCGAGGCGTAAGAAAACAAATCCATCGTGTTGGGTCACGTGGGCTCTCCACGTGAGATGCTGGCAGCTGGGGTGTCTTTTTTAGACATTGAAGGGCTATCTAAAAAATCTCCTCAGATGTCACCTTAGCTGAAATTGGGGAGCTGCGCACCAAATAATCCAGGGAGGGAGAGGAGGAGGGGAAGGAGGAAAATAGTTGAAAAAGCTGCCTATCCTCGCCTCCACTCCTGCCTGCAGGGCCACAAGTAGGGGGCGGAGGCCGGGCGCCGCGCTGGTGGGAAGTCAAAATGAGCGCTGCGGGGGGCGCCAAAATGGGTGCGGAATCCATGTTTGCCCCGGGTGACACAGACCCTCGTCCTTCCTGCCCGCACCTGAGTTCAGCAACCAGGCAGGACAGCCTGCTCCCACGGGGAAGTGAGTGAAGTAGTGAAAATCCAGATTGTTGTTCACAACCTAACTCTACATGGGGGATGGTTGAAAAGGAGCTTGTTTGGATTACTAGTGATGTTAGCTTCTGAATCAGAATCCTAGTTATTCCCCCATCTTTTAAACTGGCTTGTGAAAGGGATGAAGATGTCATAGCTCAACCAACTTACTCATAAACTGGAAATAATAACTATTGGAAAAGCTACCTTTCCCTGAATTCAGAAAACAGGCAGGACAGGATACTTGTTGGGTGAGGCGGGTGTGTGTGTAGCAAAATCAGCAATTTTGCATTACCTCTGTTGTGTAGGATGTGCTCTTGTGTTACAAAGGAGATACAACAAAGGAGCATAGCTCTATTTTCAGAGGATAGCAGCAACAGGTAGAGGTTTTTTGCATGGGAGCTGAGGCAATATGCAAATGATTTTTACTACCATTTGTCTGTTCTGTCTACCATGTCGTGGTTGGCTGGATAGTCATCATAGAGTTGGGTGGCTTTATAAATTTAATAAATAAATGCAAACATACATAGTTGCAGGTTGTATGGTTTCCCTCCTACTAAGTAATCCCATGAAATTTCAACAAATATGAGCTGCTTTGTTGTGGAAATGCAGAGTTGAAGAGTAAGGCTCAAGGCTGACAAAAGTTTTTATCATTCAACCATGCAGGATTTCTCCAACATATATTCATCTTCCAGAACTGTGTTTCTGTGAATATTATTCTGCCTCTGTATGTAATGCTTAGGGAATGTGAACTGAGACTTTCTGTCTCCCCCCTCCACCTGAGAAATGGACATCAGAAAGTTATTTACTAAACAGAAAGCCAATTAAGAGGACACATCTCAGGAAAGAGCAATGCTTGAAGAGGGAAAAACCAGCATATCCTTCTCTTCTGGTGCAGTTCCAAGACCCTTGGAGAAAACACCCGCACATGGGGAGGAAAGCTGCAGTGCCAGTGGCACCATCATCTCTTCTTCTAGTGTGATGACACTTTGGGTCTTCATGTTGTAGGATTATATGTTAATAGGCAGCAATCCAAACATTTTTCTAAGAAGTGAAAGCATGATGTTCTCAAGAACACCTTTGCCCTGAAGAACACAATGATTACAAGAGTGATTAAGTGGACCATACTTCTTCTGTCATGATTGCTTGTATGAACTGTCCTATCACTACTCCCCATATCTCAGTGGAACTTTCTGCAAGTTCTGTATAGTATTGCCACAGGCAGTTCATTATGGTAAAAGGATGCCTTTATAGATAAATCATTCACAATGTATAACAATTTTCATGAAGTGCCAAAAATCATTTCACCAATGCCTGATACAGAGGATCATGGGTAACTGAAGCAAATGTTTTTGCCACCAGGTGACACCATGAAATGACCATTGTGTGCCATACTGGCAATGCTGCAAAACACAAGGTGGTGGACAGTCATCAGAAACTAGGCTCCCTACTAATATTGTGTATTGTGGCACACAATATGAGAGAGAGCTCTGGAGGGACACTTAAGGTCAACATTAGAGTTGGAAATAAGATTACAGAATCACATGGAAACAGCATCATGCAATGCTTGTTATGTATCAGCCCACGTGGAACATGAACTTACAAAGAATTAAGAAGAAATTCTCCAAGAAAAGATTATTTTGCAGCCAAAAAGTCAGCAGGCTTTTACAATCTTGCAGATGAAATCACCTACAGTCAGGACCAGAAATACTGGAACAAGGATAACTGTTTTGGCATGTAGCCTCTGTACACCACCACATTGAAATTGAAAGGAAACACACCCAGATGGGAGCGAAGTCAGGACTTTCAGCTGTAATTCAAGAGGGTTGACAAAAGTGGGGCACTAACCATTCAGGAAGTACAGTCAGTGGCATATACACACCCCCATCATTGGTGGCTCATAAGTAATGGAACAAACCAACATCATTACAAACAATGTCAGGACCAGGCCTGCCTCTGGCTTGGATTTAGTTTCACTTTCTGGGTCAGAGGAGGAATTAGAAACTTAGCATGCTGGAATTGGAGAAATAAAACTCCAGCACGACTCAGCAGAGCGGGAAGAATCCATGACACTGATTGGGCGAGATCCAGAGGGGGATTTGAATGCGCCAATCACCGCACGCCAGAGATGCGCTGAAAAATGTGCAAAGCAGAAGGCAGTTCCAAGCCTTGCTCCAAGTCTCCTGCCCAGCAAATCCAGCCTAGTCCGGGGCTTCCAGCCAAGTCCAGCCTTGCTCTGAGTTCGAGTCCTGTGGCTGAGATTCCGTGTTCTTCAGTTTGCTGATTGTAGCCTTGCATCCAGATCCATTGAGCCAGCCATCCCATGTCATGTTGTTCCAGGTTTATTCCAGTTTGAGATCTGCTGTCTCTAGTCCTCGTGTTCCAATTGGATCCAGTCTCACTTCCAGAGAATACCTAGTGCTGCCTTGTTACATTGTCTAGCCTTGATTACTCCAGTCTCCTTTTTCTAAGGACTTATTGATTGTAAATAGTTCTTAATAAAGAGTTTTATTGAGAATTGGTTTGGTGCATGGTCTGAACAGGACACACAAGGATCACCTTTAATACCTGGATGAAAATCCTTTGCAGTCAATGGCTGCCTGAAGTCTGGAACCCATGGACATGACCAAATGCTGAGTTTCCTCCCTCGAGATGCTTTGCCAGGCCTTTACTGCAGCTGCCTTCAGCTGTTGCTTGTTTGTGGGTCTTTCTGCCTTCAGTCTTGTCTTCAGTAAGTGAAACGCGTGCTTTATTGGGTTGAGATCAGGTGACTGACTTGGCCATTGAAGAACATCCCACTTCTTTGCCTTGAGAAACTCTTGGGTAGCTTTTGCTGTATGTTCTGGGTCATTATCCATCTGCAATATGAAGCGGCGTCCTATCAGTTTGGCAGCATTTGGCTGAATCTGAGCAGAAAGTATAGCCCTATACACTTCAGAATTCATCCTGCTGCTTTTATCAGCAGTCAGGTCATCAGTAAACAGCAGTGACCCAGTTCCATTGGCAGCCATACATGCCCATGCCAAACACTGCCTCCACCATGTTTGACAGATGATGTGGTATGCTGTTCCTTTCCTTCTCCATATTTTTCTCTTCCCATCATTCTGGTGCAAGTTAATCTTGGTTTCATCAGTCCAAATAATCTTATTCCAGAACTGGGCAGGCTTTTTTAGGTGTTTGCTGGCAAAGTCTAATCTGGCCTTTCTGTTCTTGAGCATTACCAATGGTTTGCACCTTGTTGTGAAGCTTCTGTATTTACATTCATAAAGCCGTCTCTTAACTGTAGATGTTGACAATGACATGCCTACCTCCTCAAGAGTGTTCTTGACCTGGCTAAATGTTGTGAAAGGGTTCCTCTTCACCATGAGCAGAATTCTGCAGTCATCCACTTTAGTTGTTTTCCGTGGCCTTCCAGGCCTTTTGCTGTTGCTGAGCTTGCCGGTTAATTCCTTCTTTTTCAGGATGTTCCAAACTGTTGTATTGGCCACTCTCAATGTTTTTGCTATCTCTCTGATGGGTTTGTTTCTCAGCCTAATGATGGCCTCCTTCACTCGCATGGACACCCCTTTGGACCTCATGTTGAGAGTTCCAGTGAACAGCTACCAAATGCAAATATAACACTCAGAACCACCTCCAGGCCTTTTATCTGCTTGATTGGTCATGGGGTACCCAGGAAACAGGCCACACCTGGTCATGCAGCTGCTTGTCAGCCATTCATTCCATTACTTAAGAGCTACGAATGATGGGGGTTTGTGTGCCACTGGCTGTACTTTCTGAATGGTTAGTGCCCCACTTTTGTCAACCCCGTTGAATTACAGCTGAAAGTCCTGACTTTGCTCCCATCTGGGTGTGTTTCCTTTTAACTTCAATGTGGTGGTGTACAGAGGCCAAATGCCAAAACAGTTATCCTTGTTCCAATATTTCTGGTACTGGCTGTAAATCTCTGGATGAGAGATGTCCCTTGGCATATATTTTGTGGACATAACAGGCAGTTATATGGGGGGAGGCCCTCAATTTTGTGATGCTGAAATATTTGGATGTAATCTCCATTGGCAACACTATTGTTGCTGAGTACACAAAATATAAACTAAATCTGGAAAAGTTCCTCAAAGATATGACAGTTGTTCCACATTGGCAGTAAAAGACAGGGGTGCAGGCTACAAGAAGGAGTCAGTTCCAAAGCGTTTTTTGTTCATTGTGTGGCAAACAGATTCAACTTGGCTGTCTGTGACTTGAATGCTGTTACTGAGATAAAGTACACAATACAATAGTAAAAGCTATAATTGCTTTTTTTTAGGAGAGCACCGAAAGGAGAGAACTCATTCCAATGTGCCACTGTGAAAGTTATTTGACTGTGAAGTCCATTGGAGTTGGGTGGCTAATAAATTTAAACAAACATCAGGGGTTTGCAAACAAAAAACAAAAAAAACAAAAACCCTCTGAGATGATTTTCAAGCAGTTATTCATTCTGGCTGACACCTCCACCACAGCCAAAACACCCAGGAAGCCCACCACTTGACATCTGTATCAAGCTCAACAGTCTTCATTTTCTCACTTGTTATAATAGGATAAAAGTTATCAGCAAAGATAAAAGTTATGATACAAACATTGTAAGCTGTGGATCTTGACATTATTGGTGTGCAGAAGAAGAGCAGCACCTCTTTAGGTTCCAGAGAGAGAGAACAGAAGAACACTTCAAAGTGATGCTGTCCAAAATGGAGAGGCTGGTGCAAGTTGGAAAGAGATTTATGTATCTCCAGAAAGTACAGGTTTCAGAGGCATTATGCAAATCCCAGATACCCTGCTGCTAGTGTCTCAACTGTGGAAGAGTACTTCCAATGGTCAGTTGCTGTTATGCATCTTGACTCTCCCATTTTCTCTTTGGAGAACAGATTTTAGTAGAAAACAATCACATTTTCAGTATATTCTTGCTGCTTCCCCATCACATAGCAAAACTTGGCGAAGCACTATTCCAAGCAGAATTTCACAGCATCAGTTCTCAGTATAAGACTGTCAATTTGTAAGAAGAAACACAAGCTTGGTTTCAGCTGTGGTCACACACAGGGAAATACAGCCTTCTGAAGCTTGAAAATGGGTCTTGCAATTGCTGCAGAACACTCAAAGGTATTCCCATCAGTTCATCAAACATTCTGATTATGATGACTTTGCACAGCAGAATGGTTGTTTTCAGCACACTGAGAAGGGTTAAAACCTGGATGCAATCTATAGTAGCAGATGACCAGTTGTCTCTGTTATGCATGTTGAGTGTACACTGAAAGAAGACTGAGAACAATTAAGACAAAAAGGTATTCCTTGACAAAATCACTGGCAAGCTTACGCAAGAACCCAGATGACTGCAGTTCCTGTATTAGCAGGAATAGCAGGTAGCATGTTAGGTTCATAAGTTGCCAATTTTCTGCTTTCAGAAATGATAAGCAGTAGGGCTCCATGTCTTCCCTTCTTATGATGATGTTCTGCTCCTTAATTGTAGAAAGTTCCACCACAGAAAGATGCTGATGCTGTCATGCCATCCATGCCATAAAGAAGTTGAGGGATAGAGTGAAAAGTTAAGGCACAAAAATGCTTGTGAAGGTTTGGAAGCAAAGGAAGGCTAAGACCCCCAACACTTCAGCTCATGTTTTTCTGTCCTATGGTTTTAGGTGCTGCTCATTGGTGATGGTGCTTGATGCTCTTCAATCAAGAGCATCAAGCTGTTTGGTGTGGCTTACTGTACTGCTATTGATGTGCTTCCCATGACCAGTAGAAGGCAAGGTAAATAACTCATTTTGGAAAACGTAGCATACACATTCTGCTCTCTAGTGGGGTATGAAACTGGTCTGCAAAGCACTCCCCCAACCACAGACTTCACTCATGGTTTCACTGTTACTTGATCCCAGGCCCTGCTTAGTATTGTTAAGTGCTATACTGTATTGGTGTTTATGTGCAACCAGCAAAATGAAAAGGAACTGGGAGAAGATGCCCCTCCACAACAGCCTGAGAGTGGCAATGCTAGCCCCAGGCTCCTAGCAGAGGTACTTTTGTCCTTGAAACAATACCTGGATGGAAACCTGTCATTGTTGCTTGCCCATTGCCTCTACCTTCACCAAAGACAGGTCTTGGAGGAAGCCCTACTGCAGAGCTGAAGGTTTATTACCAGGAATTCAACACCTTCAATCAGGCATCTACTGGTCACTGAACTTACAATTGTGTGAGTACTGGTTCCACTCAAGGGAAGAGAAGAAATGACTTCTTCGTGTGACAGTCAACTATATGCATGCATTCTAATGCAACATCTTCTGTTCCTGTGATCCTAGGTGCTGCTGTGCTCATGTATGACTTAAGCACAGTGAATAGTAAAGTGAATAAGACAATATAGGGCTAGGGGCACAGTTGACACTCAGTTTGCACAGGGCTGCATTGGCCCATGGGCTATAACTTTCAGTTCTCAGATCTAGAAATTTTGGATCATCCAAACTGCAGCAGCCAGAATTAGATTTGCCACTTAGAAATAACTCCAGTATTCTATTAACTCCAAATTTAAGCTACTTGGCTTAATTCAAAATGCTGTTTTTGATTTTTGGAGTAGAAATTGGGAACCTTAAACTAACAGGCCTAATGCAATCTACCAGACAAGCCCAGCTAATGAGGTCAACAGGCCTGTCTTCTTCATTAAATGGTGCTTCCAATCTCCAACCCTTGCAGGTAATCAAGAAGCTTGGCATAGTTGATGGTATAGGATACCACCAAGGGGTCTAGCAGGGCCAGGAGGGCCACACTTCCTCCATATAGGTCTCAAACAAAGCTATCCAGCAGAGCAACCAGAGCTGACTCAGTTTCATGCTCAGGTCTGAATTCTGACTGAAAGAACATCTGCATCCTCTACTACTCTCTGTGGGTGAAGCCCCACTGCCTTCTCCAAAATATTCCCCCAAAATGGGAGACTGAAGATGTTGTTCAATACAGCAGAGTCGGTAGATGTTGTGGTTGCAAATACTACCAATTGGCAACAGACAAGTGATACTCATTTAACATAGAAAATTATCCAAAGTAAAACTTCCAACACTCTTCCAAATCTTCTGTATAACAGGTTTTCAATCAATGTTAAGGCCAGAATTACCCCATAGCATTGATTGCAAGTGAGAAAAAGGATAAAAATGCAATTTTCCAGCAACAGCTTGCTACAATATTCAAATTGACGTAATAGTGATAGGAGTTATATCAAATCTATTAAAATCTGAATCCAAAACAGTCCCATTAACTAAATAGTCCAAAGGGGTACAGGCGGAAAATTTATACTGAGTGAAGCTGTCCAAAATTTCCTACTAGGGAAAAGATACTCATAATAATTTAACTCAAGAAAATTTCATCTTTAACTGACAACTGCATCTTTTTCAGTTTTCTTCAAAATTGAAAAATTGCATAAAAATTATTGAACAAAATAGCAAGATTTTTCAGAATGTTTCCATATATATAATGTAAGAATTCCACACAAAATATAAAGTATCATGAGAATTACATTCATTTTGAGAGTGTTTACTGTGCCTCAAAACTGTAGGGCATAAAAACTCCCTTCTATCAATATCCAAAGAAACCACTTTATATATATGTTAACCATATTGAAGGTAATTATTTGAGAAATATCACATGGACTAAAGAATACCTAAATATTTAATTAATTCAGTACTTATGAAAATGATAATTACTTGTTGATAAATAAATAAACAATTTCCTATTGGTATCAATTCCAATTTCAGCCAATTAACAGAGTATCCCACAATTTGCCCAAATACATCAGATGCCTAAGTGCATTAGAGCCACAATTGAAATATGAAGTGCAGAAATAATAAATATCAGCATATCCCACTAATTTAAATACCAATGAACTGTGCAGAAAACTCTGGATACTGTATTATTTCACTTTGGCCATTTAATTGACAGTGTTTTTCATTAACCAGAACCCCAATATTTGGATTTATTACTGTTTTTTTGTGTAATATTTTTCCAACTTCATATCTAGAATGATATAATCTGAGAAATTCTGCTTTTATTTTATTTTCTGCCTTTGCTAAGAAGAGAGATTATTGTTCAGCCTACTCACCAGTTCTTTGGTCTTTGCTGCGGTCAGTTCACCATACCACCCCCTGAAGACTCAATTATTTAATATCTTAACTGATCTGTAACTAAATCCATAGTTACATTTTATAGACATTGCAAAGTTTTAAAAAACTGTATCAAAAGTATTAACATATTTTGAAGCCAAGTCTACATTTGACCTTTGAATGATGTACCAGGAACCACAGTTCAAAAAGTAAATAGGCTATGAAAAACTGTCCTAGGGCCTCAGATTGGAACATACAAAAAAAGAGTTCACTATTGTTAATCACGAATTATCCAGCTGTTAACCAATCCACTGTGAAATATATTGATTGTAAAATAAAAGATACTTTTCGGGTAACTGAAATCTATGCACTGAATAAATTCCATGATTAGACTGTACATTTTATTATGTAGACAGTAGGTGGCAGCCTTTGCTTTTTATTTGTACCAAAGTATTCTTCCCACTTTATAAAAAATATAATACTCTTGCCAGTAGGAAACTTAGCTGTGCAATTAATCTGTTTTTGCAGCTGAAAGCTCTAATGAGGATCAGAGAGGAAAGACATATACAAATGTCAGATTGATAAAAAATAAACATATTTTTGTTTTTTTTAATAAATGCTGTCCATCTGGACTGCAATATTATTTAAAACTGGCCTTATGAATATTGTTCAACTTGAAGCTGGAAATAGTTAGTTGGTCCTATGACAGAATGCCCCCCCCCAAAACAATATCCTTTTAGAAAGGACAGAAGCATCCATCTTTTGCAACAGTTTGTCAGAAAACAGATTATAGAAATGATTGTGTTGAGAATCAATTTAAAATTCATTAATTTCCTTCCTGTCTGGTAAAGGAATGGTATTGTAGGGAAAGCCTGGGACTCTTGCTGCTCCTAGTAACTGAAAGAGACCTGCCTTGTACAGTACTTAAATCTGCTGCCATACCTGTGTGTGTGTGTGTGTGTGTGTGTGTGTGTCCGTCCGTCCGTCCCTGGAGGCAGGGAGGAAGGAGTGAGATTTTACTACTAACTAGTAGTTGAAGGAGGAAAGGCCTTTGTTTGTCTGCTATCTGGCCAAGCCCCTCTCTGCCATATAATCCTGGGGTTTTACTGGAGACTTTGCTCCTAGGAAGAGCCAGCTGCTGCCCCGACTCCCAGTTCTCTAGGTCTTGCTTGTTGGAGGTAGGTTCTAACTGAGGTGGCTCTTTTTGTGCAGTCGCATCATTTGGTATAAGTAAATATAGTTACTCAGCAGTTCTGGCAAACTGGTTTTGCTGCGTCACTCTTGTATATTGCCAAGAAGCAACTTTAGATAATTTTGCTCCAGTTTCTGGCCCATTCTCCTCATCTGTTTTCTTGTTTCAATTTTTAATAGAAAAAGAAGGGATCTGGGCAGGTGATTTGGTGGATCTTGAAGGCGAACACTATTTTTCAGTAAGATCAAGGCAATCTGTGCAAAAGGCTTGCTACAGTGAATTTCTAATATTAGGTATCCATCTGAATTCAGTAAGTATGTATAATTCATGCATAATTACAAGACAAACTGAGATTACTCTAGAAGCCAGCAATGCAAGTCAAAAATCATGAATTACAGATAAGAACTTCAGCAGCTTCTCCAAAATCATCTAAAATGGCTGATGTTTGCTTGCTAACATACTTTACAGTAAGAAATATCTGAGACATTGAAGTTTTTGGAACAGACAGTATCTAGTCTCCATGTAACACTTGATATCATATGTTAACTGATAAAAGTGGAAGTCTAACCTGTGTCCCTCAGCTGGAAGTATGGAACCCTGATAAGAAATTGGGGAATGATGCTCAAACAACAGAGGTAGAATAACAATGTTTGGGCTATTGCTTCTGCTTAAAAGCAATTGTTCATCATAATATGAGCAAGACTGGGATAGCCTGATGTAGAAACAAATATTCTATCACTTGAGCACCAGTTGAAAGTAGGTAACGCAAAGATAGCCTTTCAACATGCACTTTAGCTTTGGCTAGGTATAAGGTTGACCTTATGCAGGGCAATAGTGATGGTTTGGGAAATACTAACTGGGATGAGAAAGGTCATACCTTTGGGTTACAATCTTTCAAGATAGGGTGTGCTGATATAGGATAACATCTGTGAATGCCTGATTTTGGTTATACACAATTGGATAACTGAAAACAGTAAAGGCCCCTTCACTAGGAAAGCAGCTTTCATTAATAGTAATTTTATTAAAAATTACAATTGCAAAGGTAAAAACTAATACAAACCAAAAGAAAAAAGAAAAGAATGAAAAGAAAAGAGAATATTCAGAATAGAAAAAAATAGAAAAGAAAAAAATGGGAATATAGAAAAGAAAAAAATAGGAATATAGTAAATAAAAAGGAAAGAAATATAAAGAAATGACTTCCCTCTTCATCACAACAAGAATAAACAATTTTAGTAACTTACAGTATCACCTTCTCTTAAAATATAACAAATGATCTCTCCCTCTCATATCCCATCTCTTATCTATAAACAAATCCTTAAAGCCTCATCATTTCAGTCCTGATCAACAAAAATCCATTAAGGATTACCAGGGATAACATATCTATTTTAACCTTGATCAAATAAACCAACTTTATATTCCTTCCTTTTACTTCTAATGATCTTGATCTCTAATCCTTTCAAATAATGTCCTAGAGTTTGATTTATTTTCATTTTTTCTTTGTCCTTTCTCACAAAATTCATCAAAGCTTTAACAAGCCTCTTTTGTAAATCCAATATAGGAAAATTATCCAGGTCACTCTCTTGGTTTGTTATTAGATATCCCTTTTAATTATTAAATTAAATAAATTTAATTATTAAAAAGGGGACGCGGTGGCGCTGCGGGTTAAACCGCTGAGCTGCCGATCGGAAGGTCGGCGGTTCGAAACCGCGCGGCGGGGTGAGCTCCCGTTGCTCGTCCCAGCTCCTGCACACCAAGCAGTTCGAAAACATGCAAATGTGAGTAGATTAATTGGTACCGCTTCGGCGGGAAGGTAATGGCGTTCCGTGAGTCATGCCGGCCACATGACCACGGACGGGTCCTTAGGGACAACGCCGGCTCCAAGGCTTAGAAACGGAGATGAGCACCGCCCCCTAGAGTCGGACACGACTGGACTTTACGTCAAGGGAAACCTTTACCTTTACCTTTAATTATTAAGACATCAGGTGGTTTCTTTTGTATGTCCAGTGTAGCATCTTTTTCCATATCATTCTGGTAGCCTGTCATTTTTAAATCCAGTTTCAGATCAGTCTCAATCTTGTCAGGTAAAACTTGCTCCTCTTCCATAACATCTTTTAAACACAGTCTATCTATAGAGGCAGACACTCTTAAAATTAACTTCTGGGTCCATTGTTCAGAAATATCCTTCAATATGTCCCATGTTAAAATATTTTGCTTTGTTCTGTATTAGTAAGTCAACTTTAAGTGTTCTCTTTTAATTGTAATCTTTAGTTCCTTCTGGTTCCCTCTAGTGTCCAACCTTCAAAGTCTCATCCTATCATGTGTTGTTGTTTCTTTAAGGAATTGAAAACAAAAGCATTTTCCCATGGGAAGTCTTATAATCAGTTCCAAAATCTTATTTCAAATCTATCTGGACCCTTAGTCTGCTTGTAACTTTCCAAAAATCAAAGTTCTAATCACCCTATTGCTGCTTATTCCAAAAAATAATATATATTTTTAAGTATTTAAACTTATATTTAAAACTTCTTTCTCTAAGAATTGAAGGAAACTCACCCAGTGCTATAAAACTGGTTGATCCAAAGGTTCCTAATAGCTGAAAAGCAGTTAATAAGCAATTTCCAAAAGTGATTAGAAAAGGAAGTATGAGAACCCAGTGTCCTTAAAAGCACCAACTGTGGTTTGAGCCAGATGGCTATTCCCTCATCTCCCAGAGCTCTAAACCTGCCAGAGACCACTATTACTGGTCTACAGACAACCTGGATCATGGGGATGAATTTTGTTCCCAAGATATAATATATGGACGTTATAGAGAAAGGGGTTACAAGAGGGTAAGCAGGCACACAATGGGGAATACACATTGAAAGGAATGGGCTAGCACTAGCTGTTTACCTAGCATGTTAGCAGCTCTGAGCCCCAAGCTCAGAGGAGGCAAACAAAAGCTGAAGGTGTGAAAGTGATTAAAGTCTTGTCAGTTACAGACAGCAGCTGCCAGCTGACTAATTAAGATCACAGAGCTGAGCTTGTTAACTTGCAGTTAGCACTTTTTGGGGAAGCGCTGCGCTGTGGAAAAAAGCAGCTCTGGAACAGAGTGCTTCTTTAGGCAATCTCTCTGTTTTTCCAGTTGGGGGGGAGAAAAAAATGGATCAGGCATAGAACAAACATGTACTAACTGACTATAATGACAAACACATGACTGAGAGGTGCTGCGAAGGCCATAAATGCGGGGATTGGTCACAAAGTTACTTTTTCATCACCATTGTAACTTCAAATGGTTGCTGCCCAAGGCGGCTGTTAAGTGAGGTCTGTGCTGTTCTAGTCTTCCTGGGGAGTTGATTTTCTGATCTGGTGTACCTAGTGGGGCTGGCAGAGTGGGAGCTATCCACAGCTCAGGGGCAAGCTGTTCCAGGGAAGGGGAACTCCCACTATGGTTATTGATAGGAGGGGACCTTCAGGAGGCATTCTTTGCTCACTTGCTTTTGGGTGGGATAGGCTGACTCATAGGTATCTAGGCCCTGAATTATAGAGGGGTCTATAGGTAACAACCAGCATCTTGAATTATACTTGGAATTATACTTGGAAACAAAGCGGTAGCCAACGTAGTTATAAGATTGTCCCATAAGCTTACTGGCCCCCTGCAGTTGATGTTTCTAAGTGTTTTTCAAGGGCAATCCTATGGAAACCAAATTACAGTGAAATCATACAGAAAGTAAGGAAGTGTAACAGCAGGAGTGTGAGTCCAGGACAATCCCCCAATTTGCAAAAACCTTAAATTGTGAGGACCTCAGTGCCATTATTTTAAACAAGTGACAGCAGCAAGTAACTCTTTAGAAATATATTAATGATAGAGAAATGCTTTTAATCTATTTTCTTTAATTTTTTAAAGAATGCACACACAAACACACACCTTCTGTAAAACTGCAGAGCTGCACATTTTCAAAGGATATCTCTGCCTTCTGCTGCACAGAGCTTGAAATGATCAAATCAGGCCACATGCCTCATTTAATTACTCAATGAGTCCTGATTTAGCAAGCAAAGTCCTTGTACTTATTGCGTTCTTGCCCACTATAGATAACAAAATTGATAGCAGGTATTGTAATAGGCAATGATTTTTTTAAGCTGTGCATATACCTTGCTAGTTAAGTAAGTGTATCCTTTATTACTGAGCAGTTCCTTGAAAGGGAAAGAAAAAATTAATAAGCAAATGATGCAGATTTTAGGATAAAGTGAACTAGAATACAATATGATGCTAAAAAGCTAAATTTCTAAATTACCAAAATATTAAAACGCTGAATGCTGAAATACTAGAAGACAAAGCTACTAAAATATTAAGATATAGAAGTGCTAAAACACTACCCTATCTAAGGTCTCCTCTTCTTTATCCCATTCTGTCTTCTCTTCCACACAACAACCTCTTATTGTCCTAACAGTCAGGAACCACGCTGAGACAAGGAATAGGTCTCTAGTACTTTATTACTGCTACATTAGACAGAAAATCCTAACAAACTGAAGAAGTGCGGGAAAAACCCAGACAGATAAACCCCGAAAGTTAAGGCGGGTCTGACCTGTGTCTCTTTGAATGGCTCCTTAATTCCTCAGTACTACGCATGAGTTTTCCCCCCTGGATAGGGGCCCCCTCCTGCTCACCATCAGTACTCATGACATTTATCCAGCAGACTGCCAAACAAAGTTTTGCCACTGCTTATATAATATTGGGCTCACAATCCTCAAGTAAGTATCTGACATAAAAATCACTAGAATTTTATCGATACTTATAGAATATCTATATGAATATCTCCATAAAAAGGGTAACATAAAAGGTTATGCGACACGGATTCCATCATGTGTATACCACAGGGGAAAACCTACTTGTATTTGTCCTCAGGAATCACTGAGAGTAGGATATCAAAATATGTGTGATGACTGCTTACTCAGCTTACCATTAAATTCGATTCATATGTGATAAAGTAGAAATCTCTTTAATGGAGTGTAGTGCGCAGTACAGAGAAAAGTTGTGTGAATAGAAGTTCCTGCACTTTCCCCAAGTTAAGCAGTCCAATGAATTCAACCCCCTCCCCCTTCTTCGGTATGCCACCCCCCTTTTCATGCTAGTCCGCTCAGTCCTGTGCAGATGTCTGTAACGGCTCTGCCGGTTGACCTTGGATGCCAGAGATTGTCCAAACAAGATGCTTTCACACTCCTGGCTTGTCCCGCCTCCCACTTCTATTGACTCGCAAGTCTCAACCCATGTTGATTCCATTCACACATGCGAGTTGGATCAGATGTTCTGGGAATGTTTGATCTGGGAGCATGACAATATGCAAGAGTGAAGATGCTAGTATTTCAAAAGAGTGAGCTACTCTAATTTTCACTGCCTTCAGCTCCTGGTTGAAAAGTGTGATATAAATTTAACAAATAAATTTTGTTACACAGTGTGAAATAAATCCAATTCCTTAATATTCTGTTCATGGAAATTCTGCCATGATCCATCTGATATGAGTTCCTGTCTCTGTACAATCTTTGCTTCTTTGTACCATATTCCTGACAGCATCAATGGTGAAAGTTCCCACTGCTTTTTTCCTTCCCTGTTGCTTGACTCCAGGCATTCCCAGCCATATTTAATAGTAACAGGAAAATCCTACTTAATTTAATATAATTAAACACAGAGTATCGGTATATAAACACCAAGACTTTTTTTGGGCTGAATCATTCTGCTATATGTGCTTGACCATGCAGTAGTGTGGTAGTGATGGTGGTAGCTCCTCCTCCCTCCTCTCCTTCTTCTAATAAAAATTATTCAGACATCTGTAGATTGAACAATGATAAAAAAAAATACAGATTTCATTGTAGGTGAAACAAATCCTATCCTTGTCAGCAGGAAAGTACAGGCTGAGGTCACAGAGAGTACAATCCAATAACTTAGCAAACTATTGTTTACAGAAAGACAAACTGTAGCTTTACCTGAATCTACAAAGATAAATACCAACTCCCACATCTTCTCTGACATAAATGCAAATATACTGTCAGAAAGCTGGTCAGAATTAGAGCAGATGTCATTATATGATGCAATTCTATTACTTTATTGCCAAGCTACCTTGGTTCAGGGAACCTCTGTTAAGTTTATGGATCTACAGGTTCATACCCACTTGAATATCTGCAAAATATCTCTTAGTATAAAATCTTTTATATCTTTTTCCTACTTCACACTACAATTTTGCTCCCATATTAGACAGGTAATGCTGAGAGCCATTCCATCAGCATTGTCTACTGAGACTTTAACTTGTCTTCTTCTCTTCCCTCAGTGCTCAATCCTCCAAAAGTCTGCCATAAAGTAATTTGACTTTCTCAAAACTTGCTGTCATGTTTTATGTAACAACTATTTGAATTGCTATTTAAAAATATGTGAAACGAAGAAAATAGGAGCATGCAGGATAATTATTTAAATTAAAATTGTAAATGGAAACTGGTAAGAAATTAGAGCAAGTTATAGATGAAACTATGAATTTGTAGTAGCTAAGAAAAATGATGAAAATAAATAATGAAGTAGTTATAAAACAGATATTAACCAAAAAGTTGATTTTATGCCTCTTTTAAAATGAGATTATGTAATTCCATATTGCTCCACTCTTTAGAGTTTTCTTTATATGCTAGTGTAATTCAGTTTACATCATAAATAAAAATCAATATACAGAAATATGTCATTAGTACATCTGTTTTAATAAATAATTTAGTCCAATCCTGTAATTAAATTATTTGCAGCATATTTACCATTTTCAAAAATATAAAACTCATATTCCTAGTTAATATATGGAATCAGGGAAGTAAAATGTGCAGGTAGTACTTGCTTAGGGATCACAATTGGGACCAGCAACTCTGTCACTAAGCACCATGGTCACTAAGTGGAAAATCACAAGACCACACAACCGCCTTATGGCATCACTCTCATTCAGTTGTTAAGCGAGTCACTGCACTCATTAAGTGAAACAACACAATTGTGACTTGCAATTTTACTTCTCCGTTCTCCATTAACTCTGCTTGTCGCAAGCCAATTGCAAAGCACCCAAATGGTGATCACATGACATGATTACACTGTGACAGTTGTAAATGCGAGGATTTATTGCAAAGCTGTTTTTTTACAGCATTGTAACTTCAAATGGTCACTAAACGAAGCAGTTGGTAAGCAAGGACTACCTGTAGTCAGATCTAAGTTCCGTTACATTAGGGAGGTTCAACAGAGATTTGGCTTTGTTCCCTCTTGTTGTTTTTACTGAGGCTACAAATAGAGAGAGAAGCAGCAGTAGCTGTTTCTTGTGCTTAGACCCTGACATATTACTGCTTGTCATATAATCAAAACAATCTAAATAAAATATATATATTAAAAAGTACCTGCTTGAATTCCAGAATATTTCCATCGTCAGAACAAATTCTCACCAGCTAAGGCAGGGATGCTCATGGAAGTCAAAAAGTCAAGATGGTGCCTGCAACTGTACTATCACAACTGTGAAAAAACCGCCATCTTGATATTTTTTACCTCCCCCCGACACACCCAAACTGAGGAATCAGTGCAACTGTGAGACTAGGCTGAAGCTGCCATTACCTAAAGATGGAGCAGACACTACACAGAGAGGACAAAAGCCAGGAAACTTGTCTAAAAGATCCCTTCAGGGAGGTAGATAAGAAGGAAGCAAGTCGTTAAGGAAATAAGGAAAAATGTCATCTGAACCAGACAAAGGAAGTTGGGCCTGAGCACATGGCGAACAACCCCCAATCCCATCTCTAGCTACCAAGTTTGTGAATCAACAAAGCAAGGACTTTGGGGGATAAAAGGAGTCCCAAAGCCCGCCCACTCCTGGAGTCGTCTTTGGATCCAGACTTGGCGGCTTTGTCCCTCTAGCTAGTTCCTGGCAGCCTAGTTAAGAAGGACGCGGGTAAGTGTGGATGAGCGTGTGTGTGTGCATGTGAGAAAGAGCAAATGTACCTTGTAACCAGTAAAGTTTTGCTGTTACTTTAAATTCACCGGGTCTCCGTGTATTTCAACGAACCTGTTGTGCCTCAGTATTCAGCTGGAAGTGGTGTGTGTGTGTCCCTAATTATTTCCCGGCTGTTGACCAGGGCTGTGTGTCTTGTCTGCTCAAGCCGCCCCTATCTGGAAAACCCAGGTAGAAAGCAAGGGGGGCTGACAAGATCCCCGTGCCTCAACAGGCTGTGAGTGTGGGAGTGAGTGACCATAAGCCGAACCTGGGAGCTTGTGTGTGTAACACAACCAAGGTCAGAGGTAAAGCCAGAGCTGGAATAACAGTGTATTGGAGTGGAACAGAAGAGATGGAGAAGGTTATTTGCTCCTGGACTGGAACCAGTGCAAGTAGAACTATAAATTATCTGGAAGAATAATGCTTCTATTAAATACCTATGACATTAATGTTTAAAGTATTAAATAGTAATTTTTCATGGCCATAATATTAAATTAATAGTTTAAGTTATTCTGGAAGGGCTTCATGATAAGATTGGCATATACTGTAAATATTGCAACTAATGTATATGATCATATAGAGTTCAATATAGATAAGGATTTCAGTGGGACTGACTTCTATTCACAGCAGAACTCCATGTCTCCTTCCCTTCCCCACCCTCCAGTTTTTCTAGTAGATTTATATACTTTTGCAACACAAATGTTGCATGTTTGTAGCTCCCTTAACACCAGCATATAAGAGAGACAGAATCCCACTTACATGTGAGTAAAAAAGGGAAAGGATGAAAGAATAAAATAAATTCTATTGTCTCACCTCCTGGCTGGTTTGCGGCATGTGGTTAGGTCATGCGGTTTCCCTCACACACACACGTTCCCCCTCTCATGACTTTGGAAACTTATTAGTAACACATGATATAATTTAAAATCAAGTTCATTAAAAACAAGAAAAAAGAAAGTGCAAAACTTCTTTTTTTACTCTAGGTAGTCCCATCATAAAACAGCAGGGAAGGTAAAATACAGAATTGTTCCAAATTATAGTGATTTAATAAAAGGATCTCCCATAGAAAAATACATAAAACAGTATGCAGCTTATGAGTGGGCAGATCCTAAGATGATGTTGATTGGCTCTTGTTTGAAAGCACTCAGTTGTGAGCAGATGCCAGTATGCATAAAGATGACCATGTACAGAGGCCACAGATTGTCAGAGTCAAGAAATTAACAAAGGCGCATGGAACAAGCAAATGACCTGAGTGCAGTGCTAGCCAGACATTTGCCTATGCCCAGCTAAATAACATTCTCTTAATCAGGAGCTCCTTTCTGATTCACTTTTACTTGTACTGTACTTGCTTTTTGGTTTTCTGGAAATTCTGAGGTAGTTAGGGGAATTGAAAACTTTTCTGTCTTTTCAGATAAGGAATGGGTTGGAGGTTCTTCTATCATGCATTTGGGTCCCATGATGTCAGTTCAAACCCCGATGGTTTTCTGGGATTCTGCTATTAATCCTGTAATTGCTGGTGGTGGCATCATAGTGTACTTCTGTTAAAAAGATCTGTTCTCCATCATTTCTCCAATTTTCAAAATCAGTCTGTTACTGTATTCTGTTTCTCTCCTCACTAAATATATTTGAATTTTTAGATGTTAGTATTTATTTTAATAGCTGAAAGAAACACGGCATCACAGAGGAAAGGAGCTTAGCGTGGCTCTCAATTTCTTACGTTTTAACTGTGCTTAAAATATTATAAAATGATATAGAGGATTTATCTGGCCAAAAATAGCATTCTATCCTGCCAAACTCCCAAATTTGTTAACATGATAATGATTATGAATTGGATATTAAACAGTTCTGAAGCAGAAGTGCTATTTTTAAAAAGATGGAATTTATTTCACCCTTTATGGCATTTTAGGAAAAAGAAAATGTAGACACAATATAAAGCCATTCAGACTTCCCGCTGAACAGTTATACAACTCTGGTCTTCCAGAAATAATCCTGCATTCAGGAACCAGATAATTGCAGAAGCTGCACAGATTCAGAACTGCTAAATAAGTTGCTTTTTGCTGACAAGAAAAAGTCATACACTTTATTTGCTTGCTTGCTTGCTAGTTAATCACAATTATATGGCTGCCCATCTCAATACATGACTCTGGGCAGCTCACAGATAAAAGCAATATAAAGACAGCAAAACAGTACAACAATTTAAAACAATAAAAATATTTTTAAAAATATATCACAAAATTGAAAACTCACAGCCGAGATGAGTATGTCCATCCATGACAGTCAATATAGTCACTCCTGAGTCCCCACGCCCACATCCCCATGCCAATTGGCAAAACCATGTCACACTTTGCAAGGCAGAGGAAATTAGAACAGTTTGCTTTTCTGAAGCACTAGCATCTTTACTCTTGCATCCTTGCATCAGTGAGTAGGATGTTCTTGGAGTTCCAGAAGTTCTTCACTCCTGGCACTATGCAGTGATCACAGCAACAGCAGTTTTCTAGCCTGACTTTTGCTCTAGCCCAACTGCAATCAGAGTAAGCACACCAGGGACTGGACTCTCCGTTGTGTGTTGGTCAGGGTCCAGTAAGTATCTCAGCACTCGCAGTATGAGGGAGCAGTTGGATGTGGCAGCAGTGTGACGTCCTGAATTTTGCAGAAGCAGCACTCACAAAATTGCTTTTGCCACAGTGGTCCCTGAGAATCATCACCACACTGACATGATGGCCCTGCAACTGGTAGGGTGAGTTCTCATTTGGTGGATGTTGTGTACAGTATATTCATGGTGCTATTACAGAATCCATAGGGTGAAATCAGTGCATTCCGCTTTTCATCATATGCATGTTTTTGCACATCCTGTGGACAAGATTATTCCTTCCTGGCAACCACGTGCCTGATTTGGCAGCACATCAGTAGATTTTGTTCCTTTGCTTGCTAGCACAGTGTACTCAAATAAATATGAAATGTCTTGCAGAGAGCAGAATGGAGGGAGGACCTAATCTGCCTACACACATGTACTCATAACTATTTGGTACAGCAGCTCCCACAAGGGAGAATTTTAAAAAAGCAAGGTGGTGGAAGCAGCATGGCAATACTAGGCCTCTCCATTTTGTATGTGCATTAACCACACAAATACAAAAGATAAACCAACAGGAGACAAGAGAGATTGTCCATGACAAGGACAGTGCCAGGAGGCTGCAGGTTGCCTGGGATTAGTGGATGGCATACTGTGCATACAGGCATGTGGATTTTATCTGTGGTGCCCAAATAGCAAGATAGGCGCATTGGGCCTTGATCCTTGTCTGAGCTTTAGGCTATGCCTAAATGGTGATGAATGAGCATCTCATCATGGAGAGAACCACCAAACCAAAGAACTTCTATTTGCATTTTCTTTAGCAAGGGACACTTGACCGTTCCTGACTTTTTCAGCTTCAGGCAGTGTAAGTGCACCAGGTGTGCCTCTTTCCATCCTAGGTGTGGTTGTGGTTCTTGGCTGTGGAACACTCACTGGTGAGGCTTCCTAGGTCCACAAGGTGGCAAACATCTGCAAGGCATGCTCAGGTACATCAGTTATGTGCTGGTCTTGCTTTGTGTCCCTTCACATTGGATCACACAGATGTGACAAGTACCTAGTGTCCCTGGAACACTGGGGCTGGTACACTGCAGCAAGTCCTGCATCAACTGCATTGCATCCCTGATGGTGAAGCAGAGGACCTGAGTCTGCTCCCTTGTGACAACCCTGTTGTGTGTTTCCTCTCAGAGTTCCTGTATAAAGTTGCTATTGCTCTCACACTCTGCCACTATTTCTCTCAGGAGCTCTTAATTATGCTCTGGTCAATGAATAAGGGATCGTACCTACCTTTGATGTGTGGGTGCTGCCTCTTTTTTGTTGGAAGGATGATGCAGAAACATACTGCAAATCTCATGGAGGCCATAGGAAGGAAACGGGATGAAAGAGATCTGAGTATTGATTGCTTTGTTGCCCTCAGGCCTAGCAGTTGCTGAGCATCTGCAGGCTGTGGACCAGGGAGCCATCATGGTACAGTGTCAACATGCGTCCCTTGTACCTGTCCAAGTGTTGCCATGGCCCCTACATCTTATACCTGGAATCTCAGCAGATGTGTTCTCAGGGATTTTAGATCCTAAAGCAGAAAGCCCAGTGCACATTACTGGGTGGCCACAGCTGGTGGCATACCCCTACAGTACAGAGTGCCCACAGCAAATGCAGAGCAACTGACCAACTTGATACAACATGGATAGGAAGTTCTCAGCCAGGGAAGTCAAAGCAGCATCTGGAAAATCAGAAGGGACAGATTCAGGCATGTAAGCCCAGTAGACAGAGAGGCACAGCTAACAAACATGATGCCATCAGCAGTGCAGTAACAGGGAACAGTGGAAAGGAGGAAGGCTGACCTCATTGTATCCCCAAGGCAGAGCAGCAGATGATGCCATTCTCCACCATCATCCAGCCATTGAGTAATGGCCATGACATATACTGTCTGCTGATGGGCCTGGAAGAATGTCCTCAGTGTTGAGGGTCTGTAGCTCTTGGAACCCTGCAGAAGAAGCTGCTGGTTCCTTCGCATTCCCCAGGCAAATCTCACATGCTTTCCACTTTGGTGCTACTGCCACACAGAATCGGTGTGATGGTAGAAGGGGCAGGAAGTGATTTAGCATTGTGTGACCTTCTTCTCCCCCAATCTGGGAAATACTTATTGCATCATTTATTTCTTCTTCTTTTTTTCATTGAGGAATCAACCAGATGATGCACACACATACACATCCAAGGACCTTTTTAAAAGTAATTTTTAAAAATGCAACAGAGGGGAAACAGACACAGTAGGAGGGAGTCCTGATGAATGTTGCTTCACTAAGTTGTCTGTCTGGGCTTGAGCTTGAGCTTCAACAAAGGAAGAGAGCCTTTCTATATGTTTTTGTGCAAAAACCTCAAAGTCACTTTTTAATAGATCCAGGTTATTTTTAATGAAGGCTAGTTGCTCGAACACTGAAATAACAGTTTGTGCTGTGAGCAAACATTGTTTTGCCATGAATTCAACTGAGCCATCCCATGACAACAGCTTCTCCCAGTCTTTACCCTGTGTGAACTTACTCTTATTTTCTTTAGAAGAAACTGGAGAGCTAGCAGAATAGACTGAAGAATGATGGGGAGGGTGGTGTAGAATCGGACCAGTCTATTAAATCATCTCTAAGAGGAAAAAAAAGCTCTGATAACTGTTTTTCTATTTCTGTTTTTAAGTCCCATTCAAGAGCCTCAAAATTATTAGAAATGGAAAATGGAGTTAGTTTACTTACTGTTTCCTTTTGTAGGAAAAATTCATCAATTTTTGGCAGTTTGACTGTCTTGGAAGGGTAGAAACGGGGGTGGGCAGAGAGCAGGGATATGAGGAATCAACCAAAAACCCATGATTCATGACATACAACAGTGCACTCTGTCACCTGCAACGTGCGTCCTGAGATGGAGTAATCAAGAAAAACGTAATTTCCCATGCAGAACATTTCAGTGCTTGGTGTAGCACAACTGCGGGTGGTGAGCAAGATAGGCTTGTGGTGGCATCTGGACATGCCCTCTAAAAATGGGTGGTGGGTTGTTCTTGTGCCACGGGGAGGAAGCTGTGGGGATTTGCCTTTAGCCAGATGAGATTATAATGCTAAGGAATATTTGTTCAGCAACAAGTGTGATCCTTGTGTGGAAAACACTGAAACAGAAGTTAGGGTAGAGGGGAAAATGAAGAAAAGAAAAGAAAGAGGGAACAGAGAAGAGAGAAGATCACTTCTGTGATCTCTGTGATCATCTCTTTTTGTTCTGGAGAAAGAACGGTGATAACGCCTGACGGTGCGAGAAACTGGCCGGCAGCCAGCTGCACGTCGTTGGCTCTGTGCTATCCAATCCAGCCTTGGGAGGAGCGCGCATTGGCTGGCGAGGTGGCAGCCTCTCGGCAGGTGGCTTTGGGGGGAGATCTGAGCCAGGGCGGGGCCAAGAGGGCCCTCCTCTCGGCTGACGATCGGCGCGGGGCTATAAAGGGTCGGGGGGCGTCGGAGGAAAGAGTTGCGGGCTGCCGTCTTCGAGGCGCAAACTAACTTTGCACGGGCGAATTAGGGGCAATCGGCTTCTAGGCATCATGCAGTCTTGTGCCCAGTGGTGGGGGCGGCTGGTGGGTCGGGGGGCCAATCTGCACGGACACCCTGGCAGCGCCTGGGGAGGCAAGAAGCTGCCAGGCCGATGGGGACGCAGGGAGCAGCTGCGACTGACTTGGGTGAGAAGAAACAGTAGCGCTGTTGGAGCGAGAGCCGCCGCCGCCGCCGCCTCCTCTCGGCAGATCGAGAAACTCCTGGGCAGGCACGATGACTTTTCCGAGCGACATATCGGACCAGGGGACAAAGAGAAGCAAGAGATGCTGCAGACCGTCGGTCTGTCGGTGAGGAAGCTCCACGGGAGTAGCTAGCTCTTTCCTTCCCTCCTTCCTTTCTTCCTTCCCTCCTTCCCCCCCTACAGTTGCTCTGACACTCCGCCCCTTAGCAGCACCGATTTGCTTTGTCTTGTAATCCCTCTGACTCACACCGTCACATCAGTATCTTTTCCTACTGTGTCACATCTATTGATGTCTCTGTATTTGAAAGGGAGGGAGGAAGAATGTGAACTGAATTTCACAAAATCCCCTTTTGTTAGTGAGAGGTTTAATGAACATTTCTCAGACCCGTTTTACTGGTGTCGTACAATGCCTCACTTTGGCCTCTTTGTCTTTGACTATGAGTCTTACAAGAAGTGGAGCTCTAAACTTGCTGGTGATTCTTATGATGCTTTGATGAATCTCTTCTATTTTTAGAGTATTGATGAGTTGATCAATAGAACAATTCCTGCTAATATCCGCTTGCAACGGCCTCTGAAGATTGATGACCATATATGTAAGTGTCCTTTTCACCCAATTATGATCATGGTTATGTGCCATCAAGTTGGTGTCGACTCTTAGCAACCACTTAGATACTGTAAAAACCTAAATTAAAATCTCCTTCTTTCTTTCATTGTTTTTTATCAAAAGTAATTAACCACTACAGTTTATAGGAAAGTTACCTTTTCTCATCTGTACTAGGGGCAATTTTCTAAACCGCTCGTGGCAAAATCTGATCTCCCAATAAAAATATACAAAGGCAACCATGTTAGTCTTCAGTGTTAACTTCTCATAATTTTATCTAAATATAGTACCATGCAAATGTTTTATTGCTTCTAACTTATTGATGGCTGTTGCAGAAAATTCCGTTTAGGAAAGCAGAGGTAGAAGTCTTTCAGAATAAAATATGAGAGCTTTTAAAGCAGATTTAAAAAAGAATGTCAAGGTACTATAGTGTGGCTAAGTGTGCATTAAGTATAATTTCTGAAATGTATTAACCTTTCTTGTACTGTTATATGGAGCATTTCTGAAGCTTTAGGTTTGGTTTCATTGTTATATTAATGAAATGTATTCAAGGATGGTCAAGTAGAATGAAAATATTTTAAATACTGTATGTGTTGTTTAGAAATTGGTGCACAAAGGCATTGGATTTGAATAGCTCGATCCAAATTATTTGTTTTGGTGTATCCATTTCTGGTGTTATTGTGCATGTGATATGCTGGCTTGTGTAGCTAGCAGCATTTAGCCAGAAAAACTAGCTGTGTCCTGTCCAATTAATACTTGGATAGGAACACAGCCAGGAAATCACAAGGCTGTAGCTTAGTCTGGGAAGTGAGAAAAGGGTAGTTGCAAATCCCTTCTATAAAGTTACAGAGAAAACTACTGTGATGTTTCTCTGGAGTCACTAGAAGTTAAGCTGAACTTGAGTCTTTACCTTTTGTCTGTCCACAAACAATTACAAAAAATCATTTAAGTTATGTTTCAGAACATCTTCCTTCCTTGAGTACAGAACACTTTTTCAAAACAGTTAGAATGCTTTTGATTGGAATGGTATTAATTTACACATATAGCAATTCAGTAATTTTCTGTGGGGAGAGGAAGAGAAAGAGGGAATTGGAAAACAACATTAATTCCTATTTCTAAAGAACCCCCTATGTATAATGTGAAAATGCTCTCTTAACAAAAATTTCTTCCTGACACTTATGGCGTAGGCTGCTAAACAGAATTTGTATACTGTAAGTGCAATTGTCTTGTAGCCTTTAGATACCCAGACTTTCATGAAGCATAACTCACTGCTTTTTTATGTTTGCTAATATTTTGGCATATAACACACAAGTGCTTTTCAGTCTCTTGCTCTACTTGTGATGTGGCTCATCAGCAAATTGCAATTTGAGGATAAACTTTAGGCCCTGCAGCTTTTGTCAAGTTCCTGGCTAGTTCAATCTGGTTGCTTTTGATGACATCACAGAACAGAAGCTGCAGCCAGAATGAAACAGCCAGGGAGGTGATAAAATACATAGGGAGATGCAAGGCAAAGAGTCACTGTGTGATGAAAAGTTCCTTTATCTGCTGGTTATTTGAATATCAACAGATGATATTCATCTTTGTCCAAAAGAATATTTGGAATCTTCCAAATCAGGAAAAGCAGAGTGTTAATATTCAAGGGATTATAACTAAACGACTTTCAAAAGAAATATAAATTAATCCAGCTAAATACCTGCAATGTTAGGTCTACCGAATCTAGGTTGCAGAAATCCAAACATCTACTGAATAGTAGCAAAGAGATACAAAAAATCCAAAAACTTTGTTGCCAACTAGTGGTCAAACGGATTATTGCAGACCAGATATGGTAACAGTAAGAATAGTGACTCTCAGCCAAACAATATGATATTGAGGCTATTTGGATGCATCTTCCAAGCATAAAATAAAACGATTTCTATCAAATGAGGGGGAAGCATGACTAGTAGGGCTGGAAAAATGAAAATTCCCAGATTTCATGTTACTTCAAAAAAATAATGGGAAGAAATATCATAGCTTGCTTTGCCTCTGCTACTAGCTAAGGAAATCAAGGAGGAACAATATGATTGTTCATAGCAGTGAATAGCTTAATAGGAGTGTGGCCATCAAGAAGATGGATGTATTTTATATATTTATAATACTTCTAGGCCATGTTTAAAGCCAAAATTCTTCTGGTCTTAAGCTAGACTTCCATATTATTAGCCAGCAGTCTTTGATCGGTGGCTGGGGTATCACTGGTACCTGCTAAGTTAACCTTGTTAAGGTGTTGATATCTAAGCTATTTTGCAAGTACCTAAATACGTTGAATATCTAAATATTTTAAAGGCTGCACATTTGCAGAGAGTAAATGAAATGCAGCCATCTCTTCTTTTTAAAAATATATTTTAAGTTGTAAAAATCCTCTCTTTTTAGTTTTAATTCTGGTCTTTCTGTTTATGTTGCACACTTCCCCCTTCGACAACTGAAATACCCAGCCAGCATTTATGTAGAAGGTGCACTCTATCTCAATATTGCCCCAAAGGGACTTTTTGGTCTCTGTACCTCAGCATTATTTCTTCCCTGTTTGTTACCTGTTGCATGATACTTCTATGATGCCTAATATAGGTAGAGAGGACCAACCCGCATTTTAGCCTCTGCAGGCTAAGGTTAAATGAATTTACATCAGATTAGTAACAATAAACATAATACAGCGCAGTTTCTTTGGCATAATATTAAATGAAGCTAACGGTGAGATTATCTGCTAGGGAACATTAGCTACAGTATTTGTTGCTTCATTCATTTACAGTATTTCTGACTTTCAGAGTTCATGAGTTTCAGCTGGGTCAGCTGGTCAGTAGTATGAATTAACTACATTCTGTAACAGGCAGCTGTCTTGTCAGGGATCCTCTGATACCATGAAGGAGAGAGTTGGGTTTTTCTAGGCAACCCTTTTTGGTGAAGCAGTGGAATCCACATTAGTGTGTTACAGAAATTGTACATCTTTGATAACACTTTTCTTGGAATGGAGGATACTTTGGTATCTTCAATATGTAATCCAGAATTTTTCAGTACATCCATCTTGTGGATCATGTTACTGAACATGTTATGCTTCCAGATATCCCTGGGTCAGACTGATGAAAATTACACATTGCAGAATGATTGAGAGAGGCTGGCATACACTTTCAGTACATTTAGAAAAGTTCTGGTATATTAATGGACTAATGTTCCTTTATGTCTGTAAAACCAAGAGTTGTATGTTCAGAACATTCACTTCTGTTGAATGCTTATGCAGCATCACCAAGTGTCAGCAGATTCCAGCTTTCTTTGAAGGTCTGCATAGGAACCATGCCAAGTGCATGATTGGGCTGGACTGTTGTCCGTATTGCTTGTGTTCATGGAAGTTGAATGGAGGAATTCATGTTTATAGTACTTTGTTCATCCAAGCTGCATGGTAGTACCCAGAAGGAGAAATTATAATCCGGTTAATTACAGGTAGTCCTTGGTTACCAACAGCAATTGGAACTGGAATTGCTGTTGCTAAGCAATGTGGTCATAAAGCATGATGTCATATGACCATGCCACTTAACAACGGTAGTTATAACAGTCTCCATTGCCATTGTTAAGTGAGGACCACACAGGTCATTAAGCAAGGACCTCACATTGCTGGGACTACTGACTTCCTGCAGGCTTCCCCATTGACTTTGCTTGCGGGAGGCTGGCAGGGAATGTCAGAAATCGCGATCACATGACTGCAGGGACACTGCAATGGCCGGAACTTGGAGGACCAGTCAGAAGTCTCCCTTGTTCAGCACCATAGCAGGTTTGAAGGCTCGCTGAACAAATGGATGTAAGCCAAGGGCTACCTGTAGTCTTTTCCATGAAGTGGTATGAAATATCTCCAGCATCTATGAGAGGTATGGTAGAAATAAATTTTGTCAACATTTAACAATTTTATCCTTTAAAAAAAAGTAATTATTGCCTGGTAACACTTGGTTATAAGATTTAGAAACTGACTGGTAATGCTAATGCACTTTAAAAACTCTATAAGCTCTTGGAAGATAAAGACATTTCCCCAGGGAAAAGTAACACCTTGTTTCTGAAGGTGCCTAAAAATTAACATTGGACTGAAAGTGCAGTATTCCTTTTTCTCTCTCTCATTTCCAGTTCTGATATAGCAGCGCCAAAAGATCAATGAACAAAGTTAAGATCATTGCCTGTGATCATGTTATGCAATTCCCTTGGCTCGGAAAAATAATCAAGGCCAGAACAGGCATGTATAAAGCAAAAAGAATTCCCAGCAGAAGTCCCTGAATGAATACTTAACTATTTCCAGAGTGGTGGGTTTACGATAGTACATTTTGTCTTCACTGCAGGAAGAAATAGGCTGAGTCAGGTGGCTAATTGCCAAGCATTTCTTAATAAGTGTTTACACTCCTTTGGATTCAGTACCTTGTTTACAGCTTTCTCCAAGTCAATGCATAATTAAAGGCCAATGCCTGTTCTATGATATAATACTGCCTACAAAGGTATTTTAAATATTTTATACTGAAGCCACCTGTTTGCTGGGAAATAGTATTTGCATAAAACATTGTTTAATAGGCACCTGAGTTCAAGTGCAATCCAAAAATTTATCTGAAACTGGTTTTGCTAAACCAGTATTATACTGCTGTAACTCAGGATTCACTGAATCTTTTTCTTCTTTTGAAGCAAAAAGTTAAAATATAGTAAAGACAAATGATAACTCTTAAGAGGGCAAGAGTTCCAGGAGCTTTGGAGCACAAATTACAAGTCCTCTGCTATTGGTTGTACTGTCCAAGGCTGATGAGAGCTAAAGCACAAAACTCTGGAGGCATAAAATTGTCTTCCCTCTATTAACTTATTAGTTAGGAAGTAGAAGTAACTTATAGTGGCATGATCATTATCTTAAGATATCAATCATTAGGCAACAGCTGTGTTGTAACACTGGTACAGAACTAATGTACTATTAATGTGAGTCCAGTAGTACAGGAAGATATATGACAGTCCAAAATGACTATCACAAGAAACATTTTAAATAAAGATAACCAAAATCAAATACATCAAAATGCATATAAATCATGTTTTCAGTGTAGATTTAGTGATTTTTCAATGCAATGGTGGTAGTTTACCACATTTAACCCAAATATTGAACACATTTATTTACATAGTTCCCATCTTGCAGTCTACAGGTAGTCCTTGCGTAACCACCACAAATGAGACTGGAATTTCAGCTGCTAAGCAAAGCGGTCATTAAACACATCTGACCCTATTTTATGACCTTTTTCTGGCTGTCATTAAGTGAATCACCACAGGCATTAAATGAACCATGTGGTCATTAAGCAAATCATGCAGTTCCCCATTGCTTTTGCTTGCCAGAAACCAGCTGGGAAGGTCAAAAATGGTGACCGTGGGACACTGAGACGGTCATACATGCGAACCGGTTGCCATGCGCCCAAATTGCGATCACATGACCTCAGGATGCTGCAATGGTCGTAAGTGCGGGGACCGGTTATAAATCTGTTTTTTCAGCACTGTCGTAAGTCTGAACCATCACTAAATGAATGGTTGTTAAGCGAGGACTACCTGTATTTCACATCTCCGTGAAGCTATTCTGGTCAGTGTTACTCCCTGGAGATACATATTTGTGAAATGTGGCCTCCATCATCATTTCTTCCCACTTTTTTCTGAATTCAGTTGTCTGCCATATCTGTCATGAAACAAATTCTTGCATGTCTTTGAACTGTGTGAATTTCTTCTTGTAGTTTAATGCTTGAGCTTTGTGTTAGGGGCAGATTATTCACAGAACCAGTTTAGCAGATCCTGTCTTTTTACTATTCCTGTCCAGCAGTCTTTTATCACTGGCTGGGGTATCACCAGAATTTGCTGCGTTATCCTTCTTAGGTGCTGATACCTAAGCTGTTTTGCAAGTTCTTAAATTTATTTAACATTTAAAGAGTTCCAAAGGCTGCATATTTCCAGAATATAAATGCAAAGCACTCATTTCTTTGTTTTAAAAATATTTTTAAATTGTGACAATCCTTTCACTTTTCAGTTTTTCTTCTGTTTGTTTTTTCTGTTCGAGATATGCCCTTGCTGTTTCTACATTTGACATGCATAGCCAACAGTGTTTTAGAAGGTGAAGTCTATCGCAGTATATCACCAAGAGGATTTTTGCCCTCTGTGTCTCAGCATTATTTTCTTACTGGTTTTTTATTTATTGCCTGAATATTTGATAAGGCCTAATCTAAATGGAGTGGACCAACCTGTATTTTAACCTCTGAGGGCTAATGCTTGTGAGTGTGTGCGTATGCGTGTGTGTGCTTGTGTGAGCGCACATGTGTCTTTGAGTCAGTCTTAATTCATCAGGAGTACATGGACAAGTCCCTGCAGTTTTCTTGGCAAGATTTTTCAAAAATGGTTTGCCATTGCCCATTTCCTATGGCCAACAGAAAAATTAGCCAAAAGTCACCCAGCTGGATTTGTGTTTAAGGCAGGGCTAGAATGCAGAGTCCCCTGGTTTCTAGCCCAGTGCCTATAACCACTACACAGAAATGACTCTCAGCATTACATGAGCTTGGATTGAATTAGCTGCCTAGTGCACTTCTTTTCACATAATACATAATGAAACTAGTGCTGAGGTTATCTGTTATGGGACATTGGCCATGTGTTGCTTCATTCATTTATTTCTGACTTTCAGAGTTCATGAGTTTCAGCTGGGTCAGCTGGTCAGTAGTATGAATTAACTACATTCTGTAACAGGCAGCTGTCTTGTCAAGGATCCTCTGATACCATGAAGGAGAGAGTTGGGTTTTTCCAAAAAGGGTGAAGCAGTGGAATCCACATTAGTGTGTTACAGAAATTGTACATCTTTGATAACACTTTTCCTGGGATGGAGGATACTTTGGTATCTTCAATCTGTAATCCAGAATTTTCCAGTATTCCAAAACATTGGGGGGGAGGGGGAAATGCAAAGAAGATTATGTAATCTGCTACTTTATACCTCTTTCAACATATAGGTTTAGCACTATGAATATAGATATGTTACTATATTCACACATTTGCAAAACACTATATCCATCTTGTGGATTATGTTACGAAACATGTTGTACTTCCAGATATCCCTGGGTCAGACTGATGAGAATTATGCATTGCAGAATGGTTGAGAGAGGCCAGCATCCACTTTCATCACATTTAGAAAACTTCTGGTACATTAATGGACTCAAATTCCCCAACATCTGTAAAACCAAGAGCTGTGTGTTCAGAACATTCACTTCCGTTGAATGCTTATGCGGCATCAGCAAATGTCTGGTAGGAAAGCTGGTCAACAGATTCCAGCTTTCTTTGAAGGTCGGCATAAGAACCATGCCTACTGCATGACTGGGCTAGAGTGTTGTCCATATTACCTGCTTTCATGGAAATTGAATGGAGGATTTCATGTCTATAGTACTTTATTCATTCAAGCTTCATGGTAGTACCCGGAAGGAGAAATTCTGCAGGTAGTCCTTGACCTAACGACCATTCGTTCAGCAACCATTCAAAGTTATGATGGCACTGAATGAATGGTGGTACAACCAGCTTGGAGTTCTGGCCGTCCCAGCACCCCTGTGGTCGTGTGTTCACGATCTGGACACTTGGCAACCTGTTTGCACTTACAACCGGTTGTAGCACCCTGTGATCACATGATTGCCATTTGCAACCTTACCTGCTGGCTTCCTCTCCCCAACCCCTCTGTGCTTGTGCCATGCTGGCCACTTGCGCAACCCTGCACATTCTCCCTGACCCTCACCATGCCTCTCACACACACCCTTGCACCCTGACCCACACTCACACCCTTGCACACTCTCCCAACCTGTGCCACACCTCTCGCACACCCTCCCTGACCCTTCCTTGCATGCCCTCTTGTCAGCCCTCCCAGGTAAACCAGACAGGAAACACGACTAGATGAGCTAATTCTACTTTATTGTAAGGCTACATTAACAGAATCTTGCAAATCTGAAAGTATATACTGCCCTCCCTATTTACTGCCTGAGTTTCCTTCTGTAGCCATTACTCTGTTGCAGGCTCCTTTCTCTTTTATCTGATTGTTCCCTAGGCAGCAGCTCTTTCCCGCCCCCCACCATCTTCTAAGGTCACCCTCACATTCCATCACACCTCCTGACCCGCGTTGCACCTATCATGCACCCTCCCTGACCCTCCCTCGCACCCTGGCACACCCTCTCGTTCTCTCCCCACCCAGCAGTAGCCATTTACCTGCCTGCCAGCCTGGGACTTGCAATTTCCTGCCAGCTTCTCCAATGACTTTGGTTCTGGGAAGCCAGCAGGAAGTTGCCTCACCTAACAACCATGGAATTCAGCTAATGACAGCAACCGAGACTGCAGGGATTGCCTTCACTAAGCGATGTGGTCGCACTTTACGTCCGCATCATTTAGCGAGAGAAATTCCAGTCCCAATTGCTGTCATAAGTCAAGGACTACCTGTAATCCAGTTAGTCTTTTCCAGGAAGTGGTATGAAGTATCTCCAACTTCTGTGAGATATATGGTAAAAATAAATTTTGTTAATATCAAACAATTCTGCTTTTTTATGGCAAAGTAATTATTGGCTGCTGACACTTGGATATAATATACTGTACTGTATATAAAATGAACGGTAATGATAATATATTTAAAATTACATAAGCTCTTCGGAGAAATTGGCATTTTTCCAGGGAAAAGTGACACCTTGTTTCTGAAGGTGCCTAAAAGTTAACATTGGACTGAATGTGCAGTATTCCTTTTTCTCTCTCTCATTTCCAGTTCTGATATAGCAGTGCCAAAAGATCAATGAACTTTGTTCTTGGTACATTAAGATCATTGCCTATGATCCTGTTATGCAATTCCTTCAACTAGGAAAAATAAGCAAGGTCAGAACAGGCATGTATTTAGCAAAAAAAAATTGCCAGCTGAAGTTCCTGAATGATTAGCTAACTATCTCAGTGTAGGGGGCTGGCTGTAGTACATTTCGTCTTAACGGCTGTCCTAGAAAACTAGAAGTAGGCTGAGTCAGGTGGCTGATTGCCAAATCCTTCTTAAGTGTTTACTGTCCTCTTGGATTTCAAGTACTCAGTTCATCCAGTACATTGTTTACAGCTTTTTCCAAGCTGATGCATAATCAAAGGACAATATCTGTTCTATGATGTGAGAAACACAAAGGTATTTCAGATGTTCTGTACTTTAATCTAGGTTACCTGTTTGCTGGGAAAAAATATTGCTATAAAGTATAAAAAACATATTTCTGTATTGTTTAATAGGCATCCGGAGTTCAGGTGCAATCCAAAAAATTATCTGGAACTGGTTTGTTAAATCAGTATTGTACTGCCGTAACTCAGGATTCACTGAATCTTTTTCTTTTGAAGCAAAAAGTTAAAATATACTAAGCCAAAACAAAAACAAAAAAAAGAATGTTAACTTTTGTGTGTAAGATGGTGTGCTCCAGAAGTTTTGGACCACAAATTACAAGTCCTCTGCTATTGGCTGTGCTGACCAAGGCTGATGAGAATTAAAGCACAGAACTCGGGACGCATAAAATTGTATTAACTGATTAGTAAGGGAGTAGAAGTAACTTATTAGTGGCATGATCGTTACCTTAAGATATCAATCATTAGGCAACAGCTGTGTTGCAACACTGGTACAGACCAAATGTACTATTAATGTGAGTCCAGTAGTACAGGAAGATATGAGAGAGTCCAAAATGATGATCACAAGGAAACACTTAGGATTAAGATTCCAAATTCAAGCAGATCAAAATACTTATAAATCAGGTTTCAGTGTAGATTTAGTGATGTAGTAGTGGTGGTGGTTTACTACTTTTGCCCAGCATATTCAACTCAATTATTTACATAGTTCCTGTTTTGTAGCCTATTCCACATCTACATGTGGCTATTCTGGTCTGTGTCACCCCTTGGAGATACATATTTGTGAAATCTGGCCTCCATCATTTAAAATCAATTTTCTGCTCACTTTTTTTAAAAAAAAATTCAGTTATCTGCGACATCATTCACAAAACAGATGCAGTCTTTTAATGATGTGGATTTCTTCCTGTGGTTTAATTCTTGAACGTTGAGTTAGTGGCAGGCTATTGATAAGCTAGATAGATCCTGACATTCAAGATAGATAGATTCTGCCATGCTTGGGAAAAAGATCACCCAGGTTATTTACATCCAAAGTGCCTGTGTGAGGGGGATCTCACATCCAAGAAATTAAAGATGGTGCTTAGGATTTGCAACAAAGGCTGCAGGAGTATTGGAATAGTCAGGGATGTCCACAGGGTGTGGTGAAAAAAGTCCAGATGGTGGCTAAAGTGCAGTCAAAATTCTGGTAGTTTTTTATATGCATCACACATGTGTGGTACACACAAAAAAAACAGGTGAAGCTTTGATTGCACCACTGCAGCCACAACCTTGACTTTCTTTGCCACACTCTGCAGACACTCTGGGAATAATGATGAAAGGCAATAATTTTAAGGGTTAAAATAAAGATCATGCCATTAATGCCAGCATACTAGCAATGATCACTCATGGTTCATATCTTATCAGATCTTCTGCATTCATATTGCTTATATGATTGTAAGTGTTGTGTATCATTAATAGGCCTGTTTTATTCCTGAATTCAGGTCAAGTTTGTCAACTTCCTTTAATTCTCCTAACAATGCCAGCATAAGCAAGCATTATGACCCCAGAGAGACGGCTGCTATAGTCAGTGATTGAGTTCAAGAAGAAAAAGAAAGATGTCTTAGAAAGTCTCGTAGGGGAAAATGGCAACCAGCTTAGATAAAAATACAAATTATCTCAGCAGATAATTACATTGGTCAAGATGGTCTGCTCCAGAGATGATCACTTTGAATTCATTAGTCATGAATGACAGCAAATACCCCAAGAATGGGGTCAAAAAGAATAGGCAACTTAAATCAATGGTCAAACTGCTTTACAGATGGCCAGTTCATTCATATCAAAAAGGAAGATGTAGCAAGAGAGCCATGGACACTGTTGCAAAGTTTGTTTGAACTTGAACGTTGAAACAGTGAGCCATGTCTGTTATGCGGGTTATTTAAAGGAGGCTCAAGAAGAAACAGGAAAGGCAGGGACATTTGAATTCTCTTCTGGAAGCAAGGGTAGTGAACTGGAAATGAAATGAAAGGCAGCCATGGTTTAGTGCTGCTGCTTGAATGGTATCTTCACTAACATCTTTGGAACAGACTGATAAAGAGCAGGGATGGGGGGATTTCCATAGGAGGACTTTGCACAAAGTCAAAAGCAACTCCCATCCTCTTTCATCCCATGATGTTGAGTCTGTGCAAGAGCTGAGTCTCTTAATTTCAACCCATCTGTGGTGCATTTGAAACCACAGTAAAAATAGTCCAGATGCTGGTATGCTTTGGAAAAGAGGAAGCAAAGACAGCCAACAATAGCAAACCAACTGGAAAGCTTCCAATAATCAATAAAGATAGTTAGGACCTGCTATATGGTGACCAGATCAGACAATGCATTAGCAGTGGTACTGTTGTGCAGAAGAAACTAACTGGAGCTAGAGAAAAAAGTGATATGGAATATTTTAAAGCCAAACTGCTAGAAACCCACACCTAAAACTTGCTGAATCCACAAATTCAGTAAGTGATACACTTTACAGCACCAGCATACGTGTTCTGTGTGTAACCTGTGTATTCTCTGCTTCTTTTTCTCAAGCCTATTTTACCATTGCAATCAGGTGAAATTTGTTCTTATTCAGATATTCTGACTAACAATTAGAAATACTGAGAACTATAGTGTTTGACATTATTTATTAACAGTTGTATGTTAACATTTCCTGTGATCCTTTTAGGAGAAGCAGTATTACCCATAATTTCTTCCTCAAAAATAAAAAAAAAAACTATTCTTATTTCTGTATAGCAATTTTATTATCTCATATAACTGTTTTTTTAAATCATTTATTTGTTTATTCGTTTAGTCGCTTCCGACTCTTCGTGACTTCATGGACCAGCCCACGCCAGAGCTTCCTGTCGGTCGTCAACACCCCCAGCTCCCCCAGGGACGAGTCCGTCACCTCTAGAATATCATCCATCCATCTTGCCCTTGGTCGGCCCCTCTTCCTTTTGCCTTCCACTCTCCCTAGCATCAGCATCTTCTCCAGGGTGTCCTGTCTTCTCATTATGTGGCCAAAGTATTTCAGTTTTGCCTTTAATATCATTCCCTCAAGTGAGCAGTCTGGCTTGATTTCCTGGAGGATGGACTGGTTGGATCTTCTTGCAGTCCAAGGCACTCTCAGAATTTTCCTCCAACACCACAGTTCAAAAGCATCGATCTTCCTTCGCTCAGCCTTCCTTATGGTCCAGCTCTTGCAGCCATATGTTACTACGGGGAACACCATTGCTTTAACTATGCAGGCCTTTGTTGTCAGTGTGAGGTCTCTGCTCTTAACTATTTTATCGAGATTTGTCATTGCTCTTCTCCCAAGGATTAAGCGTCTTCTGATTTCCTGACTGCAGTCAGCATCTGCAGTAATCTTTGCACCTAGAAATACAAAGTCTTTCACTGCTTCTACATTTTCTCCCTCTATTTGCCAGTTATCAATCAAGCTGGTTGCCATAATCTTGGTTTTTTTGAGGTTTAGCTGCAAGCCAGCTTTTGCACTTTCTTCTTTCACCTTCATCATAAGGCTCCTCAGTTCCTCTTCACTTTCAGCCATCAAAGTGGTATCATCTGCATATCTGAGATTGTTAATGTTTCTTCCAGAGATTTTAACTCCAGCCTTGGATTCCTCAAGCCCAGCTTGTCGCATGATGTGTTCTGCATACAAGTTGAATAGGTAGGGCGAGAGTATACAGCCCTGCCGTACTCCTTTCCCAATCTTAAACCAGTTCGTTGTTCCATGGTCTGTTCTTACTGTTGCTACTTGGTCGTTATACAGATTCTTCAGGAGGCAGACAAGATTACTTGGTATCCCCATACCACTAAGAACTTGCCACAATTTGTTATGGTCCACACAGTCAAAGGCTTTAGAATAGTCAATCAAACAGAAATAGATGTTTTTCTGAAACTCCCTGGCTTTTTCCATTATCCAGCGGATATTGGCAATTTGGTCCCTAGTTCCTCTGCCTTTCCTAAAGCCAGCTTGTACATCTGGCAATTCTCGCTCCATGAACTGCTGAAGTCTACCTTGCAGGATATTGAGCATTACCTTACTGGCATGTGAAATGAGTGCCACTGTTCGATAGTTTGAACATTCTTTAGTGTTTCCCTTTTTTGGTATGGGGATATAAGTTGATTTTTTCCAATCTGATGGCCATTCCTGTGTTTTCCAAATTTGCTGGCATATAGCATGCATTACCTTGACAGTATCATCTTGCAAGATTTTGAACAGTTCAGCTGGGATGCTGTCATCTCCTGCTGCCTTGTTATTAGCAATGCTTCTTAAGGCCCACTCAACCTCACTCTTCAGGATGTCTGGCTCTAGCTCACTGACCACACCGTCAAAGCTATCCCCTATACAGGTCTTCTGTATATTCTTGCCACCTTTTCTTGATCTCTTCTTCTTCTGTTAGGTCCTTGCCATCTTTGTTTTTGATCATACCCATTTTGGCCTGGAATTTACCTCCAATGTTTCTAATTTTCTGGAAGAGGTCTCTTGTCCTTCCTATTCTATTGTCTTCTTCCACTTCCGCGCATTGCTTGTTTAAAAATAATTCCTTATCTCTTCTGGCTAACCTCTGGAATTTTGCATTTAATTGGGCATATCTCCCCCTATCACTGTTGCCTTTTGCTTTCCTTCTTTCTTGGGCTACTTCTAGTGTCTCAGCAGACAGCCATTTTGCCTTCTTGGTTTTCTCTTTCTTTGGGATGTATTTTGTTGCCGCCTCCTGAACAATGCTGCCAACTTCTGTGCATAGTTCTTCCGGGACCCTATCTACTAAGTCCAGTCCCTTAAATCTATTCTTCACCTCCACTGCATATTCCTTAGGAATATTAGTGAGCTCATATCTAGCTGATCTGTGGGTCTTCCCTAATCTCTTTAGTCTGATCCTAAATTGTGCAAGAAGAAGTCCGTGATCTGAACTACAGTCAGCTCCAGGTCTTGTTTTTACTGACTGTACAGATGTCCGCCACCTTTGGCTGCAAAGGATGTAGTCAATCTGATTTCGGTGTTGTCCATCTGGTGAAGTCCATGTATAAAGCCGTCTCTTGGGTTGTTGGAAGAGAGTGTTTGTTATGCAGAGTGAATTGTCTTGGCAAAATTCTATCAGCCTATGTCCTGCTTCATTTTGTTCTCCCAGGCCATACTTACCTGTAATTCCAGGTGTCATTTGACTGCCCACCTTAGCATTCCAGTCTCCTGTGATGAAAATAACATCTCTTTTAGGTGTGTTGTCCAGTAGGTGCTGCAGATCCTCATAGAACTGCTCTACTTCAGCTTCTTCAGCATTTGTGGTTGGGGCGTATATTTGGATCACTGTGATGTTAGATGGCTTGCCCTGAATTCGAATTGAGATCATTCTTTTGTTTTTTGGATTGTATCGAAGCACTGCTTTAGCCACTTTACTCTTAATTATGAAGGCTACTCCATTTCTTCTGTGGTCCTCTTGTCCACAGTAGTAGATCTGGTGGTCATTTGATTTGAAGTGGCCCATTCCAGTCCATTTCAGTTCACTGACGCCCAAAATGTCTATCTTTAATCTTGACATCTCACCAATAACCACATCCAATTTGCCCTGGCTCATAGATCTTACATTCCAGGTTCCAATGGTGTGTTGATCCTTAGAACATCGGATTCGCCGTTCACCACCAGCACCGTCGGCCGCTAGCCGTCCTTTCGGCTTTGAGCTAGCTGCGTCATCACGTCTGGGGCTAGTTGTACTCATCCTCTGTTCCTCCCCAGTAGCATTTTGACCATCTTCCGACCTGGGGGTCTCATCTTCCGATGGTATACCGACATATCTCTGGTTGTACTGATCCATTTAGTTTTCACGGCAAGAATACTGGGGTGGGTTGCCATTACCTTCCCCAGGGATCGCATTTAGTCTGACCTCTCTGTCATGACCTTCCCGTCTTGGGTGGCCCTTCACGGTTTAGCTCATGGCATCATTGAGGTGCTCAAGCTCCAGCACCATGACAAGGTAACGATCCTTTGCTGAAGAAATCATTTATTAGGTGGCTATAAAGGTAGAAAAAAGATTTGGTATTGATGTTCATCTTCCTTTGTAGAATAGACGCTGATTAACTTTCAAGCTCTTCCAGAATATTTATTTGGGGCATTGTTTTTGTAATAGTACTCTGTCATCGTACTGATTTTTTAAAAAATTATCATTTGTTTAAAGATAACTTGCAGCTGTTCATGTATGCTAATCCTAGTGATAGTCAGCCACATGTCTGAGGGATTTCTTCAGTGCATTCAGTGTAGATCTGCATAATTTTATATTTTATATACTTTAAGCAGCACAAAGATATTAATGGAATTATGACAATTGAAATTTTTGGTTAGGAATTAGATTTCAAGGAGGTTTGACCATCATTGGAAAGGCTGCCAATAGTCTTTTCTCAGGTGGCTGATTTCTTCTCAGTATACTTTAAAGGGAAGTTAATAGGCATGAACCATGATTCTACAGTGGTTGTCTGTAAGAGTTTATAGAAACCCTTTTGTGAAACGGAAGAACTTCCTTACAGATCTCAAGTGAGATAAAATAGTTGGTTTGCCTTTTATTGGTGTAAGGAAACATACTTGATTTATGCAAGAATGCAGATAAAATAAATATTGTACAGCTCCTTAAAAAGGAATGTATATTTTAACTACACTTTGGATCTCAAAAGCTGTGGAAAAACCATGTTGTTACACTGCTCATCATAAAGGGATAAATGTAGCTGAAAAGTTCTGTGTAAGTTATAATAATTGTGAATAATTTCACAGTTTGATTTGCTGAACTTCTATAGATTTCAATATGGAAAATAGGCAAAATAAGCAAACAGCTGAAATGGAATAGGGGGAACGGGCAGTCAACTCAAGTTGCTGACCACTTGCATGCATATTCTCACCAGATTAAATGGTGCAAAAGGCTTGACATTTTTAACCTTTATTAAAATCTTCACACAATGTCTTCTATACATTTCTTTCTAGGTGAAAATGAAATTCTTGAAACTTTATACAGTATTGCCAGCAAGAATAAAATCTGGAGATCTTATATTGGCATGGGTTATTACAACTGCTCAGTCCCTCAGGCCATTGTGAGGAATTTGTTGGAGAACGCTGGATGGTAATATACCATTTTTATCATTACACACACACACACACACACACACAGACACTGCGTTGTCCATGTCAACATGTTGGAGAACATTTGAATACCCACAGTTCTACTTTATAGTGATTCAGAAGATGTTCATGAGACAAAAAACAACCATAAAAATATATAAAAATATTTTTATATTTGCCATTTTCCTAGCTATAAAATTTGAGCATAAATGTAAAATCAGAAGTTATATAAGCAATCCTTTTAATGCATTCATTCCTTTATATAAAATTAGCCAAACCGCATTGTGTAAGAATCTTGCTGCTACCTCCCAGAGTACTATTGTGTATATGGTCTGTTTCTGCAGTGCCAACAACACATCAATACTTTTCCTAAATGTATGTATGTATGTATGTATGTATGTTTGTACTTCTTCCTGTGGTTACAGCAGTCTAGTGTGAGGGCTACACATCTCTACTAAGACTGCAAATGAAGCTTAGGGTACATGACTTGTTTCCCAGACCAGAAGGGTGATCTGCCCAAGCCCTCCCTCTGCTTTGCCTGGGAAGAAAGCCTGTGTTGATACGTTCTTTAATTCTCTCCAGTCCAAAAAAGCAACCCTGATAGATACTGAGGAAATTCACCCCACCTCTTGGCTCCCTTCCTCCCTCCCTCCTTCTTGAAGGCAAGGTGCCATTCCCCTACCCTGCCTGGTGGATTCAAGGGATGGTTTTGCCTCTCTAGCACACTTTTTTTCTTGCCACAAAACAAATGCAGCCAGGACACTTGGTGGGGGGGGGTTTGTTGGGCACACTGGAGTGTCAGTCTTTGCGTGTTCCAATTAGTCAGCTGGCAGAAGCTGTGGCAGTACTGAGATTCTTTTGAGGAAATGCAAATATGACCCTGAGGGTTTGGTATATAAAAATATTGGCAGTGTGAAAGTTCCTATACACTGTTAAGTAACAAAGGTGCCTCTTTGTCCAGACTTCATTATACATATCAGACAAAGGTGCAACTCTTTCACACAATCCTACACCCTTTTGTTTTTGCCAAGCATAATATGGAGGGGGAAAATAATGCAGCTGTCTGCCAGTCAGAGATTTTTATCAGCTTTAGGTTATTGATTCATTTATTTCATTTGTACAGATCTGCCTATAAAGGTCATGGTTCTAAGGAAATAAGCACGCTTGTTTTTAGATGATATACAGAAGAGTTACATCAGACATCACAATTGTAGGAACATTCTGTTCTGCCTTGTTTGCTTAATCCAGTAATAATTTCTCAACATGGCATTACCCTAAATATTAGGATCTGTAAAGCAGTTCTAATTGTTTCCATTATGGTTGGCCCTGAGGTGAGACGCCATGATAACTTTCAAAACAGGTTCATTCGGTTTTTGTTTTTGAAGGTGTTTATTAGTACAAAATGGATTATATGCTCATAATAAGAAAGAAAAATTTACAGTACTTGGCATCCTGAATCACGACATCCACGAATAGGCCACTAGCCTCGTTGCTAGCTTGAATGCATACGAGATAAAGATTCTGAACTATTTCTTAAAAGGTCCTCCCATTTTAAGGCAGTGCTCCCATTTTAAATCTTTACCTGTACCTGTACCTGGAGGTCCAATTAATGCAAGTAATGGTCATTCTGGAGGATGTTCTGTTTTGGTTGCTGATCAGTGAAATTCACAATGTTCTGTATGTATGTATGAAGCTGAGCAGTGTAAAATTGACTTAGGAAAGGATAATATTTAGAAGGAAGATGACAGAAAATTAAGGGCTGTAGGTTCACTTACCCAATGGACTAATCTGCACATGCCAGGTCTATAAAATGCTCTGACCCTCTCCCTCTCTCCTCTCTTCTTCTCTCCTCTCCTCTCCTCTTTATTTTAGCAACATAGATTATTGACACGTGTACCCTATTTTTTGTAGTTTCACAGTGAGAACTAGGTGTTAAAATAAAAAAGCAGAATACATTGTACAGTGTACTTCATTCAGTCTAACAGTGGTCAGCCATTGGCTGTTCATGGGTTTTTTTTTCCTGAATGAGAATAGGTTTCCTCTTATAATATTGACCACATTATAACAGTTGTGTTGTTAAAAAGTGCAAGGTTAAATATGTTCTTTAAGTTATTGGGAGCTGTTCTTTTCATTTATATACAATGCAAAGAACAGGAAAAGTTAATCCCAAAAACATAAATAGCTTGGCTCAGTAACCTACAGACGGCTGTTAGCAGTGTAACATTGTGGGACTGTATTAGACCGTGCACCCTGGTTGTGCCTGGGTTTCTGAATAACTTCAGACTATCTGTCTATGGCAGTGTTGCCCTAGAAACTGAGCTAATTAAGTAAGTGATGTGACATGAACATAAATGAATGGGCAGAGAATTGAAAGTATGTTTGGCTTCTTGAGGGACTGGAGTATCAGTCTAGACTTAACCCTAGAAACCCACTTTACCTTTAGTCATTACTGCTTGCACAATATTTATTTTTCATGTACTATATTTAATTTACTTACACTACACAATTTTTTATCCATTTTGCAATAAATAACAGTAGTCTGTGCAGTAATATTTCATGTGAAAATTATGTTTAGAAGCAGTACAACATATTTAAACTGAGGTATCATTGGGAGGGTTAACTTTTACTCTCAGATGTTGAAAAGTTGATTTAAGTCTATCTTAACTAGGGCAGTGCAAAAATCCAGGTTCAAAGGGAAAAAAGTGATTTGATTCATTTGCAGGCATGAATATATTGCCTTAAAGCAGCAGGCTCCATTCCTGGCCCTTCACAACTGATGTGCAATCTCATGTTGTTTAACGTGTTCCCAACAGATCCAGTGCTACGTGCACACTCACACAAACTTGGAGTCCCAACCTTACCCCTATGCAATCTATAGCTTTGTAATTTGGGATCCAAAAGAACCCAAAAGATATGTAAGGACGCCCTGTATGTATCTTTCTGAAACAAAAATACCCATAGATGGCTGATAAGCTAATTTTGAAAATGGTAGGATTTTCCAAAGCAGTTTGATGTATGAGCCAATAGTCTGCCATTCCAGGCAAGAGACTTAAAAATTCCCATTGAGCATATCAAATCTGCTACATTCCATTCTTAAGCAACATCTTTAAACCATGAATAAAGTAGTGATATCTGTCAGGGTATATCATTCATTTATTATTAAGCGAGCTGGTCTGCCAGGTGTTTTTAGCCAATGTTTAAATTAATCTACCAAAAATCATGTGGGACTTGAAGGGGAAGAAAGAACATACTGTACATATGTGGTTTCCTGCCTGGAGGTCCCCCCAATATATGGTTCTTACTTTCTACAAATGCCTAAGTGAATAATATTTTAAGCCTAGTTAAGTGCAAGTGAATTTCTGAGTATTGTCTTTGATAGTGCTCAATTATGCCTTAAGAAACTTATCCAACGCATTGGGTTGGATGGAAACAATTTTAGAGGTGGTGTGAATTTCGCAGTCAATGAGGGAGGGGGGATCTTGAACTACTTTATCAAAACCATACATTTGCATTGGGAATACCACTCTTAGATTATCAAACGCTCATAAAACAGTTCCCTTTGGATGCTAGCCCAGCATTTGGTCTGCCATCAGAATTGCCTGGCAGCAGAATTACTTAACTGTGTTTTATACACAGTGCTTCCCTATACTGCTTTCAATATTTTATTTAATATGTTTTAGCATTAAAACTTTGATGAAAATAAAGATTCTGAAGTAGTACTCCAATAGCACCCAAACCCAACTGTCTAACACCTTCTATGTTTTGTGTGTATATGTGTGTTAAAGCAAAATAAAAATAAAAATATCTGAATAAATAAATCAGGTTCCCTTACCCCTGTCCTAATATTGTAGTAAGGGCTAGTAAATTAATTAACAGTAATTTAAGCTAAAATGCATTTTAATATGCAAATTTAATATTTTTAATTGTATGTATCTTTCTTCCTCAAGGCCATGTCCCTCAATTTATCCTCACAATAACAATCCCATGTTGTTGGGCTAATAGAGAATACCTGACCTAAAGTCACCCAGTGAGCTGACATGACTGAGAGTACATATGAATTTGGGTTTCCCCAGTCAAAGCTCTGTGTGCGTGTGTGTGTGTGTGTGTGTGCGTGTGTGTGTGTGCTCCCATACATGCCTTAGAGTCACCGTTGACTCTTGGCACCTGCCTGGACAAGTCCCTGCAGTTTTCTCGGCAAGATTTCAGACATAATTTGCCCTTGCCTCCTTCCTATGTCTAAGAGAGAATGACTGGCCCAAGGTCACCTGGCTGGCTTTGTGCCTAAGGACTAGAATTCACGGTCTCCTGGTTTCTAGTCTGGTGCTTTAACCACTGCACCAAACTGGCTCTCTCAAAGCCTAGTGTTGTGTTTTTCAACCTTGGCAACTTCCCAAAGTCTGGTCTTCAACTCCCAGCCAGGAAGCCCATGGCTGAGAATTCTGAAGTTGAAGTCCACACATCTGAAGTTCCCAAGGCTGGAGAACAGTGACATAGCACCTTGACCAGTACACCTCACTGGCTGAACTGCAATTTTGTATTTTTATTCTTCCATAAAAAACAAACAACCCCCCCCCCAAAAAAAACTTATTACCGAAAATAGATTGACAGGGTCTACACTGAGAAACATTTTGTTTGTTGCAGATGTGCTCATTAACCATTAAAAAAAAAGATTCTAATTTTGCAAATTATTGTATAGCTTCCCGGTGAGACTATAAACTATAGTATAGCTTCATAGTTTGGCATTATATTTATACCACATTGATGGAATATTATTATAGCAACTATTTATGTCTTTCAGTATGACAGGATTTTTTTTTAACAAGACAATATCAAGCAGAAAAAAATAAAATGGGTCAAATAATTCAAAAGTAGTCTCCCTATATTGGAAATAGATCAAACCAATGTTAATGTTAAAAGATTGCATTTAGATTCAGAGAATATCATCTGTTCAGCAACATAATTGTATTCTTGGAATTATTAAGCTCATGTGTATTTTCTGTGGTACATCTTCGAATTTTTTTTTAAATCTATCTATCTATCTATCTATCTATCTATCTATCTATCTATCTATCTATCTATCTATCTATCAAATTTATATGGCTGGCCATCTCACAAGAAGCGCCTCTGGGCAGCGTACAACAAAGATATAAAACAATAAGTGTGTTAAAAAACAATCATTATTAAAAAGTTTAAAAAGCATAATGCACACAAGCACACAATTTAGATTTGCAGGGGAGCAAGATCTCACCAGTCCCCTGATGGCAAAGCCAGGTCTTGAGGGACTTCCGGAAAATAAGTAGGGATGGAACTGACCTCACTTTGTGGGGCGGGGGCTGGGGGAGAATGTTTGTATGTGTGTGTGTGTGTGTGTGTGTGTGTATGTGTGTGTGTGTGTGTGTGTGTGTATATATATATATATATATATATAAGTTTTGTCAAATGATATTAAATATTTGTCCATCCCTTTGACAGTGGCTATGGTAATATTAGACATATGGTTCTGCAGTATGCTTTGAACTGGTAAACACTTAATGGGGGAAATGTGTTACTTTTAATAGGGTTACTCAGTATACTCCTTATCAGCCAGAAGTATCTCAAGGCAGGCTGGAGAGTCTGTTAAACTACCAGACCATGGTGTGTGACATCACAGGGCTCGATGTGTCCAATGCCTCACTGCTGGATGAAGGAACTGCCGCAGCAGAAGCTATGCAGTTGTGTCACAGGTAACCACCTCAGATCAAAGGGATGCTTTTTGTGGGTATAATGTTCCTCAGGACTTTAGTGCTGTGGGCAAGGTTGTCCGCAAGGTGTGGTCAAAAAAGTCAAGATGCACGTAAAAATAGGTGAAGCTTTGCGCACACCATCACGGCCACCATCTTGATTTTTTTATCATAATTTGCAGACACCCTTGGAACACTTAATTACGTTGAAGAGACTGAAAACAGTCCATTGGCCTACAGTCTACATGGCAGTATCAGGAAGAAACAGAAAAGGAACCAAAAAGGAAGATATACGTAATGTTTCGAGAGCAGACATTGATCAGTTTGGGGAAAGCCATGTTTGTGGGCAAATAATGTATGAGGGTAGTATTTTTCTTATGTTAGCTCCATTCCCAAGATCTGTTGTTCAGAGATATAGGAACAGGATATGCTGTTTGGTTATCACAGTTCATCACCCCTCTTAGAGCCAGGAATTTATTTAATCCACCTTTAATAAGAAAATCGGGACTTATTTCATAATCGTTTCCCTTTGTGGAATTTGGTAATTTGTGGGCTTGAGTTTCCTTTGCCAAAGTTCTTGGAAATATAAATCTGAATTATAAAGCAGGAGATGTCAAAGCCAATTAGAAGCAAGAATGTTTTTGTCTGTGTAATACAAGCAGTGGAAACTTACCAGTTTACAGTTAATTTTTTATGACCGATATTTGAAGTAATTTTATTGTTTTCTCCTTCCAACAGGCATAATAAGCGAAATAAGTTTTATGTCGACATCCGATGCCATCCTCAGACGATAGCTGTGGTGCAAACTAGAGCAAAGTAATGTTTAATTCAGATGTTTTAATAAAAAATTAAATAGACAAAATGCTTCAAGTTCTTTTATAAGAGGGTCTGCCTTAATATGATTTACTAAATATGAAACATGCCTATTGCTCACTTGAAACAATTTCTGTTAAAAGGCAATCAAGCAGACCTTTAACTGTGTATTGAATATTCTTGGTTGAATTTCTTTTTCTTTTTAAAATCATGTTTACTACTGGGAAATGACTTGCTTTATTTTGGCATGTCATTCTCTCTTTCCAGATACACTGGCCTAAGTGTGGAGTTGAAGTTGCCTCATGAGATGGATTTCAGCAGTAAAGATGTCAGTGGTGTCTTGTTCCAGTACCCAGACACTGAAGGAAAGGTAGAAGACTTCACTGGCTTGGTTGATGAAGCTCATCAGAACGGGGTAAATGAAGCAATAATAATATTTCCAACCTCCATGTATATGTTTGGCAGTGTAACTGTAGGTGTAGATGCCTGCTTTCCCAGTCTAGTAAATTATTGGATTATAGCATTTCTGTACCCTCACAAAACTCCCAACTCCATTTGAACACAATGGAGACAGCTTATCTGTACAGGTACTCCTTGCTTACCAACTGCCTCATGCAGCAACCATTTGAAGTTACAACGGTGCTGAAAAAATAACTTTGTGACCAAGGCATGCATTTACGACCTTCAGTGTCCCTCAGTCACATGATCGCCATTACAGTCAGTACATGTTGTCCTGTGCCTGACTTGTTTTTTTTTCTTTTCCCCCCCCTCGCAATGTGGAGGGATTGGAGAAGAACGGATTACAAGAGAGTAAGCAGGCACACAATGGGGAATACACTAGCTGTTTGCCTAGCACACTCGGTGGTGAGAGCCGTGAGCTAGGCAAACAGCGGGTGCTAGCCCATTCCTTTCGATGTGTATTCCCCATTGTGTGCCTGCTTACTCTCTTGTAACCCCTTCCTCTCCAATGAATGTAAATACAAACATTAATTCCATTCTTGCTAATTATCCCAGCACAGGGATAAGCATTCCAAAGGGCAGGGGAGTGGGGAAAAAGGAAAGCTGAAATAAACTCTTAAGCACAGTCACAGTCACATGATTTCCCACTTAGTGACTGCTTCACTTAATGGCCAAGTTGCCAGTCCCACTTGTGGTCATTAAATGAGGACTACCTGTATGTAGAATCCTCTGTATGTGTAAATATGCCGTTTCTGTTCTAATAAATGAACATTTCTTGTATGTAGCCCTCTGCTGTCTTCCACTATAAAGCAACCCCTGAATGTTCTATATCAGTGTTTCTCAGTCTTGGGAACTTTAAGATGTGTGGACTTCAACTCCCAGAATTCTCCAGCCAGTTCTATATAATCATTACACTGGATTATATATGATCTCTTGTGTTTCCCCATGCATTCACTGAACATAAAATCAGTGTTTTCTGTTATTGTTGCTGGTGATGTGTTTGTCTGAGGGATGCTCTTAGGCAGCCCAGGGAACAGCTCTCACTGTTACCCAGGTCGCCTTTTGGGAAGAGGTCTAACTTTGGCACTGGCTTCTCTTGTATCAGAGTCTTGTCTGCTGTGCTACTGATCTCCTTGCCCTCTGCATCTTGAGGCCTCCAGGGGAGTTTGGAGTCGATGTTGCTGTAGGCAGTTCCCAGCGGTTTGGGGTGCCTCTTGGGTATGGAGGACCACATGCTGCCTTTTTTGCGGTCAAAGAGAATCTGGTGCGAATGATGCCTGGAAGGATGGTGGGAGTTACAAGGTAGGTTCACTTTCTGCTGAAAATTTGAATCTGTGTCTTTCTAAGTCACTGTTTCTCAACCTTGGCAGCTTGAAGAAGTGTGGACTTCAACTCCCAGAATTCCCTAGGCAGCCTTGCTGTACAGGCATCTATTCATCTCATGTATTCTTCTTATGCATTTTCCTTTTCATGAAGTGTTTTGAGCATCTCTCTTGTTAACAGGTATCAACTTTCTAAGAGAATTTGAGTGTTTTGTTTATATATTCATTAATATATTGTTCCTAATTCCCCACTATCCAAAAAGCATGTGTTTTAAACTTTATACTTCTGCCTAATCTTAGATCATAATTAATTTTATATAACTAAACCTTACTACTGAAATACATGCTTACATCAAATCAAGTTTACCTTCGTACACACACACATACACACTCACAAATTTATATACATACATACATGCATACACGGTATATATAATGATGTAAAGTCTCTCTGTAGTCTGAAAGTTAATCTCTCCTGAACTAAAAATGGAGGAGGTGCCATTAATAAAGTAACACTGCTATATGTCAAGTACAAAGGATTCGAAAACCTACAATAAAATAGGCTCCGGGGTCTCTTTGGTTTGAGGTAAAAATAAAAACACCATATGTTTTTCAATAATTAAGGCCGGTACAAGAGAACACTTGCAGAGAAAAATTGTGTGCAGGAGCCCAGCATTTTCCAGTTCTTCCCTTCTAATTAAGGGGTTCCTTTGCACACAGGAAGGCTTCTGTGTCTTCTCAAAGATTCCTCATTTAGTTCTCTGCTCGTGTCTTTTCCCACACACAGATAGTTCACTTCTTTCCAACTTGTGGGTGATGGAACATGACAGTTGTAGGGGGCTTCACTCTCCATTCTGGGCTTGTTAGTTTCCCAAGTGTTGGCCAACGTGTGAAGGCTGGCCTAGATGAACCTATGGCCTGATCCAGCAGGGCTCTTGTGTTCTTAATGGGAGCTCTATATCCATAGTATTGTGTGTGCAGAACTCTAGGTGAGGTGAGGAGGTAAGGATCATAGATAGAATGCTCATTGTCCTTTCCTAAAGAATATATAATAGATCCTCAGTCCCCAACATGTTGCCTGGGCAACAGTGTGCCTGCTGACAGGTTCCTTGGTCCACCCTGCATTCTGGCCTTCCTAACTTTAACTTTCTTTAAGATTCCTTTAATTAAAAACCTGAATGAGAAACTAGGTTGATAGAAAGCAAAGCACCAGCTTCAAACATAATCTAGATTTCCAACAATGCCTTTGGACCCCATCTAAATCCTTAAAGGGTTAATACAGTGGACTCTAGCCCTATGTTTTGTTAGCCTTTGGGTATATATTTTGTGATTGGCCATACACAGCATGGCAGCTGTTGTTTGTCTATGGCATGCTCTCAAAAATGTGTAAAAAAGAAATAGGGCCACAAGATCTGGGATGCAGGAATTCTGAACACCATTAGATGGCAGCCTCAAGTTATGCTTTTCAGTATTCCTTTGCTGCCATATAGTGGCTATTCAAAACTTTGTATCCCAGATCTGGTACTTCTACTCAAAAAGTTAGGAATCCTTAGTTTAAATTAAGGATTGCATTCTCCATGCTCACATAGCTGAGTAGACTCTTTGAGATGCCTTGTTTCACAAAACATCCAGTTTGTCCAACTGTAGTATTGCATGTGGTTTAACTTCAGGTGATAGCAAAGGCAAAATGACTTGATTCAGGAATAATTTAGCAAGTTTTATATTCTAAATTATTCCTTTTACCATACCTTTTTTTTTATCAAAAATGAATCGTTCTTTTGTTTGTTTGTTAACCATACTAAATAGCCTTTGTCTGTTTAAACCAAAGAAAGTAATATGTTTTTCCTCTGTCTATGATGTAAGAGATGCTAATGGAAAAGAAGTATACCGGCTTGCGCTGCAAACCAGAGAACAGCATATCAGGAGAGATAAAGCTACCAGCAATATCTGCACAGCACAGGTGAACTTTTCTTCAGTTATTGATTAAAAGGTTAACTTAGATGATTTAGTGCTGGTTTTACTGCCAGAGTTGACCCATGCTTATACACAAAGACATTTAATCCCAATTTCTGCTTTTTAGGCCCTTTTGGCTAACATGGCTGCGATGTTCGGAGTTTATCATGGTGCAAATGGATTAAAGCACATTGCCAAGAGAGTGCACAATGCTACTCTAATCTTAGCAGAAGGTGAGTGAACCTTCAGACATGTGGATACCCCGCCCAAAAGCAGCAATTTTGAGGTTGGAGAATGTGAATAAACTCAGAACAGTACAGTGTAAAGTGTGGCGATTCCTAAGACAGATTCATAAAACAACTTAGAACAATTTGATTCAAGTCTAGTAAATATGAAGAGTCAGCCATCAGTAGTCCCAGCAAGGTTGCTGATAGCCAAATCATAGGAACCAAAAGGCAATTTGCATACAAAGCATACAGAACGTTGTGAAAACATGAGCAGGCACTCAGTCCGTGTTTGTTGGTTCGTTAGGTTTGAAGAGAGCAGGTCATCAACTCCAGCATGACCTGTTTTTTGATACCTTGAAAATCCAGTGTGGGTGTGGCATCGAAGAAGTTTTGCAAAGAGCAGCCCAGAGACAGATAAACCTACGGATTCACCATGATGGCACAGTAAGTGACAGCTTAAGGATACTCAGACGTGGTTCCTAACGCCTTTGTCCCTTTTTCATTATCATTCTCTCTTTAAAGAGATAAGGAATATCCAATAAAAACTTTTCTAAGAAACTCAGTCATTGTTTCAGAAGGGAAGCTCTTTAAAAAGCCTTTGGATGTGCATTAGAAAAAAGAACATCCAGAACCAATATTATCATCAGAAGTGTCTACATATACAACGTTATCTGATTCTTTCAAACTCAGACTTTTTTTTTTCTGAAACTTCTGTAGGTTATATTTTAAGATGCCCCAATATTTTATTTATTTCCCTTATATATTTAGAATAGATAACATTTATTGCTACTTTCCACAAGCAACCCAATCCCCTTGCATACTCATCTTTATTCAGGTGGTTCAAATTTGCCTTGCAGGTGATTTCCAGGTCTCCCATTCAGGCCACAACTGAACATATCTGAATGTACTTTATATTTAAAAAATATTGAATGAGTATGGTCATATTCTGTTTATGAATGAACAGATCTAGGAAAATTGCATATAGTTGAGTATATTTTTCTTAACTAACAGTTTCTGTTGGTTTGAACATGATGGGAACATTTTTAACTTGTTCTGTTGATAGTAATTAGGACACTATGCTAGTGTGTATCTTCATATAAGAAGTGTCAATAAATAACATCCAAATTACATATTCTGTTACTTTTTTCAGTGTAAGCTCATTGCATGTATACTGAAACATTTGCATTGATGAACTTACAAGTTATGTCCTTTCTTTCTTCCAACTGTCAATAGCTTGGAGTTTCTCTTGATGAAACTGTAAATGAAAAAGACCTAGATGACCTATTATGGATTTTTGGCTGTGAATCTTCAGCTGTAAGTAGACCACTGATCAGGGAGCTAAATATGTAATTGGTCAACATAGAGGATGAGTGAGTCCATAAGAGACATAGTAATGCCCAGATTCTCATTCCCTCAGCAATATTACAGAAGATACTGGAAAAAATCTTAACTTTCACCAGTGTGAAGCAAAGTTCAATAAAGCAACTTGTATCACTCCCAAATTTTAATACTACCCGTAACTTTTTTGCTTTGAGCCTTCACAATCTCTGTGTGACTTTACCTTTTTGAAATCAAAAAGGTATATATCCGGAAATATCTCTCATTCTGATGCCAGTTACATTTCAGATCAATAGCTGTCTCAGAAGATATATTTGCAGATTGAAACTCATCTTCTTTTGACAGTATCTAATCCTGTTTCTGAACTGAGCATATTTCACTTTTCAATAGATTATGCAAAGATAAATGCAATCACAGCAAAACCACAGAGACAGGGACAGCTTTTTGTTTCCCCTAAATAGTTATTATTCAAGAATGTAATCCAAATTAATTCTAAGTGGGGAAAAGAGACTGACTATTTCTCTTATGTTTGAAAGGAATTGGTTGCGGAGAATATGGATGAAGAAACAAAAGGCATTTTTGCTACTCCGTTTAAGAGAACGTCAAAATTCCTAACACATCAAGTATTCAACAGGTTTGTAAAACTCTTTGGAATTAATTTCATGCTGGCTGATAAGGTAATACAAAGATGGGAAATTTGATATTATTCCAGCAAAAAAAAATCTGTGTTGAAGTGTGGGATAAGTTAAAGGATTAAGCTATCAAGTTTGCATTTTAGGAACCTTGTTTATAATGTAGCTTTTGAAGGGAAACTATGTAATGTTGATCAATTAATAGCAAACAACACACAACCAAAACGAAATGCTTATGATTGTACTATGGTATGTATCTCTGTGTATGTCCATTTAAATCCAAATGTCTCATCAACATATAGTGATAGCCTGGTTTGGAAAAATGAACTGTAGTTTAGAGCAAATATGAACATTAATAGGAGGAGGAACTTATTATTGATCTAACAGAGGACTTGGGGCATACAGTAGATAGTGTTTGGTTTTATTATTACCTTGTTTGTTAATGTAAAATTTTATGTCTGCAGCTATCATTCCGAAACAAATATTGTCCGGTATATGAAAAGATTAGAAAACAAAGATATTTCTCTTGTTCACAGCATGATTCCATTGGTAGGTATTAATTTAAAAGGAGAAAAAAATCATAGCTGTTAGTGTTCTTGAATAAAATCCTGATGGTATGTTTCCTTTCTTTTCTTTAGGGATCCTGTACAATGAAGCTGAATAGTTCATCAGAACTTATAGTAAGCTGTTTTAATGAATGTATTATTTTTCTGAAATAAGTTCTGGATAACTACCCAACCATTCTTTGTGAACATTAACGAAATTCAAAGACTTTGGGGTAGATTGCAACCTGTTTCTCTCAAAAAGAACAGTTCAGAATCACTTCTTTGTGAGACCAATGAAGAGGTGATCTTGTGAATTGGCTGTTATTTTAGGCATATATTAACATTTGAATTTGGCTTGCTCATAGGACCATTGTACGGAACAATCAGATTTGCAAGATTCTGTAATTATAGCCAATGTCAATAAAAGTAGTTCTAGCCTTTCTGCAAAGTTGATTTCCTGGTCTGGTCTATATAGTGGGGCTGACATCATTCTTGCGAGTCTCATTGTGCCATACCTCCTCCCCCTTCTTACACTGAATTAGGGAGGCATCTGCCTGAGCCTCTTCCAAATATTATCTGTCTGTTGTGGACTAAAGACGTGTTTAACCTCTCATTGCTTTGGTAATGGAGCTTGCATAGCTCCATAAAGGTCATCTTCTTTACTCTCTACAATCATTCAGTAAGGAATCGTTGCACACTAATCCTGAAGTAGTGTAGAGTCCATTGTTAAGATGACTTTGGCTACTGCAGGTCAGTTCATGAGGGTAAATTATATTTCACAATCCAATTTAAGTTTACTCAAGCCTCTGGTTGCTCTAGAAAAAGTATACTGATTTCATTTTCTGAACTATTTAGCAAAATATTCATTTATATGAAGAAGCAAAGCACCAGAATTCCCCCACCCCCAGTTTACAACCACATTCAAAAAGTGTTTGATACCAGGTTCTCCAATGGATAGCCAGGCCTTATGGTCAGCTAAGAGCTGCACTCCATGTGCTTCCTATAATTTATGTACATATATTTTTAACACAAATATGACTTTTTTTTCTTCTTTTTCTCTGTACGTGTATTTTGTAGCCTATTACATGGAAGGAATTTGCCAATATCCATCCCTTTGTCCCCCTGGATCAAGCTCAAGGATACCAGCAGCTTTTCAGAGAGCTTGAAAAGGATCTGTGTGAGATCACAGGCTATGACAAAATTTCATTCCAGCCCAACAGGTAGATGCAGTCTTGTGTGATCCACTGCAGTTTGCATAGGCTTAAAACACTCATTTTGCTTTTTCATGTGGCCATTTTCTTTTTCAGTCATCTCTGGAATAAGAATGCCTGATACATGTGCACTATTTATATATGATAAATGGAACATAACCCTTTGGCCATGTGCACATATGGCACAATAGACATTTCTAACATTAAATATATGTATCAGGCATACTTCTCATTAATGGAATGGATAACTGGAGAGTAAAATGGTTCTATGCAAGGGAATCCTAAGATATCATTTGATTTCCATCAGAGTACATCACAGCAAAGTACAGATTGGTTTGGATTTAGATAGTGGGAATGGAAATAATATGTTTATCTTGAATGGTTAGAACTTCAATAGCAACAATCTGATTTCTGAATGCTTGGAAATTTTCCAAGTTGCTTTCCTTCATTGCAGTATCCAAGATACAGAAGAATACTGAACCAGATGTTTGTGGCTTGTTTGCCAATTTCTCATATTTCTCAGTTCCAATCGCTTGCCTACCTCTCCTAGTAAGAGTGTGGCGGTCCAGTAGATAGTTTGAGTTTGTGTCATCCAGCTGCAAGGGGGTTAGCTAGTTTCATAATCCTGGCAGGGAGTGCCTTCTTCTTCTTTGGGGCTATTTCTGCCCTGGGGTATATTTCTTTATTTTACATTATTTTAACTTGGGGGACAGCCAAATGTGGTTGTGGGGGAAGGCATGCAAACTAGTCAAGAGAACACAGGCAAAGTTCTCAGCTGAGAGTGGCTTCTTTACTGCTATGGTGCCCTGATTAGTTTCCCTTCTGGCTATGTTGCTGTCCCCTTTCAGCATGTCATCACCCCATATCTTCTAGACACCTGACCTATAAATGTATGACACATCCACAAACCAGGACAACTCCATTTGGCAGTGACACGGAACAGATGCCATAGAGACGGGCCAGGGCTTGCCAGTGGGGACAACACATTTTATGCAAGCATTGATTTGTGCTGACTCAAGGATGGGCAAATAGCACTTGAATTCAGTAGTGGGGGAAAGCCCAGGGAAAAAAATGTTAATCTGCTTTAGTGACTTGATTTGCAACATGGATTTAAAAGTGATGAAATTTGGTGTCATTTAGTCTTCATTCTCTGAGAAGAATGAAGTATTCCAGTATTTCTATTCTGGAGATTATCAAACTTGTTTAACAGAGTTTTAAAACTGGATGTTGATTGAGACCACTCTGAAAAAGGTTATAATAAGCTTTGTCTCTTTGTAGTGGAGCTCAAGGTGAATATGCTGGGCTAGCTGCAATCAAGGCTTATTTAAATGCAAAAGGAGAATGGCAGCGAAGTGTAAGTTTAAAATGTGGACTTTTATCTAATGTCTGATTTTCTAGTCCTCTGTGTAGCTAATTATTTTTGGAATGGGAGCTTGTTTTTCAGTACAAACAGACTTAATTAGCCTGGCTGTGTTCAATGTAAGCTCTATAGGCTGTTTGTCATTTGCACAGAGTTCGGTTTTGCCTGTTGCTAGGTGAGACAATCTGCCTCCTTTTGCTAGTTTTTATATGCTTGCACCATTTTCCTATGTGTTTCTAAGTGCCTTTCTCTTCTTTAGATACACTAGCCATTCTGCAAAGATTCCGTAGAAAGTACACTATAGTTTTGTGTCAGACTGAACAAAAACAATTGCCTTTTCCATTTTCCACTGAAACAGATGGAGGGAGGGGACCAAAAGGCACCGTATTTCGTATTCCACTCTTGCAAGGGTTTCTATGAATATGTGAAATACTGAGCACTTTATTGATAAATAATTCATCAGTGGGAGAAAGCACTCATCGGCCAGATAGGTGGCAACACCTAGCTAACTTGGTTTATCTAGAGAGCTAAACAGGGTTGGCCCTGGTAAGCACTTGGATGGATGATCATCTAGGAAGTCTAGACTGTAGACTAGACTGGGAAGTCAAAGAACCGTCTTGGAAGCAGGGAACAGTGAACCACTTCCATATTAGATAAAAAAAAACTATCATAGATGTGTCCATGTCAATTTCTGGAGTTGAGCTTGATTCAAAGTTGAGTTTACTTTTAAAGGACTCCCTAATCAGAGTTCCATGCTGTTGTTGTTGTTGGGATGATGGGTTGTATATGTATCATCACAGCTGAGCTGTACATCCATGCAGACAGATACCTGCATAGCAGCTGATTGTCTCTTGAAGCTCAATTCTACAGCAGTCAAGACAGCCCTTCTACATTCCAAGTCTTGAAGGAACAGTATCTTTGAAGGCAAACAAAATGAGACTAACTACCAAGCTAGTCAGTATGGACACACACACACAAACACACACCCCCACACAACAATACCTTTAGATTTTTGAATAAAATGTATCATGCATCTCAACATAATAGACTTACTGCAAGTATTGCTTCTATTTATATTTATGTTGTGCCTTCGAGTCAGTGTTGATTCCTGGCGACTGCCTGGACTAGTCCCTGCAGTTTTCTTGTAAGCATTTTTCAGAAGTGGTTTGCCATTGCCTCCTCCCTAGGGCCGAGGGAGAGTGAGTGGCCCAGGGTCACCCAGCTGGCTTCGTGCCCGAGGTGTGACTGAAACTCACAGTCTCCCAGTTTCTAGCCTGACGCCTTAATCATTATACCAAACCAGCTCATTGCATATATCATCCAGTAGCAACAAAGCTCTTGATGAGATGCTTCCTCATGCATTGAGTGAACAGCCCTATATTCACTGCAGAAATTCATTCACTAGCTGATTAGCAACCTTAAAGCAAAAGTTAGGTTAAAATCAAAGCCGTGCTACTGATGCCATTGTGCTCAGAAGGGCAACCCAAAGGGTTTTGTATTGGGATTAATAAGACTTTGTTTTTAATCACTGAAGGAGGGAATCTGGTGATATTGTATCTGATAATATCTTTGCTTCCAGGTTGGAGATTTTAATATGAATTACTCCCTTGTGAAGAAGTACTTATCATAAGATAGTTATTGCTTTTAACCTTTTTATCTGCCTTTTGTTATTCATGTTATCTGATTGACACTTAATGCGAAGCTTTAAGCCATGGTTTACCATTCACAATGGCCATGTTCTCTTACCACACTCAGCCTAAGCAAAATATATTACTGCTTAGGTCAATATTTTCAGTGTCTTTAGTCTATAACACAAGTAAGCTGGGATTAGTCAGACTGCTTCACGATTTAACAAGGTTATGCCCTGAACTTTAATTATTATGCTTTCAGTTCATGGCAGTCTATTCATGTTACATATTCTTCTCTCTGAAGGTCTGCCTTATTCCTAAATCTGCACACGGTACCAACCCAGCAAGTGCTCAGATGGCAGGGATGAAGATTCAGCCAATAGAAGTAGATAAAAATGGAAGCATTGATGCCAGCCATCTGAAGGCAATGGTTAGTTTGCTGCTCTTTGTCCTAATACTTTCCTCTATTTAAACTACGAATGTCTAGAAAAAGCAGAAGAGACTACTCGTCTTTTTAAAGGTTTTTTTAAATATTTGTCTTTTATATAATTGATTGGCCATTTTTAAAAATGTCTCATTTCTGTTTGAGAATCAATGCTGGGGATGTGTCTGTTTTTTCTGGCTATTTACTATTTTCCCCTGTTAGTAACATTAAACTGAATATAAGTAAGAATTGCATAAAATGTAAATGGTAATGAGAAATATCAGGCATCAGATAGACCACTTACTTTGTGGGTAGGAGCCTGATAACCTTCAGTTAAATGATGAGGGGGGAATCTTTGCTAGGGAGTTGCTGCCTGATGAAGTTGGTAAGACTGAATTAAATGAACCAGATATGACTCAGTGGGCCTCATTTGCCTTTTCCAAACTGATTGAGACAGGATTCTGTTTTTCTTAATGTTTGGCCATGCTCCATGTGAGGAGTTGAGAAGGAAGAACCTTGTTTTTATCACTCTGATACTTCACATTGTTGTCATTTTTCCCTTCTTCTTGCAGGTAGATAAGCACAAAGAAAACTTAGCAGCTATCATGATCACATATCCATCCACTAATGGTGTCTTTGAAGAGCAGATCAGTGATGTGTGTGATCTGATTCACAAACACGGAGGCCAAGTTTATTTAGATGGAGCAAATATGAATGCTCAGGTGAGAAATAGGGAAAGGCAAGTCCTTTTAGTTCATGTAGACAAAAATGATTTTTTTAAAAACTGGAAAATGGTTGAGGCATGCCCAAATGTTTGACTTAGAAACGGTCAACATAATGGGACTCAGATGCATGGGATTTTGGCAATGGGAGCATAGAGGTTCACAAGTATGAGCTGATTTCCCATATTCAGTAACTCTGTAGCCTTGTAGTTCCTGACTGCAATCTTGGGTCACTCTTAGAGTGACTTTGGATCTTTTTAGTTTCAAAAAGAGATGAGTCAGGAGAGACATGGTGAAGATACTGCGGTGGGGAGAAAGCAAATAGACACTTCCCCATGTTCAATCATCTGGTTCCACTGAAAAACAAGATAATTGACTGAGACGAATGAAAGTACTTCATAGAGTAAAGTGTGTCAATTGGCTGCCAGAAGATGTGATGCTGGCCACTAAATTAGAGGCTTTTGATTGGGAGATTGCTATTAGAAATCACTTACTCCAGAATCAGAGAAGCCCATTACTAATCTATTGTCCTGTTTATGGGCTTCCCAGAAATATCTGGCTGGCCAATATGGGTAACAGTCTACTAGCTCTGGAAGTAATCTTACAACTTTTCACAAAGCTTAACATGTGGTAATGATATTTTGATTTTAAAATAGTGGCCTAAAATATTTCTTCCTAGCTGAATTTGCTTTCAGTACATTTTTATATCAGTTTTGAAAGAAACTGTATTAAAAGAAGTAACAAGAGCCCCTCCCCCATTTTTAAAATAATTTTTCCTTATAATATTTCATTCTGGGCTCCTAAATTTAGCTATCCTCTAAATATCATTGTGCCAATAAGACTGTAATAGGTTAGTAGTACAGAAACACCATGTCAGGAATGAAAAAGGTTTCTCTGGTAATAGTCTGAGTGACTGATGGGGAAAAAAAAATCTATCAGTGGTCAGAGACTATGGAGCCACCCAAGGTAACAGTATAAAGAACCAGAAGTGACAAATTTTGTGGTATTGAAAGACAGCACAGTTTTTGCCTTTCCTGCTCCATCTTTCTAGCACTTGCTTTTTCACATGCATGAAGTAAAAACAAAAAAACAAAAAACAGATGCAGTTGCTAGTGAGACTATCCAGAGAGGAAGAGTGGGCTCATAGCATTTGTCAAGCCAGCAGGACTAACTACAGGGTATGGTCCAGAAAGTCAAGATGGTAGTCACAACGGTGCAATCAAGTTCCACCTGTTTTTATATTTGTCAAAAAAAATCAAGATGGCAGCCACAGATGGCGCAAAGTTCCCCACATGTTTAAAATGGAGGGAGCTTTAATTGCACCATCATGGCTGCCATCTTTACTTTTTTTGACAAACATAAAAACGGGTGGAACTTTGCAACACCCTGCAGATACCTCTGCAAGCCATATGGTTCCCCACAAGACTCTAAGTCTTTAGTGTCTAGATTTTGGATTTGGAACATTTTTCTGTCCTATTCCTGACAGGTTGGCCTGTGCCGCCCTGGAGACTATGGGTCAGATGTTTCTCATTTAAATCTTCATAAAACATTTTGCATTCCTCATGGTGGAGGAGGACCTGGCATGGGGCCGATTGGAGTGTAAGTGTCTGCTTCTTGCGATAAGAACATTTATTTTTATTAATTTTTTTCATGTAGAAAATGAAATCTTAAGGATGCTCACTAGGGAATAAGAGACATACATAGGAATATCATGTAAGTAAATCAGTGCTATTGGAAGAATCTGCTATTGAGATGGAATAGTCACACCTACATGTATTCCTCAAAAATGTCTGGGTTCAAAGCCTAACGAGTATTTCCAGAAAAGACATCCACTGAGAAAAATAATATACCCCTCCCCTTACCCATGCACTTCTCCACTTCTCTGATGATTGATGCTATCTGTTTTCTAGGAACCAGTCAAACTGGCCATTACAATTGGCTAATGATTCCTGTGTATAGCTAGAAAGGTGGGCAGCTAGATGCTTGCTGTTCAAGAGAAGAGGAGATTTTCTTCCTACTCTGTTTTGAGGGTCAGAATGAGATGTACTTAAGCAGACCTTTGATTTTGGCTCATTAAAACGTCATGCTATTGCTGTTGGTGTTGCAGTAGGAGAGAAGCTGGATGTTCAGGATCTCTTCTTGCTGCCTTTTAGGAAGAAGCATCTGGCTCCTTTCCTGCCCAGCCACCCTGTCGTTGCCTTACCGCATGATGCACGTTCAAGCCCTCTAGGAACCATCAGTGCTGCTCCTTGGGGATCCAGCGCCATTTTGCCCATTTCCTGGGTTTATATCAAGGTACTCCCGTGATTTCCACTCCTCATTTCTTCTGTACTAGTAGATTCTCACACTGATAACCTTATAGGTTTTTCTACTTTTTAAAAATGAAGATAACAGAGATCTGCAGGAAGGTGAAGACCCGCATGGCTGTATGAGAAGAGATTATAAAGGATTGTATTCAGAAGTAAACAAGGGGGCGTTCAAACCCTCCTTCCCACTGCAACCCCCATGTACAGTTGATTCACAAAGTTAGTGGGCCTTCAAAACAGCATCAGAAATGCTATAATGATTTATAGCCCACATTTTTTTGTGGAAGCTCTCAGTGGTATACATGAGCTCATGGCAGCATACATAGGGTTCTCTCCTCCTATTTTTCCCAATAACAACTATCCTGTGAAATAGGTTAGGCTGAGGGAGAGTGGCCCAACGTCACTCAGGGAGCTTCCAAGCCGGACGGTTGACTTGAACCGGGGTCTCCCCGTTCCTAGTCCAACACTTTAACCACCACACCACACTGGCCAATGGTGCCAAATTCCATCCCAGACAACCCCAGTTAAAGGGATTAAATCTCAAGTGCTGAAAGACCTATTGCTGGACTACCAGATGCAGCAGGGAGCTGTTGCTACAAGAAACTTCCTTTGTCTTTCAAAATAGATAGAAAAGACAATAAATAATAATAGCAATAACAGGGACGAATTGGATTTGGCAACATTCTTTATGCCTTGTCCTTCAAATCAAAATGCTATGGATAAAGACAGCCTCACTTTATAGAATTTGCGACTTTTTGACATTTTTTAAAATTAATTTCTTGGATAAGATCTCTAAATACTTTATATGCTATCCACTCCTGAATGGTTCTGGTTGGTTTACAAACGTGTTTGTGTGAGCCACCAAAACCTTTCACACACTGATGGCGTATAGACGTGTAAACTAAACACTGAATAAATATCTATAGAAGACACTCATTTAATCTTCTTATACTAAACCCTACGATAATACAGTAATCAACTTGGAAGGTTCAATCATCTAGATCAGGAATATGGCTCCCCCCCTTTTTTTTCATAATTAATGTTTCCTCTTCTTCAGATGATGGGAGGAAAAGGCCTAAAACATGCCTCTGAGATTGCAATATTGAATGCTAACTACATGGCCAAGCGACTAGAGAACCACTACAAAATCCTCTTCAGAGGAGCCAAAGGCAAGTATCGCCACTTGGAATACTGTCTGCCCAACAGGGTTAGCCATTGTACCAGCATGTTGACATTTAGCAAAAGTAAAAGAAATGAACTGGGTGAGGGAAGCTCAGTTTGACCAACTTTTATCGGAAGCCAAAATAAGCCACCCACCCTTTCAAATAAGAAGCATCATTCCAACCTCCAGAGCTTCTCTAGCCAGCGGGGAGACCTCTGTGGGTCCCACCGAAGTGCAGCACTGCCCTCCTCCCCATCAGAAGAAAGATCATCCTGGTCCCCTGTCTTTATATATGGGAGAATCATCCCTCTGGCACTTAAGTCACGCAGCCACTAGCTTGGCCCCGTTTTCATTTCTTTCTGCCTGGCCTTGTTGAGAGATGGTGGTGAGATTATTGGAAGCTTCTGCTTCAGTTTTTAACCAAGCACAGCTAAGCCTTGTGGCTGCACACCAGCCAGTTGTGCTTCCAGAACACAACTTCCAACCACACTTTCCATAAACCATAGTTGAGATTATCCATCATGTCTAGTTCTGATCGAAGATACGGCTAATAGGTGCTAGTAGTGAAAAGTTCTGGTCTCTGAGGGTTCAGGAGTGCTGTGATAATTTCATCTGAACTGGGCCACTGAGTCATTCTGTTGCTTGACTTCCCATCCCTGTTTCACAAAATTGGGGAAAAAAATTTCTGTAGGTTTTTTTTTCTCTGCAGCCCTGGCCAATTCTGGCCCATTATTAAACTAGAACTTTATTTTGCTGATAATTCTCTCCTCATTCTGTTTTCTTTTTGAGGCACCTAGAAATGGCATTCCAAGCCCCATTACATAATTTCTTTCCAACATTTGGTTGGGTTGGGAAGAATAAAACACATTTATAAAAAAATAATCCTCCCAAGGGAATTTTCAAAAGCAGTAGGGGCATCTGAAAGTGAAATCTGCTCAGCTCCTCTTATTTACTATATATTCATCAGAGTGATGTCCCATCTTTCACTCAGGAGCAAAAAGCAGCATACATAATACTCTCTTCTCCTATTTTTCCCCACAAAAACCCTTTGAGGTAGGTGGGGCTAAAAGGAAAGCTATCTATGTAGCTTTTGTGTCTGAGGGTGAACTAGAACCTGGGCCTCCGCCTCTAATTCAACACCTTAACCATATCACACAGGCTGTCTTATGTCCTTGAGCAGTTTTAATATTTCACATGCCTGTGCGCGCGCACACACACACACACACATACACGTTAATGTTTAGTTTAATTCTCAGTGGAGAATTAAGATAATTTATTTTCTGAAATGTTACAGAGAATTATGTTTCATCTTGTTCTTCATAAATGAAACAGCTGTATTGAGTTGTCCACAATAGTCAGCTAAAAATTAACACATACAACCAAGACCAGTAGGGTCAAAGGACATGCAAAACATCCTATGCCCATATTTTATCATTCTAAAAAAGATTAATGTCTATAAATCTTTACTCCTAAACAGGTTACGTAGCTCATGAATTTATTTTAGACACCCGGCCTTTTAAGAAAACTGCAAATATTGAAGCTGTGGATGTTGCTAAGCGGCTTCAGGATTATGGTGAGATTTTTTCTTCTTAACCTCTTCTTTGAGTGCTACATATTTCACAAATAGCAGAGATGTGATTTTTTAATGCTGCTGCAAAGTGTGATGACATGGTGAGGGGAGAAAGCTGCTGATGGTTTTCTTTACATCAAGAGAGAAAGAGTAGATGGTATAGGACAGTGATGGCGAACTTTTTGGGCTTGGCATGTCAAAAATTTGGAAAATGCCTAACTTGACTCTGCTGGCGTGCCACCCCCACCCCCAAACAAAAGAGAAACAATTCTTTACATACCCATTTATTTTTTAAAAATACAATCCAATTGTGGGTGGCCAAAAGGGCAGAGATGGTGGGGGGGGGGAGATAGGTGGGGGGGGAGTCACAATGCCTTTTGTTCAGTTTCTTTAGTAACTCAGACAGGGAGAATAGTTGTTGTCAGGTGGTGAATGCTGGTGTGTAACTCAGATTGTCATGGTGTGTCACTTTTGACATACGTGTCATAGATTCACCATCACTGGTATAGGATACAAATGGCTTTAATCAAAATCCAGAAATGCATGTATTTATGTTGTCTTCCTAAAAGCTGATTAGATCCAAGGTTGACTCTAGAGTGGGTAGATGTGAAAAGGTGAAAGGTCTCCTGTGCAAGCACTGAGTCATGTCTGACCCTTTGGGGGGACGCTGCTTTTGAGATGTTTTCTTGGCAGACTGTAGAGCAGGGTGGTCTGCCATTGCCCTCCCCAGCCGCCACCTTCCCCAGCAAGTCGGGCACTCATTTTACCAACCTTGGAAGGATGGAAGGCTGAGTCAACCTGAGCCGGCTACCCGAGAATCCAGCTTCTGCTGGGATCAAACTCGGGTTGTGGGGAGAGTTTCAGTTGCAATGCTGCCCCCTACCACTCTGCGCCACATGAGGGAAGAGAGTGGGTAGACGGTTGGGATGTTTTCTAGCTATTGAGGTCTATTACTCTAAACATCAGGTGAACGATTAGAATTCATGTTTCCTAGGATTCCATGCTCCAACCATGTCCTGGCCAGTAACAGGAACCCTCATGATAGAACCGACCGAGTCTGAAGACAAAGCAGAACTAGACAGGTTTTGTGATGCCATGATCAGTATTCGACAAGAAATAGCCGATATAGAAGAAGGAAGAATGGATCCTAGAGTTAACCCTTTAAAGGTAGGCTCAAGGAGGTTTTATTTTTGCTTTGCATGACTTCTGGCAGTTTCTCCTTGTTCCCAATTGAAAGAGTTTGACATAAACTCTTGGATGAGGCCTCTCTTGCTTTTGTGGGTTCTAAACCAAATTTCTTTGACTTAGATGGCCCCACACACCTTGACCTGCCTGGCTGCACCCACCTGGGATCGCCCATATTCTAGGGAAGTGGCTGCTTTTCCACTAGTAAGTAATGAGTTACCATTTCATAAACATATTTTGAGCAATTACTTTATTAGAAATGTTCTGGTCAGTTTTAAAACAAAGCCAACAAGCTCTTTCATCAGATGTGCCAAAAAACCCTCTAGCAGGTGTTTGGGAACCAGATAAGACTTCATGCTTACCTTACTGCTTTCAAAGAGTTTTCCCTGGAGCTGCCCTAGAGGAGGAAGATTTTATTTCTGTCTTTTGCAACTTCCATCCTGATCAGGTTTAACACTACATGCACTAGAAGATACCTGCGTGAAAAAATGCAAAGATGCCTTTCTTGTGTTGAATATGGCAGAGAATCTATACATGGAATGTTTCTGAGCCAGAAAAAGTCAGCAGAGCATAATAGATTTCACTTAAAGGAATATAAAAAAAAAAGTAACATAGCTTATATTTTATGTTTGAGTCTGCTCTACTGTGGCTCAAACTGCTGACATCCCTATTCTGAAGTGATGCTCCTATTCATACTGGGAAGATGAAATACTTACTAAAGCATTCTTACTAAAGTATTACTCAAGTATTCTTGAGTGGGCTTAAAAAAGAGAAACATAAAACTAATTCTGTAATTTTCAGCAGTCTCAGATTTTTTTCTCAAAAAGCTAGCCCTCCTAACTGGCTTTTGACCAACTGCTTTGGAAACTAGCAAGTTCAAAAGCAGTTTGCTTTGCACTGAAAAGGGGATATTGGATGAAAAGGATTTTGTTGCCGCCAGAAGAAGTGAAATCAAATAAAGAACTAATCTCTGCTGTTTTGTTTTGATCTGGCTTTGGATTATTCACGTTTCAGTTCCTACAAGAATGTAATAAAACTGTTGTACAGTTGCAGAACTCAAACAGCCCGTGGGGCAGGGGGTGGGGGGTTAGAAGGTGGAAATAGAAGTGGGAAACCTATAGGTGGCTAATCACTCCCATCACTTCTACCCTTCAGTACTTCTGAAAGAGCCCTATTGAAATTCAGCAGCAAAATGGTCATTTCACTAGTGCAGTTTGGGATCATTTGTGGTGATGTGTGAAGGTGCAGATTGGAAGTTTGTCTTGCAGAGGTTTCTCACTTTCATTTTCACCCTTATTTTTGAGGACAACAAAAATTGTGCCGCTGAATTTCAGTGGCAGAATTTTTGGTGCTGGGGTGTATTACGAAGTGCAGGTTACCCAGCCTGTCTTTAAAGTAACAAATAGAACAACTTGACATCTCTCCTGGCCTGGTAGTTCAAAGAATTTCAAAAAGTTGCTTTGGAGAAAAGGAGGAGTCCCTGGAGCATCTTTCCAAATCATGTAGGGCTTTATAATCAATATCTTGCCTTCAAAGTTTTCCTTTCCTTAATGTATTTCACTGCCAGCAGTGCATCTGTTTTTTGATGTACATAAGCATACTGTAATTACTAATTCTGTAGTTTAAATGTTGTACTAGATAGCTTTTCTAAATATTCCTTCCTCTTCTTTAGCTATTTGTGAAACCTGAAAATAAGTTCTGGCCTACCATTGCCAGAATTGATGACATCTATGGGGATCAGCATCTTATTTGTACCTGCCCACCAATGGAGGTCTATGAATCTCCTTTTGCTGAACAGAAGAGAGCATCATCTTAGGACCAGCTTCCTTCTACCTTTGAATTACCTTTCAGATCACTGGGCTCAGCTTTTCTTGCTGTATTTCTAGCAGTCCGTGAAGACAGATGAGATCTTCGGCCCAGTGAGCAAACTTTATATACAGTGTATATTTTTGAAAACTCCATGCTGTTAATTAAATTTCTGTGCAGCTATTTGTAAATATACTTTTAAGTGGCAACTGATTTGATACAGTGCCTCAGTTTCCATACCAATCCATGCTAAAGTGGCCTTGATTAAGCCCCTCTGTTCTCTTCAGAATCAGGGCTGCTTTTCTGTAATTAATAATAAGCATGGAACTGTATGAACAAAAGCAATACACTGTTTAAACAGTGCCACAACTATGCATCTGCTCCCCAAAATGCTGTGATACAGAATTAATCCCAATTTCTTTTGGAGATAGTTTTATAACGTATTTGTTTTGGACTTGAGCTGTTAGTACAATGGAGTTACTATTTGTTTTGTAGGAAATGAAGTCATGGACAACCATGAACACAGTTTGATATGGTCGAATGCAGTTTTTTTTTTAAAAAAAAATAGTACGTACCACACTCTGTTAGATTATGGTAATGCATCTTTGTTGTTTATAATTACACATCCTAGAACTGATGTTTTTTAAATTTTCTCCTGTTAATATTCCAATAAAAACCAGCTGATTTAACAGTTTTTGAAATCTGATTTCAATCTGTTTAGCAAAAAATAGGTCACCTTCTTCAGAATATGGCCTCTAATGTTAGCCAAGTAGGCATAGGACACTTGCTCAAGGGCATTTGTGATCTCACACCCCCTCCCCTAAGTGAGGCACCTTAAGAGGCTTTGCAAGGGCTGAAATGATTATACTTGTGAGAACAAAAGACTGCCTCCAGGGATGCTAGCATTAAGTTTTCTAATACTTTTTTTGTCCTAATACTGATTTTTAAAGGGCACATTATTTGTCAAAAGAGAAAACCCTGTTCCCTTTTAGGTTAATCATTATGAAATTTAATCAGTCAGCCATTTTCTGTAAAGCTGGCTCAACACACTGAGTGAAAGAGCTGTAGCTTGTGGCTAATTCCCGATTTCTTTGCTGTAACTCTGTAGACTGACTTAAGGCATAAACAACAAAAATGTTTTTTTTTTCAAGGCTCTGTTGACATTGTTTAAGGCAGAAATAATGAAAGACACACACACACACACACACACACACACACCCCTATGTGGGTCAGACACACTTCTTGAAATATGACTTCCTGTAAAACTTGGCATGGTGTAGTCTGATATGGGATTGTTGGGAAACAGTGCTATCACAGCAGTCACGAGTGTAATCAATTACAATATGCTACAGCAATTAAATGCAAGTGCAACAATCTGAATTTATTCTTTGAAATTAAAGGATGAGACTACATCCTTTTACAGCACACATCAAAAACACGTAACTTTTTAAAGCTACTATCTCACATTAAACAAAGAGATGCCCGCAATTGTCAAAAGAGAATTCCAACTTGAAGACATTGATGGCCAGCTGGCCACTATGAAAACTGCCTCAACAGCTGCCTAAAAAGAACCACAAAACACCAATTTAGTCTGCCGCTTACCATCTCCAGTTCGAGAAGTTTGCAGGGATAGGAAATGAATGATAAAGTGCCTCCCATGTATGGTGATTAGAATCCAAGCAATTACTTTTTTTATGGGGAAAAAGTCTGCATCTAATGCTCCAGTAGGCCCTGAGGCTAATTTTACAGCAACTGAACTTTGGATAAACTCCATGTAACTCAGCAGGCATTACTCTGAAACAGAGCAAACTGTTCTGATGTACCAGAAAAATGATCAACATTTTATTAGTAGCATTTGGCTTTTCTTCTGGCTAGTTTTAGCACAGGCTAGCTAGCTTATGCAAGCATATAGAGACACTGTACATTCTGAAATGGTGAGGTCTTGCATAAGCCAAAAAAGAGACGGTGTTTTGTTTTTGTGCAGGGTGGTGCACAAAGGCAGTCGTTGTGATTTCTAGCCATGACTTATCGCAGGAATCAGAAAAAGGCGATCGCCATCTCCATAAAATTGTTCAGTATTTTTAAAATGCTGAAATCTTGCATGAAAACACCATTTATTTCTGCCTCACCCAAAGGTTCACAGATTTCCAACCACCTCAAAGGGGGTTATCAAAATTCCAGAAAATTTGGCAGTTTTTAATTTGTGCTAGGAGGCAAGGGAATACTTGGGTCATTGTACAAGTTTGTTGAGTCCTGATAGATGGCTAAAGCAAACCAGAACACTATAGCTTGTTCAAAAAGTCATTATTTAGCATGATGTAGGAAATTGGCCACTGAATATTTATTCTCATATCCTCCCTAATTATTAAAATTAACTTTGGTCTGGTTTATGCTAACTTATAGTTCAATCTTATGTGTCCAGGGCGTAAGCCTTTGCGTAAGTGCAAAGATAGCACTTGTGATTAACTATCTTTACGAAATAAGGATCATTGACCAGTTTGACACTGGCTTTCTAGATAAGAGTTGGGTAACAGTGATCCGTTCAATATCATTCCTCTAATTTCCATTATCTCTCATCATTATGGTCAACTGGTAAGAGAAATGGGGCCCAGGATCCAGAATTAGGCAGGCTAGAGGTTCCCTGGGCATGCAGTAGAAGATAGTTAACACTTTGTCTAGGCTGAAGATAAGTTGACTAACCATGACTGAACGCCCAAATGAAAGCTTTTCATCTCAAGGTTGTCTCATCACGGAAGGAAACAGATGAGCTTGGGAAGCTGCCATTGCTGCCAGAGTAGCTAAAACATTTATGAACTTAGGGTTATGTGTCAATGAAACCTTTGCTTTCTTATCTTGCTTTGGCCACAACTTACTGAAGTTGTGTCTTATGTCTAAAAAAGACCGCTGGCTGACCTAGCAAAATCATTATTTAATCTATGCATCCAAGGAGGAAACAGAAAAGTTCTTTCAATTTTTATCTAACTAGATTCCTAGTACTATCACACTTGAAAAACTCTGGTTCATTTAAACTGTGAATAATTCAAATAAGTCGTGATCAACTGTAACTTCGTTATCCTGGCTGATTGACTCAGTACAGTGTAAACCAGTCTGAGTTCAGATACTGGCCCGGTTCATCCATAATGAAAGCCATTATATCATTTATTTTTTACTTAGTGTTACATGTAAACTAGGTCACTATGGCTTTAGCCTGTTAAGTTAAAAATTCTGGCTTAGTGTTATACGTGAATTCAACACTCATTATTTTAAAGCATCCTGTTTTGATTTTAATTTCTTTCCGCTAAAGGAAAAATGGGGATGTAAGCTCAAACTCGTTAAATAATGCTAATCCAAGGTTCAGTATCATACCTGAAACAGACTGTATGTTAAAATAGTATGCAAGTACTCAGTGTTATCTGTTCTGATAGGAGTAGTTATTTGCTAACTATAATCAAAAGCTGATATGAAAATGTAAACTCCTCAGAATGGAAGTCTTATAAAAAAGTATTTTAAAATATATAACTCTGCAAGGCAAATGCCAAAAAGACTAATGTAAACTTCAGGTTTACTTGTCCCGCTTATCAAAATTTCAAATGGAATTTTATGTAATATATAAAAACACTATTTTAGGAAATTACTGTCATGTTATGGGTGTAAAATGCAAACAATCAACACTTTATGAATCATAAAATATTTAATAAGTATATTCAGGGGTGGGGAATATACTGTATATAAAATTTCAGATCACAATATGAAGCAATTTGAGCCCTCTCCAAGCTAGCACTGCTTTCAATGCTGTATAAGATGTATTGCCACTAATACAAGACCTACTAAAAGCAAACAGTTTTACCTAATACAAAAGTGGCTTGTTTTATATGAAATAGTTTTTACACAACCAGAGTGTCTTGAATACCCTCTTTAAGTGCAAAAAACACAAATCACTTTACATTAACAGCAACAATGCATTCATATTGTTCTCGGTCCTTAGTAGTCAACTTGCCGAAGATACGAGAGCACAATAACGCTCACAAAAATAGACTAAAAGCTTGTTCTTGCAAAAGGAGTAAGAAAGACAGCAGGAGAGGAAACACAATAAAGAATTATGCACAACACAGAATTTGATGTTCTGCAATAAAACTGGCTTTTTAAGTGCTGTTTTCTTGTTGTAAAATCAAATTGCACGGACCAGGCAAAACTAATGTTCAGGAGGCAGTGTGTAGCTAAACTTCATGTGATGTGTTCTTAAACTTCCCCCAAAATTGTTTTCTCCATCTGAGGTAGTCACAAAAACAACTGAAGCACCTGCTACTGCTGTGGCAAGAGCCAAGGAAGCTTCTATTCCTGCGTACAAACTAATGGTCATCTGTTCAAAACTACCTTTGTGGAAAGGAAGCTGTGAATTTGAAGTTCTTACTACACAAAAGATTGCTAAATGGGAAAGAGGGTTGAGTTAGCGGCTTCACAATGTGACAGTAATATGAATTCCCTCAAGCTGGCTGGTCCACTGTTGGAGTTTTCCTAGATTGTTCGTTTTTTTACTGTTTATTCAGTCATTTGGAGAAGAAGGTTAGGAATACATATCATCGTCCTTTGCTATAACCAGGGAAGAACTGGTCAAGTAGTGTCTGCAGTATCTTGTTGGGAACCATGGTATAGCCCTTTCCAAGGTCATGTCGGCAAGCAGGACAGGTGAAGACTTCTGCTCTGAAAGAGCGCTGTAAACAGCTCTAAAGTCATGAGAAACAAATATATGTTAAAATACAGGTCACAACATAGATACATCACTTAGAGGCTAGATGCATTAGGGATGTGCAAAATATTCTGTGCTTGAAATACACAGTTCTGGGCCAGTCCTGGGCAGGCTGTGTCTGGACCCAGAACACTTTTGGTCAGCTGGGCAGAGTGGGAAAAAGGGAAGGTCAAAGAGGAGACAGTGTGCAGGTTGTGGTAACAGCTAACGTGCGGTAAAGGGAAGTATAATATCACAAGTTATAATTCCAAATTTGAAGAGATCTCTATTTATCATTTACAAAATTAGGAGTACTAATGCAGACTATCATATGCCCCTTCACATGTTGACTTGCAATTCCTAGTCTTCCTCATCAATGACACTGCTGGCTGGGCCTGATGGGAGTTGGAATCCAACATCTGGGGGGGGCAAAGGTCATCTCTCCAGTATTCTAGTATCTGATGAAAGCAGATATGGGTGGGTTAGGCTAGACTTGACAGGAAATTGAAGAGCATTCAGAGGCTTCAGCTGGTACAAAATGCGGCTGCCCAGGTTGTAAGTGGTGTCAGCTACTCAGCACAGGTAACATCTCTGCTTCAGGAGCTGCACTGGTTGCTGGTATGTTTCCAGGTGCAATTCAAGGGGCTGGTTGTCACCTTCAACGCGCTTCATGGCTTGGGACTGGGTCACCCAAGGGACCGTCTTTTCCCAGTTGTTTCTACCTGTCCAATCTGGTCTGGCAGGATGGGCATGCTCCAGGCCCCGTCAGCCAAGAAATGTCAGCTGCAGGGACCAGGAAGTGTGCCTTTTCTGCTGTGGTGCCTGCCCTCTGGAACATCCTCCCTCCAGATATCAGGATGGCCCCAACCCTGTTGGCTTTCCAGAAGGCCCTGAAAACCTGGCTTTGTGTCCGGGCCTGGGGCCCTGAGTGTGGGAAGGGCCCCGTTTCATGGTTATGTTAACACCATGGCTTTTAGATCGCTCCACTGTATTTGTATTTATTTTTAATTTTTAATTTTTGTTATTGTTTTTGTTTTATATCACAACTGTTTTTACTGTTGTTAGCCACCCAGAGTCACTAGTTTGATGGGCGGCAATATTAATTAATTAAATTGTCCCATTATATGTAAATGAATGACAGAAAGCTTTGCACTTTTATGATCCACCCTCTATTTCATCCTCTTAGTATATGAAAAGATCAGAAACAGCCCTCCTGATCAGCAGTTTTGAATTAACCATGGTGTCTAATAATGTGAACAGAATGTGAGAATACAGTGTTCAGTAACTGTGGAGTGACTGGTCTAGTGGTTAAGGCACCAGGATAGAAACCAAGAGACTTTAAGTTCCAGTCTCGCCTTAGGCACGAAGCCAGCTCGGTGACCTTGGGCCAGTCACCTCTGTCAGCCCAACTCACCTCACAGGGTTGTTGTTGTGGGGAAAATAGGAGGAGGAAGGAGTATTAGGTATGTTCACTGCCTTGAGTTATTTGTAAAAATAATAAAGACGGGATAAAAAAATAAAAATAAATATTTCATGCTTAGACTTCTGCTTGTGCAACAGGAGTTTGCCTAGATCTTCTTCTTTCTCCACCCCCAGTATGCTCTGAAAGGCCCCCTGGCACTCTGGGAAAGGGGGAGAGAAAATCAGTCCACCGTCAACATCTCCTCTAGTGATGGATGGACATAATTTGATACAATTAAGAGCTTAAACAATTTTTTTTCAAAGCCAAGACACAATAGAAAGCTGTAATTAATTTCAACCAGAGTTCCCAACCCAATCTCCTCCATAAATGTTGGACTTCAAGTTCCTACGCTTATGGTTTCCAAGTACAGTTTCCTATAGGTTGTGCTTTTGCTGTTTTGTTTTGATTTCTGTTTTCTTCTGGATATGATCTGTTTCTCAACTTTTATTATTCTTGCTTTTAAAGTGTAAGCTGCCCTGAGTCATTTGGTGTCGGGCAGCTTCTAAAATAAACAAACTAATAGGTGAACCCAATGCTCATTCCCACTCTATGAACCAACATGAACTGTAAAAATAATCCAAGGTGAATAATCTGGCAATCACCAGAGATGATGGATATGTATCCTGTAAAGGCTCAAAAGAACTTTATTTTTTCATGTATATAATAATTCAGCACAAATTTTGATTAGACACAAATGCTAATATCAGGGAATAAGTAAATCTCCTCCCTTCAGGATTTGGAAGAGTTTAACACACTGAACTGAACATCATCTTCAAAAGTAGAAAGGGTATATCCTGTTTTCATTCAAATAGTTCAAAAGATCATTTAGAAAATGTAATTATGATCTAAAATTATGCCAGAATTATTTTCTCTTGTTTCAGAAACTATATAAAAACGTCAGAGTTATAACAAAACCCGAAGTGTTATTTTGTAGCACTTAAAAATTAACCAATTCATTATAGCATAAGGTTTGATGCAATTGTCTTTGTCAAAAAGGATCTTGTATTACAAAATATTGTTAGGCTGTAGGGTGCCACAAGATTCTTCACTGTGGTTTGCTCCAATAGGCTGTAATAACCCTGAAAGTTATTACAATAAACAATGTCATGGAGATGACTGATCAATATACTGTGTGCATAATTTTACTGCTTGAACTAAATAATAACATTAATTAACATGAGACAACTAGTGACTTACTGGATATACTCACTGTAACAGTAGAGAGAAGTTTTCTTTCTCCTTGATAAATTAGATTTTAAAATGTAAGTTGATTTGTTTTACAAGTTTTTCAACTTATGTAGGACAATGTGAAAATGATCCATGAGATACTTACTTTACAGACATTGTGCAGGCACTCTGTGGTCACCGGCTGGTAAACCAGCTCCTGGCAGCAAACACACATAAAGGATTGTTCCAGTTTCTTCAAAAAATTCTAGGACAGGACAAGGGAAAAATAATTAAGTCAAATGCTGAAGCGTTCATGATCTTTTCATAAAACAGCATTGTTTCTATATCAACCCAATCTTCACTTGTAATATAAAATACACTTGTAATGTAATATCTGAAATATGCCTTCTATTTTCATAAATATGCTACATATTAGCCAGATTGTGCCTTTACTCTGTGCAGCGCCTCATGCCCTCTGGTTGGTCTGGGAACTTACATTGCAGGCAGAACAAAGTCCTTGTTGTTCCAGTGAAAATCCAGTTGCATGACATTAAAAGGAAACAATGCAGAATATTGGTTAAAACACAAAACGTACCGGTCCTTCCTTAAGGAATTTAAGAACTTCATCCCATAGTTTCTGGTTCGGAGAGTCCTCCTGTATCAACCATCGTTGTTGCTGTGTTAGCTGAAAAGCTTCTCCTTTCCCTCCATCACTCATCTTCATGGTTTTGGCTGGGTTTGTAGGTTGCTTTATACTGTCTGGAAAAAATGTTATCAAACTACAATCATACATTTCCACTGGCTTCTTAGTCTAGCTAGATATCCTACAGGAACAGGCTTACTGATTAAATTACAAAAACTTCACATTTTACCAGAAAATTGAAAACAACACAAAAACAATCTTAAATTAGAAACTTTCCAGAACATAAGTTGAGTATACAAGTTTTATTCTTCATGTTTCTTAATACTCTGAATACATTATGTTCTGAAAATATATCCACCTTACTTCTTCTAAGGACAAACTAATGGATAGTAAGCATACTGATATTTGCAAAGATAGTTCTAACACAACTAGTGGTTTACAGAAACTGTTTTTCTTTTTAAGATACTTTCACAGAAAAAGTCAAGTTTTCCTTTTTATATGGGAGAGGTTTCAAGTAACTCCCCACAAAAAAACAGTATAATGCTTGACTCAAGTCTTAAATATTGAAAACAAACTTGTTCTTAAAATGTATTACTGCAGCAGCACCATCCATCCATAAGGGAAGCACTGGGATCTCTGAGAGAATTTTAAGGTTTGCAGAAGTAGAAAAAAATATCAGACAGGGAATTGCAAGCAGGCCAGTGAGGAACAACTGTGGTCCATGTGCACAGAATGCCAACTCATTGGAAAATTCAGACTGAGGGACCAGAGTAGAGTATCTTAAAAGAGACTATGGTAGCAAATTGAAGAGGATCCCTTCATATGGCAATAAATTATTAGCAAGCTAAAAGCAAACTTTTTTTTACAGTATTAATGGCTGGCTGGGGAATTCTGGGAGTTGAAGTCCATGCATCTTAAAGCTGCCAAGGTTGAGAAGCACTGAACTACACAGTAATGGCCAATAGTAGCCTATAGCCAACTGCTTTTTAAAAGTCCCAAAAACTGCACTGTCGAATTCTGGCAGAAAATACAGGAAACTAAAGGATAATTTCTCACCATTCTTGGTACTAAACAACCATAAACATTTTGAAGCACCCTGAAGACATGGCTCTTCGCCCAGGCCTTTGGCGAGGACAACTGACGCCCCTTTTCTTCCTTTTCTTTGTTCCTATCTGGGGTTTTTTCTGCCATCTCTGTTCCTTTGTTTTGTTTTGTATTGTTACTTGTTTTTAAATGTTTTTAACCATCTGTAAACAACCCAGAGTTGCTGGGAGTTGGGCGGCATATAAATTTAATAAATTATTATTATTATCATCATCATCATCATTATTACAAACAGATATGTAAGCATTCATTTAGTATAACCTATCCAAAGAAGTATCCTAAAACAATTTAAGCTTAGAGAACTCTATTTATTTATTTTATTTCCAATAACTTAAAATTACCCAAACTGTCTGAAAACACACCGCTCCCCACTCTAAAATTCAAGAGCCCTCATTTAGTTGACAGAGGTTATGCAAAAACTAGTGCTATGGGTCTTTGGATGATGTTATAAGGGTAAATCTAATGGCTAATACATATGGAAGAGAGGGCATACCTAGCATGACTGATACTTTTGTCAATGACCTGGCCAATGGCTGGCATAAAGACTCCTAAATGTCTTCTCTCTGAAGGTACTCATTCAGCCCTACAGTTCAGGAGCTAGTTGGGAATGAAGAAGCGATGGAACAATAGATAAACCACAGGCGGAAGATGACTCAGAAGAGATCCAACTGAATACAAGAAAGAATCAATATGAAAAGGCTAACTTCTCAAAGCTGACAGACACATTAGATGTTTTAGGGGACCCAGAGAAATTATGTTTCAGTATGGGTTGGAATACCTTCTATATCTGACAACTGATGGATTTAAGTAACTAGACATACCATCATTTATTGGTCTTTTCTGATTTCCATTGCTCTGTTCCATTGGCTCCTGTTTCATAGGCTGCTTTTTTACTTTATCTTTCTTTTCTTTATTTGCCATAGCTTCCCAATAGCCTTCTGGGTACTACAACATAAGAGCATCACATCTGAGAAGTATTTTAAGCAATGCTTGCATAAAAACAAGAGCATCTGGAATGACAGTATTTCCATATGATCCAATTCATCTCACAAGGTGGTTGTTGGGGGAAAATAGGAGGAGGAAGCAGTATTTGGTATGTTCACTGCCTTGAGTTATTTATAAAAATAATAAAGGTGGGATAGAAAATAAATTATATCAAAGAGAACTCCAGATCTGGAGGGGTAGCAAAAAAATCTGTAGTCTGAGTCAACTGATTCATAAAATCCCATTATTCCTTTGAAGCACAAAATGAACCCTGAGCCTTCATTTCTATCTTTACAACAAAAAATTGGCTGAAATTACTAGGTTTGCCTCCTTGGTAAGGAATCAAGGGCTGTTTCCATTTTTCTGTATTTTATCAACTGACCTAGGAATCCAAATGTTAACAAGTGAAGTAAGTAGTAGATTACCCACTTGAACACATTTTACATTGGTGGTGGTTTATGTTTGAAGGCTAGTAAGTCACATCTGAGACTCCCAATCTTCTGAAGGACTAAGCACGCATATCCAAAAGCTTTCTGTCCGTTCATTGCCAGGGAGGGCAGTTAAGGATAAGGATGGGAGCAGGAATCTCCTGGGGTAAACTGTTCATTCCCCCATAAAAACCATCCCAAAACATGAAAAAGGGGCCTCAACTGCACTTCCAAAATTCAGCCATTCGGTTGCTGAATTTCAATCATAATTTAAAAATTCTGGGGAGGGGGCATGGATGTAGTGCCATGTGTAGCCTATAGGTCGTTCACCTCTGATCTACATGAAATGAAGTATGGAGTTCTGAAATTTGAAGGTTATGGAGAAAATATAATCCAAGTCATCTGACATCTTTAAAACAAATCTTAAGAAAACCTTAAAAGAGAGCTTCAGCTGAGCATTGACTAGCTTATCTGTTTCAGTAAAATGTAAGAACTGTGGTAACTTTAAGTTCTAACCTGTAAACTCAGGCCCAATTTCTTCGACCGTTCAATTCCCTCTGTAGTCCAAGGTGCAGGTTCAGCATCATCTCTTCTCAGAAGATAGCGCCAAACTAAAAATCCACATTTTCCAATTTCTGGCCAATATTTCACCACCTGAATTATAAAGTTGCTTTTATATGTATCTTCTATAGTCTAGCTGCTTAAATCAACTTTAACAATCCATTCAAACATTTTTATCTAAAAAGTTTAACCTAAGAAGGGAATCATAAAATATTTTCTAATGTTAACTATACAAAATGTTTTTTTAGAAATCAAGTACATTAAGTAAAATAATAGTCAGTCATAGGACAGACAAAATAGAAATAAGATTCTTTAGAATGCCACACTAAAGCATGAATGAATTTATTGGTCTGTGATTTTCCTCTTTGCTTAGTTGTCCACTCAAGGTGGCTAATAAAATTAAAATGCAGAACACAAAAGAGAAAATTAACTGATAATCAACTATTAAAAACTTGGAGTTGCATCTTGAATGCTCTTCTAAGGCTCAGAGAATAAGAGCCGAACCAACTCCAAAAGAATACATCCCATGATATGAGTGTGGTACAGAAGAAGGGCCTCTGAAAATGGGGGCACACCCCAAAAGGCTTCTTCTGCAAATCATAATGTCCCCACAGGCTTGTTACAGAAGAGGCAGCCCATTATCAAACTTCAGTGTTTGTCAAGGGAACCAACTGTTTCCTTGATGGCAAGCAGTAGTAGAATGGATGTTATTTATTTATTTATCAAATTTTGTCACCGCCCATCTTCCCCCAAAAGAGGGACTTAGCATACTGATGGCATGAAACAACGTTCCAGCTGTTTCATGTAGATACTGAACAGCATGAGGGACAAGTTGGAGTCTCATGGGATGCTATAGATCAAGTTAGTGTCAAACAGAAGTGCCCCAGCAAAAGACCTCAAACTACTGCAAAACAGATAGCCTAGAAAAATTAGGAGGGTCACTCATCCTATCCATTTTCCAGCATAGGAAATCCACCAAGGCAGTTTCAGTCCCATATTTTAGCCAAAAGTTAAGATTAAAAGATCTGAAAGAGTAATAAAGTATTTGCCTGGAACCAATGTCCACAACTTATTCAGAAAAACTCTCTAGAAAGATACTATGGTCAACTATAGCTGAAAGATCCCAGAAAATTAACTGGGACATATTTTCCTAATCTCCTTCTGGGCAGAAGTCATAGAAAAAGCTAGGTAGTTGTAATGCTAAAACCAGATCTAAATCCCAACTGAAGTGGATTTTGGATCTATTTCATCCCAGCACATCTAAATATAAGAACTTCTTTATATATACATTAGTTCTAGGAAAAAAAATGTATGCTATCTGAAAAGCAACTTACATACAAAGGCAAGTTGATGTACTGATCTCAATTTATCTATCTTGCTTCTGATCATCTGCACTGTGTTGTAGTAGACTTCCTAAGCAATGGGTATTGCAAAGATGAAAGATCTTAAACTCAATATTGACTGTCTGCAACAAGTAACCTTTGATATTCAGACTGTTTCTCTAAAAAGTATATATTAATTTATACTGGTACATGGCAGATTTAAAATTTTTTATTGTAAATTAAGCTAAATAATAGAGAACTTTAGAGAGCTTTTTTACGGAAATCATCAAAAAGATATGAAGAACTGACAACTCTATTTCTTATGCTATAAACAGAAATCTAGTTTTTTTTTTAAGAATATGCATATATTATTAATATGCATTCTATTTGTCAATTCATTCTCTCCCTCCCTCACTTCAGATACATTGTGCAAAAGCTGAAAAAACAGACAACTAATACAATAGTGAATATTACAATAAATTGATTATTGATCCTAAATGAACATATTTTTCTACAGAAAGAGTTGAATCCAAAATTGCATGAACAGAAAGCTGTGTGCACAATGGGCTTTCTTTAAAGCTTCTCTGATAGATCAGAGGGGCACTAAACAGCTCTAACTGTGTCAGGAGGAACATCCAGAAATCACAAAAAATTATACACAGGCTCTTTTTCTCCTCATGCTACGTGGCATGCTTCTACATGATTTTCAGCAATTCCCAGACTACCCCAAATCTCTGGGAAGATTTTTCAGGGGGGAAGTGGATCATTATGTTTTTCAGTAAAACAAAAGGTACTTAGTTATTAATATTTTCCAGCGTTAGCACAAACATAGCAGAACAACATTTACCTTGTATATACCATCATATCTATTGCCTTCCTCTGGAGCGTATTTGCTGATCCTTCGACCTTTTGAACTGCGAACAACTCTAACTGGTTTTCCAGCTCTCCAATTTTTAGACTCAGCTCCATTTTTGTCATCCAGTGGGGCATCACAATTTAGAGCCAGGGCCCTGCAAAGTATTTTCTTAAAGGTCTTCACATAACAGAATGTTTCTTAAAGTACCAGAGCATCAGTGAGGATTATCATGACATACCAAACTATTGCAATTTGATGCTCCACAGTCAGCAGAGCATACAGTAGGCTGGTCAAGCCTAAAATCACTACTGACTCAACTAGTTTGTTCCTATAGAAAAAGTAGTGCCTAATCTCAAGCCTGAACATATCCTCCTTTTCTTCCTTCACAGAAGCCAGAGTGCTGCATTCAGGCAGTCATAGCCTCAGCCTCCAGATGCAAGTGTCCCACAATTGGAAGGGCTCATAAATTCACTGTGAGTCACCCATTAAAACTAAACATTAAAGAGATCCATTTACTCTTGCTTTCTCCACTGCCCCCCTCCCCCACTCATTCTGCTTTATCCTCTCACCAACAAGATAATGAGAAGTGGAAATATTGTTTTCCTCTGAAGGAAAAGTTGCAGACCAGCTCTGCCTAGCATCTTGATTTCCCAGAGCACTTTAATTTTCCAGGGGGCCTCTAACTTGCCTTAGTAATCTATAAGGTGCAACAGATTTAAGATGACTACCTATTTGGAAGTGGACAGTTTCACATTAAAAGAATGAATGTTTGCTCCTTAAAAGCAAATAGGAAAATATTTTCAAAGAGGTACCTGTTCATGTGTGTTAGAGTTTGATCAAATGAATGTTCCCCAATTCTTTTATTGCCAGAAAGATCTCTTCCACCACTCCCAGTGTAAGTAAATTCATCACCTCGATCCTATATAAAAAAATAAATTCTCCTTTAAAATGTCAAATTATGATTGGGGATAGACAGGTCTCAAATATACAAATAGAAAATGAGTCCCACGCAATAACAGCTGTGCATATTCAAACACAACAATACTTGGGCTGCTGGTGCCACAGATATTTGGGGAGGTGTTGCTATGTGTGTGTGGTCACGTCCAAGTGTGTTTGCATATGAATGTGTCTGTTTATCTAAAAACACAAAAAGTATTGGCTTCAGTAGGCAGCTTTTTAGAAGAACCAAATATTTACAAACCATCCTAAGTGGGGCAAGAGGGGAACAGAATAGCAGATCTCCTGATATGCCACATTCTGAGCAAAAATGGAATGATTTTTCAACCCAGATCTTCACATTCACAGTCCTTCCCTCCATATCTGTTCTACTGTATATCCAGGACAGATTCGCATGCAGCAAATCTAAGTAAGTGGCAAACAGCTGGATCTAACAGCAACAGATTTCTACATACCTAGGCATACGGAATGCCTCTCCTAGGCCAAGTATCCTACCTACAATCTTCAGTGTTGTTAAAAGACTGGCAAAAAGTTCCCAGAACACCATTAACTGAGGGGAGGACATGGTTGCGCTCTTAAATTTTTTAGAATATAGATTAGGAAAAAGTTGTTGTTATACTTCATATATTTTAGCGTATTTGTATATTATCTCTTGTTAAAAAATCAGTTCAATAACATCGACTAGCAGTTTGCATTCTTAACAGTGTCCACTACTCCGGTTTTTGTGCATATGTGGGTGTCTGACTGGCTTTTTGTTTTGTTCCAATTCTTGTTGAAGTTGTACTGCATTATATACACATTGATATAATCACTTTTATTAATATCTTAGTACATTATCAGAGAATCCATTCAGAAGAAAGTTGAGTTTGAACAATTTAAAATAAATAAATAATGAACTGAAGGGCTTTGAGTGATTTTGGACCTCATAGTTATGCTGAAGTACTAACCTTTCTCTCCCTGGCTACAACACTTCCCCAAGGTGTAAATTATCACCTGTCTCCCCCCCCAGCCTCCAAAATTTACTGTAATGAGGCATTTAATGCTACTTAAAAGTTAACTGGTTCAAGGGCAGGTGAGGAGATTAATAAGTGAAGCAAGGATTAAATCTGGTTGGTAGCTACTATTTGATCTAAAGCATGGAGTGATTAACTTTTCAATGGCTAGAGGATTATTTGTTATTTGTTCTTGTGACTGGTGAAAGGCGAGAGTAATGATGTACAGCATAATTGAATGGGGGAAGAAGATTCTTCTGGGATTGTTTTGGAAAATAAAGGAAAATTACTCCAAGGCTTATGCACCTTCCTTTTTATCTGAAGTATACTACTGATTTTGGTATTAGCTATTTGGTAAAAATGCATTTTTACTTCCACATCATCTCAGTAATAACTAATTAGCATATAACTGCAAATGATACCAATAAACTAAAACAAACCTGAAGCAACAACATTGCTACTATACTGTTTGTATTAATCACAAAATTGTAGGCCTGAGGAAGTAGGGCAAAACTGTCATGAGTTCTGATGGTGAGGAGGGGGCCACTATCCAGGGGCAAAAACGCATGTGTAGTTTAGAGACTTTGAGCTGTCATTCAAAGAAACCCAGAACAGACCTGCCTTGACTTTTGGGGGTTTATCTGTCTGGGTTTTCCCATGCTTCTTCAGTATGGTAGGATTTTCTGTCTAGTATAGCAATAATAAAGCACTAGAGACTTCTTCCTCGTCTCGGCGTGGTTCTTGCTTAGTCAGGACAAAAACATATAAAAAGTAAATTATATCTTCTTGAGCTACTTAGTATGTGAACGTGAAATGTGGGCTATAAATAAAAAGAAGCATTAATTAAATATCAAAGCCTGCCAGTTAATGCCAGTTCACTGCTATCAAGAGTAATTGGCTGTAGCAGTTGATGATCTTGGCTTACACACTAAAAATCTATTAATGATTTATCTAGTAGATAGAAATGTTTTGTAACATTTCATATGCAACTTATGACAACCAAAATGCTATGAAGTATTCTAGTAAAATTATATGAACCGATTTTTTGGTTGCACCATTGACATACCATTTTTAAAGTTTGATTGCTAGATACATATCCCTCCTTTATTTTGTGCAACTCAAGGTGGCACAAATAATGCTCCCTCTTCCAATTTTCCTCACACAACAACCCTGCAAGGTACATTGGGCTGAGAGAATGTGATTGGCCCCAAATCACCCAGCTGGCTTCCTTTTAAAAAAATTCCCTTTATTTTTATAATTATTGCGTAAGAATTGTACAAAAGTCAGAAATCAAAAATAGAAATGCAAGGAGATAGAGTGTAATATAAAAAAACATTGTAAAAAGAAGTATTCAATAGCGCCTTTCCTACTTCCTTTAATTTTCCCTCCAAAACTACTACTTAGATATTCATACATTGCTTTAAACTTTTACAGTTATTGTTTGTATCTATTTTAATCGTTTTTTCCAGTTGTTTCTCTCTTTTCTTCAAAAACCATATTCTAAATGTCTTAGCTTGCCTTGCTATGTAATATGTTGTATGTAAGGGAGCCATTCCTGCTTGAACTTGGTTAGACTTTTGTTATGAATATATATAATCAATTTCTTCATTGGCACATATCCTCCTATTTTGGTCTCCCAATCTTGTATTGTCGGCATGGTTTCTGTTTTCCAATATTGTGCCAAATTGAGTCTTGCCGCCATCAGCATACAGTATATATCAATAAATGGTGATACCTGTTATGATCACGGATGGTGAGCAGGAGGGGGCCCCTATCCAGGGGGGAAAACGCATGCGTAGTTTAGAGGCTTTGAGCTGTCATTCAAAGAAACCCAGAACAGAACCGCCTTGAGTTTGGGGGCTTATATGTCTGGATTTTCCCACACTCCTTCAGTTTGGTAGGATTTTCTGTCTACTATAGCAGTTTAATAAACACTAGAGACATTCTCCTCATCTCAGCGTGGTCTTTGCTTAAGCCAGGACAATACCTTTCTGGAATAATTCCTAATAAAAATATTTGTGGTTTCAATTCAAATTTTATTTTCAAAATTCCCTTAATGTTTTGATGTATTTCTTTCCAGTACTTTTGAATTTTCTGCATGACTACTACATACAATGTTCCTTTTGTTCTTATAGCATTTCACCCAGCTGGCTTCCAGGCTTAAGAGAGAACTAGAATGTCCTGTCTCCCAGTTTCTAGTCCATCTCCTCAACCACTACACCAAACCAACTCATTATGAAGACATATAGAAAAGTAATGAAGTTTTTAGACAAAAATTTAACAAAGAAACGAAGAAATCAAACTTGAATAGTTTTTACACTCCTAAAATGAACACAATAGCAAATATTTGGCTGACGGGAACTACAATGGAAAATTAATTATAATGTAAGAAAATATAAATACAGAACAGCAATAATTCTAAAACTAATTAAAAAGGAAATACAATAATATTAAGCCATTAAATCTATTACTATAAAATAAGTGGGCCCCTATGTTTAGAAGTTTTAAAACTATGTATAAAGCAATAAGGATAAAATATAGTAAATGATAAGTAAGGTTATGCATAACCTATTGCTTCCCAAACCAGCTTTCAAACCTAGAGTAGATTGGAAGAATTTGTAAGAAAAAAGTCTGAGACAAAGGAAGAAGGCAAATCCTTAACATTAGTGAACAGCAAAGCAGCAGTATGTCCATATAAGTCATAAATAACACCATGCCTCCTTGTTTTAAAATTATGATACAGTTGTTCATTACTAGGTTTTTATAATCTGTTCCTGATGACTCCACTACTCAGCTAATTCAGATGGAGGCCTCGTCAAAAGACAATCAGGCTATGCACACTAAGTCCTGCGTATGTCAGCAAGATGTGGCGCAAGACTACAGCCTTAGCAAAAAAAAAACCCCTCTCTGGATTACAGTTGGTTAACAGACCTGAACGAGCAGCATACAAATATTGTACATATATTAAATAAATAATTATATATGGCATACAGTAAATAAATTTAAAATGACCGAAGATTAAGGGATTCTGTAATGAAATCTCCTTGCAAGTAAAAAAAAATCAGTGCTAAGTAATTTGTTGACTACTATTATAGAAATATGCCATACTAACCTGCTATAAATGTTGTTAAAGCTAAAAGAGCCAACAGAGTCAAAGGTTTCTCTTTGTTTCTCAGCCATACATGTATGATTTTGTTTGCATGGCCAGCATAACATACCCTGATCCTCACAGTTCACTCCAAGGTCATATCAATTCTTATATAACAGCTCCCACCAAAAGATATTCATGTCTTTACTGGAAAACTCTGGCAGTGGCAGCAGGTCACTAAGTGTTATTGGCAAAATATACATAATACTATCATGCTACCAAGAACGTCTTTACTACGAGTTCTTAGCGACAACCCTTGGCACGCTGCTTACGGTTTTATGGTTCACTTGTAGTATGCTTCAAAATTCTTCCTCACGGTACAGAGCTGGAGAAGAGGGCGGAAACATTACTCTGACTGTAGAAAACCACTTATGCCTAAACAAACCATGGCTACATTTATGGAATGAAAAAGAAATATTGATACAGTATATAGCAGAACAGATTGTTGCTGTATTTATTAGTTGTAAATGTTTCCCAACACCTGCTTCTAACTACTAGATATACAGGTATGTCTGAGCCAAACTGCCACAAATACAATACATTTTTTAAAAACCCACAATACTTCACAGCAGCATTGCTTAAGCTTTTACATGTACTTTAGTTGAGACCTAGTTACCATTGAAAAAACTGTCTGAACTAAATCACTTAGAACTGCAGATAGCCAATATGTACCTAAAATACCAAAAAAAAAAAATCTTCCAAAGAGCAAAGAGAAAAATTATGTCACAGCCTTTTCTCAGTTATTTTCTGCTTGTAAGGATATTTTATTTTTATTCAATAATGTGAGTGCCTCCTGAAGTGTGATATATAGACAATAGTCAGTAGAGTCCATATACAAATTATCATCTCAGTAAGCTTTAGGCTAACATGAAAGATAATTCTGGATCCCAGAATTACTGTTACTGTTCTGTTATTAAAGAGCCATGGGGGAGACTGAGTGCCTGATGCCACCAGCTTTCATCCCCTTTTGTGCCCATGTTGTCCCATTCCCCAAAGAAGCAACAACAAATTCTCACATTCTGAAAGGCACATGGCTTGCAGCCAACAATTTGGAAGCTGGGCCACTGACTGACAAAATGATTCTGAGTTATCTGCTGACAGTAGATTGCTGTCTGTTAACATTATGGCCATTTCAACAAAGAAGGTAAAGAACACAATAAAAATTAGGAACAACAGGAAAAGAGAATGGGAAAGGAAAATAATTGGAGGCACAGATATATGACTGGGTTGGTCCTGACTGGCTCTGCTGTAGGGAAAGCAAGAAGAATTTTAAAAGGTGTCTGCCTCTACAGTTCCAAGTATATGTTACCAATTATTGCCAGAAAAAAATTGGGAATGCCTTAGCAACAAAGGAAGTCCAGACCATTAGGTTTGGGATACAACACATTATTTCTATATGATAGTCACTTTAGGAGAATGAAGATTCAACATGGTTGGTCTTAGACTATAAATAAATGTTGATTGATTAAGATTCAATTTATATTCACCTTAGACTTATAGGATGGATGGATTTATCCGTTCAATCACGCCCAATTTTCGGAAACTGCCTGGACAAGTCCCTGCAGTTTTCTTGGCAAGGTTTTGGAAGTAGTTTGCCATTGCCTCCTTCCTAGGACTGAGAGAAAGTGACTGGCCCAAGGTCACCCAGCTGGCTTTGTACCTAAGCTCACAGTCTCCCAGTTTCTAGCCTGATGCCTCAACCACTACACCAAACTGGCTCTCTGATTTATAGAATAGGCCTATTATATTCACCTTAATTTATCTTACCAGGGAGGGATTTGAAACACAAAGTGTTTCTGAACTGTAGCAGGACAACATGACTAAAATTCCATTCTGCTAAGGCTCTGATATTAATCTCTGTTGTCACAAACAATTCCTAGTGATAGAAGGATAGAAGTATCCATGTCCTACCTATGGCTAAACATCCATTTTGGTCCAGCTGGTGAAGTTGCATCATTTGAGCTGTCACAAAACAATTTTCTGCATGTTAATGAATTTCTGTATTTTTCTCTCCTTCCCTATTCAGAATCCCAGTATAGCTGCGTGCTGGATCCTACTGATATATAGCTAACACAAAAGTATATCAGTTTTAAACATTTAAAAAACATTTTTACCAACATGGTTACATCTTTGTACAGGATGAGATAGTAAAATCAAATAGAGCATCAATATGTAAAATAATCAGAATATAAAACTTACAACTTCATCTTCAAATCCTCCAGCCAACACAAGGGAGTAAGCTCCATCATTACTACGTCCATGGATTCCACCAACGTGAGGTCTATGAACACCTGCTTCACTCACCTTTAAGATAAAAGAAGTAAATTTAAAATATGTTCCTATTTGTAATAGCAGAGTTAACATAACAGTGCATCTAATTAAAATACTTAAATACTGTTTTCCTGAAAAAATGTACTCAAAAACTACTAAATTGTACTCAAAGCACTTCCCAGTTTCAAAAGTATTTTGTCATATATTATAGTGCTGCAGTTATAGAAAAGTATATTTAAAACTTGAGTCTCTAGAGCAAGGTTCCTCAGCCAGGGTTCTGTGGAACCCTAGGGTTCCGAGAGAGATGACTAGGGGTTCCCTGGGAGATCATGATTTATTTAAAAACTTATTTCAAATTTGGGCAGCTTCACATTAAAGAGGTAAGTTTCATTCTTTATTTTTAGTTTAAGAACACTGTTAATGCATATATGCAGGCCTACACAGGAAACAAATATAATAATTTTGTAACTTCTGGCCTATATTTGAGCCTGAATGTGCAGGGGTTTCCCTGAGGCTTGAAAAATATTGCAAGGATTCTTCCAGGGTCAAAAGGCTGAGAAAGGCTGCCCTAGAGCAATGTAAAGTTTTGGCCACTATCTAAGACAAAAGGTTTATCATAAAGGTATTAGCCCAGGGTCACAAAAAGTTCACTTCTGTTAGTCTGCTGAGACCCTATCAATAATTCAGTGCAACAATGGGAGAAATTCAAAAGCAACCAGTAGTACAACATAAAAACTAACTGGCCTTACATATGACATTAGGAAACCCAAGTAATGATTTATACTCATACAAATGACACAGCAGTGAAAAGAAGAGTAGAATAAAATGTATCTACATACCTGCACTCTAAATTTCCATGTTGCTCCAACAGGAACACCAGGTATAGGTCCATAATGGTTAGAAGGAACAATAGTGCATTCCTTAGTACGGCCAACACAGGCCATGCCCTACCAACATCAGGAGAACACAGCAAGCAATTAATCACAGTAGTTGTGAAACTTTATGAAGAAATACACGTTTTACCAATGTTTTAGTCCACGGCTTATTCAAAAGCTGTTTTGAAAACAGGCTGTTGTTCTAAGAGAGTCAATGCAAAATGTTCCCAGGTAGCTTTGTTCATTTTTTTGAGAACAGCTACTGTGAATTATATATAAAATGAGCACATTTTTCTTTATTAGCAGCATATAAAAGACAGAATAAAAAAAAAATTCATATTGCAGATATATTTACAGGTATTCTTCACTTAAAGTCCACTTGTTCAGCAACCACTTGAAGTTATGACAGTGCTAAACAAGGGGGCTTACAACAGGTCCTCATAGTTGCAGCCATCACACTGTCTCCGCAGTCACATGATCACAATTTGGATGCTTGGCAACCAGCTCACAATTACAACATTACAGTGCCAGTGGTCATGTGATCGCCATTTGTGACCTTCATTGCTGGCTTCTGACAAGCAAAGTTAATGGGGATACTGCAACCATGCAGGATTTGCCAAATGACAGCAGCTGGGACTACCAGAACTGCTGCTGTTATTCAGCATGGTTGAATGGTTCCCAGCCCCAATTACCCTAAGTGAGGACTACTATATTTATGTTTTATAATATACTTTTCAATTAGGATTTTCAGAGTTCTCCATCCAGAATAGATAGAACAAAATATTTCACTGGAACCAGTTAACAGAATTTTCTCTAATCTAGATTAAAATTCCATTATTAACCCCTATTTCAGCCATTACTGAAGTCCCTTAACTTCCAAAGGATTTTCATTTAGCTGGTACAAACATATATCGCAAGAGGCACCATCGTAGAAGAACCATTTCTACTAATAAGAGGCGAGGGGCTTTTCTAAAAGTATAATTGCCAATTTATTAGCATTCAAATAACAGAGTTGGCAAGATCTAATTGCCCCTGGGGAAAGTATTTCACAACTCAGAAACCACTGGCATTTTCTATGGATTATACCTAAGCACCATTCACTGACTCTTTGAAGATGGTGGCAGATACATGGACAGCTTTTGATGAAATGCTTAAAGAACAGGCAGATTCGCAGTGAGGCAGGGAAATCAGATACCATAGTACCAAGCTATTTAACTCTTCATAGGTTTATTAAATTGTGCCCAAAAAAAGACTAGAACCCAGTTAAGACTTTAATTCAAATATTATTCACCTAAACAGCACCTCTCAACAGTTTCACTGCTGTATTCTGAACTAATTGAATATCTGAAGTACTCTTATTCAAGACCATTCCACATACAAAGCATTTTACTATTCATGCTTGAAAGTTCTGATGTCGCTGACAAAGCTAAAATAATAAAAATCTATTTGCATCTAACAGGAGCCACAAGTGCCATAGTAGTAATCTAAAATAATGCAAAAGTTGTTGTGCTATAGACAATTCTCTAGTGTAACAGCTGGCAACCTGATTTTAAAAGTGACTGCAGTTACTTTTAAATGTAACACTAAAATAATAAACATTTCATTTCACTTTGCCAGCAACATGGAAGCAGAATAAGCACACTCTAATCCATCATTGGTTTCAACTCCTAATCATGATGTCAATTCCATACTATGGTTACTAAAAATCACAGTAGGGTATGATGATTAAACTGAGTCAAAAACTGTTTGATTTGAGGGGGGGAGGTTACTTCTAAATCAATTTTTAATTATATGAAATTATATGAAATATTGTATTATTATATGAAATATATGAAATATAATATTAATTATATGAAATTACATAGAGCTGGTCAATCAACTGATCAGCTAAAACTCAGATAATTCTAACCTGGTATATAAATAGCTAACAGTGACATCAGGTAACCTTTCTGGTTTTTTCTTTTTGGGGATTATTTTATGTAGGAATTATTTTCATACTTAGATTATGAAGCTATGGAGGACATGAGGGGACAATTATTATTTTGTTATTGTTTTTAGATTCTTAAAATGGTGTAATTAATTGGGCAGTATGTAAGTGATGAAATAAATAAATAAAATAGGTAAATAAATAAATGCAAACAGTAACCTAGTTTGCATGTTTTGAGAGAATACATAAAACAGCATCTATTTGTAAATATTATTTACCTTGCCCCAATCTCGCTGGCTGTCAGTGCAGGCAGATGGCATCTTTGCTTTCTTTTTACTTTGTTTGAGCTTTTCCCCAGCTTTTACCACTTCATTAGAATCATTTTTACAGGAAGGACAGTACCTAAAATATTAATTACTTTAAAATCTATTAAAACTATAAATAAAAATAAGAGTAACACCAAAAAATGAATTTCATGCAATATGCACCTGAAACACAGCTCCTTGTGGCTTTATATTTCTTATTTTTTCCTTTATAATTCTTGCAACTTCTTGTAAATTCTTTTTCTTCACCTCTTCTAATCCTACGGATATTATTTATTTATTGCATTTACATCTCATTATTTTGCTCAAGGTGGCATATAATTTTATCACCATGATATCTTGGTGACTCAAAATCACACAGTAAGCTCCATAACTGACTAAACCTCCAAAGTTTCAGTTCAAGACCTACACTATACAGGTAGTCTTTAACTTACAACGGCAACTGGGACTGGAATTCCCGTCGCTAAGCAATCTGGTCATAAAGTACAACTGCATTGCCTAGTGAATGCAATCCTTGCAGTCCTGGTTGCTGTCATTAACTGAATCCCACAGTTTTAGGCAAGGCAACTTCCTGCCAGCTTTCCACAACCAAAATCAGTGGGGAAGCTGGCAGGAAGTCGCTAGTCCCAGGCCAGCAGGTAGGTAAGTGGCTGCTGCTGTGTGGGAGAGGAAGCAAGGGGGTACACGGGGGTACAGGGGAGAGTTGCAGAGGCTGCACAAGGCAGTGCAAGATGTGGCACAGGTCAGGAAGGTTGCGAGGGGGTGCTCAAGAGGTGCAGCGCGGGTTGTGCGTGCAAGAGGAGCGGTGCAGGCCAGGGAGGGTACGTGAGGGTGTGAGAGGCATGGCACAGGTCAGGGAGAGGGTGTGAGGGGGTGCGCGACAGGTGTGGGTCAGGGGAGGGTGCGAGCGAGAGGCATGGGTTGGGGAGGGTACATGGTGAGGGTTGGGTGTGCAAGGGTGCAAGGAAGGTGCGGTAAGGTACGCAAGTGGCTGGCACAATGCAAGCGCAGAGGGGCTGGGGGAGGGTGCAGCTTGCGATCTTCCCTGCCAGCTTCCCCACTGACTTTCTGGGGAAGCTGGCAGGCAAGGTTGCAAATGGCGATCACGTGACTGCAGGACTGCTGGGACAGCCAGAATTCCGATGACCGGTCATAACCACCATTCATTCAGCACCATCGTAACTTTGAACAGTTACTGAATGAATGGTCATAGGTCGAGGAGTACTTCTATTTGCATATAACAGACAAAAAAATCCTTCTGATTTTATTTCTGTGTTCAATTGTTGATTACCAATTATTTTGAGTATGTATTGACATCTTGACCTTGATGACTAATATTTTTTTTAATATAAATTTTATTAAAGGTTTAAAAGACAACATAAAAACTAACACAACGGTGTCTAATGCTTTTCAAAAGGCAATGGTGAACTACCCTTTAATGTAGTAAAATGCTGGGAAAGCTACACAGTGGGATCCAAGGTTAAATCAGCTACCTACCACCCAACCCAATGCCAGTAAGAGAGATAAAACAGAAATCAACAGTATCAATCGCATTTCTTCCACTGGTGGGGCTGTTCTTCCAGCCATAGCACATACTTTCCCCCAAATACTATATGAGAGTTTTGGCCTTGAAATAAACAGGGCAAAGTTAGACATAATTTGCCGCTTCTCTCTTGGCTTCAAGCTTCAATTTGACAGTGAGGTATTCTATGAAATGCAAAACTGAACCATGATCCCATTTTACCACCATTCCACTATTTGCCCCCAACGACAACTGCCAAAAAACAAAGAACTAGGAGAAATCTCACATATTTGTCCAATGCAGGAGTTATATGAGGGAAGCTGGGATCATCACTCTCCCCTGCAGCTGCAGGTTTCAGATAAGCATCTGAATATCACATTTGCTAGCAGCTGGCTAAGCAAACAATATAACAATTACACTGCCCAAGATGATTAAGCCTTAATTTTGAGCAAGCACTGCTGAATGGTATTTATCCTAATTAGACAGGTTTTGTGCTCAACAACTCCTGGATATTCTCTATGATATGCAGAAGAAAGAAAAAATATACTATCATCAGCAAATACTTGCAAAATTCATCATTATACAAAAAATTGTGTGGTATTCCAAATTTAGCTTCTTTTCCTAAAAGACTGCAGTTATTTTGAAATTCTGAACATTTGGGGTAAATTGCAAACAATCTCCTGGTTCAACAGCTTCTATTTGGCTCCTCCTGTCAGAAGGAGTGGCTAAACAAATCACAGAGCTGAAGGTTATGAACAAACCATCACTCTCAACTCTGAGTACAAGAGGATCAAGCCAAAGATTTCAATTTGCCCATTATTCCGAGTAAATTACAGAAGGATCTGTTGAACTTCCTTTAGCAACTCTTGCTGGCAAAAAGAACAGGACCGATCAACCGATCACAATAAGCCTGTGGCTACTATACCTTGGCTTCAACATCTAATACCACGCATAAGATGAACTCCAAGAATTTCTATAGCTAAAGGCTTGCAATTTAAAAGTGAGGGTTACAATTCTGATTTCATCTGGACATAGGTGTTTAGCGTGTGTAGGAGAAAATTAATTTTTCCCATTCTTTTAACACTAGCAGGACATTCGAAATAATCTGTATCAATCAATTTTAATTATATTGTCAATGAAACTGACTTTTGAACGTAGTCCTCTTTCAGGACAATATAAACACTCCAAAACTCATTATTTCACTCACTGAGTACACCACAAATTTCAAACTTTGTAACGAAGAAAGCGATTTACTGTTGGAGTCCTTTTCTGATGCGCTTAATGAAAGAGTGTGTTTTGGAGGGCTTTTTTAAAAAAATCACACTTGTATGCTGCCCAGCTTCCTCACAAAAATCAAAACGAGGGAATTACAATAAAACCAATTTTTAAAAAGATACAATATAAAATTTGTTAATATTATATATTATAATATTCTCTATAATATTACAGAGGAACACATGCAAAAATCAATTTTGTCTATTTAGGAAGCAAACTATGGGGAAAATAGGAGGAGGAAGGAGTATTTGGTATGTTTGCCACCTTGAGTTATTTATAAAAATAATAAAGGCAGGATAGTAAGTAAGTTAAGTAAGTAAGTGAATGAATGAATGAATGAATGAATGAATGAATGAATGAATGAATGAATGTATGTTCCTTACCAGTCCTCATCTTCTGGTATTTTGCTTAATGGTGGGTTCAGGCAGTATATGTGATAGGCCATGTTACACTCATCACAGAGAAGTTGCATATGTGCATCCTGTTTTCCCCCACATAGGTAACAAGAACAAAATCGACATTCTTTATTTGGGTCAGCTCTGCAGTGTTTACATTCAGGACCACTCTTTCCTGCAAAACCGAAAAGAGAGAAAGAAGGAGAGAGGGAAATATAGTGATTAAGAAGGGACTTGAACTCTGACTACACATAAAATTAATTATATAAACTAACAACTATTGAAAATATTAAGCATTTATGAGTCTAGATTTTAAAAAAACTGTCTAAGTACATTTTCTGAAAAAGCAAATACAACAATCGCAAAGATTCCCTAGCTTGGCTTCCTGGGGTGATAGCCACCAGGAAAACAAATTTAAATATAAGCAATTGCAGGCTACCCGACAGTCAGTCATGCAAAGAGTACTGCCGTCAGGCAATTGGGCTGTAATTTTCTCCACAGGAATAACACAATTTTATAGGGAAGGAGTACAATAGACCTGGATCCACCTGAACAACCTAGTTGTAAAAGCATACGTTATAAAGTATCTTACTGAAATCAAACAAGTAATGTAGAAACTATTTTGCTCATTGGATATCCAATCTATGCCAAACCTTGTCCACATTTATATATGTTTAAGACAAACACTGTTGTTTGTCTGAAGCAGCAATGGAAGAGACAAAATGCAAACAAATTAAGGGAAAAAAAGGCAAGGTGGCTGCATAACAGTATCGGTGTAACAATTTAAAAAGACATTTTAGTATTGACATTGACAAGCATTGTTTCTCTGCTGGATAAGTAGAGTTCAGGCAGAGCCTTGCATTGGAAGAAGATACAGTATACAAAAACCCAGACCCAGAAATCTTACCTTGGGAGTTTCTTAACCTAGAGAAATAATTCAGAATAATGGCAATTCCCAGGGATTTATTGAAGTTCTAATATTCCTGCAACATACTGTATGTCCTAAAGTCTTGTGCTTATGAAACGTGCACAATTATTTCCTTTGAAGTATTTGAACACAGAGAGAATTAAGGATAAAAGTTAATATTCAAATATTAAGATATAAGAAATGATGATCTGGAGGACTGCAAAATACCACCATTGCTAGCCATTTCTAGGTCAGCTAACAGTCCTTGTCTAGTGGATTGTCTAGTATAATTAATCATTTTATTTGTGGAAAAACCAAAAACATTTACTGTCAAATTAAGGAGGGACTCAAGTATCTCTAGTCAATGAAAGTGCACCCCAGTTAGGAGGCTGCATTCTGACTGATTTTATTACAAAAATGTAAGCTTGCTAAAAGAAAAGAAAGGCCATGTACTATGAAGTGTTCACTGTTCGTTACTGGACAGAGTATAATCTGCACAGAAAGTTGGATCATAAATTTTTGATGTTTTGATGCATTTGGAATCAAAATTCAGAAGTTGTTGCGGTCGTAAGTCGAGTCACCATGTAGCCAGACCCAATTTTACGACCATTTTTATGGTAGCTGTAAAGCAAATCATGGGTCCTTAAGCAAATCACCACGGTCATTAAGCAAATCCAGCTTCCCCAATGGGTGTTTTTTTGCCAGAAACAGGCAAAAAAGGTAGCAAATCATGATCACGAGACTGTAGGATGCTGCAACCATAAATGCAAGCTGATTGCCAAGTGCCTGAATTGCTATCACATGACCGCAGGGGTGGTGTGACATTTTAAGGGCAAGTACAGGTTGTAGAGCACTTTTTCCGAGGCCATCATAATTTTGAACCATTGACAGTTGGTAAGTCAAGAACTACCTGTACTCCAGCATTTAACAGTGGGAGTTTAAAGCCTTGGAGGTGGCCTACAGGGGAACAACATCTGCTGCAGTGGAAGACCTTTTCTTTGTACCTTTAAAGACCCAGTCTATCTTGATGATTCTTTTCAGTATATCTAGGAAGGAAAGTCTCACTAATGGGTCTGATGTAAGGAATGCTTTGGTCTCCCCTAGGTCCAAAAGTGGACTGGTAGGTGGCTAGGATTAGGCTCCTCTGAGGCTGTTGGTCTATAGACCTTGGCCAGGAATGTGAAATCACTTTGAAAAAATAGCTGTACTGAGTGCCTAGTAGACATTTTTTCATCCTCCTAAAATATCTTTCCTTCCTCACTAAGGACCTGGGGAAAAGATGGTTCTTTCGGCAAGTGGAAGAGAGCTGCTTGGGCTGCTGGGTATGTCTCCTGGAGAAGCTGCTGCTGAAGAATGGCAGCCCAAACCATCTGAACATTCTTCCAGTACATTTTCTTCCTCCTATAGTATCTTTTCTTTCCTAGAAACTCAATCAATCAGTAATTTACTATAGTGGCCAGGACTAAAGAAAGGCTGTAAGATTGCTCTCTAGTGCCACCTTGGGCCTATAAAAGACAATTATTTGGTTCTGCATGCTAGAACATTGGGAAGATCAACCTAGGTAAGGATATCTTTCAGACATAGGAAAAATACTGAGGTATAGCAAAAGAGGTTGCCTGAGTAAGCAGAGTTTAGTATTTATTAACGACAGTGATGGCATAAATGTGCAAACAGTTAAATCATTGTCTTCTGATTTTCTCTACAGATACCTTTGCAGAAATCACACCATTAAAATACATACCCCTGTAATACAAACTTATTTCTATGAATTGTATATGTATTTGCTTAGAGATAGAGAGAGAGAGAGAGAGAGAGAGAGAGAGAGATACAGATACAGATAGGAAACAATATATTTTGTAATCTAATTTATTTCCTAAAAAAATACAGTGTTTAAAATACTATTTAAAAATGGGAAACCTTTTATAGGCATACAAAATACCTACTTTTGAACTCTCCATCTGCAAATGTCAACGGATATGCTCCTGGTTTTTCAATCTTGTATATTTCCTCTATAAAACGGAGTTTGCAATCATTTATTACATCATCTGGGCCCCTGAAAATTAAGAAACAAAAGATTCAACTCCATTTCTCTCGTTCTAATTTTAATACTGTCTAGTAGAAGACAACAAGGCTACGTGAAATTACTGGTGCCAGTTTTAACTTTTTTTTTTAATCCGTTCAATTGTGTCCAAATCTCGGCGACTGCCTGGAAAAGTCCCTGCAGTTTTCTTGGCAAGGTTTTTCAGAAGTGGTTTACCATTGCCTCCTTCCTAGGGCTGAGAGAAAGTAATTGGTGCAAGGTCACTCAGTGGCGTTGTGCTTAAGGCAGGACTAGAACTCACTGTCTCCCAGTTTCTAGCCTGATGCCTTAACCACTACACCAAACTGGCTCTCGTTTTAACTGTACAAATACATTACATGCTTGAATAAGATTCACTGATTGAATTATTGTTCCAAACAATAATTGAATTGTGAGCCAGTTTAGTCTAATGGTCAAGGTTCTGGGCTAGAAACCAGGAGTCTATGAGTTCTAGTCCCACCTTAGGCATGAAAGCCGGCTGGATGACCTTGGGCCAGTCATTTTCTCTCAGCTCAACTCAGTACAATGTAGACTAGCCTCCTCATGGTGCACCCCAGGCAATGTGACTTGTCACGGCTAGTCTACACATCTGGCTGCTGGACCTCACAAGGATTTCCCAGCAAGAAAAAGCAGCCATGAACACCAAACTGCTATGCCATACAATAAAAAAAAACCTGATTGAATTCAAAACTAAATAAAAAGCATGTTTCAGACCTCAGTTCTGAAATAATACTATTATTATAGTAATCCAAGAAATATTCACTAATATTCATAGAAAAGCAAAGAATGCATTTACCTGAAGATCTTACAACAGACAGACAATTAAGAAAAATATCACTAATATCTAATGTTATCAACTGGAAAAAAGATCAACAATACAGGCACAACCAACCTAACTTTTATTCATTTTAACATAAACATTTAATGATCAATATGGGAATAAATACAATTAAGCAAAACACTTTCAGATACTCCCTATAAACTCATATGGTACCAATAGAAATGGAACCAAGGAAAGAAAGATACTAATGTGCTTGAGAGCATGTATTTTTAAAGAGCCAAAAATTAAGCATATTTATAAATCATGGAAAATCAAAGAAAAAAGAATCAGGGAACAAGAGTGTAGCACAGCCGATTGGCTGACATCTAAAACAGGACAGTGAAGTTAAAAAAGAGGACTTTTGATTATAGGCCTCATTCATTTTAATGGACAAGTAAAATATGTTCATTTCCTTCAGTGTAATTAAATGGACAAACATATTCAACTCCAGTAGGAAGTTCTCTTTATATATTCAGAGCAAAATACTGGACAGTAGTTTAATTAATGAAACACAGAGTAGTTTAATTAATGAAATACATCTACTGGTTAGGCTGCCTGTCACAATAGAAACATAAGCATAACAACCTAATTTGCTTAATTTTTCCTCCTCAAAACTCAGTGTTTTATTTTTAAAAAATCAGGTCACTCCCACATATACATCCCTTCACACAAATTCCTTATTAGTATCTCATGCTGCTTTATGGGCAAAGCTGACATGCATATTCAGACCTAGTTTTTACCATGAATTGCAGCACAACACCATTTAAACAGATTGCCAGCAACAAAGTTTGCCTAAAGTTGAAATAATACTTTTCTTTATGAAATACCTTTAATAGTTTCAGTATTTAGATTTTTTTAAATTATTATGATTGGAATAGTTCTTAGTAACTGTCAAGAGATTTTTTTTTTACTTTATCTATTTATTTTATATGGCTACTCACTTGCTAATTGTAGCATCAGATGGGCAAAAGTGACTCAAGTAAATGCATCAGGATTTACAAGACACCCCAAATCTAGTAGCTTCTGGATTTTTTTTCAATATTACCAAGCGTTAGCTTTATGGATACACTTCCAGGAACAGGTGACTGGAGGTGTTTCCATGAAGACTGTTGAAAACTTATGAAGAATATTGTCTTCACTAATGTATTGAAAGAGATACTCAGAGTGCACTGATGCAAGAGAAAAGAAATTCTTAAGGTCATAACTGTGCTGCTTTTCACTATTATCCATTTTTGCAGATATGTTCATCATATTCATTATTCTTTCCGGTCTTACAGCAGGGCTCTTCTATTTCAGGACATTGGCAGTCCTCTGCCACCACAATGAAGATCAGAACATTGCCAAAATGTTTCATTCCGCAGGATTATGGGAACTGCTGAAATAAGCATAATCAGAGGGAAAGAAAACTAATGAGCTGGTGACTTGTTTCAGCTCTCTCAAAAGCTTGCTGCAAAGTGGAAAAAACATTTAAACTGAGGAGAAGGGGGAAAGAACACATACTAATGAAAGCAAGCATACACCTCCTCCTGTTGCCACTTGTCCAAGCATAATACTGCTCTACTAATTCAGCCATTTTTTCTGTGACTGAGTAATTTCTCTTTTCTACCCAAGCTCAATTCTGAGACCTAAGTCTATTTTGCACTTAGGAACACTGATATACTGAGTAAGAAGAAAATGCTTTCCTCTGGAAGGCAAAAATTACCACAGTGAAGTACTCCATTTGCATACTCTTTTTATTTCTGAAAAGCAAAAACTCTTGCTTCTTGCTATGTTCCTGAAACAAATCACTACACTGCTGTAATATTTCTGGTATATAGTTTCTTCTTGTAATTTCATAGTATTTTTAAAAACAAAAATCTATGAATCCTAATTTCTGTATAAATTCACTACTGAATCAAAGTATCCATGGTACTACAAAACCCAACCTACTATGGAGAAAATAAGGCTGTAGTTTATGTTCAGTTATCAAAAGTAGGCCTTAATGAACTCAATGGAATTTACTGCCAAGCAGATTTCTCCAGAATTGCAGTGTAGGTATCCCAAATAATAGTTGGAAAGAGAAAAATATGAGTAAGAGCCAGCATGTTATAGTGGTTAAGGTGTTGAGCCAGAGGCAGTAAGACCCAGGTCCTAGTCTGTTCCCAACCATGGAGGCTCATTGCATGACTTTGGACCAGTCACTCTCTCTTTATCCAATATACCTCACCAGTTATTGTTCTGGGGGAAAATAGGAGGAGAGAGCACTATGTACGCCGTCTTGAGTCCCAAAATGACAGTAGGGATATAAATCTAACGACTACAGAAAGCCAAGAGAAGTATAGTTTTTAACTTCTGCTAGACCACCATATTTAGACAAATGTTCAACTAAGCAATTGATTAATTCGGCAGTTATAATAGTTGCTGTCAAAGAGCCTCCTCAAAGGCAACAGGGAACAATTTGAAGTCAGAAATGCAAACTAACATACACTATTAATTTTATTTACTTCCATGGTACAGACAACAAAGCTTCAAGAAACATTACATATCTACACACACACAAAAAATGTATGTACCTATTCAGTAATACTATAACCAAACCATAGAAAAGGGCTTAGTACTTTACAATTATTTTATCTGTATTTGCTAAGTATTATGATATATGATATGATATATGATATGATATACGATAGAGATATGATCTGTAGATCAAAAACTCAGAATTAACTAGATGCATATCAAAAGCTGGTTCCAGTGGTTGTTTTATGCTAGCTGACCTGTCCCTAGTCAAGAAAGAGACAAAAGGAAGCAAACATATTTTCCTGTATGCTCAGAAAAAGAGTATAAAACAAGCTACACATGATCACAACTTCTGCTACTTTTGTACACATAGTGGATATAACAAAAAAAACATGTTTTGAATAATATTAAATGTATGTGACAAAAAAGCCCTGCAAATAATGAAGTACACCCTAAATGTTATATCCCATAGTTTGGCTTATTCATCTAAATATGGAATATTGCTATTTATCTAAATGTGAAATATCCTATATCATGCCACAAATATGGTGCCAGAATAAACTGTCACATTGTTTTCTTTCATTCTCATGTTGGATGTTAAGTAGCATAGTATAGAAATTTTTAAATAGATCTGAGTTACAATGAAATCTCTTTTGAACCCCACCATTGTGGGCAGGGATGTTCATTACTTACAAATGACCTTTAAATATGGAGGTATGTCATTGAATCAATATACATCATTTGTGTAATGGCAAAAGTAACAAAAATGAAGAAAACTGACTCAAATAATATAAGTTGCCAGAGATGACATAACATTATGGTAAAATTAATACACATTTAATTGCCTCATCTAGCTTATTTTGGATACAATTAATTAGTCTATTATTTGGGGGGATGGGGGATGACTGGATGGAAATTTACTCTACTGCATCCAAAATCTGCTAAATGGGGTATGTGAAATTACATTTTTGCAATTATCTTCTCTATGAAAGCCTACATCAAAGAAGAAAGCAACATTTCACTATAATAACCAGTCTGTAATATACCTCAATTTTCAAGGGGAAATTAAGTCCTTTATCCAGTCTGGTTTAGAGAAACCACAGTCCTGGCACTCTTGCTGAAGTTGCCACAAGACTTTTTCTCTAGTACCACCACGTGTGAACACCTATCACGTAATGGCTTGTCAGCTACCATTGAGTAAACCACTATCTGCAAGCTTTGTTATCAGTGAAAAGACCTGCTAGTTCACCAGAAGGCAGTTCAGACAGACATTGCTGCCCTAATATATTCTGAAGATTTATTGATTTTAGTTGGGACATAGTTCTAGAAGGCTTGTAACCCCATTCCTTTTTCCTCAATCAATCTAAATAAACTCTGAGTATTATGCTTAGGAAAGAATCCTTTAAGGTTTTAGGCAAATACTAAGGAGCCTGATATGCCAGGTCATTTGGTGTAGTTTCCTAGTAATTGAGTGCTAAAAGAGTCCTCGCTGCTAAGACTTGAAAATCAGTAATTAAAAGATGCTCTTGTTCAATTACCAGGTGCAATGGTATAGCCACTTCAAATCAGGTTATATGATCAGTCTCTGGCTCAGGATGCCCATTCATATTGGAAGGAGTCACAGAGGATCTTTGCTCATCTCTACTAGATGAGGGAGGTAGATTGGCTCCCTTGGCAAACTTCCCTTTCCTAGAGTTCTGAGCCACCCTAGCAGACCTAACTAGGCCAGTCTATGCCTCAGATAGGTCTGAGCTAGCTACCTACCATCTTCAGACAAGATTTCCAACTTGATACTCCTGTTCTTACCACTCACCATATTAGCAAGGAAAAGCAGAAGTCCATTTATGTGCCAGTTAATATCCAAGGGCAGGTGTAAAGTCTTTAGTGCTGAGATGTCTGATGTATCTATACAGCTTGCTGCTTAGTATTTGGATGATAGATCACTAAAGATTCATAGGCCATTCATTTTCAGCTCCCTGACAGGACTGGAGAGGTCTGTCAAGGGTACCACTGAAGGACCAACCAGACCTACTACCTGCCCATGCCTCTCCTTCTGGCACTTCCATGTGCTCTTGCCACCACTTTGGGGATGGGGAGAAAAGCCACTGATGCCCTCTTCAGTTGGTATTACCTTCTCATGGCCAGCTACTGTGCTCTGATTTTCTCCTTACTTTATGTCATCTACACCACTCAAAGTAGAACCACTGGCTACAGAAAAAAGCAACCCAAAAGGGAGACAAGTCCCACCTCTCTATCTGCCACATTCCAGGCTGTTTCCTTCAGGGGAAACACTACACAGAAAAGAAGATGCTTCTTTGGCAAGTAATAACTGCCATGTATGCTTTCCATCAGTCTATGCCTCCATATGACTGGCCTCTGAAAAAAATATGTTTTTCATTTCTGCAGACAGCAGAGCAAAGACTGAGAAAGAGGGGATATCCTCTACCAAATGTGGAAACTCTTAAGCCCTGTCTTCTAGTCAGAAAAGATGGGGTCGCCCATTTCCATGAGGTCTTCAGGTGACTAAGAAACAATGAAAATAAACATCTAACTTGTATCTTTGCTCTGTTCTGTATTCTTGGATTGACTCTGAAGAGAAGTCTAATCTCTCTCTCTAGGACACTGGTAGCCCCTCCAAATCAAAATCAATATAAAATACAAATAATTTTTAAAGTACTTATTTTCAGTCAGGAAAAAAAGATTATATTCCAGTATGAAAAAAGATAAATAGCACTGAAAGAATACAGTGATTTTATGATCCACTGAAAAGTTTTATTTGAAACTGAAATAATTTAAACAATGTAGATTGAGTATTAATCAATAAAATCTTACCCCAGCATAATTTTGGCATAAACCTCTTTGTTAGTCCTTGAAATTTCTCTCAGAGAGGTAATTTCTGCATCAAACCAGAATCCTCTTTCTTCTGGACTCTCTACGTTGTAATTAACCATCACCAAATCACCCACATGTAATTCACTCCACTTCAAAATAGTTCTTGCTCGAGGTCGCAGATTATGGACAGTCATTTCCACAATGCCACTTTCTGGATATCTTGGAAGAAAGAACAAAAGCAAAAGTTACAATAACCTCAATGTCACAACACAAATTTTAAAAAATCTATACTGTAGTAAAACAGTAAAACGTATTTAAAAAAACATGGTATATTCAAGCCCATGATGCATGGTAACCTGCTTTTGAAACACTGGGGAATTTTACTGTCATTGTGAGAAGTGTTGCCCAAAGACCACGACTGCACATGAAGGATTGTGAAGATGCCTAAAGAAGTCTCTCAGTGGTGGTCTTATATTTAAAAATTGTGAGACATACTAATGGAACTGAGTTGGCCTTTTACTGTAACCAATAAAATAAATACTGCTGGGACATCAAAATAACTCATTTATAGAACAAGTGGTTTTATTTTCTTGATGTGTCTCTAAACAAGCTAGCATAAACCTGATTAACTATCTTATTTTGAGATATACAGGAAAACACTAGACTCACTCGAGTTCTAAAAATGTACTAGGAAATGAGCCCTACTAATAAAACATAAGACTCAGAATTTCAGTGACATTGCAGTTTACAAAAGATCTCAAGAGACATCTTAAGATTGCAATTAATGTTTCAACAACAAATAGTAGTAGGCCAATATTGAGAGACTTTAGATCAAAGTTCTTACATGTCCAGTTATATTTTTTTGACTTTAAACACAAATCCATAGCACATCATCAATAGTTATCAAAATGATTAGAGCTTTGGGAGATTGCTGTTCTAAGAAACAGAAAGCCAAAGACCACTTGGCTGCATGAATCTAGTTATACAACTACTTATAAGAACAGATCGAAGATATTTTTGAAAATCTATGTCCGTATCAGTAAAACAAACAAACAAACAAACAATATCCATTTAAATTGGATGGGAGCAACTACTTCCCCACATTCCATGTTGCAGATTAACACTTATGATTATGATGTATGATCACATCTATCTCTAGTTATATCAGTTAGCAAAAAAAGCCTCAGCATAAAAAGATGAAATACAATGTTGATGGAATTCAGTATCTAACCCTAGAATTCCACTTCAACAAACAACTTTTATAATGATGCATTTATATAAAACAAACAGAGGGATCTTTTGGCCCATGGACCATTGTATTCTCCATCCATCCATCCATCCATCTGTCCTACCAGCTGTCCCCTCTCCTCAAGCTCGTCCTTCCTATAGTACATGTTGAGAAGATGACGTCCTTTCATACCAAACAGCATGAAAAACCAGGCAACAGCTCATGGAAGGAAAAATTGTTTCCTTGCAAAAGGACAGTTAATTTCTCTACTTTATAATAAAGAAACTTGATTTCTCATCCTTTCCATTTGTACTGAATGGAAAATCAGCAAAGCATACCCAGCCAAATAGAACATGCCTATGCCTCCAGGAAAACAGATTCTATGTCCCAAATCAAAGTAGCCCTTGGATGTAAAAAGCTTCTAAAAGTTAAATAAGTTTCTTTTCATACAAATTGTAATTCATACACTATTTTAAATCAACTCAACAAGAGGCAAAAACTAATCTAACTTCTATACTTCTGCTTGCCAAGCAGTAATTAAAAACTGCACAATGAGAGGCGAAAATGTGAATAAGGTACATATAGCTCATTTATCTATTTATTTATTTATCAGATTTTATCACCGCCCATCTCCCCCACACGTTAGCTCACATTAGCTCATACTAATGACTTTGGAATCTTATGGTATCAGGGACTTCTAAGTCTAGGTGAAAGACGAAAATGTGGAATCTAATGATCAACACAATATCAATTATCTGTTTCCATATAATCTACTGACAGACCACCTTATCAATAATCTTGCCCCAAAAGGGAATGTTGAAGACAGGTCAGAAATTATCCAACACTAACAGATCCAGGGATGGCTTGCTGAGGAAGGGGCAGACCACTGCCTGCTTAACAACAGGTGGAACCACCTCCTTACTTAAGGATAAATTCCCCACCACCTAAACCCAATTATACATCACCTCCCAGGAGGCCATGATCAGTCAGGATAGGTGGTAACACTCAGAGCTCCAAAGACCATGTCTACTTCCTTAGGACCAATAGACTCAAATCCTTCCCAGATAACCACACAAGACTATGCCTCAGTCAATTCTGCAGGACTTGCAGAGCTGGAGTCCAACTCAAAATAAATCCAAGTGATTTTATACAATAGATGTCTTGAAAAATCTTCACAGCAGCTGTTCAGGGGATTTTCTGACCCATCCCTCCCAAGGAGAGAATGGGTTACCTTAAACAGGGCTGCAGAACATCAAACTGCAGATGCAGTAAGAGTGGAAAAAATATCTCTGTTTTGCCACTCTTATCACCCCACCATAATCCTTAATGAACATTCTTACCCATGTTTGGTTACACTTGCTCTTTGCCTTCCTCCAGCAGTGCTCTAGGCATCTCTTCTGCCTAGATGTTTCATTTCTCAGAATTCTTCTGAGAACCAGGGGACCCTTTGAGATCCATATGCATAGAGAGGCCACGCAGGTACAATCTAATCCAAGACCTCAGCCACTATCTCATTCTAAGAGGAGACTAAGCTTCAGTTGAATTATGCACAGATCCTTGGGAACTTTCCCAAGTGCCCTCTGAAACCCAAAAGGGTTCATCCTGGAGGCCAATCCAATAGGTCTTTCCTCTCCACCACAGGGACCTGGTATAGAGAATTCTTTAGCAATCAAAGAGCGATCTGTCCATGTCAAGGGACAAACAGAGACAACTCCCAACTTCTGATCAAGTCACCATTGCCTGAGACAAAAAAACAGACCTAACATGTGACCACCACTAAACATCAGGCCCTCAATTATTTGGGTCATGTCCTGAAATATGCAATTTCAGTGCTAAAATTTTTAGTTGAAAATGATTACCATAACAAAAGGCCTGGGACCCCTGGCTCCTGAGTCATTATCATCCAACCTGCAAAGTCTCAAGCAAAGCATCTCCTAGCCTCTGAAATTCCATCCCTCAAAGTGCAAAAGTCACTGAGTTCTTTATAAAATAAGAAACAGGAAGCATTATTTTTTCCATGCAAGAAGCAGCAACGTAATCTCTCCCCATTTCTCTCTGCAGGGAATGAGCCTGTTTTTATTTATATAAAGATTTCTGTTCCAGTTTTCCAGTTTTCATGCATTATTCAGTGGAAGATCTTTCCCTGACAAAGCTTCACACATTTGATAGCACTGGGTTGGGAGAAGGTGCAATGTAGTCCTACTGATGAGGGGTAGGTTTCCTCACCCTGCTGTTTGGAATGATGGTTTACAAAGTGTGGACTGAATAAAAAGAATTATTTCATATTACAATCTAGGTAGAAATCCAAGTGAAGTCTGAAGACTAAAGCCAAGGGTTGCATTTCTTTCTGATTTTTTATGCTTATTTTAAAACAATATTTGAAAAATTAAATGTGCTGTGCAAGAACATTTGAACTCTTGCAGTTACATTTTGTGACAATGTTAAAAACATTCATACACATAATCAACATCAAAGGAAAAGAAAAATACAGTTAATACAATAAGCACTTTTTTCCTATGCTACTAGCAAAGTAAAAAGCATATTCTTCATATAATCATAATCTTTGCCTTTATCTAATATTCAGCACAGTAACATGGGTAGTAACTAATCTTATCATGTATGGGCAATGTATATCACCTGAACTGAGCCCTAAGCTGCTCACAAATTGAAAGAAATTACTGCATTTCAGTAGGTTACAAGACATAATAAACACCAACTCAAATTTCAGACCACCAATAAAATTATTGATCTATTTTCCAATCCCCATTTGCCTGTATCTAAAATTGTTCTAAAGAAACAAATGGAAGAGCTATCTGGAAGAACGTGATGATGGTTTACAGATGATATTGTGGACATAAAACTGTGAGAAAAAAAATACTGTATCTCTTTACTAGGATAACGTATCTGCTAGCTAAAACACAGCATGTAATGTCCATGAGAGAGATAATTGTAACATGTTTTCTAGTGAAATTCACGCATTATGCTTATTTTTGCCCATGCCACATTAAGGAAACTATCATGGGAGAAATTACTATAAAATACAAGCTATGCCAAAACTAGTGGATTAGAAGGGATTGGTTGAGCATAATGTTCCTTCTCATTTAAACCACAGATTGAAAAATGAAAAAAAAAATGCCTTTCTTCCCATCTAAAAATGTAGCTTAGGGAGAAACATTTTAAGTTTAAGCAAATGATTGTTTACCACTACATCCAAACCAACTAATCATGATTTCCTGAACTCCCAAGACAGGATTAAAACACCATATATTGCAAACTTACATACATTATTCTAAATTCAGTGAAGTTTACTTCTGCAAAGACTTAAATAGTACTGTGCTATTAAACTCCAAGAGAGGAGAAGTTGAAAGTGTTGTCAAGTATGTGCATTTATCTATGTATAATATAAGACTACATAAATTTACTATTTGTTCACCTAAAGTGCTATTTTGAATGCATTTTTATACAATTTGAAAAGCTTAGTAAGAGGGTGGGTGAGGCACAGGGGAAAGACAAAAACACTATTAAGGGCAGCTGTAAGAAGTCAAAGGAAGCAGGAGTTAAAGATCACGGGGATGAACATAAAGGGGTGCAGAGCATAAAAGTGAAGCTGCACTGATAATTATATAATTTAACTATTTATCTTGATTGTTCACATCTTTTGCAATTAAAAGAAAATGAGATGTCGAAAAGTGAAACTGGACTCTCTATTTCTGTCTATAAACACTTAAAATATTCGCTGATGTATTTCTAAATACAAAATTTAAGCTTCAAGCTACAACAATGGAAAGTAGCATTTACAATGCAGCACTGCAGTAAGTACAAAAAATAATATAAAAATTAGACAAACAACCAAAAAGGATTCTCATTCCAATTTTAAAATAGAAAGGCCAACTAGTTTAGCTAAAACATGAGAGCCAAAAATTAAGCAAGGCTATGTCTAATTAAGCAAGGCTTATCTAATTTTGTGTATTCTGCATATATATTTTGTTACTGTTATAATCTATACAATAAAAAAAACATGTTTCAGTTATTTTATGATGTAAAGCACTCACATACTATATCTGGTTAAATGAAAAAAATCCTTGAAAATAAAGGTGTATTTAAGTACTCTGACTGCATAGTGATTCATTCAAAATAACAGTTTTAGGGTGGAAAACAGGTTACAAAAACCAAGATTTTAAGGAATAAATATATTTAAAGTACATTAATATATTCAAATTAATTTAGTAAAAAAGAAAGTCCTGAAAATTCAATATAGATGTATGTCTCTCTGAAAGCTTAACCCTACCAAGCCTGTTTCTAATTTTAAATATTAATGTTAACATAGCAGATCTCTCATGTGTGCTTCCATCTCTATGGAAACCTTTCTTAGCAATTGGTTGCCCATTAAGAAAAGACTATCAGCTTTCCTTGACCACAGGCTGCATTTGTACATTCTTATAATGTGATTCAGACAAAAAAGTTAACCCTACATGAATTTTTAAAAAAACCTTTCCTGAAGCAAAAGATTTTAGAATCTTTTCATCCTTTTCTCACCTGTTCTTTAGTTGAAGATAAAGACATTACGTTCACCACTTGGATCTACAGCAAAAACCCATAATCTCTAAGTATAAATTATTTTGGGAATTTAATATATCCTTTAATCTTACATATTTTCCTTGAATTACTTACAGAAGATCCAAATATCAAACATAGTTATCAAGCTAACAACATTTAGCAAAAGAGATTTGTTTTCAGAAATGAGCTTGCATGAACAATCTCTCCTATCAACCTATATAAGACAAAGCACATTAAAGCAAGGGTGGGTTCTACATCCCGCACAGAGATATGCCTAGGTATGGTGAAAAAAATTGGCATAGTTAGGTCTAACAGTGAGAATCACCTGCCAGAACAGAGGGAAAACCAAAAAGCAATCTCCATTTCATCCCAAAAACCCAATCAGGAATGTCAATGCCACTATTCAGTAGGGGAGACTTCGAGTTTTGGAGCTCAATTGTTCTGCAAAATAGTACTTAACATGATCATTAGTATAGCACAAATGCACAATTTGCTTTTCATAATCTGACATTTACAGTATTCTGGTTTCCTTGAGTTAAACATCCTACACAAATGTTCCAAAATACTCATCACAACGATAAACTACATAAATGCAAATAATGTGATAGAACATAAACAATACTTTTCTCCTTGCATTCATAAATGTGGTATAGTTATGGTTGCTATACATTTTTTCTATAGGGGGAAAAAGGGCAGCAATCCTTCTAACTCTTGTTGTGATAGAAAGATAACAGTATTGAAAAGAAATTGATTCCTCTGGCAAACTGAAAAACTTTCAGTGAGAACAGTAAATAAATAAGCTTAATATTTTTGGATGAAAATAACTGTTGAAAAGAAAAAATTGCAAAGGATATCTTCCAGATTTTCTATGCTCCCATGAATAAGTTGATAACCCATAATCAGCAATCAGATGATCTGTTCCTTGGCAATACAAATTGGCAATAATAAAAGCATTTAATTCTCTGAGATGCCATCTTTTCTGCACTGACTTTTGCTTTCTGAAAGCAGAATGTGCATACAGAAAACTGGGTGATGTTATGAGTAAAGTGTTGAGTAAGGAAGCAAGATGAAAAAAAATGGCTTTGCATAGATTCTTTAATTATAATAACCAGTAATCCTGGAGCTGTATTTAGGTGCAGGATTTCCTAGATATAAAAGAAAGTACACTCTCTTTGAGTTCTATGGTTTTACGTATCAGGACATAACGAAAATCATCCGGCCCTTAGCAGGTCTTAAAATTAGGTAAATACAACCTCAGGTAACAACAACACATGATGTTATTACACAGTGTCATTATTTATTTTACAAAACTAAAGCCAAAATGGAGAAGCCATGTGTGAAAAACTAAGTGCGCCCTTACTGCTTCCATAGGTATTAAGAAGTTAAGTAGCAGCCAGGTGCTGCTAATCAAATGCCCTTGATTAATTGAGTCTAATTAGTCAGTCCCCCACGAGGTGGAGATGGGTGGTGAATAAATGAATGAATGATCATCAGCAAGTGTGACCACCTCTATAAAAGCCAAAGTTTTAGGAGTTTGCTGGGCTTGAGCATTCAGATGTGTGTTAACACAATGCCAAAAAGTAAAAACATCAGCAATGACCTTAGAGAAGCAATTGTTGCTGCCCATCAATCTGGGAAGGGTTGTAAGGCCATTTCCAAACTGTTTAAAGTCCATCATTCTACAGTGAGGAAGATTATTCACAAGTGGAAAACATTCAAGACAGTTGCCAATCTTCCCAGGAGTGGACGTCCCAGCAAATTCACCCCAAGGTCAGACTGTGCAATCCTCAGAGAAATTGCACGGTCAAAACTCCAGGAGTTACATCTCAGACTCTACGGCCCTCAGTTAGCATGTTAAATGTTAAAGTTCATGACAGTACAATTAGAAAAAGACTGAACAAGTATGGTTTGTTTGGAAGGGTTGCCAGGAGAAAGCCTCTTCTCTCTAAAAAGAACATGGCAGCATGGCTTAAGTTTGCAAAGTTGCATCTGAACAAATCACAAGACTTCTGGAACAATGTCCTTTGGACAGACAAGACCAAAGTGGAGATGCTTGGCCATAATGCACAGCACCTACGTTTGGCAAAAACCAAACACAGCATATCAGCACGAACCTCTCCTACCAAATGTCAAGCACGGTGGTGGAGGGGTGATGATTTGGGCTTGTTCTGCAGCCACAGGAGCTGGGCACCTTGCAGTCATTGAGTCGACCATGAACTCCTCGGTATACCAAAGTATTCTAAAGTCAAATGTGAGGCCATCTGTCTGACAGCTAAAGCTTGGCCGAAATTGGGTCATGCAACAGGACAATGATCCCAAGCACACCAGCAAATCTACAAGAGAATGGCTGAAAAAGAAAAGAAACAAGGTGTTGCAATGGCCCAGTCAACGTCCAGACCTCAACCCGATTGAAATGCTGTGGTGGGACCTTAAGAGAGCTGTGCAGAAACAAATGCCCGCAAACCTCAATGAACTGAAGCAATGTTGTAAAGAAGAGTGGACCAAAATTCCTCCACAATGATGTGAGAGACTGATAAAGACATACAGAAAACAATTACTTGAAGTTATTGCTGCTAAAGGTGGTTCTACAAGCTACTGAATCATAAGGTGTACTTAGTTTTTCACACATGGCTTCTCCATTTTGGCTTTATTTTTGTAAAATAAATGACACAGTGTAATATGTCATGTGTTGTTGTTCATCTGAGGTTGTATTTACCTAATTTTAAGACCCGCTAAGGACCAGATGATTTTTATTATGTCCTGATACGTAAAACCATAGAACTCAAAGAGGGTGTAATTTCTTTTTCTCACAACTGCACATGTTATATAGTGGGAAAATTTAAGTGAGGATTGCTGCTACAGTAGAATTAGTAGTCTAAAGTAAGACCACAAGAACCCAAACTACTATTTTTTATCAGTGCCATTCTAAGATACTAACAGTGCAGAAAACGTCAAAGACAAACATTCAGTTGATTTGCTTTCTGGTTGCACTGAGGTACAGCAGAACTAAATAAGTTGGCACAGAGCAACAGAACTCAGCACATCTTTTAAACCACAGTCTGATGGCATGCAGTGTCATCTGTTGCTTTCTGAGTAAAAACTTCAGCTTGAAATATAAGCTTGTTCTTGTCATGAGTGAGGATGGCGAGCAGGGGGCTCCCATCCAGGCTGTAAAGCGCATGTGTAGTACTGAGGAATTAGGTGGCCATTCAAAGAGACACAGATCGGGCCCGCCTTAGTCTTTGGGGTTTATATGTCTGGGTTTTCCCACGCTTCTTCAATTTGTTAGGATTCTCTGTTATGTAGCAGTAATAAAACACTAGAGACCTATTCCTTGTCTCAGTGTGGTTCCTGGCTGTTAGGACAGTTCTTCTTGTTATTTGGAAAATTAATTATGAGCTGTTATTGACACAGAGGCAGATATATCAATAATATATTTATATATTGTTGTTGTTGTTTATTCGTTTAGTCGCTTCCGACTCTTTGTGACCACGGGCCAGCCCACACCAGAACTTCCTGTCGGTCATCAACACCCCCAGCTCCCCCAGGGACGAGTCCGTCACCTCTAGGATATCATCCATCCACCTTGCCCTTGGTCGGCCCCTCTTCCTTTTGCCCTCCACTCTCCCTAGCATCAGCATCTTCTCCAGGGTGTCCTGTCTTCTCATTATGTGGCCAAAGTATTTCAGTTTTGCCTTTAATATCATTCCCTCAAGTGAGCAGTCTATATTTATATATGGTGTATCTCAAATCATGTGGTAGCAGAATACATAAAATACTGGCAAAATTATTTACCTGTTGCTTACAACAAAGAAATATCCCACCAAAGTCATTACAAACAAAAAAATATGCATTTTTTATACCAAAAAGATATAAAAACTACAGACTGATAATCCTTATTTCAGATCTGTACAACTTCTCATATGAATTATTTCAAAACAGATTTTAAAAAAACTGGACTTTACCCAACCACAAGGACAAGTTGGTTTCAGGAGTGGAATTAGCACCATAGATTATATACAAGCGATTTGGCAAACTATTGCATGTTGCAATGAATACCAGATACCACTTTGCCTAGCCTTCATTGACTCTAAAAAAGCCTTTGACTCTGTTAAATTGAGTGCTATATTAGAAGCTTACAGGGACGTCACAGCTACAGTCCAGGTAAAAACTGTTGCCATCGATATATAAAAAGAAGTTTGACAAGGTGATCCAATTTTACCAAAACTAATCTAGAAGAGATATTCCAATGATTGTACTAGCCCAAAGTAGAAATAAAGCTCAGTGTTAAATACCTTATTCTTTTTTCCAACCACACTGAAAACCTTAAAAAATGAATAATAGAATTAAATGACAGCAGCAATTTATCAGGCTTGAAAATGAACCTGAAGATGATATAACTCATATTGAACAACTACTCCCAACTACTCTGGAGTTCTGCCAATAAAAATTGAAAATCATGAACTGGAGAAGATCAATAGCTACATCAACATCAAAAGATTATCATGGAGAGCAATATCATAAAGAAATTTTGATACTAAGTTGAAGAGCATTTGGACTATCTCATGCCATATTCAACAGCAAATGCTTAACATAACACGCTGTGACAAGAACAGAAATATAATGATCCACCAAGATGACCTAATGAAGTGGGTTGCTGTTGTTTATTCGTTTAGTCGCTTCTGACTCTTCGTGACTTCATGGACCAGCCCACGCCAGAGCTTCCTGTCGGTCGTCAACACCCCCAGCTCCCCCAGGGACGAGTCCGTCACCTCTAGAATATCATCCACCCAACTTGCCCTTGGTTGGCCCCTCTTCCTTTTGCCTTCCACTCTCCCTAGCATCAGCATCTTCTCCAGGGTGTCCTGTCTTCTCATTATGTGGCCAAAGTATTTCAGTTTTGCCTTTAATATCATTCCCTCAAGTGAGCAGTCTGGCTTAATTTCCTGGAGGATGGACTGGTTGGATCTTCTTGCAGTCCAAGGCACTCTCAGAATTTTCCTCCAACACCACAGTTCCAAAGCATCGATCTTCCTTCTCTCAGCCTTCCTTATGGTCCAGCTCTCGCAGCCATATGTTACTACAGGGAACACCATTGCTTTAACTATGCGGGCCTTTGTTGTCAGTGTGATGTCTCTGCTCTTAACTATTTTATCGAGATTTGTCATTGCTCTTCTCCCAAGGATTAAGCGTCTTCTGATTTCCTGACTGCAGTCAGCATCCGCAGTAATCTTCGCACCTAGAAATACAAAGTCTTTCACTGCTTCTACATTTTCTCCCTCTATTTGCCAGTTATCAATCAAGCTGGTTGCCATAATCTTGGTTTTTTTGAGGTTTAGCTGCAAGCCAGCTTTTGCACTTTCTTCTTTCACCTTCATCATAAGGCTCCTCAGTTCCTCTTCGCTTTCAGCCATCAAAGTGGTATCATCTGCATATCTGAGATTGTTAATGTTTCTTCCAGCAATTTTAACTCCAGCCTTGGATTCCTCAAGCCCAGCATGTCACATGATGTGTTCTGCATACAAGTTGAATAGGTAGGGTGAGAGTATACAGCCCTGCCGTACTCCTTTCCCAATCTTAAACAAGTCCGTTGTTCCGTGGTCTGTTCTTACTGTTGCTACTTGGTCGTTATACAGATTCTTCAGGAGGCAGACAAGATGACTTGGTATCCCCATACCACTAAGAACTTGCCACAATTTGTTATGGTCCACACAGTCAAAGGCTTTAGAATACTCAATAAAACAGAAATAGATGTTTTTCTGAAACTTCCTGGCTTTTTCCATTATCCAGCGGATATTGGCTATTTGGTCTCTAGTTCCTCTGCCTTTTCTAAACGCAGCTTGTGCATCTGGCAACTCTCGCTCCATGAATTGCTGAAGTCTACCTTGCAGGATCTTGAGCATTACCTTACTGGCATGTGAAATGAGTGCCACTGTTCGATAGTTTGAACATTCTTTAGTGTTTCCCTTTTTTGGCATGGGGATATAAGTTGATTTTTTCCAATCTGATGGCCATTCCTGTGTTTTCCAAATTTGCTGGCATATAGCATGCATTACCTTGACAGCATCATCTTGCAAGATTTTGAACAGTTCAGCTGGGATGCCGTCGTCTCCTGCTGACTTATTAGCAATGCTTCTTAAGGCCCACTCAACTTCACTCTTCAGGATGTCTGGCTCTAGCTCACTGACCACACCGTCAAAGCTATCCCCGATATTGTTATCCTTCCTATACAGGTCTTCTGTATATTCTTGCCACCTTTTCTTGATCTCTTCTCCTTCTGTTAGGTCCTTGCCATCTTTGTTTTTGATCATACCCATTTTTGCCTGGAATTTACCTCCAATGGTTCTAATTTTCTGGAAGAGGTCTCTTGTCCTTCCTATTCTATTCTCTTCTTCCACTTCTGTGCATTGCTTGGTCAAAAATAATTCCTTATCTCTTCTGGCTAACCTCTGGAATTTTGCATTTAATTGGGCATATCTCCCCCTATCACTGTTGCCTTTCGCTTTCCTTCTTTCTTGGGCTACTTCTAGTGTCTCAGCAGACAGCCATTTTGCCTTCTTGGTTTTCTCTTTCTTTGGGATGTATTTTGTTGCCGCCTCCTGAACAATGCTGCCAACTTCTGTCCAGAGTTCTTCCGGGACCCTATCTACTAAGTCCAGTCCCTTAAATCGATTCTTCACCTCCACTGTATATTCCTTAGGAATATTAGTGAGCTCTTATCTAGCTGATCTGTGGGTCTTCCCTAATCTCTTTAGTCTGATCCTAAATTGTGCAAGAAGAAGTTCGTGATCTGAACTACAGTCAGCTCCAGGTCTTGTTTTTACCGACTGTATAGATGTCCGCCACCTTTGGCTGCAAAGGATGTAGTCAATCCGATTTCGGTGTTGTCCATCTGGGGAAGTCCATGTATAAAGCCGTCTCTTGGGTTGTTGGAAGAGAGTGTTTGTTATGCAGAGTAAGTTGTCTTGGCAAAATTCTATCAGCCTATGTCCTGCTTCGTTTTGTTCTCCCAGGCCATGCTTACCTGTAATTCCAGGTGTCATTTGACTGCCCACCTTAGCATTCCAGTCTCCTGTGATGAAAATAACGTCTCTTTTAGGCATATTGTCCAGTAGGTGCTGCAGATCCTCATAGAACTGATCTACTTCAGCTTCTTCAGCATCTGTGGTTGGGGCGTATATTTGGATCACTGTGATGTTAGATGGCTTGCCCTGAATTCGAATTCAGAACATTCTGTCGTTTTTTGGATTGTATCGAAGCACTGCTTTAGCCACTTTACTATTAATTATGAAGGCTACTCCATTTCTTCTGTGGTCCTCTTGTCCACAGTAGTAGATCTGGTAGTCATTTGAGGTGAAGTGGCCCATTCCAGTCCATTTCAGTTCACTGACGCCCAGAATGTCTATCTTTAATCTTGACATCTCACCAATAACCACATCCAATTTGCCCTGGCTCATAGATCTTACATTCCAGGTTCCAATGGTGTGTTGATCCTTAGAACATCGGATTCGCCGTTCACCACCAGCACCATCGGCCGCTAGCCATCCTTTCGGCTTTGAGCTAGCTGCGTCATCATGTCTGGGGCTAGTTGAACTCATCCTCTGTTCCTCCCCAGTAGCATTTTGACCATCTTCTGACCTGGGGGTCTCATCTTTCGATGGTATACCGACATATCTCTGGTTGTACTGATCCATTTAGTTTTCACAGCAAGAATACTGGGGTGGGTTGCCATTACCTTCCCCAGGGATCGCATTTAGTCTGACCTCTCTGTCATGACCTTCCCGTCTTGGGTGGCCCTTCACGGTTTAGCTCATGGCATCACTGAGGTGCTCAAGCTTGGAAATGGCAAATGGTCTAGCTGTATTGCATGATGAACAGATCAACACTGGACAACAACAATCTTTGCCTGGATACTGACTGAAATTAAGAAAATGCATAGAACTCAATTCAAAGGTGTTGCAGACAGTATAGAGGATGGCCTTGATGAATAAAGGGAAGATCTGTTACCAAAGCAACAATCAGATAAACAGGGCCTGAGCCCATACCAAGGAGATTTATGAAAACGCTTCAAAGAATGCCACCACCACCCCATAATTCACATGAAGATAAACAAGGGAGAAGTACATTCAAACTTGCGAGATTCTGCTACTATAGCTGTTCTAATAAAAGTAGTTTTAGGCCCACATGGTATCTTTTTTTAGTCTGATCTAACTTATAGGGCTGATAGTGTTAACTAGAAACAAACTGCAGTGTGCTGAAGCAGTTGGAAAGCAGCTGAAGAGGCCTTCATCCTGCAGTGATAATTTGGGCTGTTCCTGGTACTGACAGATAGGCAGAAAAGCTTGGGAGTTATATATTCACAGATAGAACAATTGCACAATGTGTAGTTTACTTTCTAGTCAGTCAGGATGTTCAACCATAACCAGGAACTTATCAATAACTTCATTATTGATATTGGATCCATTCTATTTTTGTATTGCATATAACCAAAGATAGGGATTTCCTACATAATTTAATGTAAGAAATTATATGAAATTACATAATTTCCTACATAATCTACTGAAAGAGATTTACTCAGTGAAAACATACAAGTAGACTCAAGCTAACAAGAGGTTTGAATTATTACAGTGGCCAAGAACCTTTCCAACTCCAACCATCCCTGCCACTGCTGAATGGAAATTGTAATCCAACAGACCTGCAAGCTTCCCCCCATATATTAACATTTCAACCAATTTTAGTGGTTCTTTTGTTATTTTCATAATCAAAGCCTATCTCAATCTAAAGTTTTGTGGAACCAGTAAGTGAATAGATAATCAAAATGGAATTAATTAATCTGCTTCCATGTGATGTTTTAAATTGATTTTAGGCATGTCTCAAGGCTATACAACTGCCAATGGAACCTGTTCTTTTTTAGCAGCTCACTCCTATGCTGTTTACAAATAGCTTTATATAAATGGCTTGCTGCATGATATGGGTATGTTATTCAAGAATTATGTTCAAAACCATCTTGTGTAAACAAAGCTTTATGTACATAGATTTGTACCTCAAGAGACTCCCCTTCCTACTTCAACTTAGGGTTCCCTAACTTTTATATGTTAGATTGCTACAGTTTACTTAATTCCTAAATCATAAACAATTATCAATGAACCCTTTATTTTGTTTAGACTGAAGTACACACCAACATCTTCTTTCTCTCTGGTTTTAATGCTTAATTCAGCTTTACAGTATCTTGCCTTCAGAATTAGAATTCTGAAACCTTAAGGAATTATAGCAGAAAAGCAGAGGACCAGACTCTTACAATATGCAGTTGTTGTGTAATAAATAAACAGAAATCCCTTTCTTAATGTAATTTTTTAATAAATAAATTTTATATCCTGTCTGGTTACTCTATAAATCAGAAAACATCAGACTTGATGCCATGGGGTCATAGCATTAATTCTGATCAGTTTAAGGAATGGGATTTTAGGTTGTGTTCTGACTCCTTTGCTTATCTCAGTATAAGAATTCACAGGATGGTTTTCCATTATTTTGAGGCAAATGAAAGAAAATTTAGAGAGATAGTCCAGAATTTGTTTGGGGTAAATAAGTGTGATTAAGATGAATCTAAATCCTTTTTACTTTTCAATTACATTGCTTTAAACAAGTTTACAGGTCACTAAATAAATATCTCTGGGAAGGGCATCCTATCAACTTTTTCTTGCACAAATTACAAGGTCTTAAAAACCTTCAATTTAACTTTCACAATCAGGGTTATCATTGAGCACTCATTTTAGTTGGTTGGTAGAATTGTAAATATTCATATACATCTAATATTAATAAAAATGGACCAAGCTTCAAAGAACTATATAACTAAACATTTGCACATGATTCTTCTGAACGCACTTCTTGAACAATATCCACCATGCCATATACCAAAGTATGTAAAGCTATTTGTAAAACAGCATGGGAACAAGCTGTTAAAAACTTTCATTGGCTCTGTTAGAGCCTTGACACATACCTGAAGAATCCATTTAAACTACCATACAGAATCAAGTTATTTAATTCCATTTTAATTACATAATCACATCGTGGTTTCACAAAACATTAGACTGAAATAACCACTAACGCTGGCTTCAAAATTCAGCTCCTCTTTGGATTTAACTTATTATTTGACTCTACTGAAATCCTAGCAAGTACTGTAATTGCTATTTATGTACTTTTAATAACTACATATAATGCTGCAAATATAAAAACAGTGAGTTGCAAAATATAAATTTAGCCCACTTACCACTGAAAAGGTTACCTTATATTGTGAAACAATACCAGTTAAAAATAGCATGTACATCTATTTGCAGGATTACCACGGTCTCTGCAACGTTATTTACTTTGGTTCAACTCTGTGGAATCTCTTTTTAAAACTTTCACAGAATTAAAAAACATGTGTAATTTTTGGCAGTTTTTTTCCCAAGCATTTTATCATCCAATCTTTTGATCCAGCTGCTATTACCGCTCTTGAAGGGGAATAATTCTTTTTTTGCAAGAAGTCGATGAATTTGATATTGTTTTTTATATGACCTCTGGAATAATGAATTTGAATGTAGGTTCTGGTAAATGAGTGGAATGTTGTTTTAAATAATGTGAAATCAGTTTTCTATAATCTTAAAATGAGGTTAACCCGACAAAAAGTTATTTTCTGTATCTCTGGACAGAGAATAGGCAACAAAAGCTATAGCTTTTGTGTGTGTGTGTGTGTGTAGATATGGATGGATGGATGGATGGATGGATGGATGGAGAGGGCAATATTCTGGCTGTGAACATAGGATTTTGCAGATAAAATCCAGTGAATTTTTCTCCATCTCCCTTTGATATTACTCATGATAAAGGATTTGTATGGACCTTATCTGCTTCCTTGAATAAGGGGAAATAAGATTTCCATATTCACTCAGCTCAAACACACACACAAACACACACACACTATACAAATTAATAAAGAATGCTGGCAAAATGAGTTTCTAGTAAGAATCCTAACTACTGAATCTTAAGACTACCTTGGTTTGGTATCTCTCAATGTTTTAAGTAAGTGTTGATTTCATTACATTAATATGTTCCACAAGAAACATCCCCACTGTAGTACTAGTAATAGTACTGAATTCTATTACATGGCTTCATATCTCACGGAGCCAGCTGAACTTTTAAAAGGGGAAAAAAAAAACCTAAAGTAAATACTAAATTCAAACTCTCCCCAAAATTGTGTCACTCTTAGAAAAACAATATATCAATCAGACATGTTTTATGACTTTTAAATACTATTTCCTTCGAAGTTAAAATGTGAACCTGTTTTCTTAAGGATCCCTTTTTCTTATCTTGATCAACCACATACTCAATGGCATCCTCATAATAATATCAGCAGCACTTACTCATCATACTTGATATGATAAATAATATCTTCATCAGTGTCCATATAATCTGAGTAAGATGTGGAAGGTGTATTGTCCAAATTATTTGTATTTTCTCTAGAATGATCTTGGCTCAAATTTCCATTAGTCCTTTTGTAATTACTGCCACTCTTTCCTTGAGCTTTTCCATTTTTATGTCCTTTTGTTGCTCGAGTTACATTTTCTATATGAGCTTCGAACCAGGATCCAATAGTGACATCTCGGGCATCCACCAATTCATTTATCTAAAAATAAATTTGACATTTAGTGAATGTTATGCTGAAGAAACAAACAACTGATGTGATGATGTTGAGTTTCTGTGCTTACTGCATTCACCCTTAAACTAATTTAACTCTAGCTTGGCATTTTCTACTATTACACTTTTATACTAACTATATCCAAAGTTGTAGAAACAGACCATAAAATAGGATATTCCCTTATTCTGCCCTATTACAAAGCCCAAATCTGTTCTGGGGAATCCCCCAAGCATTTGAAGCAGATCTGGAGATGTGCAGGAAATGTGTGGGGATAAAGAAATGCCAGAGGATGCCATTTTAGCAGCAAACTATTGCCATTGGGTATAAACCTGAATGTTATACACTTTTTCAGAAAATTGTTTTAAAACAAAAGTTGCACAGAAACCATTTATTTAATGAAAACAGAGTTACTGGGTTATATAACACTCTTCCTTCACAATATTATTCATTATCACCAATGATTTCATGTACCTATAATGTTTTAATATTTGTGGTTTCTATTTTAACTGGATGTTTCTAATTATTTACTGTTTCCCTAATATTCATATTTTCTGTATTGTTTCCTTCATCATACAATACTTAAATAATTGAATCAAGAAAACTATTCTTTCCCTCTTACTTATATACCATATTCTAATACAAGATACACTTAAATTTTTTTTGCATATAATATAAACATGTAAGGCTTACTAATCCTGCTAAAGTATATTCTTTTAAACAGTAAATGAAGCTACTCACTTGTTGCCTGGTAGTTCAATGCACACCTTTAAGAAGCACTTCAGTAAAATTAGATATTACATATTCCCATTACTCACAATTCAGTTAATTTGCCATTTGAAAATTATATTTTCCTTAATTAAGCCCTTAATGTAAAACAGCTTGGACAATTTGGGTTATAGTTGAAACAAATAAATTTTTATCAGTCCTTGTTTTGTATATCACCAGTAATAAGTAACACAACTCCATTCCTCCACAGCCATGCTGTGCACCCAAAATCATGAACTTGGCCATCACCATTACACCTGCCCTTAACAATAAACTCCCATCATATCATGAACTTAACACTACTTTTTAAATTTCTATCTCCTACATTTTCCTGAAAAAATATTTAATATCTTTTTAAAATATGCCTCTAAACCTAACCTAATTAAAGTCACATTACAAGTAACAATTTCATGCAAGCAGATTGCCATGCAAACAGTCAGCTTAAACTTCCTCTTCTTACTCCATATCCCAATATGCCCAACCTCTATAGGAAGACTATAGAAACAGAACGAAATTGACTCTTAACAATATCTGTTCCACTGACATAAACACAGTTGCATATACCTCTATATTTATATAAATACCCAATGACATCCAAAGACAGCATATTTAAAAAAAAGATTAAACACAATTTAAAATATAGTATCATAAAACAACGATCTGGAGCACAAGGTTCCAAGATAAATTTTAAGGACAGTGAAAGCAATCAACTAACGAATACTTACTATTTATGTGTGCTTAAAATCTATCTGAACATAATAAGTCTATTCTCCCAATAAGTAAGTTGAAAACAGAATACAGACCAAACAGTTTTACATTAGCATTATGCTCTGCCAACTCGCGTGAAGAGGGGTAACCAACCCTGGGGGTGGTTAGCACCCTGAAGATGTTCCTGTAGATCAGGAACTTTTATTTATCATCTATGCCTTGCAATATACCACCTATTTAAGAACAGTGTTTTATTGTATTTTAATTAGTATTTATTCTTCTTTTTATTGTAAACCTCCTAGAGTCACTCTTTGAGTAAGATGGGCAGTGACTAAATTTGAAATATAAATAAATAAATAAAATCAGTTTCATAGCAAAGCCATACAATTTAATATTTTTCCTAAATCTTTCCAGGAGCTAAAATTGCACTGTGCTTTTTATGTACGAGAATTCAAGGAGAGGTAGGCCAAAGACACTTTTTCCTGTTGTTAGCCCCCATGCTTGCCCCTAAAGATGTTCCTAGCATATTCCCTATTAACCTTATGCAAGGTGATTAAGAATGTGTAACTCTAATAGGCATTCATGGTCTAGATCAGGCCTGCACATATTATTGAGAGGAAAGGGCCACATGGATAAATTAGAAATCCTTGTGAGCCAAAAAGAAACAACTGGAGTGCTGATCAGTTGTTCTGCAGCTAGCGGAGTGGCGGAAGCACTGGAGCTGGTGGCAGCAGTGAGGTTTGGAGGTGCTCAGCAGCATGTATTTCAGGGAAGTGGCTATAAATTTACTACTTTTTAAAAACATTGGTGAGCTGCTTGCAGCCCACAGACTGTATGTTGTGCAGGCCTAATCAATATTTGTCAACCCCATGTAGTGGCAAACCTCATGTAGCTGTGGAGTGAGAACTATACCTATTTCAGAAAGATTTCTTCAATGCTAGCCAAGGTAAAAACATAATCTTGTAAATTCCAAGGCAGATGTACAGTGCACAAATTAAATCAGTCTCTTTGAAATAACTCCTTCATAGGACCCCCAGATCTGGGCTACTTCTCAAACAAACTGAACCCCTCCCCTACATCCATTCACAGTATTAACAGTGGGATTTTAATAGTGTTTTAAATGTTGCCTTTTATATTTATCATAAATTCCAAGAGATGTGTCGCAACTTGAAGTTAGAAAATCACTGAAAGGCAATCACAGAACTGTATTACATACTAGGCCAAAATTTCAGCCTCTGTACTTATACACAGAAGCACACAGATACAACAGCCATTTCTTTTCATGCACACACACTCTCCTTATACACATATATACATACATACTTCCCAGGAGGAGAAAGAAAATTTTCTTTCCTTAAAATGGGCTTAAAATCACCGTATCTCTGCTGCCAACAACAAAAAAAAAAACAAAACAAGAATTTTGTGAATCTGGTAGGAGAGAAAGAAAAGCCATAGGAGCTTGGCATTCCACTGAGGGAAAAAAAGCTTAAAAATCACTGTATTTCATCTATTATAACAGGAAAATGGTGGTTTTAACTGTCTTTGTGGTGAGAAAGGGGGAAGTGATGTGAATAGTTCCCTGTAGATTAACTGAACAATAACTTGGGACTGCTGGAAAGTGGCAGTCACAAGGCCTGGAGCAGGCCACTCACAGGTTCCACAGCCACATTTTTAAAAGGTGAGCTCAGACAAGGTTTGCCAAGTGCTGACAACTTCCAAGACTATGCCCCCATATACCAACTCAAATAGAGATAGAATTTTCCCTTGAAACAAGCATAGAAACAGAGGACAGTTTCATATATAAATATACATGATAATTATTCTTTCAAAAAGCAAAGACACTTTTGGAACCTTAAATGGGAAATTCAGGATTTGACAATGGAGAAATCCCAGTGATGAAAAGTCTCTCACATTTGTATACACACACACATACACACACACAAGAATTCTCTGCCACTTCCTATCTGTAAATTTTCATTTCACAAAGCTGTTCTTCATTAAAAAACATTAGTGGTTGCACATATTTTTTTGTAATATAAACTTAGTCTCTCAAATTTATAAATAACCTCTAATCTAGTTGTTACTAGATACCACTGTTCCAAAACTTGGATTATTTTAATCTCTTTGTACTATAAAGTAGTTCATAAGCATTGACAGACAAGATAACCCTCAGAACCTGACCAATCATTATATTTGCAATTGTTAAAGAATTTTCTCCCGGGCTTAACTAGTTTGGAATATTTTCCTTTCCCCTGCACCATAAGGCCAGCCTTGTTTACACAAATTTAAAAGAACTTTCCTATGCTGTAGAGGCATTTATAATCTCAAACAAATTATTGTAAAGGGGATGGGGGAGGAAAATTGTTTGGATAGGTCATAAACAGGAAACTGGACTATGTGATTCTGAATTTTTCTTTCTCAGTAAATAAGTATAAACTGATAATTATAATTAAGGACCAATATTCCCACTGCCCAAACTAAATGTTACATTTCCAAAGGCAAACAGAATTCTATACAAATATAATGAAAGTAGGCAAGTAGCATCCATTTTTACGATCTACTACTACAGTGAAAATCACTTGCAGTACTGATGAGGTTTATTTACTATTTAAAGGCAAGATAAGATCCGATAGTCTTCTGTCCGAGGAAAGAGATATGAGACAGCAAACTGATGAAAGGAATGGATTAAAAAAAGTCACATATGAAAGAAGGCCAAGTGTACAAATGAAAAGAAGGGAATAGCAGGCTATAAAACCAATAGGTTCCAACGGACAACCACACAAGGGTGGGGGGATGAATTTATACAGATTCCAGAGTCGACCGATCGAATTATCCATTCAGTCGTAGCCAACCCTTGGAGATTCCATAAACCAACTCTCTCCATGATTTCCAATCTTGTGCAGCTTCTTTCAGTTGCTTTATATTTTGGCCCGTGTCTGCTTTGATTACATCCAACCAGCGCGTTCTTTGGCATCCTTGTCGTCTTTTGCCACTGACCATTCCAAGCATAACATCTTTCTCCAACCATGTTGATCTCATGACATGACCAAAGTAAGATTCCAAAGTACAGCCAGATAAATAGTAGGAACTGAATTTATATATGAACTTGCCTAACAAAAATACTGGCTGCACGTAGTTAAATACCTGTTCTCTTTCATAATTTAGAATGATGTGCCTTCCTGTTCCAGCCATAGTATATGCTCTTCTACTTTGTTATTCTGAACCTGGATGCCACTGTGCCCATTTGCTTTACCCTCTATACAGAGGATGAGCTGGATGAAACTATCTTAAGGACTGAATCTGGTCATAATCCATTCATGGAATCACTAGATCATAAGCCTCACAGAAAGAAACAACTTTTCTGGCATAAGCAGAATGAGAGTTATGACCATACATCAGTTACTGCACTGAACTTATGAGCATACAGTGGGTAAATGGCTTCTAAGAACTGAACTATTAACAATGCTTGAATTCCAGCTGCAGCAGTATGTAGTTCAGTATCAGCAAATTTCTATGGTAACTGAATATTAAACAAGGCATGTAAAAAGGCTTTTACATTTTCAGCCACATCAAGCAGCACATGGGCTCGCATGGAATACAGCCTGTAAAAGCATGTCAGAAAACAGAACATAAATGCCTCTGAAACTGAGCAAAAATAATAAAACCTATTATTAAAAAAAATTGCAGTCACAAGAAAAACAAATTATTTTGCATTTCACATAGCTTTCAGTAGTATAATAAAAGAAAAAAATTCTCAATGTTGTTTTCTCAATCTGTTATGTTTTCAGAGATTCCACTAACCAATATTTAAAAGATTTTCAACAGAAATCAGCAACCAAAAGAATAAACTAAGAAATAAACTGCAACCTCCATAACTCCTCCTGAACGTTAGCAAGTATTTTCCTGAGTCTTTGTAGCCTAGGCAAAAACATAGCTGCTTTAAGGAGCTTCTGACAGGTACCACAAGGAAAGCTATACCAGAATCAAAGTATCTTTGCCTGACTTAGACCCAAATACTGCATACATCCAGCATTATAGCATACAATTTAATCAACAGACATTTAGACTTTAATAAATGTTAGTCTTTTACGGTCTCATTCTATCAATTTTCTCTTTAATTACTTCAACATCTCCAAAGGACATAGTTTGTATTTGCATTTTTGGACAAGGAAGCATTATTTCTACACATCATCTTGTGTAGATGTGTGGATCCCAATGATTCTGTCCTTACAGCACTCTTAAATCTTGCATGAGCATGACAGCTGTTCCCACAACTAGCTGAAGAAGCACAGTTTCCAAAACAAATCATGCCTTGATGATTGTTAAATATGTCATCAGAATACAGGACAATTCTATTTCTGGCAACTTTATCCCTAAATCAACCTACCACAAACCATAGCTTTTCGCTGTTAATTCCGGCATTTGGAAATAGCATGTATCCTGGATTAGGACAATATATTTAATCACTGGCTAACCACAAAGAGGTGGTTCAGAAACCTTGTCTCTCCAGCTTCTCACATAAAGGACTAGCAGGCATATGCAGACATCTAGCATGGTATGATTTCTGCTTAACTATTTTACTATTAAATATGGCACAAGAATAGTTATGTTTAATTTTCTATTGGTCTTGCCTTCATATTATCACAAAATTAGAGAAGAATAAAGAGATAGTTAACAATTTTATACTGAATTAGAAACTATACAGAATTGGTTATAGGAATGCATTTTCACAATAAACAATGTAACCAAAAAAAATTCCATAGCACATCCACAGTCTTAGGGCTAGTAGAGACTCAACAAAACTGTGATTAATCAACTGGCTATAAGCCGAAAGTTGTATGCTCCCCTCCAGAGTTTGGCTTTCCTCATGGCCCTAATTGTGATAATCTGTTACTTAGGAAGGAACACAATCTCGAGTTAAAGCTAAGTTAATGATCACATTTTTGAAACCTAGTTCTGAAAAAAGGTTCACTGCTATAAATATAGATTATGGTTGCCTTTACAAGAAACATTAAAAAATTATTTGTTGAACAACCAAAATATTACTTTTCCAAAGGAAACATTTTACCCTTTCTTGATGTCCTCCTGATATCCTGAACACTTTCTTGATATACTTCCTGTAAAAAAACTTTTACTGACATGGTTTACTGACATGGCCTCAACAATTCACTTAATGATGGCAAAATGTACAAACTCCTCTTGGATATTTAGGTATCAGAAAGGCAGAAGCAAAATATTTTTTTCCCATTCCCACGCCATAGAGGAATTCTTAATTCTTTTTTATAACTCCAACTAAGGTAATTTTCTTGGGAAGACTCCTCCCAACAATAAATGGAATTTCCACAAAAAATTAATCTCAATAGGCACACTGGCTATTAGTATACATTGTTAGCATGCTTTAGTGTTACCCAAGATATGATCCTCAGTTAACCAGCATCATTTTGATATAAATTCTCCATCGCTTCCCTCTTTTTAATAACTCCTACTTCCTCACTGTCAGTCTAGCCTAGCAGAAAGATTTTTGTTCTTTATTTGGTCAATGAAGTGCTTAATATCATGCACTCATAAGTGGAGTTTCTCAAAAACAGAACTGAAAAAGATTGTTAAAAGTGAAAAGGAAGTGTTACTGTTGTTCTGTTTCTTTTGAGAACTTTAAAAAAAAACCTTTCTGGATGAAGCAATCAGGATAGCCTACTAAGCTATATTAATGTCAGCATATATCCTCTGCATATGTTATTATATTAATTAAAGTTCTGATTAATGTTTCATCTTATTATAAAGATGGTATGAAACTACGTTGACTAGTTTAAGGTTCTGGCTAAATATAGGGAAAAGAGAGTTCAAGTTATGCAAGAGCTTCACCAAGAATCACTCAGTCTGGAGAATAGTCTTCTTTTCCATCACTAAGAAAACAGCTAGAGAGGGACACTGGCATTGAAAAAAAAAGAAGTATTAACCCAGTTTATGGATTCAGAAATAATTAATTCTGTTCATGGTTCAAACACAAGTTCCATAACCAACCTTCAGTTGATTGTTTCCAATCACCTAACATATTATGTTGACATGCCTAGGGCAGGTTTTAGTATTAAATGCAATGGCAGCTATTGTTATTCATAACATAAAATATATCACATGAAAAATGCACACTGCAGAACAGTGAGGAAGAAAAGAAGGAGAACCCTCTTGTTTCCTCTTAATATTTAACAAGATTAACGAACTGGAAGCATAACTGTCATATCATGTCTTAGATAATACTAAAGCATGCTAACAGTGTATACTAACAGTCAATATGCTATAGTATTGGTCTAGAATCAGGAAGGCCCATATTTAAATCCATTCTCAACATGGAAACTCTCTCAGCCCAATCTGCCTCTTGGGGTTTCTATTGGTTAAATAGAATCCCGTATAAGTCACCTTTAGCTCCTGGAGAAAAGGTAGGACAGAAATCTAACAAATTGTTTTAATTAATTTAAGAGAGCCAGTTTGGTGTAGTGTTTAAGGCACCAGGCGAGTAACTGGGTAACTGAGTTGTAGTCCTGCCTTAGGCACAAAGCCAGCTAGGTGACCTTGGGCCAGTCACTCTCCCCCAGGCCTAGGAAGAAGGCAATGGTAAACCACTTCCTAAAATCTTGCCAAGAAAACTGCAGGGACTTGTGCAGGCAGTCACCAGGAGTCAAGAGTGACTCAAAGGCACCCATTATTATTATTATTGTTGTTGTCATTGTTGTTGTTATTAAGCAACCTTTCCCAAACTTATACGTGAAACATGCACTAGTGCCCCCATAATTTCCATCCAGCAGAGTTTCATGGGAGCTTCAGTCCAATATATATGTCATGAGTAAGGATGGCGAGCAGGGGGCTCCCACCCAGACTGTCAAGCGCATGCGTAGCACTGAGGAACTGTTCAGCCATTCAAAGAGACACAGATCGGGACCGCCTTAACCTTTGGGGGTTATATGGCTGGGTTTTCCCACGCTTCCTCAGTTTGTTAGGATTCTTGTTAAGTACTACTAATAAATATTAGAGACCAAGTCATTGTCTCAGTGTGTTTCCTGGTAATCAGGACAATATATGAAGGCAACCATTTTAGAAAAGAATCAGATTAGATGATGACAGGAAAAAAAATGCCTAGCCTATTCATATTTCTGATTACAGAAGTCACCTCCATCTGATATTTTCTCCTTTGTTATACTTGCCTGCCACAACCAGGCACTACATTCTAGAGAGCCTCTAAGCCTCGAGAAAGATATGAAGCTGTGGGGAGGAGGGGATGGCTAAGTTGCTTTTCACAAGCTCCCTTCCACTAGCACTTCTCTGTTCCAACTAGTCAATTTAAAATAGATTTAAAATGTTATCAAAATCATTACAATATATTTATTGTTCTAGTACAGGCATTCAATACATAATCCTCATTCTAAAAAATTAATTCATAATTACCTTGGAAATGAAACTAGGAGACACAATCAAGATGAAAAAATAAACAAATACCTTGTATTCACCAATGCCAGGATCTATAAGAAACGAGCGAGCTGATGTAGATGGCAAATTTGATGATCCACTGTTCACTCCTTGTTTGACTTTGTTCTTACAGTTGGCAACTACACAGGGACCAGGCTTTCCATCTTTTTTATTCAACGCTGTAGCAGGAACTTCAGACTCTGAGCGTATCAAAAGCTGAACTATATCATTCAGTCCAACATTATAATCAAATAAGGTATGCCCATCTTCAAGCTATTAAAAAAAGACAAGAAAAAAACATCAGCAGAGTCTGAATGTTAAAAGAAAGAATTGCATCAATATAGTATAAAAACATGTATGAAAATTAAAAACATGAAAAACTTGCATGAAAATTAAGCCTACAATGTATCAGAATAGCTGGTATTAATTACAAATTATTCTCTTAATTTGGTTTTTAAGGGATTTAGAACTCTCAATGAAAAGGTGAAAAGCTTCATTGAACAAAATGCCATAATACACTCATTTATTTATTAAGTATATTTCTCTTTCTGTTTCGCAACTAAATGTATGGGCAAGAATATGTAACAATAAGAGATTAAAGTAAAAGTAAGAATTTTTCATTTACATCCAGAATCCATGACAACTGTGTTGGAAACATCTGATTAGACAGCAAATGTTTACTGCCTGATTATTTTGAAGTGTTATAGTTTTTTCAATGGAATTTTTATTACCATTGTAATTTTTATATGTAAAAGAAAAATTGAAGTTGACGTTTTCATTGTCAAGCATAATACAGGTAGTCCTCAGTTAATGACCACTCATTCAGCAACGGTTCGAAGTTACAACGGCGCTCATGGTCATGCAATCACCATTTGCGACCTTCCCTGCCGGCTTCCCACAAGCAAAGTCAATGGGGAAGTCGGCAGGGAAGGTCACAAGTTGCTTGTGTAAATCTCCCCCACCCACACACCCTCTCCAGCCCCTCTGCACTCACACTGTACCTCCCTGTTCTCTCATGCACCTTCCTCCACCTGGCAACAGCCAACCCAAGCCCCGCCGCACTTGCACCACACTTTCCCCACCACCCACATACCACCCCTGAGCTTTGCTGCACTCATGCTACACCTCCCTGGCCACTCGCACACCCTCATGCAACCCCCCCACCTGGCAGCAGCCACCCCAATACCCACCACACTCATGCCACGCCACACCACCCCAGCCACCCACACACACCCTTGCTCCCTCTCCCACCTGGCAGCAGCCACTTATCTGACTGCCAGCCTGCTTGCAAGCCACATGGGACATAAACTTCCTGCTAGCTCCCCTGCTGACTTTGGCTGTTGGAAGCCAGCAGGAAGCTGCGAGGAGGTGCTCACATAACGACGGCAACAGGGACTGCAGGGTTGCCATTGCTAAGTGATGTGGTCACATGACGTTGCACTGTATGACTGAATTGTTTAGTGACAGAAATTCCAGTCCCAATTGCTGTTGTAACTTAAGAACTACCTGTAGGTTGGATCCAATGTCCCTTTCACAAATGATTTCCTTCAATTTGCAAAACGGACTCTGATTCAGGAACTTTCACTGCATAAAACAAGGATTTTTTTCACGCATTCCCCTTCTCTCTACAGAGAAACCTTCCACACCATTCCAGTGAGTCATCCAATGTCTGAAATAGTTTTTCAGGGTCTGTGGAAGGAAATAGCAAAAATTGTCTACCACTACTTTCTCCAACAGAGGAACCAGCAAAGTACTCTTCAAGGGAAGTCTGGAGCCAAGCATCGAATTAGTATTGGATTTAATTACTTCTTAGCTTCTAGAAAGAAAGATACTAGAAAAGGATGTGGTCATGTGATTTAATTTCTGGAAAAGCACCAGAAAGCCATTCTGTATCAGGAAACGCTATTTATGCTAATGATCCTAATGAGTAAGAATAGGACGAGAGGCAGATTCTAAGTTCCAAACAAAATTTGAACTGTTAATTCACTACTTCCTTCCTGTTAGAAAGAAAATATAAGAACAAAAAGAGATGGAGATAATCTCATATACAGAGATATTTTATGCTGATACTTTCTAAGTATGTCCACTTGTTTCAGTTTTAGACAACCTCAGAATTATCTAGTTACAAAAACTAGAGTCTTTAATTTCACATATCACTAACTAAATACCTGATATATCTAACCTGTTAAAGAAGAGAGATTTCAAAGTGTCATCCCAACTCTACTACAGAAGACACTACCACATGCTCAGCAATGCCAGGGTCAAATTATATTGCCAAACCTTTCCCTTACCATATTTGCAGAATCTGCAAAAGCAATTAAAACATTTCTACTCTTCCCAAAACAGAAAGTGAATCTGAGAGATGGTAACAGCAACAGTTAATATTTCATCTTCAGAAACTGAAGTCCTGTTTTGCAAGGTGTGGGGAAAGCACTGGGAATTTAGTTTCCCACACTTTCACTTCAGGAAAAATCAGGCAGTCAGTAGGAACTGGGCCACTGAGTTCTGGAGAGATCAGCACTTTTTGCCTCAGAAAGCATCCTACAATGGAGTAGTTTACTTTCCACTCATGGAAATCAAATGGCCATTTATTGATATTGTTTAAAACACAAACTTTAAAGAATGCATTAGAGACACTGTTCAGATGCAGACTAAATCAGTCTATGCTAGAAATCCCTCTCTCTACTTTAGCCTTTCATGACCATGTGCCATTCATGTGTGTTGCAAGTTCACATCAAAATTCTTGGAATTACAGTATGATCCTAGCATATTTACAGGAAGCCAGGTTGGGGAAGGTGTTTTTTCGTATCTTAGCTGGGGTCCAGATTGCAGTAATTTACTTCATCTATTGTAAAACACAAATGTAAGTTCCATGCAGGCATTCTAAATCTTACCAACACAACTAGGGGAAGAACAGAAGCAAAACTGTTAGCTCTGCTTTCTCAACACCCTCTTTATATTCAAAGTGACTTTCTGCAGCAGAGAACCTTTTTTATTCATGAAATTTTCCCACAGATATTAAGGATCCTAAAAAATCAGGATTTTATTTCACAGAGGTAACACTCATAGTAGTCAACAAGGGCAGTGGCACTCAGGACTGGGCTAGTATTCTGACTGTCCTCATGCATGTATATAAAGTTTAGAATGCTCACAAAGGGCTTAAAGGAAATCTTTCACTGTTGGTTATCAGCCGCACATTTAAGATGGAAGTTGTATTTGTATGCCAAATCTGCAAATCTACAAGGTAAGTAAAAATTTATGCAGTCACATTTAAATGATAAAGACCTAACTAAGATATGTAAAAACTAATTCTCCAAAGAGAAATTACAGGATTTTAGACAAACAAATCTCATTTGCACAGCTATTTTACATAACTGCTTCATAAATAGTGTGGTATTTGTGATCTTCACAAAGACAGACCAATAGAAGTTTTTCTTTCAGTGATTATGTCAGTATCAAATCCATCTACTATTACGATGGCAGCACGGGGGGGGGGGGAATCTGTATGTAGGAATAAGGATGGCATAATCAAATACTAAAGTTTAGAAGTTCAATAAAACATAATGTGTGTAACAAAGTAAAATTCAGATAGATGGATAGATGAAATTCACACATACTTGTTTGGTGTGTGTGGGTAACGATAGACAGCTTGATTGATAAAGTGTGGTAACCCTACTTAAAGCACCCAACCACCTTTCCATGGAATATTTTAATAATTCATTTTCCAGAATCAAATTACAAACTGACCAAAGGAATATTTCATTCAGATTTCTGGCAGAGCAGGGTAGTATTGCTTATGGCTGCACAGTATTTTGGATATAAAGGCAAAACAGTACTCTGGAGAGTGCTCATATACCATCTGTCAGCAACTCCTTAAGGCAACTATATATTTTTGGCAACAAGAAAAAAGTCATGGAACTTTTTTTATATACATGACAACTACAGCAAGATTATTATATGCTCAAAAGTGGAAAGGTTCAACACTACCCACAGTTGAGTAATGGTTGGTGAAGATGATGGAACTTGCAAAGATGGCTAAATTAATGTCCTTGTTTAGAGAAAAGATAGTATCTGTCTTTATGGCTGACTGGAAACCCCTTACAGACTTCTTGCATGAAACAGAAAAAAATGCACTTATGACTTGTGGTTTTTATAATTACACTTTTTTTGTAATCATGAGTAATAGATAACTTTGTAATCATACTTATATTTTGCTGCAAAGGAAATCAGAAGCTTTTTCTACTTCTTTTTATTATTTCTTTCTGCACTTTTGTGTTTTTTTTCCTTTCTCTTTTTGTTTTCTTTATTCTGTATATATGAAGCAGCTGTATTTCTTCCTAGGATCACATGGCTGCCTTTATACCTGTCACATGATCCTGGGAGAAGTCACATTTGGTTTAAAATGTGGACAAGTGCTACTTGTAAGTACCTTTTTATGGTTATAACTGAAGCACTGCACACCCTTAGTTCTGACAGGATAAATACATATAAGGACTTCTTCCCCTTCTAATGATTGCCTTATCAGAGGTTCCTCCATGATAGCTCTTCAGGACCATGACAGATTTAAAATGAGTCTGTTTCAACTACTCTTGTAATGCTGAAAATGATTTCAACTTTTTTTCCTCAGAAATCTTCTTCTGCTCCAGCACTGCTTCTTTTCAGTTTGCAGATGGCATAATTTGGTATTTAACTCTTAATTTGCTCTCAGTATGACCATTTCTTTGGCCTTTCATGTTTACCAAGAGAGCAGTTGTTGTTCAGTATTTATTTTGTGGATAATCTTCCCATTAAGTGAAAAGTTAGTATTTTCACCCCTTGAATCTCCATTTTAGAAAAGCATGCAAAAATCTAAGCTGGTACATTTTCATGACAAAGTGCCATACCTGGCCTCTACATGATGTGCCAAAAGCAGCATGTAGCTTAATATAGGTAATATATATGATATGTGGAAGGAGCTAGAATATCCAGTTTTGGAAAATCAATTGTTCCAGGCTTTAAGAATTGTAAAATATACTTCTTAGGATCAAGGGATGAAGTTAATTCATCAGAAAACCTTGTTCCATTTTATTGGACTCCTCAAAGAATGTTTAAAAATAATTACATATCTGATTTCTTGGGCTAGTATTGCAGGAAATTTCAGAGCTGTATAACTCATATGATTTGGTCATGCCCATCCATGGCTCTATTTTGACTTCAAGTCATTACATTTGTTAACAACTTTGAGGAAAATATAGCTAGTAAATATGTAAATATGATTTTGAAGTACACTCTTAAATTATAGATTTAACATTTTATGAAGAACTCTGCCTCTACTGAGCCTGTAGTTTGACATATAGAATTATTCCATGTAGATAAAAAGAAATGTTAGCTGATATTAAAGAGTGGGTTCAGGAGATGTGTTTCCTACCAAGTTTTGAAATATCTTTACATTATATTATTTTATATTATAAAAATGAGAAGGCAGAGCAGTAAATTCAAATGTAGTCTAGATTTAATGTGTTAAAAGGAGTAAGTTAGTTGTAATATTATTACATGGATCCCACTTCCTTTAGTTTTTGTTCACTTTAATCACTATTATGCATTCATTTCTTTTGTATAAGCACCGTTGCATTTTTTTTCTTCTGTTTATATTATTTTGGTTGTTATATTTCACAAAAATAAAAATATTAAAGAAAAGCAATATTGCAAGAAAGGAGAAAGTAATGGATAAGGCTGGGACAAAAACTAAATATTTAATATACATTTATATTCATTTAAAATAAACAGTAAATTTGATCACTCTTTTATTATATATTCAATTATTTTTCCCTCTTTTCACATTACAAAATACAATTTGGTAATAATGTCTAGAGTTTGTGAGGGATAGTAACTGGTGATCACAGGTAACCCTGGAACCCAATTGTGCATCTCTGCAGTAAACCATGGTTAAATAAACTATGGATTAGGCACATGAACACAGCTATAGCATATTTCTCAGCTGAAGCTCCCACACATAGAACTTAGAAAAAATGGTTACTGATTAACAATAATTAAATTTACATTGAAATTAAAACTGATATATTCACATTAAGTTGCACTCTTTATTTCTAGTTGCCTTAGAAACAAAGTATCATGAATTCTAATACATGGAAATTTCAATGTAACTGAGGAATTCAAATAGATTAGTCCTTAGGATGCTAAGTGTCAATGCATAATGTCTTGTCTGGACCATTTTAGACTTTCTAAACAACAATGGCAAGAAAAGCTTTCCAATCTTCATTTTTTAATGTACAGAAAATCATTTTGTATAGACACACATTCCATCATATGAATCATTCAAACAGTAACTCATTACATAACCTATGTAATAAAAATTAACTCTGTGCTAACTTAAGTTATTCATCTGTTTCATAGTCAAAAACTGGGAGAGGGGAAGGAATGCAAGTTTTCCTAACACATAACCACACTGTTTCATAGAAGACCAATACCTCAATAATAGCGCACATGATTTGGAAACAAAACATCTCAAATTTAATACCTGATATTTTTTTTGAAAAAGTTAAAAAGGACTTCAGTCTGAAACTTCAGAAAGACGCTGCCCGTCAATGTAATAAACAGTCCTGACCTAGATAGATCACTAGTCTGATTCCATAAAAAGCAGTTTTCTGCTTTCTTTTTTAATACTGGTATTACATATTACCATGAAGATAAAAGAACTTGCATGCTTCATACTTTTAAATTTTAGATAAAGGCAAAATTTATCATCTTCAATTAATAAACATTCATTTTTATTTGTAGCTACTGAAAACAGTTGTGGCAACATTATCTGGAAATTATGACATGAGGCTGAAACTGGCTGATATCCACAAAATAAGCCCAAACTGATATTTGTCATTATGCAAAAATGTGATACCTTTTTTCATACCATGAAGTTACAATTATAGTCAGATATTACCAGCAGAAATAATTCTGCAGTTCTTGGTTTCTCCCTATTACTACTTTACCCAACAAGTTAAAATTTCCAATTTTCCAAATAAAATATGGCAGCAGACTAAATATTTCTCATCAATAGGGTTTCTATCTAGATGCATATTCTATGATAAAGATATAGTTCTGACCTGATGATTAATGGCAATGAACTCAGTTCACTCTAACTTCCCTATTTCTGTACTAATTAGGTAAGTACAATGATACCAGACCAGTACTATCAGGAATTATGATCAATGATTAGCAACAGGAAAGGGAACTAGATACCTCAATCCTACTATCCTCATAAGCAGCAAAAGGGATGAAAACCTTAGCAAATATATAGAAAGTTATAAGTACCTACATTTTACTGTACAAACAGGAAAGGAAGAAAGAAAAATTAATTGGGGAAAGATTCTACTAAATGTAATTCATGGTATCATATCCTCTTGGGACTGTAGATTGATCAACACTTTTACATTAGCACTCAAAGAGAAATGATTCATCATTACATCCAGTTTTACCAATAAATTTTTAACACCTCAATTAAATTAATTCATTGAATAGTTGGAAAATATTTGAGCGGTCAAGTAGCCAGCACTAATATGCAAGGACAAAAAACTTGGTTAGCTTGTTTTCTAGAACCCGCAAATTCATTTGACTGTCAGGTAAGAATAAACATTAATAATATTGTGTGGAGGGGGAGGTCTTGCATGATAATAAAAGAAGCTAGATTGCTCCAGAATTAAATACCCAAAGAAAAGATAGCATTTGCATTAATACATGTTACTTATCAAGAACATTAAATTTAATATGAGGATTTAACCATCCAAAGCTGAGTAATTCCATAGATACAATCAATTTCACTCTAATCCACATGCAGCTAACTTCTGCTTCACACATGTAGCAACACATAACCGCCTCAGTAGAATACCAGTTTAGTTCTAATTTCTGGTTGAATGATGAATGCATCTTTCTCATCATTGCGTATGCTTGTTACAGAAAAATAGGTTCACAAATTAACTCCTGATATCTGAAAAATACACCTTTAAGCTATACAACATCTTTCACATTGTCTCACTCTTCTTTGGGGAGGCATAGTCCTAAAAAGCAACTTTAAAAATCTGAAATAAGTAAGAGTCATCGCTTGCTACCCTCACCTCACAAGATCCCAATCTCTTGTTACTTTTCCTTCCACAAACCAGTGCATTCTTTGGGGAAGAAACTTTATAACACGTTCAGGTAACACAGCAACCCTGGGTTAGGTTCAGCCATGCATATGCTTAGGGTTCCTCCCAAGTGGCACAGCTGCAAACTACTATGCATGCTTTGTTTTAAGGTTGCCATACTGTACAACACAATGATTTCTTTCAGTTGGAACAAGATAGACGGGAAACACAAACATGTCTGGATCACATGAAAACCTCAAAAAACAAAATTAAACTAAAACCAGAGAAATTAAACTATTTGAGTATTCTGAATATCTGAAGCACATTTCCAGGTATGGCTTTACAGAAAGAAGAATCAAATATCCTATGAGGAACATGATATGTGAACCCTATGAAGATGTGGTTTCTCTCACTATCCATCTGGCATGCTGAAGCTGCAAAAGAATCTCTTGCAAGTTCATTATAAGCTGAGAAATGAAATAAGTTTTTCTCTCTCTCATCAAGAGGATGAGGTAGCAGAATATGCCCAGGAATAATCCTAAATATTGGTACAGTAATAAAAATCAGGAATGCTAAGATCATAGAATAGTAGGCATTTCTACTTAGTAGTTAAAAGTACTAATTCAAAAGGAAGAATGGAGTGCTTCCTTCCCTTTATGGGAGGAACATGGGTAATGAGGCAGATAAATAATTTCAACTTAAAAACAATATCCTCTTCTACACTAGTGCAACAATGGGAAAAGAAAACATTCACAAAGAGAAAAACACAGACACAGGAATGACGATGAAGCAAAAATATTCTTATCCCTGCAGATCAGGAGTTGCTTATAAATGAGATGGAGCTATTGTCTGGAAGACTGTAACAGTCTCTCAGAATTTTGTAGATTAAAAAAATGGGAATGCCATGTTTGTATTCTCCTACAAGGAATAGTAAGGGAAATCTCCTCATTTTCAGTTATTGAATCCTGGCCAGAGAGTGCAGAGAACCATATATACTAAAATCAGTATAATTGCTAGCCTATTTTCAGTAGTTATTTACTGTGATTTTATATAGTATTTTGCAACCATTTTAATTCTGGTTTAGCATGAGAGAGATTTAAATTCATTTGTAATGAAATCACTTTGTACGACTCATATCCTCGTAAGTAGGAATGCAGACTGAGCAAACAAATTTTGATGTGTCATGTTCCAATTCTGAACTTTTACAAAATGGCTGGGTGCGCACACTTTGCTAAGCCAAAGGTTTTCAAACTGTGGGTCACAACCCAGAGGGGGGCATGAACAAATCTAAGAGGTGTTACACTACTTCTTACTGTCTGCCCTCAGGCAGCCTTCACCAAGCTGCTAACCCTGGACTGAGCTGGGCACAGGATCCAGGTACTGGGGCTCTCCTCCAATGGTTTTCCACTAATGACTCCTGCAACCACCCTAATATGCTGATAAGCACTGCCAAGGCATCACAACCAAGACTAAATGACCTTGTCTTGTATCACCTTTCCCCTCCTCCAACGGCAGCTTTTCCTGAGCTTCTTCCTGGGGAGCATCATACTGGGTCCAGGTGCTGGGTCCGGGAACAGGGAGAATGTGAGATCAGATAATACAACTCAACCCTGACTGAAAACCTAGTCATGGGCACAATTTCTCCAGACTTGGGAAAATACCTATTCTGGCTACAGCACTCAAAGCAACCATTTATCCAGGCTTGGAAGGCAACCAAGGCTAAGCTTAAGCATCCAACTGTCTGGTTCCCATTAAGGCAGATTTCCAGCCCTGTAGGAGAGGAGAAGGCCAGTTGGTTGGCCAATTCCAACAGGAGCTGCAGCCACAGGGAGCAAGGCACCCACATTTTCCTGAGGAAACCACATTGCAGACCTGGATTGCTCACAACACAGATGGTCATAAACAAGCTGCTTGAGAATTACCTTTTCTTCAGCTCCCACCTCCAAGGATAGCCAAGCTGGGCAAGATGAAAGCTGGCTAAGTGGCTTCCTGTGACTATGCCCTACCCACCAAGTAGACACTGGGTGAAGTTGTTTTTTGTGCAGGGCCTCTCATCCGGCAACCAGACTTCCTAGGGTAAGCTCTCAAATATGGGGCCCAAATCTCGCTTTTGCCCAAGGCGCCACCTGAGGCTGAAACGCTTCATGATATAGCTGCACTGACATAAAGCAAAGAAGAGGAAGCCAAGGCCTCCACTGTCACTCAGAACTTGCCTGTTCAATATTTGTTGCACTAATTATTCTCTCCAGTTTCTCTCTTCTTCCCCCCTACCACTTGAAGCAGGAGCTGGGGGCTGTGAAACCCCATCCTTTGTTCCTATAGTATTTATTTATTTATTGAACTTCTCGACTGCCCAACTCATACACAATGATGTGTACTACATGCAAGATATACAGGGTACACCTTCTAAATCACTTCATGCAACACCTGGTAGAGGCATTTTACCAGGCAGGGAAAAACTGCAAGAAGGAAAAGAAGGAAAAAGATGAGCTATCTGAAATGGGACACGCAGGCTCAGCACCAGGACCCAGCATGATGCTCCCCCCCCCCCCGAAGAAATACTCTTGGAAGAGAGAAAGGTGAAACTAGACAAGAACAACTTGAATCTGACTGGCTTATCTTGGGGAGTACTGAGGAGTGGGTTAGAGCTGCTACAGGACATGTTGCTGTGAGCACAAAAACTGCCAAAAGAGAACCTTGGCCCCAGGAGCAAGTTTAGACAGCAACCCAGCTTTGAATGCAAAAGTCTAACTTGTACTCATGCAAAGCTGGATCAACTTTAGGCCACTCTGCCTGGACAAGCTAACAGAAAAGAAGCCCTGTCAGACTGCAATCTGAAAATTTAATTCGGGGGGGGGGGGGTGTCCCCACATAATTTTAGAGGATCACAGCATGACAAAGCTTGAGAACTCCTGCCTCTAAGCCATCAAATAGCTTGTTTAGTGATGACTCAAAATGCTTGTGAACCTAGCCACAGTAATTTATTAATGACAATTTACTGCATAGTACAATGTGTAGACTCAGATAAATGGGGCTTAATCAGGAACCTGTGTTTAAACAAGCCATATCTTAGCAAATGGGTGAATCTGATGCACACAACACATTGTGGTTTAGCCTACTTTTCATCTAAGCTAGGAAATATGGTCAATTCATTATTCAGACATGAGGCTAATCACTATATTCTGTAGCCATACTTTGTTCTCTGGTTAAGCAGTGCCGGCTGTGGCTTAGTACATTACCTAAGCAAAGGCTATCAGGTTAGCTGGTTGTTAGTTAGCTATTACTTTGCTCCAAGCAAACAACATCTCATGCAGAAATAGTCATAAAGCAGTATTACAGGTGTATGGTATATCTAATCCAATTGGATCACTACAAGGTTCTTGTTGTAGTAGTTATTTGCAAAAGTAAACCTAAAAAGTCCAGAAAGCAACATGTTACTAGCATAATGACTAATTAGGTGATAAACTAGCAACCATGATTTCCTGTGCTACCTGGATGCATTCACTGGGTTAGTGACTTAACTCTAAGACACATTTAGCATGTCACCTAAATAAAGCCAGTCAATCTGTTTCTGAAAAGTTACACAATGCAAAACACCAGTGATAAATATTTTAAGATTTTCCAACGCCCTAAAAAATTAAGGTCAGCAATGTTTGTTTGTTTATTTGTTCATTCATTCATTCAATTTATATAGCTGCCCATCTCAAACAAGTGACTATGGGCAGCTAACAACCATAAAAGCTGTTAAACAATTAAAACAGTACAAAAATGTTCTACCACAATATACTTCATTATTACTGGGAAGTTTCAAAGCTTACTATACAATTGTCTAACATTGCAAGGGCTTTAGAAGAAAAAATATTTGTATACAGCCATCATATTGTATACAGCAGTTCCTACTCATAAGCATGCATTCTGGTCTATCATGCTCCACAAGTATTATACAGAAGCTTATCAGTCTTAGATGCACTTAATTGACACACAAAGGATTAATAAAACACTTTGTGTATTAAAATTTAAGTACATGATAGAAGGCCAAATGAATGATCAGTTATACAAATTATTTCTAAGCCTATCAGCAGTATTTTCTTAAAAATCCTTCATTTCTGCTATATTGAGATATTCAAAGGGCTCCTACATTTATCTCTGAGATCTTAGTATTTAAACCTGACAATAACTGGATTTACCCATTGCATAACACTATGGTGTGATTTGTGCTTTACATATTATTTATTTATTTATTGCTCACATTTATATGGCCACCCAACTCACACAAGATGACTGGGCAGAATACAACAGTAAGATAAAAACAGTGAGTAAATAAAAACAATTATAAAAATAAAAAAAAATGATTATTAAAAAGAACATTATCACCAAATTTAAAATATACCAACCCCGCGGAGAGAGCAAGAATGTCAGTCATAGTGGAGCCATCTAAGAACGTCTCCCATTCCCAAAGACCCCCAGGCCTGACAACACAACCAAGTCTTGAGGGACTTCCTAAGCGATAACAGGGAATGAGCACGCCTAATTTCAGTGGGGAGAATGTTCCACAAGGAGGGAACCACAGCAAAGAAGGCCCGCCTCCTGGGACCCACTATATGCAAGTCTCTGGTGGATGGAAACCATAACATGCCTTCCCTGCTAGATCTAATGGAATAGGCTAATGTAATTGGGGAGAGGTGGGCAGTCCCTCAGATATGGAGCCAGTTTGGTCTAGTGGTTAAGGTGCTGGGCTAGAAACCAGGAGTCTGTGAGTTCTAGTCCTGCCTTAGGCATGAAAGCTGGCTGGGTAACCTTGGGCCAGTCACTCTCTCTCAGCCCAACTCACCTCACAAGATTGTTGTGGGGAAAACAGGAGGAGGAAAGAGTATTAGGTATGTTTGCCTCCTTGAGTTATTTATAAAAATAATAAAGGCAGGATAGAAAATAAAATAAATAAATATCCCAGTCCCGTGCCATGAAGGGCTTTAAAGGTCAAAACAAAAAAGCACCTTGAATTGGACCCAGCAGCAAACTGGCAACCAATACAGCTCACAAAGCAGAGATGTAATATGTGCTCTTCTATAACTGCCCTCACCATTGCATTCTGTACCAGTTTGAAGCTTCCGGATACTCTTCAAGGGCAGCCCCATGTAGACCGTGTTACAATAGTCCAATCTGGAGGTCCTAAGGCATGAGTGATGGTGAGCACCTAGCTGTTTTGATGTATTAAATAAGCAATAATTAAATAAGCTATGATTTAGACAAATGCATGAATACCATCAGTGAGAATGGCCCAGCAATCAGCGCCTCCTTACTTGAAGCACTTTTGCCATTAGACCTACTCCTGCAAAACATATCTTTCCCTATCCTCATAAACAGAGGTGATAGCCAGCCAGCACTTGAGCCCAAAAGATGAGATGCACCAACATTTCCAGTTATCTCAGTCAGTTGTGAAACAGTATTGAAGCAATGTTACTACAGCACCTACTACTGGTTCTTCTCCTGTGTCCTTGCCTTGCATCATATACTCTCCTTAGGTTCTGATGCCTTACTACCAGTAAACTTGATATTAAGGTTTAGGGTGTAGCAATCTGGTAAATTATATACAACCATGTTATAGTCACACTTATTTTGATCACTTTCTGTAACTTTTGTGTACTTAGGCAGACAGTATGGTGCAGTGGTTAACATGTTCAACTAGGACCAGAGAGACACAGGTTCAAGCCCACTTTTAGCCTTGAAAACTCACTACATGACTTTAGGCCAGTTATTTTCTCTTAGTCCAACCTACCTCTCATGGTCATTACTTTGGGGATTTAAATGGAGATTCCCCCTGAAAAGTAGTCTTTACAACCTACCAGATTATAGCAGCTAAAAACAGACTAAGCATCCCTAAACTAATACCCTCTGGATGGACAAACTCCTATTAACTACAGCCAGCATGGCCAGAGGGCACCAGAATAATGATGTGCCATTTAAAGATTCTAAGCAGAAGCAAAACCATACAAATTAATGAAAATATTTTTATGATATTGTGTTAGCTGCCACAATCACCACAGAAAATTTAGGTGACATAAATTTATTGTGGCTAACATGTTTTGACATCCACAAAGGCTTTTCCACGATAAATCTGACAGCTTTTAAGGTACCACAGTATGCTTTAATTTATTACACTTACATGATATCTTTGTTCTGAGAGCTTAAAGTGCTGCACATGGGGTTTCCCATCCTTTTTAAGCTACAACAATACTGTAATTTGGACTAGGCTGAGAAATAGCCGTAGTGATTTCCTGTAATAAATTAACAAAGGAAGTTCTCTGAAGAGTGAATGAAATTCACACTCAAAATGCCTGTTATTTAACTCTGGATTAAAGAAAATAAATAGATTTTATGTATTTATCCTATTTATCACACATGTTCTTAACAGTGTTTCAGGCAGTTTCCTTGTGCTTTAGTCTGTCATCACAATGAAATATCAGGGCAATACCCAAGCACCATACAACTTAAAAACGTACTGTAACAGAACACAATTCTAGCATTGCACAATAAAATAAATTAACATTTGTATGCCCTAGGTTAATTACCCAGATTGTTACAGCATTCACCGTACTATATATAGGAGGGGGGGACAACAACATCTTGCATTAATATATCCAAGTGTGAACAGAAAGAAGAGTTTGAGCACAACACCAACAAAAGGTGTGCAGAACAGGAGATGACTGATTAGGTGCCATCAAGCCAGTGTCAATTCTTGCGACCACAGAGATATTCTTCAGGACGAAAAGGCGATCACACTCCGGTTAAAACCCAGTACAATGCTACTGGAAGAAAGGCTCATCTTAACATCAGCAGAGCTGGCTAGCAGTTTTCCCACCAGGATAATCGGGGAGAAAAGGGGGATGGGAGAAACACAGGGCAGAAAAGTGAGAGATGACGACAAGAACTTCCTCTGGGCAGCTGCCAATTCCCCGGGGAGCAACTGAGGGGAGCACGGCCAGTACCAAGGTTTGCCGGAGACCACTGAACCACCGGAAGTAGCGCGCGGCGCAGCAGAGGCAGCTCCCGCGACCTGCCTTTTCTCTTCCCACCTGGGAGAAGCTGCAGCGCCCGGCTTCCCGGGAGTCCCGCGCAGGAATCCCCGTCGCCCGGTCTTGCCGGAAACCGCTAGCGGGATGCGGAGATGCCTCGCGTGCAGCGGCGCTGGAACAGGGAGAGGCAGGAGGAGCGGAACGAAGCCGCCGCTGCCGTCCCTTTCCTCGGCACAAAGGCATCCCCGGCTGCTTCCTTCCCCTTAGACGACAGTAAAGAAACCCCCTTGATGGAGGGGCAGCAGTTAAAGCCGCAGCCAGCGCACGGCTGAGCGGCCGGGGAGAGGGAGTGTCGCGGACGCCTCACCTGTTTGCCCCGGTAGAAAAGACGCTGCCGGTCAGGGCTTACGCGGAAGCTTTCCTGGATCTTTTCACGCAGACTTTCGATCTTAGTGAGGCGGCTGAGGTCGTCGATAGTCCGGGTCTGGGCACCGTCGATGGTCCGGACCTGGATCCACATGGCGCGCTCCCGAAGGAGAGAAAAGAAGGAACAGAAGCTTCCTGCCTCTGGATTTTTCCACCTGGCGAAGCTGGGGGTGGGAACGGGGAGCTGCTGCCTGAATCCCGAGGACCACCGCGGCGCGAGCCGCTTCTGCTACCGGCCGGCCTTCCTCTTCCCTGGCCCGCCAGCACCCTTGGATCCTCCTACACTTGCCCGCCCAATCTCCCCCGCCCCACTCGCGACGCACCGGCGGCAACGGCTCTGTAAAGCTACCCCAGAATGGCGGCAAACCCTGTCAGCGCTTAGCTGGGAGCTGCCGGCTCGGCTAAGCTAACGGGCGCCGGCGGGAGCCATGTCCTAACCCCGAGGACTGTTTACCAAGGCGCCGCTGCTCTCACATGGAGGTCACGGCGCCAACGCTGATCTCGCGAGACAAACACGGACCACCACAACCGCCGCTATCCACGCGCGCCCCCACCCCTTGCCACGACCTTAAAGAGACAATAACGGCAGGCGGGGAGTGGAGCCGCGGAGGCGGCGTTTCACGTGCTCAAATCCGTCTTCGCGCCTCTCGAAGCACGCCCGGCCCAGCGCCACGCCCCTTTCGCGCTACCTCGAGGCGCCAGATCTGAGGTTCGTTCGCATTCCGCCTGGTTTTCGTGGCAGAGTTGGGAGATTGCGGCAATTCGCCGCCTTGCCTTAAACTTGTCTGGACCGGATGGACTCGGCTGTGGGTTACCGCCGCTGTAAGCGAATGATGTTTGCAATCCAGTAAACATCTTTACCTAAGTACGCATTACTTAGAAAAGCGGCACTGAATTCATTGGGATTGTTTACGCTTCTTTGGGGTGGGGATCCATTGAACACACACACGCGCACAGACACATTTCGTCGGTGTATCCAACTGTATATCAGAGCAGTGTATGTGGACAGCACAAATGCCACAGAGCTTACATTTGCCAGACATAGCATAAAAACATGGATCTTCGGGATTTTACACTGAATGTGTAAAACCTGCATACGTTATAGATCACGTTTGCATCTACAGAGTGCACAATAAAAATCCCACGCTTCGCAACGCAGAATGTATCCGACATATCCTGTTAATTTTGCATTAGTTAACTGTATAGTATCACACTCAAACCTATGAGTTACAGTCGTTTGCAATATTTAATTACTTGATTTACACGAATCTCTTGAAATTTTCATTTGAATCTCTTTAGTGGTAGCACTGCAAAAAATGGCCTCCACGAGCAGCGCCTTAAAAAGCATGGTGCCAAAGCATAAATCTAAGACTGCGTGAGTCCTTTGCCTTTGAGAATCCGTGTGTTATAGAAAACATTTTTGTACAAATTCCACTAAAAAACACATCCACTTGCTAGATCCATCACTTGCTAGAGCCAAATATAGCAATATTTGGAATTCAGTGTAACAAGAATGGATCTCTAATGTCCACAGGTTGCCCTTTAAAAGCCATAGTTTAGGCAAATACATTTTGTTATTGTTCCTTTTTAGTGGTTTCTTCTCATGATACAGAGCTGAGTTCCTGACATTTATCATGCAAAAAGGAAACATCCCCCCCCCAAATTCAGCATGATTGAGCTGAACATTGCTTTGAGCACTCTGACCTCTTGCAGGACTGTTTCCACTTCTCAAATTGGCCAGAGCTAAGATTTTCTACTTATTTATTTATTTAATTTTTATTTTCTATCCCGCCTTTATTATTTTTACAAATAACTCAAGGCATACCTAATAACATACCTAATACTCTTTCCTCCTCCTATTTTCCCCACAACAACAACCCTGTGGGATGAGTTGGGCTGAGAGAGAGGGACTGGCCCAAGGTAACCCAGCCGGCTTTCAGGCCTAGGGCAGGACTAGAACTCTCAGTCTCCTGGATTCTAGCCTGTTGCCTTAGCCACTAGACCAAACTGGTTCTAGTTACTAACAACTCAGATAAATAAAGATACCAATAAAGTACCTGTGAAATAAAGGGGGGGTGTCAATGTGCATCATTTTTTGCTTTTGACTGAACTGCATTGCCATTTTAAAACCATTTCACCTAGTTTGGAGTGATCATTTTGGAACTTTCTGCATCTTTTTTTTTAATTACCACTCTGAATAATTTGCTGTTGTCAGAAACTGTTGCCATCTCATTGCTCATCCCTGATTCCAAATCATTCATAACGCTAAAAAACTGATACTGATACATCCTTGGGGAAGCCTATTTAGCACAATTCTCTATTTCTACTTTGTTTCTAATTCATTAACCAGCTAGGAATCTGTGTAAACAACCCATCTCTTTTCCTATGGCTGTGAATTTCCCTAGGATCCTCTGGTGACGTAATTGGTTAAAATCTATACAGCATCTGTCAGATCACTCTATGGACATCCTTACTGGGATCTGTCAAAAAACCCGCTTAGTTTTGTAGAAGCCATTTTGGTTTTTATTTAACCAAGTTACTTTCTGCTATTTATTCAGAACAGACATTTCCTTGCCTATAATTTATTTTACTTCCAACCTTTTATTTAAACAATACTTAGATTGGCCATTTTCCAGTGTCCAAGGACTGACTTATTTCAGAGAGAAATGCACTCTTTAATACAATGTGCTATGTCACATTGGAGTTCTTTTGATATAGTATTTATTAATTAGTCAAGAAGAGCTATGATGTCAGATTTGATTATCTGGGGTTGCTTGATTTCTTCCAATTTCCCTCCTGAAAAAGCCTGTTCAGTTATAGGTATCTGCCTTATATCCTCTACAATGCATGCAAAGAATTAATAGAGCTTGTCTTCTTGAAGTAGTAGGAACCAGAACCAAAACCAAAATCAGACTCACTGCTGCCATGACAATGTTACAAAGATTGCTAATAAATATATGCAGGATACCTTTTCTCCTTCAGGAGAATCAAGGATTGGAAATAGAACAACGTGCATTGAATTAAATCTCTCATTATTTTTGTTGGAACATTTCAGCCAAATCCTAAATTAAGTGGAAGGTGATAGTAATCTTCCATTATTTTCAGTTGAGTATTAGTATTACATCTATATCCAGATTTGGTAGAAAACCTCATTTAAAAGCAGTGAAGCATTTCCAAAGCCTCCAACTTGATAAAAAAAAAAATCCTTCGAAAGCAGTGAAGCATTTCTTCTGAATCTTCAGTTCTAACAAAATCTATAGTTCATCCTTCATTTCTACAGAAAATTTTTTACCCCAGTCTTTCAGCCAGTTTTAATACTTATCAGATATACATGGATTTGTGAAATAAACAACTTCTTTCTTTTTCTTCTTTCAGGATTTATATTGGATGTGTTCAGATGTTACACCATTGCATAGTTTAACATGATGTCAGCAAGCAGAAATATGCAGCAGTGAGCCTCAGGCTGACTGGCTGGCTGGCTTTCTCTCTCTCTCTCTCTCTCTCTCTCTTTCTCTATTCTTCATATCCAGATAAGGGAGTTCATAGTTAGCGTCATAGTTAATTTGACTCAGATCATCTTTAAACCATAGAACCATTGATCCCTGCTGAATATGTTTTTAGAAGTAGTAGTCCAAGTTCAAAACTGGCTCAAATGAGACAAGTTCAAAAATTTCCTTTTAAGTTTTTCTGATCTCATTAATTACATTTCTAGCTGCCCAGAGTTGCTTTGGAGTTGGGTGCCTAAACTAACTAACTAAACAACCAACATTTGATTATTCTTCAATTGCTCATAGTCACTCTTGCCTTAGTCTCTCCCGTTTGAATTACTTCAGTGTGCGTACATGGGGCTGCCCTTGAAGGCCATCCAAAAGCTGCAACTGGTCCAGAATGCAGTGGCATGTGCAGTTTTGGGTACTCCACAGTTCACCCGAGTTACACCACTGCTGCATGAGCTGCACTGGCTCCTAGTTGCTTTCCGGGTGCAATTCAAGGTGTTGGTTATCACCATTAAAGCCCTACATGGCAGAATTCCAGGTTACTTGTGGAACAGCCTCTCCCTCTACTCATCCCACTAGGTTAGATAGGGTAAGCCCACTCCAGGTCTGCTTCCTTAACTGTTACCATCTGATGGGACCTTGGAGGTGTTTTTTCTTGGTAGCTGCCCCAGCCCTTTGGAATAGCCTCCCATTAGAGATTCTAGGAATCCCTACCCTTTTAGCCTTCCAGAAGGCCGTGAAGACCTGGCTCTTCCCGTAAGCATTGGCTGGGATTGGGGTTGGGTCAGGAAGCTGTTTGGTCTGGTGCCTGGTGGGAAGGGTGGTTTTGTTTATTCCTGTTTTTATCGATTGTTGTGAATAGCCTGGGATCATTTTATGAGATAGGTGGCCATATAAGTTCTTCAAATAAATAAATAAATAAAATCAAGGTAATTGCCATGAATGTCTAAAAAAATAAGTCTGGGAAAATGATTTGGGATCAGAACTCAATGAATCGCATTCAAGAATTAACTATAAAGATAATCTATGTATGGTATTATATACTACTATATTTACATTATATCAGTCATAACCATTCAAAATTGTAGGGGTATTAATCAAATTGATACATAAAATTTTTGATGGCAATGCCAACCTAACTATTAAGCATTTTCAGGTAAATTGGGTAAATGAACATTTTTTCATAATTTATTCTACTACTGAGTTGCTATCCACATGTCCCATGACTTATGAACAGACAAGAAATTAATTTTTTTGTTGCTGTTACTTGCCAGATTTACTGACACAAAATATTGGAAAGCAAAAATCTTCCATAGAATCATAGTTTAAAAGTGTGGAGACTGCTTTGAGTGAAATGAATATGCTTAACAGCAGAGAATCTTGAGACTCCTGCAATTAAAGACAGTTTTATTCAATTCTGTCTTCCATTTTTAGCTATGTTAATAATTCTTCTTACAGACATCTTTCTGAGAAGTACTGAATATGGATGTTAAAAATGTTATATTTTTCCATTTTTATTATGTTGAAATCCTTAAAACTATAGTTTTATAGTGCCTTCTAAAAATTGTCTTTTTTAAAACACACATTATACCTAGTTCCTGCTTATTGTGCCTGTATTTGTCATTGTAATCAATATCAACATTTTTAGCATGTGGAATGTTGCTATGGCTTCTCACAGATGTCCTTATCTAGAAAACAATATGATTATGCTGTGTGAAATCACATTCAGCTTTATTAGAGCTAAGAAGATGAGTGAATTTTTTGGACCCTAGAAGATTATTGTTTTAATTACAACCATAACCTGATAGAGCAGTCTACCAAACAGACTTTCCAAACTTGTATTTAGCTAAATATATGTATAGATTACATGAGATGTTGTACCTTTTGTAAAATTAAACAAATCTGACAAATCATGAATTATATAATCATGTGCTTCTAATGATGAAATAATACAAAGAGAGGATAAAGGGAATTAGGTACCAATGCTGTCTATTTTATGCCTTGTACCCATATACTATATTGCTTTCCTTATCATATAGGCACCTAAAAATCAGTTCCAAAAGAACACAGCCCTCTTCCTGTTTCATGAATCCCTCACCAATTATACTACAGAGTGTGTGTAATATAGACTATATTCAGAATTTATGTACAGAATTTTTACTGTATTTAGGCATTTGCCATTTCTTTTTTCTTTGTACACTTCTGTACCTTCAGTAGCTAGAAGAGGAAACCCAAGGAGGTTAAAAACAAGAAACAGATTTTGCTGCTGCCACCACTAGATATCATCTTCATTCCCTTTTTATCTCATTCACTCATCCACAAAGGTACTAAAATAAGCTCCAGGAAAGCAACACCCCTTGGAATTATTGTCTGTGTCATGTTCACCGTTCCGGTGTTGTTACACGTAACGGTTCGCTTGCCATGGTACTGATACGTGTACTGGCTGGGAGGGTGCTGCTGGGAACCTTGTACGGGAGACGTGCTGGATTGTGCCAGGGAGGAATGTGTTTCGGCTATCTCTTAAATGTCAAGGTCTTTTTGCCTGTTGATCAGCAGAGCTTGTTAGGAGCACCTGGGAATGTGGGGTGGGCTGTCTGTGAGGGAGGGGGTGGGGTGATGTTTGCAAAGACGCTACTTAGTTTGAGTTTAGGCGCGCTTTTCTCATTCTCAGCTTTTTACCTGTTTGCACTCTTTTCTAAATAAACCAAGAACCTGAATTGAGATTCTGAGTCTGAGAGTTTTATTTGGATTAAGGCAATCATCACATAAAGCTGAGAATCATTGTATCAACCGACCTCGCCACTCTTTACCGGAAAATTTTCTTGCGAAAGGGGATTTAGTGATGGCTGAAGGTGGAAAGGATCCTGTGGAGTTTGAGGAGGAGACGGAACAGCTGCCAGAATCAACTTTCCCGAGCCGGGACCCAAGCCCTGTCCCTGCCCAAGCTACACCTCCGTCGGGCGACTCCTCTTCGACCGCAAGATCTAAGAAGCGGCTTCCCCCTCCCCCGGATGACGATGTGACGGGTCAGGAGCAATTCCTGTGGGATGCCTTGGTAGATCCCCAGGCCGGCACGTCCCGTACCACGTGGAAGCTCCGCTGGCCGGACACCCCGTTGGAGGTGCACCCCGGGGTGTTGAGAAGCCCACAGCCGGAGGGGGCAGTGCTGGAGGATTCCGCTACACCAGACAGGATCAGGGTCCTGGAATCCAAGATTGAGTCTATGGAACACATTCTCTGTTCCATGTCTGCTGCCTTTGGGGACCTCGTGAAAATCATCCGTGGTCCCGCGGCAATTAGGCAACCTAGTCTCCCACCTTCCCTGTCACAGGGGGCTGACAGTCGAGCCCCTCCACGGGACTTTCCATCGGGTCCCCGGGGGTCCACTCCTATAGGGGTGGCTCCTAGTCGGCCATCTCTTGGAGTTCCTCAAGCTGGGGGTCCTCCCCGGGACTTCCCGGTGAAGTTTGATGGCGACCCTGCTAACCTGTCCTTCTTCCTCACCAATGCCGCCAGTTTCATGAGACGCCATGGGCACCTCTTTCCTTCGGAAGAAGAGAAGATAGCTGCTGTGGCCACGAAACTGAAGGGCAGGGCTGCTGACTCGTATGTTCAGCTCTCGGAGATTGGGGCACCAGCTCTAACCACTTTCGATACCTTTTTAGCTGCGCTTAAGCGCTACTTTGAGGATCCCTTAGCCAAAGAAAGGGCTAAGGACGCTTTAAAACAACTGGTGCAAGGGCAACAAACTGTAGCTGATTATGCCCTTGAGTTTAAAGTTTTGGCGGGTAAGGTTCCTGAATGGTCTGAGGCCACCTTGATTGATCGATTTAAGGATGGCCTCAATCGCGAAGTGTTGCGCTGGGCGCTTGGGCGGGATGATCCCAACTCATTGCATGATTGGATTTGCCTCGCTGGTAAAGCTGAACATGCTCAGCACACTTTCATGATGGCCACCAAAGAAGACAAGCCTGTCTCCGCTATCCGTGCTCCAGTGCTGCCGCTGACCGCTCGATGGGATGCGGAATGCCAACGGCGCTTTGTCCAAGGGCAATGCATCACTTGTGGGAAGCCTGGTCACCACGCCATCGACTGCCCCAAAGCCAAGACCCCGGAACGTCCCGGCAAAGCGCCGCAAAAGCCTCCCAAAAAACCTGCCAACCCTCCAAGACGGCTGACGGGGGCACTGGCGACCGCAGACGATGAGGAAATCTACACTCTAGAAGGCGTGTTGGGAGAGTTCGAACAGCCGGTGGGAAACGAATTCCACCTGTCTTAACTGGTGCCGCAGGGCAGGTGGTTGAATCCGGGTGCAACTCTAACATGGTGAGTGCTGATTGCCCTATCCTAGCTGTCAAAATCGACTTGGGATTTCAATCCAAATCCGTCGAAGTCTAGGCTTTGCTTGACTCCAGCTGTTCCAGATGTTTAATCCATCCTGATTTAGTCAAGGACTTCGATTTCCCTTGCTTCCCCCTCCCGAAGCCGCTGATCTTTCAGCAGCTGGATGGCTCCACCGTGGGGGGGGGCAGCGACCCACTTTACTGGGGAAGTTGCTTTGCGTATGGGATCCCATTTCGAACTCATTCAGTTTATCATTACCCCGGTAGGGAACCCTTTGATTGTCTTGGGTATTCCCTGGTTCGCCTCTCATAATCCCTACATCAACTGGAAGTCCCACTCCATTACTTTCGAGGATGGCTTCTATCAAGCTCCTCTTCTGAGTCGTGCCATGCCTCTGACCACCGGGAGGGCAGAGGTGGTTCCCGCTCTGGCTTCCCCATCCCCTTTGGAGGGTCTTCCTGCCGTATACTCCGATTTTGCTGATGTTTTTGGGGAGGAGGAGGCCGACCAGTTACCCCCCCATCGCAAGACAGACTGTTCCATTGAACTTCTTCCGGACGTCCCCTTGCCAAAGCCAAAGATCTACCCCATGACTAAGAAGGAACTTTCCGCTTTGCGGGAGTTCATTGACAAGAACCTGGCTCGTGGCTTCATTGAGCCAGCGAATTCACTGGTCGGGGCTCCCGTCTTGTTTCGGGAGAAGAAGGATGGCAGCCTGAGACTTTGCACGGACTACCGTGGTTTGAATTCCGCCTCACTTTCCAAAAAATACCCTCTGCCCCTCGTCAAGGACATGCTCGCACATCTGTCCACTGGCAGAGTTTTTTCCAAGTTGGATCTCCGCGAAGCCTACTATTGCATTCGCATTAGGGAGGGGGATGAATGGAAAACGGCTTTTAATTGCCCATTGGGTTCTTTCCAATATAAGGTTCTTCCATTTGGTCTGGCAGGGGCTCCGGGGGTTTTCATGCAACTGATTAATGAGGTTTTACATGAACACTTGTTTAAGGGGGTATTGGTGTATTTGGATGATGTTCTCATTTATACTAAATCGCTGGAGGAACATGAACGGCTTCTTAAACAGGTTCTCACGAAGCTTCGGCACGCCAAGCTTTATGCAAAGCTTTCTAAGTGTGAGTTCCACAAATCATCCCTGGATTACCTCGGTTATAGGATCTCCGTTAAAGGCATTGAGATGGATCCTGTTAAGGTCCAAGCGGTACTTAATTGGGAGCGACCCAGAACCAGGCGGCAACTTCAAAGTTTCCTGGGGTTCGCCAATTTTTACCACTCCTTTGTCAGGGGGTTCGCTGAAATTGCCCTCCTCCTTACTGATTTGCTACGGACTAAGGGGTTGGGGGAAACCCAGAAGGTTAAAAACCCAGGGGCCGTGCTCAATTGGACTCCTGAATGTCAGGCTGCTTTTGATCGGCTCAAGGCTCTTTTTACTGAAGAGCCGGTACTCGCCCACCCTGACCTGGACCTTCCGTTCGTTGTTCAGGTTGATGCTTCTGATTTTTCAATTGGAGCTATTTTGTTGCAAAAGGATTCCACTGGTCTTTTGAAGCCTTGTGCCTATCTCTCCTGCAAGTTTTCAGAGACAGAGAGACGCTGGCATGTTTGGGAGAAGGAGGCTTTTGTGTTAAGGCAGGCTTGGAGGCATTTATTGGAGGGGGCTTCTTCCCCTTTTGAGGTTTGGACTGATCATCGCAACCTCGAGGCGCTCCGGACTCCCAGGCGCCTCAGCCCAAAGCAGATTCGGTGGGCTCAGTTTTTCAGTCGTTTCAATTTCCACCTTAAATATATCCCTGGGAAGAATTTTTTGGCTGATGCCCTGTCCAGTTTGCCGCAGGACGAGGGTCCGGTTTCCGATGTTATTGGTACTGTCCTATCGGGACCGCAATTGGGGCTGGTGGCTCTTACACGGAGTCGCGCTCGGGGCCATGCGTCGTCTCCCTCCCCTCCAGTTCGGAGACAGTCTGCACTGTCAACAGCGCTGCGCTCTGATTTTGTGGCTGCGCTGAAGTCCGATCCCTGGCTTCTTGCTAATCCTGACAAGGTATCCATCGAGCACGATCTCGCTTGGGTTAAGGGCCATTTGTATGTACCTGACTCTCAACATTCTGCTATACTGGCTCGTTCTCGTGACAGTAAGCAGGCAGGCCACTTTGGCTTTTTGAAGTCCCTCCATTTGGTTCGTAGGCAGTTCTGGTGGCCCACACTGCGTAAGGATGTCAAAGCCTATGTGGCTTCTTGTCCTGTCTGTGCTATGTCTAAGCGGTCTGTCGGTCAGCCACAGGGGCTGCTGCAGCCGGTGGCTGACCCTGCGCACCCTTGGGATGTGATTTCCATGGATTTCATTGTGGACCTACCCCCAAGTCAAAAGAAAACTGTCATTTGGGTGGTCAAGGACTACTTTTCTAAGCAAGCTCATTTTGTGCCCTGCGCTTCTATTCCTTCGGCGCAACAGCTGGCTAAACTTTTTTTGGTGCACGTGTACCGTCCACACGGATGCCCCTCTCATTTGGTGACCGATAGGGGCACACAATTTACCTCAAAGTTTTGGCGGGCTTTTTTGAAGATCATTGGCACTGAGCAGGCGCTATCTACTGCTTGGCATCCCCAGACGGATGGATCCACTGAGGTCCTTAATGCCACTTGGGAGCAATTTCTTCGCTCTTACATCAATTATCATCAAGATGATTGGGTTGACTTGCTCCCTTTTGCTGAAGTGGCTTACAATAATGCTGTTCACCAAAGCACTGGGCAAACCCCTTTTCGCATTGTTTCCGGTCAAGATTTTGTTCCCATTCCGGAATTTCCTCAGCCTCCCGCAACGGCTGTTGCAGCCTGTGATTGGGGCTCTAGGCTTGCTGATTCATGGCCAGTTATTCGAACCGCTCTTTGGGAGGCTCAAGCTGCCTATAAATGGCATGCTGATCGCCACCGACGCCGGCAGCCCGCTTTTCGGGTGGGGGATTTGGTCTATCTATCAACCAAGTTTATAAAGTCCCCTCAGCCCTCAAAGAAGTTGGCTCCTAAGTTTATTGGACCCTTTCCTGTTACTGCGGTGATTAATCCTGTGACTGTTCGTTTAGATTTGCCTCATAATTTGAAGCGTTTGCACCCTGTTTTTCACAGTCTGTTGCTTCCATAACTGGGACCTTTCAGCTACAGCATTCCTCCGTTAGGAAACCTTGTCTGTTTATGCTGGAAAGGGGTTCCCCTCAAATTTGAAGGGCCCTGAAGACCTGATTCTTTGCCCAAGTATTTGGCAAGCATGATTGATTGATTGTTGATTGATTTTTAGAATGTTAAAATACAATAAAAATATAAAGAATCAAAAATAAGAAAAAAGAAAAATATATAGGATTATGACTTCCACCCTTCTTTCTATTGAGTAGTTACCCTCTTACTCTTTCCCCTCCCTCTTTTTTTTGCCTTTGGCAAGTATGATTGAACCCCCTTTTCTTCTTTTGCTTTGTTCCCATCTGGGTTAGTTATCTTTGCCATCTTTGCTCTTACTTCTTTTATGTTGTTTTCTTGTTTTAAAATGTTTTGACATTTTATAAACTGCTCAGAGTTGTTGGGGGTCAAATGGCATATAAATATAATTAATAATAATAATAATAATTCAACTTACAGTCCAGCAGGCATATATATTTTACAGTATTTTATTGTGAACTGCCCAGAGTCCCCCTTTTCGGCGGAGATGGGCAGTGGTAAAATTTGGAAAATAAATAAATAAAATATATGGAATAGGAAGGGTATGCTATCTTCTAATTCAAGCAGTAAAATATTTTAGTCCACCCTAAAGAAAGATTATATTTCCAAAGAGCATCCTAAATTTAGGATGATTTCTGCACCAGAAAAAAAAGTGTATGCATTAATTAATTAGCAATGCCAAGGTTGTACTTCCAGCAAATGAAGACATAGGTACAACTGCAGTCTGAATTCAAAGGGTCAAAAGATTCTATAGGCCGCCAAAATTCATAAGCCTAGGCGGCTGGGGCTGTGGTTTCTGTCAAATTCTTGGCTGTTCCACCTCCACAGAAAGCAGGATTCCTCCAAAGTTTCATTACTAAGATTTATTGAAAGAGGATTGGATAAGGTTACATCATTCTCAGCAACCGTATTGTTTTCCCCCTTTAAAATGCAGCTCAGTTCCCAAGTCAGAAACTTTCTCAGTCTCTTACTCATGCCTCTTAGATCAGCTGGCAAGAAGGCTGTTAAAGGAGGGACTCCAACAGGTAGAATATAAATCTCTTTTGGTTCTAAGCATACCATTACAGTCAGAAGCATGCTGGGGAGGGGAGGGGAGGGGAGGGGAGGGGAGGGGAGGGGAGGGGAGGGGAGGGGAGGGGAGGGGAGAAAAAAGATGACAGGCACAACCACATGATCAAAACCCTGCCCCTTTGTTTGTGCCTGCAATGTTGACACATACAGATAGTCCTAGCGACGATTGGGACCAGCAATTTGGTTGTTAAGCAAAGAAGTCACTAAGTGAAACCACAACTGTCCTTACACAGCTTTCCTTTGCTTTACAGATCTGTGAAGGTCATAAATGTGAGGATTGGTCGTAAAGTTACTTTTTCATTACTGTTGTAACTGAATGGTCACTAAATGAGGCAGTCACTAAATGAGGACTACCTATATATAAAGGGGTGTGGCTTCAATTTTTTGGCCATACATGAGAGCTAACTCTATATGACCAAACTATTTCAATATACTTCTTTCATACTGATCAGTCCTTTTTGTATTCAGTCCGTGTTCATTCAGCGCCCAATCATTCTTGAGTGAGCTCATCTCTTTTACCTCAAATACTTCTTAAACAAACCATTCCACTTGTATTCAACTTACTTTAAAGTTTCTCCTGATATACCCAACTTTAACTTCTCTAAAACACAGTGGCCAGAAGCATACTTTATACACAACCATTTTCCTTTCATTCAATAAACATTCATTCATTCTAAACAGACCACATACTATCCAGTGCTTTTCTATCAGCATTTGCACACCTTAACATTTCTCATTTCCCCATTTTTAGTAAGCATCCTATAGAGATACAGTTTATCTCCTTGCTGTAGTTTTTGCCATTTAAATGTAACTTATAATCAATTATTCACTCCACTTTCTCTGTAAAACACAGCTACCTTAGTCTTTGATAACATTAATTTTCAGATCCCTTGATTCATCATACAATCTAACATTTAGTGTAAATCATCTGGGTTCTCAGCTAACAGCACAGCATCAGTTGCATACAAAAGTGCACATATACTCACATCCACACCCAACAACCCTCTGCCATCACCACAAGCACATTAAACAAGGAGAACATCGCACATCCTTCTCTTACTCTGTGCTCAGGTCCAACTCATTCACTAAGCAGTCACACATGCTATACTTTCATCATTCACTGCTTGTATCACATTAAAATCCAAGCCTTCATCTCCATATTTAAAACAAGCCTATTCACTTTATCACTCTCTAAATCAACAAAGCAATAACCTTTACTTCTCACATTCATACATTTCTCAATTACCTGCTGAAGAGCAATTATTTGATCTGCATAATCCCCATCCAGCAAAAAGCCATACTGCGCTTGCCAAACTTTGCTCGTTGTCACTTTTAATATCCTTTCCATCAGAAGGCTGACAAACCTCAGGCACATTTAACAAATTAATCCCCTTGTAGTTTTTGCATTCACTCTTGCTGCCGATACCCTTCAATAGTGGGAACAGTACTGGAATTCTTCTAAGCATTGTACACAGATGCAGTCTTCCCAAATGCATTAAGCAAGTCACACAACTCCATAAGGAAACCATCCATATTTTAACATTTGCCCAATTACACAATCTAAACGAGCACAATCTAAACCATTTTTCTATATTTTACAATATTCTTTTTTATAATTATTTTCTTGGATGCTAAGATTTATAGAATATGTTTCAATACCATTGTTTGACGTATCACTATAATTCTAATACAAATCTCTACAATCCTCCTTCCAATGTTTCTTACTTCAGTTTCACATTAAACCATTTAGTAACTTTTCTTCCATTCCATTCAGTCTGTTGGAGGCTGATTTTCTATTTCTGATAGATCAATCAATCTACGGTCTGTCTTACTATAGCTCCTGGAGTCCAACGTAGCATATTACTGTAGTCGTTATTCTGTATGTTGCAATTGGCAGAAAATCCACTAATTAAATTGCAGTAGTTGTTTGCTCTTCCCCAAAGAGTAAATTCTAAAAGTGATTAGCATCTGGTTTCAGTTAAGGTGGGTATTTGTATATTTTAAAACGCTGTTCAGCACTCTACACTACTGCTTCTGTATTTTGTATGGTACTTCTACTCTGGAAGCTGCATTCAGCTGCTAGATTTTGGCACCAAATGCTGACCCTTTTATTTATTTCCCCTGTCCCATGCTTAGGCCTTTTAATTCAGTATGATACAAGCTTGTATTTATGCTTTGCCTGATTTCATGGTGCACTTCAACCTAAAGCTGTTATTTTTTTGCACAGAATTTTCGAGAAATTTAACTCTTCTGCATTTTGTTTCTACTTGTCTCATCTTTCTTCTTCAGGGGAAAACAGTGGAACAGCTGCATAATGTATTTTTGCTTCGTGTGAGAAGAAATTAAGGAAAGAAGAAATTAAGGAAAGAAGAAATTGAATTCACCTATTAAAGACAGCTTGTGTGTGTGTGTGTGTGTGTGTGTGTGTGTGTGTGTGAGTGTGTGAGATAATGCTCTGCAAAAAAGATATGGAAGAAGTACTGAGGATCTTACATAGGCCCAGTAACTCTTTGCTATACATGAAAGTAGCCTGATATGTTCAGAATTCTGCATGAACCTAAAAAAAAGATGGTAACACTTTAAAGGGCCCAATCAGAATTGTTAATGCAACTCATAAAGCAACACCACCTTTATCAGGTCCCCACAGAAGCTTGAAAACATTTGAACTGTTTTAATGAAGAGAGGTCACAAGCCTGGCCTTGTGTGAGGTCCATAGTCATTCTTCCTAATAATGTGTTGACGTATAGCTCTAATGTATTTGGCATCTTGTGATACACCTGCCCTATAGGGATGTGGAAAACATTTCAAGCTTAAAACAGCTTGAATCAGTTCAAGTATTTTGAAGCTTGAGATAAAACACCTGTGTTTTAACAGTTTTGTCCAACCCCCACAATAAAACATAATGGTTTTATTTTCAACTTGAGACAAATTAAGGCCATTTCAAATGTTGTTTTGGGCATTCTGAGAGTCTTGAATCCTGACTATTATTCTGTAAGTTGCAACTACTGTATTTAAATGAAGGATAACCAGTAGAGTAGCAGGAACCAATTCCATCTCTCCTTTGAATGAGACCATAGGAAATTGGGTGGAGAGGAAGAAGCAGCAGTTACTTAAGCAGATGTATAGAGGTACATGATGTTGCTAACTGGCACCCTTGATCAATTTGCCTAGGTCAGGTTGGGTAATGCATCTGCATTCAAAGCCAGTTCTAGATGATTTTTAGATGAATTAGGAACAGAAAACTTCTCTCAGCTGCTGTCCAGCCTGCCATATAACTAAGTTTATTTTGGGGTACCATATATGGGCTGCAAGAATCTGGACAATGATTGGATGGCAGCAAACATATAAAGAAAGTTCCCTTTGTTTCCAAAGTAGTTACCTGGATTTTTGTAGGCTGAATATGGTAGCTCCATGTTTCTTGCTTTTTAAAAATGATTTGCTATGAGGTAGGTAGAGTTCACAGGCTATATTTTGTGTGTATTGTGTTCTATGTTCTGCTTTCAATATCTAACAAATCAACTCATAATTCTCACTCAAGGCACAAATGACCAGGCTCAAATTATCCTACTTCAGACACATTATGCAAAGACCCAGCTCTCTGGAGAAGGCTCTAATGCTGGGAAAGGTGGAAGGAAAGAGAAGAGGACAACCAGCAGCAAGGTAGATAGATTCAGTTACAGTGGCAATGGGTACACCATTGGAAGACCTGAAGGACCAAGTTAGAGATACATCATTGTGAAGAAAATCTATGTGCTTGACAAGAGTCATGGGGAAGGATGAACTCACCTGGAGTGAGCAGGCATTTTTTCTTCCTAGGCTTCAGGGTTTGGGTGCTACCTGGGAAAGAGGGTTAAAACGTCCCCATCCTCTCCTTAATTGGAGAGTTTGTTTCATAACAGGGAACCGAAAGCAAGCATGTGCGTGGGTGTGTCAAGAAAGGAGCCAAGCCAGGAAGACAGCAGAGACGGGGAAGGAGAAACTCCAACCCAAAGGCAAGCACCTCAGCTGTAGTCTTCACGATTCTTGGAGCTGCAAGACCGCTGAGAGGCAGAACTGAGAGACGGGGGAGGAAAAGAGCTAGACCAGAGTCTGCAGACCCAAGCAAGCCTGAAAACCACGCCAAGCCCACTGTGTGCAGCAGCCCAGGTGCAGAGCTCTACAAACCAGCTCCAGAGACAGAGGACTGAGAGTGCTGGGGGGTGGGGGTGGGGGTGGGGGTGGGGGGGGGAGAGAAAAGCCCATTCTCAGGCCTATAAAGGAGTGAAAGGGTTTTCACATGCAAATGGCCTGAGATTGCCTACAAGAGCTGAAAACCTGAGGGAAAAGGAAAGATTTACGGAAGAAATAGTTAAGAGTAGAAAACATAGTACATTGAAATGGGAAGATAGAAATATAACACAGAGATAGAAATTTATAGATTAATTAAGAATAGAAATAGAATAGTTATAAACTTGTACTAATAGGAAGATAGAAGAATGAGTTTAATGTTGTACAATAAAACAGTTTTTTGTGGGAAAAACCAATTTTTGTGTCTGTTCTGTACTGTATTAAGAAAAATGCTAACAAGTCAATACAGGCTTGATGGTGCATAATCAATCTTTAGTTGATCTATAGTATTTTCTTGAATTATTTTAGTATGTATAGATTTTGTATCCTTTTGTATAGCATGTCGATGGCTTGGTTTGCTTACTAAAAAAATGATATATTTTGTTCAACTTGCTTCTGTACAACTCCATTTTAATAGCTGCTTAAACTTATCTGGTAAAGTATTTGGTTATGGATAATGCTGTCTCAGTTCAGGAAATAGTTACTAAATTTTTTCAAAGATTACATGAGTTAATGCTGAAGCTCTAATTTCATTCAGTAAATTTTAGAACAAAGACCACATACAAATTAAGGTTTTTATGTTTGTACAACCTATTTGTGAAGTCTAGAAGTGTGGTTTCAGGTAGAATTAGGTGTGGCTCTGTCTTGTAGCATCTTTGCTCTGCCTAAATGCGTGCAGAATTCTTATGTTCGCATCACTTATTTTGCTAGTGAGCTCTAGCAACGGTAACTCATGGCGTCATCACCACTTATCTGGACTACTGCAATGCACTTTACGTGGGTCTGCCTTTGAAAACCATCCAATAACTACAGTTGGTACAAAATGCAGTGACCCACTTGTTAGTTGGTTTCCAGGAGCACATTTTGCCTATGCTACAGGTCCTGCATTAATTCCTCATTTCTTTCCGGGTGCAATTCTGATTTTAACCTATAAAGCTCTATAAGGGTTGGGGCCTCAGCTCTATAAGGATTATCTTCTGTAACTGGAATCAACCTATCTGATAAGGGTTTCCCAGGATAAATTGTTGGTAGTCCTCCCACTTTGACTCTCAGGAGTTGCTTTTTTTCTGTAGCTGTTTTCTTATGGAATAGCCTGCCCTTGGAAATCATATTTGCCCCTTCATTGTTGTTTCGGGAGCTGGTCCGGACAGAGTTGTTCCAGAGAATGTTGGTGATTGTCAGTGAGAACCATTCATGGGATTCATCTTGTACTGTTAGGTATAATACCTGTGTTATGTTGATGTTTTATTTATAGCATGTGTTTAATTAACTTTGTGTACTTACAGTGGATGTTTTATTATCCTGTTATTTTGTGAACTGCCAGGAGTCTCTACCAGATTGCAACAGCATAGACCAGGGTTTCTCAACCAGGGTTCCATGGAACCCTAGGGTTCCACGAGAAGTCACTGGGGTTCCCTGGGAGATCATGATTTATTTAAAAAATTATTTCAAATTCTGGCAACTTCACCTTAAAGAGGAAGTTTCATTCTTTATTTTTAGTTTAAGAACACTGTTAATACATATGTACAGGCCTACACATGAAATGAATATAGTAATTTTGTAACTTCTGGCCTATATTTGATCCTGAATGTACAAAGGTTTCCCGAGGCCTGAAAAACATTTCAAGGGTTCCTCCGGGGTCAAAAGTTGAGAAAGGGTGGCATAAACATTTAAATAAAATAAATAGTATTGTTGTAGATTTTCTTCAAAATTGAGAAATAGTTTCATTTGATGTGAAATTTGCAGCAGTGTCCATAGGCACATTTCCTTAGAAGTACCTCCCACTAATTTCAATAGGATTTATATCCAAGTAAATGTGCATGAAACTCATAATTTGCTTTCTTGGTGCTAGATACTGTGGTATCCTAACAGTAAAAGAAAAGGTAAGCCATCTTGATTCTCTTTTCTTAGACTACATCTTTCTCCACTAGATGGCAAAAGAGAATAGTAAAGTAGTGTGCCAAGAATCACTCAGTGTAGGTTTTTTAAAAATATATTTCAACATAAATACATTTCACTTAACTCTGAACTAGAGCTAGGAAGTATGGCCAATGAAATTATATGCACCTTCAATCAAATGTCTTAATTTAACCTACATTCTAAAAAGTAATCAAAATGGTACATAATGATATAATTGATCTGGGAAGAACACTGAAAATTTCAGTTGTATTTCTCTAGTCCCTGGAAACCTGGAACAGTTAACAGCTGATTTAGCATATTGAAGTTCTGAATTCAGAGGTACTGAATGTCAAATTCAGTCATTCCTTTAAGAGTATAACTACTTAGATACTTATATATAAATAATACACCTTATTTAAAGTATTTCCTGCTCTAAATAAAAATAAAAACTGTTAGTATGCTGAGTAAGAATGCAAAATAATAGTCCTTTAAAAAGTGAGATCAGTCATTCCCAAAGGCTGATTACAATATATGGTTTTCACTTGCTGTCTAGATTCATCAGGTGAGAAACTGGGCACATATTCCTCAGGAAAAAGTATTGCAATTTAAGCATGGAGAAATTCCTGTATTGCATCATCCCCAAATCCAGAAGGTGAGGCAATATATTACCATGTTCCATGCTCCTATAGCTTTCCCACACACATTCATTCCTTGGTTAAACAATGGTTTATACCCAAACATGGAAAAAATAGCTGCCAGTTGTCCATATATTTGTTCTTTTCCCACCAAAAGACCTTTACGCCCACACTTATTTTTTGATTTAGGCCAATATGAACCTACACATTTATTCCCAAACCATTAAAACTCAATGTCCACCCATCTACTTAAATAAAGAGCTTTTGCTGCCCAGTACCAACTGGAACAGTAAAGCTCTTGTAAGTGTCCATGGATGGAAATGTGAAAATCCTGATTATTCCTGATTTTTTGTTCAATACCATGAAGGAGGGCATCCCAAGTTCTCACATCAATTTATCTTACCAGTCAATTTATTGAACAGGGAGGTAGCTGCAAAATTATCAGTCAAATTTTCTATAAAATTATTTATTTAAAATATTTAAAATTGCTTTTCCAAGACTCAGAGGTTTATTTACTTAAAAATACTTAAAATGCAAAATTGGGGGGCTCAGGCAGGCTTTTTCCTGAAGCCCAGAAGTGCCTTCATGAATAAAGAAAACCCTCAGAATCATCCCATCTGCCCTCCAGAACAGCAACTTGCAGCCAGAGAATTGCAAGCAGCGTTTGCACTAATTTGGGAAGAACTTCTCAGAAGCTGGGACGTGGTCATTTCCAAGCCACGCTGTAGCCTTCAAGAGACACTAAGTCGAGCCACCCCATTTCTAAATCACCTATTTACAGCAAGAAGAGAGCTGTCTTGGTGTTTATTATTTTGGGGATTAATTTTTTAAAAATCTTTTAAAATTTTTGGCTTGTTCTCTCAAATACGGAGGATTGAGGAAAAAATAACCATCTCCCTGCTATTATTTCTGCATTGAATTTGAGAATGTTGATTGCTTTTAAGGCATGTTTGATTTAATTCCTCTTTAATTATTTGAATTAAGATTAGTAAAGGTAAAGGTTTCCCTTGACGTAAAGTCCAGTCGTGTCCGACTCTAGGGGGCGGTGCTCATCTCCGTTTCTAAGCCTTGGAGCCGGCGTTGTCATAGACACTTCCGGGTCATGTGGCCAGCATGACGACTCGGAACGCCGTTACCTTCCCGCCGAAGCGGTACCTATTGATCTCACATTTGCATGTTTTCGAACTGCTAGGTGAGCAGGAGCTGGGACTAGCAATGGGAGCTCACCCCGCCGTGCGGTTTCGAACCGCCGACCTTCCGATCGACAGCTCAGCGGTTTAACCCGCAGCGCCACCGCGTCCCTATAGAATTAAGATTAATAAGGCAAATAATAAATGTTTGGTTTTAAGTTTAATATGATTAAGATTGTTATAATTGTAGTATTATTAATTATAAGGGCAGAAAAATGTCTTAGTTTGATTTTTATTATTGTAGACAAATGTATAGAATAGTGGTAGGAAGGAAATAAGTGTTGTTTTGGGGGGGAGTTGTTCAGGTTTATATATTTTTTGTTTTTTTTAATATAAGGGGAGGGAGCAATTCTATTTAGTGATTTTTTTATAATGTGCTAATGGAATGATTTATAGAAATAATGTAATTTTGGTTTAGGATAGAGTAAGGGACTAATTATGGAAAATTGTATATTCTGTTTAAAGTCAGAAGCTACCTCTTTATGTAATCTTTAAAAAAAAATCGTTTCTACACTTTTTTAGTTTTTTTTTTCTTTTTTGTAGTTTTTATCTTTGCTTCAAACTTAATAAAAGTTTTATGAAGAAAAAAAAGATAATTTTTTTTTTACTAGAGACCACACTTCTTAAAAATCACTTAATTTGGCCTTGGAGTGCTGGCAGTGGCAATGTGATCTCACTGGAGAAGACAGTGCCTGTTAGGGAACCTTTTTTTTTTCAGAATGGGAAGTGTTAAGCAAAATAGCTGTGTTAAATCAACTGGGGGATTAATGCACCTATTTACCACTGATTTTTTGCAGAAATTAATGAAAAATCATATCCTGAAAATTAACTATTTGAAACAAGGATGTAGATGGGGTCATTTATGTTTTTTTCTATTCCCAAAGTAGAAAGCCTCATGGCTTTCTCTTTGCAGGTGAGAAAGGGTTATGCACCTATGCTATTTGCCCCACTTTTTATTCTAAAAAAATCTCCAGACTAGACTTTAATGTTGTGTTTACAGAGATATAAATCACATGAAATACAAAAAATGCACTTGAGGAAGAAGTCCTATAAAAGTCTATAGGTTTATAATTGTACAGGTTATCCTACAGATCTATGGAGGCTATTTCTGCGTAGACATGAATAGGATTGCATTATTGATGTAATTTGGAAACTAAACATCTGCAGCATGATTCAGGTTCTTAGATCAACTAAAAGGCTCAAGCTAGAAATGTAAGAAATAACAAAATATTCCTCAGCAATTATAAAGCAGCTTTTATTCATCACTCAGGAATCAACTCCATTGCCAACCATTAAGGCTGTTTCTGGGTGTTATAATCCCTACACATCTAGAAGGCATCATGTTAGGGAACACAATACTGTGGTAGGAAATGGAGGGGAGCGTAGATATAAACAATGAAGAGGTAGTTACAGAGCTGCAACTAGGGGAGAGCAAGCGGGGCATGTGTCCCGGGCGCCGCACTGGGGGGGCACCAAAAAGAGTGCTGGGGGGGGCGCCAAAATGGGCGTGGAATCCATGTTTGCCCCAGATGACACAGACCCTAGTTGCGGCCCTGGGTAGTTAGGTGACAGCTTATCCCATAAAGCACAACATACTTCAGATAGCAAGAAACCAAGGAAGAACCATTTCAAAGAGATTCCACTTTAATAAACTCACTATAAATGAGGCTGGGAAATGCCTCTTACAGCTTCCAAGATCATATATTTTACCTGATACTAGCATTAAAGATGGCTTACTGAAATCTCTGTAGATCTTGCTTGTTTGATCTTGCTCAGCTGCATCCACTTAGGCAAACTAACAACATTTTGAGAATATAGCAGTAGCATCTAAAATATAGTTACAATTTAATTCACACAAATTGTTCTACAGTTGTACTATGGTGGAATAAAGAAATACATTTATTTAATTTACAAACTGCTTCACATCAGTCACTTCTGACAGTTTACAACAATTACAACACAAATTAAGACATCCACAGTAAAATATAATATAAATTTAATTACATTAAAGATTGCAATATAGCAACAGCCTTAACTGACATCATACTTAACCTCCAAAAGGTCTGGAACAAACCTCTGGAACAATTCAGTTTTGACTTCTGGAAAGCTAACATCAATAAAATAAGAGACAGTTATGCCAGGGACTGGGAAAAGTAAAATTTCTGAAGCTCGCCTTAAATCACCTCCAAAATAGGGCACTACAAGCAGTTTCTCCCATGAAAGGTGCCTTAAATGAGTTAAATTTGATTGAAGAAGGTACTCCTGAAGGGGCCTTAGTGCTAAGCCATAAGGAGCTTTATACGTGAAAAGCAGCACTTTAAATTGCACCCGGAAGCCTATTACCAGTGAGTGCAAGGTCTGCAAAATTGGTGCAATACGGTCATTTCATCATGTGGCAGACAACAACCAGGCTGCCCCAGTTTCCAAGCAATCTTCAAAGGCAGCCCCATATAAAGTACATTGCAGTAGTCCAAATGAGTCATGATGAAGGCTTGAATCACAGTAGCAAGATGTTCTCTCTCCAGGTAGGGCTGTAACTGGTGCACCAAACATTCAGGTAACAGTCACGAGTCTAGGAAGATCCCTAAGTTGCAGATCTGCTTCGTCAGAGTTAATGTTTCTCCCTCAGGAGACACCATTGGAGCCAAGAAAGAACCACAGTGAACAAACAGCAACTCCATCTTGCTTGGGGTCAACTTTAACCTATTTTCTCCCAGCCAGACCCTAACAGATTCCAAGTACCAGGCCAAAAACTCTACAACACCTATAGTTAGGCCCAGGGTGATGATACAAAACTGAGTATTATCAGCATATTGATACTTCACCCCAACTGATAGATGACATCTCCCAGCAGCTTTATATGGATATTGAAAATAAGTGGATAGAGTACTGGACCTTGTGAAATCCCACAGTGGAGCAGCCACTGAGCCAGTCTCTCCTTCCCTACAACCACTGACTGGAAGCACCCACTAAGAAAGGAGCACAACCACTGAAGACAGTGCCTTCAATTCCTCCTGGGGTAGGAGTGAATAACAACACCAAGTTATTTTTCTCCCTTCTCCTGTAATAGTCCCTGGGGTCCTCAGCCACATCCCCCTTGACCCATCAAAACCCAAATTACCTGTCATCATCTCAAATAGTGTGATTACAGTCCACACCTCTCTCCACCAACTAACCAGACAACCAGCTCACTCTACTACATCTCACCCACAATGCAGGGCTGATACTGCATTCTGGTGAGCCACTCTGGCAAGCTACTGACCCTCCACAATCATAGCATTCCAATTCTTCTCCTGTCCATACCAACTCACATATACATTATTAAACCCAACCTACTCATCCCCTGGGAACCTCTCTCATATCAAAGCCTTGAATTTAAGCACAATCCCCATTTACTCCCACTCTACTCTAGGCTGTGCACTCCTCTCCTGCTCACTGCTCCTCACCCAGAAAGTTGATTTACTAACTAGCTCTCCTTCCTTACCACTAACCAACATCCAGGATTTCTCTTTTTTAACTAAATATTTTGAAGAAGATACATAAACAAACAAGAAAAATAAATGGGAAAGGGGGTAAAAGAATAAAATACAAATGAATAAACAAGGGATTTACAAATGTTATAGAGTTTATAGTTTTCCAATATATCGGTTAATTAATAATGAGTAACTGAATATATCATATAGTTTTAAAAGCTCAAAATAGAAGCATGAATGTCAATAGCCATGATCAAACCAGTATGCATCACTGAATGAGATTACAAACTACAATAAATTGTATTCATGTTACTTAATGTCTGTTCTAATTTGGAAATCATGTAAAATTGAAGTATAGACTTTAAGCATAGAAAAATCCAAAATCTGGATACAGTACAAATCCATGAATTAGACTGAAGTCTAAGAATACTTTCCAGTTTAAGTTAAATACAAAATAAGATTTACGTTTAAGATAGGAAGTTATTCTACGCATTGAAGCATGCTCCTATAGTATTGAAGGGATCAAATTACTTTCCCAGTAAAAAGCATATAAAATCCTTGCAGCAGTTAGCATGTTCAAAGCTGGTTCAGTATACTCTGAGGGAATATCTAGTTTGGTGAAGTTTAATAAAAATATTACAAGTTGAAGTGGGAATTCAACTTTTAAGTTTGCTTCATTCTGGTATGAATCATTCTCTAGAATTGTTGAGTTTTACAACATTGCCATCAGATATGAAAGAGTGATCCAAACTGCTCATTATATTTCCAGTGATTTTTAGAAAATGAATTATCAGTTTTGGCATTCAGAACTGGAATAATGTACTAACAGTAGAAATCTTATACCAATTTAAGTAAACAACCAAGAGCCAGAGTGGTGTAGTGGTTAAGGCACTGAGCTAGAAACTGGGAGACTGTGAGTTCTAGTCCCATCTTAGACACAAATCCAGCTGAATGACCTTGGGCCAGTCATTCTCTCTCAGCCCTAGGAAGGAGGCAATGGCAAACCACTTTTGAGAAACCTTGCCAAGAAAACTGCAAGGACTTGTCCAGGCAGTCACCAGGACTCAACACTGATTTGGAGGTGCACACATACACGCATCCAGATGTAAGTTGTAGAGGAAGCCATCATGGAGCTTTGATAGACTTCTGTGTGATCCACCTGGGCAAGCAGCTGGGATATGATGTGGGGAGAACTGGTATTGATGAAGATCCAGTTGTGCTGGCTGAAGGGGAGATGGAGTTGGTGAGATCTTGGTTGTTTGGGTGTGTTTGCCTACAGTTCAGAACTGACTAGATTACTTATACAAGTCTTATTGATGTCAAAAGGGTTTGACTAACTGGAATTCTACTGTATGTATATGTATATGTGTGTGTTTACAACTCTAGTTAGAAATTAACAACACCATCCACTCCTTTCTGTGGTATGTGTGTCTCTTTGTGTGTGTGTGTATGTCATGTTCCCCGTTACGATAAGTGCTTTACATCGTAGCGTTTCACATGCCTTTCACTGACGCGGGGTTGGGGGGTGCAGTTAGGCATTGTTGCGCTGGACTGCTTATCTGCTTTCTAGGATTGGAATGTGTTTGGGCTACGCTTTGGTTTCAAGGTTTTCTTCCCAGGCGATTGGCACTGTCCGTTGCCAGCACCTGAGGATAAGGGAGTTTGAACCGGTTGGGTGAAGGGAGGGGTTTCGTTCGCACGGAGGGTTTTTAGTTTGTAATTCGCACGCTTTTGTTCATTCTCAGCTTTCTCTGTATTTGCATACTAATCCTTCAATAAATCAGATTTCATAAAGTTACACTTGTGAGTCTGGTTCAATTAGGTTAGGCAATCATTACATAAAGCTGAGAATCATAAAACTTTACCGTTAACATCCTTCCAGAGTAATCTGTGAGGAAATAAAGTTAGCGATGACTGAGCCTACTCCTTACTCGGGAGAAAGTGAATATTCGAGTGCGGGGGAGCCGGATTCCACGGTAAAGAGAAGGGAAAAGGCCCCCACTCTGGAGTCAGAGGACCTACAGGAGACTTCGAGTTCCAGTCCAGTGAAAGGGAAAACTGTGAAATCTAAAGTGGTTAAGAAAGCAGAAGAATCGCTGGCTGAACAGGTGATGTGGGATGAGGAGCAGGGAACCCTACCAGGGACGTTGAAGATGTCTTGGAAGCAGAGGTACCTGCTGTCCCCGAATGTAGCCAGGACCGATAAGAGAGGGACGGAGGATTCCAAGAACCCTGTGAGGTTACAAGGGTGGGAAGCCAGGATGCAGTCCCTAGAAGAAATGATGATGAAAATATCATTGGCTTTGTGGGGCCCAGACAGAGGGAGAAGGGAACATCATTCCAGACAGTCGTCCCCATCTCTCCCCCCACCCTCGGGTGTGAGGAAGAAGGATCGGAGAAGGCATCGGGTGGAATCACCATCTAGCAGTCCCAGACGTTCGTCCCCATCGCCCCCACGGCGTTCAGAAGACAGAGGAAGGAGGGAAAATAAGGATGAGAAGGGAAATCCCGAAGTCAGGATTTCGAATCCCCCCCCCCCCGATTGGGAAGATCCCCTGTGTCCAAGAGAAGGGCTGGGCAGAAGGAGAGGAAGAGGAGCCCGCAGGGTGCGAGATACAGGGATTTCACTGTCAAGTTTGATGGGGATCCCACTAAGCTGTCATTTTTCCTGACCAATGCTAAAAGCTATATGGAGGAGTTTGGGAGGCTGTTTCCTTCTGAAAGGGCTAAGATAAATGCTGTTGCCACCAAACTGAAGGGGAGGGCAGCTGATTGGTTTGTCCAATTAACTGAGATGGATGCCCTGGAATTAGACGAGTTCGAAGAATTCCTGTGGGCGCTCAAGTTGCATTTTGCTGACCCATTAGCTAAAGAGAAAGCCAAGGTGGCTCTGAGGGAACTGATTCAAGGATCAAGGTCCGTTGCAGACTATGCCCTAGAATTCCAAGCTTTAGCTGCAAAGGTGGACAATTGGTCACAAACGACTTTAATAGAAATGTTTAAGGATGGTCTGAGGCCCGAGTTGCTGAGATGGTCATTGGGAAGAGAAGATCCTATTACCCTATATGACTGGATCCAGCTGGCAGGGAACGTTGAGCAAGCCCACGCTAAGTTTGCACAAAGCAGGAATGGTCCCAAGCAAATGGCCATGATAAGACCTGCCAAGTCCAAGGGCACCACGGGCAGAACGGGGCGAACGGTATGGCAGGAGGAGAAGGAGAGCCGCTTTGCAAAAGGTCAGTGCCTGCGGTGTGGAAAAGAAGGGCACAGAGCAGCTGTGTGCCCGAAACCCCGGCCAGAAGTTCGGCAGGGAAAGTCACCTGGAAAGTCACCCACACTGCCCAGGAAGATGAGAGCAGCCCAGGGTAAGACCGAAGTCGAGGAGACTCCTTACTATGAGGGAGAGGAGGAACAAGACCCCAAAGAACCGGCGGGAAATGCCCACCACCTGCTTTAAGAAGCACCTCTGGGCAGGTGGTGGATGATGGGCGCGAGAATGTGTTGGTGAGTGGCAATTGCCCCACTTTAAACGTAAAGTTGAAGTTAGGATCCAGCACGAAAACCGTAGAGGTGTGGGGGTTGATTGATTCAGGGTGCTCAAAGTGTTTAATGCACCCTGATCTAGTGGCTGCTTTGGAGTTGCCTACTTTTCCATTACAAAAGCCCATGATTTTCACCCAGCTGGATGGTTCTATGGCAGGAGGGAAACCGGTGACTCATTTCACAGGCATGGTGGCTCTGCAATTGGGCACCCACCAAGAGGGGTTGCAATTTGTGGTAGCCCCTGTGGGGACCCTCCTTGTCATTCTGGGGATTCCTTGGTTGGTCCGGCATAATCCCCATATCAATTGGGAGCATAGAACTCTGACTTTTCCAGATGGCTTTTACAAGGCTCCAGCTGCGGAACAGTTAACGTCGGCTGCAGTGGGGAGGGCTGGGGCAATGGCTCCACAGTTCAACGTGCCTCCATTGGAGGGCTTGCCAGACAGATACCGGGATTTTGCGGATGTCTTTGGGGAAAAGGAAGCGGATCAGCTCCCGCCCCATCGTAAAACTGATTGTGCCATAGAGCTGGTCCCCAATGCCACGTTACCCAAGCCAAAAATCTACACCATGACCCAGAAGGAACTGGAGGTACTATGAGACTTCGTGGATAAGAACTTGGCCAGGGGTTTCATTGAGCCGGCAAACTCGCTGGTTGGCGCCCCTGTCCTTTTCCGTGAGAAAAAAGATGGGACATTGAGATTATGCACAGATTATCGCGGATTAAATGCCGCTTCCATATCGAATAAATATCCAATCCCCTTAATAAAGGATATGTTAGCACATCCGTCCAAGGGGAAGGTCTTTTCTAAATTGGATTTACGTGAAGCCTATTTTCGCATACGCATCCAGGAGGGGGATAAATGGAAAACTGCTTTTAACTGTCCATTGGGTTCATTTCAGTACAAGGTTTTGCCGTTTGGGTTGGCAGGGACACCAGGTGTTTTTATGCAATTGATCAATGAAGTGTTACATGAACATTTGTTTAAGGGGGTACTGGTCTACTTAGATGATATTTTGATTTACACTGAAACTGAACAGGAGCATGAATCTTTAGTGAAAAAGGTTCTAAGCAAACTCAGAGATGCAGAATTGTTTGCCAAACTTTCCAAATGTGAATTTCATAAGTCGCAACTTGATTATTTAGGATTCAGAATCTCAGCTAAAGGCACTGAGATGGACCCTGGAAAGATCCAGGCTATCATGGGGTGGGAGCGCCCACGCACCAGAAGGCAATTACAATCTTTTTTAGGATTTTCCCATTTTTACCACCAATTTGTAAAGGGGTTCGCTGAGATAGCTCTACCCCTCACTGATCTCTTAAAAACCAAAGGGGTGGGTGACACCCATAAGGTGAAAAACCCAGGCGCACTTCTGAATTGCACGCCCCAGTGCCAAGCAGCTTTTGACAAGCTTAAGAGCCTGTTCACTGCTGAGCCAATTTTACAACATCCTGATCCCACTAGACCCTTTGTGGTTCAAGTGGATGCTTCTGATTTCTCCATTGGGGCGCTCTTGTTACAAAACGATGCATCTGATCACCTAAAACCGTGCGCCTATTTGTCCCGCAAGTTTTCGGAAACTGAACGTAGATGGCATGTTTGGGAAAAGGAGGCTTTTGCAGTAAAAGCTGCCTTGGAGGCTTGGCACCACCTTTTAGAGGGGGCTACATGTCCTTTTGAGGTTTGGACGGACCATAAGAATCTGGAGGCGCTCAGCACTCCCCGCCGCCTCAGTCCTAAGCAAGTTCGCTGGGCTCAATTTTTCAGCCGATTTAATTTTCAGCTGAAGTTCATTCCAGGCAAAAAGAACTTCTTGGCTGATGCTCTATCCCGCACGCGCAGTCACACCAGAGTGCAGCAGCCTCCGGCTCAGCCTTCGTCGGGGGGGGGGAGGAGATTGCCAATTTCCTCTCAATTGCAGCAGCAGTTCGTACAAGAGCTGTCAACAGATACTTGGTTGCAATGTAATAAAGACAATGTTTCTTTTACTGATGGTTTGGCTTGGAAACAAGATAGACTTTATGTTCCTGAAACGTTAAGGGCTGAAATCCTCACTCGTTCTCATGATGATAAGGTGGCTGGGCACTTTGGTTTTGTTAAAACTCTGCACCTGGTAAGGCGCCAATTTTGGTGGCCCACCTTAAGAGGGGATGTTAAGGATTATGTGGCCTCCTGCCCTGTTTGTGCAATGACTAAACGGAAGGGGGGGAAGCCCCAAGGGCTCCTGCAGCCAGTTGCGAGTCCCTCCCGCCCGTGGGAGGATATTTCCATGGATTTTATTGTAGACTTGCCTCCCAGTCAGAGGAAAACAGTGATTTGGGTTGTAAAAGACTATTTTTCTAAGCAGGCCCATTTCATTCCATGTGCCTCCATTCCCTCAGCTCAACAGCTGGCGCGCCTCTTTTTGATCCACATCTACCGGTTGCACGGGACCCCCTCCCGTTTGGTGACTGACAGAGGCACACAATTTACTTCGCAATTCTGGAAGTCATTTTTAAAATTGATTGGCATGACCCAAGCTTTGTCCACGTCTTCGCATCCATCCACTGACGGCTCTACGGAGATTGTTAACTCAACCCTGGAACAATTTTTGTGTTCCTTTGTTAATTACCAACAAGACAATTGGGTGGATTTGCTCCCTTTTGCTGAAGTTGCTTACAATAATGCTGTGCATCAGAGCACTGGGCACACCCCATTTCGCATTGTGTTCGGACGGGACTTTGTTCCCATCCCAGAGTTGCCTCAGCCTGCTCCGCAGACCTGCTCCCCCTCTGATTGGGCTGCGCAACTTGCTGATGCTTGGCCCATGATCACAGAGGCTTTGGTTGATGCTCAAGCTACGTACAAGCTCTATGAAGACACAGATCTCTCCAACCTGATTTTAAAATTGGGGACAAAGTCTATCTATCCACTAAGTTCATTAAGTCCCCTCAACCTTCCAAGAAGTTGGCTCCTAAATTCATTGGTCCCTTTCCTATTGTGGGGATTGTGAATCCTGTCACCTTCAAATTGGATTTGCCTCATAACCTCAAACGCTTACATCCTGTCTTTCACTGTTCATTGCTCAAACCTGTCACCCATTCTGACAAGTGGCATAACCAGCCTCCTCCCCCTCCTCCCATCATGATTGATGGACAACAACACTTTGAGGTGAAGGAGGTCCTTGACTCCCGCAGAGCCCGGGGGACTCTTCAATACCTTGTCAAATGGAAGCATTTTCCCCACCTGGAGTGGGTGGCTGCTCGTGATGTTTCTGCTTCAATTCTGGTAACCCGTTTTCACTCGGCTTATCCTTCAAAGCCGGCTCCTTAATTTTTTTGGGGGGGGAGGTATGTCATGTTCCCCGTTACGATGAGTGCTTTACATTGTAATGTTTCACATGCCTTTCACTGACGCGGGGTTGGGGGGTGCAGTTAGGCATTGTTGCGCTGGACTGCTTATCTGCTTTCTAGGATTGGAATGTGTTTGGGCTACGCTTTGGTTTCAAGGTTTTCTTCCCAGGCGATTGGCACTGTCTGTTGCCAGCACCTGGGGATAAGGGAGTTTGAACCGGTTGGGTGAAGGGAGGGGTTTCGTTCGCACGGAGGGTTTTTAGTTTGTAATTCGCGTGCTTTTGTTCATTCTCAGCCTTCTCTGTATTTGCATACTAATCCTTCAATAAATCAGATTTTATAAAGTTACACTTGTGAGTCTGGTTCAATTAGGTTAGGCAATCATTACAGTGTATGTGTATATACATACATACATATTTATAACTATTTACAAATTAATACAGGTAGTCCTCAGATTATGATGGCAACAGGGACTGGGATTGCCATTGCTAAGCAATGTCATAAAGTGCAATGTCACATGACCACATCACTTAGCGACAGCAATTCAGGCAGTCCCAGTTGCCATGGTAAACCCAAGATGCATGGGTCGTTAAGCAAGAAGCAATGGGAGTCCCAGGTAAGGAGCACGGGGGTGAGGGAAGTCTGGGGAGATCTGGCAGAGGCCACACACGAGTTGGGGGAGAGGGGTGCTGCAGTGCTGCAGCCAAGGGAAGGAGGGCATGAGTGCACGCAAGCGCAGGGAGGCTGAGAGGAGGGGGGCGCAGGTGCGTGCAAGCATGGAGGCTGAGGGAGAAGGGCATGGCATAGTGTGCAGGAAGACGGGGGACTTACCAGAGCGTCTTGCAACCTTCCCTGCTGGCTTCCCCATTCACTTTTCTTGTGGGAAGCTGGCAGGGAAGGTTGCAAATGGTGATCACGTGACCAAGGGAGGCTGCAACCTTTGTAAGTGTGAGCTGGTTGCCAAGCACCCAAATTGCAACTACAGGGGTGTTTGGATGATTGGAACTTCAAAGACCAGTCATAAGTACTACTCATTCAGCACCATCACAACTTCAAATGGTCCCTGAACAAGTGGTTGGTAAGTGAGGACTACCTGTAACAGCATCCATTCCTTTCTTGGTAAATTCCTGTACTTAGGAATTGCAGAATGAATTGCAGATAACTTGTGTTCTCTGTTTCTGTTGTGCTTTGAATTCCTGTTACTGTTTATCCTCAACATTTCAAACGTCCTACAATATCAGAACATTATTTACTCCCAATTTAAGACATTTACATACCACTCTTCACAACAATTACCCTATGATAATTTATAGTGTAAATTAAAACAGTAAAATATTTATTTGTTGGCCCTGCATCCTACCTTTCTATCAAATAACACTGGTCAGGGCAGTGAATAAGAAATACAATACTATACACACAAAATACGAATTCATACATATACCCACACAAAAACATTTTTAAAAAGTAGCCTTCCACTGCAGCAATTAGCCACTCTTTCACTCCCAAATACATTCAACTAATTCTTAAATTGTGAGCGCAGGAATATGGGCCATGTAATATTTACATGGCATCAAGAGTTTCCGTGGAGTGGAGTGAATTAACCGCTCCTGTTGATATAACGGTGGAAGTCGCAGACCCGAACTACGCTGACGACGAGGGGCTAATTTAAAAAAAAATCTCAAAGCCCCATTTTTCAATTTCTCCCTGAAAAAAGAAATAATTTCCTCGTTTACCATTCAAGAAGAAGCTACCTAATACTTCAAATTGATGGAGACTTATAACCAGTCTCTTCCATTCTGTGCTGTTTTCAAAGCCGCTCCTGAATCACACCGGGTGAACAATCCAGGCTGCAGTTAGTGGCGTATAAGATTAATCAGAAATGAAATGCAGATATAAGAATAGCGCCATACCGAACTTTTATAACGTTTCCATTGAGTCTTAACACCAGCATCACGCTTTTACTTGAAATCACACCTCCGGCAGTATTTCACTTTGGACCCCACAACGCTTCCCATCCTTTTCCATTGCCCGCAGCCAACATCCCCAGCCGAACGGCGGCCCGGCCTTCTCCTCTCTCCGTCACTCCCTGATGATGTCACTCTCCAGCCGGTGTCCAATACAAAACGCGCAGACAACGCAACTGGAGAGATCGCCGCTACTACGCTTGCGCACACGGTAGAGGTTGTCTTCTCCCACTTTTTCTCTCTGTCTCTCGGCTGGGGGAGGGGACAGCTCAGGTCTGGCAGCGCCCCCCATTAACTGACAGCACGCCGGCTTCGTCCGCGCGTCCCTCAGCGAAGTCAGCGGGCTGGAGAGAAGCCTCGTCGGGGCCGGGCTGCAGGGCGAGGAGAGAGCGCAGGCCTCCCTACCGGTCCGACGCTTCTTGTTCCAGCGGAGAGCGAGGCAATGATACAGGGGCCCCGGCAGCCGCTCCTTCCACTCCGGCTGGTATACCGTGTCAGCTGTCTCACGCCCCTTTCGTCCCCGCGGCGCACGGACTGAGATCCTGGGCAGCCTTTTCTGAGGGGACCCTCGGCGGGGTTTCGGAAGCCGCTTCCTCCAGCCCGGCGAGTTAGAGGGGCTCTCACCTGCCGCCACAGGTTACAGCCTCTCTCCGCGACGAGAGGCCTCTGCCGCCGCATCCCGGGGGCAAAGCGCGCGAGCCGGAGGAGGCAGCGGCGCCGCCGCCGAATCTGCACCTCTTTTGACCGAGGACGGCCTAACCAGAAGAGGCAGGCGGGGAGCGCTCTAGGCCGGCTCAAGCGGCGGCGACTTCTTCAAGTTCTTGGATGCCGGGACTGCTTTCCATAGGCGCCGACTTCCGCAGCCGCGGCGGGGCATGAATCTGGCGCAGCCCGAGGGGGAGGAGGGCGACGGTAGCGAAGAAGAGGAAGACGACATGGAGATGCCGCCGGAGGATGCGGCTGCTGCTACGGCCGTAGCTGGGGAGGGCGGAATGGAGGCAATAACGGACCCGGCGCTCACTGGCTGCCTTCTGACAGAAGAAAAGATAGAGGGAGGGAGCGCTTGCGGCCACCACGGTTGGGAGCAAAGCCTGAGCCCGGAACTGCAACAGGGTTATCGAATCCTGAGCGAATTTCTCTTAGAAAAGCACCGGCCTCTGACTGCTCCTTTCCTAAGACCCTGGGAAAGCCAAAAAAGTGAGCACCGGCAAACGGAGGCTGCCAACTTTTTCACCGAAGAAAATAGTGGGTATCTGCCTTGCCCCAAATCTCAGCAATTATCTGGGATGTGGCTGTTGAAAATGGAAGAAAAGTTTTCTTCTGGACAGTACAGAGGAATCACTGATTTTGTGGCTGATTTCCGATTGATGTTGGAGACCTGCTATCGGCTTCATGGGGTCGATCACTGGCTCTCCAAACAAGCCCAAAAGTTGGAGATGATGCTTGAACAGAAGCTGGCTCTGCTTTCTCGGTAGGTGTAATGTTCCTGTTGTATCCAAATACTAAAGTAGAAAGTTTACAGAGTGGAATGAGTTGTACTTTTATGAAATATAGGCTGGGAGAGTGTGAGTGTTGTACAAATTAACTTTTTAGATTTTTAAAACTGGGTATATACTATCTTTTTTCTTGAAGTTACAATTTTGTTTACTAAGTAGTAAGCCCCACTGAACTAAGTCAGATCTTACTTATGAATATAGAGTTTGTTATACAACTGATGATCATTTAGAACGAAGTTTACAAGTGGGGTAAAGTGGTGTAGTTATGGCCTATTTTATATAACCCAAAGCCATAAAATGGCTTGTTTTGAATTTAGTGTGAAACGTAAATTATGCCACCAGGATTTGGCCTTATCTTATGAATGCATTGTCCTTAATGTCTGCAACATTTTTTTTTTCTGAAAGTGGCCAAACTTCCATGAAGGGTATGATTAGATTTTATAGCAAGCACCACCACAAAATATCTGTGCATTTTCTTTTGGTGCATTCTATCTTGCTTATGGTCATAGTGAGAGAAATAGGTTATCTTATAAGATGTTACATTGTACAATATTTTCTAACTAAACCATCTTTTATAATGATATCATAAGATATGCTGGGAAAACCTTCCCATGATACAGAAAAAGAATCACCCTTATACAATTGGCCCATCTAGTCTTGTTGTGCCTATGCTGGTGGCAGCTACACAGAATTTCAGGTAGTAGTGTTTCTTAGCCATATTTAGAGAAGCCATAGACTAATCCAGGACTTTCTGTATGTGAAGCAGACTTACTGTTAATGAGCGATACTTCGTTTCTTCCTTTGGAAACCTTGGTGAGAATGCTTGGGGGTGAACAGAAAGGGGGTATTAAGATTTGGAATTTTCCTTGCCTTTGTTGATCAGCCACTTTTTTCAGCAGCTAACATACTGTTTTTGCAGTATTTGAATTTTGAGTTGTATAAATACTCTTGGAACTAGATGCTTTTTCCTGGAATACAGATTTTGTGTGCGGTTACCTATTTAAATAAAGACCTGAGATCATCAGAAGAAATCTCTATTTCTAATTGTTCTGATTGAGTAGCGGCATTAAATCCATAAAAAAATAGACCTAAATTTGAAAAATTGGTGTATCAGATCAACCCCTTTCTTCTCAATGGGCAAACATGGGGCAGATGGTATTTTTCTACTCTGCCTTAAACCTTTAATTAAGGCATGAAGTGGCTCGGATTCTGAGTTATTGAGGGATGCTGGTAATGGCCTGAATAAAGCAAAACAGTTTGAAGCTTAATTCAGAGGAAAGAGGGATGTTCCTGATCAGTCAAAACTCAGATTGAGGAACATGAACACAACATCTGTGGATACCCACTTTTCATCTGCTGCAAATATCTATGCATTGAAATGATGGTGTTTAATTACTGGATGAGCTGATTGGGTGCAGATACCAAAATACATAAAATCAGTGTTTAGTATGCTAACACTAGCTCATCAATGCCTTTTTCCCCAATAGTACTTGAAATTCCAGTCACTCTGGATATATAATAAATAAAGTCATTGTTTTCTAGCAATATAATGCCCTTTTTTGCTTTTAGAATGCAACACTTTATTATTTCCTCTGACCAGAAAGCAAAGATACTGGATTTTGTGCTACAATATGAGAACAAATATTGTTGGTGAATATATTTGACAAATGTTGTTTAAAACATCTAAGGTGCTAAAAGGTGATAGCTTGAGTAGTTTGGGTAGATTAAAGATCACAAATGCAAAATATATCAACATAGGTATTCCCTGACTTAGTTTATAACCAGATGTTGACATTTTCAGTCTGGCAAGTGTGACAGTAACTATTCTCAAAACTTTGTAGTTGCAAGGCTAAATGGACATTATTTCCATAGCTGAACACTCTTTCTGATACATCTGTGTCTGTAACTGCCAATGAAGCAATTAACAAGAAAATAAGAGGATTCAGTTTAATACTATAGATTAGTAAATGAGAAGAGGAGAATGAAACTGAGATTTGGCTCTTTATGTTAGGCCAAGGAGATTATTGCCATCAAAGGCCGACCATACAGACAGATGGAATACAAATTAAATACTTCATTAAATTAATGAAACAGTGAAGAATTAGCTATGTGAATTTGAGCTATAAAGAAGGCTTGAATCTAATCTTGTATACTTCAAATGAAGTATACAAGATTAGATTCAAGAAAGGTTTTGATCAGTGGAGAATTTCCACTGATGGGATGAGAAATTAAGCAATTTTTGTCTCCCTGCCCTACCCCATGTACTTTAGAAAGCTGGAGAGAATGCTGGATTTGGTTTACCAGTACTTAAAGTAGGGGATGTTTACACTGAATTTAGATCTGTAACATGCATTTACAATTTTTAACACCAGAAACACCAGAGGATGGATGTTTCTTACTGCCAATTGTTAGGGAACATGAGCAGGAGGATGCTATTATGTTCATGTTCTGGTGGTAAATTTCCTGTAAGCCATCTGGTTGGTGGGAATAGAAGGATGGACTAGATAAGCTTTTAATTTTACCCAGTGAGACTATTTCCAAATTATACTTATGTTCCTCTGTGTCACTGAGAAGTTTCAGCAAGCACCATTGTTCATAGCTAATTCTTGGATTACAGAAACAATGTACAAGGCACCTTGAGTGGCTTTCACATGATAGTTAGCAATTCTCACTTTACGCCAATGTTGACAGCCAGCCTACTGTTAGAACTCTACTTTGTCATATTTAAAAAAAATATTTAAAAAAATCTTAATTAATTTGACTTTTTTTCCATTAAGATCTTGCATAGTGTGGAAAAAGTAGCTTTCTCTCACAATTCCAAAAGCCAAGGTAGTCAAATTTATTTTTTATTACTGTATTTACTTCTCAATTTCCTCTAGGAGCTCAGAGGAGCAGGCAAGAGTTCTCCCCTCATTTTATCCTTATTTTATTTATTTGTTTATCAAATTGTATCGCTGCCCATCTCCCACAAGAAGGGGAACTTATAATAAAAGCCTTGTGAAGTAGGTTAGACAGACTGTGAGCTTCATAGTTTAACTGAGAACTTGGGTCTCCCAAATTCCAATCTGAAACATAGCACTGTACCATGCTTCAGGTAAGTAGTGGAAGATTCAGGACAGCTAAAAGGAAGTATTTCTTCATAAGTGCATAGTTAAACAGTGGAATTTGCTGCAATTAATTTAAAATGTTTTAAAAGGAGAAGAGGCAAAGCTATTAATGGCTACTAGGCATTAATGGCCATTATGAAAAGACTCCTGTACTTTTATAAAACTTAATAGTGACCCCTAGAATGTCTTTTAATTAAATACTGTGTAGAAAAAGCCTGAACAGACCAGAAGTAACTTTTTCTTTCCTAAAATATTTCTCAACATTTTCCCTTTTCAGATAAAACTTTATCCAGTTAGAACAGGTTCTCAGTTTCAGGATTATTAAGAACATAGTTGCAGCCGTCAGGTAACATTATAATTTGTTGGGTCAGTCTTTGACACCAGAGGTTAAATATATCAGTTGTTTGGGCAAAATAATAATCAGTATTACTATAAAGCTGTGAGAGTATTGTTCTGAAGAAGCAGGTCTGAATCAGTGAACATGACATACTGCCCCCACAAAATGAAAAACAGATTAAGCAGCAGGTTTCAAAGGATAAGCAAGGTGGAAACGGTTAACTAAATCAAGAGCGTTAACATGGTGGGCAGACACCCATTCAGGATGAGGAAAGTGTTTCCATCGGACCAGATACTGCAGGGTGCCTCTAAGCTTGTGAGAATCAACGATGTCCTTGACTTCAAGGTGTTGTTGGCCGTCAATCATAACTGGAGCAGGAGGAGGAGGTTGAGGGTGCCAACGTGGTGAGTGGTGGATAGGCTTAAGCAAGCTGCAATGGAAAACAGGGTGCAAGCACTTCAAATTGTGAGGCAGGTCCAATTTAACAGTAACTGGATTGACAATATGAACAACAGGAAAAGGACCAATGAATTTGGGAGCAAGTGTTTTAGAGGGTTGAGGTGATTTGATAAATTTAGTAGATAGATACACCTGATCCCCAACTTTGAAGTTGTGTTGTAAAGAACGATGCTTATCAGCTTGAGACTTGTAAGCAGCTTGGGCATCAGCCAAAGCTTGTTGAATTACTGGCCAGGAATCAGACAGTTTAACAGCCCAGTCAGATGCAGAACATGTCTGGGAAGGGGGCTGTGGCAGTTCAGGAATGGGAACTAAGTTGTGACCAGAAACCACGCGAAAAGGGGTTTGTCCGGTACTTTGATGCACAGCATTGTTGTAAGCAACTTCAGCAAAAGGTAACAACTCCACCCAATCGTCCTGATGGTAGTTAATGTATGCTCTAAGGAACTGTTCAAGAGTGGCATTTAAAGTCTCAGTAGAACCATCAGTCTGTGGATTGGACGAAGTGGACAGTGCCTGTTTACTGCCAATCAATTTTAAAAATGATTTCCAAAATTGGGAAGTAAACTGTATGCCGCGGTCAGAAATTAAGCAGGAGGGGCTACCGTGGAGATGGTAGATGTGATGGAGAAATAGGTGCGCCAATTGTGAGGCTGAAGGGATGGATACACATGGAATGAAATGAGCTTGCTTAGAGAAAAAATCCTTTACAACCCAAATGACAGTTTTCTTCTGACTGGGAGGTAAGTCCACAATGAAATCCATAGAAATTTCATCCCAGGGGCGGGATGGGCTGGCCACTGACTGTAGAAGCCCCTGTGGTTTCCCCCCTTTTCGTTTGGACATGGCACAGACAGGACAGGAAGCAACATAGTCTTTTACATCACGTCTTAAGGTTGGCCACCAAAATTGATGGCAAACCAAACGCAAGGTTTTAACAAAACCAAAGTGTCCAGCAAGTTTATCATCATGGGAACGCTGCAAAACATCAGCTCTTAAAGTTTCAGGCACATAAAGGCGGTGTTCCACCCAAGCAAGACCGTTTTCAAAAGAAACATTGTCTCTATTATCTAGCAACCAAGTATCAGATTTCAGTGCCTGGAGAAAGTCCTTCTGTAACTGACAAGGAACTTGCACTTTCCGCTTCCCAGACTGTGCTGGGGGTGGGGGTGCCTGCGCACGGGTCTGGCTCCAAGTGACAGCAACCAAGCCCAGTTGTGGTTCAGTGAGAACAGTTCCAACCACATCTGCCACCTGGTCAAGGTCCTGAGGTAAACGTGACAAAGCATCGACCAGAAAGTTTTTCTTTCCCGGAATGAATTTTAACTGGAAGTTAAAGCAACTGAAAAACTGAGCCCAGCGAATCTGTTTAGGGCTGAGACGTCGTGGGGTGCGGAGGGCTTCCAAATTCCTGTGATCAGTCCAAACCTTGAAAGGGCATTTAGCACTTTCAAGGAGATGGCGCCAAGTTTCTAAAGCTGCCTTTACAGCAAACGCCTCCTTTTCCCAAGCATGCCAATGGCGTTCTGTTTCAGAAAATTTCCTGGATAGATAAGCGCAGGGCTTTAGGCGACTTTCTGAATCCCTTTGTAACAAAATAGCCCCAATAGAGGAGTCAGAAGCATCAACTTGGGCCACAAAGGGGCGTTCAGGATCAGGGTGCTGTAGAATAGGCTCAGCAGTGAAAAGAGATTTTAATTTCTCAAACGCTGCCTGTCATTCAGGCGTCCAATTCAGCACTGCCCCAGGATTTTTTACTTTGCGTGTCTCCCCCAAGCCCTTGGTATGGAGCAAATCAGTGAGGGGCAGAGCAATCTCAGCAAACCCCTGGATAAATTGCCAATAGAAATTACTGAAACCTAGAAAACTTTGTAATTGCCTCCGGGTGCAGGGACGTTCCCAACTCAGAATCGCCTGAATTTTTGCAGGGTCCATTTCTATACCCCGATCAGACACTCGATAGCCCAGATAGTCAAGTTGGGTCTTGTGAAACTCACATTTGGAAAGTTTGGCATAGAGTTTGGCATCTCTAAGTTTGCGTAACGCCTGTCTGAGGAGGCGTTCGTGTTCCTCCTCAGTTTCAGTGTAGATGAGAACATCATTTAAATAAACCAGGACCCCTTTAAATAAATGGGCATGTAATACATCATTAATCAATTGCATGAATACTCCAGGCGCCCCTGCCAACCCAAAAGGGAGGACTTTGTACTGAAACGATCCAAGTGGGCAATTGAAAGCAGTTTTCCACTCATCCCCAGCTTTTATGCGAATGCAGAAGTAGGCTTCGCGAAAATTGAGCTTGGAGAAAATCTTGCCCTTTGACCAATGAGCTAACATGTCTTTCATGAGGGGAAGAGGGTACTTGTCGACAATTGAGACCGAATTTAACCCTCGATAGTCTGTACAGAGTCGAAGTGTGCCATCTTTCTTTTCCTGGAAGAACACAGGAGCCCCAACTGGGGAATTAGCAGGTTCAGTAAACCTCCTTGACAGATTTTTGTCAATGAAGTCCCATAATGCCTCGAGCTCCTTCTGAGTCATCGGATAAATTTTTGGCTTGGGCAATTGAGCATTGGGGACCAACTCTATTGCACAGTCAGTTTTCCGGTGGCGGGGGGGGAACTGATCTGCTTCCATCTCCCCAAATACGTCGGCAAATTCTTGGTATTGAGCAGGCAAGCCTTCTAAATGTGGCAAGTCAGGGCACGGCGTAGCGATCGCTGCCCTTCCAACCCCCGCACATGCAACTATCTCCGCTGTAGGAGCTTGGTAAAATCCATCTTTAAAAGTCACAGTTCTGTGCTCCCAATTTATATAGGGGCTCCGATAGGTCAACCATGGGATCCCCAGGATTACCAAGGGATTGCCAACAGGTGCTACAACGGATTTCAAAGTCTCACGGTGGCAATTTGCATTGCCACAGTTTCAGTGAAATGGGTTGCCGCCGCCCCCCCACTGCTGAACCATCCAACTGTGTAAAGATCAAAGGACGCTGGAAGGGAAAACTTGGCAGTTCCAAAGTGGCAACCAGATCAGGGTGAATTAAACACCTGGAACACCCAGAGTCAACTAAAGTCCATACCTCGGTAGATCTTGTGCGGGAACCCAATTTCACTTTTACTGCTAAAGTGGGACAGTCAGCACTCACCATAGCATCTTCGCACCCATCCTCTTCCACCTGCCTGCTGGCGCCCTTCATGGCAGGTGGCTGCGTTTCCTGCCAGCTCCTTAAAGTTGTCTTCAGCCTCTACCAAGAAGTAGATTAATTCTTCAGCGTTGGCTGTTCCTTTGGCCGCTGTCATTCGCCGCAAGGTGGGGGGGCGATTTGGCCGGCGGCTTCCCTGCTCGATCTCCGGCCTTGGCTTTTGGGCAATCAGCTGCTCAATGGCCCTCCTTTCCGCATCGGAGACACTGACCCCTTGCGTAGCGCCGATCTTTCTCCTCATCCCAGGCTCTATAGCTTGGCCGAGCAGCAGTCGCAGCACTTCGGGGTCCTCTCATGGTGGCGGGTAGTTTTTCAGATTTTCTAGTTTGCATGAAGGTATGCTGAGCGTGCTCAGCCTTTCCTGCCACACAGATCCAGTCATACAATGACTCGGGGTCGTCTCTACACAACGCCCAACGCAGGACATCTCGGTTGAGTCCCTCTTTAAAACGCTCTATCAGAGTTGACTCAGACCAGTCAGTGATTTTACCAGCCAGAGCTTTACACTCTAGGCGTAATCAGCTACTGACATTTGGCCCTGGGTAAGATCCTTCAGCACCTTCTTAGCTCTTGCCTTGGCCAGAGTATCTTCAAAATACAGCTTTAACGCCCAGATGAAATCATCAAAATAAGTGCAGGGGAGTCAGCATCACTTACTTGAACATACCAGTCAGCTGCTCGACCCTTCAGCTTGGTGGCAATGGCATTTATTTTAGACTCTTCAGAAAGGAAGCATGCCCCAAACTCTCTCATATAACTCTTAGCATTAGTTAAAAAGAAAGATAACTTTGTTGGATCCCCATCAAATTTGACAGAAAAGTCTCTCACTCTGCCTCTGGTTGGAGCGGAACCAGCAGGCGGTTGAGTGGTTTGGCCCCAGGTTACAGTAGCTTTCCCATTACGGGGTGGGGATACTGGTGGCCGGGCTCTGCGGGGTGGAGATTCGTCCCGGAGCCGTTTCTGGCCCCGTTCCACCGGCGGTCTAGATGGGAGGATGGGGGATGGTTGCGGGAAGCTGGGATCTCCTCCGCGTCTCCCCTGGCCCTCCAGTGACAAAGACAGGTTTTTCAACATGTACTCCATCGATTCTATTTTGGCTTCCACCACTCTTAGTCTCTCGGGTTCGAGAGTCCCCTCTCCTTCGCATGCCCGGTTTCCTCTCAGTTGACACCGTAGTAGATTCTTTGTCTGGGGTTAGTGGGAACCGATACTTCCAGGATGTCCCCAACGTCCCTGATTGGGGTTCCCCCACTTCATCCAAGGTGATTAACTCTGTGAGCAATTCTGGTTGCTTTGGCTCTTCCCCGTTGTCAGATTCTTCTGAATCAGAATTGGAATTCAATTCATCCTTTGACAGGTCTCGGGATTCTGAAGGTTCTGTGGTGAGGTTCAGCTCTCTGCTCTTGACCGTCGACTCAGGAATCAAGCTAGCCATCTCCTCAAGTCCCCCGGTCGTGGATTTCGACTCAGCCATCGTTAACTATTTCCCCTCACAAGAAACTAATCTTGGTAGGAGCTAACAGTATAATTTTGGGGATTCTCAGCTTTATGTAAAGGTTGCCTATTCTAAAACACCATCAGACTCATAAGTAGAAATTCAAAGATATCTGATTTATTAAAGAACAGTATGCAGGGTCACAAAGAAAGCTGAGAACAGTGAAAGCGTGCCAAATTCAAACTAAAAACCCTTGGTGCAAAAGAAATCCCTCCCCTCGTAGAATCTTAAGTCCACAATCCCAGGTGCTCCTAATGGATTCTGATGGTCTGCGGGAAAAGTCCTTGAGCAGAGAAAATAACTCAAACACATTCCATTGTACTGATTTCACATACAGAGCTTGGTACAAGGTCTCACAGCAGCTCCCTCCCAAACAGAAACGCGCGTCAGCGCCATGGCATGTGAAACGTTACGATGTATAAACTACATTGAATCAGTGAACATGACAGGCTGGCCACAGGTATGGCTCAGTCTTGGGTATTTTGTTTCTCAAGGAATCAGACAGAGCACCTCTGGTCAGCTCCTAGAGCTTCTAGCATTTCTTGGGTTGGGTGGCCATTTGGGATTGGGATCTCTGTCAGCTGACTCAACCTGCACCTGCTCTAGATCAGTGTTTCTCAACCTTGGCAACTTTGAGATATGTGGACTTCAACTCCTAGAATTCCTGCTGGCTGGGGAATTCTGGGAGTTGAAGTCCACACATCTTAAAGTTGCTAAGGTTGAGAAATACTGCTCTAGATTATTGTTGGTGGAATGAGCTTCAGATGGCTGATTGCTCCATGAATTCTGAGGCTGACATTTTGCCAGTGCAATCTCCTCCTCCTCTGAGTCCTCTGAATTGGAGGAGACCATGACGTTCCTGGAGTCACAGAGCCTGCTGCAAAAGCAAGTAGAAGCCACATTCAAGAGGGCCTCTACCCCAGTTGTGGCCTTTTTGAGGATGAAAGGCAATGAGTACAGTCACTCATATCTTTTTCACCTCTTGATTGGACTACAGTAACTCACTTTACAGTTGATTGAAGACCACATGAAAACTTCAACTGATGCAGAATGGAGCTGCCTAATAAATGGCCAGACCCATTATTGTCACATTACACCATTACTATGTGAGATGCAGTGGCTTCCAGTATGTTTCTGGGTGCAATTCAAGGAGCTGTTTTTCATCTATTAAAGATCTCTATGCTTCGTGCCTGGGTATCTTTGAGATACCCAGCAGGGAGATTTTATTCAAGATAAAATCTCCCTGCTCAATGCATGCAGAGAATATGTTGCATATCCTCAGTGTTGTGGGGGATCTTTTCTTATTTTTCTTCTTCAAAATTAAAGTGTAATCTTTTTAACCCAAGGAGGTGTCTACAGGATCTATTGCTTTTGCAACCACCACCAAACCCTTGCCTGGTTTGGAGGAAGAGACACAACAGCACAGTCACTTTGTTAAATGTTTAAACAAGGAATCAATTTAATTTTGATTAAATAACTGAAAATGGATTATAAATGGGTTCGCAGTATTACAGTTCTTGGCACTAAATATTCATAAATCTATCACTCTGACAGATGGAGGTTTTCTAGGGCTACAAGTCTAAGCTTCCCTCAGACCCACACATAATTCCCAACTTCTGCCTTCAGTTCCCCCTCCTTCTGGTATACAGTATAAACCTGGGAGAAGATGCTCTTCATTACAGTGCTTTGATTAATGATTCTAATACCAAATCTTTACAGAGAATCTATTGAAAGTCCCCTCCTATTGGAATATCTGGTGGGAAGGTGCTTGGAAGTGAGTATTTTCTGTAGGAGCTCCTGTCCTGTAGAATAGCTTGTCCCAGAGGAAGGAATGGCCCCTTCCTGCGTGATCTTCTGAAAAACCTGAAGAACCTGGATGATTCAGAAAGGCATTTGGGAAATAGAATTGTCATCTGAGTGAAATGAGGTGCCATCTGTTGTAATTGATTGTTTTATTGTTGCTTATTGTATATTATTACGTATTACAATATAACTCTGTATTGCATATTATATTGTAATTGAAGTGGTTATAGGAATTTCATAATGAACAGTTAATTACAACTTCATTTTTAAATTTAATTTTTGTCAAGTGACTATCATTGAAAAATGGACATTTATTCCACCGAAAGATGAAATTTTGTTCTCAATTATCTGTGAATTCGGGTGCAATGGGGGAAGCTTCTTACACTCACAGATAAGAACCTCTTAGGAAAAAAAATGGACCAGAGGTGCATATGACTGCATATGTGCTGCAAGGCATGGATACCTTTAATGATAACCTTGAAGATTAGATGGTGCCTGATAGTGATTTGTGAATTAAGCTCTTTTTGCAGTGCCTAGCTAGGACTTTTCTTTTTTTTCCTTTCCTTCACTATGAAGTTACCTTTCCCCCTTGGTTCTTTTGCATGTAGTTTTGTTTTCTCCCTTCTCTTTTCTTCCTTTCCCAGTGCGATTACCTCTTACTCCATTAACATCCTGGTTTTTTTTCTTTTCTTTGTAATTGTTTCTGGTAGGAAAAAAGGGGAAAATGTTTACATGTGTGAGACTGATTTGTGTGTGAGAGAATCTGATATGTGTAGACAAAATTCCTTATTTTGCCTGCCATTTTAATCAGTAGCAAATTACTTTTGTCCTGGCCCGCACTTTTCTTCTGGTAGATAAATATATTTATATGCATATATGCATAGAAGTGTCACAGAGATTTATTGGATATGTAGAGGATCTCCAGGACTGGTTTCGGCTGAAGTGGTTGACAAGGTGGGAAAGTTGACAAGGTTGTGATGATGAGGAAGCTGGACATTGTAAATATTTTTGTCTACATTTATGTGTACAGTATTTTTCTATCTACTTTTCCTTTCGATAGGGGGTTTGCATTAAATTTAGGGTCAACTATCTTTCAGATTGAGAACCAGTTTGGTGTAGTGGTTAAGGCATCAGGCTAGAAACCAGGAGACCATGAGTTCTAGTGCCACCTTAGGCACAAAGCCAGCTGGGTGACCTTGGGCCAGTCATTCTCTCTCAGCCCTAGGAAGGAGGCATTGGCAAATCACTTCTGAAGAACCTTGCCAAGAAAACTGCAGGGACTTGTCCAGGCAGTCTCCGAGAATCGGACACGATTGAACGGATTAAAAAAACCAGCCTTTCAGATAAATTCAATGTGAGCGCTTTTCAGGAATGCTAAAAATCATGTAACGTGAGTTAGAAAGGAGCGATAGGTGGTCTAACCTATGCTGCCCATATTGATTGTATTATGGCATACAAAGGTTGTGATGCCTGTGAGTAAGGGCAAGGGAGAAAATGACAAGACGTGTTGCAGCATCACATGCAAGTACCGTACATAAGGATAGACTTGTATTGTGACATGTTTAATAATTTTAATGAAATTTTGGCTTACTGCAAATGCCCCATGATGCTTTTGGATATTTTACCTTTTCTTTGTTTTAAATACTTTATGCAATTTTTCTGTTTCTTGGTTTGAGCCAGAAAGTTAGTTGTGGAATGGACAGAGAAGACCAAATTTCCATCATCTTTCTTTTTTCTTCCTGCCCACAATCCCCCCATAAATAAAAGATAACCATATTTCATTGTAATCCCAAGCAAATGGGAGTACACTTTTTAACCTATGATACATCAGAATTTTTTTAGGCTTAATTATTTTTTGGTTTCTTCAGCATTTCAACAAATACAAATATGCACAATTGACATTCCTTATACATTGCAGCCCAATCTGCTTAAATTTGCAACTACAACAATTTACTAAACCATCTGGAAGCTGGTATTTTAATGTCTCTCTTATTGAATGGCAGCACATTTATAAAGTAGATTTCTGAAACATTGTAATATTTTGAATTTAATGTGGAAACAGTTCCTTAATTTTGGAAAGAGGCTTTATAAGACTTATATGTGTAGTTGTATTATTGCATATGCATCATACAAGAAGCAGCTCAAAAATAAATACAAGACTAATTTGAAAGACAAATTGAAAACTTTTTGGACACAGATCGTCAGATGTCCCACTACCAGCCTTGAGTGTTCAGGCATATACAAGAAACTAAGTATGAGGTGAATAATATCAGAGCAAACTGAATTTATGTTAACAAGTTTATTTCCAAAAATATTGAGAAAATGGTGAAAGGTCTGGTAGGAGCTTAGCAAACTGTTTGAAGCAAAAGAAACAGAAAAATTATTGCAGCTACAGTATTAAAGAAAATAGGAATAGTAGCAATAAGATATATAACTCCCGGGAGAACATAAATTTTTGCTTTTTGAAATTTTACTCAGATTTATATAACTGATGAAGATAGAGAAGCTTCTTTGGCTATAATCTTCTGTAGTTAGATACTTAATAACAGCAATTATTACTTGCTCTTTTGTTCATAGATGAGATTAAAAAAAGGTAATGGTAAATATAAATAATGGTAAACTATCAGAACTGGATGGCTTTCCTGTGAAACGGAATAAAACATTTATTGTTGTTCTTGCTCCCAAACTCTATCAACTGTATGATGAGATCTTTGAGAGTGGAATGTCATCTTCTTCATTTAATGAAGCATGTATTACAGTTAAGATCATATATTGTGTACTAACATTGACCTATTTCATTGATTAATATTGATATTACCATTTTAACTGCTATTTTATCTAATAAACTTCAACAAGTAATCTCTTCAGTGGTTAAGAGTGATCAAATGGGCTGTATCAAAACTAAATACAGGTCAAATACTATTCAGCTGATAGATTTGATTGATTTGAATAAAAATAAAGAAAACAAACCCACAGTTTTGTTGCTAGATGTGGAAAAAGCCTATACTAAAATTTATAGGCAATATATGTATATTAATTTAACCAAATGTGGATTTCCTAAAGAATTTTATAAAGTGGGTCCAGATCTCTATGACACCTCTAAATCCAAATGAAGATAGTATTTTTTTCATCTACTTTTTCACTTTATAAAAGTACTAGACAATGATACTCACTTTCTTTTTTGATATTTATTCAGAACCATGTGCTATTAGAATAGACTGTAATATCCATGGATTTTTGTGTAATTTGTTAGAATATAAATTAGTAATACATGTTGATTTTTTTTTTTATTTCTGAACTTTAGTTCTGGCTTGGATGCATATGATTAATGCCTTTGGCCAAATTGCAGGATATTTTGTCAAGTGGTCTAAATCAGAATTGGTGCCTATTAGTAAGGACTTGTTTATTCACATTTTAAGTGATTATCATTTTTATATATCCACTGAATTTATTAATTAGAGATTATTATTCCAAAAATATTTCTCAAATAATTATACTGAATATAAGTGAATGATGTAAAGAGTTTTCTCTTAACATTGATTGATGGGAGTCATTAAACCTTATAAACACTCTTAAAATGAATGTAATTCCCAGGATACTTATACTTTGTGTGGAATTCCCAAATGCATATTTGAAAATTATTTTAAAAAAACTCAGTACTCTGTTTCATAAAATTTTATGGGGATCTTCAATTCTGCAAATATCTTTGAAAAAAACACTCTTGTCAATTAAAGATGGAGGATTCCATTTTCCAAATCTTGAATTATACCACTCTGCATACCTTTTGGCTAGTACCAAATTTTGGACGTATTCACTTAGCACAAATTCTCCTTCCAGGGACCTTTGGAAGATCTATATATAATACTTTAGATAGTTGAATTGCTGGAGTTCAAAATAATAGATTTGCTCTGTCTCCTGTTGCTATCATAAGAGTTTTCAGCTTTCTGAAGAATGTCTGCCTGTTTTTTCCCATGATGTTACATTTCTCTCCCCCCCCCAAAAAAAAATATTACAGCAAAATCTATAATTTTCTTTTAGTAAGCTCTTGGGTTCCTCCAGGAAATAAAGCCAGACTGCTCACTTGAGGGAATGATATTAAAGGCAAAACTGAAATACTTTGGCCACATAATGAGAAGACAGGACACCCTGGAGAAGATGCTGATGCTAGGGAGAGTGGAAGGCAAAAGGAAGAGGGGCCGACCAAGGGCAAGATGGATGGATGATATTCTAGAGGTGACGGACTCGTCCCTGGGGGAGCTGGGGGTGTTGACGACCGACAGGAAGCTCTGGCGTGGGCTGGTCCATGAAGTCACGAAGAGTCGGAAGCGACTAAACGAATAAACAACAACAACAAGCTCTTGGGTCTGGTAGGGAGAACAAGGGAAACAGAAATAGATCCAATCTATTTAGAAATTCTGATACTAGCCTTGTAAACTAAATCTACAGTATATTGAATCTGTGTTGCAGATAGGAGGCTGAAAGAGCTTTTGCCTTACACTTTTTAGATAATGTATTTCTTGAGGTGATATCTAGGACATCTTTATGCAGAAATTTAGTAAAATAAAACACTGATCACTTGGTATTATCTCACTATCTTCTGGTACCTTCTTTTTTAATTATAGGCCCCTGTAGTAACCATATCTCTTCACTTTAAAAAAGTAGCTGGATCTACTAATTAAAATTTGTCTAAATCACTTATAAGCATTTAAACAATAAATCAATAACTCCATATAATAAACATATCTCTGAGAAGTTCAGGGTATAATCCTATAACCCTGGGATAACTTTCCAAAAGTGATAAGATTGAAAAAAGATTAGTTACCCAGGTTAATGTGCACCATGTATTATTGACTGATGTGCCTTAGCCAATTGAAGACCTTGTTATAGTCAGCTATTCTCTGTAGATGAATTTTTTTTAGATTTTTTTTTATCCCACCTTTATTATTTTTTTATAAATAACTCCAGGTGAGGGAACATATGTAATACTCCTCCTATTTTCCCCACAACAACCCTGTGAGGTGAGTTGGGCTGAGAGTTACTTGTGAAGGGAATCCAGTAATTTTGAATTGGAGAAGACAGTTATAACTAAATGAAAAATGAGAAATTTTCATCTAACAGTAGTAAATATATGCCTGAATATCTTGCTTAACTGGAAAGATAAACATTTCAGAATGAAGACTGTCAAATGGGATAGATTAAGGAAATGACAAAATTTTTATTATTTTATTTTTGTTTTGTTTTTTCCTGTTCTACAGAGGTACAGTGTTTTCAGATTTCAGCATCAGATTAGTGTCCTTACTGCTGAAGACATGTGTCATCCTCTCCTACTAGGTATAATTGCAAAATTCATAATCCCATTTATTGCTTCCTCTTTTTTTCTAATAAATGTAAACAATTCCTTTATCTGATTTCAGAAAATATAAATCCCTAATACATGTACTTTCCAAAAAATATGACAGCTGTTATATCATAGCAGCTAATCAAGTCCTATAGCATTCCAAATACTACTGGAGTTACTATTATAGTTGTTAGTAATAAAAAATAGTGCTAAGATAATAAATTATAATAAAATAAAAATATATATTCTATAAAATGTATAATCTAATATTTGGCACACAGGAGACGAGGAGGAAGAGGAGGAAAGAGAAAAAGTACTAGGAATAAACAGAAAAAGTACAATTACAATTATCTGTACTAACATTTGGTAATGGGCTTAAGCTGAATTAGTATCTTGAATAATTTTTTCCTATCTTTAAATGTCTACATGCTTGTCTGAAATTTATAAAAAAAAGACATTCTGGATGGAGTAATTTATTAGGATCCTGAGTTAATACTGTAGCGGCTTACTGTTTTTTTAAACTTTTGTTTGAAGAATATGTATAATTGCTTTCTAATTTGTAGATAACTAAAACTACTATTATCTCTCCCCCAAAATAAAAGTAAAAATAGCCAAATCTCTTAAGAAAATGGAACCTTTGCAAAATTTCAACTGTTTTTATTTTTTAATAAAATACCTGCACAAAAGAATTCTGTCTCGGAGAGAATAAGGATCAAAATCCTTCACTTCAATCAGCCTAATTCCTGCAATCTGTATTTAAAATATGGACTAAAGTTTTCCATCAATGTATTGGAGATCAATGTCTAAGATTAATTTTTTCAATATATTTCCCCAGTTATTGAATCACTGCCATTTTCTGATCAGTGCTGGATTTTTTAAGTCTTTCTTCCTGTATAATATTATCAGTACCACTAAACAAAAGTATTTGAGGGTAAGATTCATAAAGTTATTCATTATTCCTCTTCTGTTCATCTTGTAACATGAGACCTGGAGATTTTAGAATTATTAGTACTGTAATGTTCATCATCACTAGGATAGAATGCCTTGTATCTGAAAAGCTAATTACCATTTTACACTCTTGCCTTTGAAACTTTTCCAGGTTGCTTTGCAGAAAGAGCTGATAGTATCTGCATTTCTAATATTATTTATGGAAGTTTTTACATATTAAAAAGGTAAAGGTTTCCCTTGACGTAAAGTCCAGTCGTGTCCGACTCTAGGGGGCGGTGCTCATCTCCGTTTCTAAGCCTTGGAGCCGGCGTTGTCATAGACACTTCCGGGTCATGTGGCCAGCATGACGACTCGGAACGCCGTTACCTTCCCGCCGAAGCGGTACCTATTGATCTACTCACATTTGCATGTTTTCGAACTGCTAGGTGAGCAGGAGCTGGGACGAGCAACGGGAGCTCACCCCGCCGCGCGGTTTCGAACCGCCGACCTTCTGATTGGCAGCTCAGCGGTTTAACCCGCAGCGCCACCGCGTCCCTCCCTTTTACATATTACTTGCTAATATTTGTAGGGTGAAATGTGGTAGAAACTGTCTGAAATACACTTGCTTGATCAGGGAGAGATTTTGTGGAACTCCTATCAATGAATCTGTTTTAAAGCCTTTAGGAAGCCTATGTTCTATTCCATTCCTTTACCAGCAAACTTCTGGAATTTATGATCAATACTTCTCTGGCCTAATACCCTGAATGTAATGAATTATTGCCAAATATTCAGTGTAGGATCCATTTATTATTAATTGCTTACTTTAGTTGGAAAACTGTTTCACAAGGCTTTCTTAGAGTTGAGAACATTTGATACTATTCAAGGTTTACCTTGAAGACTTAAGAAATCCCTTAGAAATAATCTAATCCTTGTTACTAAAGTCAACAAGTTACTAAACTCTGGATTTAAAGGCAACCTTTCCATCTTCGTAGAGAGATTCTTGAAGAGCAGTACATTCCAGATTTATGCAGGTCTTTTGAGCAAGAGGTGAATCTAAACAAATTCCTACTGAATTCTCAATGTCCTATTGGTTTTGGCCTGTTTAATAGCTTTACTGCATTATTGCATCATGTCTTCCAATACTACCAATATGTAGGGGCACTTTATTAAAATATTATTGTATATATACCTTTAGAGGCTGTGTTGTTGTTTATTCGTTCAGTCGCTTCCAACTCTTCGTGACTTCATGGACCAGCCCACGCCAGAGCTTTCTGTCAGTCGTCAACACCCCCAGCTCCCCCAGGGACGAGTCCGTCACCTCTAGAATATCATTCATCCATCTTGCCCTTGGTTGGGCCCTCTTCCTTTTGCCTTCCACTTTCCCTAACATCAACATCTTCTCCAGGGTGTCCTGTCTTCTCATTATGTGGCCAAAGGATTTCAGTTTTGCCTTTAATATCATTCCCTCAAGTGAGCAGTCTGGCTTTATTTCCTGGAGGATGGACTGGTCTGATCTTCTTGCAGTCCAAGGCACTCTCAGAATTTTCCTCCAACACCACAGTTCCAAAGCATCTATCTTCCTTTTCTCAGCCTTCCTTATGGTCCAGCTCTCGCAGCCATATGTTACTACTGGGAATACCATTGCTTTAACTATGCGGACCTTTGTTGTCAGTGTGATGTCTCTGCTCTTAACTATTTTATCGAGATTTGTCATTGCTCTTCTTCCAAGGATTAAGCGTCTTCTGATTTCCTGACTGCAGTCAGCATCTGCAGTAATCTTTGCACCTAGAAATACAAAGTCTTTCACTGCTTCTACATTTTCTCCCTCTATTTGCCAGTTATCAATCAAGCTGGTTGCCATAATCTTGGTTTTTTTGAAGTTTAGCTGCAAGCCAGCTTTTGCACTTTCTTCTTTCACCTTCATCATAAGGCTCCTCAGTTCCTCTTCGCTTTCAGCCATCAAAGTGGTATCATCTGCATATCTGAGATTGTTAATGTTTCTTCCAGCGATTTTAACCCCAGCCTTGGATTCCTCAAGCCCAGCATGTTGCATGGTATGTTCTGCGTACAAGTTGAATAGGTGGGGTGAGAGTATACAGCCCTGCCGTAATCCTTTCCCAATCTTAAACAAGTCTGTTGTTCTGTGGTCTGTTCTTACTGTTGCTACTTGGTCGTTATACAGATTCTTCAGGAGGCAGACAAGATGACTTGGTATCCCCATACCGCTAAGAATTTGCCACAATTTGTTATGGTCCACACAGCCAAAGGCTTTAGAATAGTCAATAAAACAGAAATAGATGTTTTTTCTGAAACTCCCTGGCTTTTTCCATTATCCAGCGGATATTGGCAATTTGGTCTCTAGTTCCTCTGCCTTTTCTAAACCCAGCTTGTACATCTGGCAATTCTCGCTCCATGAATTGCTGAAGTCTACCTTGCAGGATCTTGAGCATTACCTTACTGGCATGTGAAATGAGTGCCACTGTTCGATAGTTTGAACATTCTTTAGTGTTTCCCTTTTTTGGTATGGGGATATAAGTTGATTTTTTCCAATCTGATGGCCATTCCTGTATTTTCCAAATTTGCTGGCATATAGCATGCATTACCTTGACAGCATCATCTTGCAAGATTTTGAACAGTTCAGCTGGGATGCCGTCATCTCCTGCCGCCTTGTTATTAGCAATGCTTCTTAAGGCCCATTCAACCTCACTCTTCAGGATGTCTGGCTCTAGCTCACTGACCACACCGTCAAAGCTATCCCCGATGTTGTTATCCTTCCTATACAGGTCTTCCGTATATTCTTGCCACCTTTTCTTGATCTCTTCTTCTTCTGTTAAAAATCGTTACATAAAGTGCAGTTTAAATTGTCACAATAGCTCGTACTCTACCTTCTTTTTTGTCACTAATTACCAGAGATTGTAGTAGTACAAATTCAAGGGAAAAAGGAGCATCTGTCAGCAGTTCCTTGAAGCAGCTGTGTCTTTTCCTGGGATTGCATGGCTGCCTTCTTGAGTTGCAGCAACATCCCAGGAAAAGATACCTTTGATTAAAGGTTTAGCCAAGTAGTGTTGTACTGTATGCATGCCCATTTGTGTTGTGGAGTAACTTTTTCCTTTGAATCTGAAGTGCTGCATAGCTCTAATAACTAGTGGCATTTTAAAGGCTGCAATTATTTGCTACTTAATTGCTACTTAATAGTAGATCTCAATGAACTACGTAGGGCATATTCCTTTATAAATATAATAAGCTTGGCAAGTAAACTGGTCCCTCATCTCAACCAAGGTTTAGTGTATCTGAGTACAGCTAAGAACTGCTGGATTTATGTTCAGATCAAAAGGGGATAAATAAAAGGGCATTTTGAAACCTGTGTTTTAATCTTCAAAAACAGAAGAGAGAATGCCTCAGTGCACATGTGAAATGGGAGAAGAGGCCATTGGCTGTATTTGGATGTCAGACTAAATCAAGTGTTTTGAATTATTGTTTCAATTTAATTAGAAGCTTGCTGCACACACCTGTCATTTTCACTTGGCTCCTCCGTCTAGTGGAACACACTGCCCTGTTTGCTAGAATGTTGCCAGAACCAGTACCTCTGGCTTGCTCTTCTCTTGTAGTTGGAAACTATGTTTATTTCCTGACTGCAGATTCTGCCTTATTAAAGCAGGGATAAGAGGGGCTTCCATGCATTATACATCAGCAGCTTCTGGTAGGTAGAGCCAAGCAAAAGTGATTTTAGGTTCCACCTAAAATATGTATATCCCGGAAATGCAGACAAATGAGAAGTCTGCCTAAACTTTGCACCTGTCAGTTATTATGCTAATCTATAAGGCAAACCAGAATCACCTGTGCATAAGTGAGATTCTTATGGAGAGTACTGATAGTCAACTACAGTGTAATAATTAATGCAAAAATTATCATAGCCGATTCAGACTAATAGTTGTTTCTAGCAATAAGTAGAGTAAACCAGCCAAGCTCAAAGGTTATTTAAAAATAAAAAGACATTTTAGGATAGAAGCCTGTTGTAATGATCTTGATAGACTTGGACAAAGTGAATTTGGATACGTCATCCATGCTCTCTAATTTTCAATTTCATTTTGTGCTTTGCACAACTACAAGCTATCATGGCATACAAAACAATCCATAGTTACCACAAAAGCATAATTGGAAGCCACAAATGGTGTGGGTGATATAAGCAATAACCTTTATAAAGTATGTCCTTAGGAGGAAATAAAATTATGTTTCTCATCTAAAATCACTTTGAAGGTTCAGAATAGAAATAAATGCTTGCTTTTAATATTTCTGTTTTTTAAAAAAACCAGTGTAGCAGAGAGGAGGCAGACACTATTTCAAATATTGCATTCTTATTAAGTATTCACAAAGTACATTGTATTGGTGATGATGGATGCTTTCCTTATGTAACTTAAAAATTTAAGCAAGGGAGATTCTGAATTAGAGGCAAGAGTGCAGAAGCACACATGGGAAGGTAAAAATATAAGCAAGTGTAATTAAATATAATGCTTGCAGATACAAGCCTAGTATTTATTTGGAAGTGGGACTTAATCCAGATAATTATATATCTGTGCATACATATGCTGTACAGATATATAGGATAGCAATTTAAGTGCAAGGGGCAGTTTGAGCAGTTGCTCACAAAGGACATACTGAGATATGTGATCAAGTGGTTCTACACCAAGTTACAGTATTTATCAGATTCCAGAGTCTCTTATTTTTTCTTATTTTATTTTTTCTTATTTTATTAATGGTCAAGTTTGTTAATGGAAGCTGACATTAAAATAATCAGGTTGCTGTTTTAGAGGAAAATTGTTTCATTTTAATTAAAGTATCTTTAAAGCAAATGATGACATAAAGCCCATAGTGCATATTTTGCTATTAGAATACATGTAGGATAGTCTGACTTAGCTGCCTTTGTTAATGTTAAAAAAGTGTAGTTACTGCTGCTCAGGAAAAATATTCTTGTGCATTTATTTGATTTTTCTTTCAAGGCATTTAAGAGAGAAGACAGCAATAGCAGTAACATCTAAAGGGTTCTATGGGCTGGAAGATGAGAAGGGAACAGCTTGTACCTCAACAAGGCGTCGTTCTACACCACGCAGTTTAGCAGGCTTGACTACAGGCGTGTTTGAATCCGTAATGGTTCAGGTTCTGAGACAGGAAGAACAACTGAGAGCAAAAGAAGAAAAGAGGTAAAAGGCAAAAGTGGAATGTGTTTAGCTATTCTTTCTTTACTTTGTTCCTCCAAACTTTGCCCCTTAAAAGGTTAAACATTTCACTTGCCCCTCATTTCTGGTTCAAAATGGATTTCTAAAAGAAATCTAAGTAGTTAACACTGTTAGGTAATCTGATAGTTATGCAGTTATATCTGTTCTTAGCTCATTTTTCATTAGAAAAAAAATCAAACATTTTTTTAGAACCAAAACATCTGAAATGTACTTTTGTATAATCTCTTAGGAATTAGAAGTTGTTCTGCGAGTAAAGAATAAAATGATTGAATACTGTAGTTCTGTTCTTGTGGGTAGCATCCAACTGTGCCCAGATACTGGTGGAATGGTACTTGTTGATAGAACACATACCCAGTCTCTCTTCACCTGCATGCCCCACAGTCAACTTTCAGAAGTACATGGGAGCTTGCAGGGGTAAGGAGGGCATCAGGATGTCCATTCACATAATAGTGGTGGTAGACTTGACTGTTCATTTCATTATTACCCTTCTATACAGCTTTGTAACAAAAACATGTCTTTTTGTTTCATTTGAAAGCCATTTTATAGCAAAGCATCTCAAAGCATTTTATTCCTCAGTTTTATTTGAATTCCATCTTTAATTCAAATACGAACACAGTCAGTTAACATTTCTTTTGTTTCTTTGACGTTATTAACCAACTTACAATTGTGATTAATATAGTATTAATATATATCGGGTTATATAAAACCAGGAGGAAGATGGGAAGGGAGCCTGAAGAACAAGGAAAACTGCTGATTTGGTAGAATGGCTGGGCTTGGAAAACTTTCGCCATTAATCAAAATTAACTTTCATGAAAGGTTCTCTTTTGAATTACGAAAATCAGTTTTGGCATTTAGTGTTATCTTCTGTCTTAGTTGATGTGCAAAAGTTCCTATTTGTTTTAGTGTGATAAAGTAAAGACATGATCATAAACTCTGAAGTTTAATAAACTGAATATACATTTTTTTTCTGAAAATAATTAGGCAGGGCTTTTGCAAGCTTTTATATATATATATATATATATATATATATATATAGGTAATGACAAAATATCCAGGACTCATGTGTAACATGTTTTGTGTTATGATTAAGCCACCAAAACAGCCAAAGCTGAGCGCTAAAGAGCTGCTCGCAAAAGCTTGTGCCTTTTAATAATATATGTTAGTTGAAAAGGGTGCTATGGGACTCCTGATTTTTTTTTTTTTTTTTGCCACCCTAGACAAATACAACAGTCCTACAATGTCTAGGTTGAGGAGAAGACAACCATAGTTTCTTCAATTCCACAGCTAGGACAGTGGATAAAAACATCTAGCTAAGCCCCAGTAATTAACATAGGTGTGGGCAGATGAGGTCTGCCTGTAAAAGAAAAAGAGGGGAGAGGAAGGAAAGAAGTGTACAGAGACTCATAGAAAGTAAAGATACATTCATAATAAACCTATTGAAATGTATAAGATTAAGATATATAGTAAACCTATAGAATAAGTTACATAATAAATTAGAAAGATAGGTAAGTAGAGAAGATTTAGAGAAAAACATACATAGAAATAAGAAATTAGTTTGTGAAATAGTAGCTAGATAAGAGGTATATAAATCTACAGGAAAACCTTAGAAGTAAAGGGATAGATCCTCAGTTTTGTTTATAAAGAAATCTTTATTTTTGTAAATCCTCCCCTGCAACAAGGGGAGATAAAACAACACTTCTTGTCTTTAGTCTGTACCATTTCTCTAAAGAACCCATCCAACTACACCGTTCCTTCATTTTGGCCAGTTCTTCATTTCTGAATTCCTGGAGTTCAGAATTTTTCCCATATTGAGATAGGAAATCTGCAAGTATGTTTTGTTTTCTAGTTTGATGGATGGAAAACTTATATAATTGTTGACCTAAATTCTATCAGGAATACCGTCCTTCATTTATTGAATCTACCCAATTGGTCAATTATTAGTACTCACTTTACATTCCCAACCCCAGAGATACACATTAAATGCCTTGATGGCCCAAAGTATTTGATAGATTTTTAGTATTTAGTGCATTGGTCGATGTCCATAAAGTAAGCAGACTTGCTGTGCATATCTTTGAGAGGGGCACTTCATTCACAAGCAAAGTTCTTCTCTGAATCCATGGCGTGATGGCGCAAAACTGTTGCTCAGATGTTTAGGGCAGCTTTTTTGAGACAGATGATCTTGGGGCGGCTTTGGACAGCTGCACCACGTGTTGAGGAGCTACAACTACCTTTGTTATAGCATCCAGAAAATCACTCACCTAATCTACAAAAAGTGATGTGTTGATTAAAATAATTTTAAACATTTGAGTATTTCAAATTTCAAATTTTAAATACTCAAATGTTAATATTGAAATTGACATTTAAAATTAATCTCACAAATTTGTACCTAAAGTATATCTGAAACTTCTGTGCAATTCTAAAGTCATTTTATTAAGCTAGCTTCAACTTTTGCTGTTAAAGGACATTTGTGAGGTGTGTGTTCCGGCATTCAGTGGTCTCATTCATATAGCACACTAAGCCATAAGCTCTAGGTAAGATGGTTTATTTGTTGTATGAATCCACCCATTGTGCTTTTCAAGCCATGGTTCATGAAATGTATGAACCAGGTAATTATGGCTTATTAAATAAACCATGGCTTAGGATAATGTATGAATGCAGTTAATGTTAATCCTTTGATATTTGGGGCATAGTTCATGTACGTTTTCATCTTTTAATTATTAGCAACTTTCCCTGAATTGGTGTCTTTCATAGATGTGAGTCTTCTCCCCATCACCCACTATCTGACACATTAATTATAGATGAGTCACCGTCAAATATATCTGGGGGCAATATGATTGGGAGTGCTTGGCTATGTATTATTACTACATACAGTTTAGAGGATTGTCAATACCTGAGTGTGTTTAAAGTGCCTTGATTTGTAAATCCAGTGAGCTTCTAAGACAAAAGGATATCAATATATCAAGCATTGATATATGAACCAGGCTAATGTAGTTTTAAATTTGATGTCTAAAATACTTTTTTCTTGTTTGCTACTGTATATGCAGTCTTGAACCAGTCCACACAATTTTTCCAAGGATGAGTGCATGGAAGCTCTGTTTGTGCAGTAACTATACATTTTCTCAAACTTTCTATAATTCAGGAAAAAAATGAGGACCGCTCATTTGAACAGACAGACCCTCTCTAAATGTTCATCTTTAAGAGCATGGGAGCTCACATTCCTTATAGAATAAGATTATGATTATAATTGTATTTGTGTATGCCTTCCCCTCTGCTCCACTTTTAAAATTAAATTTTGTATCAAAACTATATTAAATATTTATTTATTATTTGCATTATTTTATGCAGTCCATGCCACATAACATGACAACTCCTACCACAAACTGGCTGATCAAGATTGTTTGGGGAGGCAGGTGCTAAGACAGAGAGCAGGCTCTGGTTAGCTGACTGACAGTGAATTTGGGGGGAGATGTGCTGAAGTGGGGAGCAGGAGTTTTCTAGCTGTCTGGCAGTGAAGGCTATGACAGATCACTGATGATTTCTGGACTAGAGTTGGAAAATCAATGCTCTGAACCTATTAAATGGGTCACAGGACTAAAAATTTAGAATGAAATGGAGGCTGAGATCTAACTGTATGGAAAAGTTCTGTTTCTGAAGTTCCCTTTCATTCCTCTCACACTTTTTGTAATTGCAGCCTTCCATGCCCCAGTGAACTGCTTTCAGACTCTTGGGAGCAATCTTTCATATAGCATAGTCAGACGGCATTCCTGATTTATATGTACCAATGCATCTAATAGATCCTGCCCTTTGGGCTGCAATTTTTATTGTTGGAGCAACTTCAGAATTTCTAATTTACATGCTTACAGATATGCTGGTTAAATGTGACGTGACTGTTGTCTGAAAGGTGAGCCTCTATTGGGACCTAGGAAGCAAGCCTTCTCTTTTGTGGTGTCCACCTTCTGAAACAGCATCCTCCCAGAGATCCCAGCTCCCACCCTGATGACATTCAGAAGGTCACTGAATGCTTGCGATCTGTTTATTTTTTAAATTGTTTTTACTTTTTAAATGTAAGCTGCCCAGAGTCATCTGGAGTTGAGCAGCCTCTAAATTACATTAAATATAATAAATAAATAAGTTATCTCGATTTAGAAGAAATCAATATTACGATGAAAAAGGAAACCATATGCATGAAACAATTCTAAGTTGGACAGAAAACTGCTCCAGAGCATTCTCAGGTATAGGGTGTAGCCCATATTCTTTGGCTTGATTATATGTGGAAGCATAGTTTAAATGATGTCACTTTGTACAAAATATACTGGGTTTTTCCCTTGAATTTATTTTGCAAAAGCTATGATCTAGAGGTAGCATGCATAGAATTAATGTTACAGCTTATACCCAATCATCTCTGAGATTCACTGAGGCATAGAATGTTAAGGGCAGAGCTTGCATCATAACTGACTGCTGCAGATGCCCTTGAGTTGAGGAATTTTTTCTTATACTCAAATTCACTTGTTGCAGAAAGAGGACAAAGTATTGAGGTATTGGCTGAGTGCCCTATTATTAAGACCCTAATGTATCAAAAAAGATACCAAATAGCTGGTACAACAGATGAAATATAAAATAAACTGAAGGTATGCAATTGAATTCACTTGCAGATAATATAAGATTTAGTGCTCAGTAGTCTAAAATAGAAGAATCATTTGATAATATATTGAGAATATGGATTATAACAAAGTTAAGTATTGTGATTTAAAAATGTGTTTTGACGTATTTATCAATATGATAATCTTTATAAATAGAGAAACCTTTTGTAGTATTTAAAATGTATTCCTTTAGAACTTAGAACCCAAAAAGACAAGTGCAGAAATGTTGTATAGCAGGACTTTCCCACCCTCTTTTTCTTACAGTTCATCTGCTTTAAAAAAAAGGCTGCTTTTGAGTCTAGACTCCTGGCATGGGCATAGGTGAAGAGGCTGCAGCAGGTGGAATTATGTGGATAAGGAGGCTGTAGCAGGTGGGACTATACTGTAGGGGCAAGTATTTTGAGAAAGTGTCTTTCCTTTACACAGAATATTGTGGGATCTCAGACAGTATTTAATTTTGGCGTGATAAGCAACTAAAACTAGAGTCCAGTTCTGTGCATGAGTGTGATCAGACTTCAGTACAATTAATTTGAGACATTAGTAATAATGACATTTAAGTCAAATAACCAGTGTGGCTTGCTGAACTGGCAAGTTTTGCTAGTATCTAGTCTATCAGCTGCTCACCAGACACAACCACTATAACAGACTCTTCATTTGTTTTGTTTTGTTGGATGCACTGAGCACAATTATTTGCTGTAACAATCTTCCATCTTTATTCTACATAATGCTACAAATATAAATAACAAATTAGGGTGTCAGGGATAAGGTATCTTGGGTTTCAAAAGAAGGGTCATATGCTACATTGGCGCCTCTAGGTGCTATATTACCAGACTTGTTCTAGTTGATGGACAGCTCAATATCCAGTGGTAATAAGATGATAAAATAACCAGACTAAATCAGGTTGCTGTTTTGGTGGGTTTCTGTATTTCAGAACTGCTGAGTTATCCAGGACTCAATCAAAATCTTAATTATGGTCCTATACAGTTTCTTTTGCTTTTATGTACAAACTTTTTTTCCATTTGTCTTTCTGCTTTTAATATTAAAACTGATTTTTTTTAGACTTCGAGAACAAGAAAGGAAAGAGGCAGAAGAAGCTAGTCAAAAAGAAATAGAAGAATGGGAGAAGTCTCTTCTGTGTCAAGCAGCACCTACTCGAATGGAAAACATGTGGGAAATTCCAGCTATTGGCCATTTTCTTTGTTTAGCACAACATATTTTAAATTTGCCTGAAATAGTATTTTATGAATTGGAACGCTGTCTTTTGATGCCTCAATGTAGTGCTTTTTTGTCTAAAATAATGACTTCTTTGTTAAGCCCTCCCCATCGAAGAGCTACTTTGCATCGAAGACCAATGTTTCCTTACAGGACATGGGAAGCAGCACTTAGACAGAAAGTACAGCAGTGGTATACAGCTGTTGGGCAAACTGACAATCCTGACAGTTGTGCAGAAAAACTTGGTCTCTGTCCTCAGTTTTTCAAAATCCTTGGAGAAGTTAATCCTTTGGAGGAAAAACCATTTCATGAACTTCCATTTTGTCAGAAGGTATGGCTGCTAAAAGGCCTCTGTGACTTTGTATATGAGACTCAAAAGGATGTACAGGATGCAGTACTTGGCCAACCTATTCATGAATGCAGAGAAGTGATTCTGGGTTATGATTACTTAGAGCATGCCTATGTTCACTTCCCACAATTCTGTGGTGCAGATGTACGGATTTATAAGCAAAAGCCTTTTCATGCCCCTGAATTTCCCGTTCCTCCAATTAAAGTAAAAAGAGTACCACGCATTAAACTGGAAAAAGTGAAATGTGAATATGGCACCCAAAACAATGGGGAAATTAGATTTGGTGCTAAAGAGCAGTCACCCCACTCAAAACAAGAACCTGGAAAAAATCTTTGCTTGGCAAAGGTTCACTTGAATCTCTTGAATGTTGTACCAGAAAATGAAATCAAATACAACTGTGAAGAGAAAACACGTAAGGACTGTGACTTTACAAAAGATTGTTGTAAAGAAAATCAAGATAAAGCCATTGTTTCAGAAGAGAATGATGGTTTGGGGGAACCTCTTAGCCCAGGAGAAATCCGGATTCTGGAAAACAGAGAAAAATGTGGTGAATCTTCAGTTGTCAAAATTGAGGGAATCCCATTAAAAGAAAACACACTTAAAACTTGCCAGATGCATGTGAATGGTAATCAGAGTGACAATCCAGACTTTAATTGTCACAAAGTTGCTAAAGAAGCGACTTCAAAGAATTTGGTAGAAAAGAAAACACTAATGTTTAGTAAAGTACGAGCAAAGAAGAAGAAGAAGAAGAAAAAGAAATTGAAAGATATTTTGAATGAAAGCCTTCAGAGAAAATGTGAGATTCATCTCCACTCATTAAAATCTTATAAACCTGAGATCCAGAATAAGTTACTCATGATGAAAAAGAAAGCCAAACACAAGAAGCACAAATCTGGTAAGATGAATTGAACAATGCGAAAAGGAGAAATAATTTTGCTGATTGTTCTTCTATTTAAACGTTTAATGCTGGCTCTAAAAATTATTCTGAATTTGACTTTCTTTCCAGCCTTGACCATACAGATGGTCCTCACTTAGCGACTGCTTCTGACAGTGACCGCAGTTATAACGGTGCTAAAAAAAGTCACTTTGCGACCAATGCCTGCATTTACAACCTTTGCAGCGTCTCTCAGTCATGTGTTCGCCATTGCAGTCAGTTAGTACACATTGTCCTGTATGAAATTGTAAGCACGGTCACAGTTATGTGATTTTTCACTTAGCAACCGCTTTGCTTAACAACCAAGTTGCCAGTCCCATTTTGGTCGCTAAATGAGGACTACCTGTGTGTGGTGATAGCCTCTGAAAAGTATGACTGCTCACAGAAGTGAGAATGAAACTGGTAGTCTGCAAAGGAATATAACAGGTTCTTTAACTGCCAGCTATTAGCTATTTTTTTAGCTTAAGGCTGTGCAGTGTTATTCATAAATACTGATATATTTCTCCCTTCAAAGGGGAAAGATTATTTAGACTGGAAATTAGTTCAAAAAGGGGAAAGAGTTAAGCATCCAACTTTTCAGTGTTGTCATTAACACTGCTCTAAAATAAAAGTGTGGAGGTAAATTATCAGTATCTCATTTACTATGACTTTTATGTTATTTACAGTAAATTTTAAAATATTTTTCAATGATTTCTTTCAATATGTTTTTTTTAAAAGAGAGTAGAATATTTTCAGTTAAACGACCAGATCATAAAATCCTTCATAATCTCAAAACTAAACTTTTGTAGTTTACTTCATATGGATTCAGCTCTTGGGTATTATTCAGAAGCTATTGAGGTTATAGTTGATGTATTGTTTCATAACAAGAGGAGAAGTTTGCAAGGCACTGCACTTCTTCAAAATTAAATTTTAGCTTTTCTTCTGATTCACTATGTAAATGTATGAAGGCAGCATCTGATACTTTGAGTATTTGGAACTACCAATTTTAACAGAAAAAAATTATTTAAATGTATAAACTAGCACTGCAGAATGCTGAACTGGAATTTTAATGGTGGGGTGGACATTTTTCATAGAATTTCCTTACTATCTGTGATCAGTTTTTAATAATTATTCCCTACATAAAGTACTAGGTTCATCTGATTGATCCCATCTCATTTTTAAAGAACATTCCATAGCTTGACATGATTGAAATAATCAGAGGCCTTTCAGTAATCAGTGAAACACATGTTGACTTCTTTCTTCTATTTTAGCTTTCTCAATTATTCAGAGCACATCAGCAATAGTCTTATCGTCCTCAGTCTTTTCTGAAACCAGCTTGAACATCTGCCCATCTCCCTTTCCACTTGGGTTCTAATCTGCATTGGATGATCCTAACCCTTATTTTGCTACCTTGTGAAATTAAGGCTATTGTACAATAGTTTGCACATTCTGTTAAGTCTTCTCTCTTTGGTATAGGAACGTAGGCTGACCTTTTCCAATCTGTTGGCCACTGTGTTGTTCTCACAGCGTATTTTTTGGCATACTTTGGTTAGAACCTTTACTGATTCTTCTTCTGTTGCTTGCCATATTTTTGAAGATATTCCTTCTATTCCTGTAGCCTTCTGATTTGGTAATGACCAGAGTGCTGATCTCAGTTCATCTTCTGGTACTAGAGGTTCTTGTAAGTAGGGAATATTGACATCTCTACAGAATTTCAGTATACTCCTTTCATATTTGTTTGATATTCTTTGAATCAGGTACTATCTTCCACTGGCATCCTTTAGCATACCAGTTCGAAGTTGAAAACTCTTTCTCAATTTGGAGATCTTTTGGAAGACTTTCCTTGCTTTTCTATGTCTTTTTCCATCTTCAGTGTCTCTATAGCTGCCGTAATACTGCTTTATGTCTCTTCTAACAGCTCTCTGAAATTCTTTGTCAAGTTCCTTCCTGAGATCTTTGTCTTTATTGGCTTTAGCTTCTCTTCTTTCCACTGTTCTAAGATCCAGTTTGCTTTCTTCTTCTTCTTAATCTTCTGTAGTCTCTTTTTACATTCATCTTTAACAAATTATTTTAGTTCATTCCAAAGTTCTGGTTCCCTATTCATGAGGTTCAGGACTTCAGAGTGATTCTGGATGTTCTCCTTGAAAATGATGGGTTTATGCTCAAGAACTTATCATGGCAAGTGGTTGGATTTTTTCCTTCCAATTTAGTTTAACTTGAAACTTGCTCATGAGCAATTAGTGATCTGTTCCACAGTCAGACCCTGGCCACATCTTTCCTGTTATAACTGAGGTCTTCTACCTCCTTTTGCCAATAATATAGTCAATTTGATTTCTGTGTACTCTCTCTGGTGATTTACATGTATATAAATGTCATTTTGGTTGTTTGAAGGCTGTGTTGGCAATTAATAAATCACTGAATTGGCCGAAATTGATGTTGTTCTCTGCTTAATTTTGGTTTCCTAGGCCATACAGCCCAGCTACATTTTCCTCAATATTTCCAACTTTGGCATTCTAGTCTCCAAACACCGGTAGCATATCTTGCGTGCATGTTCTGTCAATTTCAAATTGAATCTGATCATAAAACTCATCAGTGTCTTCTTCTTCTTCTGCATCAGTGGTTGGAGCATAAAACTTGGATAATAATCATATTAAAGGGTTGTTCACAAAGTCTAATTGATATTATTTGGTCATTGACTGCGTTGTAGCCAAGTACTGTTCTTCCTCTAACCTTCCAAAGCAACATCATTCCTACTTTGTTTTCTGTGTCCTGAGCAGTAAACAGTGTGATCTTTTGACAGAAAGTGTTCAATTCCAATCCATTTCAATTCACTGATGCCTAAGATATCAATGTGTAGTTGTTTCATTTCATCTTTCACTGTTTTGAGCTTGTTCATGCTTCTTACATTCCATATTTCCACTGTAATTGTTTTTGTAGCTTTGGGTTTTCTTTTCCTGCATGACAACATCAGCAACTGACTTCCTGAAGACTTTAATGTAGCTACATTATAAACACCATTAGTACTCTGAAAGATCCTCAGCTCTTCCTCAATAGCATGTTGAGTACCATCTGTCCTGAGGGGCCCATCATCTGGCAATATATTGTCAATTACTTTATATTGTCTATTCATGTGTTTTTCTTGGTACAATACAGGAGTGGTGTCATAAGTACTGATGGTGAGCAGGAGGGGGCCCCTATCCAGGGGGGAAAATGCATGCGTAGTACTGAGGAGTTAAGCAGCCATTCAAAGAGACACAGATCAGACCCGCCTTAACTTTTGGGGTTTATCTGGTTTTTTCCCACGCTTCTTCAGTTTGTTAGGATTTTCTGTCTAATGTAGCAATAATAAAACACTAGAGACCTATTCCTTGTCTCAGCATGGTTCCTGACTGTTAGGACAAGTGGTCTACCATTGCCTTCTCCCACACAGTATGAAATTATGCCTTTGCCATTGTCACTAAAACGATCATCTACTTCCAGCATCTTCCTATATCACTGCTGCCTAATATAGGTGCCTGCTTTCTTTAGCTGGGCAGCTGGGATGACCTTCATGCCTTGGGTGGCTCTGCTGGGATTATATACTCTTGGCATATGCTCACAGTGTTCTTTACTGATCCCTTCCAGGAATACTCCCATCACCACCATGTTGAGGCAACACAGCAGAACTTGTTGGGGGAGGGACCTACATTGTTAATGTTGGTTAATAATAACAGCCTGAACGGAGATGAGCACCGCCCCCTAGAGTCGGACACGACTGGACTTCATGTCAAGGGAAACCTTTACCTTTACCTTAATAAGTTCTGGGTCTCTCTGGCTCCTCTTTTCTAGAACTGCCTTTAAAAACAAAACAAAACAACTACTTCAATATTTAAAGATCACTCTTTTAAAAACTTCCCTATCACCATCATAAAAAAGTGTTCCAGCCTTTCCATAGCAATGTAAACAACCATGTATTGCTTCTGTTCATCATCCAAATAATGTATTAGGTGCTATATAGCCCATATCTCTGAGCCGAAGATGTGTTAAGTAAACTCAGCTCAAATGACTAAAATTAAGCAGAATCCAACTATTTTGAGTTCCATAAAAAACTTGGAAGTGTGCACTGAGTATTCATAAAAATAATTCAGCCTTGTACACATGGTCCTACACTGCTGCCAAACTGTTGTGGAGGAAGCTTGATGTATCACTTGATCAGCCCTGTGGTACCTCAAGCAGGGAAATCACAATGCCCCACCTCAATCCCTAAAGTAAATGGAACTGTTTCCTCCACTCAAGCAAAATTCCCCTCAAAGCAGTTGGAAGTAGAGACACAGTAAGAAGACAGAACTCTCTCTCTTCAAGCCAGATTGCACCAAGTGTTGTGTTTCCAGCCACAGTCTTAATAGCCATTCTCTTTTCTGAGGGAAGGAGGGAGGAACTCAGCATTCCATGGTCTTGAAAAGTTTAAAAAATACTGACCTACTATGTCCCTAATCCTGTTTTGTGTTTGATTTTCCTAACAATCAACATTCCTTGAGTACAGGGCACACTGAGCTTTTGTAAACATGGGATTTTCCCATGCCTGCTGATAATTTTCTGTTGTGCATTGTTTTTACTACATGATGTCTGGTGCACAGACAGCTGTATTCACTATTAACCTATATATCAAGGATGGGCAGTATGTGGTCTTCCAGATACTGAATTTAAATTCTCATCCATCCTTTCCAGCATGGCCAGTCTTAGTTTCAGTCCAGCAATATTTGGAGGGCCATTTATTGCCCATCCTGCAAGGCTGTATATGATAACAGTCTGTTTCTCTATTACATCTGGATTTTGAAAAGCTGTGCAAATATTCAACAAGAACAGCAGCTGTATAGATCAAGAAGAGGCAACCTGATGTCCTCCAGCTGCAATCCCAATGGCAAGGAATTTTGAAAGTTGTAGGCTAAAATATCTGGAAAGCATGAAGTTATCTTTACTCTCTCTTTTCACCCACCTACCCTCTCCCATCTACCCTATCAAGCCTAGCCTATAATATTCAACAGCTGTCCCATCTGAATCTGAATAAATTAGTCTGCAGAGTATTTATGGGCCAGCTTTTGATCTTAAATGCTATTTGTTGAATGTCAAAGCCACTTACTACTTTTAAGGGTAATTAGGATTTTCTGCTCCTGTCCATTTTGAATATGCAGAACGTGGGAGATGTTTGTTTTCTTTAAAACTTTAGGCTTGAATTCTGTCAGTTAAAAGATGTGAATTGTGTATGTAAGTATAGAGCAGGAAGAGAAAGTAAACATATGAGAAAAGCTGAGAATATTGTTTTTTGAAATAACTGTTTTAATATTTAAGAGATTCTTCAGTGTAAACAAATCCAACATTACTGGAATATTAACAGTCTTGAGAAGAATAAAAGAGTAATTTTTTTAGTTCAAAATCTTGAATTTGAATGAAAGGATATTTAAAATCTTACAATAGCAGTTGTCTGGAGACTTACTATGACTGAAATTTTCTTGATTCCTACAAACTGTTACAAATTAATTTTCTAGTCCATATTTTTGCGTGTATGAATTTATATAGTTATGTTGCAAATCTTTTTTCCCCCTTTAAAGGAAAGAAATCCATATCTAAAAAAGCAGTTACAAAGAAAAGGAAATCTATTACAAAGCCTTTTGTCCCAGAATTCCAGGTAATACCTTTTGGGTTTTATTTGGTTCATTAGTAAATTTGAAAGCTTGTAACTTCTGCAGTGGTTGGTTAGTATCTCCCTCTCTCCAAATAATAGATTTAAATTGACATTATTAAATTAATAATAAATAGTAAAACAAAAGAATTTGTTCTGAAATAATCATGGAATCTGTTATCTACATGCACCAGGACTTTTTTGGCTAACTTCCTACTTGAGTACTTATCTGTCAAAAAGCCAATTCTAACAGCCAGGAATTTTTAGAATAACATGTAGTGCAGAAAGTAGAAAGAATGAAACCATCTCTACGTATCAATGGAAGCACTTTCTGTTTGAATCTTGAATGTCCAGCATATTATTTACTGATGGTTACAAAGCAAATGGTTTCTTACAGGAATTATTCACAGAGAATAATCACTTGATGTTGCATTTCTGCCTAAATAAAAATATACTTCGCAATTAGCAGTAAAGAGGGCATAAATGTTAGAATATTGAAAAAAGGGAGTAATATACAGGTGTGTTCAGTTTAAACATTCACAAAAACTATAGATAATTTAAGAGTTTCTTTGATCAGCCTTTAAGTTCAGTACTGTTTTTAATTATGCCTTTCTTTTCAATCATAAGAATCCCCATATAGCTTTGATTACCATTTAGTTTTCAATGACAACTTAGACTTCTAAACATGATATAAATTGGGGCACCCACAAATTCTTACTTGCTGTTTAAGATGTAGTCAGTTGAAGTTCATCTACTCTATCATGGTATTAAATATCGTGGACCATTCAGCAGAGAAAGGGGGATGAGAATGACAAAAAGTTAGAAGTAATTAAGTAAATAATGTCCTAAAATGTTTTCTTAGATTACAGAGATTTTTCTGAAATGTATTGGTAAGGATCCAGTAACCCCTACATGCAAGAAGAATCTGAGAATTACTCTCAGAGGAAGGTCATATTATATATTCAGTATATATATATATTATATATTATATACATTGATCGACTGGTCATTGACCACAATAAAGATTCTTCTCTCTCTCTCTCTCTCTCTCTCTCTCTCTCTCACACACACACACACACACACACACACACACACACACATATATAAATAATATATGTATTATGTTCAACCTAATATTACATTTTATATTTATGGAGAAATATAGATGTATAGATATAAGAAAATCTCAAGGATACTGAAGTCATAAGCTTTTCATTAAGAATACTTTTTTATTATTTTAACCCTGCATTTTTACCAGTATAGGTAAATATCCTGTAATAATAAATAAACAATATCCTATAATAATAATAAACATTCTCCAACTATGGTTCCTTATATAACAGCAGTTGGGGGTTACAAGCCAAGCAGTGTGTCATGCTCCCTGAACACATGTTCCCAGAACATCTGATTGGACTCACATGCATGAATGCACTTAATACATGTTGGGACTTGCAGGTCAGTAGAGTTGGAAGGGGGAACATGCCAGGTGTGTGAAAACATCTTGTTTGGACTATCTCTGGTATCCAAGGTCAAACTACTGAGCCATTGGAGACATCTGCATGGAGTTGAGCTGACTGGCACGAAGGGGGAGCTGCATGCCTGAGGGGTGGGGGGCTTGTACTCATTGGGTTGTTTAACTTGGAGAAAACGTGGCAACTTTCATTCACAACTTTTTCACTGTTCTGTGTGCTACTTTCCATTAAAGAAATTTCTACTAAAATCATATATGAATCGAACTTAATGGTAAATTGAGTAACACAGTCATTAGACAGTGATGTAACTGAGATATTCTGGCCTAATGTTAAAATAGCCAGAGTCTATGTGAGTAGGCTATAGTAAATTTAAATAAATAAATTTCTGTGTGTATGTGGTATAATGGGAATGGAAGGAATTTACCTTTCCCATTTATTCCCTCCAGAAAAGGGATCAGAATTGGACCATTTGAGTGTTTTACAGTAAGAGTAGAGTTGGAAGTGGAAGTCCTCTCAGATGCAGAATAACAACCACTCACATTCCTAAAATGCTTCCAAACTTGAAAAACAACATCAATATTCTTTTCATTTTACTGCTGACTCTCAACCACATTAGGGACCAGACGTAGCCCAAGGTCTGCCCACTCCTTTTACAGAACCCAAATGGCATCAAAACTTACAAAAGTGCAAACATTTTAGGGGAAGAACTCTTAAGAGCAGGCCAGTGAGGGCGAGTATGCTCAGTGGGAATCAAAGTCTAACTGGTCTTTTTTATTTGCAACAGATGTCCATATTTTGTAAATAATTAAATGCAGTGATACTTATTTTCTAATAGAACTACTTAGGGTTGTGCTGCATGTCTCTGACTTTTAATAATTTAACTTTTTTTCCCTCTTATTCCAGCTTATTTGCACTAATCTTGATGAACTCAGGGAATTAATTAGAAAAATTGAGAATGAACTCAGAGATATTGAGAATATTAAAAAGAAATCGGTATGTGTTTTAAATTTTGTCTTTTGCTTAATGCATCATATTAAAGCTATTTGTTAAGATTATTTCTTATAGGTATCAATGGCTTCTCAATAATTAGATCTGGGGTGAAGAACCTGTGGTCTTTCAACTGTTACTGAACAAAAACTCCTAGCATCCTTCATCCTTGAATGCATTGGCTGGGACAGCAGCAACATCCTGACGGCAACAGATTCCCTAACCTTTGATTAGTTAAACCATGGAAAACTTTAAAAGATTTTTACCATTCATGGTTTCTAGTTAACTTAAATGAGGGAAAATAATTGAATACCAGTGTTTGAGCATTATTTCTAATTATACCTTACAACAATACTTTTAGTCAAATAAAATAACTTAGACTTATATTTTGTCTATTTCCTTCCAATCTCCTTCCAAATTTATCAACTGCTGCTCTTTCGTGAAAGACTTCTGAATAGGAAACAGACCATTTAAGTACATTATGGATTTTTATGTCGTCATGAAACTAAGGGAAAATATGTGATTATCCCTATTAAAGTTGTCTCCATTATGGCCCATTGATCTAATAATGCCTTATGTGGATATAAACTAGTAAGTGGGAGAGTATCCTACCCAATGACTATGGAGATAATTAATCAACTTTCAACTGAGCTGGAAGAATACTACATCTTTCCATGTGTGTGCTTACTCAGTTTGTACTAAGGAAGAAAGCATGCATGGACGACTCTCGCTGTGCATCTTCTTGTCCACCATGGCAAGCCAAATAACTGTAGGCTGCTGGGAATGCAAAGATGCTTCAAGTTCTCCAACATTATCATAGCAATAACAGTAGTGTTAAAGGAATAAGAGAGGGTGTGTGTGTGTGTGACTGCAAGAGAATAAGTGAGGAGAGGAAAAAAAACCCTCTGGGAAGTGGAAAAGACTTCTGCTCAGCCATGTATTAGGATGTAAGTTAATAGACTAATTCTTGTGATGTTACTCATAAGTAAGCACTTTTCTTTCAAGTAGAACTTACTTCGGTGCAAATAAACATAGCACTGAAATTCAAGTATAGTGGTGCTTAAAATGTGAACTGTGGAGTCCTTGATGCTCTCTGAGCTTAGTTGTTTGCTTGCAGATGTTTCGTTGCCCAACTAGGCAACATCTTCAGTGCTAGAAGGGAGTGGGGTTTGCTCCCTGTTTATATACAGTAGTTTGCCCTGACAGTGTTGGTGGGGGTGTTCTTTTCTCCTTGGTAGTTCCTTGATTAGGCTGTTGTTTACTGCTTGCTTGTTGGTCTGAGTTGCAGTTCCTTGATTAGGGTAAACAATACTGCTTGATTGTTCATCTGGTGTTAATCCTGGTGTTAATCTTTGCATATCTGGGTGTTGACTGCTGGCGAGGAGGTGTTCTGGTCATTTTGTTTCCTTTTTAGCTTTTTATTATCTCTTTTGAATGGTACGTAAATGTTGTTTAACTCTATGTGCCTGTTGATGGCTGACTTGTCTGAGTGCCAAGCTTCCAGGTATTCCCTAGCAGTTTTGGATTTAGCTTGGTCTAGGATGCTCACAGTTTCCCAGTTGAAAGTATGGTTGAGTCTGTCCATGTGTTTTGAGATTAAGACGTTTTCATCATGTTTTCTGACTGTTAGTTGGTGTTTGTGAATGCACTCTGCTAGTCTTCTGCCTGTCTGTCCTACATAGTGGCTATTACAGTCTGCACTATATGTTGTAAATAACTCCTGTTTTTCCTTCTTGGGCTATTGGGTCTTTTGGCTTGCTTAATATGTTTTGAAGAGTTTTAGTTGGTTTATGTGCTACGGTGATACCATGTAGTTGTAACAGTCTGTTGGTGGTTTCTGAGATGTTTCTGATGTATGGCAGTGTTATCCTTTTCATAGTTTCCATTGGTTGGGTTGTAGTGGGTTGGTTGGTGAGGCCTTTTTGATAAAGTTGAGTGGGTATCCATTTTGTTGGAAGATGCTGTACAGATGATCTTTTCCTTTTTTCTGGTGTTCTGGGTTGTTGCAGTGCATTTGTGCTCGTCTGAATAATGTTCTTATACAGGTCCTCTTGTGGGAGGTTGGATTGTTACTTTGTTAATGGAGCACTTGGTTAGCATGGATTGTTTTTCGATAGACTTGTGTTTCTAATTAGCTGTCATTTCTTCTACCGATGAGGATATCCAAGAAGGGTAGTATGTTGTTGTTTTCTTCTTCCCTTGTGAATTTTATTCCTTTGAAGATGTTGCTGATTGTTTCATGTGTCTTCTCTAGTTGTTCCTTTTTTATTATGAGGAAGGTGTCGTCTACGTACTGAATCCATACTTTGGGTTATATGCATATAACTAAGTGCTATAGTTTCTAGACACTGCATTACAGTCTCTGAGGCCTGAGAGTGGTGATCCCATGGGTGTTCCTCTGATTTGTTGGTATGTTTGTCCATCGGATTGAAATTAGGTGTTGAGGCAGAGGTTGATGAGGTCCATGATTCTGGGTATTTCGATCTTAGTGCATTTAGTTAGGTCAGGTGTGTTGTGTAGAATTGCTGCCGTGGATTCTTTCACTAGTGCTAGGCCTATGGATGTAAAGAGTGCTGTGACATCAAACAAAACCATAATTTCATCTTCATCTATTTTTATGTCTTTGATTTTCTGGAGGCACTGTAGTGGGGAGTTGATAGAAAATTTGCTCCCCTCTGTGAGATGTCCAAGTTTTTTTGTAAGTTCTTTCGCTATGTTGTAGGTTGGGGTCCCTGGTAACAGTACAATTGGATAAAGGTTTGTCAGGCTTGTGTATTTTTGGGCACATCAGTTACTGAAAGCAAAGGTTCACATACTTTTGTCACACACAAATACATAACTTTGGATCATTTTAATAAATAAATGAACAAGTATGTCTTTGACTCAATTGTTAATTGGGTTCTCTATCTAGTTTTAGGACTTGTGTGGAGAACAGATCACATTTTAGGTCATATTTATGCAGAAATACTGAAAATTCAGAAGGATTCACAAACTTTTAAGCACCACTCTGTGTGTGTGTGTTTGTGTGTGTGTTTTCCCCATCTATGCTCTTTGCAATGTATACTTATGTTTGTTTTCTGCTTACAAGATAATATTAATCTAATGAAGTATTCACTTACAATACTACTACATGATCACTGTAGTATCTACACTGTTTTCTATTTATAATCTTTCACTTAAGCTTCCACCCATATTTTCATACATTCTGTTGTTATGGATCTGTTATTTTTGTTCATACTAATTTTAAAAAACAGAAACCTCATCTTTAATAGTTCACTATTTCCAGGAATTCTCATTAAGTTTGTGATGGAATGTTCAGGATTTTTTTTAAAAGGACAATTTTTAAAATTTATTATCCAATTTAACATTGCTTAACAATCTGGGCAGTTCACAAAGTACATATAAAAAGAAGTCATAGCCAACTGGAAGAACAATATAGCCAACTATAAAACCAAACTTAACTAAAGGGGATTCAGCCACTCTATCCCTAGGCCTGGGAAAACAACCAAGTTTTTAGTGATTTCCTGAATGTCATACAGGTGGGAGCCATACAAATCTCTGGAGGGATGTCATTCCAGAGGGCAAGTGCTGCAGCAGAGAAGCTATGCTTCTTGGGGCCCATAAGACAACACTGGTTAATTGACAGGACCAAGAGCACATCCATCCTGCCTGATCATACCGGATGCGCAGAAACCACTGGAGATAAGTGGTCCCTCAGATAGCCAGGCCCTATCCCATGAAGTGTTTTAAAGGTGATAGCCAGCATTTTGAATTACATTGGAAGCCAACTAGTACAGCTCAGAAAGCAGTGAACATCAAGTGATGCCTCCGTTGCTGTCCATGATGCCACATTCTGGACTAACTGTAGCTTCCAGGTGGTTTTCAAGGGCAAGCCCCTGTAGAGTACATTATACAGATTTTTTATTTTATTTATTTTCTATCCCTTTATTATTTTTTATAAATAACTCAAGCTGGGGAACATACCAAATAACTCCTCCCTCCTATTTTCCCAACAACAACCCTATGAGGTAAGTTGGGCTGAGAGTGACTTGCCCAAGGTCACCCAGCCGGCTTTGTCACCCAGATGCGGCCAAAAGTATTGGTACCCCTCCACTTTTTCCCAATTTGCCATGGAATAAGTTGAAAGTAAATGGCCTCCACTTTTATTCCATAGTCCATTCAGCAGACATGCTACTTTTCATGTATGACTTAATGTATTCTTGTAAATAATAAAACAAATGAAGATGGCACGGACATTTGGCTGCATCTGTAGCAATCCAATTGTGAGGTGACCAGGGAATATATTTAGATATAATGCAGTGCCCATTGATTTGGCCTTAGGCTACCTTGAACTTAGTGGGATTTACTTTTCAATATACATTTAAGATTGTACTGTTAAAATATCTGAACCAGATTATTTAACCTAAATTTAGATTCCTATCATATAGACCACTGCCCCATCTAGTCCTATAGATATATTCTGGTTTAAGACATTTAAAAAAATACTTCTTCATCATTGTGAAAGCCAGCATGGTAAAGGGTTATGGTGCTGGACAAGGAGCAAGGGAGACCCAGGTTCTAGTTTTCCATTAAGCATGAAAACCAACTGGGTGATTTGGGGCCAGGCGCTCCCTCTCAGCCCAATCAGTGTCAGGCTCTGCAACAAGGCAGATGAAAACAAAACCCCTTGTTGCATCATATATTGATAGCTTTGCTGTAAGAACTAGGTGAGTGCACTGCAAAAACAAACCCTGTAACGAAGCATGATAAACACTAAGAACAATAACAACTTTTTCTCCTTGCATCAATATTTATTACAGACTACAGACGTTAAATAAGTACACAGCAAAAGAATATATATTTATCATAGGAGAAAATAAAAAAGAATTAATGCTTCTAAATTAACAACTTAAAAATCCAAATGCATCTTGATCAAATCTCCTTTAGGGTGAAAAAGAAGTGTAATTCAAAATAAATGTTTGAATAATAATGATACATTAATATAAAATCAAATACAATGTCACATTTAAGTTAGCAAAAGTAATATTCTAAGGCAGCCTTCAGCTCATTAATCTTTATAAAGATACTTGTAATATTGTAAAAGTAGTTAATGGGAATCTGAAAATGAGCCGGCAGTAATGTGGCTTTGAAAAATGTAAACGCAATTTTAGGTTGCGTCAACAGAAGAAATGTAATTTCCAGATCAACAGAGGTAATGTTTTCACTTTATTCAACTTTGGTCAGACCCCCATTTGACTCACCATATTGTGTCAAGAATGATTGGGAATCTAGAAAGTAAGTCCTGTGAAGAGAGATTGAAGGAACTGGATATATTTAGTCTTGAGAAAAGACAGTTGGAGGAAGAATATGATACCATTCATCAGGTAACTGTAAAGGTCTCAGAAGGAGGTCAAGACCTATGCTTTCTCATTCTAAAGTGCAGAACAATGAAGTAATAGATTTACATTACAGGAAGACAGATTTCAATTGAATGTTGGAAAGTATTTCTTAACAGTATGAACAGTTTGGAACCAAATACCAGGGAGGTGGTAGACATCCCTCCACTGGATGTGTTCAGACTAGAGGCTAGATAGCCATCTGTTGGAGTGCTTTAATTTGGATTAATTAAATTTTAATTTAATTTTAATTTAATTTAATTTAATCAGTAAGAGGTCAGTCTCAATGGCCTAAGTGGTCCTTTTCAACTCTGTGATTCTATGAACTGCAAGTTAATGTGTTAATCAATCACTAGTGATTTTTTACCAAAGATTTTAAAAATGCTAACATTAACTCTCCCTGATTTAATTATAAAAGGAGAAAAATAATTTTACACTTATCTTTTATTCTTCCTTATCATGCATGATACATCAGTTTATATTTGCTAGTAGTAGACTGACATTTCATTATTGACCATTTGTATTGAGTAGCATCTTACTCATATAGAGAATAGTAACAAAAGAATTAAATCACAATAAATGATAATAAACATAAATTTATAATATAAATTTAATTTATTATAAATGCGGAAATGTCCATACTGCATTTAAAACTTGAGAATGTCAAAGAATTTATTTATCTATCTATCTGTCAAATTTTGCCACTGCCTATCTCCCCCCACAAGAGGGACTCTGGGCGGTTTACAATAAAAGTAGTCTATTAAAACAATAACTATGTTTAAAGGAAGATAATTTATTATTGATCTAGCTTTAATTGAAAACTCTTTTGTTTTATAGAGTAACAGGTTTGCTAAGTGCCATAAAATACTTCTGAAGAATAAATTATCCTCTCTCTGGGCAATAATAGTGTGTCTGGGAAGTTTAATGATACTTTGCTCAGGTTCATATTTATGACAGCAGCCACTCCAAATCCCCAGTAAATAGATTGTTTAGAAATGGATCTGGCTGAGTGAGTAGTGTAGGGGATTACATTCATGCTGCTTTTGCCATCTTATTTTGCCTTAATTTTTTCAAACTCATATTCATGTTTGTAACTTACCATAATTTCTTTGTCTTAAAATGTTGATAACTGCAGATCAGTAATTGGGTATGGTAATAATTGGTTTTATAGTTAATGCACTTTTCAGGATAATGTCATACAGTATAAATTTTGGGAAAGTCTGCTAACACATGCTGCCTACTAACTTATCATTTCTTTCTAACTAAAATAGAATTAAAAGGAAATAAATAAATTTTGGAAAGATAACAAATAATCAAGTAAAGTATAGTTATGATTAAGATTAAGGTTATGTGCCTTATTTTTAAGCTGGCAGTACAAGCCATAGATATTGAACATGGGTTTAAATGAGTAATAGAGAAATCCTCAGTATTCAAGTTTGGGAGAAGTTATAACAAAGAATGGTCACTTTGCTAGGCACATGCAAGTTAGGACTGAAAGTAGATGAGCAGCTGGAGGGAAATACATTGGCAAACTCCAGGTTTATCTGATTTCCACCCACCCCCTTTTATTACAAAAAACATTTGCACCCTGCATACCTAAAGTCTTTGTTAACCTGCACTTGACTGTTTCCTTTCCTTTGGCCACCTTTGGAGTGCCAATAGAAAAACAAAGCACTCTTGGTTGCCATTGTTACAGTGAGAAACTCTTAGAGAGGAATCGTTTTTCTACCTAGACACATCCCCATCTGCCCTCACAAAGTGAAGTCCACAGTCAGAAGAGGGGTGTAAAAGAGGGGCAAATGATGAAAGAATCATCATGCTGTTGTGATGCAAACTCCACCACTTTTGTATACATGTTGTGATGTTATATGCTGGTACAAAAAGGGTGTAATTTACATTACTTCATCAGTTTGATAAAAGGATCAGATTCTACAGATGCCTCTGCTCACGATATCTTTTGGCTCCAAGAATATTGTTCCAGGGATTAAAGGCCTGCATTGTAAATAGCCTGAACAAGAGAGAACTTGGAAAAATATTGGTCTAATTTTATCCTGGGAAGATCTGTACAGAAAAAAAATTGTATGCAGTTTAAATAATGTTCATTTTCATTTATGATATTTAAGCATTTTTATTGAAATAGACGCCAGTGTTATTGTATAGCTTTAACTCTAATATGTATTCTGTGTAATTGTTCATTGGTACATACAGTGTAAATAAAGTGACAGTTTATAGTTAAAAAAGAGAGAGAAAAGGAAAAGATTAATCATGCTATGGTCATTTAGCTATATGTTCTTTTTCTACTTTAATTTTTAGTGGGACACTAGAAATCTGTAATAATTCACAAGAAACTGACTAATGCAAAATAGATGATCCATAGTATTGTTCTTGCTAAAGTTGCACATTTTGTCTGTCTATATTGAATAAATTTACTCAGTAATAAGCATTTTCATATTTACAGGGAAGATGGTATCACCGAAAGCAAGCTGTAAAGGAACTCCACTGTACTTTGATACGACTGCTAAATGAATTGTTACCATGGGAACCAAAATTAATGAAGGCATTTCAAAGAAACAGGTAATTAACTGAAATTTTTTGGTAAATGTAAAATGTAAGAACTCACCAGTCTTTGACTTGTTTTTAATTATTAATGTGAAAAGAACAAAACTCTTACTATCCACAACATTCTATCAAAGGTCTCGCTTAAAGAAGGACTATGATGACTTCAGACGGCAACCAGATCATGATAAATTTACTAGAGAACAGTGGACTAATGAGGATAGTGAAATAAATATTGTCAAAGAAGTTTCCAGTGCATTAACCAGTGAATCTTTGGAGCATGCAGAATTTTTGAAAAGGGACTATATAGATATGGGTGAGTGCTTTTGCTAGGCTGTGATTGAATGGTAGACTTCAGCTTTCTTACCAAGATGAAATTTGGTAATAAAGTAGTTATCTGTTTTATAATAACCATTTCTATTGTTTTAAAATATTGTGCAAATTCAAGCAAAAGTAATTAATTAGAGCATAGCTGCTGGTTATCTTGACCAGTCAACTTCTATTTTTTCCCTTTTCTCATAACCAGAGCTTTGGGAAAAAGCAGAGGAAAGCAAAAGAAAATCCCAGGTCCCAATGTTAAAAAAAAAAGTTCATCCAGGGCCTGCCTACTTTCTTTCCCTGTGTAAAAGAAACATGGCAGGAAGTTTTTTCAAACTTTTAACTGAAACAGTTTCAGATATTTAAACTAATCCCCCCATATAAATAATGGGATATTATGTCTGTTCAAGTTGAATAATTTCAGAAAATGCTTAAATATTAAATTGAGTGTAAAATAAATGAAGATTTACAGAACCAGTATAATTAGTTTTTGAGCACATCATAAATGGTACTACCAAAGCTTCATTTGTTGATTGGAACAACAATGTTTAGTGTGATCTGATCATATATTACTAGTAAATCTAGAATTATTGTTTGCTTTTCTAAAAATGCTTCTCTTTTTTGTTCTTTTTCTCCCAGAAGACATGAAATCACCAGAAATGGACCTTGGTACAGGAAAATCCAGACCGTTTAAAAAAGATTTGACTTGTAGAGAAATACAGAAGATAGTGCCTAAATCTGTTAAGCGCCAATACAAGCAAAACAATTATCTAGATGACAGCACAAATGAGTTTTCACCAAGGAAAAAGCTAAAATTAAGCACAAACGATACCACAGTCCATGGTATTGAAAATGATCTGTCAACTGATGGTTGCTTGAATAAGCAGATAGAATCCTCAGCTTCAGAATCATTGGACATGGCAGACTCCACAGCATCTGTGCCACACTTAATAAAAGGGACCAAACCTATCCAGGCCTTGCTTGCTAAGAACATTGGGAACAAAGTGGCCTTAACAAGTCAGTTGCCATCTACAGGTAGAAGCACTTCCACTTCTGAAAAACTGATTATGTCAACAGTGGGTTCTTCTCCAATTAAACCAGGATTGCCCTGCCAGACCAGTTCAAAGAGTTCTTTGCAAGTGTTGTACAAAATGCCAGCCGGCCATTGCATGCCAGTAGACCTGCACAATAATTCAGTGAAGATTCAGATGCAGCCTGTAGTTGATAGTAAGTCAGGAGAGAAAACCATGGGAGAGAAAATCATGCAGCAAGTCCTTATTTTGCCTAAAAATTTTCTTATCCAGCACAGAGAAAGTAAAAGTGGAGCAAAAGAAAACCAGTCCCTGCACCAAAATACTATTGAACAGCACTGTGTTTCTCTTCCACAACCAACAGATATCAGCACTACTTTAGTCCCTCCTTTTCCAGCTTCTTCAGTAAATGCTGCTACTACACTTTTGCCCAGCACAAATGTAAAAAAGAATATTACACAGTTGCCACAAGGGGCTGATTCAGTGAATAGAATTTCAGTGTTGCCCTCTATCACCTCCACTAGTAACCCATTGGCATCTGTAGTGAAAATGAACCAAAGTGAGACTACAAAAATTACCAGGACTGTAGTTTCAGCTGCCTCCTCCCCTGTTGCTTCACCTATTGTTTCTTCAGCAATTCAAACTTTGACAACAACAGTACCACAAAGTGTGACTCCTTACATCAGTTCCTCCCCACAAAATACTGCTGATACTGGTGAAGCAAAACAAGAGCTAAAAACAATCTGTATAAGAGATTCGCAGTCTATCCTTGTTAGGACACGAGGTGGGAACACAGGAATTGTAAAGGTGCAAACAAATTCAGAACAAATTTCTGCTAGTAACTTCTCTCCAAGTTCTGTTTTTACATATGCACCTCAGCTTCAGGCATTTTTTATGCCCAAAGCCACACAGTTGTCAACTTCTACTGTTTCAGCTGTGACAAAAGCAATACCTAGCTTCCCAACACTTGCCCAAATGTCTCCAGCAACTTCTTCTATTCCAACTATTTCCTCTTGTGCAAATCCAATAAAGGGGAAAAGCACACCACTTTCATTTGGGCAGTCTCATAATAGTGGTATGGTGAATCATGGAATGTCAAAAACTCTACATGGATCCTCCTCTCCATTCTTATCTCCCATGTCATCGAACATTGTCATGACATCACCACCAAACAGTTCTGGTAATGCAGTGAGCATATCGACAGAAAATGTTGGGCAGAGTACCGCATGTACTACCCAGGCTTCTTTTATTAATCAACAAGTCAGTGTAAATAATGCAAAATACTCTGTTGCACAGCCTGAAGGCACTTCCATAACCAGCAGAAGTCTGAGTGGTGCTCAAGTTCAAAAACTTATGTTAGTCACAAATCCCCCGCTTCTTCCTGCGTGTGGAGCTACAGGAGTCAACTTAATCCCTACTCCAACATCCACTGGTGTTGCTGCACAGAAACTGGTTTTCATTAATACTCCACTTGCCAATATTCAGTCCAATACAAGTGTAACAACAGAACCACTGAAACAGACTTTCCCTCCTTCCATTGGTAAGACATACGTTAAAAGCACAGAGCAACCTCAGCTAGTCCTTCTTCCATCTACTGTGGGATCATCAATGAAAGTAAATACATCACCAACCGTTTCTCAAGTAAAAGATGTGAAAATAGGTCTTAATATTGGTCAGGCCTTTATAAATAGTACAGGTAATGCGCAGAGTGTTTCACCAGTTAACATTATGCAGTCTACAGTGCCAAAAGATTTGGAAGACAAAAATAATCATAATGTAATTTTTCCATTATCAACAAGTAGTAGTTTAATCCCTGTATGTTCAAATTTGGCATGTCAGAATATTGCAGCAAAAGCAGTAAATAGCACTACAGTAACCACAAGCCCATGCTTAGATCCTACTTCTGTGGCACTGAGTAGAGCCGCTACTGGAACACGGTCTACTATTTTGACAGGTGGAATGGAACCCCCAGCAAAAATAATACCAGTTTTAACTACACGATTGTGCTCCTCTAATGTTGGAAGTTCTATGGCTATATCAACTGTGAAAACAGGACACCTAGCTTCATCTGTACTTATTTCTACTACTCAACCATCAGTTTCTCATTCAGGTTTATCATCTGCTTTTCAGTTGCCAGTAACAGTTTCCTTGCCCGGGCCTGTGAATGGTGTCCCTAAAATGTTACATACAGACCCTCAATTGCCAGCAGCTCCACCTACTTCACAGTGTATACCCCATTCAAAAAGTCAGCAATCCACATTAGCTCAGTTTCAGCCAGGAGGAATTTCAGCAGGAGTGCCAACAAATGGAAGTATTCAGAAACTTCAGAAAGCATTACCCCCAAATGCACCAAATGCAAGTAAAGTAATTAGTTTTTCTAATGTAGTTCCTCTGCCTTGCCCATCAGTGCCATCTAACTTTGTAAAGCCAATCCCGGCTTTCTCCTGTGCACCTGGTACCTCTACCATTCAGACTGTTCCATCTTCACCATCAATAGTTAATAATGTAGGCAGCCAGCTGAATGAATCCTATATTCAGCAGAAAATAATAATTAACACCTGTACACCTTTGGCACCTGGAACTCAGATAATGATCAGTGGTACTCGGTTTATTGTTCCACCTCAGGGCCTTGGAGCTGGCAGTCACGTTCTTCTTATTTCTGCAAATCCAAAACTTGGACCTCTCTTAACTGTTAGTAATGGCCATGGATTTCAAGGTGTATCCTTTGCTGCTCCCACTCCCCAGAAGACTACACAAGTGATGGGTAATTCATTAAACTGGCAGCCATCAAAACTGCCTTTAAAAAGCTCTACCAAAATTGTAAACTCTCTTGGGATTGCAAATCCTGTGCCTATTGTACATGCTACACCGCAGGTAATTGCCAATACTGCAAAGCCAGGCACTCCATCTTTTGCAACAACACTGTCTACATCTTTGATAATGGTCACCTCATCTTCTACTCAAACTAAAACATCTTTAGTTCCTGTAACCCATACTAGTACCTCACAGCTACAAAACAGTAAGTCTGTATTGCACCTAGATACGTCTATTAAAAAACTGATGGTCAGCCCTGAAGGAGCCATTTTGAATGCTATAAAGACTCCAACATCAGAAACTTCATCTCTGTCCTCATCCTTCTCTGCTGACATCATTTCTACAACTAAGAATCCTGCTGTTGTCTTCCCCAGTTTTCTGAAGTCCAGCATAGGTGTCCCAGACACAGCTGCATCTTGAATTTTAAAACAAATGAGCCGTTGAAATGTTGGGGCATTTGTGTGTGTGTGTGTGTGTGTAAAATTAATTTATAATTGTTTTAAAAAGTACACTGTTTGAAACATCTGACTTATGTACATGAACCCAAGGCATGTAATGGCATGTTTTGAACAGATAGAATGATGAGGCAAAAAAGTATTTTTGCATATCATTCAGGATTCATGGGTGGAAGGGATCCAGGATGACAATATATAGCAGCTAGACAGTTTGTAAAATGTTACCTGTTAACATGTTAAAACATCTGTCACATCTCAAGGATTTGTGTGCATAAAGCCATCATTGATTTTTTTAATTGATTCATATTAGATTGAAGATCATTTCAATTTTCCTTTTTTCAAAAAATGGTGAGAAAGCACCTTTCTAAATAACTTTCAGAGCAATGCTTTTAAAGGCTTTTATTGAAGTGGTTAAAAAAAACTCTGTTAAAAGATACAGAAAGCAATGTTTGGTTCTTGGTTAGCACATTTACTGGGATTTGTTCTTTCCATTAATTTAGAAATTTTCCATTTTGTTTATAAACAGTACAGTACACTGCTTTTTTCAAATGTTCCCATGTTCTATATTGATGTGTTGTAAAAATGCAATCTATGGTGTAAAATTGTACATAATCCCAATTCCTTAATAGTATGGACTAAACCATGTGTAAAAAGAACTATTCTGTCTTATTTATGTTTTGTTTACATAATGTATAGTTTTTTAAGTATTTTAGTAATTTTGGATAAGTGTACTGTTTAGCAATAATGCAGAAGGATCTGTATGTAATAATAAACAAAGTTGCTGTATTTCTGCTTCATAATACTCTGTGGAGAAGGGATGTTTGCCAGTAAAAGGTATGTATGAACTTGTATTTAAAAAAGTGATAGAGGTTTCCAAATATTAAATCATAAGCACACATACTTAGACACATTCCAGTAAAACATGTGGCATTTACTGTTAAGTAAATGGCTTATGATTATGATTCTTACTCTTCAATTTTCACAGCTCTTTATAAAGAATACATAGACCTCCTGAAGCATTATAATATTGTAGCCATAGAACTTGAAAATTTGTTTACAGTTTCAAATGATTATTAAAAGATAAACAACATTTCTGTTTGTCTTGGCTAAAAAGACAGAGAAGCCTAAATAGCTAATAAATTATGATGGAATGCAGTAATTGTGAGATAGACAATGTAGAGAGTTGGCTTTACTTGAAGAATTGTTGAAATTCAAAAGATTGCTCAGTCATAGGCATCTGTTCCTCACCATGAGTTCCACCCTATTCATACTTGTATTACGATGTCACAAACAAGTACTTAAGGGGCACAGTTTGCATTACAAGTTTTGTTACTGCCCCCCCCCTTGTGGATGTTTGTTTATCATAGTTCTCATAAGACAAGTATTAACAATGCAGTAGCCACCAACCACTTCATCTCCACATAACCAATAGCTCTTGCCACTTCAAACCACCATGTATTCTTTGTTTTCTATTATATCACTGCAAATTCAACACAATTACTATTTATATTTGGAAGAAATTAGAGGAACCCATGGTTTATCTATGGATGTTATCTTCTGAAGACAAGCCTCAGATGGGTGGTTTGCAGCTGTACCACTTGGGAGGAATCACTGGATGTGTTCATGGCTAAACACTGGTGGATGGTGGCCATAATGCACTCTTAATCTAAATTTATTTTCAGTTTTCAAAATTAGGATTTCCTCTTGGACCAGAAATAGGAGCACTGTGGTTAACACAGAAACATTGTAGTAGATAACTGTCAAACATTCATCTAATTAAGATTATTTAATGCCTTCTTTAGGATTACATAACAATATACAGTATTCACATAATACTATAGTAATATATAAAAATCTTTAAAATGTTAGTTTTTACAAACAAACAGATTTCCCCCACCAGAGAGGACATGAAGTGAACCTTAGAATATAATATCCTGGATTCATATGTAACTTCACATGTAGTGTGCCTGGCTGAACCCATAAGATAGAAGGTTGTAGGTCTCAAACTTCCTTTCCAGAAGCTTTCTGGAGCTTCACTGTGGTTCACCTCCTGATTTGGAGTAGCAGCTTGGGAGTGCCAGCTGCCCCCACCTGTCTACCTCAGCTACCATCTTCCCCATAATTCTGGTGTGTGAAAGAGAGGCTCTTAAGCCATGGGCTGCCTTTCTGAAAATTAAATGGTACCAAAAAAAGGAAATAATGTTTATAATGCAACCCTTTGGCCATATCATTTAAAAACATTAGACTAGAAGATTCAGCCCTTCCTTGGCATGTAAGGCAGAAGACCTGGTTATTTAATATAAATTCTGAATTGATATAGGATAACATTCTTTGTGACTTTGACATCCTGTTTCTTTACAAATAACTTGGATTCAGGTGAGACAAACAGATCTGTGGTGTCTTTTTCTTTACTTAAACCGGTGCCAGGAAACAATAATTTAATCCTTTCTTTCCTAATGCAGTTTTCCAGATTTGTTGCCTCAAGTTTTCATTAGCTGCAGAGGACATTGTACAGTAAAAGTAACTTACTGCTGTTTTGCTAAAAGTAAGTTAGATTTGTTAAGAGGGACATAACAGAGAGATTTAATCCAGTGGGGTGTTAAGCCCCCAATTCAAATCCTCTGTGGTAATTTTAAAATAATGAAATAATATAACCAGTTGGATATTTCATCAAATACTTTAATCACATTTAGGGGATTTATCCCTAAATATATATTGGACCACAGCTTGAGCTCCTGAGTTTGAGTTGAAATTGCCAGATTTAGATGCAAAGCTAAATGTGTATTTAACGTAGGTATTTATAAAATTTATATACTGTACTAATTCTTTTTGAAGAGGCCCTAAGTATATATAACAAGCAACAGCAATATGACACCAGTGCAAAATACCATGGAATATAGAACAAGAAAGCACCATCTGTACACAAAGTTCATTTATAGATGTGAAAACGCTGAGAAACATACAGAGATTGAGGGGGATTGAATGTTATCTCACCCATAAAGAGTCCCAATCGAAGCGAGTATTTGTAGCTCAGGGTTGAACTGTGGAGTCCTTGGTGCTCTCTCAGCCTTGTTGTTTTCTTAAGACATTTCATTGCCAGACTAGGCAACATCTTCAGTGCGAAAAGGGAGTGGGCCTTGCTCTCAGTTTATATACTGTCCAGATTGTGTTGGTGGAGGTGTAAAGAGTCACTGGGTATTCCTACCAGTACCTTCAACTACCACTCTCACATAAGGGCATGAGTTGGTTGGAATCTAATAGCTCAAAGACAAGTGATAATACCAGACCTTCAACAAATCCTACCACAACAAAACCTGGAAAACGTAGAGGGTGAAGAGCATATTAAGTCCTTTCAACAAAACAATGTAAATGATGTTTCAGGAGACTGTTAATGCCTGATTAATTGTGCTATTTCCTTCATATTAATATTTAAATTGTTTTAAAGTGTTTGTTTTTCATTTCATTTTAGGAATATATCAATGTTTTATTGTGAATTCTGAATAGAGTTTAAAAGGTACAGGATATTGATAGTAAATTACTTAATTCCCTCACCAAAGCTTTTCTCCTAGCTATTCTTTCTCCCAGTATTGCTCAAAAGGAAAAAGGCAAGTAGGAAGACATATTCTGAGGGCAAAATGTAAGGATCATTAAGTTTTTGCATCCTAAATGGGCTACTACCATACCCTAAAAGTGAGTGCATGCACACTTTATTACAGATCACATAGGACTGGAGACAGGTCATAATATCAGATCTTATTTCTTTTCTAGAGAACTAGCAAAATAGGAAGCTATTGAGTTGTATAAGTAGGCACTATCTGATGATAAGTTTTCAATACAGAAAAAAGTTCTATTGCATCTTTTGATATAATGTCTAAAAGATAAAGTTGCCTCAGATTGAGCTTAATTCCTGGTAATTTATATAGACACATCCTTGCAGCTTTCTTGCCATAATGCAGAAGTGATTTTTCACTGTTTTCTCCTACGAAGTGTTCATTCATTTTCCCAGTTTAGCTCATAGCTCTCAATTTCCAAGATGGTTCCCACAATCCTGATGAACTTTCTAGATCAGCCAAGATTAGCTAAATCCCCTTTTTGTTAATATTGCCAAGGATTTCAGGAAGACTGGTTCTTGTTTTTTGTATTATTTATTATACATATTAAATGAAATAGTATTTTACTGTCAATCTTATATTAAATGAAGATATACCAAATGAAGATATATAGGCTATAATGTCAACATCTTAGGTATCTCATGCAAAAGGGGACAGCTAGGTTTTTTAAGCAAGAATGACTTCTGGAACTATTCATATTAGCTTGCATTTTCCCTCTCAGATTCTCATAGAAATTACTTAAAGAAAGCAAGCACTGATTAATTCCTCCTGTTTATGGGGCATATGGTGGTGGCAACAAGCTGGAGCTCTTATCATAGGCTGGTGGGGCATCTGGCACCTGTGTCAATGAAAGTTGAGTAAGGGAGAAATTAATAATATGCAAGGAAACATAAAGCTTCATAATTACCAATGCTAACATAAAAAAGTTTCTTAAGGATCCTCCACCATTATCAGTTTCCAGAGGCACAACTGTGCTAGCTTTTAGCAGTCAATGTGACAAGTAGTTATACAAGTAATATATTATTGCATATATTTCATGGTTCATCTTCGTCAAATGTCAAAATTATGCTTATGTGTTCATCCAAAAGAGATAACCAGGAGTTTTAAGTCAAGCATTTTCAAAGTTCAATATTCAATCATTTAAATTGGAAAAAAAAACAAACACTGATTCCTGGGAATAATCTACTACAGAATACAGCAACAGTAAAAGTCACTAGTTGCTACAAGTCCCAGCTAAAACTATTCATATTTATCATCAAGATGGCCTACAGTCCACCCTGGACAATGACATTTCCCTTTCATGGCCCTTGGATAGTAGACCTCTGCTTGCGTAAAAGAAAGGTACACCAGCAACAGAATGCCACAGTGATGCAGTCACAAGAACCAAACCCTACAGAGACCCAGTGCCAAATCCCTATCTATCATAGGACCTAATCTATTAATCTTTCCTTTGGACAAACTGGTTACACTAGGCAAAATAATAAATTAATTGGACCCAATCTGACAGAAAGGACAAATACCCAAAAACCAATAGAACACTTCAAGTGCCCAGGTTATCACTGACCTCAAGGTGGCACCTTAAGAAAAGGAATTCCTAAAATGAATTTAGTAACAAAATATGTGGCTGAATTAGAATTCAAAGATTTAATGCAATTTCTTGTAGATTAAACGAACACTATATATTTTAACTGACAATGCAAGGATGTCTGACTTAACTAACTACTGTTTTGGTTTTGGCTACTTAGGTAAATCTGTTTCTTTTTCTCACCCACCCCTTCTCTTGCCCCCAAACCACTGTGTATATACAAGATTACCATACATGGATATTCTAAAAAGAGAACCCTCCATAGAGGGTCCTGCTTCCCCAAACTTTCATTCTTTCTGTCAAGTCCTAAAAGGACAAATGCAACAGAAGAGAACATTTGTGTATACAGAGCAGTGTTTGGCTCCCCAGGACCATTTTTCTCTAAGCCAAAACTGAAAGGCATGGCCCCAAAATGAGGGAAAATAACTGCCCACTAGTTTATCAAACTTTCAAATAACAAATTCTGCTGCAGTAAAAATCTTGAAAAAATAGTTCTGTAAGTAGTTTACCCACAAATAAGTGTAATATGCTGATTACTATTGGATAATCAACAATGCCAATGGAAAAAGAGAATAACAATATATTCAGTAAAAATGGTAACTTGTTTACAAAGTAAAATGTAAGGCTGTATGGGTTGGATGTCAGGACACTACGAGAGAACTTGATCTGAATGAGAATGCAGCAACCAGTGATCTTCACAGTATCATTCTCAGTCATGTGTTCACTTAACGACCATTTCATTTAATGACAAAGTCGCTGGAATAGATTGTGGTTGCTAAACGAGAAGAGGGTGTACTTAACATTTCTTTTAACTATATAACTATTATTCTCTTTAGTGACATCTAACGGTTATATAGATTTTTGCAGCTCAGATTTGGAAGTCCTACTTAATACCATTAACTCTTCCCTGAATTTTTATTTTATATTTTTATATATTTTTTTTTTATTTTCATAAGTCTATATCCAGCCCAAGCTTCTCACTGTAGGAAAGGTTTCTCTTATAACTCTTTTTAAACTGACTTTCTAAATTGTACCCTCCTGAAACATTTATCAGATGTAAATTTAAACAATCACCTTACCACATGATTGTAGTTGCAGCTGTATTCCTGCAAGGGCAATTTGGAGTCACATAAGGAGCTTCTGCCTTTTGAGATGGTCAAAGGGGCCAATCCAAAATTCTTACTCTGTAGCACAAAGACAAACATTAGAAAGTGTTCAGCAGAGCAGAAAGGCGGGCTATATATCAAACAAATGAATAGAAAAGAAGAGACAAAAGGGATCTTGAAATGCAAGGGGAAAAACATACTGTAACGTAAGTAGGACAGTTTAGCCAAGTCTGTTTTTTCAAGTGAGGCTTATATGTGGGAATATAAGGTGGTTCACAATGCCAGTATGAACTGTACAAGTTGGAAAGTCCATTCAATTTGTCTTCTACTTTTTATCCTGCATTAAAAAAGGGCTCCTTATGCCACTTACAAAAGCAGATTCTCATCTCTAATCAAGTGCTGCCAGACATAAGTGCTAAAGCTAGGTAGATTTGTGGCTGATTAATTCTTGGGAACTTCATATATATGGCTCTTCATTCCACAGTGAAAGAAAGATGGATATAAATATACCAAATTTTAAAAGACATTTTTCAGCAAGAAAGGACAATACCTTCCTGATTATGTTTATGCAAAATGGTTCACTTTTCCATGGACATTGCATAGCATAACTCAACTCGTGGCTACGTTTATGCCCAGGCTCAGCATCAGCAGCTGTTACTACGTTCAGGCTTAATGCTAGGTCAGATGTTCCCAACCTGAAGGTCTCTGGTTCAGGTGTAACCCCTTAAATTTGGGGGCAGTTCTCAGAGAATCATCCAAATTTGCCAGCAAACTGTAATTTTCCATGTTACAGAGAGAAAAAATATTAAATATATTGCAGTAATCATAAATTCAATATATTCCTGATTAAGTCAAATTTGATTTGTGACTGAATCTAATTTGTTGCACTACCCCAGACAGGACTGATGTATAATTTGGGGATCCTCCTGGACTCATGGCTCCTGTTCAAAAAGCAGGTGGCAGCTGTGGCCAGGGGAGGCCCTTGCACAGCTTCATGTTGTACACCAATTCCAACACTTCTTGGACTGGGAGGCACTACGCTCAGTCACTCATGCTTTGATCACCTTCTGAGAGGATCGCTGCAATGGACTTTACATGGGGCTGCCCTTGAAGAACATTCAGAAGCTTCACCTGGTCCAGAATGCAGCAGCATGGGAATTATGGGTATGTCTCACTATGCCCATATAACACCTTTGCTCTGTGAACTGCACTGGCTTCCAGTTTGCTTCCAGGTGCAATTCAAGGTGCTGGTTATCACCCATGAAGTCCTACATGGCATGGGGCCAGCGTATTTAAGGGACTGCCTTACTCCCATAGTTTCTACCAATTCCATTAGGTCGACCAGAACAGCATGCTCCAGATCCATCTGAAAGGGACTGTCATCTAGTGGGACCCAGGAAGTGTAGCTGGACCTGCAATCTAGAACACTACACTGCCTGAGGTTCAGCTGGCCTAAACTCCTCAACTTTCAGAAAGCCTTGAAGACCTGGCTGTTTTCCCAGGCATGGGGGCCAGGAGAGTAATCGAGCCCACACTATCGGTGAATGGTGTGTTTGGGGATCACTTTGTGTTAGTTGTTTGGAACAGTATTTTTTTTATTTTTAAATATACATTGTATTTCTATTGTGTTTTAATTCCTGTTAGCTGCCCAGCGTCACATTGGTGAGATGGTAAGCCTCATCCATTGATAAAAATAACTAACAAATCTTTGAACCTTGAATCAGTCAAGGTTCATGCTAACTAAGCTGCCCGTGTTGTCCAAATGCAGCAAGTAGGATTGTAACTGACCCAGTTAAGCACACTGTGTGCATGTAGCTACAAAGGATTCCTGAACAGCTCCATTGGCAATGATCCCTTTCAGCATGTCTTTAGGTATCAAGGAAAAAGAGGAACGTCTCCTAGATCAGATGGTATGGATTCTAAGCAGACTTGAGTTTCAGTATATTCTGTAGAAATTAAAAATTGTCCAAACTAGGTGGGTCTAATGAATAATGTAATAGGAAGGAGCTTGTCCTTACCAAAAGCCTTGTATAACCACTGTGCCTTTTGCAACACCAACATCCAAGAATCAGTAAAACTGCAAGAACAACAGTTAGAATTCCAATACCTGCAGCCCTGTTGAAAAAGACAAATGGGTCTATTTACTGCCAAGGTTATGGAATAACTATTCTCCATTTCGTGTACACGTACAGAAGAAAGGCAACTTGACTTCATAAGTTATAAAACATAGTTTTACAATTTAAATGGATATAAAATAACAGCTGCTATTAATAAACGCATAGTTTTATAAGGAATGTATTAATGTTCAAATGAATTCAGTGGAATTTCATGTATCTATGACAAAATTTATAATATATGCTAGAAACAAATGGTCAGTTAGGAACAAAGGAATAAAGATGGACTTTTGATTACTGCAACTGGTTCAGTGCATGGAACTTCTGTTTAACATGTTTTCAAATTCATGTCAGTGTTCATATAACATGCTAAGCCATCATGTAGTTAGGGCTAGTATGATGTTCAAATCCAGACCATGGGTTAAATTGTGGTTAAGGATGAATGCCTTAATTACAGACTTAAACCATTATCTGCCATAGATTTACTCACCTAAATCATGATTCAGCATATCAACCAAACTTAGAGTTAGGGGGTATTAATCTGTGATCATGATCTGTCCTTCAAAGAGAGAGACCGGAAACTGGAGCAACCACAGAATGAAACTCCTCTAGCTGTAATATCTGTATTAGTCTGTCTTATTTATAACTCTACAGAGTGCGGGGAAGGTGTGAAAAGGGGATACAAATAGTGTGGAGGGAAACTCAGCCTGTCTCTGGGGTTCTGACCATAATCAGGCCTTCATATTAGTTTTATTGCAGTGTTATATTGCATTATATTATCTGTTACGTTATCTTGTATTCTGTTATTTTATTTTTATTTTACTTATATGCTATAAATTGCCAATGAGGTGTTATATAAATCACATACATACACATTCATTTTGTTAAACAGAATTATTGCTAACAGCAAAAGAAATCAGGAAATGTCTGCCAGTGTCTTGGTAGACCAGATCAAGAAATGCAGGAAGGCTAAAACTACTTTTACTGAGAATCTTGCAAATCTAGACTCTTATATGCTCAAAGATGGAAGGATACACCAATTCCCTCAATGGAGGACTGGATGATTAAGTTGATGGAATTGGTGCAAATGGCTAAGCTGACAGCATTGATAAGAGAAAACACTGTAACTAGATTCGTTCCCATCTGGAAGCCGCTCTTACTATTTGCTTGTGTCATGTTCATCATTTCAATGTTCTGTATACATCGTAACATTTCGCATGTCACTTTTCTAACCTGTGTTTGCGGGTTGGAACTTTCCAGCCGTGCCAGGCTGTAATCTTCTTACTGCAACTGTGGAATGCATGCTTGGGTTAGTGACTCTGTTCAAGGTTACTTTCTCAGGCCGAAGTGGGTAACGGTTGCTAACACCTGGGAGGGGGTGGTTGCTAAGAGGGGGTAAGGGTGGGGCTGGTTTTGAAGCGAGGGTTTTTAGTTTGTATTTGGCGCGCTTTTGCTCATTCTCAGCTTTCTTCGTATTTGCATACTATTCTTTCAATAAATCAGTTTTCATTAAGAACCTGCTTGTGAGGCTGAGTATGTCAGAATAGGCAATCATTACAGCTTGTAACGCAAAAGAATGAAGTCTTGATTTTAGGTTTTGATGAGTGAATGGTTTGATTTTAGAGATACAATGTTACTAAATGTTTAATTAATAGTAAGAGATTAACTTTTAGGTACTTTTGTACCTCTGCTGGAAAAGGTCAGAAGCCACTGGTCTGATATGCTTTTTTGTTTATTCCTGCACCGTTTTAGCCTTTCCTGTTTCTTTTTTAGACTTGTATTCTATTGGTCTTATATTCTGCATTATGTGTCTTAATTATATCTTGAAAAATTAATAATAAATGAAAAATGAAAAAAAGAGAATCTTGCAAGTCTGATTGTGCTATACCTCCTCCCCTTTCTTATACTTTTGTGAATTAGGGAGGCATCTGTCTCAGCCACCTACAAATGCTACCTGCCTGTTGTGGACTTACGTGTTCCTCTCATTGCTTTGGTAACAGTTCACATATCTCTGTCAAGGTCATCTTCCTTACTCTCTACAGCCAACTAACCACCATAAAATAGCCTGTAATACTGCACAAATGTGAATAAATATTAGTTGCATTGCCTGGCACTGAAATGTTGAGTAAGTGGCTTACCCATTGTTAGTTCATAACCTTTGGAATAAATTTTCCATCCCACAGCAAAGTGGATAACAATTGTTAAATGTCTCTGCAATTCGCCAAGTGAACCATATGTACTACCGGGGAGTCAATATGGGTTTAAATGAAGAAAGGCACTTCTTCTGTTGTCCTTTGACAATAAACGAAAAGCACATATTTCAAACTGAATATAATAGGTGTGTCCAAAAATGCTTACTCTTCTGCAGAAAGAGAAGTATATCCCTTCCCTCTACCAAAGTTGCCGTTGAGGTAATGCTCTCCCCTGGGCATCTTGTTTTGTTCAGGTCCCACCTATAAAATAAATAGAGCAATGCCTGGTCTATACAATATATTCCCATAAGATTTTTGATATGAAAAGCAGAAATACAGGCTTACTTTTCAGCAGCATGAATGGTGTTTTGATGGGGTCATCCTCATATCCTCCTAACTCTAGCATGAGCATCATCATGCCATATTTTCATCCCCAGCCCACTGCAGAGGAAATCTGTAGATCTCTTTAGATGTTTCTGTTTTAAAGTAGAGTTTTCCTTCTTTTCCCCAACACAGTTTTAACATGGTTATGATCCAGCAGGCTTTTTCAACACTGTGGTTGGTGCTGTGATCAGGAGTGGGGAATCCTATTAGCTACTTCAGGATTTTGCTCCTCCTCTCCTCCAGTTGCTGGAATCAGGCCTCCATAGTCATTTTGCCTTGGGCTTTAGGAGAAATAGGACACCCAGCTTCCACTGAAGCATCTGCTCCCATAATCCCTGACTGATGCTTTCTGAAGTGCTTGTCAGATCTTATGCAGACTCCTTGTAAACATGGGTTTAGTGCTTTTGAAAGAACACTATACTGGTGCTTGGAAAACAGGACTAGCTCTCTGTTGTTTTTTATCCGTTCAATTGCATCCAATTCTCGGCAACTGCCTGGACAAGTCCCTGCAGTTTTCTTGGCAAGGTTTTTCAGAAGTGGTTTGTCATGGCCTCCTTCCCAGGGCTGAGAGGGAGTGACTAGCCCAAGGCCACCCAGCCAGCTTTCATGCCTAAAGGAAACCAGAACTCAGTCTCCCAGTTTCTAGCCTGGTGCCTTTAACCACTAGACCAAACTGGCTCTCAGCTCTCTGTTTAGAGAGTGCTAATTTGGTGCTACCCAGAATGCTGGTTTAATTAAAAAAAAAAGCTGGGTGATAATGCTGATCCTGTCTCTTTTTAAATAATAATGATGATGATGATGATGATGATGATGATGATGTAACAATAAGAAAAAAACAAAGAATAAGGATGACAGAAATAATAAAAACAGATGGGAACAAAGGAAAAAAAAAAGCTAAAAGGGCTGTGCCTTGTTAATCAGACAACCATTCCAAGCATCTGGCTACACTCACCAATCCCACTTCATCCCAGCCATAACAGGGAAATGATTGGTGATTGTTTTCCTGCTGGCAGGTGACACTAATCACTTTCCTTAACTTGTCCTGCATTAAAACAGTAGGAAAACCACCAACTGCCAACCTTTTTATTATGGCAGAATAGGGATCTGCAATCAGAGCAGCAAATATTATGTCAGCTCAAGAACTGATGGCTAGTATTATAACATGGCCATCAATGACAAATACCATTCACTGTCACTTCTGGAAGCTAACTTAGCAGAAATCACTGGAGGTGCTAATCTAAAATAACAGAAGTTGGTTTTAAAGGTTGTTCATTTGTTTGTTTGTTTTATATCCCACCACAACCCAAATCAGCTATAGCTATATTACTATGGTATGAATTGGGGGAAGCTATATTTTTTTGAAACATTTATTTAAACATTTCCTGGATTTTGTGCTTGTAAATTATCTCAGATGATGGAAAGAGTAGGCAGAAAATTGTCTGGATTGGGGTGGCTTATAAATACTGTGAAACAAATAAGAAAGGAAACAAATATTTGAAATACTTTGCAAAAGGTTTGAAATAAGGAAAATGATAAATATTTCAAATAAAGGATGACAATGTAAATTATTCAGCTCTGGCTTGGTTCACCCTTGGTGCCAAGCCCATAAGCCATGGTTTACAAAGTACAGTGGTTGGATTCATATATAAAACATTAAACCAAAAGCAAGGAAAAATTAGTGTGGTATAAATTCATCTGCCAATATCTTAAGTCAGTGTTTTTTAAATTTTTTGCTCTCAGCACCCCTTCCCAGTTTTAAAAATTATGGAGGACCCCAAAAGAACTTTTGTCTCTGTGGGTTCTATTAATCTATATTTACCATATTAAAAATAAAATTGATGCATTCATAGAATATGTATTGAATCATGTAAAATTAACAATATCAAACTCATTAACATAAATACTTTTTCATGAAAAAACCTGTTTTTTAAAACAAAAAATAATGAGAAGAGTGTTGATGTGATGGAGCTCAGGGCTGAGGGAGTAGAGAGCGCATTCCAGGCAGATAAACGTTCTCACAGCTTGCACAGCTTGGAGAAGGGGGGGGGGGGCGAGGAAGAAAGTTAGACTAGCACTGCCCTAGATTCCCAAGGGTATTTTTCCCTTTAGCTCAGTTAAGGAACCTTTAATCTGGCAAAATTCTGTATATGGTGTGACCAATAAAAATTTATTTGGTCTTTTGTTCTCTTTCTTCAGAAAAACAGAAAATTAGCTTAATCATACAAACAAAAGATTCCATCCGTTTATATATTTCAGAGAGGTGTCATGTGGCACATATGATCTGCACAACAATTTGATTAGAAATGGAACAACTCAGAGAAGAATATGAAAGGCCTCTACTTACGGAGAAAACTGGAGAGCAGCTGCCAATTGATTCAAGCTTGCTGGACAAATAGTTTCTAATCAGTATCAGAAAGACAGATACAGGACTACATGTTAGATCTGGCAATTAAATGTTGCTGTCAGAGCAAGCTGTCCAATTTTCAATGGTATCTGAATTTTTAAAAACGCTTTTATTTATAAACTGAAGAAATACGGTTCAAGTTGTAACAGGCAAAAGGATTTCAGATCCTATCTTTATATTTTGTGGGTAAAGTTTCTGGTAAGCCTGGGGCAAGTGCGTCAGACTCTGATGTTTTTACAACCAGATCATGCAATTTATTTAATGTGGGGTGGAACAAGTCTGTCTGTGTAGGAAAATAAAATACACCTAGACAAGATGAAATGTCCAGGCTACAAGTCACTGTCCCAGAATGGCATCTCCCGATAGAACCAATTCCTCTCTCCTTGCACATTCTGTGCACTCTCCAAATCTGATACAGAAAGTTGCTTCAGCAGATCTGGAGGTACGGGAGCCGCTGTGGTGAAAGGAGAACAGAGAAAATCCCCATTGCTTGAACAGAAATATGCTCATTTCATGTTGTATATAGCCTGTAATCAAGGAGTAGTAATGAGCTTTGTTAGGATGTACTTCCTCTAATGTCATCATCATCCAAACTTTCTAATGGATTTGTTTTGTTGTCATTTTTATAAATACCCAAAGAAAATTAACCATCCATATTAAATCAAGCTGAATGGTTTAATCTAATTTGTATGATTTCAGCCTTAGAAAAATATACAAACACTTTGGGTTAAAAGTTAGCCACAGTTATGCTGTGTAAATCCAATTAAAGGCAGTGAGAATTAAACAGGCTAACATTCTGCAGGATCAGATTGCAAAACAGCATTCATTCATTCCTTTATCTTTATTTCAGAGATCAACAATAAAAAAGCAGAAACAATCAAACAAAAACACCATAAAAATACACCAGTTTTGATGACTGTCTATTTATGGGTATATAGTGTTCTATCATGTTTTTATTAATACTAAATGAAAAAACCTAAAACCTCAATTCAGAATAGCCTAAAAACTAAGAATAAAACCATGGTGTTGTTTAATAGCAAAGTAGTAAATTATGCACTGAAGTAAAATAATGATTCCATCAATTTCAGTTTTAAAAAAGCTGTCTAACTTAAATGCACTACAGTTTAAGAAATGCAATTTTTCATCAAATTTATTTTTCAGAAATAAGGAAACTTGTACAGCTGAAATTTAACATAAAATCTAGTGAAAAAAAATTCTGAAACTTACCAGTTCTTATGCATCCAGGTTCTGGCTGAGCTCTGAAAGTTTTTTCTCATTTTTCCTTAGGATTAGCTAACTCTCATGACTATCACAAGTTTGAATTCCTGGCAATGCAGCTTTTGATCACTATAATTAGCATGAATTAGCTATAAAATAGCTTTTATTCCCCAGCCTCGCTTCTCCCCCATTCGTTTAAACAAGTTAGTGCTGAATTTCCAGGTCATCTTCTTTAATCTGATGCTCTCCAGACGTTCTGGCTGGGCATTTTGGAAGGTGAACTCCCAAGACATCTACAGAAATGAGCTGGGGAAGGTTGTTTTGACCCTATAATACAACTGTCACTATTGCTACTTGTTGCAAGTAGCCTAAACTTGTTTTCTTGTTGCTTTAATCTATTGGTTCTGGTTTTCTAGGGCAATGGTTTTCAATGTGGGCCATATTTCTAAGGGGTGGGCACAGTCTTTATAAGATACAGTTTAGATTAATAAACAGTGCAGGTGGCAAAGAATCTTTTTACCAGCTAACAGTGACTATAAGTGGGGAGGGGGTCACAGAGGTAAATGAGGCTCAGAAGGGGGCCATGAGCAAAAAAAAGGTTAAGCGCCCCTGCTCTAGGGGGTGGAGAAGTCCACCCACTTTTCTATATGACCAACTTTCAGATACTTGAAGACTGCTATCGTATCTCCCCTCAGTTGTCTCTTCTCTAAATTAAACATATCCAAATCCTCACAGGGCTTGGTTTCCAGTTCCCTTACTGTCTTTGTAGCCATCCTCTGGATTCGCTCCAACTTGTCACTGTCTTTTTTGAACTGTAGTGCCCAGAACTGGACACAATACTCCAAGTAGGGTCTGACCAGCGGGTAGACTGAAACAATTCTAACAGTGCTCTCTCTGTATCAGCTGCTTATCATCAGCTCATGACTTGCAGCCACAGAGAAGAGAATCTAGGTCTAAGTTGTTGTTGTTTATTCAGTCGCTTCTGACTTTGTGACTTCAGGGACCAGCCCACGCCAGAGCTTCCTGTCGGTCGTCAACACCCTCAGCTCCCCCAGGGACGAGTCTGTCACCTCTAGAATATCATCCATCCACCTTGCCCTTGGTCGGCCCCTCTTCCTTTTGCCTTCCACTTTCCCTAGCATCAACATCTTCTCCAGGGTGTCCTGTCTTCTCATTATGTGGCCAAAGTATTTCAGTTTGGCCTTTAATATCATTCCCTCAAGTGAGCAGTTTGGCTTTATTTCCTGGAGGATGGACTGGTTTGATCTTCCTGCAGTCCAAGGCACTCTCAGAATTTTCCTCCAACACCACAGTTCCAAAGCATCGATCTTCCTTCTCTCAGCCTTCCTTATGGTCCAGCTCTCGCAGCCATATGTTACTACTGAGAATACCATTGCTTTAACTATGCGGACCTTTGTTGTCAGTGTGATGTCTCTGCTCTTAACTATTTTATCAAGATTTGTCATTGCTCTTCTCCCAAGAATTAAACGTCTTCTGATTTCCTGACTGCAGTAATCTTTGCACCTAGAAATACAAAGTCTTTCACTGCTTCTACATTTTCTCCCTCTATTTGCCAGTTATCAATCAAGCTGGTTGCCATAATCTTGGTTTTTTTGAGGTTTAGCTGCAACCCAGCTTTTGCATTTTCTTCTTTCACCTTCATCATAAGGCTCCTCAGTTCCTCTTCACTTTCAGCCATCAAAGTGGTATCATCTGCATATCTGAAATTGTTAATGTTTCTTCCAGAGATTTTAACTCCAGCCTTGGATTCTTCAAGCCCAGCATGTCGCATGATGTGTTCTGCATACAAGCTGAATAGGTAGGGTGAGAGTATACAGCCCTGCCGTACTCCTTTCCCAATCTTAAACCAGTCCGTTGTTCCGTGGTCTGTTCTTACTGTTGCTACTTGGTCGTTATACAGATTCTTCAGGAGGCAGACAAGATGACTTGGTATCCCCATACCACTAAGAACTTGCCACAATTTGTTATGGTCCACACAGTCAAAGGCTTTAGAATAGTCAATAAAACAGAAATAGATGTTTTTCTGAAACTCCCTGGCTTTTTCCATTATCCAGCGGATATTGGCAATTTGGTCTCTAGTTCCTCTGCCTTTTCTAAACCCAGCTTGTACATCTGGCAACTCTCGCTCCATGAATTGCTGAAGTCTATCTTGCAGGATCTTGAGCATTACCTTACTGGCATGTGAAATGAGTGCCACTGTTCGATAGTTTGAACATTCTTTAGTGTTTCCTTTTTTTGGTATGGGGATATAAGTTGATTTTTTCCAATCTGATGGCCATTCCTGTGTTTTCCAAATTTGCTGGCATATAGCATGCATTACCTTGACAGAATCATCTTGCAAGATTTTGAACAGTTCAGCTGGGATACTGTCGTCTCCTGCTGCCTTGTTATTAGCAATGCTTCTTAAGGCCCACTCAACCTCACTCTTCAGGATGTCTGGCTCTAGCTCACTGACCACACCGTCAAAGCTATCCCCGATGTTGTTATCCTTCCTATACAGGTCTTCCGTATATTCTTGCCACCTTTTCTTAATCTCTTCTTCTTCTGTTAGGTCCTTGCCATCTTTGTTTTTGATCATACCCATTTTTGCCTGGAATTTACCTCCGATGTTTCTAATTTTCTGGAAGAGGTCTCTTGTCCTTCCTATTCTATTGTCTTCTTCCACTTCCGCGCATTGCTGGTTTAAAAATAATTCCTTATCTCTTCTGGCTAACCTCTGGAATTTTGCATTTAATTGGGCATATCTCCCCCTATCACTGTTGCCTTTTGCTTTCCTTCTTTCTTGGGCTACTTCTAGTGTCTCAGCAGACAGCCATTTTGCCTTCTTGATTTTCTCTTTCTTTGGGATGTATTTTGTTGCCGCCTCCTGAACAATGTTGTGAATTTCTGTCCATAGTTCTTCCGGGATCCTATCTATTAAGTCCAGTCCCTTAAATCTATTCTTCACCTCCACTGCATATTCCTTAGGAATATTAGTGAGCTCATATCTAGCTGATCTGTGGGTCTTCCCTAATCTCTTTAGTCTGATCCTGAATTGTGCAATAAGAAGTTTGTGATCTGAACTACAGTCAGCTCCAGGTCTTGTTTTTACCGACTGTATAGATGTCCGCCACCTTTGGCTGCAAAGGATGTAGTCAATCTGATTTCGGTGTTGTCCATCTGGTGAAGTCCATGTATAAAGCCATCTCTCAGGTTGTTGGAAGAGAGTGTTTGTTATGCAGAGTGAGTTGTCTTGGCAAAATTCTATCAGCCTATGTCCTGCTTCGTTTTGTTCTCCCAGGCCATGCTTACCTGTAATTCCAGGTGTCATCTGACTGCCCACCTTAGCATTCCCGTGTCCTGTGATGAGAACAACATTTCTTTTAGGCGTGTTGTCCAGTAGGTGCTGCAGATCCTCATAGAACTGATCTACTTCAGCTTCTTCAGCATCTGTAGTTGGGGCATATATTTGGATCTCTGTGATGTTAGATGACTTACCCTGAATTTGAATTGAGATCATTCTATCATTTTTTGGATTGTATCCAAGCACTGCTTTAGCCACTTTACTATTAATTATGAAGGCTACTCCATTTCTTCTGTGGTCCTCTTGTCCACAGTAGTAGATCTGGTGGTCATCTGATGTGAAGTGGCCCATTCCAGTCCATTTCAGTTCACTGATGCCCAAAATGTCTATCTTTAATCTTGACATCTCACCAATAACCACATCCAATTTGCCCTGGCTCATAGATTTTATATTCCAGGTTCCAATGGTGTGTTGATCCTTAGAACATCGGATTCGCCGTTCACCACCAGCACCGTTGGCCACTAGCCATCCTTTCGGCTTTGAGCTAGCTGCGTCATCACGTCTGGGGCTAGTTGAACTCATCCTCTGTTCCTCCCCAGTAGCATTTTGACCATCTTCTGACCTGGGAGTTTCATCTTCTGATGGTATACTGACATATCTCTGGTTGTACTGATCCATTTAGTTTTCACGGCAAGAATACTGGGGTGGGTTGCCATTACCTTCCCCAGGGATCGCATTTAGTCTGACCTCTCTGTCATGACCTTCCCGTATTGGGTGGCCCTTCATGGTTTAGCTCATGGTGTCACTGAGGTGCTCAAGCTCCAGCACCACGACAAGGTAACAATCTGACAAAGGATAAAATTACCTCTCCTTGCAAGAGTACAGCTTCGTTCATGCTTGAAAACATTATATGCTCCTATTTTAGACCACAAAATCATAGACCTGATGGGCAATTTGTAGGAGATTAAAAACGGTAAAGATACCTTGGAGCTGAGGAAAGAGCCCTGCCATTTTCTTGGCAACAGAAAGAGATGGTTTGCTCTTTCCTGGCTGTTCAACTGCCTGGTTTAGCCTCCAGCTCTGGCATTCCCTCGGAGTCCCCCATGTAAGTATTAAGGCAGCCTGGCTCTTCCTAGTTTCCAGGGACTTTCTGGTTCCTGTTGAGCTCAGTGTTTCCTTTTCTCTGAATTCAAGTGTTTGTTACTGTGATCTGGTAGTAGTCTATGTTGACCAAAAGAGTAGTTAGCAGCAATATCAAGATTCCTAGGTTGGGCAAAAAATGGAGTTGGGAGGGTGTAAGCAACAGCCATCCAACAAGAAAGGAGGAAGCTGGGAGATAATAGATTTTGAGCATGGCTGGTATTAAGTCTTTCTGAACATGTTCCAGGTAGATAGGTCAACCTACCTCATAGAGCTGTTGTTGTGGGGAAAATGGAAGATGGAGCACTATGTGTGCCACCTTGAGCTCCTGAATTATGATGGGATATAAAAGAATAAAATAAATAAATATGGTTGTGTTGTAAGACTACAGTTCTGTCCATGTCTACCTGGGACTAAGTTCAGCTGAACTACAGACACTTCTCTGTAACATAGAATGTTGCTATATAGTCTCTTTGCACTGATGATCATGCATAAGATGGAGGCCTAGAAGGTTAGAACATCTGAGAGGCCTGTTGGTATCATTTTCAGTTCCTGAACTTCTAGTATGAGCTCTGGGAGTTGGCATCAGTGTTCAAAAATGAGTTCCCTCAGTGGTGTGCATGCATCTGAGGTACTGTAGAAAGTTTCTTGTATCCTTTTTTCATAACTCTCATAAAAGAACATGGACCAGGTTACTGATTTGGTTTACAGATACATAAACAGTTCTTTGTCAATGTTAACAGCCCATAGTCACAAAAAACCCATGTGATAATATAACCAATACATTTATGTCTTGCCAGGGGCTGGTTTAACATTCAGAGAATTTAAGATTCTAAATGTCAAAGGTCTACTTGTCTGATGTGCAATGAGAAATCACTACCAAGCTTTGAAGCAGACTTGCAGAGAAGTATAATAGGAGCTAAGCATTTCATAAGATGGAGCATAATATTGATTATTCAACCTGATCTTAGGTAGACTTACCTATGCAATTCTGTCCATGCCCACTTGAAGTAAGCTACACTAAGATCAATAAAACTTATTCTTGTAATGGCTAACAGCACCAGTGTTCCTGAAAAGATCTCCTTGCAGCCTCTCATCAGTTTTTTTTTAAAAACAGTATTCTTTTAGTTTTAAAAAAGGAAATGGAAATACTTTGGATTTTTAACATACGTCATTGTTAGCCTCTGGCAGCTTCTATCATACCAGGAAGAATCAACTAACTTATACCTAGGTATTGGAGATGTGTGACAGGCATCCATGAAACTATTATTAGAAATAATGACTGATAAGTTGTTTACCGAGAAATGTGGCGCTGCGGGTTAAACCGCTGAGCTGTCGATCGGAAGGTCGGCGGTTCGAAACCGCGCGGCGGGGTGAGCTCCCGTTGTTAATCCCAGCTCCTGCTCACCTAGCAGTTCGAAAACATGCAAATGTGAGTAGATCAATAGGTACCGCTTCGGCGGGAAGGTAACGGCGTTCCGAGTCGTCATGCTGGCCACATGACCCGGAAGTGTCTATGACAACGCCGGCTCCAAGGCTTAGAAACGGAGATGAGCACCGCCCCCTAGAGTCGGATTCGACTGGACTTTACGTCAAGGGAAACCTTTACCTTTACCTAAGGTTCTTCTATTCATGCTATGTAAGGGCTTCAATACCTAGTATCAGATATAATACATATAAAGGCTTTCAAGTTGCATTTGATTCCTGGTGTTTATGTGGGCATAGCCATTTAGTTTTCTTGGTTTGCTATACCTCCTAGGATATTTTTAATTCCCAGTCTAGCCTACAGGTCTGGGATATCCTGGTGGGTCCCCATACATATATATCTACATACATAGATATACTAATTAGGTCCAGTTGACTAGCTTTCTCAATCAGCCAAAGTCAGCTAGGAGTGGCATTTGTATATCCCTCTAAATACCACCTTCAGCAAAGGATCGTTACCTTGTCGTGGTGCTGGAGCTTGAGCACCTCAATGATGCCATGAGCTAAACCGTGAAGGGCCACCCAAGACGGGAAGGTCATGACAGAGAGGTCAGACTAAATGCAATCCCTGGGGAAGGTAATGGCAACCCACCTCAGTATTCTTGCCGTGAAAACTAAATGGATCAGTACAACCAGAGATATGTCGGTATACCATCGGAAGATGAGACCCCCAGGTCGGAAGATGGTCAAAATGCTACTGGGGAGGAACAGAGGATGAGCTCAACTAGCCCGACGTGATGACGCAGCTAGCTCAAAGCCGAAAGGATGGCTAGCGGCTGACGGTGCTGGTGGTGAACGGCGAATCCGATGTTCTAAGGATCAACGCACCATTGGAACCTGGAATGTCAGATCTATGAGCCAGGGCAAATTGGATGTGGTTATTGGTGAGATGTCAAGATTAAAGATAGACATTCTGGGCGTCAGTGAACTGAAATGGACTGGAATGGGCCACTTCACATCAAATGACCAACAGATCTACTACTGTGGACAAGAGGACCACAGATGAAATGGAGTAGCCTTCATAATTAAGAGTAAAGTGGCTAAAGCAGTGCTTGGATACAACCCAAAAAACGACAGAATGATCTCAATTCGAATTCAGGGCAAGCCATCTAACATCACAGTGATCCAAATATACGCCCCAACCACAAATGCTGAAGAAGCTGAAGTAGATCAGTTCTATGAGGATCTGCAGCACCTACTGGACAACACGCCTAAAAGAGATGTTATTTTCATCACAGGAGACTGGAATGCTAAAGTAGGCAGTCAAATGACACCTGGAATTACAGGTAAGTATGGCCTGGGAGAACAAAACGAAGCAGGACATAGGCTGATAGAATTTTGCCAAGACAATTCACTCTGCATAACAAACACTCTCTTCCAACAACCTAAGAGACGGCTTTATACATGGACTTCACCAGATGGACAACACCGAAATCAGATTGATTACATCCTTTGCAGCCAAAGGTGGTGGACATCTGTACAGTCGGTAAAAACAAGGCCTGGAGCTGACTGTAGTTCATATCACGAACTTCTTCTTGCAAAATTTAGGATCAGACTAAAGAGATTAGGGAAGACCCACAGATCAGCTAGATATGAGCTCACTAATATTCCTAAGGAATATGCAGTGGAGGTGAAGAATAGATTTAAGGGACTGGACTTAGTAGATAGGGTCCCGGAAGAACTATGGACAGAAGTTGGCAGCATTGTTCAGGAGGCGGCAACAAAATACATCCCAAAGAAAGAGAAAACCAAGAAGGCAAAATGGCTGTCTGCTGAGACACTAGAAGTAGCCCAAGAAAGAAGGAAAGCAAAAGGCAACAGTGATAGGGGGAGATATGCCCAATTAAATGCAAAATTCCAGAGGTTAGCCAGAAGAGATAAGGAATTATTTTTAAACCAGCAATGTGCGGAAGTGGAAGAAGACAATAGAATAGGAAGGACAAGAGACCTCTTCCAGAAAATTAGAAACATTGGAGGTAAATTCCAGGCAAAATTCGGTATGATCAAAAACAAAGATGGCAAGGACCTAACAGAAGAAGAAGAGATCAAGAAAAGGTGGCAAGAATATACCGAAGACCTGTATAGGAAGGATAACAATATTGGGGATAGCTTTGACAGTGTGGTCAGTGAGCTAGAGCCAGACATCCTGAAGAGTGAGGTTGAGTGGGCCTTAAGAAGCATTGCTAATAACAAGGCAGCAGGAGACGACGGCATCCCAGCTGAACTGTTCAAAATCTTGCAAGATGATGCTGTCAAGGTAATGCATGCTATATGCCAGCAAATTTGGAAAACACAAGAATGGCCATCAGATTGGAAAAAATCAACTTATATCCCCATACCAAAAAAGGGAAACACTAAAGAATGTTCAAACTATCGAACAGTGGCACTCATTTCACATGCCAGTAAGGTAATGCTCAAGATCCTGCAAGGTAGACTTCAGCAGTTCATGGAGCGAGAATTGCCAGATGTACAAGCTGGGTTTAGAAAAGGCAGAGGAACTAGAGACCAAATTGCCAATATCCGCTGGATAATGGAAAAAGCCAGGGAATTTCAGAAAAACATCTATTTCTGTTTTATTGACTATTCTAAAGCCTTTGACTGTGTGGACCATAACAAATTGTGGCAAGTTCTTAGTGGTATGGGGATACCAAGTAATCTTGTCTGCCTCCTGAAGAATCTGTATAATGACCAAGTAGCAACAGTAAGGACAGACCACGGAACAACGGACTGGTTTAAGATTGGGAAAGAAGTACGGCAGGGCTGTATACTCTCACCCTACCTATTCAACTTGTATGCAGAACACATCATGCGACAAGCTGGGCTTGAGGAATCCAAGGCTGGGGTTAAAATCGCTGGAAGAAACATTAACAATCTCAGATATGCAGATGATACCACTTTGATGGCTGAAAGTGAAGAGGAACTGAGGAGCCTTATGATGAAGGTGAAAGAAGAAAGTGCAAAAGCTGGCTTGCAGCTAAACCTCAAAAAAACCAAGATTATGGCAACGAGCTTGATTGATAACTGGCAAATAGAGGGAGAAAATGTAGAAGCAGTGAAAGACTTTGTGTTCCTAGGTGCAAAGATTACTGCAGATGCTGACTGCAGTCAGGAAATCAGAAGACGCTTAATCCTTGGGAGAAGAGCAATGACAAATCTCGATAAAATAGTTAAGAGCAGAGACATCACACTGACAACAAAGGCCCGCATAGTTAAAGCAATGGTGTTCCCCGTAGTAACATATGGCTGCGAGAGCTGGACCATAAGGAAGGCTGAGAGAAGGAAGATCGATGCTTTGGAACTGTGGTGTTGGAGGAAAATTCTGAGAGTGCCTTGGAATGCAAGAAGATCCAACCAGTCCATCCTCCAGGAAATAAAGCCAGACTGCTCACTTGAGGGAATGATATTAAAGGCAAAAGTGAAATACTTTGGCCACATAATGAGAAGACAGGACACCCCGGAGAAGATGCTGATGCTAGGGAGAGTGGAAGGCAAAAGGAAGAGGGGCCGACCAAGGGCAAGATGGATAGATGATATTCTAGAGGTGACGGATTCGTCCCTGGGGGAGCTGGGGGTGTTGACGACCGACAGGAAGCTCTGGCATGGGCTGGTCCATGAAGTCACGAAGAGTCGGAAGCGACTAAACGAATAAACAACAACGAACAACTAAATACCACGAGGGAGCATAACTGAAGAGGAATTATTGTGCTTGTGTCCTTGTGGGCTCCAGAACAACTTGCTGGCCAAAGCGGGAGCAGCTTATTGAAGTACTGTAAATAGGTATTTGGTTTATCCAGCACTGCTCTTCTTATACTCTTCTGATTAGCCATTGATGACCAGGATAAACATCCCCTCCCCTCCTCACTCTTTCCAATATTTAAATGTAGTCAGCATATGTTTCCCATTGTTCTCCAGCCTGCTCACTTCTTTAGAATTTCTACTTTGGCTATTTTGTTTTTATTTTTGCTCTATGATTTCCTACTAACCGGCACCCCCTGAGAAGAGAGCAGGGGGGAACATTTTGCTCAGGTAGATCATGAAAACAGTGTATCGTCTTACCATCTTGCTTCCTTGTCCACCTGTGGCTGATGTGCCAGAGCAACTGCTAGGGAATATGAGAGGGCTGCCTCCTTTCATTGCATCTCCAGAGTCACCACTCTGGGTAAGTGCCACCTGCTGTCAAGCCCCACATTGCTGGCAAAACCAAGGGAACAAGAATGACACAGATGTCAATGGGGCATCTTTAATGCTAGTCTGGAGGAAATACAGTCGCTTGATAACTGTAAGACTAGCCTCAGTTGCAATGAGTTAATTGAGGAGGAGTCCCATTGACCCCATTTCTTCCCATTCCTCTCACAACTGGGCTGTGGTGCCTCTTCCTACATAAACCAAACTTAGGGTCTCACCTGCTTTCCCACAATCTCACGCCTGCTCCTAGACTGCACGAGCTTTTTAATTTTGTAAGTGCATCGGATTACTTTAAAATATGCTAAAATTCTATTTAAACACACTTCAACATGGAAAATTCCTTTTGGAACAACATAGAACCCCTCCCCTCCCCATAATAAGCATGAATGTGTGGAAAATTAAGTCGACTTTTTTTTTTACAGATAATTGCAATTCATGCATAAAAATCTTTAGAGATGCCCATGCCACAGAAAGTTGTTTAATATCTTATAAGGCTATGAAATAGTATAAAAATAAAATAAAACATTGCAAAATGCGATCACATGACTGCAGGGCGCTGCAACCGGTTGTAAATGCAAGCCGGTTGCCAAGTCCCTGAAATGCAATCATGTGATCACGAGGGGGTGGTGCAATATTCTTTGACGCTCGGAAATGCTTTACAAGATGTAAAGCACCCATTCCGCGGCTGTCGTAACTCTGGACCGTTAAACGAACATTTGTAAGTTGAGGACTACCTGTAATTGTTATAAGGAGGAATACAGGTAAAACACTTTCAAGTGAGAGGGATTAACAATGCAATGACGCACTCCGCAAAGCTTGCTAAGTAACTTCTTCTAAGCTTGCGAAGGAATTTATACACATATTGCCTCAATTGGCTAAACAACGCTTTCTATTTAAGAGAAAGGAGGTTTAAGAGAAAGGAGGATGACAGGTTTTTGCAGAGGCTGAGTATGTGGCAAAAAAAGTTAAGAAAAGGACATGCAGAGAAGTTAGAGAAGTTACTTAGTTTCCAGATCAGTTAGAAAAGGATAAAAAAAAGAGTTGATTGTCCTTGTCTGCTGGCTTAGCTTCTTTTGGATAAAGTAAGAGGGAGAGGGGAGAGGGATTGTTCAGTCTAGTTCTCCTCTGGATAAAAACAAAAGGGATAGAAAGTAAGACCTTCTTCTATGTGGGATTTCTGTCCCGAGGCACAGAACAGGTGTTTAGGTGTATCTGCTAAGAAAAATGGAGACAAAAAGAGGGTGGTAGTTACCAACAGAGAGCCAGTTTGGTGTAGTGATTAAGGTACCAGGCTAGAAACTGGGAGACCGAGTTCTAGTCCTGCCTTAGGCACAAAGTCAGCCAGGTGACCTTGGGCTAGTCACTTTCTCTTGGCCCAGTCACTCTCTCTTGGCCCTAGGAAGAAGGAGGCAATGACAAACCACTTCTGAAATCTTGCCAAAAATCTAGTCCAGGCAGTCACCAGGAGTCAATGCACACCCCCTCCCACACACAAAAAGCATCAACACAGCCACAAGAAGGATCCAAGCAGAACAGATTTTGCCAGTGGGCTGGGTTGCTCTCTGTTAGGAAAGAAGGACTGAAGAAGAGATTAAGCAGCTACTTAATTTGACTGATAAAAGGAACTGCTCAAGGAAGGATTTATGATTCAGAGTTTTAATGAATCATACTGTTTACTTGGTCACAGATTTTAAGAATGTAGGTGGCATTTAACCACAACAAAAAGGGAACTCGTAGTAAACCAGACTTGTATAACAGTTCATATAAAGCTGTAAGTATAAATCCAAGGAGCAAGAAGATGAGATCAAGCCTCTAAATCAGTGTTTCTCAACCTTAGCAGCTTTAAGATGTGTGGACTTCAACTCCCAGCATTCCCCAGCCAGCAGGGTTGACTGAGGAATGCTGGGAGTTGAAGTCCACACATCTTAAAGTTGCCAAAGTTGAAAAAGACAGCTCTAAATCGTTCCCCCTTACTGCAAATTTGCATGCGGTTGGACAGAACAGTCGTTAGCAGCGTGCTTGGCTTTTCCATAGTTCACTGATGAAAATGAACAAAAATTAGGATAAAACCTTCATTGTTACCAGCTCGTTAAGTCTGGCATAAACTTTTACTGATCAGGGGTTGCTGTTTCCTTCGAAGCGTGGGTATAAGGCAGCTTCTAAAGCGTCTCGATAAAATAGTTAAGAGCAGAGACCTCACACTGACAACAAAGATCCGCATAGTTAAAGCAATGGTGTTCCCCGTAGTAACATATGGCTGCGAGAGCTGGACCATAAGGAAGGCTGAGCGAAGGAAGATCGATGCTTTTGAACTGTGGTGTTGGAGGAAAATTCTGAGAGTGCCTTGGACTGCAAGAAGATCCAACCAGTCCATCCTCCAGGAAATAAAGCCAGACTGCTCACTTGAGGGAATATTAAAGGCCAAACTGAAATCCTTTGGCCACATAATGAGAAGACAGGACACCCTGGAGAAGTTGCCGATGCTACGGAGAGTGGAAGGCAAAAGGAAGAGGGGCCGACCAATGGATAGATGATATTCTAGAGGGGATGGACTCGTCCCTGGGGGAGCTGGGGGTGTTGACGACCGACAGGAAGCTGTGGCGTGGGCTGGTCCATGAAGTCACGAAGAGTCGAAAGCAACTAAACGAATAAACAACGAACAAAGCGTCGTCAGCGAATCCAGCCCGCGTCACGGGCGATTGGCGGACCGGCGGAAGATCTTCCCTCTCTCCGCCCCCGCCCGAAAAGGAGAAAAGGGCTCATAGCGGCGACGTAGTTTTGGGCCTTTCTCGCTGCCGTAGGCGGTACGTACACGATCTCCGGCAAGGGCAGGCTCAGGACTATGGAGTGGAGTTCGGCTGCAGTAGGTGCCGTGAGGCGCCTCCGGACCCAGGCGCCGCCGCTGCAGACTCCCCAGCAGGAGCAGGGGCGACGGCGGTGTCAGCAGCAGCAGCAACGCTGGGAAAAGGAGGAAGATGGACGGGGCAGCAAGAAAAAGCCTGCCGAGGGAGGCGCAAGCCCCCTTCCGGAGATGCTTACGGCGCTCGTGCTGCTACTGTACTTTCTGGGGCTTCGCGGGCTCGTGCAGATGTCCTTACAGTGCCTGGTACAGCCGACGCGTGATCCTACGGAATTCGACGCCCAGTGCGCCAGGTAATTGACAGCGACGCTCGCGCAGTCCAGCACCTTCCCCCCTCCCGCCGCCTTCGTAGGGGTCCCTAAAATTGCCCATTGGTGCAATTTAGTAAAGGTAATTTATCTTGGAATAAGAAACACTGATTCCTACTTAATCTTTCCCACCTGTGAAACATGTTTGCATCTAGTCCGTTCAGTTTGGCAGTTTCTTCACCAGTGCCAAATAGCGGCACGCTCCACAACCGTGAGACAATATGAAGCCTTTCCTCATTACCTTTATATTGGTATAAGAAATGGACTATGAAGAAATGGACTTTTTCGATATGCAGGCACCTTGTGCAATTCTCTGTTGTTGTCAAAGACTGGATTGTCACCCACCTTCAGTGTTTGTGTGGATTTAGCAAAGTGGCTGGTTTTCATTTGTCTCCAATATGACAGGAATCAGAGTGATGCTGGTTCCAAATTAATAACAACGTTCACAAGGGTGTTCTCATTTTCCCATCACCTTTTTGCTAAATGTGAAACTTCGCTGGTTGATCTTTGGAGGGGAGTAGGTTTGGGCCAATGGAGGCCTTCAGTAAACTCAGAATTAAAAATAGGTATTCTCCTGAGTTGCTGATTTATCTCACCACAGTTGTAGTTTCTCCATCTTGTCCATAAAGGACATAGTGGCCTCTGACATTTCTAGCTGGGTGTAGAGGAATGTGTAGATAACCTTGAGCAAGGGATGCAAGAACATTTAAGGCAAAATAAGAAACTACTCAGTCCTGGGAATGGAGGAGGCATGAGAAAGAAACTCAAAATAATTATGCCTTGAGTCAGTGTAAGAGGGGGCAGAGGGAAACTGGCAGGCTTTTCAAGTTTTGTTGTTACACCCTACAACAGAGAAGTAGTATTTGTGGAATCCTTGCTCTGTCTGTTTTCTGACCTGGCCTACCCGATCAGTAAGGGCTGATACTAAGGATCCATTGGTTTTTACTTTGCTTCCAGAAGGAAGGCACCAAAAGCCATTTTTTCTTTATGCCCCTTTGAAAAATTAATTGTATTTGCTTCTTGGGCTGTGGTGTGATGGACTAGGAATGGGAAAAGCAAGGTTCAGCCATAGAAACTCACAGGGTAACTTTGGGACAGTCAGTCCAGTTTATCTCATAGAGTTAGTGTGGGAATAAAATGAAGGGAAATCCCCATGTAAGCTGCCATATATACCATCTTTTTGGGGAGAAGATGGTATATAAATATAAAAGGCACATAATAATATTTTGCAGCTCAAAATCAACCATTTCTCCCTTGAGGCAGAAAGGTCTGTGTGTATGTGAGATTTATTTATTCATGCAGTTTATCACACTGCCTCAGTCCTAATGGATTCTCTGCAATTTACAGATATTAGACAGTTCTCACTTGAGCAGTTCCTACTGATTCTCCCTCAGGCCCACTGCATGTGCAGAGGACTTGAAGAGAAGTGAGATCGGTCAATCTGTGTCACTCTGTATGGAAATTTTGCAGAAGCCAGGATGAGTATGATGAACTTGAGAAATAAATAGAGTCTCTTTAAACATTTGGAGAAAAGGCAGTACTTCTCCATATAGATGAACATGTTTTACTTGGGTTGAGTCAAAGCACATGCAGCCAGTGAAATAGAACATAGTTTAATCTCTTTCCTGCAGTAATCTGAACAAAGGGAGGAATAACCACACCTGTAATGAATCACTATGGGTAAATGTTAGCTTTTTGTAGACTTTTATATCGTCTTACCTAACATTTGCTTTTCTACAGAGAATTTGAGGTTTATTTAAACCTTTGACATAAATTGTGCAACCTTCTTTTGATATGGGAACCATGTAGGCAATTTGGTGTAATGTAGACAAATGTTCTGTGTACAGTGGTCCTGTGCTTTTTCTTCTTAAAATGTTTGTGTCAGGCCCATCTTTATATTTTTGAAAGTTATGAAATGGGGGAGGAATATCCCTTTTTTATACTAATTCCATTTCTTTAATCCTCTTATATCTCTTTCATTATTCTTAGATCTGTATAGTGAAGTAGATATGGCATCAACATTTTTATAACAACCTATATTTGTATGAATAAACATTTTTTCTAGCTTTCTGTGAGTATTATTATTTTGTAGATTACTCTTGACTTTAAAAATAGGGGTGAGTACTGATATTAATTAAAACATTTGTTTTGGTTATGTGAATAAAAATAGTTAATATGGAATGTGCTACTTTTTCGTAATATCTTAAATGAAATAGGTATTTGAGCTATCATTTATTTTTCTGCGAGGTTTGATCTTTTTGAACTTTCTTTTTTCTGGCTTTCATCAATATATTCATCCTATGTACAAATAACAATGATCCCTCGTCCATCCTAAACCATGTTTATATGGAATTAACTCAAATTGATTTCATTATAATTTAATTCTGAGACCTGGAATCTTTAACATACCATATTTCATCATGAGTCCTACTAATATAATTGGGACTTTACAAACAGATTAATATGATTTTTAAAAATATTTATTATGTACAAATCTGCCCATTAACTGAAGTTCTCGAGGTATATTACAAATTTATCATGAAAACATTAAATGTTTTAAAACAACTTAAAACAGAAAAATGCAAATAATCAGCAAAACACCATTCTAATATAGAGTGGTTACTTAAAATCAAATTGAATGAATACAAAACTATAAAAATACTTGGGTGAAAACACTTTAATGCAGGTCCAGATGTATTTCTCTGGAATGGTCATGCCATAAGCTGAGCAGGGCCAGGCCCCACTAATGAAAAGAATCTCTTCTTGTAGCCTTCTAATACAGGGAAAAGGCAATAAGTTAAATATTGGCAGCAAATGTAAGTAGCCATTTTTTTTTCAAGTTTCTATGCAATCCTGAAAAAAGTTGATTGATTATGTGCGATCAAGTTGGTGTCAACTCTTATTGACTATATGAATAGATTTTCTCCCTAACCTGGACCTTCAGATCTTCCAGTGGTGCTCCGATTGCCAATGAAACTGAATCAATCCACCTCTTCTCTTTCTTCCATTTTCTCAGCATTAGAGTCTTCTCCAGAGGGAAAAAAGTTGAGGCTGCTTTAATTAGTGTCAGGAAGATTCTCTGCTCGTGTGAGGTCTGAAGCCCTTCCAAATAATGTTCAAAGCATGCACAGCCCTATTATAAGTAGATAGATTGCAGACTACAGCTCTTGCTACCAGAAGAGCCAGATATCTCAGTTTCTGCTTAAAAACACCTACATTTCATCCATAATTGTAGATTGCTGTGTTTAAGTGAGTGATTTTAAACTAGTGGCATGTATACCACTGATAGGACTTCAAAATAGTTTAGGTGGGACATAAGATAAATTGTTGAACCTTGAACTGAATCTTTTAAAACTTACCATACACATAAATATAGCAACAAGATGACTGTAAACATTACATATTCTTGTTAGCAGAAAGTGGGTAGATTTTTGTTTCTATCATGATAGGGCCTAAATTCTTTAATGGAGTAATTGCTGGGAATTATGATATGAAAGATTTTAAAATTATTTTCTAATGCTTTATTTTATATGACCCACAGGGCATATTTAGAAAACATTACTGCAATTGGTCCAAGAAGTGTTGGAAGTCCAGAAAATGAAATTTTCACTGTTGACTACCTCTTGAAACAAGTTAAAGCTATTGAAATTAAAAGCAATCATGTCCATACAATCTCTGTAGATATACAGAGGCCAACAGGCACTTTCAGTATTGACTTTCTTGGAGGATTCACCAGTTATTATGACAACATTACTAATGTTGCTGTCAAACTGGAACCCAGAAGTGGAGCTGAACATGCGGTGATGTTGAATTGTCACTTTGACTCTGTACCAAATACTCTAGGTAAGTACATCAAAAACATTTTACAAAGGGGAGGAATAATTATTGTTTCACAGAAAATTAATGTTTCTTTTCTGCTCAAAAGATGAAATCTAGTTATACTTCAAATCTTATTTGTATAATACCCAGAAGTAATTCTTCGTTACATTCATTACAATTAAAATGTTTTGCAAATCTAATAATTGTTGAATTCTTTTTAATTCCATTGTGTCTCAAGCCATCAAAGATGGTCCCGGCACACTGCTTGGGGAATATCTGTTCCATTTGGGACTTGTATAAATGAAGTGTAATTGGAATATAGTAACTATTTCAAAATTATTCTAATTGAATTTAGATACAAAATAATTGTTCTTCTCTTCTGTTTCAGCTTTTTATATTGAACTGATTCTCAACATATAAATTTAAAATTGCATACTGCTTAGATAATTAACAGTATATTATTTGTATTATTTAATTAGTTAAATTTATATTGTTTAAATACAGATATAGAACCTATTCATTTGATTAGATTTTGCAACTATTTATGAATTTAACTTGGCAATTCAAAACCTGTTTGAATACTGTCCCAATTTCTCCTATGGAATATTCCAAGTGAAAAATAAAAAGCCCAGTTGCAATTAATGCTGCAAGTCTTTGCAGGTCATATGCTTTCTTCTTTTTACTATCATTCTCTGAATGATCAAAATGTCTATAGCTGTAAATTTTGCAGTGTTGAGTTATATAATACGGTTCCTGTTTGTAATGTACAGTAAAAAGAGTTCAATTATTTTACATTTTTATATTAAATGGCTTATATTTTGTGGAGAAGTTAATATTTACAGAAGGGTATATAAAAGTGTCAACTGGTTAGGCATAACTGGAGGTCTATTCCCATATCATTTTATTGTTTTCTGAAATGTTCTGTTTTTCTCCTGAAACTCATCAATCCAAACACTCTAGGGATAGTTCATCCATTTCTGGAAGGCAGTCTTCCTAAACAGGAAGAGGTTAATGCTGCATGGCTATTTATAAAGCCTTATTCCGTACTTTTGCACATCTGTATTATGACTAGAAATGAAATTTTGCTGTAAAATTTTAACAATAAATTTTGAGCATTCATACCACCTTGTCTCAGAATATTTTTGACAACCTTCCTTTTTTTCCTGAACAGTTTTCGTTGGAGAGAGGAAGTTGTTTCTATAATATGATCTTTTAAACTGTTCCATAATTATGTTTCAGCCACAGGAACTTAGTGTGCTAAGTATCTTATTATTTTAAGGTGCTAGCGATGATGCCGTCAGCTGTTCTATAATGCTTGAAATACTGCACACACTTTCAGAATCATCTGAACCTTTGCAACATTCTGTTATATTCCTGTTTAATGGAGCAGAAGAAAGTATCTTACAGGTAAGAAAGCTTTCAGTAGATCCTTAGTACTTCCATATGAACAAACGTTTCCACTGGGACCCAAAGAGCTTATTTTTATTATAAGTTGATACTGAAATTGCTATGAAGGTGTGTAAAACTGAAAGTTTTGACAGATACTTTAACAAAAGTAGGAAATATTTTTTTTTCTTTCCTTTCCCATCATGGCAATGAGACTGGATTTAGTTCTTACTCTGTTTTTGGTTGTGTGCACACAACTGTGTTTTAATTGCAATTAAGAAAAGAGTGTTTTTTTCTTCAAAGCCCAAGTATGACAGTACTTTTTTTTTTTAATTGTACTGGCTTGTTTGAGTTAAGAAAACTGTTTTAACAGTTCCTTTGGAAGTAGATCAGAGCACCTGGAAAGCTCGAAAACTGCTAAGTTTTATGTAGTTCTATTCCCTGCAGAGACTAATCATTTAGATTACTTAATCCTTCAAATATACACATTCTCTCCTTGCACTATGAAAAAGCTGACTAGCATTTTTTTATCCATTCAGTCATGTCCCATTCTCAGCATCTGCCTGGACAAGTCCCTGCAGTTTTCTTGGCAAGGTTTTTCAGAAGTGGTTTGCCATTGCCTTCTTCCTAGGGCTGAGAGAGAATGACTTGCCCAAGGTCACCCAGCTGGTTTTCATCCCTTAGGCCGGACTAGAACATTAGGCTGGAAACACTCCCAGTTTCTAGCCTGATGCTTTAACCACTAGACCAGACTGGCTCTAGCATTTATTAGTGAATTTTTGTATCATTTACTCTTTCTACATTTCATGTTGTATATATATAAACTCATTTTATATCTGTTTATTTGTTTTATGATGCTGGTCTGTACTGTAATAAACTTTTAACTAATTAAGAAAGAAAGCAAAGAGAGCAATAGAACATTTTTCCAGAACTAGAATTTCCTTTGTGTAATCAGAAGGTAGTTCAAATATATTATAAGTTTTCTGTCTATTATCTTTTTATCAAGGCTAGTCATGGCTTCATTACGCAACACCCATGGGCTAAATCAGTTAAAGCATTTATTAATCTGGAGGCTGCTGGAGTAGGAGGGAAAGAACTTGTGTTTCAGACAGGTAAGATTTTTAGTACCATTCATGTAAGTTCCATCAATTTAATCATCCATTCTTCGACTGTAGGGATTTGTGGATCTTTCCATCTTTGTGCGTATAAAAGTCTTGCTGCTGTAACCATCTATAAAAGGAAAGTCCCATGTTGTTTCTCGAGCTGTTTCTCCATCAGTCCCAAGATAAACAGTTCAGGTTTTTTTTGTAAGTCCACTTTAAGGATCTTTTGGATATTAACACATATTTGATCCCGGAATTTTTTAGCCTTCTCACAAGTGCACCAATGTTGATAAAAAGTTCCTTCACCAAGAGAACATTTCCAACAAACATTCGTTATTCCATTATACATTTTTGACAGCTTATCGGGAGCTAAATACCAGTGATACATCATTTTATAAAAATTCTCTTTTAAGTTATAGTTCAGAGTAAATTTCAAACCTTTCTTCCACGTGTTCTCCCATTGCTCCAACATATTATATCCAAAATTCTTAGCCCATTTAATCATACATTCTTTAACTTATTCATCTTCTAAATTCTTTTGTAACAACATCTTATACATCTTTGTAATAAAATGTTCATCATTTATACAAAGTTCCAGTTCAGATTGAGTTGTTTCATTAACAAATTATCCACTTTAAAGTGTTCTGACAATTGTGCATATGTAAACCAATGACATGTAAAGCCTTCCAACTCTAACTGTTCCCTTGCTTTAAGTTTAGGTTCACCCTCTTCAAAGTTTTGTTGTTTATTTGTTCAGTCGCTTCCGACTCTTCGTGACTTCATGGACCAGCCCACGCCAGAGCTTCCTGTCGGTCATCAACACCCCCAGCTCCCCCAGGGACGAGTCTGTCACCTCTAGAATATCATCCATCCACCTTGCCCTTGGTCGGCCCCTCTTCCTTTTGCCCTCCACTCTCCCTAGCAAAAGCATCTTCTCCAGGGTGTCCTGTCTTCTCATTATGTGGCCAAAGAATTTCAGTTTTGCCAAAGTTTAACAAATCTTTATAATTTAACCAGCATGTTTTACCCACGTTTTCTGTTCTAACAAATGCTTCTTGAGGTGACAACTACAGCGGTACATTAGGAGACAATTGTGCTTTGTATTTATTCCAAACCCTCAATATGGCACTCCTAAAATGATTTTTAAAATCTTTATTAACTTTAACTTAATCATACCACAAATAGGCATGCCACCCAAAACTCAGTTCATGTCCTTACAGTTGCAATAACTTCCTATTCTTCAAAATTATCCATTCCTTCATCCAACGCAAACACCAAGTATCAAAATATAATTTTAAGTTAAGTAAACCCAAATCTCCTTGTTCTTTGGCATCTTGTAACGACTTATATTTAATTTTTGGTTTCTTGCCTTGCCAAATGAACTTGGAGATATCCTTCTGCCGTTGTGTAAATGGTAAATCTGTTGTCAGAATCAGTGTAGTCTGAAAGAGAAACAAAATCCTAGGCAAAGCATTCATCTTAATCACAGATATTCTCCCCATAAGAGACAGTTACAGTTTTTCCCATCTTAACAAACCTTTTTTCACAATTTTAACATAATTATTCTGAAACAACATACTATTCCTGGTTGATAGAATCACCCCCAAATATCTAACCTTTTTTTCAATCTTGGAGCCAGTCTTACCCTTCAACAATTCTTGATCACACAAGGTCATATTTTCAATCAGCATCTTTGTTTTTTGTTTGTTTATTTTAAGTGCTGCCAATGACCCAAATTCTTTCAATTTCTTCATCAAATGTTCTGTAGTATCCGAGGGGTCCTGTCATATCAAAACTAAATTGTCAGCAAAAGCCCTCAATTTAAAGACCTCTTTTTTTAATCTTTAAGCCTTTTATTTGTTCGTCTTGTCTAATATCTCTATTAAAAACTTCCAACACCAAAATAAAGAGCAAAGGCGACAAAGGACATCCTTGTCGTGTGTCAGGGTCAGCCTCGCTCCGAATAAGTCACGGACTCACTTAATAGGGATTAAGGATTTCCGGTTTATTGGAACGGAATACTAGACAGAACGAAAAACGGGAATGGAGGCGTGGGGGCATGGTGTCCTGTTTATACCCCCTTGCCGGACCCCGTGCTCCTCCACCCTCCATTGTCCCCATTCCCCTGACCGGACGGGAGATTTAGATGTTGATGGGATTTGTGATGGTTGTTTGGGCGTTTTCCCAGCTGCCGTCTTTGTCCTATTGGTGCAGGTGCGTCCTCCGGGGCACAAGGCATGAGTCCTTCTGTGTCATCGATGCTTATCTGAATTACCTTGTGATGTCCTTCTATTAAGCTGTAGATCAGTTCATGGGTGTGGGTGCTTGGGTGATTAGTTGAGCATTGATTTGATTATATCCTTCCTCTCTTTCCTGATGGTCATGATCCACATTGTGAGGCTCTTGTGTGCCTTGCAACGGGGTCATGACATCGTGTTCCTTTTGGTATATGACATGGGTCAGTTAACTCATCGTTCACAGTGATGCTTGCCTTTTGAGGTGTATAGATTGACTTATTTCCCTGAATAAAATACTCTCCAAAGTCCATAGTCTCCAACATAAAAATCCAGTTGAAATTATCAAAGGCTTTCTCTGCGTCTAGGAAAATAAGAGCCACTTGACACTCATTATGATATTGTAAATATTCTATAATAGCCAAGAGAATTCTTACATTATCTTTTAGCTGTCTTTTGGGTAAGAACCCACATTGATCATCCTGTAAGATTTTCTTATTCTTTCAGTCAGTACTGAAGCAAATATTTTATTGTCATGAGATTGGTCTGTAATTCTTAATTAAAGAAGGGTCTTTGGTAGAAGTGCAATATTAGCTTCTTTCCATGAGTCTGGCATTGCTGAGCCTAACAAAATAGAGTTCATCAGTCTTTTAAAAGGTTGAAGAATCTAATGCTCAAAACATCTGTAATATAATGCATGCAACCTATCAGGGCCTGGCACTTTTCCCAGTTTAGTTCTTTTTATAGCTTCCACTATTTCAAAAGTTGTTATAGGATTATTCAATGTTGCTTTCTGTTACTGTGAAAGTTTTGGTAAATTTTGTTTGTTCAAGTATTCATCTATCTTCTCCACAGAGACTTCTTGTTTTTTATACAAATTAGAAAAGAAACTATTTATTTATTAATCAAATTTATCACCGCCCATCTCCCAAAAGGGACTCTGGGCGGTTTACAATAAAAAAGAAAAGAAACTATGCTTTCTGAATCTTCTCTTTGTCCAGTAATTCAACATTTCCTTCTTGAATCTTTAATATCATTTTCTTCTCTCTTTCTTTCCTCAGTTTATATGCTAACCATCTTCCTGGTTTGTTTGCAAATTCAGAGTGTCTCTGTTTAGCATATTTCAGCTTTGTTTCTATTTCTTTCACAGTCAACATTGTCAATTGCTGATGCAGTAACTTAAGTTGGTACAAAATATTATTATCTGTCTTTTTTTTCTGCAGCTCAGTTTCTTTCAACTTAATCTGATCCAAAAGTTTGTGACTTTTGTTGAGATTTCTTCTTAATATTATGGGTATGATAGATAAAATGACCCTCATAACTGCTTTACTAGTGTCCCAAACAGTTTTTATTATCCAAGTTAATATCAAAAAAGTCAATTTAATTTCCTCTTAAAATCCTCCACAGTCTTTTCTTTTTGTCAAATTAATTCGTTCAGTCTCCATCTAAATGTCTTGAACGTTTTCTTTATTGTCATACTTACAGGATTATGATCAGAAAGCCTTTGGTAAAATATCCACTTTAGAGACTTCATTCATCAAATCCCTTGAAATTCATATCATATCAATTCTTGAAAAGGATTTATGTCTCTCAGAATAGAAAGTAGTCTTTTGCCAATCCATTTTTATACTCCAAAAGTCCACCAATGCCAGATGTCCATCAAATCAAAAAAAGGATTTAGGTAATTTCCCTTGTTTAATTTTAATTTGTCTCTCAGATGTCCTGTCAATCAATGGAGAAATAACTCCATTCCAGTCCCCCATTAAACACCAAATTTGATATGAAAAAGATGACAATTAATTCAAAAATTGCCTAAAAAATTTACTGTTGTCTTTAGTTGGTACATATACTCCCACAATAATAGATTTGAATCCATAAAGTTTCACTTCAACTGCTACATATCTACCATGCCCATCAGCTAATAATAAACATGGTTTCAACTGTGGTTTAACATATAATACAAGGCCATTAATTTTCTTCAAATCTGCTGAAATAAATTCTTGTCCCAAATTTTTATTTATCAAATATTTTATATCATTTTTTCCTTATATGAGTTTCTTGTAGACATATTACATCATGTTTCAATTTTTTCAAATAATGAAATTTTTTTCTTCTTTTTTGAGAGGCATTTGCCCCATTTATATTCCATGTAAGACAATTCAAGGCCATTTTTATGCAAACAACCCACCAACATCTTTTGATGTAGCACCCATCTCTTCATCTTGTATTGTGGAATCCACTTGTTTATTCCAGATGCAGCCTTTTCAGTTGCATCCTACTCCAACTTGGTTCCATGTCTAGCAAGAAAATCCATAGCTTTAGGGATCAAAGTTAGTCTAAACCTTTGTTGGTGGTAAGTAAAACTTACCCCTTCCAATTTTTCCCAATGGAAAGGAATTCGATTCTTCTTCAGAACATCAGTTAAAAAAGTATATTCTTTTTCTTAAAATTATCACAGGGATTTCTTTCAATACAATTATATCCACTTTGTCAGAGTTAAGTTTGGAATCAAAATGACTTTTGTAAGACTAATTCTCTTGTTTTTCTCCCGACAAACTGAACCAGAACATCTCTCAGCTTGTTATTTATAGTTGCATACCCCAAATTAATACTAAAGGCTTTTTCTATTTCTTCCATCTGTCCTGTTTAAACTGACTGACACAGAATATATAATTAAATCTTTTTTAAAGTAAACAAGTATACAAAGCTTGAGTGGCCACTAAGATAGCCACCAGAGTGGTTGAGTTGTTTATTACTACTGTGGGGGAAAAATACTGGTCATTGACAAAGACTGTAGGCACTTGGTGAGGCAAGAGATTCCCGGTTTTGAGAGCGAGGCAAGAAGACAAGAGATCCAAAGGCTGGAGTTGGTTACAGGCTAGACACTTCAGAGGCTGAAGGTATGGTAATGAGGCAGGAGGTTCGTATACTTGAGGCACGGCATTGAGGTCTGAGGCAGCACTGGAGTTCGGAGAGGCGGTGGTGAGGTAGATGGTCCAGAAGAGTGGAGGCACAGGGTGGAATCTAAGGTGAAAATGGACGTCGGGAGTGTGATAGCGAGGCAGAGAGTTGGGGGAGTTGCAGTGTAGTGGTGAGGTCTGAGGTGGTGAGTTTGGGGCCGTGTCGGAGGTCGGAGGCGCGATGGTGAGGTATGAGGCTGTGAGGTCAGAGGCAGGTTTGGAGGTCAGTGGAGCGGCGATGAGGTATGAGGCGGTGAGGTCGGAGGCAAGGTTAGAGGTGCGGCGGTGAGGTTTGAGGCAGTGAGTTCTGAGGCGAGGTCGGAAACGTGGCGGTGAGGTCGGAGGCAAGGTTAGAGGCGTGGCAGTGAGGTTTGAGGCGGTGAGGTCTGAGGCAGTGAGTTCTGAGGCGAGGTCGGAAACATGGCAGTGAGGTCTGAGGTGGTGAGGTCAGAGGCAAGGTTAGAGGCGCAGCGGTGAGGTTTGAGGCGGTGAGGTCTGAGGCAGTGAGTTCTGAGACGAGTTCAGAGGTTGAAAGCATGGCGAGGCAGGTATTTGTAAGGTCAAAGATGGTTTCAGAGGTTGGAGGCATGACGGTGAGGTCTGAGGAGGGATCGGAAGTCTGAGGTACTGCAGCAGGACAAGGTTGAAAGGCTTCTCTGGCTGTGGAAGTTAAGGGCTGCGATAAGGAGCGGTGGTCTCCGGCAACCACTCCATCTTTCTGCGCCTTTTATAAGCTGCGAACTCGCGCCGTTGATGATTGGGAGCCAATTGGGCTTCCCTTTGCTTGGCCCTCCTTGCCGCACGACAATCTCTGATGCTGATTGGCGGTGGTGAACCCGATCCACAGCCTGGCCCAATCAGCTGTTCTGCTTCTTCCCACACGAGGCTTTTCTCCAACTGCATGCCTTCCTCATTGTTATTCTCGGCTTGGGTCAGCGGTTCTGCCAGACTGTCCTCTTCGTCCTCAGACTCAGCCTCCATCCTAACTCCATCATTTTGTTATCCTCCCATTCAATGCCAGAGCTTGTGAAATCTTATCCTCCTTGGCTTCAGGAATCCCCCTGAGCCTTAAGCAAAATTCTTTATCCTTTAATTCAAGCAATGCAATTTTGTCAAGCTCTTTCTCCCTTTCACTTTCCAATACATCAACTCTTTCTTAATCCCAGTTAACAATTAAACATTCCAAAACATTAAATACTATTAAATATTACCGGAAATAGTAACGCCTTATTTACATATCAAAATTAATAATGTAAATATTGCAAACCAATTCATTACACCCAGTTGAATGTTTCCAAAAAGAACTATCCAGTCAAGATAACCATTAAGCCTCACCAGAGATAGCAACTCGTTATTTAACCCTAATCAAATAAAACAGTTTTGTATTTTTTTCCTTCTTCCTCCCAGCAATCCTTTAACATTCATTTTTGTTCTGTGACATCATTCCAGCTTGATGGAAACTCATATAATATTAATGAGATCAGACTTAAGTGGAAGAACTGAAGCTTTACCTCCAGTTTAACATCAACTTCCATGTCCTGATCTCAATTTTAGGCAGTTTATTGATGGAGTTTTTAAAGGTTAATAAAAGAACTCCAAGCAGCTAACAACAATCTTGCAAAGTAGAAGCATGAACCAAAAAGAAACTTGCACATTAAGCTTAATTATGTTCAGAAAATAAATTCAGTCTTCAGGCAGTAGTTAGGTGAAGAATAAAAAAGGTAGCTTACATTTATTCAGTAGATCTGGATACAAGTAGATTTGTAGTAGAAAGCACTTATTCATCACTGGTTCTTTGTAGACGCATTTCTGTGTGGAATAGAAATGTCTGCATGCAAGCGAGATAAAAGGACAAGAGTTGCATTCTGCAGCACCTCCTCCTTGCAGGTGTGCCCAAGAGGTAATGGAGATTGTTAATCCCCAAACCCAAGGAGGAGGAGGAAGTGGAAATCAGGTGACCCAAGTAACATCCCACTAGCACAATAGAGATGCATTTACCAGAAAGACCCCCTTATGCTTATGAGACAATGCTGAGTTGATCCCTGATAATTCCAACATTTATAACCTAAGAAGGGCATTAGAGACCCTCCTGGGTATAGTAAGTACAGCACTCAGAAATTTGGTTCTAACTACCTCAGAAAGATTCTTCCTTATATAACCACCCATCTGAGTACCATACACCACTTGGGCGAAAGGTTTAGCTTGGAAGAGTTTTAAGGCAGCTGGTACTAGTTCGCTTCCTTTACTAAAAAGGTGTTTTGATGGCTGTTGCAGATCTTGATGCCAACTGGGAGACATAATCATGGTGAACCCTCCAAATTCCTGTGGGATCGAAAATCACTGCTAGATATTTAATTGAGTTCAGTTGGATTCCACTCTATGTTCCATCTTTGGACTTTGGCCCTTTTAGCAAATACTATGGCTTTAGATTTCTGGAAGTTAAGTACCAGCCTGTTCAGTTTGTATTACTGAACTACAGAGCTCATTGCCATTCTAAGATGTATAGGAGAGCGGGAGATAAGGCATACATCATCTGCATATAAGGCTATTGGGCTCTTAAGTTATTTTGGGAGTGTGACAATCTGAGTTGTTCACTGTCTCAATCATTGAGTTAAGGAACAATTAAGAAGGTAGGAGCCAAAATAGAAAGTATGAAAGCAGCTCTTGGTTATTACGTTTAACTTTCAGGCAGGAGTTGGCATATAAATTTTGGATCAGATAAAGAAGACACCTACCTATGGTGGTATTCCTGAGCTTATCCCACAGAATCTTTCTAGCTGTAGTGTCAAAGGCAAATTGAAAGTCAAAAATGTCAAATATAAGGTTGATTTTAAATTATGCACATATTTCTGGATTAGAAGGTGCAATATCAAAATATGGTTGACTGACCTTCTCTAAAGCCAGCTGGTTTGGATTCCATTCAAGCCTAGAGTTTATTATTCAGGTGCTTTGCGTTTAATTTGCTTAGGACATGTGGTAAGATGACATGGTTTATGATTAGTGAGGTTTTCCTCATTATCTTTCTTGTAAATAGGGATGTTTATTGCTACCCCAGTCCTTAGGTATCTTCCCTATTGTAATTAGGGTCAGTAAGCAGAGCTTTATAATCAGGGACCTGATTGGCTCTGGGCAGAAATTCACCAAAACCGAGACATTCCTTTGCTTGACAGAAAGGATGAGTTGATGCCATGCATCTTTTATAGCCATCAGCTTCTTCTCCCTAAGGATTAATTTATATTGTGATTTGAGGTCATACAGAATATGACAAGTAGCCTCAGAGGGTAACATTTGTAAACAACAGAGTTGGCCTTAAATTTCCTTGTGAGCAGCTGACATTCTCAAACCATTGTTGATCTTAGCTGTACAGGTAAAGGGGATAGTTCCTCTTGAATTAAATTTGCTGATCAACCAGTCATACAACTCCATCTGGAGTCCCTGTGGGCAATTGGCAATTAAAGTTGAGCAAATTTCTAGAACATCTTTGACTTTAGCCATTGACTTATGGCATTAGCATTTCTTTTATTCCACCTGGGTCACAGTAGAGTGTGCCCTCTGAAAAGCCACTCTGAAGCGTGTCCTATCAAATGTGGGAAAGTGAACGGGAAAAGAGGAACTTAAAATTCCTGTGAAATTGCTTTAGTAACCTTATTTAGAATCAAAGTCATGTGTTTTGGTTATGGCAAACCACAAGTTAAAATACATAACACTAAATTAAAATTGAATGTTTTTTATTTTATAATTGTTCTCTAATTCTTACAGGGCCTGAAAACCCTTGGCTGGTACAAGCGTACGTCTCTGCTGCTAAGCACCCTTTTGGTTGTATTGTGGCTCAAGAGGTATTTCAGAGTGGTATTATCCCTGCAGAAACAGATTTCCGTATTTACAGAGATTTTGGCAATGTTCCAGGTATGTTGGATAGTTTTAGTAGGATCAATGTTTGGGCCTATACTTGGATGGCCAATGGAAAGTAGGTAGGAGGATTGTTAAGCCAATATAAGCAAGGAAAAGCTTGTGATATGGAGCTGTCCATTGCTGTATATGTCTAATGTTGATGTACACATTGTAAATTTTCTGAACCAAAAACAATAAACTCCAGCACAATCATATGTAGGAGAAATTTCTCCTTTATGATTTCGTTTAATGATGAAGACCAGATCACCCTTCAATAACAACAAGGTTGCATTTATTCAGTACTGGAGGCTGCAGTAGCAAGCCCAAAAAGGTGTGCGGATGCAACCCCTTCATACAGGTTTATGCAAATCAAAGCATCAGTGCAATCCATGAGTTCAGAGTTAGTGAGGCAATGAAGGTGAGATTACAGAGACAATGGTTTTATTAAGAATAGAGGGACTATGTTAGAATAAAGGTTATGATCTGATGTTTTTATCCCCATTACCTTCCTTGCAGTTGCTTCCCATAGCCTGCCTGCCTGCCTGCCTTCCCTTTTAAGCATTTGTATGGCTGAACTGGCATTTTTCATGCCCTGGAAAGGTGACTGGTGAGGGGAATTGATCTGCTTTAGCTCAGCTAACACCATTTTCTCCTTCAGTTTTTGTGGCAGTTAAACTATTGGTTATCAATGCAACTGCCTAGAGTCCCTCTTTTGAGGGAGATGGGCGGTAATTAAATTTCAATAATAAATAAACTTTGGGCATGTTACCCTTTCTTACAGAAAGCTGAATCTAGAAGTCATTGTCTGGCCAGGTTGTTTTGTTTTGTTTTGTTTTACCCTAACAACTGCATTTGCACTGCACACTAACCCATAACCCACCGTTTACAAATTACAATGGGTGAGTTGGAAGGACAAGTTAAGCCATAGCCATATCATATTATGACTTAATACAATGTATGAATCTATCTTTAAAGAAAAATGCCACATTTAAGAAAAAACAAACATATATTGTAATTGATACATTGGTTCTTTTACTTTAGTTTGTTTCAGTGAAGGATCTGTCATAGTTTTCACTGGAGCACAATATTTGTGTTTCTTTTGTGTAAAATTCATGAAATCCCTGTTAGTTCAGACTTTAGTGTGATTTGCATCTGTATGTTAAAAACCGTAAAGATAAAATCCAAAATGCTGCCCCAAAAATAAAAGGTTAAAGTTCCACCATGTGTCAGCGCATGTATGGCACAATAGGAATCTGCCACTCTTAACCAAATTGTTTGGGAGATGCCATCTGTTAAATTAATAAAGAATTATATTGTTTATCAGACACATTAAAACATTTCAGAAAAGCATTGGTATACAGTTCTTTATTGTCCTGATTGGTAAACCAGCATTAATTGAGAATGCACTGGCCGAGCCATAATGCGGGCCCCTGACTTCGTACAAGGGAGGTTCTCCCTGTGAAAGCCACCATATGAGACATCAAGAAAGAAATGCATAAATAATAAGCACACAACCAAAATAATGAAGTTGTAAGCAAATATTGAAATATGACTGATTAGTAGAACAGTTCATAAATATTTAGTTATTGTTAACATTAATTATAAATAAATTTATTTAGGAATGCTTTGTAAATTTAAATTAAATGACATTATGATTTAATTTAATTATACTGACAGGAATAGACCTGGCTTTCATTGAAAATGGTTACATCTATCATACAAAATATGACACAGTGGATCGGATTCTTACAGATTCTATTCAGAGAGCAGGTTAGCATTCAAAGTTTCTCATGTCTTTTAACAGCAAGGTAAGATTAAACTGTTGTTTTCCATGTTGGTTAATAATGAAAATTGAAATTCAGAGGCCCAAAATCTCAGTACCCTAAAAACAATAAAGCTTTGAGAATAAAAAGTTCATGGATAAATATAACCAGGTAAATTGATTTTGTTCCTCCTATATTAAGAAGTCTGGGTAAAGTAAATTGATTTTAATTACTAAAGGCAATTTAGATATCACAGCCTACTTTTATAAACTTTTCCTTGAATTTTTTCCTGGTTACATCTTGTTGTTCAGTCGTTAAGTCGTGTCTGACTCTTTGTGACCCCATGGACTATAGCACACCAGGCCTTCCTGTCTTCTGCTGTCTCCTGGAGTTTACTCAGATTCATGTTCACAGCATCGGTGATGCTATCTAACCATCTCATCCTCTGCCGTTCCCTTCTCCTTTTGCCTTCAGTCTTTCCTAGCATCAGTGTCTTTTCCAATGAGTTCTCTCTTCGCATTAGGTGGCCAAAGTATCAGTATCTGTCCTTCCAATGAGCAGTCAGGGTTGAGTTCCTTTAGGATTGACTGATTTGACCTCCTTGCAGTCCAAGGGACTCTTAAGATTCTTCTCCAGCACAACAGTTCGAAAGCATCAATTCTTCAGCGTTCAGCTTTCCTTATGGTCCAACTCTCACAGCCATACATCACTACTGGGAAAACCATAGCTTTGATTATACAGACCTTTGTCGGCAAGGTGATGTCTCTGCTTTTTAAAATGTTGTCTAGGTTTGCCATAGCTTTCCTCCCAAGGAGCAAGCATCTTTTAATTTCATGGCTGCAGTGATCTTGGAGCCCAAGAAAATAAAATCTGTCACTGCTTCCAATTCTTCCCCTTCTATTTGCCAGGAAGTGATGGGACCAGATGCCATGATCTTAGTTTTTTTAATGTTGAGTTTCGAGCCAGCTTTTGTACTCTCCTCTTTCACCCTCATCAAGAGGCTCTTTAGTTCCTCTTCACTTTCTGCCATTAGGGTGGTATTGTCCACATATCTGAGGTTGTTGATATTTCTCCTGGCAATCTTAATTCCGGCTTGTGATTCATCCAGTCCTGCATTTCTCATGATTACTCTGCATATAAATTAAATAAGCAGGGTGACAAAATACAGCCTTGTCGTACTCCTTTCCCAATTTTGAACCAATCGATTGTTCCATGTCTGGTTCTAACTGTTGCTTCTTGACCCACATAGGGGTTTCTCAGGAACATCTTACATAACCACTTCTTTATCATTCTTGGCTCTGCAGTTCACATAGGAACACCAGCTTATTTTTCCATTTATTTTAAGGTTTCGTAACTATATTTTAAAAATTCAGGCCTTCAGTATATTGAATTTTGTCCTGTCCATTTACTATTTTCCTTCCATTATTTATTTCTTTTGAGAAGTAAATAATTTAAAATTCCAATTGTTTTGTGATACAATATTCCTAATGAAATGATATGTTGAAACGCTTGGGAAAAGACAGATCCTTAATGTATGCTATTTTTTTTTCCCCTAAGGTGACAATATTTTAGCTGTGCTAAAATACTTAGCAAAGTCAGATACACTAACCAAATCTCATGAGTATCGACATGGAAATGTTGTCTTCTTTGATGTTCTTGGCATGTTCGTCGTGGCTTACCCAGCTCGTGTTGGAGCCATTATGAATTGTGTCATTGTGTCACTTGCCATGCTTTATCTAGGAAAAAAAGTTGTGCAGCCAAGAAAAAGAGGTAAGTTCACTTCATGTTCTGTCTTGCGCAGACATGCCATCATAATGTTCTGTTTAAGGGTCAGCAGCCTTATATAAAATACAGAAAAAGAAGTAGGAAGCAAAATACATTAGAAACCAGGAGTTAAAAGAAAAGGAAATCAAATTAACTCTAGTTAACATACTGTGGCATATGGATTTTGTGGCCTGGCAGGGCTGCTGTTTTGCTGGTGTGAGCCAGACATTGGAATGAGGAACCAAAAATGAGGGAGGGAGGGAGGGAGGGAGGGAGGGAAAGAAGAGAGAAGGAAAGGAAAGTAAAAGTTTGTAGCTGGAGCAAACAGAGATGCTGGAGAGAAAAAGCTGGATAAAAGTTGGAGAGTGAATTGAAGTGTGCAGGGCAAGTGTCAGTTCCTGTTTGGGGAGAGAAGAAGGACAGTCCAGGGATGGCTTCCCTGGAGGTCGGGCAATGAAGACCCAAAGGGACAAGCTCCACCCAAGACCCAAAACCCTAGAGGGCTAGGAGAAAACTGTGGTTGCAGGCAGTGGCTTCACCCAAGACCCTGGAGGAGACAGAAGGAATCGGCTGCCGGTAGGGAAGCCCTGTTTTTTTGGGAAAAACTGGATAAAAGAATTCTTACCCCAACAGAGAAGCGGAAGGTGTTTGGCTGAGCTGGAAAAAAGTCAAGCAACACTGAGCATGCTCTAGTAATCCCAGTTCATTCCTTTCTTTTCTTCTCTCTCTCATCAAGCCCAGAAACTAAGGAGGAGGGAGATGGAGAGAAAGGTGGAGGAAGCAGGAGAGATAAAGGGGGAAATTGCTGGGAGGGAGACCTGGGAGGGAGACCCAACATCAGTATGGTGTGGTTTAGTCCTGTCATAAATACCTGCTGTAAATATTCGTACAGTATAAAGTAAAAGGCATAAAAAGCCTCTACTGTTGTGTGTTTCTGTGTCCATTGTCATCTTTGCTAAGAAGTATACCTCCAGTTCAAAAATGAACCCTGTCACACTGTGACGTATAAATGGCACCCAACACAGGGCTGGTTGTGTATTAAGGTGGCAGTTGTAAACACAGACAGTGGATATGTGAGAGGAAGGAGATGCTTGCCAAGTTACTGAATCTAAGCAGACTGGTTACCAGAAGTTTGCTAAGGCTTTTGGTAGACTTGGGGAGGAGGGGTTGGGGAGATGGAAGCATGCAGGAGATTGTAGATTCTATGGGTGCCATAGTAGCATCTCAAAGGGAGGAGAGGCAACAGTGGGAGAGAGTCATGAGTAATACTCAGGAGGAGCTTGAGCAGGAGCAAAGGAAATGAGAAAGAAAACGTGAAAGTCAGGCAAGAACTTTCAAGCAGCTAGTGCAGAGGCTGAAAAAGGAGGGAGGTAGACTAGTTGGGAGGGAGTTGGCAAGAGAGGAAGAATCTGAGGAGGAGGTGTGGTGGCTGAGGCCACACCTGTGCCTGTAAAATTACAAAGGACGGGGGTGGAGGAAGTTCCACAGGGCTGGCCAAAAAGAAGCTAAATGACTAGAGCTTAGTGTTTGGCTGGGAAAGCCCTTCGAGCGTTCACACAATTGCCAGTAGCTCAAGAAGGAGGTTATGGTGCTGTGAAAGAGGCAGTTCTCCAACACTGTGAAATCAGACTTATAGGCATAAGTTCTGGGAGCATGTGTTTGATGCAAAGCAAGGATTTCATGAAGCATGAGCTATCCTGGAGGAGGCAGCTGCTAATTGGTTACAAGTGAATGTCCCAGACAGAACTGTGTATAATCTATTACAGCTGATAGTGTTAGAGCACACAGATCCTGCCTAGACCTATTTGTTTCTGGGCACTGGAGCACCAGCCAGAAACTGGGGAGGAGGCAGTAAGACTCTCTCAGAGCTATGCAGCAGCCCAAAAAGTAGAGAAGGATACCAGAGGAGTGGCAGCTGATGACCAGAAGAAAGGAAGGTTGGGAGAAAAGCAGGCCCTCTCCTCCCAAAAGAGGAGCAGTGTGTCCTTCTCAGAAAGGGAAAGTACCAAGGGATGCCCCTAAGGGAGACAAAGGGACCTTAAGCAAGGCAGCTCCCATTAAATGCTTCAAGTGTGGAAAACCTGGTCATGGAAGCAAAATGTCCCAAAGAAAGAGGTAAGCAGCTAGCTATGCAAGGCCTCAGGGAACTGCACGGTCCCTGGCCATGGTCCCAGTCAGGATGAAGAACACACTATGCAGGCTCTAGTTGACACAGGGAGACACATGTGCCTAATCAGAGAGTTTTTGGTGGGGAAGGTTGTCCCAAAAAGGAAGGAAGGAATCTAAAGCATCTTTGGGGATGCAAGGAAAATCCCCATTACAGAACAGGAGATGTGGGTGAGGGCCTGAAAATCACTGCTGTGTTGGGAGTGGTCAAGGGTCTTCCACATGATATGGTGTTGGCGATGGATGTTCCCATCACTAGGAGAGTGCTGGCTAGCATACTAGCAGCCTCTCCAAGCAGCTTAGCTGAGCCCCCCACACCCCAATTCAGGCATATTAGTGACAAGTGGCAGCAAAAGAAAGCTGAGAAACAGTCACAAACATCACAGCCCAAGGGAGATGAATTTCCCTGTGATGGGGATTGGCAGGCAGACATAGGTCCTCTGCAAAAAATTCAATAGTCTTTATAAGGCTGCTGGAAGGTAGTCTTGCATAGTGTACAGTCTGCAATGATAAACCATCTTTGTAGAAAAAGGAGGAGTGCTAGTGAGGCCCAGAAGGGACCCAAACACACAGGAAGAGAGAGAGCAAGTAACTGTGCCAGAGACATTCAGCGCTATGCTACTGAACACGACACATGAAAGCCCTTGGGCAGGCCATCTAGCATCAGAAAAGATCTTGGCATTTACAAAAGCAAGGTTCCATTGGCCCAAGTTGACCCAGGATGTGGTGAGGCATTGCCAGTCCTGTCCTGAGTGTCAGAAAGTCAGGCCTAGGTCAGGGCAGGATAAAATCTATGTGCTATCTATTCTTGTAGTGCCAGTCCCATTTTCAAGACATGGGATGGATGTATTGGAGCCCTTACCTAAGACCAGAAAAGGGAGAGGTAGAAATGTTTTCTATCCAGATTGTGGGAGTAGTACTCCTACCATATGCCAAGGTTAATGCTAATGCTGGCAGAAAGCTTGTTGTTCCTATTCTAGACATGTGAGCATAGGTCTACCGGGCTCTTCCCCAAAGAAAGGGAGTATGTGCCATACAGAGTTTGTGGCCTGGCAGGGCCACTGTTTTGTTGGTGTGAGGAAAAAGAGAAAAAAGAAAAGCTCACTTTTGGCCTTGAAGGGCAGCTGTGCTGTCACAAGTCTGATGAGCTGACCTGGCTGCTAGCTGGGCCTGGTGTGGGGAGATTTTGAGCCAGCAGTCCCATTAGTGTAGCAAAGTAATGTAATTGTAAACTGCCCAGAGTCCTTCCTCTGGGGGGAGATGGGCAGTAGCAAAATTTGATGAATAAATAAATAAATAAGGTATATAGGTGTTGGGAACTAGAGCACTGGAGGGACATCCACTTCCTCAGTTGCTGTGGGACATGCTGCCAGTCTAACCAAAAATTGGAAAGAGAGAAGGAGTGGAGAGAAGGGAGACCTGTGAGGGATCTGCCTGGTTGCAGGCGTGGCTTCACCCAAGACCCTGGAGGGGACAGAGGGAACTGGCTGCTGGTAGGGAAGCCCTGGTTTGGGGGTAAGAACTAGGCAGAAGACCCTGAGAAGGGTTCACAACACCTCTCCAAACCTTATTTTTTCAAACCATCCTTTCTTCCATTACACCCATACCACAATTCATACATTTCTCAGAGCTTTACAATTTAGTTTCTGTGTCTGTACCTCCACCAGAAGAAGCCAACAAAAGAAGGTACTTCAGAATGTTAAACTGTAGCCTGTGGAGAGCAAGAGCTAAGAAAAGTAAGAACTATGTTTGAAAACCCATGAAAAAGAAACCAAGACATTTAAGCTATGATAGTGAGCTCCTTACATCAACCAAGCCTTTATGCATTTTCCCTGCAGTTGTTAGCATGAAGATAAGTGAGGTTAGGATTGTCTAAGTTTCTGAAATAGGTCAGAGCAAGGATAAAGTGGTACATGCACAGGCGTTCAGTCTGTTAGAATAGAATATAGAATAGAATATTAAAATAGTGTCTACAAAGTCAGGGACACAGTTTGCCCAAATCAATATGTCTTACTGTATAGACATTGGCCTGTAATGATTATTGCCTTTCTTTCTCAGCATATAACCATGATGCAATGATTCTGATGGCATATGAAATGCACCTTATAGAGTAGGAGAAAAATATTGAGTTTTGAGTTGAGGGCCATGGGCCCAAACAAAATGAAGTTGAGTGTTCTGCTGATTTTAATAAGACATAAACTTGCTATATGTGTAAGCAGTTTCTTCCATAAAGGAGTGAAAGCCTTGCCGTGTTGGAATTAAGTCAGGTCAGAAATGCTATGACTAGAATATAAATAGGTAAAAGATGTGGGGCAATAATTTACAACTCATTCCTGAAAGGAAAAGGCCTTGTGGCTTTTTGTTGCCAATTTCATCTTACCAGGAACCACATTTTCTTACTACTTGAGGTCCATCTAAGAGAAATAGTATAGTGTTAGTCTGATTTTAATATCTTTTTTCCTTTTCTTTCAGGGATTAATTATCTGAAGGAATTTGCCATTGCTTTTGGCTTTTCAGCACTCAGTTGGTTTGTCACCTTAATTGGCACCCTTCTCATAGCAGCAATTATTTCTCTTATTGGACGATCTCTTTGCTGGTATACCCACTGCTATGTATCCTATTTTCTCTATGGATCTGCAGCTCTGGCTAAACTGATTCTTGTGCATACATTAGCCAAGAAATTTTATTATAAAGTAAGTAGTGTTATGGTTTATTGCATGATTGAACATAGTAACGATTATTTTTCCTTTCAAGGCCTCACTATAAATATAAAGACCTCTGTTAGATGAGTCAGACTACCTAGCTCAGTATAAGTCTTCTCTAGGCAGAGGTCTAGCCCAGCTTCTTATCGGATCCTTTTTAATTACAAAATGCTTTGGTGTTTTCTCTAAATTGCTTAGTGGGGCAAAATTTCCAGGTGAACTTCACTATAACAACATAGGCAGTTCTCATGTGTGAACTCCAGATCATTTTGATAGCCCTCTGACCTTTTCAAAGTTGGGCTGTCAGAATGCAGAGATAAAATGGTCTTCAGCAGGACAATGCTGACTCTTTTCTTAACCACTGAAAGCCTAAAATAGCTGTTTTAAACTTCTAGTACACCCACACTTGTCCAAAAATGTGATAAATTTTTGCCTTGGAAAGCTGTCTTTTCCTGTTCTCCTAGATTGCTCTTCACACTTACTGTAGCTGTGCTTTTCCAAAGGCTTCTTTTTGCATCCCTGATATTTGTAGTTAGACATCGTAGACGCTCCTGGTTGGTATGGTTCCCATTTCCACAGGAAGTGGAACTTCCTATATATGTCTACTCAGAAGCAATTTTCTGCTCTTAAAATGCTTGATACATTGTCCTCAAATTTAAATGAAAAAGGATTTGCATTTTTATTGTTTTTCTTTTCCCAGCATACAAATGAACAGTTTCTAGGAGAGATCTTCTTTGATGTTCCAGTTATATTTTGGACTATTTCACTGGCTCTACTTACTTACCTGGAAATTTCCTCTGCATTCATTAGTGCAATGTGGGTAGCATTTCCACTTCTTACAAAACTAATGACCTATAAGGAATTGAGAGAAAAAGGTATGACAACAATGGTTTTCTTCATAGGTTCTGGTAAGACAGGGGTGGGCATCTTTGCAGCCCAGGTTATACTTTTATAGCCTCTGAGAGCTGGTGATATAAATCGTGATAGTATGATGTCTTTGTTGGCATTTGTGCAGAGTGCTGGAAAGCGTTTGGCCCCAAGAGATCAGAAAGAACACACCAGGCATTTCTATAAAAATAAGTGTATTTAAAGAAAGCATAGAACATAAACAGTTTCCTTATCCAGAGCTGGATGGGCTCAAAAGCTTCTTAAATACAAAGAAACATATTTACAAGCTCACACACAAGTACACGTGCTGAGCAGGAAAGAGAGGCTGCAAACATGGGGAGGGAAGAGCTGGCTCTGCTCTGGCAGAGCTGGCTTATTTAAATGCAAATTAAGCAAGGAAGTCAGGATGGTTTCGTTTTCCCATATAAGGTCATTGAACAGTTAACCAAATGGGTCCTGACCTTATCACTCTGCCAAACACTTAAGAAAGTATTCAATTACCATGAATACCTGGCTCCTCTATGACTTGCTCCTTGCTTAACAACCTGAAATACCAACAGTCTTCATTCTGGGTAAGACCCAACATTTTCAGCCCTTTTTGGAATGCTTACGGCATCTATTTTGCCCCTTAAACCTCCCAACACAGAAAGCTCTCCCCCAGGGAATTATTGGCCCAATTTTGGCAGGTTTGGGGTTTTTTAATGAGATAATACCTTAAGCAAGGTTTATAGCATTCATTTGTACATTCAATCCCTATAAACCTCTAGAATGGCAAAACAATTTTGGCTTCACCTACTCCAGAAGGCCCATAATGAGGTACTAGGGACCTTACACTTACCCCTGTAAGGCAAGAGATGACCAAGCCACGTGCAGCCCTTGATGTAGTTTCATGCAGCTTCAGTGAAAAGTTCAGACCTCTGGCAAGAGCAATCTATGTCTTTTTTGGCAACCTGCTGCATGGGGAGAAAAAAACAGGAAGTTGGAAAGAAAAAAAAAGAATTTTCAAATTAAAAAATGTACCAGAAAGCAGACTTACCAATTTTGAACTTCAGCATTGCAATTTTTGTTTAACCATCTTAAAATAGGTAGGCTTTGGTGTCAATGTGCAGACTTTCCCGCTCATCCTTTTTAAATTAATTAGTATTTAGTTGTACGAAAAAATTGAATGAATTATTCGTAATTAGTTCTTAAACATGTTTTAAAAAGAACAGTAGCTGATTTTTTAAAATGACACGAAAAGAGCTATGATGATTTATATTGCCAGAAATTCTGGTCAACCTACTTTTTAAGCCATTGTTTAAACAGTTTAGTGGTCTTACCTTTTTTTGTAAGAAAGTCATAATATATTTGCTTTCAGACAGGTTAGATTTATGCTTCCATACTACTTTAACCGTTTAAGATCTAGAAGGCTGAACAGACTGTGCACTGGCATAACAAGATCCAGAGATGCTCTGAACAAATGGGGCTATCCAGTGGCCTCTGCCCTTTGTGAATGTGGAGACATGCAGATATGTACGCTTGTCCTCTGTGCCCTGATCAATGCACATTTGGGGACCGCATGACAGCACAACAGAACGCAATTAATGTTGCCAGTTTCTGGGCAAGATCTGTTTAACTTTTATATATTTTAACTTTTATATCTTATATTTTAAATTCTACATTTTACAGTATGCCTTATTTTAATTGTGAAGCTCCTGACACGAATAAAAAAAATTTAGAAGGCACTGAGAAAGATGGTAAAAATCTACAATATAATATAATTTCTATATTGTAATCTGTTTCTGTCTCTTCTACAGGTGCCACAATGAAATTTGTGACAGTTTATCTTCTGGGAATGTTTATTCCACACGTTTATTTATTATACGTCAGCCGAATTATGCTTGAAATGTTCAGTCCCATCATGGGACGCAGTGGTTCAGAAGTTCCACCTGATGTAGTAGTGGCTGCTTTTATTGTATTAGTGTGTATACTTCTATCTTCCTATTTGGTAAGATACTTTTAAAAACTTGCATTCTATGGATCTGAGCTTATTTAGTAACTTTAGAACAGTATATTTCCTATCTGCTCTCTGTCAGTTTTTGCATCTGAGAAAAAAATGTATCATTTGCATGCACAATTTTGCTGTGAAGGACCTGATGTGATGGTGACTGCTTTCACACAAAAAAGGCATCTTTGCTGCAAGCAGAATTGCAGTTGATTGGGGCATCTAGGGCTATTTTGATGCTCATAACTTGCTATGTTCCATTTACAGAATGGAGAGGATAAAGACCAATAGGCATTATTCCCCCTCTCATTCTAGCCACAGGCATCACCTTCTGACATTCTGAAGCAATCTTACTTTTCAGTGAGCATATCTATGGCTATGCCTATCAATTTTATTTGCAAATGTCCAGTTAGGCTCTTTCCTCCATACAATATCTAGTCAGAAATCTTCCAAGGGCAAAAATTTGAAATCAGGCAACACATTTGTGCTGTAGACAGTTCTTTTTTATTCATTAAAAATAATTTGCAGTAATAGAATGGAATGTCAGATGATGTACAGATTCCCCTGGGTTGAATGAGAGTGCTGCCTTGGCTTGCCTTTTGCATCCAACTGAGCATTGTTTTCTTTGCTTCCCCCTATTCCCACAAACACTAAAAAGGAAAAATTGCAATATTTAAAAATAATCAGGAAAATGCAATTAAAAATGGTTTATGCTGCAGTGATTTGGAATATCCTCTGCTTCTTTTTCCTCCCCCCTCCCGCCTAGCTTATGCAGTTGTAGAGTAACAATTTTTTTAAAAAAAACAGGAAGGGCACAGAGAAATCAAACTCAAAAATATTGTATCCATTTAAGACCAAGAGGAATCATCCTTGTGGATGGTCAGTGACCATTAGGGATCACTTTTCTTTTTCCATTCTGTAGTTTGCATTCCTCAGTTGAGAAATGCAAACTACATTTTATGATTTAAATGATAAGGCCTTTAAAGAAAATTTTTGTTTTATACACGCACAGAGACAGACACACAGGTCATTTTCAATCTTGGCTTTAGATGGATAATTTTCTCTTACGTGAACTGAGATGATCAAGTTCAAAATAACCATTTACAGCACCCATCCTTCTGCCTCCCATCAACAAAATATTAGTGTCCTCCATCTTCATGAATTTTGATTTGTGCAGGGTGGCTAGTGGAGTTCACAATCTATGGAAAGGAGGCTGAGAGGTAGAATTAAATCAAACTTCTGTAATAGAAAATAAAGTTGTGTGCCTTTTTTGTTGCAAATTATGTCTACCCTCTTAACTGATCAATAGATTTTTGCAGCTTACTTATATGGAAAGATAAAAAAAACTGCAAGGTACTAAAATTTCATTTTCTGGAAATGTTCCTGACTCCCTCCTGCTTCTGAGATTTCACAAGATATCTCTGCAGCTTTAAAGACTAAACTTTCTTTTAGTTTTTTTAAACTGTGATGTCCAGAAAAGCATATTCTATAGAACAACAGGAAATGTGCTTGCCTACTTCATCCATCTCTTAGTCAAGGAAAGTGCAGGATCAGATATCTGTGCTACAAGAAACACTGCGGATGGCCTTGGTGAAGTCAGTAGTTTTCAACATGATCTCTGATCTGCCACAAATTTAGAAAATTAAAATAAAATTGTGTAAATTAAAAGTTTTTTTAAAAAAATAGTTTTTTTAAAGTTTGCATGCTTGTTTTCCAGAAATGATTCCAAAAAATTAATCCCTTTCCTTTGTTTCCTTCTTTTTTTAGCTCAGGTTCATTTATCTGTCGAGAAGCACAAAGATGACATTAATATCTTTGACAACCATTTTTATAGTGACATTCATCCTTGTTTGCAGTGGAATCTTCTTCCCTTTCAGTTCAGATTTGGCAAACCCGAGGCCTAAGCGAATCCTTCTTCAGGTAAAAAATGTTTCTTTTTACCTGAAGTGGCAGAGGAGCTTCTTCAGTGTTTGTTTGTTTGTTTAAGGTTCTGCTTGAAAGGATAATCTCTGCCTTAAATCCAGTGGTTTCAAGTTAATATATGTGCTTTATTTCCATCAGCCCTCATACTCCCGTGTGTTTATCTTACACTCTTTCATGTGCCGTTTTCCTCAGCCTTGGATCATGTCATTCCTGGACTAGGGAGATGGTAACTGAAGAGGAACAAGAGAGTGAGAGAGATGTGCACTGATTCTGACACCTCCCAGTTATCTCATGGTTTAATATAAGAGGGTGTCTTGGCCATTTGGTTCCTAATATAAAATAGGGAAAGACAATCCAAATGATGGATCTACAAGTCTTAACAATCACAGACCTCTAGCCATTTTGGCTGACTTTTGGGAGGGTCCTATTTCTTGCACACAATTTATAATCTGCCCCTTATGGGAAACGGAAATGGCCGAGAGGAATTCAGCAGCAATTCTTGTTCTTCATCTCCAGAGGTGCCCAGTATGTAGCAGCTGCCCTCAAACGTTTTGAAGCCAAGACATTAGCCCATAAACCCAGGAATTAATTATCAGAACTTGGAAAGGCTACAGTTAAAATTCCTAAGAAAGCTATTCCAAGTGGTGAAATGTGTGCCTAATGTTGCCTAATGTTGCCCTGCAGGTGGAGGCAGAACTGACAACACTTGAAATGAGGGCTGTGTGTGTTCACATACTAGCTAAAGGTTCATTTCCAACCTCAACCTCTGGCACAGCTAACATTAATCAATAAATATGATTCCTCCTGAAAACTCCAAATTGACAAATAATTATATGAAACTGGATTTTTCAGGGAGACATTCATCTTAGGACAAGATCAGGCAATGGTGGTGCTTAAGCAAGGGATCCTTGATATCAAACAGAGTATAGTGAACTCTCATTAGGATAGAACTGGGCCATAGCAATGCATACTTCAAAGCAGCCTTGTATCTAGATCAACTTACAAACAATAAATTTCAGCGAGCGTTTACATTATTATGGCTCAGTATTATACCATCAGCTGGATGGAACATTTCATAAAATCCCATATGCAGAAAGGCTCTGCCCTGGTAAAGATGGTAAGAATGAAACACAAACTCATATTCTGTTGTATTGTGCAGCAACTTTGCAGCAGTGACAGTTACCTTGGGATTCTTATCTGCCAGTAAAAAGATGTTAGTAGCTGTTTAGGTATGTCATGATAGAATACATAAACAGCTACTAACACTTTTTTACTGGTAGATAAGGATCCCAAGGTAACTCTCACTGTTGCAAAGTTTGTTTTCGCAGCTTGTAAAACTCACACATTGTTGATAACAAAATAGTGCAAGCATGATTGTACATTTTTTACCTTGTATGCCTTATTTTATTTTGTACATTCGATTTTATATGTTGTATTCTGTAGGTTTTATTTACTAAATCTTATTTGGGTTGCTGACATGTAATAAATGATTTGATTTGATTTGATTTAGAAATGGAAATGGAAATGGATGCATCCTGCAGATCAGAACAAATAATTAAACCAACCTACAGAAATATTAGGCATTTCCCCACGTTTGCTGGCTGGTTAGATGCTCAAATAGAGCTAAGGTGCTTGAATAGGTGGAATAAAAGTTCTGCACCATGTCAACTCAGATCTGTTAATTAAACAAGTGTGTGGTTTGCTAATAGGTGTGCCTTGTAGTCCAGATTATATACATACTGGATGTAAGTCCCTTTAAAGCAAAGCCCTTACAAAACAGTTCACATAACAATAAACATAAAACTATAATCCTATGTGGACATTTGAAATTGTACTTTAAAACAAACCAAAGAATAATAGAACATGTCTTTTAAAAGCATAATTTAATTTGGGCATATCAGTCAAATAGTCCAAGTTAGTCCCTTCTTTCTAAAAAACCCTTTAAAGGCTTTTGTACACTTGATTTGGTTCTGTGTTCAATTTGGAGAAATGTAAATTTATAAACTAATCTCAGTAGCAGCTTCTCCAACTGAGAAGACATATATAACTAGGTGATAAATGAACATTTTACCATTCTGTACATCTAGTACATTCCCATGTTGCTGAAATTGGAGTATTTGTTTATTCCTAGCAAACTTGGCTACTTATAACAAGTTATTCCATCCAGAAATTTATATAAAAATGTGTGCATGCAAAATTAATGGTTATTACTATGAAACTTTGATTTAGCAGAGCTCAATACATTGGACTAAATATGGAATGGATCAGATTTTTACAATGATTTATGCCGTTTGCTTGATAATGTCATTAAGCAAATAGCATAATTGGCTCCATTGGAGCAGGGCCAGCTCTAGACATTTTGTCAAAGTCATATTCTGGCACCCCCTATGGTTTGGCTTATCTTCTGATTTTGTTAGGAATTTCAAAAAGGCACCCTCTTATTTCTTTTTTTTTTTCTTTTGAGTTTTTGAGCTTTACACTTATGATTTTCAGACCCAGACAATTTTTTTCTTTTCTTGGTCATTTTCCCCTATTTACTGCGTATCACAGTATCACAGTAAATAATTTTAATTATATCAGCACCCATTGTATGTCATATGACAACAATTCTGCAAAATTATATTTAACCCTTGAGTGGGCATGCTGGTGCACAGAGTGTGCTATTACCGCTTTTAACTTTCATAAGCTGATAATCACCCAACTTGTTCATTCAGTGCCTTCCTATCAGACCTATGTCTTGCTTCAGTAATATTATCAGCTTCCTGAGGTCCATAGCTGCAATCATAATTTCTTTTTCATGATGTTGCAAGTCATCTGGTTAGTGTGCTGTTCACTACCACTTGACCAACTTTGTGGGTGTTTTCAAAAAGTGTACAAAGAAAAATTTCCACACCAACAAGCAAAAGATTATCAGATGTTATAGTCTATTGTGTATTTTGGAAGTTTTTTCAATTTTGTTGCCCCTAAAATTTGGAGCCCTAGGGGACTGCCTAGGCCTAGAACCGGCCCTGGTTGGGGTAATTATATAATGCTATTTTTGCATTTAACAGACATTCATGAAGAAAGGACACCCCTTGCCCTAGCAAGCAATCTGTTTTTTATCTGCTTCATGGACAGCAGGCAAAGCCTTAGCAAATTCTTGTTTTGTCATTTTTCCAGCATTTGAACAGAAGATTTCATAGCCTGGATGGTCACTTGGAAAAAAGCGATTCTGGAATATGGATTAATGGGCTGGACTATGGTGGAATATCACACATCATACCCCACCTACCTGAGCTCAATGATTCTATTACAGCCAGATGTGAGGAAGGATCCCCCCTCTGTGGATATCCTTGGATCTTACCTGTGGACTACTTATTTCGGTTGGTTGTAGCCCCACCTAATGAACCATTTAGTTTTTAATAGAAGTATCAATTGATGTAATACATTTGAAAAATGTATTTTCAGTCTTCAAGGGAATCAGTAAACTTGTTGCATTTTAAGCCAATACTGGGAGAAGGAGACCAATTGCAAAATATTGCAATGCCCCTACCAAAGGGTCGCTTCAGCTCAAAGCCACAATCAGACTGGAAAGAGTCCTATAATGCAGCTTGGGGCCTGAGGGGATTTGCATATGGGAGAGCTCTGAAAGATGGGAGAAACCATGACATTTTTCTCTCTTCTCATATCCTTTGCTGGACTGATGGGGCTGTCTAAGACTTCCTGTATGGGTCAGGAAGGGTTTTTTGTTTTAAGGAGGCAATGGCAAACCACTTTTGAAACCTTGCCAAGAAAACTGCAGGGACTTGTCCAGGCAGTCGCCAGGAGTCAAAACAGACTCGAAGGCACCAAAAAAAAGGATAAAAAGTCCTGGGTGCCATGCAGAAGAACTCTGGCTATTTGGGAGCTGTTTTTTTTCCCCCTCCCTTTTCTATTTAAGTTTAAAGTGTTTGAAAAATCCTAATGGATCCTAATCTTTTCTGAATGGGCTTGGCCTCATCTGTCAGTAATGCCATCAGACTTGCAGTAGCTCTGGATATTCCTGACTCTGTGTGGTAGGGCTTCTTCTGCTTGTCATTCTGCTCTGTGGAAGTTTTCAGCTTTGAGCAAAACTTTGACCTTTTCGCCATTATTTTCCAGGGATAAACAAGTTTTTTTTATTCTGACAAACAATACTTTGGCAGATTTTTTTTATTTTTATATTAAGATAAAAAAGGCTAATAGTTTTGATTTCCACTGCACATAAGCCTGTAACATTTTTTTCATATTCAGTGGCATTTTAGGCTCTAATGTACTCAGCCATATTGTACAGAATTCTTTCTCAAACAAAATTAACATGAAACAGTAATTTGAAATATTTTAAAGGACTCTTATGCTGAATTACATTGATAATTTTTTTTTTAAAATCCCTTTTTTAAATAGGAAAACAAGGTATCTTCCTGCTCCAGCAATAACCCCCCAAAATCCTATTCGCTTTCAGCTTCTCTCCAAAGAGCAAACACTATGGGATTCTACAAAGCTAACCTTTGAAGTAATAGGTGGGTGAACATTTTGTCATTCTTTGCCTGAGAGTTTTAGTAGGGGAATATTTGAGCTTAGCAAGTAGCTAGCTAAGGAGAATTGTCTAAACCTCAGGGCCAAGTTCTCAGAGATAGCCACTCAGTGTGAATGCAGCGTGTCACAGACATAACATGCATGTTATAGGGTATACCTGAACAGATTCTTTACTATGATAAATTATGCTGTGAGAAATGTGCCAGTCTTTAAGGTGCATTAAAATTTTCCTAGATGCTTTTAGAAGTATAGTTTGGAAATTAATAAGGATATTAGGAAAGTATCCTTTCCGGGATATTAGGAAAACTAAATAAGCAGTTGGCACATAAGAAAGTTTGCTTTAGATTGAAAAAAAAATGTGGCAGCTCCACCATCCTTTCTTCTGAATTTATGTAGCAATCTTTTCTTTATCATACGTGTCAGGTCCAAGTCACATGGCATTGTATCTTCGACTACATCAAGGCTCAACACTGTCCACCTGGTCTCTTGGAGATGGAACTCCTGTTGTTAATAACATAAATGGAGACTACTTTGTATATTATTCACATGGGCTCCAGGCCATGCCCTGGCACTTCTGGATAGAGCTGAAGGTGAGTTTATTCCTCAAGCATCACATTCGTTTCTTAGAACTCCATCTGCTACTCTGGTAAATGGTTTGCCTTTTGGGAACAATTATTGATTCATCTTTATCTTTTGAAGATAACACCCAATTGCCTTCTAATGCTATTAATCTGAATATGCATTTTCTTTCCTTGAAGTGCCCTTCATATGATGAGGTTTTATATCTTTCATTTCAGGAATAAATCAAATCAAAGCTGTCCATGACTATTAGGTTCTTGCAATTAAATCAAAACAGTGGATAGAAATTAATCCTGTACACTTGTGTTTCCTTACTTGAAACTCACAGAATTCCTGTGCTGTTTCCAGATACTCACTTAAGATTGCATAAATTACCTGTAATTGACTTACTATGAAGACAAGGTAGTATATAAGTACCATTAAGGATACCATGGTTAAAATAAACCAGAAAAGGGAAATCAGAATTTGTCTAGTACTGGAGAGAGGGTCTTGAGAAGTGTCCTCGTATCTAGCAGCAAAATCCCAAATAATTGCCTTTATATTGCTTCCAAAAAGTAGGAGTTATTTTTCTATCTAGATATACAGTATCTGAATTATATTTTGATGTAGACTGGTACTGGCAAAACAAAAGCAACAGGATGTCTCGATGTTCTGCTCTACAAGTTTGAATTAATATTCTGCTTTCTCAGTTTTTTTTAATGGGGAGAAAACGCCTTCTATATCCTCCTGTACATAAACTGACTTGCCCTACATGCAGCCTATCTTTCTTCTGATTTCACTTTTCACTTCTATGACTTGAACATACTTATTAAAGAATAGTCTAGGGAATGTTCTTAGTAGCTTAGAAGTTAGTGTATTCAGTTGTCCAGTTTATGTTCCTTATCCTTTTTCTTAAATGGGGGGTGGGGGGTGAAGAAGTGCACAGGGGAAGGCGCTGTCTGGCATACTAGCTTCTGGAAGATCTTCAAAAAGCCCTTTCCTACTGACCTTCATAATGGTGGAGGCACTCCCTCAGATAGGAAAACCTAACCCATTTAAGGCTTTAAATGTCAACATTAGCACTTCAAATTGTACCCAGTAGGCAATGAGCAGACAGTGCAGATTTTTCAATAAGGGAATCATATGTTCCTGTATCTTGTTCTGCCTAGCTACCACATTTTGCAATTTCCTGATATTTTTCAAGAGCAGCCACACATTGAATGAGTTGCAGTAAAGACAGGGGATAGCTGTGCTTCTCCTTGATATAGAATTGAAAAGGACCAGTCCATCTCCTGGTTGCAGTGGGAATAATTTCTTTCTTATTTTTCACATATTCGTTGTAACAATTCCCCAGAAACGTTAATTAACATAGGCTCAGGTATTTAATCTTTTTCCTCAATTTTGTTTGCCAGGTTTTGACCTTATCCTATAGGTTTAAATAAGATTTTGTTTTCAAAACAGACAGTTTAACATTGTTTCAGTCAGCTTCTTCAAAACTTTAGTTCCTTTGGTTTCTTCAGCTGACTATGCCTTTTGGTTCAGATTTTGCAAGCTTCGAATTCTACCATTACAGAGTGCTGGGTAGGAATAGGATTCAAATAATCAGACATGGGCTTATTTGCTTTTTTTCCTTTGGTTTTTAGGGTTCGGACAGATCCACTAAAGGAATGGTCACCCTTGCTATAGTTACTCATTACTTCTTTGGAGAAGATCAAAAGTCACCTCAGTTACATGCTTTACTAGAAAGATTTCCCAACTGGACATTTCCCTCAGGCTGGGCTTCTACCTATGACCAGTTTATCTTTTAATCTATAACTTCTGCAAAGGTCAATTGTCTCTAAATTGTTGGATGCCACTTATGTTCATAGGGAGTTTAGGTGAGTTGGAAAAGATGGCATTAGTGACAGAAAGAAAAGCTATGAGGAATAATTTAGCCACAAGTATATTTCAATGGCAGTATTGTAAGTCCTCTTTGGGGAAAAGGACAAATTGGTTGTGTTTCTTTAATGCAAAAAAAAAAAAGCACCTATTTGTTCCACTTGAATAGTCAGTTCACCTGTTGACTAGATCGCGTGAAAGCTGCCTTTTGGAAAGTAGTATTACAATGGCCCTCCTTGACATTTTGTAATAAAAGGCTTTTGTGCAGGAACTGCAAGCACAATATAACATACTTTACTGGCTTTAAATAACACAAGTACTGCCTTGTCCTTAATATTTTGATAAGCTGTGTTCTAATCAAGTAAAGAAGTGTTTTAAGACACTGTTAAGACGGTCCATCATGGAGAATATGGAGTTTAATGGTGATTGCTGCAATAATGATACTCATTTTGAATGCACTCTGTAAGCAAAGCTCTTCAAATTATAATGCCAAAGAACTTGATGGTCAATCTCACTGAATTCCTGAGTTTGCGTGTTCTGATTTTGCTGTTTTTCCTTTTTTTTTCTGGATTCTTTTGCTCTACCAAAGTAGAGCAAAGTCCACATTTAGCTAACTTCTCCATGGCAATCAAGCAGCGTGTGAGCAAAACAGATACATATGCATCCAATGTAAGCATCTAGCACCAAACTTCTAAGGATGGAGCCACCACTTTGGCCTCCTATACACACATATATATGTACATATATATGTACAGTTTGTATTTTGGTGATAATATGCTGATAGATAATTAGTGAATTGGTTACTAATAATTATTTTTATTTATCTGATTTTTCATGAGTGTGTCATACATAATCGAGTGGAAACTGCAATTTTGTACAAAATTATGAAAAACTCAGGGGAAATCAAGTGGTATTACTGATTTCTTGTCTATGTGTAAAAATTGTGCTTTTACCAAAGAAATAAGAGTAAACAACTCCTGAGCCAGAAGAACTGTAAAGGTGGCATGAGCCTCTCTGCAGAATAGCACTGGGGTTTTTTGTCTTCTTGCATAGACTTTTCTAAGGGTGTAACCCTGGAGTCCTTGCAAGGACACTCCAGAAACTATAGAGTAGCCTGACACTCTCTCTGGCCAGGGGAGCAGGTTCATTCTTGGAGAAAGACCTCCAATCTCCCAAGTATCTTCCCCTCAATCCTTGCTGCTCCAGACTTGAAGACTAGGAAGCAAAAAGGCGGCAGGGCAGTGGAGTGCAGGGTGGCCAAAAGGGCAGAGATGTGGGGGAGATAGGCAGGTGGGGGAGTTGAAGCGCCTGTGTGGTCTTAAATACAGGCAGGCTGCCAAGCACCCAAATTCTGATGATGTGACTGAATGGGTGCTGCAACCGCTGTAAGTTTGAGGACTGGTCGTAAATACCATTTGTTCAGTGCCATCATAACTTTGAATTGTCACTGAATGAATGGTCATTAAGTGAGGACTACCTGTATAAATTTCACAAATAAATAAGGAAAAGAATGCTCTTATGAGGAATTCAAAGTAAAAAAAAGGACATGGTAAATGCCATTCCCTCCATGTTCTATAGAACAGAGGTTAGATTACCCACATCTGGTTCTTCCTTGTGCTATATAGTTGCTCTGTTAATACCCTGTATCAAGAAAACTGAAGTGTACAAAGATTAGAAACCTCAGGGCATATGGAAAATAGGTTTTAAAGTAAACCATTTTGGTAAGAGAGGAGGGAGGGATAGAAATTAGGGTCTGAAATTTCGGATCCCATCAGTTAGGGGTTTCTTGATTTTTTGGGAGATACCATTTAAACCATGGTAAAAAATATTAAATGGAAGCTACCCCAGCCATTTGATTAATTCTGTTTTCTCCTCTGTGAGTCTATTTAAGAAAAAAGTTTTAAAAAACCAATAAATTTTAACATGGTAACTTGAAAGACCAGCTTGGTTTAGTGGTTAAGGCATCAGGCTAGAAACCAGGAGACTGGAAGTTCTAGTCTTGCCTTAGGCACGAAGCCAACTGGGTGACCTTGGGCCAGTCACTCTCCCTCAGCCCTAGGAAGAATATGGCAAACCACTTCTGAAAAATCTTGCCAAGAAAACTGCAGGGACTTGACTCAGAAGCACCAAACAAACAAACAAAAAACCTAAAACAGCTCTGGGAGGTGAAGTGTCAGAAGAGTTCCTTAGAGCGACTCTGGTAAAAGATGAACAACATGCAGCAGCTTGAGTAGTTATGGGTACAATTGGGTTCACCTATGTAACCACCATTTTGGGAACTGCATTGGCTGCCAGTTGGCTTCTGAGTGCAGTTCAAAGCGCTGTTTGCCACCTTGAAAGCTCTATGTGACTCAGGGCCTGGAAATATGTCCACCTTATTCAGGTTGAATCCAATCATCTAGTGAGAGAGAAAAGGGGTCCCATCATCTAGGGAATGCAATTTCAAGGAACCCTGGGTTTAAGACATCTCAGTGATGGGTCCCATTCTTTGGAACAGCTTACCCTGAATATCCAGATGACTCCTTACTACATTTTCAGGGAATATAAAAACTCTTTAAAAGGGTCTTCAGAAAAGCATTTGGGAATGGGTCAGAATGCTAGCTCCAGATGGTGAACACTGGATTGACTGTGTATAATTCTAGTAATCAATTTTTGTTTTTACATTTACTGCAATGATGCTGTAAGGCACTGAGAATCGCCAGAAATTGAGCTGTATATAAATTGCAATAACAACAGCAGCATCATAGACTGGACTATTCCTCGATGTTAGAAAATATAAAACTGGCCCTTGCCAAAATCTCAGGGAAGTTCTTCCATGTACCATACACAGTCAATCCAATCTTGAGCCCTCGTTCCAGATGTGTTAGACTTCAATTAGCATGGCCACAAAGGCTGTAGGTTACGCAATCAGGAATTTAGCAAAGGTGCTGCAGTATTATTGGAGGCCAGATTAAGGAAGGCTGCTGTTTGTATTTGAAGTAAAAAGAATGTTGTGCAAGCATCTTCATTACCTAGTTAAGTTGCAGTGGTATCTTAAGCTGTTCTTGGAACTCATAGAGATTGGAATCTGTCATGTTGCTGCTAAATTGTGTATGGCAGAAAGTAATAAACATGATAAGAGCAATAGAATTAACATCTAGTTTATATTCACTCAAAAATTAATTTGAGCTCTATTTGATTTAGGCTCTATTCACATTTACTTCCAAATAAAGGTGACAGATCAACGTATTTGTTGATTTGGGATATATTTTTTCAACATTCTCCAGCTTTAACATTTGGCACAATATAAAAATTACTTGTAGTTCTAAATCAGATAAGCATTGACTTATACTGACTCAGTTTCTTAGAATATATTGGATAATTATAACTCATAAGGTAGTTAGAGTAAATGCAAAATGTTAGAACAATGTCTTGCTCTATATATTGCGTGGTAGAACTTGTGTCTTTGATGACAAAAAGTGCATTTGCTATCATAGTTGTCAGTGGTATGGAAATGGAGATTATCAAGTCAGCAGTTCTCAATAAATTATTTGGGAGATTCAGATGTCCAGGTGTTGTGGTGGAACACACCTTCTTCTTCCAGATATTTCTTTCATTTATATGAAAGAAAAGTCGGCTCCAAAATGCTCAAAATCATATAAATAAGCCACAGAAGTTTTAGGATTCTGTTCTGTGGAGCGAGGAAACAAAACTGGAACTTTTTGGCCTGATGGATCAGTGGTATGTCTGGAGGAAGAAGAATGAAGCATACGCTGAAAAGAACACTCTGCCTACAGTTAAGCCTGGTGGTGGCTCAGTGATGCTCTGGGGCTGCTTTGCATCCTCTGGCACTGGAAATTTGCAGTGTGTGGATGTCAAGATGGATTAATTGAAGGATCAGGAAACCCTAGGAGAAAACGTCATGCTGTCTGTAAGGAAGCTGAAGTTTGGGCGTCATTGGACCTTCCAACAGGACAATGATCCCAAGCATACCTCAAATTCCACTAAGGCCTGGATGCAGAAGAAGTCCTGGAGGATTCTACAGTGGCCATCACAGTCACCTGACTTGAACCCCATAGAAGATCTCTGGTGGGATTTGAAGAAGGCAGTTGCAGCACGGAAACCCAAGAATATGACTGAACTGGAGGCCATTGCTCATGAGGAATGGGCTAAGATTTCTCAGGAATGCTGCCAGAAGCTGGTGTCTGGCTATGCATATTGTTTGCAGCAGATCATCACAGCAAAAAGGTGCTCTACTAAGTACTGAAGATGCTTGCCATGAAGGGGTTGAATAATTTTGAGATTGGAAAAGTCATTATAAGTTGCATTTTCAGTTGAATTTGGGGGCATCACTTGAAGCATTTCTTCTGTTGAGCTATTTCAATTGCTTTTGTTTGATTTGTTCATTGCAAACAGCTGAAAGTCTGTACATTTTGGCAATCAACCTGATTTGCAATGGGGGTTGAATAATTTTGTTTGCAGCTGTATATTAAGACCTATTATACCAGGCATTGTATTTCAACATACAGAAGACCTTCTTTGAAGAGGTTAAGCATTAAGTATGAATTTTTGCTATCTGACCTACAGTATTCAGAATACTGCTCTTCCTAGCAAAGGAGCTAGTTTTATTTGCAGAGAGCCAGTGTAAAGTGAAAGGAGGCTCATGAAACTCACCAGTCGGTAGAAGCCCATCTTTCGACTGCCTGCAATCCTGTCTTAATGTTCTGCAGCGTCTCTCCGTCAACCTCTGAAGACTGCGCTAGACTAAACACCTGATTGATTATTGAAGATTCTCGAAGGATAAGGCCTATGATCACGCACCAGTCCAGGCATCCTGCTTCCATAAAAACATGAAGCAAATACCTACAAAAAGACCCAAAGTCACTTTCTAAGGCAAGAGAAACGTTCAATTTTCCCACAAGATAGTTATCCTTGGTCCCCATGTTCTAAGAACTCAAAGGAATCCCAAAGACACAAATGATACAAACTCCAAGCTCGTTTACCGCAGCTGAACTTGTGATTTGTGTGGCCCTTTGCTGGCCAGCTCCAAAGAGAGATGTTCCAACTCAGACTGCGTCAGACTCAAGGCGGAATAATTTTCATCCACCATAGTCCAGTCTCCATCCACAATAGAGCTTGTTTCTGTCAGATCTGTTGCAGAGCCAATGCTCCCTTCGTCACCTGTCAAATGCAGCAAAACAATGAATGTTTGAGAAACGCTCACTGAAGTTACACGGGAAGCCTGGCGGAGTACAAAGTAACTTGGCCAGAGGGTTCCTTTCTGCAATCGTTAAGAGCAAACAACTTCCCTAAAAGCAACCTGGCCTATTAGAACTAACATTCCGTATTCAGGTTTGAGGGTAACGTTGGACTCCAGCAACCCTGTCAATGCCCCGAATGACTCAGGCCTATTCTCCTGAAGCCTCCATATTAGGAGTTTGGGATCTGAGGCTCAGCTTCTCTGGCAGACGTGCATATTACTTAGATGACGATGCTTTGCACTGCCTGTCAAATCTGCAGTCACAAGGGGTTGGCACAAGGCAACAACACAACACAATAAACTGGGGGGAGGGGTTCCAGGAGGCTATGCTTAAAATTCATCCAATGCACACCCACTAAAGGTTACTCAACTCCTGCCAATTTCACTAACGTGGCCACACAGGTGTCTTTGTTCAACAAAAATCCAAACCAAGTGATAAGCTATTTGTGAAAATAAACCCATTTCCATAGAACATTAACATTGAAGAACAAAGGTACATGTCTGGGGGTTAGTACAGCAAATCTTTTGCAAATACATGTAACAAAATTCATTAGCCATTTGAATGTTAAAATAGCAGAAATATTATGCGAATTCCTGGATTTTAAAAAAATAGTTATCTTTTATCATTTATTGTTACTGACAGCTCTATAGTGTATTTTTGCATTGTTCTAAAAAGCATGGTACAGTTAAAATTCTGAATGTCAGCATGAACCTGTACAGACAAAAATGGAAAGCTTACTGTATTGTAAACCATTTGCTAACGATGGATCTTTATAAATAGTCATTGTGTGTGACGGCCCCAGTACCAGGATCTTAAATTTAGAAATTCTCCAGACAGTCCATTAGGAAGCGTAAAGAATTCGTTAAAATCCGATTACACAGGACAGTTACAAGGCTCTGAATAATGTTTAGGCACCAAAGCATTCAAATTAAATCATTCCCTCTGACATATTCCCTCCTCCCTGTCTCATCTCACAAACAGACCTCCTGATCTTCCCCCTCCTATCTCCGTAGACTGAGTTAGAGTCCAGGTGTCTTATCAGCTTGTCCTTAGAATGTGATTGACAATCCTCTCTTGTCTGCAAAGCTGCAAGAGCCAACACGTGTTTGCTCTTCTCCTGGCATAGCATCTAGCAGCTGACACGTGTAGCAGTGGCTTCATGGCAGGCATGCAAAGCCAGCCTGACATCGTGTTAGTACAGTGTTTCTCAACCTTGGTGGCTTTAAGATGTTTTAATCCCCTAGCGTGCTGGCTGAGGAATTCTGGGAGTTGGTCCACACATTTTAAAGCCACCAAGGTTGAGAAACACCGTGTTAGTAAAACAATTATTAGACCACAGTTTTAGATTCAATACGTGTAACAGACAATACAGAGGGGTGCTTTAGCTTAGCTTTCTCTCAGCCATGCTGTTTGCTGGGTACAAATAACATTTATTTAGAAGAGTAAATCATCTAGAAGGCTTCACCTGCTGTCCTAAAGTAGTGCATTGGCAACAGAAGTCTGTACATGTCTACCCAGAAGTAACTCCCACTGAGTTCAATTAAACTTCTTCCCAGGCAAGTGAATGTAGCAGCCTTCCTAAACCTTCCTGGAACCTTCAGGCAACTTGAATAGCAGAGTCATCATGCTGGTTGGAAATTGTAAGGTGGATTCTAGTTCCTCTGCAGGGCGCCATATTTGGGATGGCATAAAGAGTCACCATTTCAGAAATGGTGAAAAGGAAGACGTGTAAAGTTAATTTGCGTTAACATTTCAATGGAAGAGTTTTCAGGTAAGTATTCTTTCTTAGTGCCTGGTTTGTCAGGTTTTTGCAAAGAAAGAGAAGTAGGTACTGGGTAGGAAACAAATAATTCCTGGCAACTTAAGTAGTTCTTTCCTCATAGTTTCAATTTATGTTGAAACTAACATCTTCAGCACCACCTACATATATGGCAACAAAGAGTTATGTGTATGAGAAAAAAGGGAAGGGCACATGAAGAGGGCAAGCTGTGGACAAACAGCCACATGTATTTAATGCAGGAATGAGGATTAAAGGCCGGAAACGATGGTAATTGGTTTTGGAGGGAAAGTGATGGCATGTGTTATCTGTAGACCTGTGTATACATGTATTCCTGTGTTTGGTGGACAGAAAAAAAAATGCATCGGAATCTATATAGAAGAGCAGTTATTTCAGAGAACTAGAGACAATGATGGAATTGGGCAAGGGATTTTTTTTTTTTTTTAATTGTATGGCATAGCAATTCGGTGTTCATGCTGCTTTTTCTTGCTGGGAAATCCTTGTGAGGTCCAGCAGCCAAATGTGTAGACTATTTAGCTGTGACAAGTCACATTCCCAGGGTGCACCATGAGGCTAGCCTACATTGCACCAAGTTGGGCTGAGAGAAAGTGACTGGCCCAAGGTCACTCAGCCGGCTTTCATGCCTAAGGTGGGACTAGAACTCACAGACTCCTGGTTTTTAGCCCAGCACCTTAACCGCTAGACCAAACTGGCTCTCTGGCAGGGGATGACATCTACAGAGAGATGGAAGGCACAGAAATAATAAACAATGGACGCATTGAATAACTGAAGTTGCAGACGAAATAAAACAGCAAGGAGCTTTGTCATAAAACAGAGACATTAAGGGAATGACACTGCAGCAACTATGATTAGCTATATCAGAGGCAGCAAACAGGTCAAGGAGGTAAAAAGATGTTTGTTTGTCAGCAAGATGATGATAAACATTACAAGAACGGTAACATGTCAGGATAGTAGCAGATTAAAACAGTGAACACACTGGGAATTTGGAAGCAAAGTGAGAACAGGTTTAGAAAAGGGGAATCAAGAGTGCAGTTAGGAATCAGAACATAATGAAGTGGACATTTAAGAAAATTGGTTGTTGGGAAGGGAAAGAAATAACGTACAATAAAGACTCGGGGATTGAGAGCTTCAAATAGAGGGAATCTCCCAGGACATGAGCAAATGTGAGGAAGGAGAGGCCTCTTTCAGGAATGAAGAATAGAAGGAAATCCAGATAGTTGAATTGCTTTATGAGCCACGAATAAGAAAAGCACAATGTCCTTTTAGGATTTAAAAGTGCCCACTATCCTCTTGTTTTAGCCCAAGGACTCCAAGTACTACTATAAAAAAGTACATCCATTCTGGATCAGGTTATAGCAGGGCAGCCTGAGATTAGAAAGAGTAATGGCAGGAATGAAGGGAAAAATGCTGAATTAGTTTTGCCCTTTTTTAGGAGAAAAAGGGATTGGAAAACCTGAGGCATCAGGTATTATTAACAGCTGTCACTCCATTCACAATTCAGTGAGTTGTTAGAGGCAAGGCGTAGAAGTATCTGAATGCTCAGCACCCCTCCAAAATTCAAACTGCTGACATTGCTGCTGCCAGCTAGGGCAGAGGTAAGAGTGGCTTGTGGGAAGACACAATACCCATTTTTTGCTTCTTGCAGTAGCCAGCTGATACAATCTCAAAATGGCAGTTCTCTGCCAAGTAAGATTTTTGAATTGCAAGAATTCTTCAATACAGTACTGTTTTGCAGTCAGTTGAAAGGAAGATGCTCCCTACTTAGGATAATTGAACCACCTCCTTGCTAGATCATGCAGTTGTATTCTTTCCAATCAATGGTAACTCCCTCCTCAACCAAATGAATATTATGCATGTGACAGGAACTTCTTCCATCAAGACTAAGGATGAAAAGTCTTTACTGCTTAACCCAACCTTTCTCAACCTTTTGACTCTTGAGGAACCCTTGAAATATTTTTCAGGCCTTGGGGAACCACTGCACATTCAGGCTCAAATATAGGCCAGAAGTTACAAAATTATTTGTTTCATATGTAGGCCTGTATATATGCATTAACAGTGTTCTTGAACAAAAAATAAACTTACCTCTTTAATGTGAAGTTGCCCAAAGTTGAAATAATTTTTTAAATAAATTGTGATCTCCCAGGAACCCCTAGTGACCTCTTGCAGAGCCCTGGTTGAGAAGCCCTGGCTTAATCTATTAGCTACATAGAATCCCTTCCCATTTTCATCATTTGGGAGCTAGGAGAGAAGAGATAAGTAGAAGCAGAGAGAGAGAGAGAGAGACTATTGCATTGTCTCCTAGCAACAGGAAGAATTGTGTTCTAAAACTCATTTGCTTTGAAGTAGAGTGGTATTTTCTGTGTGTGCAGATCTCATTCCACTATAAAAGACCATGAGTCAATTTCTGCTTTAAATGGGAGAAGACACTCATTATATGATAACCTGTAACACTGAATGAGACTCTTGGACATTCCTCTTGAACTGGAGCTTTAGAAAGCAGGTCAAGTGGCCATAGTTTCTATGAGATTTTAGATCTGCTGTACACTTAGTGTGGAATGTCTTTCCTCCTATTCTTATATCCATTTTAACTATTTAAACTCCAATTTTAACAACATTATGTAGTACTTGGACAACTAGCAGTGGGAAATACTGGTCTATTTTTAGACTTTCTGCTTTCAAGGGCAGCATCAGTTTTCTAATGCAGATATTAAGTAAGATAAGGAATCTGCTTAATTACCAAAGCAGGAAGATGTCATTGTAGACATCTGAAAAGGGCTTATTAAGAGTAACAGAATTAAGAGCAGTGGACATAATGCATGCAATGAATGCTATTAAAAAAAATGCTGCTTAGCCTTAGTATAGAGCTATACTCAGCAGTATATTGTTTAAACCTGTGGTGGTAATGGCCATTAACATGTCAACACTACAGTGTACAAAAGTAATACCTCTTCTTTCTGATGTAAGAAAAATGGCTATTTTTGTGCCCTTGATGGTAGACAAAATACAATGTCAGAAGTATGGAAAATTAGGTCATTTCCACCCCTTTTCATTTTATTTAAAAGTTATTGCACATGTACCACTACTTAGTCTTACCAATGGTAAAAGTTACACAACAGCAATAAAATCTGTCTAGTTACATTAATCAATAAAAAGACATTTTAACCATGCCTTTCTAAACAAATATATAAAGTCAGAACAAGTTTTTCTGGGCGACTCTTTTGACTGTTCATAATGTATTAGTTCAGAATTCACAGAGAACTTCAAGAACTATGACTGTGGCTGACACTGATTCTCATATTACCTAAAAGATAAATGATTTGGGTCCATCTATGTATTAATTACACCCATATTATAAAAATAAGTGTTAGGTTTCTGTAGAAAAAGTAGTGTTGCATTTTTTCCCAACCAAATAGTACAGGCCAAACAATATTTGAATTTTAATACTGTTACAGGTATTTAATATTACACATCAATATAATATCAATCTGAACACAGCAGATTGAAAAAAATAAGTACCTCAAAGCAAACATGAGATTCTGCTACAGCCAGTCTTTTATAATATTGTATGAAAGTTAAAATAAACTTTTCTTAGTTAAAAGTATACGCATTATAAAAATTAGCAAGATGGTGGTTTAAATATATACACTGTACATTGTCATTACAAAATCTTAATAGCAGTAATATATAAGGTGGTTTTATTTACATAAAAATAATCTTGAGAAAAGCATCTTTACAAGTGAAATAAATAAGGATTCAGTAATTCATTTAAAATCTTTTTGTTCAGAATACATCTGAACAGACCAAATGACAAAATGAAGCTGCAAATGGTACCAGATGAAAGTCAGCTGCATCCTGATAGAGGTGCAACTTTACTTTCAGTTTTCCTGGAGTTAAAAGTACAAACATGCAAGATAGATAAAGCTACCCTACACTGTGGAGCAAGGACCAAAAGCATAAACCAGTAAGCTTGAGAATATACAAGAGTATTCACAAAAGATACAATGTATTTTACAACTTCTAATATATAACATTTGGTGATATCAAAAAGCATAATTTGTAGAACAGAACTTAATCAGGCCATAATTTGCTTTAGGCAATTAAACTATGCAGAATGAATCTACACTTCATCCCAGCTAGCTTCATTGTCAACTTGTTCAAGTTTTGGTTCAAAACTTGTGGTGAGGGTAGGGGTGGTGCAGATGGGCAAATTTAGAATTGTCTCCAAGATTTTTTATTTCATTAAAAAAAACACAATAAAGATCATACACACTGATACAGAGCAACTGTTCTGCATGATTAAGGGGAAAACAGAAAGCCTTAACAAGAGCTTCAAAATAAATCATCTTGGAATACAAGCTAATATTGCTGCTTTTCATATAATCAGGTAAACAAAAGAACTGAGAAAGCTTATTGGGATGCATTCACAAATTCAAGGAGATTCCCTAGTCATTGCATATAAAAAAAAAAGTATTCATTAAAAACAAAAACAAAGAAAAACTAAACCTGTATGTTTGAAAGATTTGATTACTTTCTTCCAAAAGCAATATTCTTGAATGCCATCATTATGAAGCTTTACTAAAACAGTTATCTTATACAATGCTATTAGGAGACAGTACAATCGTAACTGCCTTCCTGAAGGGGATCGTCTTCCTTCTCCAGTCCAATCATGTCCTCATCACGTCGAGTTGTAGCACTAGGACCAGCGTCGTTTTGAGGACTAGCGCTATGGTTAGCTGAAGTCCGGTTTTCCTCTGCCCTTGGACTGGCTTGTTCTGCCACCCTTGATAGGTTTATAGGCTGAAAGGTTTCCGGTTGCACTTGTTCCTCTGCTATCTCACTCAACTTCTGGAGTTGTGGCTTGATAATGGTTAAAAATGGCTTATAGCCAGGACTAAAGAATATCAGATGAGAAAAGAAGCAATTAGTTCAATAATTTTAGGACTGCAAATTCGGCAATTGTCCTTCCCTGGTCACTAACGTTAAGTGTACTAAGCCAACACAACAAGTGGATGCCCTTTGCACAATGAAAATGTATATGGTGTTCAAAGCTTCCCTTAAGCTGAGCTTGGTTTCTAGTGATCACATAGATATAACTATCTTGGTTTTTTGATGTCAACCTGGAAGTGGTTTATCAAAGCTTTTATCTGGTGGTGGTGGTGGTTGTCTTTCTTGCAGTCTAATTTACAGCCTTGGAACTCCCTAGCCTTTTCAAGACAAGCAACTGTTGCAACCTGCTGCTTTGCCATCAGAAATATGCTAATTGAAGATACCGTGCACATCATTGGATGCATACATCTCTGTTCACATTACATATCTTTAAATCCTGAAATAAGAACTCTGTTGTCAAAAAAGTGCTAACAGGAAAAGTGAGACAGTTATGAAATGATTCCACAGTGTTTTAAGGCCAATTTATCAGGCATTGTATTTCAACATACAGAAGACCTTCTTTGAAGAGGTTAAGCATTAAGTATGAACTTTTGCTATCTGACCTACAGTGTTCAGAATACTGCTCTTCCTAGCAAAGGAGCTAGTTTTATTTGCAGAGAGCCAGTGTAAAGGAGGCTCATGAAACTCACCAGTCGGTAGAAGCCCATCTTTCGACTGCCTGCAATCCTGTCTTAATGTTCTGCAGCGTCTCTCCGTCAACCTCTGAAGACTGCGCTAGACTAAACACCTGATTGATTATTGAAGATTCTCGAAGGATAAGGCCTATGATCATGCACCAGTCCAGGCATCCTGCTTCCATAAAAACATGAAGCAAATACCTACAAAAAGACCCAAAGTCACTTTCTAAGGCAAGAGAAACGTTCAATTTTCCCACAAGATAGTTATCCTTGGTCCCCATGTTCTAAGAACAACTCAAAGGAATCCCAAAGACACAAATGATACAAACTCCAAGCTCATTTACCGCAGCTGAACTTGTGATTTGTGTGGCCCTTTGCTGGCCAGCTCCAAAGAGAGATGTTCCAACTCAGACTGCGTCAGACTCAAGGCGGAATAATTTTCATCCACCATAGTCCAGTCTCCATCCACAATAGAGCTTGTTTCTGTCAGATCTGTTGCAGAGCCAATGCTCCCTTCGTCACCTGTCAAATGCAGCAAAACAATGAATGTTTGAGAAACGCTCACTGAAGTTACACGGGAAGCCTGGCGGAGTACAAAGTAACTTGGCCAGAGGGTTCCTTTCTGCAATCGTTAAGAGCAAACAACTTCCCTAAAAGCAACCTGGCCTATTAGAACTAACGTTCCGTATTCAGGTTTGAGGGTAACGGTGGACTCCAGCAACCCTGCCAATGTCCCGAATGACTCAGGCCTATTCTCCTGAAGCCTCCATATTAGGAGTTTGGGATCTGAGGCTCAGCTTCTCTGGCAGACGTGCATATTACTTAGATGACGATGCTTTGCACTGCCTGTCAAATCTGCAGTCACAAGGGGTTGGCACAAGGCAACAACACAACACAATAAACCGGGGGGAGGGGTTCCAGGAGGCTATGCTTAAAATTCATCCAATGCACACCCACTAAAGGTTACTCAACTCCTGCCAATTTCACTAATGTACCCACACAGTTATCTTGGCAAGAGTACAGGAATGGTATGCTACTGCCGCCTTCTGGCCAAGCACATCCAGTACTTCATGGAAACTAAGAATATCTAGGACCAAGGCATGAAAACGAATTACTGAAAGTCTGCTACTTTCTCTGTTGCCCAATAGAAACTTATTTGTCAAATTGAGAAAGTCAGAGCTTTAGTGTTTAGAGCTCAACTGGGTTTGGTTCTCATTTCTTTGTTTAACAAACCCAAAACAAAGTGATAAACTATATATGAAAATAGTATTTCACGGATAATGCTTTCATACATCAACAATAAAGAACAAAGAAATGTGTCTGTGAGTTAGTAGAGCAAATCCTTTGCAAATACATGTAAAACATCCATAAGCCATTTGAATGTTAAGACAGCATGTGAACTCCATTTATACTTTAGTATTATAAAGCATTTTGAAATAGAAATACAGACAATGAGGAAAAGCTAGGTCCATTAAAGCCAAGAGAAACTCAATAGAATATATGGGGCGAATAAGATTAAGGAACTCATTAAGGAAACAAACCCTAACGATTGAGAATATACAGTAAATGGCAAAGGTATCAACTTATACTGTGCAGGAGAATTCAATGGTAAACCAATCCTGTATTTTTACCAAGAAAACCACATGGGTAGAAAATACAAAATGATGGGTGATATAGTGCCGGATGATGGCCCCCTCAGGTTGGATGGCACTCAACATGCTACTGAGGAAGAGCTGAGCATCTTTTGGAGTACTAATGGTGTTTATGACATGCCTAGATTAAAGCCTTCAGGACATCTAGCTGCTGATATTGCCATACAGGAAAAGAAAATTCAGAGCTGCAAAGGTAGAATTATAGTAGGAACATGGAACGTAAGAACCATGAACACAGGAAAGCTCAACACAGTGAAAGATGAAATGAAAAAACTATAAATTGACATCTTAGGCATCAGCGAATTGAGATGGACAGGGATCAGACACTTTCAGTCAGAAGATCACACCGTTTATTACCCAGGACATGAAAAACAAAGAAGGAATAGTCTTGCTTTTATAGTTAGGAAGGGTATAGCAACAAAAGAACTTGGTTACAATGCAATCAATTACCAAATACTATTGATTAGACTTTATGGACAACCCTTTAATATGACGATCGTTCAAGTTTATGCTGTAACCACCAAAGTAGAAGAAAAGGAGGTTGGTAAGTGTTATGATCAAGTTCAATTTGAAATCAACAGAACATGTAAGCAAGATGTGCTGCTTGGGATTGGTGACCGGGATGCCGAAGTTGGAAACATGAAAGAGGAAAATGTAGTTGGATTGTATGGCTTAGAAAACCAAATGGAGCAGGAGACCAACTTAACAATTTCTGCCACTCCAATGATTTCTTCATAGCTAACACTGTCTCCAAACAACCAAAACGACACCTCTGTGCATGGACATCACCAGATGGAATATATAGAAATAAAATTGACTGTATTATTGCTAAAAGGAGGTGGAGAAGCTCAATTATAGCATCAAAGACATGGCCAGGTGCTGACTGTGGAACAGACCACAAACTGCTCGTGTGCAGTTCATGTGCAAATTAAGCTAAAGAAGAAGAAGAAAGCCAGTCAGTTTCCACAATATGTTCTTGTACATATACCCACCATTTTCAAGAAGAACATCAGGAATTATTTTGAAGTCCTGAACCTCATTAACAGAGAACCAAAGGAATTATGGAATGAACTTAAATAAGTTGTTAGGGATGAAAGTGAAAAGAGACTGCCAAAAATGAAGAAAGAGAAGAAAGCAAATTGGATATCAGGACAAACTGTGGAAATTGCCAAGAAGAGAAGCTAAAGCCAAGAAAGACAAAAATCTAAGAAAGGAACTTAACGAAGAGTTTCAGAGAGCTGTTAGAAGAGACAAGAAGCAGTATTACAACAATATCTGTAAAGATATTGAAGATGGAAACAAACATGGAAAAACAAGGAAAGTCTTTCAAAAGATCTCTGAATTCAGAAGGAGGTTCCAACCTCGAATTGGCATGCTAAAGGACACCAATGGACAGATAGTAACCTATTCAAAGGAGATCAAAGAAAGATGGAAGGAGTATATTGAAACACTATACAGTAGACATGTCAAAAACCAAGATTCCTTAGAAGATATTCCTTACGTACAAGAATCTCTAGTACTAGAAGATGAAGTTAGATCAGCACTCCAGTCATTACCAAGTCAAAAAGCTATAGGAACTGATGGAATAACCACTGAAATATGACAAGCAACAAAAGAAAAATCAGTCAAGGTTCTAACCAAGCTATGCTAGCAGATCTGGAGAATGATAAAGTGGCCAACCGATTGGAAAAGGTCACTCTACATTCCAATACCAAAAAAAGGAGACTTAACAGAGTGTGCAAACTATTGTACAATATCCTTAATTTCACATGCCAGCAAAATAATGCTTAGGATCATGCAGATTAGAGTTCAAGATGGCTTTAGAAAAGGCCAAAGAACATGAGACATTATTGCCCATGCACACTGAAAAAGCCAAAGAGTACCAAAAAGAAGTCAGTATGTGCTTCATCAATTACAGAAAAGCTTTTGATTATGTTGATAATGTCAAGTTGTGGAATGTGCTCAGAAAAATGGGAATCCCAGAACATTTCATTGTCCTCATGAGAAACTTATATACAGGTCAGAAAGCCACAGTCCAGACAGAACATGGTGAAAGAGACTGGCTCTAAGTTGGCAAAGGAAGGTGACAAGGCTGTATACTCTCCCCTTATTTATTCAACCTATATGCAGAATATATATTAAGGGAAGCTGGATTGAAAGATCAGCATGGTTTTAAAACTGGAAGAAGAAACATCAATAACCTGCAATATGCTGTTGACAGTACCCTGATAGCTGGAAGTGCAAAGGATCTGCAAGACCTAGTACTAAAAGTCAAAGAGCACAGGGAAAAAATGGGACTAAAATTAAGTATAAAGACCAAATTAATGACAACAGGTAGAACAAGCAGCCTTAGAATTGACCATGAAGATATCGAAGTGGCAGATAGCTTCTGCCTTTTAGGATCAACCATCAACAGTAAAGGAACAAGCAGTCAAGAAATACACCCCAGACGAGCACTTGATAGAACAGCCATGATGGCCTCGGAAAAGGTATTCAAATGCTGTGATGTGTCTATACCTACAAAGATCAGAATCGTGCAAGCCATGGTATTCCCTGTGACACTCTATGGAAGTAAAAGTTGGACTTTAAAGAAGCAGGATAGAAAGAGCATTGATGCTTTTGGACTTTGATGTTGGAGAAGACTCCTGAGAATATTGTGGACAGCCAAGAAAACAAACTGATGGATCACTGAACAAATCAACCCAGGGTTCTCACTCAAGGCACAAATGACCAGGCTCTAATTATCCTACTTTGGACACATCATGCTAAGACCCAGCTCTGGAAAAGGCTCTAATGCTGGGAAAGGAAGAAGGAGAGGTAAGAAGAGGACGACCAGCAGCAAGGTATATGGACTCAATTACAGAGGCAATGAGTGCATTGTTGGGAGGCATGAAAGAACAGGTTAGGGATAGATCACCTATCTATGTGGTTGCTAGGAGTTGCAAATGACTTGATGGCACGTAATCAATCAATCAAGGATCAGAAAAACTTGTATAATATGATTCTCAAGTACATAAATTGGAGAATGTTGTCAAAAACCTAATAGACAAGGCCATATTTGGGAAAGGTATGTGTGTAAAGAATGAACATGGTGACTGGAGGTTACAGAATGAGCTAATAGTTCTTTAAACAGTATGGCTCATGAAATTTTTCCTATCAACATCAGAGCTCGAAACTTGTCTAATTTTAACATAAAAAACTAAAACAACTCTGATTGTTATCTATAACAGACTATGTTAGCAACTGTTCAATACTTTGCTGTAAAACTGAAACCATAAAGATTTGTAGATTAGCAATGGAAATCATGACTACAAGGACATTATTATATTGGATGCTAAATAAGCCCTTTAATCGCTTGTTTTTGCATATTTTTCTTTAGACCATCTGTCATTAATCCCTTCCTTTTTGATATGTGAGTTGGTAGGAAAATCAGATATTCCTTTCTTATGGAGATTTTCCAAACATGCACCTCTTTCAAAAAAGATTTGATTTTTTTTTTAGGTCTCAAACTCTAAAGGCTAACTTTTTAAAGTAGTTTATATTTTGCAGGTATCCTGAGTGTGTACCCCCTAGTTGGTGGGATGCAAGCAACAATATGTTGGCTGGAAAGGTAGTCTCTAAATTAATGATCCCAGCTGGCAGAAAACAGTGTGAGCATGCTTGGGATAAAACTGGACATTGGGGCATACTGGTCAAAGTGTGCCATAACTGACCACTACTGTCCTTATTAACATGGAATTCTGTATATACCATAATAAAAACTAAGATTTTAGTCATAAATTGTTATAAATTAATTGGGTGATGTGTTTCTTTTCTTTTTTTCTGGTCATAGTTTGTAATAAGTAAATTAAACTAAGACTAAGGCAGGTAACCTAGTCTACTACCGAAAGGCATTATCTGAGAGCCTTGATTGACCAAAGCTATGATAGATGTTGGATATCAGTATTTACCGGTCCATCAGATGATGACCATGGTATATGGAAGACTGCAAATTAGAATGTAAGACAAGTACATAGATTAACAAACAAAATGAAGTAATAAAAACCAGATATGTAGTATGTTGTGAAACTTAGAGAAAGGAGAAAGATGTACTAGATATGAATGAAGGGGCACTAATTTTGTGGAGCTGAGGAATACATGCATGGAAGTGAAAGGGTTGGTTCAATTGTGATTGAAAGGGACAAGATGTATGTTAGATGGTATGAACTGGTATCATCTAAATTGTTATGAAAGTAAGATAAAGTCACAGTTGGTGATAGCTACATGTTACACTTCAGTGAACAGTGATAACAGAAGAACCATTATCACCCAAGGCAAGCCAACTTTGCTGGGAGCATATACACATTAAATAAATAAATAAAAATATAAAAATAAGGAACCAGGGGTGAGTTTTGGGGAAATATTTGCAACATTCGGAATTAATGCAACCCAGGAAAAAAAATATTCTGTTAGGAAGTGTGAATGGATATTTGAAAATGAGATGTAACTACATAAAAAGTAATTGGGTCTTTCAAATACCCAAGAATGAATGAGAATAGTGACTGCCTGATGAGTATCTGCTTAGAAAAAAATCTGTTTCAAATAAGTGATTTAAGCATAGGTTTATGTTTATACCTGGAAAATAAATGAATCAAGAAGCATCACTAATTCTTTGTGAGGAAAGACTGAAAGAATCAGTGAGCAATACAAGGGTGATGGGTAATTCTGAATAAAGGATAGATAATATTTTTAAGTATCAAAGAATGGAACTTGGGAAAAAATAGAAATGAAAGAAAAGAAGTGCCTCTGTCACTTGTTTAAGGTGTGTTATGGGTGTTGCAGGATCCCTGTGGTCACCTGATTGCAATTTGGGTCTTTGGCAACTGGCTTGCAATTACGACAGTTGCAGCGTCCTGTGGTCACTTGATCACCAATTGTGACATTCATGCCAGCTTCCAACATGCAGAGTCAATGGGGAAGCTGTCAGGAGGTCACCAATCACATGACGTCACACCTAACAACCGCACGGGATTCACTTAACAACCTCAACCAGAACTGCCACAACTGCCACTGTAAGTTGGTGTGATCATGTGACATCACACTTTATGACTGCATCACTTAGCGATGGAGTTGCTGGTTCCAATTACCGTTGTTAAGTGAAGCCTACCTGTACAGAGAGAATGTGAATCTAATAGCAAAGGAATGTAAGGACAGTAATACTGAATGGTATTGGTTTAAACTAGTTTTAGCTGTGATTCTTTTTCTTATTAAGGCATTTAATTTTTTCAACTTAATATTTCTTATTCTTTTTCGGCACTTTGTGAACAGTGCTTACCCCAAAAGAGACTAGCATGGTCAGTATGCATGTATGTATGCTATCTTGCAATGGAGTTCTACACAGCTGCTGCCAATAGAATTCCTATTTTGAATTCATTCTACTTCTAAATATGAACATATTATTGGTTTGGTTTTCCTCTGCTGTTTAATCCTTTACCCCCTGCATTATGAGTTCCTAAGAAGCAGATGGCAGTCATTATATATGAAAAGTATATTTTTATTTTCAGATAAAATACTCAGAACAAACTAAAAGAAAGCCAAATATCAGAATAAAGAACTCACCCACTTTACTTAATAAAGGCGAGAGGAATGCTTCCTGCATTTGAGGGCCATGGGAAGATGCTGTATCCATCTCTCTTTGGGAGGAGCTGATGGCACCAAACCAGCTATGACTCCTTGGCACATCTGGAATGCCAGTGTCTATTTCCATGTTCAAAAAGCTGTCAGCAGACTGTGATTTTAAGAGTTGTTCACCTATTACTGGAAATGAGAGCATGTGAAAAAGCTGTTGTTCCAACTTAAACATGTTGTTTAAGATTTCATGCCTAATTCATTTCAATGACTTGAAATCAAATCCTAATACTTCAGAATATCTATCATGAGCTTCAGAATATATTAACAAAGCCACATATAGTAGAGCCTGCACATCCAGAATGAAACCAAACCCATTTCTTTCCTTTCCTATGAACACTTCAACTGCAACATTCATCAGCTAGACAGTACCCCCTTCCAACAATTACTTGCTGCATGTTTTTATTTTTTGCTTAAATACAGCATGATTTCAAAGACTGAATTAACATGCTTAATCTTAACGCACTACACTGCAACTTAACTTGAATGCAAATTGCCTCCTAAATTTGCCTCTATGGTAATATCAACAATGGATTTGATAAAAATATGGAAGTTATCATGCACTCAATCTGGAAACACAAAGTAAAAGATAACTGCACTTCTGTTCCATTTACTCTAAAGCTACACTTAGTTTCTGGTAACTTAAACAAGAGTGAGGATAAGATACCTGTCCTACATTTTCCATTCTTGAGAGGTGAATTTATGGAACAAACTGGAATAATGGGAAATGGCCAAAGAAAATCATTGTGTAATTTCTTCAAGGCAGCCACAAAATCCTCTACACAGGCAGCTCTGGTGCGCTCTTTGGATAACCAGCCTATCAGTTCAAAGCCCAACTGTGCAGCAAAGCAACCAAGGTCCTTAAGCCTGATTTCTTCCAGAAGACGTCGAGCATGTCTCCACAGCATCATGTCAATGTACATATTCTCAGCACAATCACTTTCCTTACTCAATCTACAAAGGTGGGAAAAAAAGATGGTTAAAACCGAAGACTACCTTCCATTTTATTTATCTCATTGGCCCAATTTTCTAGGAATCATGCTGGAATATTGTGAGATTTCAGCATCAAGTAGTATCAGTAACTTCTGCAATATGGTCTAGTGGTTAAAGTGCTGGGCTAGACACCAGAAGACTGAGAGTTCTAGTCCCGCCTTAGGCATGAAAGCTGGCTAGGTGACCTTGGGCCGGTCACTCTCTCTCAGCCCAACTCACCTCACAGGGTTGTTGTTGGGAAAATAGGAGGAGGAAGGAGTATTAGGTATATTCGCCACCTTGAGTTATTTATAAAAAATAAGGCAGGATAAAAATTTTATGTCTATGTCTATGTCTGTTTGTGTGTGTGGGGGGAGGGTTGATTCAATGAAATAGACAGCAAAAGACATAGATCTTCTTCTGCTTGATTACCTTTTGCCAGATGGGCCAGATGGCATACTCAGGGTTTTTTGCAAGTTAAATTTGCCAGCTGGAAGATTTTCTCCAGATTGAGACAAACTAATACTGCGGTGTCTGAAGAACTCAAAGCCACCACTTGAAGTAGGTTCCTACATGGAAGAAAAGGACAAGAATCGGCTGGCTGGAGAATTAGTCTGAGGCGGGCAGAGCTTAAACGGATTAAATTAAAAGCATAGAACTGGCTGGCTGAAAACTAGAAAAGCAGAGAGCACATTTTATACACACACACACATGTACACACACAGACACAGACACACACATACATATATAATTTCAGAATATTGAGTTATTCAAGTAAATCCTCCATTAGACAGATGTTTCCTGAAAAAGTATTCACCTAGCTGTAATGACTTCAAAAACTCAATAGATATAACTTTCTTGCTTACTTGCTATATTATGACATTGACTACTCTTTCAGACAGGCTTAATGCTATATATTGTTATTTTTTAAAAAGGCCCATATCTTTCTAAGATCAAAAACTCTTTTAGCTTAAGAGAAGCAACCATCTGTCCAGGCATCTTGCCATCTGCTACCAAAACAGCATAGGACTAGCCTGGAAAACTTGCTGTCTTCTTGGTTTCTTTCTTTGCTTGACTGCAAGCAAATGGTGGCCCTGCTGAGACTGAGCTGTGCTGTGCTATATTACTCTTTCCTCCTATTCCCTTTGCTCAAAATACCCTACCACCCAGCTACAAGGAATTTAGAAGCAACAAGTTAGAAATGGCAAAAGCACTAGCACAATGGGGTCTGATGGAAACTTTTTGATTCTGCTTCCAGGAGGACTAAAACAACACAAATACCTAAACTAGCCTTGTGACACTCTTCACAAGCAAAGCTAGGCAGACCTTTTGCCTAAGATGCCAAATAAAGGTTACAAGATCTGGTTACCCTTAACTATCAAATAATCATGTTCACATACAGTGTTAGTCATTAACTAATAAAGGACTATGGTTTAGTGTACCATTAAAATCCACCCACTGGGGAAAATATCTGATAAGGTAACAGACAAGTTAGCAAGTTCCACATATGACTGAACATTTTTTTCAAATTACATCTGAATTACTGTCAAACACAGCTATAATAGAGCAATCATGTTCCTTTCAAACCTGAGTCGTTGGTGTGGCAGGAGGTGTCTCTGATTCTCCAGAGCCAATGGCTTTCAGAAATCTGATCATGTGCCGACAAAGATCCCACTTTCCCTTCTCCAAAGCTGTATTGAATAGCAAAGTTGCATGCTGCCTACTAACTGCTGGAACTTCCATGTTCTAGAACCAATATAAAACACTTTTTACACAAGCTACTGATTCTTTTTATTTGGCACATCAATAAGCAAACAGAAAAACCTGCAGATAAAAGCATGCATCAATCTGCGTGTCTTTCATTTCATTGTGGGAGTCCAAGAATCATGGCCTTGTTTTACAGTCCATGACTTTGACAGGATTGCCAACTGGAAATGGCCTGGAAGCACCTATTATATGAATCAGCTCCTCTATATGGGTACTTACACAGATGACTGCATAGTAGCAATAGATATATTTCATTCCCAAAGAAAAAGATAATTAACATCCCTCCTCTTATTTTTTATTTCAGTCCTTGTTTAATAAATGCATGCTAGTATAAGAGGAGGTTCTATCAAAATAAGAGGCTTGCATCCTTTTGGGTTGTGTGCTTAGCACACCATATCACTTTCAGAATAAGATGAGTGAATACAATTACCTGCAGAATAATAAGGTAAGATGCAGCTGTGTCTAAATCCTGGGCCATTAAACACTCTTCAAACAAGTCTTTTGGATTTCCAACAGCAGCAAAGAGATAATTCCACAGGGCATATTCTGTCTTCCTAGCACAATGAACAACAGTCTGTAGGAAGAGGGGGAACTCTGTAATAAATTTAGCCACAGTGGGAAGGAGAGGATCGGGAATGGGATCCCGCGAGGTAGCTTCTTCTTCCAGCACTTCATGGAGCATCAGTTCTAGTACATGAGGAAAATATGGTAATGTGGCGCAAGACTGAGCCAAAAGCAAGGCTTGTTCACCCAGGTTCCTCACCAAAAGCTGGCGTAAAATGTGATGGAGGTAGATCTGAGATGTTCTCTCAACAATACAGAAGGGGAAGAGGACCTCTAAATGTTCTATAGCACTGCTGTGAGTGTATAAACAGTCATAAAGCACAGTGTCATTGACAGCACCAAGAACCAAGGCATCTTCAAACAAAACAGCCAAGGGGTAGATATTAATGTGGAAAGGCAACATGATCCGTCTTGAAAGAAAGGAATGTGGTTTGCGATGGTCCCTGGGAAACAAAGGAAGCCAGACTTTCATACCTGATCCCCCGCAGCTGAGCCACAGAGCCTCCAGTAAGTGCCGTTTCTGTTTGTTAGAACGGCATGTTGTCCAAACATTTTCTACAGACTGGGCAAGTACAACAGGAGCACAAAATGGCAGCTGAAAACACAGACATAATATTAATCAACTAGCTAATTTCTCTTGTCCCTTTATACAAGTTCTTCATAAAGTTTTATATGGCAACACAAACAATAACACTGCTGACATCTCATTCTTCCTTACTATAAGCATGATCAAATGTTAGTTTACTAAATTAATGTAATTCTCCCTATTCTCCTCCACAATTTTTTCATATTATCCTGTTACTGCAAGGTATTTTTCCCATATTATTTTTAAATAATCAAAAAACACAGCTCATTATCTATTATTCTTCATTCTGTATTAGCATAAATTGGTCATCAAAGCACAGAAATGAAGGAAAGTTTCAGTTAAAAATAATACAGTTACAATACTGTCTGGTACAGATATTAAATCATTCATTTTTAGCTCCCTTTCTTTCTACATTTATGAAGATACTGCCGTGGTTCACACAGTTAGTTGTGTTTGAAAACAGTCTTGTATATTAATCACTATCATACAATGTTGGGTAAGCAAGTGCTATTTGAAAATAATAACTGAAGCAAATTCTAATTTGCATCTAAAGCAAAGGCAGCTACCGAAAAGCAGTGTTACAAGAATTCACAAAAGTTGCAGCCATTCATTAGCAAAGAATTCTATGTATTTTAATTATAAGATCAACAAAGCATTATACATGTATATTAATTCACAATGTGCATTCCTTTCAGTGACATCTTCCCATAAGTTAACTCACAAGTTTCCTTTGGTTGGGACTGTCTTTTTCTCGTATCTGAGGACCAGATCGATCCCTCTGCACCATGATTAACTGTCCTGCTAAATTTAACATAATGCTCTCTGCTTCACAGGCCTTAAAGAAAAATAAAACTTTATTATTCTTTTTCAACTTTGCAGGAACTACTAGTTTTCTGAAAGTTCAAATGCATCATCGTCAGCACTGTATTTACAAAAGCATACTATTCAGTCTCATTCAGTCCACACTGATCATAGACATAAGCCTGATGATCCAACTGCCTCCTCCGAGAAGTAAAGCTGGCTATCATTCAGCATACTGATAACATTAAACCTTATATCCCCTATCTTGCCCAAGTTTACTTTGATGTTGATCATCACGGTATCATATTGAATCCCTAAGAACCTTACAGGTAAACTCCCATGCAGAACCACAGCAATTTCTCAGTAGCAACATTTTTTCAACCTACTCTACAGGAAGCAGCAAAAATAGCAGTTGAAAGCTGATGTAACAACGTAAAAATTGCTCTAGAGTAGACTGAGCTTGTTCAGTCGCTCCGTCCATTTCCGGATGGTTCGACAAGCTGAGGATTGTTGGACTCCAATTAATTTCAAAAATGCACGCCAAAATTTTGAAGTAAATTGGACGCCTCTATCTGAAATTACACGCATGGGACACCCGCAGATCCGGTAGATGTGATTGAGAAATAATTTTGCTAACTGTTGAGCAGTTGGGATCTTGGCACAAGGTATAAAATGAGCCTGTTTGGAAAATAAATCAATCACAGCCCAAGTAACTTTTATTTTTACTCTTCCAACAACCTTCTAAGAAGCTTGCCCCTAAATTTGTTGGACTGTTTCCCATCACCAAAATCATTAATCCTGTGACATTACAATTACCTCCCACTCTTAAGCGACTTCATCCTGTTTTTCATTGCAGCTTGCTTAAACCAGCCCCAGAACGTTCTAAATGGCACCAGCCTGCATCTACCCCTCCACCCATCATACCTGCTGTGGCATTTTCAAGCTGATGCCTGTCTCTGTTCTTACAGATGTCAAAGTAACAGACACAACAAGGAAAGGGTGAGGAATATAACGTGACATGGAAACCTCTTGCAGAACCTGAATACTAGCAGTAGGATTAGGGCTGAAAGACAAATAAAAGCCCAGTGGTTATTCTCCTAATAGTCCAAAATAATCATCTGTTGTACTTAAAAAAGTACTCCATATATTTATTTATCTGTATGTTAATAACTTTCAGATAATAAAACAATCCTTACCAGACCAAGGTATTGCAAATACTCCATGTAACCAAATAAAGCAAACAGCACTGAAAAGCAAGTCAGAATACAATAGGCTATACACTGAATTATTAACTAGATATTCCTTTGGCAATTTCTTAATGCTACTGGTTAATGAAAATGTTTTTCATATTTAAGGTTAGCTTCCTTGGGTTCCCTCCCATGAAGTATCTGCTGAGCTAAACATGACTTAATGCCTGTAATACTGAACTCTGTGTTAGTGTTTACAAAGTGGTCACATTAGAATGAACAAAAGTGAAATGGACACTACTCAAATCTGATTCAGAGGGTTCCACCAAAGGCTACCTGCACTTCCTTCTCCCTCACCCATGCCCTAAAACTAAAGCAATAATAAAGTAAAACAAATTATATAACACACACACACACACACATATATATAAAATTAACATATATATTCAAAGTATAACATATTCAAAATATACTTACCCATCAGATTTTCTTTTAATACTATAAAGGCAAATGGAACAGTCTGCTCTGAACAAAATTATGATGTCCCGAAAGACACTGATTAATAATGTTTCTGCCTGCACTTTGGTGATATGAGCAAATGCATTGTCCAGATTGGCTGTTCGTAAATATACCCTTAGCTGAAAGAATAATAATGAATATTATTGATCACAAATCTATAAAGAGAATTTAAACTAATTTTCAAGCCCTATCGTTCCATGAGAAACTTACAAAGAAGCCTGGCTGATCTACACTTTGACCAGGAGATTTTCCACAGAATGGATTTTTCATCTGTATCATGATACTAACCTTCTTCATTCACTATCCTTTTCCTCATCCTTACTTGGAATGAGGAAGCAAGAACATTCTAAATGTAGCTGTTCAGCCTTTCTTGTTATCCACATACTCAAAACACAATGCAAAAATAAGAGGCAGACATGTGAACAATTAATTCTACAGTATTAACACATAACTTCCATGGAGGGAACCCTTGAACCATCTTTAGAATGAGAATTCAATTTCTGAACCATCAAACTCATTAGGAATATTAAATTAACATCCCATTGTTTCTGTTCTGATATAAAAACTTAGGGGATTTCTCTTATCCTATGTATATTCCAATATAGTCTGCCATAAAATGTCCTTGGAGTATTAGAATAAATAGACTTTCTTCTCTTGGTTTTATTTGAAAAATATCACTGGGCATTTCTTATCTCGATATGGTAAAATCAGTTGCAACAGAAAAACCCATGTACAAAAATAATAGAATTTTGTGGGATATTGTTTTAACCCTAACACTTTCTGAGTACAGAAAGAAAAATGAAAACAACAAAAAGTTGAAATTTGGGGACATTGTTATTGGTATGCAGGTGACAATGTCCTAACATAACTATGTCACAGGCATATTTCTATTTAACATTGCCATGAAAGTGCACCAATAGGAGAATTTCAATCTTTTATATTCAAGATCTGCCTTACCTCCTCCTGGCGGTCACTTAAGTTATAACATGCAATAACAATGAAGTCATTCCACCATGCTAAGCCTCCAGTAACAGTCATACTTTGTTCCTAAAATTAAAGGGAGAGCTAGAATTATTCAACTTTTTAAAAATCCACCACTTACTCCAACAGCTTATCTATCAAGATTAATACAATTCTGTAACAATAAGAAGATGTTAATAACATTGCTAATAACATTTAGAGATAAACATTAGAATACTAATATTATTGACTTTTGCACAGCCTGAGTATTCTAGAAGTCAATCCTACATTTTTTATTTGCTCAATTTACAAGAATTGCAGGTAAGGGGCTTTGACATCACTGTATAATCTTTAGGGATTGAGCTTGAGAAGATAGCACACAGAAACGTGCTATCCTACTAGAAACAGTGCAAGCTAGAAATGCCCTGTTTTGAATTTGAAAGAGCTGCCTCAAGATAGAGATGGCTGATTTGATTCCACAGGAAATATTCTGATGCTATTCTTAACTTGATGGAATTGTTTTTATGAATTTGGTAAAGTCTGAATAGCATTGGAGCAGCCCCTTTGCAATTAAAAACAGCTGTTTTGAACTCAAAACAAGCCGTTTTCACATTTGAAATATTTTGCATACCTCCCTTGGTACTGAAAGAACAATGCTACTGTCTTACATCTCCAGAAAGCAGAATTTCCCTGGCTAAAGAGCCACACCTGATGTGTCTCTGGCTATAAGGCAAGATGGCTGAATGAGGGGCGTAACTTTATCTAAGTGACATGTGCACAGAGTGGATCTACCATCTACCCCCACTCCCCAATATTGCTCCATGCTGGGGTTTTAAGTTTTAAAAACCAGAGCATGAGAGCAGAAGCAGAGCAAGTTTTGTTTTCCTTCCTGATTCACTTAGTTTATTTTATTTATTACATTATTTAGAACCCACTTTCAGGATAACAAACCTTCCAAACCAGCTAGTAGACAATGTAAATAAAAAATATAATACATATTATTGAGAAACAAACAGAAAACTTCCAGGATCTTTCCTACAGAGCTACTGGTTGTAGCTGCCTTTGGCAGAAGAACCCAGCTAAGCCATTTTCTTGGGGGCTTGCCCATGGTCTCCTTCCCCCCACCTTTATTTAGTATAATCTACCTCCTCTATTCACCAAACTGATACCAAGGGAAGAGAGACAGCTCCACTCTTCTCCAAAATAAATTCTGCCAGAATAGCCAACATTTCTATTTTTCAGCAAAATTACAAGGAATCCTTCAAGGTGCCATATTACAAGGAAGATCTATTTTTACTGGACACTTTTTCCCCCTTCTCCTAAAATATGAAATTCATATCCACCACTGAGTATTGAGACAAGAAACTACTTCTATGAGCCTCATTCTAAATGTTTGATATTTAATACATTTTAATTACATACAACTGATTAGCAGCAGTCTATAAACTGGTAACATTTTTAGACAGTAATGTTTCTTTCCCCACTGATTAAATTATAATCAGCCACTCACCTGGGTAATGTTGCCAAAAAGTTTCCATTTTTTGGAAAGCAGAGAGTAATGTGCAAAACCAAACTTGCCAACTACAGCTACATTCTGCCCCATCTTATCAATGGCTGAAAACTGTGAAGAAAACAAATGCAACTTGTCAGATCCTTATTAAAAGAGGAATTCTTGCACTATTTGCCCTGTTTCATTAATAATGATTTCTAATACAAGCTGCTCCATCCTATTCATTTCTATAAATTGTGAAGTTTATATCTTAATACAATCAAAATTGGAAAGAATTTTAAATTTAAATTTAAAACAATTGTTTTAAAACAGCTCACCCTTATAGGCCAGTTGATCTCTAAATATATATTGTGAATCTTTAAAAGAAGAAAACAAAGCATTATCAAAATTTGTTATGATAACCACACTTCACCAAAGTCAATGGATAAAATATTACATAGCTTCAATTGCAAATGCTTATTTCCAGTTTCAAGACATGATTCTATGGGTCAGTATGTCTATAGGAGATATTCAGAATTTTTAGAATATCAGACTGACTGAAAAGGATAAGCTTGTTTATAATAAAAGGTCAGTCCAATTATCACTACTACTGATAGGGTTTGCATATAGTTTGTCTCAAAATGTTTAAAATTGAATACCTTTTGATAGGAACAATATATGCCACAATAACGATGTATTTTTAATAAAGAGAAATAAGATTGGAAACACCATGAGTTTGTATGCCAAATATACAAATAATTTATCATACTATGCAAGCCTATCAAAATCATCATCCAGTACAGATCCTTTTGTATTGCTTATTTTACTACCCAGTCTCTGATATTATCAAGTGTATGTTTCTTCCATATAAATTTTCAGTCCCCAAATCTGAAAGGTTACTTGATCTATGGTTACATTTTTATATGCAAATCAGCTGTTGAATCTTTCCAAATTATTCTTTATTTTCTGCCTTTCCCTTCACTGTTACTCTCTCACTTTGTTTTAAATCTAGCACCCTCCGTGAAGGTCTTTTTGTAAAAGCCACAATTAGATGGAGGCCAAAGATAATGGGACCTGTCTCTTCCCTAACTCCAATAAGAATGGAACCCTCCTACAGTGGTTCCCGAGAAATATTATAAAGTGAGCTCTAAACATGGAGCTACAATTTAATGTGTAGTTTGGCCCCTAAGGGAATCAGGTCTTTTGAATTCCTTCTGCTGAGAGGTTGACTTGACTATCAGAAACATTTTAATCTTGAAAGAAATTAGATCTTAAAATTCACGTGAATATTTATCCATCTGATAGCTAATGACTTTTATTAACTGTCTATCCTATGTTTAATGATTTGGTGGAACATTAACAGCCAAATTGTTTATTATTATTTGATTTTACACCCTACCTACCCCAAAGAGCATTCAAGGAAGTGAATGGTCTAAAACAAACAAGTAAAAGCCAAATAAAACAACTAAAATAATACTATAAATCAAAAGGCTGGCTGAAGAACCAGCTTTTAATTCTTCTTCAGAAATGCAGAGGTTGAAAACTAAACTGGTGACTAAAATTCCACAGCTTGTGGACTGATGCAAGGACAAGGCCCTCTCCTGCCTGCTTGACAGACCAGCCTTTGTAACCATGAACACCTGAAATTAAGTGTGTATGTTAGCCAATCCACTTGTCAGATGAACAGCCAATGACCTACTTGAGCCTGAGTGGAGAAGTAATAATTATTTTACTAGGTTTTATATAGCTGTACACTATTATACGAGGTCAGCATATTCAAACTTTTCACAAAATTGATTGGCATGTATATTTTATTTTTCTATAAGGAATGTAAGTAAAAACTTTCAGTTAGACTTCCAGTGGGAACAGGGTGGACTGAACAGCTGTGCCTGCAAGCTCCACGGGCAGAACTGGCATCGTGGCAGTTTTTTCAGGCTCAGGCTGGTTTCTCCTGAAGCCCAGGAGTGTTTTTCTAGACCAAGGAAAATGCTTGGAATCGACCCATTTGCCTCCAGACGGCGAGTTGCAGCCAGGAGATAGTAAACAGCATCTGTGATCAATGGGTAAGACTTCACCGGAAGGCTGGGATATCACCATTGCTAAGCCATGCTGCAGCCTTAAAGGGACATTAAGTCCAGCCACCCCATTTCTAAAGTACCCAATTTTATTTTTTTTTAAGTATTTCTACCCTAAGAGAGACTTTCTACATTAAGGAGAAACCATCTCTCTTGATGCTTATAATTATTTTCGTGATTTTTAATTTTTTTTAAAAGCTTTAGATTTTGCTATCTATCCAATACTAAGGAGGGTTGAGAGTATGTTATCATCTCCCTGTTATTATTTTTGTGCTAATTTTGAAGATTTTTGTATTTTTCCTTCACACTGAATCTGCCATTCTGTACTTTTACTTTCCTGCTGTTACTTTCTCTAGGGAACTGTCTGTGATCTTAACCCAGTTCAGAAATGTTCCATTAACTTTTACTTCTGCCAGTTAAGTATCTAGGGGGCGCCATAACTTACTGCCTCAGACATGGATGATCTTAACCAGGCTTTCTCTGACTTTCACCAAGATATTAAAGCAGATATTAAGCAGATTTTTCTGATTCCTGCCAAGTTATTATGCAAGACATTCAGAGCATTGTGGAAAATATGTGGTCTAAAATGTGCCATCGGTTGGGGATGTTGTGGATGGAACCGAAGAATCTAACAGCGATGGAAATGTCTCCCCTAAGAATGAGATTTGAGTTTCTGTTGAAATCCTGGATGAAATTGACAGTGCTGAGCTGAAGAACTTAAACTGAGAAATTGAGCTGCAAGACATGAGTGAATCTGACTTTCTGATGGAATGTTATGGAAAAGAAGGGGTTATTATGTATGGGAGGTTTTTTGAAGAGAAGGCTGTGTTTGTGAGGGGACCAGTTGGGCTGTTTAATTTCTTTAAAAAAATAGCTCTGTGTTTATTATGGGGATATGTAAATGTTTTGGTCTATTTTGAAGTGGGTTAAAGGACCAAAAATATTTATTTGGATGGTCTTTGGCTTTGGATGACGTTACTTATTGTTAATTATTGGGATTATGATTATTAAGGTTTTTAAAAATTAATATTACTTCATGTTTCTTGTATTATTAATTATAATCGCAGACAATTTACATCCTTTTTTATTTTTGATCCTTATTATAGTAGACAGGGGGGACGCAGTGGTGCTGCGGGTTAAACCGCTGAGCTGTCGATCGGAAGGTCGGCGGTTCGAAACTGCGCGGCGGGGTGAGCTCCCGTTGCTCGTCCCAGCTCCTGCTCACCTAGCAGTTCGAAAACATGCAAATGTGAGTAGATCAATAGGTACCGCTTCGGCGGGAAGGTAACAGCGTTCCGTGTCGTCATGCTGGCCACATGACCCGGAAGTGTCTATGGACAACGCTGGCTCCAAGGCTTAGAAACGGAGATGAGCACCGCCCCCTAGAGTCGGACACGACTGGACTTTACGTCAAGGGAAACCTTTACCTTTACCTTTATAGTAGACAGGAATGTATAGAATAGTAGTAGGAAGGGAATAATAGTAATTGGTATGTTGGGGGGAAGCTGATTAGGTGATTTATACTTTTTCCTTTTCTTTTAATATAAAGGGAGGGAGCAATGGTATTTAGTGTTTTTTATAATGTGCTAAGGGGTTGACTTGTAGAAATAATGTGATTTTGGTTTAATTTAGAGTAAGGGATTGATTATGGAAAATTGCTGTATATCCCTGATGTTTAAAGTCAGAAGTCACTTCTTTCTGTAATCTATTTAAAATTTTTCTCTTGTGTTTTCACACATTTTTTAGTTCTTTTTTGTAGTTTTTTTTCTGTATCTTTTATCTTTTTCTGAAATTTAATAAAATTATTTTTAAAAAAACTTTCAGTTAGGACGTTCTAACGGGACACGGTGGCGCTGCGGGTTAAACCGCTGAGCTGCTGAGCTTGCCGATCGGAAGGTCGGCGGTTCGAATCTGCGTGACGGGGTGAACTCCCGTTGCTAGTCCCAGCTCCTGCCAACCTAGCAGTTCGAAAACATGCAAATGTGAGTAGATTAATAGGTACCGCTTTGGCGGGCAGGTAACGGCGTTCCATGTAGTCATGCCGGCCACATGACCACGGAACTGTCTACGGACAAATGCCAGCTCTTCGGCTTTGAAACAGAGATGAGCACCGCCCCCTAGAGTCGGACACGACTGGACTTAATGTCAAGGGAAACCTTTACCTTTACTAGGATGTTCTAACAGTAAAGATGTTTTGATCTTAGTAGACAATGGCTATTATAAAGCTGAACAGGGGTTTTTTGAGAGTCACACTCAAAGTTCCAAGCAGTTTAGAATGTAGTCTTGGGAAGTCATTGGTTTTCATTTGATCTTCTCTTACAGCAAATGCTGACAGGCATTCAAAAAATAAGATATGAAAAAAGGAAGCAGTAAAGTGCCAAGAGAGAAAGTTACCTGTACAACATGCCAATGTCTGTGCCCTAATAGAGCGCTTAAACCCTGAGAATCTAAGCTCCCATATGAAAATTGGCCTCTTTCTCTGACAGGCTTATGTTCAGCATGTGCTGAGGAACTTCTAGGATTCTGAGCTTGCACTACATCACCACAGTTCAAGTACAAGCGATCTTCTCCCTGAAGAAGGACCTGCTCCTGGCTGCTCTGTGAATAAACAAATAAAACCAGCACTTCAGATAGTGAACAGTAACATAAATAAAGTTTCAAGGAAAATAAGGAAACCAAATAAAACTGGAAAAATATTATTTAAAAGTGGTACTTTAATTTTTGAAATAATGTTTGCACAGCAATATAATTATATACTATTTTATTTACATTAAAAAAACAATTTTAATGTAATGCAATCAAAATTAGGCAATGTTTTGACCAAAAAGATAATAAAAGTGATCTAGCACTACAAATCATTAAACATGAATACTTACTATGCAAGGATTAACTGTGAGTGCACTTTTGATGAACTGAAATTGCAAAATACCAAAATGCTGCCCTTTGTTTTTGCTCTCAGGCACTGAATTCCCAGCATTATTTGCATCGATTACCCATAGATGATAACCTTCTGATCCCCAGCTCTAAGAAGAAAAAGAAAAAAATAGAGTGCATCGTTTAAAACAACTGAAACAGTGGAATGGAGAAATATTGTGTAAAATGTTTCAACTCAATGAATGTTTAATATAAAGTTGTCAAATAAATATTGACAACAATAAATGTGATGAACAGCACAATCCTCCTCCCTTTCCCACCATTTTCAGATCTTTCCACCATTCGGTATACTGCATGGAGCCATATGCTGAGAGAAGCAGCAGACAAAATTGCTGCCCCAAGGATAGCCTTGTTCTCTGAAATATTAGTAGTATCTGCTGAGCACAGGTATCCACAACATATTCCAGTTCCTATGAAGTGAATAGCCTTGTTATTTTGACAGAAGAAACTACATACTTTGATTTTCTAAGATTTGTCTCAGATAAGAAATATAATTTGGTAAGCCTTATGGACCCAAATATTTGTGTAAATTAGGTAAAGAAAATAACTTGATAACACTTAAATCATAACTTTGATGCAGAAAGAGGCTCAAGAACAGTGGATAAATCACTGGGAAAGTATTAGAATAAAAGGTAATTGTGTGTGCCTACATGAAAGAGAGAAAGAGAGACTAGGAAGATAATAATAAATGATGCTCACCATAGAGCTGATCTTTAGAGGGTCCTTTTTAGTACCATCAGTTCGGTGACTAAAATAAACAGCACAAACAAAACACTAGATTCAAATATAGGATATTAAACAGGCTTTAAAATGACTTGGTCTTTTAATGCAATACATATGTGCTAATAAAGAGACATTTTAATTCCCTATTTCCAAGCCCCTCCTTTTCATCCTTGATATATCAAAACAAAATAGCCAACCTTAGAAAAATAGGTATGAGACATAACAAATATTTGCCCGCCCCTATTCTAGGGATCTTTAGTGTCATTTGCACTTTTCTACTAGTTTAAAAGTATCACATAGTATCAGTTTTATCAACTCCAACTACTGTACTAGCCAAACAGCCATGAGGAAGCTCTTCTGTAGCTATTAAAAACAATCCCACCCTGAATGTAGAAGGTATAAGCAGCAAATAAAAATGTAGATCTATATTTTGTACAACAGAGACTAAAGACAGAAATTGGTTTTGTAGTAAAGCCTCTCATTGACATGTTAAACTTATCAGTTACCAAAATAATGTGGAGGCAGCAGTGAACATTTTACTTCACTAACTCAGTCAATAGTATATCATAAGATATTAAACAGCTAAGAAAACAAAATAGTTTTCAAAACTTCATGTGTAGTAAATAAAAAGTTGAATAGCAGAAACACTTTTCTGTTAAACTTTCTAATATGAAACACAAGTTACTTACATGAAGTCACCTCCTAGAGTACAAATAAGCTGGGCACCAAATACACTCCATAAAGACAGGCCTCCACATTCCCAGGTCACCGTAACAACACAATTATCAGGAGACCATCTGATTAGTTTAACAGCTCCTGTTTTGTTCCAAATATCTATTGAAAAACAGAAATTATAGGCAGATTTTAAAAAATGTACAGCTTATTTAACTATTTTGAAGATAGATAGTAGTTGAGTAATATTTATTTGTTGTTAGCATATTTAACTCCCACTTTTCTTCCGGGAGCTCAAAATGACACACAAGGGAATCAGTTCAATCCCACAACCACTATTCTCTTGGGGTGAGAAAGAGAGACTAAGCTACAAGGTGAAGGGAGAACTGTAGTTCATTGGCTCTGTGGAGTAGGTAACACACACACACACAAAATATTAATCCTCACAAGATGCAATTTAATTTCATTAAGCTCAATACAGTTTCATCCTCCTCATATAGTGAAAGTAGTGTATAAAAGCAGAGTGAGAAGTCATCAGGGTGAATGGAAAACACACATCTCCATTCTGCCCTCTCTCTTTCCTCAGTACAAGTTATTCTTGCTTCAAGATATGAAGAACTTAACCAGGCAGAGTTCTTAGCTCAGTCATCATAGATTTTTGGAGCCCTGCCACAATTCCTTTTCAGGCTAGTAAAAGATATTGGAACAGCATAAGCAAGCCTTGTAACTATTTCCAAGCAGGTCTGATTTCTCTAACAAGCCTATAGTCAGAACACAATACCCAGAAGTGCAAAATAAGATTTATAACCTTTTAAACTATGTCTTAGATGTATAAAAGTTGGTGCAAAGGGAACCTTTTTTTCTGGTAACCAGCCACTAGATTTCTGTTTTTATGACTAAGTAAACAATGCATTCATACTGGGTAACTAGTAGAACAAATCTGGGCTGAAAAACCATTATGGCCACTAGATGAAAGATAAGAACTGTGGCAATAGCTAGAGGTTATTGGATTTTTTTCAGCTCACCTATGCTAGTTCTATTACTGGTTAACAAACAGCTGTTCACTCCTTCTTAAAAGAAAGAAGTTACTGTGTCTTTATAGAGATGGTACTACCATGAGCACAATGTTGCCAACCTGACTGTACTTTATAAAGGGTGATACAATGATGTTCTAAATTTTTGTCAGACATATATTGTCCTTTAATAAAGGCATTAAAATTAGTCATGAAAACATGGCTCTGACCTAGAGAACTGTATGGGATATATATAACTGAATGTACATTAACTCAGATGATTGGATATGTACAGCCTTTTGGACTGCCACTGTCCGCCATACTGTTTGTTATAAATGAATCAAGTTAGGATATCACCCAAAAGAAGACAACCCAACCTGAACTTTAATATGATAGGACTTACCAGGATATTGCTTGGGTGTTAGTTCCAGTTTGTGAGACAGTTGCATGGCCCCTGTGGAATGATCTATTGTATAAACTTGCACAGAACCACTAGGAAAGAATGAACACAGGCAATACTGAGAAGAATTTTAAAAATAAGCTAATCAGGTGAGAATCTGAATTTACAGAATTCGAATCCCACTTCATATAATCAATTCAAAGATATCATTTCATTCAAAGGGAAACAAATGTTACCATCATACTAGGGCTGTGCAGAGAGCCTGATTCAAAGGGAAAAAGTGATTTGGGCATGAATGTAGCACCTGCAGGCATCTCCTTAAACCAATTCCAGGTTTAAGATATGACTTCTTGAAAGAATTGCTGATGGGTGCTATATGAACACCCTGCATCCAACTAAATCCACTGGGATCTACTGGACAAATACATGTGCACAGTACTTGTTAGGTTAGATTGTGTCCTAACAGCCAGGAACCACGCTGAGAAAAGGAATAGGTCTCTAGTGCTTTATTACTGCTACATAGACAGAAAATCCTAACAAACTGAAGAAGCGTGGGAAAAACCCAGACAGATAAACCCCAAAAGTTAAGGCGGGTCTGATCTGTGTCTCTTTGAATGGCTGCTTAACTCCTCAGTACTACGCATGCGTTTTCCCCCCTGGATAGGGGCCCCCTCCTGCTCACCATCAGTACTCATGACAGATTGGTTGGTTTTCTTAGTTATTTATTCCTTTATATCCTACTTTTTCCTTCCAAAACAGAATCTCCCCTTCTAGCTAATAAACCAAATTTAAAATAATCATAAAAATAAAATAAATTCAGCCCAAGATACAAAAGACAGCACTTAACGATTTGTACTGATACACTCTTCAAGGATCACCACTTTTATACCATGCAGCAGTTAACTTAGAAATGCAATTAATATGAAATTTTTTTAGATACCAACAGAATGATCACAAAGCAGAAAGATCTAAGATTCTGGTACATTAACTTCCACAGTGCCATTTCATATTATAATACTGAAAAAACCTTCTTATGTTGTGCCACACTCCACCTTGAATACTGTGTCTACTTCTGGTCACCACACTTTATTCAGAATTCAGAAAACTTGAAAAGTTTTAGGAAAGGATAACAAGGATATTTAATGCACTAAAAACTAAGTCTTATGAAGAGAGATTGGAGAAGTTTGGCACATTTAGCCTTGAGGAGAATGAAGGGGATATGATAGCACTCTTCAAATATCTGGAAGAATGTCACACAAAAGGTCAAAACATGTTCTACATCAGTACAATATATAAGGCATATAATAATCAACTTAACTTATAGGAAGGCAAATTGTAAGAAAAAACTTCCCAAATGTCAGAACAACATCCCATATTTCAAAACTACCACTCTAAAATGTTTTGAGCATTCTACCACAGGGAAAAAAAAGCAATTCAGAGCAAGCCTGAAGCATAAAAACTTGGGCTGATAATCCATTTTGAGTGCTATCAACCACAAATCTTAGCTGCAGGGATGATGGTGATGATGATGATATTTTAATTCCATAATAAAAATGGAAACAATTGTTAACCACACTTTTTGCAGACTAAGCCATAGAACAGAGAAGAAGCAATAGTGGATGGATTCACTTCAACTGTCATGAGTACTGATGGTGAGCAGGAAGGGGCCTCTATCCAGGGGGGAAAACGCATGCGTAGTACTGAGGAGTTAAGCAGCCATTCAAAGAGACACAGATCAGACCCGCCTTAACCTTTGGGGTTTATCTGTCTGGGTTTTTCCCATGCTTCTTCAGTTTGTTAGGATTTTCTGTCTAATGTAGCAGTAATAAAGTACTAGAGACCTATTCCTTGTCTCAGTGTGGTTCCTGGCTGTTAGGACATCAACTCAAGTCTATTTTTACTATAACAACAGCAAAAATACACTTGAGTTACTAATTTGAGGCTTTTTTCTAAGACCATACTTGTACAGTACATGTTTTGCATCTAATATCACTCAATGAACACAACGGATTTGTTGCATTTAGTAACCTGAACATTCCACATTATGGCAACAACTGTTAATGTATGAAATGAAAACACAATGATAGAACCCATTAACTTCTATTAAAGAATTTAAAAACAGCAGAATTTAAAAACATTTACTTCTACCTAATGTCATTAATAAGTACATAATTAATAACTTCATAAACAAGAGTGTTTTCCCCAAAATATGATAGGCTTTGGATTTCTACAGGTAGTCCTCGACTTATGACCTCTATTTGAGTGACCATTTGAAGTTACGACAGTGCTGAACGAATGACTTACGACCAGTCCCTGAAGTTATGGCTGTTACAGCACCCCCGTGGTCACATGATCATAATCTGGGCGCTTGGCAACCCGTTTGCACTATGACTGGTTGCCAAGCACCCCGCAATCACATGATCGCCATTTGCAATCTTCCCTGCCGGCTTCCCCAGAAAGTCAATGGGGAAGCCAGCAGGGAAGTTGCAAGTTGCTGGGCTAAGTCTCCTCCACCTGCACCCCCTCCCCACCCCCTCTGTGCTTGTGCTGCACCAGCCACTTGCGCACCCCCACACACCCTTCCTGATGCGTGCTGCACCCCCATGCGCCTTCCCCAACCCTTGAAGCACCTCTCATGCACCCCCATGCATCCTTCCTGGCCCACACTGCACCCCCACGCACCCTTCGCCACCCGTACCCCCACGCACACTTCCCAACCTATGCTGTACCCCCTCACTCCCTCCTCCACCTGGCAGCAGCCACTTACCTGCCTGCTGGCTTGGGCCATGCTGCTGGCATCCTGACCTTGGTTGTAGGAAGCCGGCAGGAAGTTGCCTCGCCTAACGACCATGGGTTTCAGTTAACAACAGCAACTGGGACTGCAGGGATTGCCGTCACTAAGCGATGCAGTTGCACTTTATGAATGGATCACTTAGTGATGGGAATTCCAGTCCCAATTGTTATCATAAGTTGAGGACTACCTGTATTTAAAAACTAATGTAATGCCCTCCTACAGAAGAAATGATAATTAGGAATTCAGGAACTTTAGCACAGCTGCAGTTTTATACTCAGATAATCTACGAAGAATATATTCAAATTCTGAGCTAAGATATTCAACTTACTTTGCACATCCAAATGCCATTAATCTGTATTTGTTGTTTATAGCCACACAGGTCCCATCTAAAACTTCCTGTGCCCAAACACCATGGAGCTGCTGCAAGAAGTATTTTATCCAAGTTATCTCTTTAGCTTTCAACACATTTTGTTATACCTTAAAATGAGGCATGACTACATGTCTTCTTTAACTTACCAATAGTGAAAAGCACTGGAAATACAGTTTAACAGGAAATACAGTAACAGTTATTTTCATAGCGATCCTCAACACCCATATTGATGTAATGGGAAGCCTGCTTACACTAATGTCTGTGACAAAGCATCCAAATCTTAATCAAAATTGTATCTTGCTTGAAAAACCACACAGTACACCAAATTGTTTAGGATTCCTTTGAACAGTATGTTCAAGGCATAATCAATGCACACCATGATTCTTAATATCTTCAATAATTTATATGAAATTTAGCAATTTTCTAAATGTTAAATAAGTATTGAAAAGAAACTGCTAACAGATTACTGTGAACATCTGACGTAATAGACTTCAGATGTGACAGATCAAATCTGTTCTTGGACTTAACTCCAAAGTAATGTTTCCATTACTGCTGTAATCTATACCAAATCTACTGTTTCCAAAGTCTGGCCAGAAAACTGATATAATCTCTATACTACTAAAACTCTCATTGTGTTTATCCATTTGTTTGTTTGTACCCTCAAGTTAGCCCAAGTGGTGCATTATACCACAACAATTTTTGAATCAAGGAACTTAAAATCCTCTAACTTAAAGAATATGTAAAAAATCCAGGACCTATTACTCTTGTGGAATTGAAATTTCCACAATGTTCAGACCAGTTTTATTCACAAAGTTGTGGCCATTGCAGCATCACGTGATCGTGATTTCCAATGCTCCCTATCAGCTTCCCACAAGCAAAGTCAATGGGGAAACCAGCAGGAACTCAGAAGTCGCTCCCGCTCCCACTGCTTTTTTGTCGTCCGTGGTCATTCTTTTATCTGTTTAGGTAAGTAAGTACTGATTTATTACTGAAGTTTGTTTGCCACTACAATTATTTTTCTATTTATGATATGATATATACTCTTCTTAGATGATCACGGGACCGTCCAGCATTGGGTAAGAAAAATATGGTCAGCCTAAAATTTAATGTTCATTCTGGTCACATCAGGCTGCACTACCTTTCTCTCAAAGGATGACCCAACAGGTCACAGGGTTGTCTAGTTTACAGCTTTCTGTTATGACCTAATTGTTGTTTTACATAATTTGGAACAGTTCAAATCTTCTGTGAAGAAGTGCCAATTATGTAACTAAGCAAATGATATAAATTATGTAAATTCAAAGTTAACAGGCTTTTGGTTTTAATGGATATCCATTTCTTCAAATGGACCATTAAACTGAGTTTTTATTGTATAATAAACAGAACAAGTATCATGCATTTTAAAATACTTGTGTTTATATAGTGCTAAATGACAATCCTTTTTAAAGAAATAATGTATAAATGATGCACAAAGGAACATATTTTTTAAGGAAATAAATTTACAAGGAACAAAATAATACAGCTCAAATTTATTAACAGAATATAATAGTATGAGATTAGGAAACAAGCTGATATTCTAGAAATAATACTTGTCTATTTTCCCTTTCCTCTATAGGCCTGAGCAGAATCTCCCACATAATCCTGAAGAATTTGCTATTCTTCTGAAATAGATTTTCAGGAGAAATGAAAGGAGAGGATTGAGTAGGCTAAGATTTCCTTCTCACCCATTCATCTAGCAGAAATATGCTCTTTGGTTAGGGGCATTCTATGATTGGAAAAGGCACTCTACTTGAGAAGAGATAATCTTGCATTAATATCCTACTGCAAAAAAAGTGAATAACTCATTTTATTTAGAATCTTTCTGTAAAATAACCCTGTTTTCTAGTAAACAAGGTAACTGCATAAATTTCCACAATTTCTCAGGGATATCTAAATATTTTTAATTAAATAGTTTACAACAGATGTACAAATATTTTGATATATCTTGGAAAAGCCATGCAAACCACTATTGAACTGCTGAGAAATCTTACCTCTGCTGTGAATCCACTTGACATTGGTGTAATAAAACCAACTCTACCATCATTAAACACTACAGCAAATCCATCAAGAGTAGCACAGTATTCCATATTTCTTATGTGTACATTTTCAAAACCTAAAAAAGAACCTGGTAATGAACACAATTATTAAAAGCTGCCATTACTATAGTGCAAGATCTCTTCATCAGTTCTATTTCCACATAATACTACAAGAAATGGGGACTATTGCTTTGAGTTAATTAAAAGCATTTTTCAACTAACTTTTAATTTTTCCAACCCTATATTCATATAAGAAATACCTCTAGATGAATGTAGATCCACTGAAAATGGTACTGTACAGAGATTTATGGCTTTCCTTCCATTCGTCATACCATCCCAGTGAATAAGATGGAGAAGACCATCAGCTGTAGCAACGATCAGATCCTCTAGCATGGACTGTAAGCTACAAGCAAGGCACATTATTTCACCAGATACTTCATGCAAAAAGTGATGTCAATCTTACCAATATATCAATTATTTTTAGAACTTTTTAACATTTTTGTTTGCATAATCCCATACCTCCTTCCAACAAGATCTGCTCTAAATAATTCTCCAACCCTCTGGAGCAGGATGTAGCAATGGAAGGACAAGAACTGTTGCAGTCCCTGCCATTCTGCTAATAGATGCAGAATATATCAGAAACAGGCCTTTGAGCACTGCTGTAGAGCTTCCCAACTATCTGAAATCTATCAGAATGGTATATAAAGTCTACCTTCTATTAAGTTCTCAGAGCAGAGAGAGATACAGATGTTATATTATTTCATGCCTGCATGTACAAGGTTTTACATGATTTGCACCCCCCTGCACTTCAAGGGAAAAGGACAATATTTCTATACGGTGTATATATTGTTTTCAGTTACACTGATCACCACTGGGAGGCACTACATGACCAGGTTTGTCCTATTTGGGACTTGTCAGACAAAGGCAGCCAGATGGTATTCTAAAGGGTTCAAACCCTCTTCTGGAAATTGAACTGATGGATCTTTGCACTTTAGATTATATACAGTATACAGACTATATACAGGCAGTCCTCACTTACCAACCACTTGTTCAGCAACCATTCAATGCCGCTGAAAAGGGACTTAGGAACAGTCCTCAAAGTTGTCACAGTATCCCCGCAGTCAGGTGACTGCGATTTGGGCACTTGGCAACTGGTGCGCATTTACAATGGTTGCAGCATCCCACAGTCACATGATCGCCATTTGCAACCTTCACAGCCAACTTCCAACAAGCGGTCAATGGGGAAGCTGGCAGGAAGTCACAAGTCGCAGTCACATGACAATCACACTTAATGACTCGCGGTGATTTGCTTAACAACCGCTGCCAGAACTGACATAAGTTGCTATGTTCATGTGACATTTCACTTAATGATCATGCCACTTAGCAATGGAGTTGCCAGTCCCAACTGCAGTCAGTAAGTGAGGACTATCTGTACAGTGCAACAGCTCTAGGAGTATCCACGTCCTGGCGCTCAGTTGTGTTGCAGGAAGGAATATACAGATTCTGTCAAAATAGTATATACAGTCCTCCTGCCCTTAAGCTCTCAGAGCCCTTTATACACTTAGAAATGTAAACATTTCTATATTGTACCATTATTAGATAATAGATTTTGATAATAGATTTTTTTAAATACCAAATGATCTAAATATATGCTCATGACAGCAATAGTGGAAGAAAATATATATAAAAAATAAAAACATGATCATGAAATAACATTCAGAAGTTCAAAAAATTCTGTCTTGCAAAATCTACATTACTTGCAGATTCAGAATTATCTTTAGATACTTTGAATATTGATGGGACATTTTAAACCCGCCAAATATATTGGCCTTATTTCAGGAAATGCCTTGCTGAAAAGATCTAGTAAAAAAAAAAAACTTAGTTTAAAATTACAAATATTCTAAACCAAAACTATGTGTTATCTTTGTTATGAATGTTAAAATAGAAATTTGTTGGAATTATAATGCTTGAAAGATAACAAAACTTTGTAGTATTTTTGTAATAGTATGCTTGTAGAATCTAAATTGCACAGGACAAAACAATAGAGATGATATTGTTCCAAACTGCAGCCAATACTAGACTTAAAAAGTATTGTTGCTGGTACCAGTGGTGCCCTGACTGTTAATAAGCAATCCCATGCTTATTTTTAGGCAAACTAGAGCTCCTGGCAATTGATGAAGATCTGTGCTCTCACTGCCTTTTATTTTAGTTAACCATCAACCAACCAGTAGTATCCATTGGGGGGGGGGGTCAGACCTGTCACAACTGCCATTTTGAATATTTTTACTCTCCCTATGGACACCACTGTTACCAACCATACAATTATTCACCTCAATATATCAAGAATGACTGGAGATATTTGGAGGATTAATTGATACATTCTGAGTTTCCAAGGTAAAACAATTTTTTACTAATGGAAAAAAATATTGCATCCGTATGAACAGAATAAACGGAAGCATTTATTCCAATCTTTATTTTATTGTTTATTAAAGATGTTTCTATACTACTTCTCATTACAAATACATTGAACAGAACTATCAGAATTAAAGAAACTCAACATTTCCCTATTAAACAGAAAATTGGAAATAAGAAAAAAGTGGCCAATTAAATCTGCCTGAAAATAATTGCATGAATTCAGAGTGATGTGAAAATCCAAAAAAGACAAATGGTCTGAAAATAGACATTCTGGGTGTATTTGAAATGTACTGCACAACACATTCAATTTCAATATGTAGTGAGGAAAATTCATATTCATGATGAAGCTAGGAAGTTAAGGCTATGGGCTAGAAACCAGGAGTCTGTGAGTTCTAGTCCGGCCTTAGGCATGAAATCCAGCTGGCTGACCTTGGGCCAGTCACACTCTCTCAGCCCAACCCACCTCACAGGGTTGCTGTTCTGGGGAAAATAGGAGGAGGAAGGAGTATTAGGTATGTTCGCCGCCTTGAGTTACTTATAAAAAAATAATAAAGGCAGGATAGAAAACAAACAAACAAACAAACAAACATTGCTTCATTGCTGTGGTTTTTATGTTAGGAACTTAAAAATCCTAAATGTTGCCATCTTTTGTGTGTGTGTGTGTGTGTATCATCCTAGTACTACTGTTATTCAATGCTATTTCACTAAAATATAACTCTACCTACTATTCAAGGAAGCTATTTTGCAATCTTGTATCTCTTGCACAGAGCGAACTTCTGTATATTATTTTCAATGAAAAATCAAGATGAATTCACATTTTAAAATAAGGTTTCATGTTATTTAACAGTAAAAATAGCTACATTTGAACTAGGCATATAACCATAAAAATGATTATTATAAAAGGTATTTATGTATCCCTAAAATCAATATATTGCAGTATGTTTAATATAAAAACCCATTGTCTAGAAATAAGATAGCAACTTTTTTTTTATGTTTTAATCTTATTCTGTAATCTCTGTGAGCCACTTCCTGAATGAGGTGGCAGCCAAACTGATAAACAACAATATGTAAGCTTTCTTCCAGAAATTGTTCAGTGAGGTCACCCCTAGAGTTTCTGATTAAAAGAATTAAGTAGCAGATGATGAGAAGATCTTCCACCTAAGATTCTGAGGAACTGATATCAAAGTTAATACTCCAAGATGACATTACAGGTAGTCCTTGCTTAACAACCATTTGTTTAATGACAGTCCAAAGTTACAACGGCCTCAAAAAAAGCAATTTATGACCTATATTTGCACTTATGACTATTGTAAACCATTGCACCACCCCGCAATCATGTGATCGCAATTTGGGCACTTGGCAGCCAACCTGCATTTATGACTAGTTGCAGTGCCTGGCAGTCATGTGATTTCTGGCAAAAAATGTCAGTTTCTGGTAAAAAAACATCCATTGGGAAGCTGAATTCGCTTAACAACCACAGTGATTCACTTAACGACCCATGATTTGCTTAACGACAGTGGTAAAATGGTTGTAAAATCGGGTCCAGTCATGTGGTGACTCATTTAATGACTGCACTGCTTAACAACCAATTATCTGGTCCCTATTATGGTTGTTAAGTGAGGACTACCTCTATTCACCTTCTGCTCTTAATCATACTATAATTCCATAATGCTGCATTATTAATCACCTTATTTCCTGCTGTTCTGGTAAGGAACCTAAATACATAAATTATTAGCCACTGTACCTGGTAATAGCTGCTTGTAAGTCTAGTACTTGTTTCTTCTCTAGATTTAATGATGGAGCGCACTGTTCTTCCTTATAATGTGGTGTTCCTTTCAGATGGGGGCTTCCTCTTTTGAAAAAAAGAATCAAGAGTACTTAATTCATTTTTTTTAAAGTTCTGAATATTAACATACTAATTTGGTCTGTCCTCAGAATAAATCCTATTTGACCTGAAGAGAAGATACATGATAAAGTAAAACATTCTGAACACCCATATTTATATTACAAGCTATGGTCCTGACAATTCTGTACAAAAAAGGCACGAGGACACCAATACTAGTCTAATTCACACTTTTCCTCCAGCCACAAAAACAACCTATAGGAAATGCTCTTCAACCCCAAATTACTGTATGGCATTGAGAGACTTCTCTACTCATGGAGCGATATTTCAGTGCAAAATTCTCAAAAATGATTTTGACCACAGATACAATCAAATACATGGTACTAAGGCAACCACATATTCATAGCTTCCCAGAAAGATGATCCTTGTGAGAATGAGTTGTTTTATGTGAAATAGCTCCCACAGTTCCTATAAGTAGTTCACAATCTAGTCAGTATCATAAAATGATAAAGACTGAAGACCTAGTTTACGCTAAGAAAGATACTATCTAATCAACAATAGCTGTGTGTTGCAATCTGAAAGAGCTCAAATTTTCATCAAGAAAAGCTTATCCACGTGGAAGGTACATTTGTTTATTTATATCATGACTTTCATGGTACAAAACCTTCAAAAACACACTTTTTACAAGTAGAATAAAGATGAAAAAATACAGCATTTTCAAAAATTAACAAATGTTCAGGATCCCTCCCACAGGGTAATGGGAGAGATCCTTTCAAGAAGTCAGTCCAGCTGGAATGGACTTTAAATTACCTTTATCTGTATGTTTCTCTCTCTATTCAGACTGTCTGAAATGCAAACATTTTGTTAAAAGTGTATCTGAGATTATGTTTACTTAATAGACAAAATTATATTTAATGTTTATTAGGAGGAAAGGGCTGTTTTGTTGTCCCTGAGATATTAAAATGTTCCATCTATATTAAGTACAGTCAGGACCAGAAATATTGGAACAAGGATAACTGTTTTGGCATTTGGCCTCTGTACACCACCACACTGAAGTTGAAAGGAAACACACCCAGATGGGAGCGAAGTCAGGACTTTCAGATGTAATTCAAGGGGTTTGACAAAACTGGGGCACTAACCATTCACGAAGTACAGCCAGTGGCATACACACACCCCCATTGTTGGTGGCTCATAAGTAATGGAACAAATCAACATCATTACAAACATAAGGATCGCCTTTAGTACCTGGATGAAAATCCTTTGCAGTCAATGGCTGCCTGAAGTCTGGAACCCATGGACATGACCAAATGCTGAGTTTCCTCCCTCGAGATGCTTTGCCAGGCCTTTACTGCAGCTGCCTTCAGCTGTTGCTTGTTTGTGGGTCTTTCTGCCTTCAGTCTTGTCTTCAGTAAGTGAAACGCATGCTTTATTGGGTTGAGATCAGGTGACTGACTTGGCCATTGAAGAACATCCCACTTCTTTGCCTTGAGAAACTCTTGGGTAGCTTTTGCTGTATGTTCTGGGTCATTATCCATCTGCAATATGAAGAGGCGTCCTATCAGTTTGGCAGCATTTAGCTGAATCTGAGCAGAAAGTATAGCCCTGTACACTTCAGAATTCATCCTGCTGCTTTTATCAGCAGTCAGGTCATCAGTAAACAGCAGTGACCCGGTTCCATTGGCAGCCATACATGCCCATGCCAGAACACTGTCTCCGCCATGTTTGACAGATGGTGTGGTATGCTTTGGATCATGAGCTGTTGCTTTCCTTCTCCGTACTTTTCTCTTCCCATCATTCTGGTGCAAGTTAATCTTGGTTTCATCCGTCCAAATAATCTTATTCCAGAACTGGGCAGGCTTTTTTAGGTGTTTGCTGGCAAAGTCTAACCTGGCCTTTCTGTTCTTGAGCATTACCAATGGTTTGCACCTTGTTGTGAAGCTTCTGTATTTACATTCATAAAGCCATCTCTTAACTGTAGATGTTGACAATGACATGCCTACCTCCTCAAAAGCATTCTTGATCTGGCTAGATGTTGTGAAAGGGTTCCTCTTCACCATGAGCAGAATTCTGCGGTCATCCACTTTAGTTGACTTCCATGGCCTTCCAGGCCTTTTGCTGTTGCTGAGCTTGCCAGTTAATTCCTTCTTTTTCAGGATGTTCCAAACTGTTTGTCATGATCGCCGTTGCGATGTTTGTGACATCGCAACGGCTCGCATGGCAATACAAGAATATGGGTCCCTGGCTGATAAGGCAAGGGCAATAGAGAAACACAAAAAGCAGTAATGGGTCTAAAGAAACAATGTAACAACTGAGGCCAGCAACCCAGGAAGCAACAATAAAAGGTAACTGACAAGAAATTGAATGACAACCAAACAGGAGAGGCACGCCCAGGCTTTCGAGGAATTAGAAGCCTGATCGCCTGGCAATGGATCATCACCGCACAGGAAGGCGATCGAGGCGATGCCTGGGGCGCAGGGGGCTGGACAACCTCTCACCTGGCAAGGACGAACTGTTGGGACTCGTGGGGCGCACCTGGGGTGAGGGGGGGTAGAGCGCTGACCAGCGTGGGCTATTTAAATCCCGTTCCGGCGCGCTCCCCTCACTCTCAGCTTTCTAAGGGCATGCATTCTATTCCCAAATAAAACCAGAACCTAAAGTCTACTCTAGCGTCTGTGGCTTTATTGGGTCTCAGGCAGAGCCTGACATAAAGCTGAGAGTCTTTTAAAACAAACCTCGCCGGTCTCCACTGGAAAAAAAATTTCTGCGGGAGAGAACACCAGTGATGACGGAACCGGGGACGGCCATGGAGTTGGCGCTTCAGACCAGAGGCGCGAAAGACGCAACGCAAGTGGGAGAGATGACCAGACAGCTTCTGGAGTCGGCGCGCCCGAGATGGGACACGGGCTCCCTCCCTGCCCACACCGCACCCCAGTTCCAAACCTGGAGCTCCAGCCCGGAGTGGAGAGCCCCGATGGAAGAGGAAATCGGGAGCCAACAACTCTTCACTTGGGACGGCGTAACGGGACCCCGGCCGGGGGCATCCTACACCACCTGGAGACTCCACTACACCCAAACGCCCGAGAGGGAAGTCGCAGGACTGCCGATCGGGCAGCAACCGGCAGCACCAAGGATGGACGACCCTGTCACACCCAACAGGTTCAGAGCCCTGGAGTCCAAGGTACAAGCCCTGGAACACATGCTCCAGTCCATGGCATCGGTGATGAGCGAGCTCACAAAGACTACTACTGCACAGGGGGTAGGGGGGGATTGTGGCACCCCACCCACCCTATCGACAACCCCGAGAGGAAGGGGCCAAGCACGGGACTCTTTCTCAGGGCCCCGTGGTCCCATTCCGGTGGGGGTCATCCCTAGCACCCACAGGTGGGGGTCTCGCAAGTTGGGGGGTTCGCCAAGGACTTCCCCGTGAAATTTGACGGAGACCCCACGAACCTGTCGTTCTTCATGACGAACGCCACAAACTACATGATGCAATATGGACATTGCTTTGCAACGGAAGGGGCCAAAATCTCGGCGGTGGCCACAAAACTCAAGGGCAGGGCTGCGGACTGGTACGTCCAGATGTCAGAGTCTGGAGCCCCAGCCCTGGCTACCTTCCATACCTTCCTAGCCGCTCTAAAGCGGTACTTCGAAGACCCCCTGGCAAAGGAAAGGGCCAAGAGTACCCTTAAAGGACTTCACCAAGGACAAAAAGCAGTGGCGGACTACGCCCTTGAATTTAAGGTCCTAGTGGGGAAAATCCCGGAATGGTCCGAGGCCACCTTGATCGACATGTTCAAGGATGGCCTCAACCGTGAGGTGTTGCAATGGGCACTATACAGAGACGATCCAGACTCCCTGCACGAGTGGATCTGTCTTGCCAGGAAGGCTGAGCACGCCCAGCGCACCTTCATGCTAGCAACCAAGAAAGACAGACCCCCTTCCAGCGGGAAAGGGCCAGTTCCACAGTCGGGCTCGACATGGGACGCGGAGCGACGACGTCAGTTTGCCCGCGGGCAATGTGTCAGGTGTGGGAAGACGGGCCACCAGGCAGCTGAATGCCTCAAGGCCAGAACGACAGATCGCCCGCCCAGACCAATGCAGAAGGTGCTGCACAAGCCACCCAACCCTCGCAGATGGCTGACAGGAGTGCTAGTGACCCCGGACGAGGAAGAGGACACCTACCTCGCAGGGGACGTGTTGGATGCCCAGGAGCAGCTGGTGGGAAACGCCTTCCACCTGCCCTAAGGAGCACCGCTGGGCAGGTGGTGAAGAATGGGCACGACACCCCCAGGGTGAGTGGGGATTGTCCCATCCTGGCAGGGGAAATCAAACTGACCTACGGCTCCAAAGCCATTGCGGTCGGAGCTTTGGTGGACTCTGGGTGCTCCAGAAACCTGATCCACCCGGACATTGTCGCTGCATTAAACCTACCCTGCTTCCCCCTCCCAAAGCCGCTGATCTTTCAGCAACTCGATGGCTCCACGGCGGGGCGGGGCGGGGGGGGACCGGCCACCCAGGGTACAAGGAAGGTCACCCTGAAAATGAGCACCCACAAGGAGACCATAGACTTCGTGGTCACCCCGGTAGGCAAGCCCATAGTGGTGTTGGGGTTCCCCTGGCTAACCCGCCACAACCCCTCCATTAATTGGAGGACCCGTTTGATAACATTCGAGGACGGGTTCTACCAGGTGCCAGCAAGGGAGAAATCCTCTGCTTTGACTGTGGGGAGGGCTGAGATCGTCGACCAGCAAGCCCACGCTCCCCCCCCCCAGAACAACTGCCGGAGCAATACTCGGACTTTGCCGACGTCTTCGGTGAGGAGGAGGCGGACCAGTTACCCCCGCATCGCAAGACGGACTGTGCAATTGAACTGCTCCCGAATGTCCCACTACCCAAACCCAAAATTTACCCCATGACTCAGAGGGAATTGGCGGCGCTGCGGGACTTTTTAGACAAAAATCTCGCTAGGGGCTTCATCGAACCGGCAAACTCATCGGTTGGAGCGCCTGTCCTATTCCGGGAGAAGAAGGACGGCACCCTAAGACTATGCACAGATTACCGCGGGTTAAATTCCGCCTCCCTGTCAAACAAATACCCCCTCCCCCTCGTAAAAGACATGCTGGCACACTTGTCAAAGGGAAGGGTGTTTTCCAAACTCGACCTCCGTGAGGCGTATTACTGAATTCGCATCAGGGAGGGGGACGAGTGGAAAACAGCATTCAACTGTCCCTTGGGCTCCTTCCAGTACAAGGTACTGCCTTTCGGTCTTGCGGGGGCCCCGGGGGTCTTCATGCAACTAATCAATGAGGTGCTGCATGAACATCTGTTCAAAGGAGTCTTAGTTTACCTAGACGATGTACTAATCTACTCTAAGACTCAGAGGGAACACGAGAGATTAGTGAGACAAGTTCTCACTAAGCTCTGGAAAGCCAAACTCTACGCTAAGCTCTCCAAGTGCGAATTTCACAAGCCGCGCTTGGATTACTTAGAGTACAGAATCTCAGACAAGGGCACAGAAATGGACCCTGCGAAGGTTCAGGCTGTTTTGAGCTGGGAGCGCCCACGCACCCGGCGCCAGCTTCGAAGTTTCCTTGGGTTCGCAAATTTCTATAGGTCCTTCGCAAAAGGGTTCGCTGAAATTGCCCTGCCCTTGACCGATTTATTGAAGACCAAAGGTGTCAGGGAGACGCGCAAGGTCAAAAACCCAGGGGCCGTACTTAATTGGACTCCTGACTGTCAAACCGCTTTCGACAGACTGAAAGAGCTGTTCACAGCAGAGCCAATCCTGTCCCACCCCGACCCCGAACGGCCTTTTGTTGTGCAGGCTGACGCCTCTGACTTTTCAATTGGGGCTATCCTACTGCAAAAGGATTCCGCCAGAATCCTGAAGCCCTATCTCTCCCGGAAATTTTCCGAGACGGAGAGGCGCTGGCACGTGTGGGAGAAAGAGGCATCTGCGGTTAAAGCAGCACTGGAGGCTTGGCGTCACCTTTTGGAAAGGGTGACTTGCCCTTTCGAGATCTGGACAGACCACCGCAACCTCGAGGCGCTCCGTACGCCCCGGCGCCTCAGTCTCAAGCAGATACGCTGGGCTCGGTTTTTCAGCAGGTTTAAATTCCAGCTAAAGTTCATCCCAGGAAAAAAGAATTTCCTGGCAGATGCACTCTCTCGACTACCCCAGGACGTGGAGCCTATCCCCGACGTCGTAGGGACTGTACTTTCTGACTCCCAATTGGGTTTAGCAGCTGTCACCCAGAGCCACGCTCAGGGACAGCTTTCCCCCCCTTGCAAACGACTCTGGTGCAGCCCACCCCGAGCTGCAGGCAACCACAGATACCAGGTGGGTTACACACAGATTTTATAGCAGCATTAAACTCTGACCCCTGGTTCCTCGCCAACCCCAACAAAGTAACTATGGAACAGGACCTCGCCTGGGTGGAGGGAAGGTTATACATCCCTGACTCACAAAGACCGACTATCCTCAGCAGGTCACATGATAGCAAACAGGCTGGTCACTTTGGGTTCCTAAAATCCCTCCACCTAACTCAACGCCAATTTTGGTGGCCCTCTCTGAGGAAGGACGTCAAAACGTATGTGGCGTCCTGCCCTGTGTGTGCGATGGCCAAGCGACCGGCCGGTAAACCCCAGGGGCTGCTGCAGTCCATGGCTGAACCTTCACACCCTTGGGATGAAATCTCGATGGATTTCATCGTGGATTTACCACCTAGCCAGAAGAAAACGGTCATTTGGGTAGTCAAAGACTACTTCTCAAAACAAGCCCATTTTATCCCCTGTGCCTCGATCCCGTCAGCACAACAGCTGGCGAAACTCTTCCTGGTACACGTGTACCGCCTCCACGGCTGCCCCTCCCGCTTGGTGACCGATAGGGGCACACAATTTACCTCGAGGTTTTGGTGGGCTTTTTTGAAACTAATAGGCACCCAGCAAGCCCTGTCAACCTCCTGGCATCCCCAGATGGACGGATCTACAGAGATCCTTAATGCCACACTTGAACAATTCCTCCGCTCCTATATAAACTACCACCAAGACGACTGGGTGGACTTACTCCCGTTTGCAGAGGTCGCATACAATAACGCGATACATCAAAGCACGGGGCAAACCCCCTTTGGGGTGGTGTCAGGTCGGGATTTCGTCCCCATCCCCGAGCTCCCTCAGCCCCCATCCCCAGCAGTGGCCGCCTGTGACTGGGGTTCCAAACTCGCAGACTCCTGGCCCATCATCAAGGACGCGCTTAAAGAGGCACAAACCACATACAAACTGCAGGCAGACAAGCACCGGCGCCAACAACCAACTTTTTGGGTAGGGGACCTGGTTTACCTATCCACCAAATTCATTAAATCACCGCAACCGTCCAAGAAACTAGCCCCCAAATTTATTGGGCCATTCCAGGTGACACAAATCGTGAACCCAGTCATGGTGCGCTTGGACCTGCCCCATAATTTAAAGCGGCTGCACCCGGTGTTCCACTGCAGCTTACTCAAGCCGGCAAGTGACTCCTCCCGGTGGCACCCACGCACTCCCCCCCCCACCAGTTATGATAGACAGACAGCAACATTTCGAGGTCAAGGAGGTACTTGACTCCCGCAAGCTGCGGGGCTCCCTCCAATACCTGGTAAAATGGAAACACTTTCCACACCCTGAGTGGGTCACTGCCCGCGACATCCAGGCTCCCGAGCTAATCCGCAACTTCCATACTGCACATCCCTCCAAACCCTCGGCTTGATTTTTCTCAGGGGGGGGGCAGTATGTCATGATCGCCGTTGTGATGTTTGTGACATCGCAACAGCTCGCATGACAATACAAGAATATGGGTCCCTGGCTGATAAGGCAAGGGCAATAGAGAAACACAAAAAGCAGTAATGGGTAAAGAAACAATGTAACGACCGAGGCCGGCAACCCAGGAAGCAACAGTAAAAGGTAACTGACAAGAAATTGAATGACAACCAAACAGGAGAGGCGCGCCTGGGCTTTCGAGGAATTAGAAGCCTGATCGCTCGGCAATGGATCATCACCGCACAGGAAGGCGATCGAGGCGATGCCTGGGGCGCAGGGGGCTGGACGACCTCTCACCTGGCAAGGACGAACTGTTGGGACTCGTGGGGCACACCTGGGGTGAGGGGGGGTGGAGCGCTGACTGGCGCGGGCTATTTAAATCCCGTTCCGGCACGCTCCCCTCACTCTCAGCTTTCTAAGGGCATGCATTCTATTCCCAAATAAAACCAGAACCTAAAGTCTACTCTAGCGTCTGTGCTTTTATTGGGTCTCAGGCAGAGCCTGACACTGTTGTATTGGCCACTCCCAATGTTTTTGCTCTCTCTCTGATGGGTTTATTTTGTTTCTCAGCCTAATGATGGCCTCCTTCACTCACATGGACACCCCTTTGGACCTCATGTTGAGAGTTCCAGTGAACAGCTACCAAATGCAAATGTAACACCTCCAGGCCTTTTATCTGCTTGATTGGTCATGGGGTACCCAGGAAACAGGCCACACCTGGCCATGCAGCTGCTTGTCAGCCATTCATTCCATTACTTAAGAGCCACCAATGATGGGGGTGTATGAATGCCACTGGCTGTACTTCCTGAATGGTTAGTGCCCCACTTTTGTCAACCCCCTTCAATTACAGCTGAAAGTCCTGACTTCGCTCCCATCTGGGTATGTTTCCTTTCAACTTCAATGTGGTGTTCAGAGGCCAAATGCCAAAACAGTTATCCCTGTTCCAATATTTCTGGTCCTGACTGTATAAAGCACAATACCTCTTATTGTATAAAATAATATTCCATACTGAAATGATTTACAACACTGTGAGAAACTTTCAAGTAACACCAAAAAACTAAATTACAGTTGCTCCAATATGAACTGAGCTCTGCTAGACAGAGCATGGAAGGCTTGTGATCCTATTTCTCAGATCTCGCATTCCCCTGACCCACCATGCAAATCATACTTGTAAATAATTTATGAAGAATGCTGTTTTCAGTAGAAAAGCCATTACCATTAACTGTGAATTGTAATCATTTCTCATGTACTGATTATTTGTCAGATAATCAAATCATAAGAACTGACTTTGAAGTACAATGTATTAATGCACTGTATTAAAGCTTAATTATGTATGAAATTTAACTGTATACTTCAAACAGCAAAATGAAGCCAAATGGATAAGGCAATGCAATCACAGAACAAATACTGAATAACAATCAGGTTTCAGTAGAAGCTAAAGAGCATGTTTTAAGGCAGGAGAGGATTCCTGCAGTGCATTCTGTTCCCTTTCTACTCCCTCCTCCTCTAAACTTCATTCCTATCTTCTGTTATCAAATATTTGCATGGAACATAACAGAAACATCTATACTAAGAGCAGTCTGCTACTCCAACTCCCCCTAGACAGCGGAGGTTGTAGTTAACAGAACTGTACTCATTTGATTTATCACGTTTGATTATATGATATTGTAATAGTTAAGATACCAAACACTGCTCTTCAGATGAACACTGACTATATTGTTACGTTAAACAAGGATGCGTAATCACTTCTGAAATACATTCAGTCCAAAATGTGTACTATCTCTTCAGTTTATTGCACTGGATTTTTAAACAGAAAACTCATTACAGCAGGCTAGGAAGACATTTATTTATTTACTGGACAGATTACAAAGTTATTTAAGAATCTGGAAAGAAAAAAAAATAGTGAACAATAAAATGATACTAATTTCTTAGTAAGTATCATCCCTAAGGAAATGAGCGCTCATGACCTATTCTAGAGATTTCTTTCTTTTTTTTTAGTTTATGTCACATTTTGGCCAAAACACGTCCTGTATGTATGAGATTATCTGAGAAGCAGTCAAAATCTGTAGTTAAAATAGTTATGAATATAGTCAGCTGCTTAATTTTATAGGGCAACATTGCAATAAGCACACCATTTTCAAGAAAACCCGCCAAAAGAATAAAACTCTAGTCTCTGAATAGCTAGAATGTTAGCACCTTAAAACATCTTAGTTTCACTCAATACAAAAGACTAGATTAACACATACTGTGAAACATGCCAACTATATATAAGATGTAAGAAAAAGAAAATATAGCTGAAACATGTCAAAGTCACCTATAGCAGGAAATCTTGGTAACTGCGTTTTAAAACACTTGACAAGCTTAATTAAGATGTTGGGTGTGCAGAAGAAAAAAACAAAATATATGTCAGCAAATTATGAAATGATGCACTGTGTAGATCAAGCAGCGATCTTTGTCCAATTGAATCTTAGATAAACATGAGGTACCTTGTACATTGGTACTTTCCTTCTTACTCATCTTGGTTTTAGTGTGATAGTGAGAGATAGAATTAATATGCTAAACATATATTCCCAGACATGAAATGAATGAGGCAATAAATATATATATATATTTGTAAGCTATCTTGTACACCTAAACAGTGAAAAGACAATACATTTATAGTGCTTAAAAATCTGTGAATCCTTTTCAATTTTCAGTATTTATGCATAAAAATGACCTAAAGCATGATCTGTTCTCCACACAAGTCCTAAAACAAACATGTATCTTTGGATCATTTTCCTCAATAAATACATGAACAAGTATAACGTTTTTGAGTCATTAGCTTAATTGGGTTCTCTTTATTTAGTTTTATATTTGTCAACTTTCCTCCATGCAAATCTCACCCCAGTAATGCTCACTACAGCTTCAAATGGACACATCCATTTCTTCAGGGGAGACAGAAAGCTGAGGATGTTATCTCTACAGGCTTTAACTAAAATGCGACCCCCCAACCTTGCTCCAAGTTCCATGTCTTTGCCTCCTGAGCTGATCAATTAATCAGTGTTGTTATATCCTCCAATCTTTCCTATTCTGTCTACACATACCTCCACTCCCATAACCTTCTCCATTTTCTTTTCCTGCTGTCACAAATCCAATCAATCACATGCCACATGCCTTATATTAAATTCACTTAAATTCATTTACAAACATGTTTAAGTCTTATGAAAAAAAAGTATCTCAAATGTCTAGCGTAATTTGATACTGTTCTGCAGAAGATGCCTAAATCTAATTGTTTTTCTGTTCAGTCTAATTACAAAGGGAATCAAGTCAGAATTCAGTCCTACACAATGCTAAATACTTTCAGTCTAAGAGATATGGTTCCACAGTTACTTTTTCCTTTCTTGATAGCCACTAAAAAGAAGTTAGAGATATAAGATGATCACGCCCATCAGAAATACAGAATAGCCTTGTGAACTTATTTTAGTACTTCAATAGCTTTGACCTTTAAACTCTGAATGTAAGTTGGTGACAGAAGCAGGAAAGAATGCTGCATCAACAACTGCTATATTTCTGCAGTCTCTTATCATAGATGTCTAAAAATTGAGAGAGATGAAGAGGAAGATCTCCTAAAGAACAAGTGGGCCACAGTATGCAAAAACAAAAACTAGATCCCAAATAACATGATTTCTATAATTCTATTGCAAGGAGATATAATGAGGCTTAGCTAGGATTGGCAGCAGGAATGTTTCTAATACTCTTGGAAATCGATTTATCTATCAAGCCTGAGAGCTCTTCTGAACTATATGTGTACCTCTTCCTCTCTCACAAACATAAATATGTATATTTCATGTGTAGTCCAAAAGCCTTGCCAAACAATTATCTAAATTATCTACCAAGTTGATAACCGTTTTTCCACAACAGCCTTGACAGAATATTATTGGTAGAGACAGCAGAGATGGGAAGAGTTTCTGAAGATGAGTAGAGTTTTTTTTTTTAATCAAAAGCATAAAGAAATTAGCATTTAATTTTTTTGGCTGAAAACTAACACCTTTGCAAAATCACAGGACACAACTTGATATATGGGGAAGGAATATCTTTACTGCATTTGCTACATACTCACATTATTTATGGTAGCCCACTTCCCTGAATATTAACTAATCTCTTAACATAGTGACAGAAGAAAATTAATAGAATTCTGTTTATTAACATGAAATACAAAATGTTGATGATTTTTTAAAATGCAGATTGATTTCTAAAACTTTATTATCCCTCTTATTTACATATAACCCAAGGAACTAAACGGTAAATATTAATTAAAATGTTCAGCTGAGATTTGATAAGGATGCTGAAAGCTCACTGCTTCAGGAACAGTTCTAGAAAATTTCTAAATGTTCCATTTCAACCCTGGACCATCCCCAAAACAGCATGGACCTGGAAGACGCTTAGCCTGATCTGGAGGAATTACAGAATGTTCCAAAATTCTCCAGAAAGTAGTATTCCCAAACTGGTGAGTTTTGTACATCCCTATTTTGATTAATGTTTGTCTTAGATGCAGCTGCTTCAAGTTAGTGTCTTATTATCATTACTATGCCATCAAAGCCATCTTAGCTTTGAAAGTAGATGCACTGAACTAAGGAAGCCTTACTGTAATGTAAAGCACAAAGCGGTTTGGCTATTCAGTCACTAGGAAAACTGTACATGTACACTTTAGGAGCAGGAATGTACCAACAGTAGACTACTGCTATGTCTCCAGCAATTTGCAGCAGACTGTTAACGGTTTCTCGCCTTCCTAGTAACAGTAGCACTCCACCACCACCACTGCTAATAGAAACTTGTGATTGAAAGGACTTTAAGCAAAACAAATTCCTGACTTTAGCATATGCTTTATGATGCCATATTCCTTAATTTGAAATATCTTTATGCTTCATTCTACATATGCTACTATTCTTCAATTTGATGGACCCGGGATTCGGGGGCAGGGGAAACTATTGCATCTAATAGGCTGGGGGTGTTATCTAACCAGTTGGTCCAATTTGTAAGAACCAGTTAATTTTTTTTCCAGATATTAGCACAGCTAAGCCAAAACCTCACATGTTCCCTGCTAGACTAGGCAAAGCAAGAAGCAGAGCCCAGAGCATGTCTGAGCATGCAGAGACCACAGCTGCAACACTATCATGCTGCAGAATTTCCAGACAGGCAGAACGGGAAAAAGGTGAAGTTTGGGCTTAACTGTTCTAATTGCACTGAAAATACTGGGAATTAAGCACCTAATGAAGAATATAGCTTCTACTGATTTCTTTTTAAAAGAACTCTGTGCACATACATAGGATTTACGGATGAAGCATACCTATTTAATTCAGTAGGACTCTAGGTAGAAAACTCTATTACATCACTCCGGTTGTAAGCAGATGTATGACTAGTGAACTTAGAATTTCAGCTGATGCTGCTTAACTAGCTAAACCATTTAAAGTATTATAATTATCTAACTAGGCATATATCAGCAAAGATTTAAAAATGGGGTGGGAGTTAAATAAAGAAAAAAACTTTCAAATCACTTGTATTTTCACTATCCTTACACAAGAAGGATACCAAGCTGTTTCTCCTTATGCCTTCAGTTATTTGAAGAAAACAACTGTGACCAAGTTTTCTCTCCTTTTATTATTAAGAAATCCACTTAAAAGGAAATTCTTTATATGGAACATTTTTTATGTCAGTCTTACTTTCCCAAACCAGTTAATGTTCAAGGGCTTCCATCTAATTTTAGTTAAATTGTATTATTTAGGACATATCCTTGCTTTTATGCTATCAAGATGAGAAAAGTCAATCATATTTGAAATTTTATTTCTTCATGGCACTGCAAAGTTTGAGAACCCCCAACTTATTGGCATTGTTATTCATCACGTTTATATTGAATAACATTATATAAATATTTATATTTTTACTTTTGCTAAAATAATACAGTTTTTTTGAAGATGCATTGCTGTGTCCTAATTATTAACTTTGATATTTCTCAGTCTGAAGGGCTAACACGACAAATTGTTGTAGTAATCAGATGTTGCTTAATTTGGATAGTACTTCTGAATAGGCCTGAAATCTGCTCATTCCTTCTCTAGACAACTGATCCATATATGTATCCTTTCTTATTTACACTTCTTATTAAATAGCATTTTCAAGTTCCTGCAACTAAAATAAATGTAATTTCATATTATGGAGTAAAATGTAATTGAATTGACAAGTGTACTATATATATTACTAATATAACCATATTTTTATAGCATGCAAAAAGCAAAGTTTTTCCCCCCATATTTTCCCTTATGAATAGTTTTCCAGATTCAGAAATAATATTCTCAGTAAAATATTAAAGTACTGAAACAGATCAGGGAGGAAAGTGGGGAGAAGGAAAGTAAAGAAAATTCCTGTTGTGTGACTAGAAGTTTGCTTCTGTGGTGTTAACATGTAGCCCTGTACAGTGGAACAAATAAAGCATTTACAGCAAAACTTACTTGGGATAGACTGGCTCATACAGGTATTTGTCCCTTGAAGAAAGAAGATTGAAAAATAATATGTATCCATGTGCAGTCTGAAAGATAAGATATTCAAAATAAAAAATGCATAGGTATAAAAGTTCTCACATGAGTCAGAGCTTTTACTAATTTAAACTCTATATATTTAAACACATGGAATATAGTACTCAAGGAAAATCAAACACATTAATCAAATCAAACCAAATCAAATCAAATCTTTATCACAGTCAAAGACCAATATAAATTAAACATATATTTTCTTTTAATACTGTTGAACATGAGGGCACATATAATAGACACAGAAAATAGACTAAGTTTGGTGCCCAGATACTTAACTCTAAACACATGTAGAATTTGTTAATTTTCCCCCAATATTCAAACAATCTTAATTCTGACTTAATGGGGAATAACCATTTGTTTTTAAAAGAAAGCTTCTGATTGCCTCCTCTGCTATATTAAAAAGAAAAAAGAAAAGAGTACAAAAACCTAAAGCTGACGGTGATTCATTCATGAAGAAACAAGTTTCTTCCTTTTCCCTCTGCATTGAGTCTTACATTTATGAAAATAAAAAAAGTATCAAACCTTACAGTATTGTCTTCCAAGCTACCCAAAATACATATTCCTAGAGTAAACAAGCTTGATAACATTATCTGTGTTTTATTTTTACCCAGAAGATATTTTTTGTCCCTGACGTACTGAAATTTTGTATTTTTAGGCAAATTAATGGCAGAAAAGAAAGATTAAGAAAAGGATTGAAGAGAGAAAGGCACTGGAAAGGCAGAGTTAAAAAAATATATAAAGAACAATTATACAGTTCAAACACCTGATTTTTGAATTTTCACTTGTTTTATTCACTCAGTCCCGTTCTCCCCATTTAATGGAGTTTGAGTTTACCAGATGAATACTAACTGCCTATGACATTCATAAGAAAAATATTTTTTCAAAACTATTTCAAAACTTGTGTATTAAAACTAAAATGGACTCAAATCAAAAGCAGACACTTAAAAGGATGTTAACTAGATTCCTTCTTTTAAATAATTTAATATTCTTTAAATATACTTTTCAAAGACAGAAGGAGAAAAAAAATAAAGGTTTCAGATTTCTTTCCAAGCATGGTTTCCTGTTTTTCAGTTAAGAATATGAAGGAGAAGGAAAGCATATTTCCACAGCTGCTCCACCTAGTGATATTTTCTTCTTCAATTTTTGAAGCAAAACTATTATACTGTAAATCCAAAGACAGACAGATGCTTTTATATATCTATATTACAATTTCCAGGTTATTTTCTAATTAAATTCAACATCTGTGGAATAAACAAAAGGTACAAGATAACACTATTTAATCTTGCATTCTCTACTGTTACCTGTCCTTAAATAATTTACACATTTGCTATGTTATGCCAGCAGAAAGTGTAAGACAATACTATGTAGAACTATCAACTAACATCAGCATAGAAGCACATTTTTGAGTTCCATTTCCCACACAAGTTCATAATGTTACAAGACTCATTTCTGTATATAGTGACATCAAAAAAGACTGAATTAGTCATACTTAACCTACATTTTTCTATAACAATTACTATTCCAACTTGCTCCTATTTTATATTAAATTGTATAGTTTTAAGAAGCTACCATTAACTTTCACCAGAATTTGTGTCAAGTAAACGGATATAGATTTAGATATAGATTCTTCCAAACAACAGCAATTATTATTACAGAAGGCTATAGCAGCCCATAAGAATGATGCCAAGCTTTTTGAGCTCTCCAAACCTAAGCTTGCAAGTAAAAGATCCAGGCTACTATGGACAGAAAAACTGAAGTCTCATGAGGTTCGGGATACCAATCTTATAAAATATTTCAAGGAGGTATTTAGGATGAAGCAAAGCTTCATGCCCCTGTACCTGGTGTCCTTTTTTCCCAAGAAATCACATGGATTAATATTGGACTTGATGGAAGGGAATGAAGTTAAGAACAGATATAATCTTGGACTTCTCCATTTTGAAAGGAAATGCAGAAATGAGAAATGGTCTTCTTTCTCCATTTTTTCACTAGTAAATATCATGCTAAGAAAACTGCAAGGACTTGTCAGTCTCTGAGAACTGGACGTGATTGAACAGAATAACAACAACAACAATAATGTGACACTGTTCCAGTATCCAGTATTCATTATTTTGGCCACAACAAAAGCAAAGAAGATTATAGCTTCAGTGCTGCATGTCCTTGGAACGTTTGTTTCTTCAGATTTTCTTAATGTCAAGTCATCTTGTCTGAGCAAGGTTCAAGTTATATGCTGCACTGTTTTGAAAAAAACTTCCAGATAATAATTTAGCTTGGACAAACAACAATAAATTTTAGAGTGCTTTTCAACAGAACCCAAGAAACTGGGCCTCCCCTTCACATTTGTGTGTCACTGAAATTTCCAGATAATTGCCAATTATAACTGATTGCTACAATACTTCAACTCATGAGGATTATCTGAGGGACTGCCTGTCCCATCAGGTTTGGTAGAGAAGGCATGCTATGGGTTCTGTCTGCTAGGGATCTACACTTGGCGGGTCCCAGGAGGCAGGCCTTCTCTGCTGTGGTACCCGCTTTATGGAACATTCCTCTCCCCCAAAGTGAGGTTAGCTCCATCCTTGTTCCAGAAGTCCCTCAAGACTCTGGCTTTGTCATCAGGCCTGGGCGTCCCGGGAGACTGGTGAAATTTTACAATGGCTTTATCACTATGTCTGATGTTCACTCTCTCCTGTGCCATGTGGTTTTTATTTTTTAATAATGCCTGTTTTATCATTTTAATAATGACTATTTTTATATATTTATTGTTTTAATTAATTGTTGTACGCTGCCCAGAGTCACTTTTTGTGAGATGGGCAGCCATATAAATTTGATATAACTAAATAAATAAATAGAGATGAGTCATCAAAAACATATTACAATTACATCATTGTTTCAGCACTGGACCTTGCTTCTCTTTTCCTTCCAAGAAATCAAAGGGACTAATTTTAATATCATCGAAATAAACTGCTTAAATACTAGATTGGCTAAAGACTATCTTGTCATGTTCCACCAGTGTTTCAAACCATATGCATAAGATCACAACGTTATACTCCTTTACTATTCCAGACTCATCAGTGTTTCATATTCATATTCAAATAAGTTAATACTACCTGAAACATGTATTATCTCCAAAATGTATTTTGACCTGGCAAAAACACCAAACTTACTATTTTATGCTATACAATAAAAATTAAATATTATTTGTAAGAATATAAACCACCAGGCAATTAAAACAAAAACAGGAATTTTTTTTTTTACAGAATTTGCTGTATAGGGTAACAAAATCTGCAACTTACAGTATATGTTGTTTTTTTGAAAAAATGGTAGCAACAGATCAATAGCAAGATAATGAAACAACAGTCAGGATTTACCACTTTAGTAACTTAAAAGTTGAAAATAAAGACAACTCCCCTAAATTACTATTTGTAACCACACTATTGTATGATAAAGTATAGATACCAATTTAATCCAAATACATATTTAAATTCACATTCAAGTATAAAGAAATGTTCAAAGCAAGTCAGTTTATCAATATGGCTTGCTTTCTTTAATTGGCTGGTCATTAAAAACTCCTTTTATGATTCAGGGAGAAATAATCAGTAACAATTATGGTTAATTACGTTACAAAAATCTACTATATCACATTTCTTGAATAAAAAACCATATCAAATTATAAAGCTGTTTTAAAAAAAAAACTGTTTTCAAACATTGCCACAAATATATATAAAACTGCCTTAAAAATAGCGCTTTGGAATGTAACAAGCAAAAAACAGCTAATGTCCAACTATTGTTCCAAAAAAACCTAGCCTGTCAAACATGTAAACAAGGGTGGGCAACTGCAGCCTCGCAACCCACCCTCTGTATCAACCAGAGAACCCCAAGACTACACTGGCAAATTCTAGCAATATACCAAATTGCATTGCTGCATTTGGGTTTAAGATGAAGAGAAGAGAAGAGAAGAGAAGAGAAGAGAAGAGAAGAGAAGAGAAGAGAAGAGAAGAGGAAGAGAAACACTCTTGGAAAGACAATGTAACCCCAGATTCACAGACTTGTATTGTCTTCAAGTTGTTGATAGAACCATGAGAATATCGAACACTGACATTCTTTATTCAACATATTTGGAAGAAAGGGAGAAATAAAGAGTGCCCAAAAGACTCTTTGTTAGCCTTGTGGAATAGCACCTAACAGATGACAGCTTAAAGAGATGGCATCTGACCCTCAGATCATAGCTGCTCTAAACAAGAAATGTATGAAAAAATATAGATACCAACTCCATCCACATTTTAAATTTACTTTTAAATTAATTTTATATCTGTTTCATATGTAAAGTGTTTCTCTATTAGAACCATAAAATATCCTTATACAAGTTTCTTTACTTACCGAAACAGCTATCATGGTACTGTCAGGCCTCCATTCAGCTTGGTCATAATGTCCAAACTGCGACACAGCTTTTAGTGTTTCTTTGTAGCTTACAATTAGCACGCTGGGCTGGGATATGGAGAGAGGATAGAACACAACAGTTACATTCTTTTATATTTCAATTTTACCTTTAAAAAAAACCTAAATGTACTAGCTATTACTTTTACAAATTCAACTCTTTCAAATAGCTGTAGAGAATTTTAAATGATAGTAACTCTAACTCTTAGTAGTAACTTCGACAGTAACTCTGTCTAACTCTTTTCAAAGAAGACTACGGTATGTGCTTTAAAAAGCATTCTGTTCATTTTTATTTTCTAAGATGATATTCTACACCTAGATTCAAGGATTAATACCAAAAAAGTATATACTAACATGTTTAACAACCTCCTTCTTAGCGAAAGAGTTAAGAATTGAGGCTGGAAAAATCTAAGACTTCATTATTCCAAAACCTCAAAATGTAATCTTGGCAAGTAACAAATTGAGCAAAATGCTTTAAAATGTTCTACATAAATCTGGTTCATGGACTATTATCAGTTTCAAACATTTATTCAAGATGTACAGCAAAACAATTTAATTTAGATAGCAATCATTCAGAAATGGGAAATCTATTAATAAAACTAATGTTGCACCACAATTCTCAGGCTTGGAAAGACCAGAACATTCTCTCTTGCTCAGAAGTGTTTACTTTAACAAATGACTGAGCATTTGTTCAGGAATTTGTTTTATAATGGGGTTTGATTTCTATCACTTGCAGCACAAAGTTTCAAATCAATGCACTGGAAGATACTAGAAACATTGGGACGTGAGTTGGTGGTTCACCAAAATGCTAATTTGTAAATTTCCTATAGTAACAATAATATATTTCCAGAAACAATTTGATGGGATTGCTGGTTGGGTCCCAGACTTATATTAAAAGGTTGCAACACAAATATAGTACATATACCAAAGCTTCGCTTTTTTTCATTTATGAATATCTGAATAAAAATCTAGAATACCATTCAAGAACTTGCTTTAATTCCAAAACAATAATTTCTTGAATAATGTACTTTTCAAATTATTGCACTGTTTTTAGACATATCTAAACAGATTTATGGTTTTCCAATGCTACTTCTCTAAACAAAAACTAGCAGTGTTATACATTTTCAGCACAAATTCCACAATAAAAAAAATAGAAAAGCTGTGATCATTATTCAATTATTTATTAACTTCGTCCTAAAGCTTGGTTTTTAGTATATTCTAATAAGTCAATCTGAGTAATATTTGCATGCCTAATCTTCTAAATCAGGGTTTCTCAATCAGGGTTCCGTGGAACACTAGGTTTCCGTGAGAAGTCACTAGGGGTTCCCTGGGAGTTCATGATTTATTTAAAAAATTATTTCAAATTCAGGCAACATCACATTAAAGATTCCTCCTTAATCCAAGATGGTGACTGGGAGCGGACGCTAGTCACGGCTCGGGGGGGGGAGATCTGCATCTTTGGGACCCTGCTCCCCAACCCCTTTCTGTCAGTCAGGGTTTTGGGGGAGTGCTGTGGGCCAATTTGGCCAATTTCAGGGGTACCCTGGTTCCCCAGCCTTGAATATCTTTGGCCGGTGGTAGAGATGGCTGGAACTCCCCCTGGGCAGAGCAGCAAAGTGAAAGAGCACAGTGGACTCCAGCAGACCGGCAGACTCTGGTGGACCTCCTGAGGGTTTGGGTGAGTTGGCAACCCTCTACTGATCCTCCACTGGCCCTGGTGGGACCCTGCTGACCTGCAGACGCCGGTGGACCAGACGATGAAGTGGGACAGGCCCTGCCGTGAGGCCCTGCGTAGTGTGGCGGAATGCGGCAAGGCCCAGTGGAGTGGAGTGTGGTAGGCCAAGGCGCTCAGCAGACTGCAGCAAGCGGAGGCGCAGTGAGTGGAGTGGTGGAGCTCAGTGGACCGGGACTGACTCAAGCGGACCTCTGGCAGGCCTGGTGGACTTGGTGGCTGGGGAAGAGCCTGCAACCCCTCTCCCTGGGGCCTAGCAGTGAATTGGCCTTGTTGAGACCTTGTTGAGAATCCTGGCAGCGGGTCCCAGCCTTGAGTGGGGCGTGGCAGCGCGATGGACTTTTCAACAAACATCATAGTGGAGGACTAGTTGCTCCCCCAATCGCTGGGGGGTGGCAGTGTGAGTGGGGTGCTCGGGTGAGAGATGCAGGGGGAGACCGGGATTGTTTATTTGTGTAGGAGTATCCCCCCTAAGTGAGAGATAGGGGAGGGTAGGAGTGGGTGGGGTGCCCCCGTGATCAGTGAGAGGTTGGGGGGCACAGTGAGTGTGTGTATATGTGCATGTGTGGTGGCTAGGCCCAAACAGTGCGGAGAGCGAGAGCTGGTGCTCTGGGAGGGCCTGCCATCACCTGAGGCTGATTGTGTGTGGGAGGATGGGTGCGTGGGAGAGGGGCACCTTGTTTCAATCCAGGGTTTCCAGAGGTCCGGGAATGGAGGCAACTGGGCTTGGAAACTCTGGGGGCTGTAGGGCGAGTCACTCTATCGAGGTGGTGATGGGCCAGGGATGCTATGGCAGGAACTGGAAGGTGGGCCATCTTTGGGGAAGATGCCCCCTGTGTTTGTTACCAGTGGCGTGTTCCGGCCCTCTGCGTTCAGACGCAGGCCCTGGTCAGCAGATCCTTGAGGGCCCTGGCTCCCGGCTGCTGCTGCTTAACACCAGGTCAGTTAACAACAAGGCCCCCCTCATATGTGATTTAATCACAGAGGAGGGAGCCAACCTGGTGTGTATTACTGAGACCTGGCTGGGCCCAGAAGGGGGGGGGGGTGCCCAGCCGGGTTTCAGGTGTGGCATCAGCCGAGATGCCAGGGCACAGGAGGGGGGGTAGCAGTTGTGATCCAAGAGTCTCTAGTGGCCTTCAGGGGCGCCGCTCCACAAGTGGCTGGTTGTGAGACCCTGTTCTTCAAGTTGGGTGCCCGAGAGCAACTGGGAGTGTTGCTGTTGTACCAGCCTCCCTGCTGCGTGGCAACCTCCCTGCCTGAGCTGCTGGAGGCAGTCTCGGGGCTGGCAGTGGAGTACCCCAAACTTATGGTTCTGGGGGACTTCAATCTGCCATCCCTGGGGCGTGCCTCAGAGGCAGCTCGGGAGTTCATGGCCACCATGGCGGCCATGGGCCTATCCCAGGTTATTTGGGACCCAACTCAAGAAAGTGGCCTCACCCCAGACTTGGTTTTCTTGTCGGAGCAGTGGCAATGTGATCTGAGGGGAGAGTTAGACCTGTCCCCATTGTCATGGTCAGATCACGCCTAATTCTCTGGTGCTGCCCCACTCCACAGGGAGGCAGGACCCATTTGATTGGTCCATCCCCAGCGACTGATGGACCTGGTAGGGTTTCAGAGGGAGCTAGGGGTTATACCCGAGGATCTACTACACGGTCCAGCGGAGGCCCTAGCTGCAGCCTGGAATAGGGAGGCGGCCAGGGCCTTGGACAGGATTGCACCTGTGCGACCTCTCTTGCCTCATCCGACCCGGCACTCCCTGTGGTTTACAGAGGAGCTGCGGGTTTTGAAGAGGATCAAGAGACGTCTAGAAAGCCGCTGGAGGAAGACAAGGAACGAATCTGACCAAACACAAGCTAGAGCCGCTATTAAGGCCTACCTTGTGGCGGTAAGAGCGGCGAAACGTCAATATTTCTCTGCTCTTATTGAGTCCGCAGAATGCTGCCTGATGGCCCTGTTTAGGATTACCCAATCCCTCTTGGGTAAGGGGAATTCGGCAATCCACTTACAGGACCTTGCAGTGGAGTTTTCTGAGCATCTGCAGGATAAAATTGCTCAGATCTGTTCTAAGTTGGACTCTGAGCATGAGGCACAGTCTGGGGAGATGCCGAGGGGATGTACTTACCCTGTTATCTGGGAACGCTTTGATCCTGTTGGGCCTGAGGAAGTGGACAGGATCCTCCGGACTGCAAATGCAACCACATGCCATCTTGACCCTTGCCCCTCCTGGCTGGTAAAGGTGATGGTTAATACATCCTTGAGGGAGGGGGAGTTTCCAGCTGCCTTCAAGGAGGCACTGGTACACCCCTTCCTCAAGAAGCCTTCCCTGGACCTTACTATACTGGGCAATTTTTGCCCTGTCTCCCACCTTCCCTTTTTGGGCAAGGTGGTTGAGAAAGTGGTTGCGTTGCAGCTCCAGAGGATTCTGGAGGAAACGGATTATATGGACCCCTTCCAATCAGGTTTCAGGCCAGGATATGGGACAGAGACTGCAATGGTCAGACTTATGGATGATCTCTGGTGAGAGCGGGCTGGAGGGAGTACATCCATCCTGGCTCTTGACCTCTCAGCAGCTTTCGATACCATCAACCATGGTATCATTTTGGGTCGGCTCAGGGAGTTGGGGGTGGGTGGCATAGTCTTACACTGGTTCACCTCCTTCCTCCAGGGCCAGCCCCAATCAGTGGTGATAGGAGAGGAGATATCTGCCCCTCAACCCCTCCATTGTGGGGTGCCACAGGGTTTGGTTCTCTCTCCTCTCCTATTCAACATCTACATGAAACCGCTGGGTGAGATCATCCGTCACCACGGGATGAGATATCATCAATATGCCGGTGATACTCGGTTATATATCTCCATCCCAGGTGAGGTAAGTGATGCAGTAGCTGCGCTCTCTCAATGCCTGCAGGCTGTGGGGGTCTGGATGGGGAACAACAGGCCTCAACTGAACCCTGGTAAGACGGAGTGGCTGTGGGTTGACAGCTCCTCTGTATCCAGGAAGTTATCTTTACTTCTGGATGGGGTTGCGCTGCCCCATTCAGACCCGGTGTGTAACTTGGGGGTCCTCCTGGACTCACGACTCCTGCTCAAAGAGCAGGTGGCAGTCATGGCCAGAAGGGCCTTTGCACAACTCCGTGTTGTACGCCAGTTGCACCCTTTCCTGGATCAAGATGCCCTCCAAACAGTCACTCATGCCCTGGTCATCTCCCACATAGACTATTGCAATGCGCTCTACATGGGGCTACCCTTGAAGAGTATCTGGAAGCTTCAATTGATCCAGAATGCAGCCACGTGAGCAGTTATTGGTGCCTTGAGATCGGCACATGTGACACCACTGCTGCACGAGCTGCACTGGGTACCAGTTTGCTTCCAGGTCCAATTCAAGGTGTTTGTTATGACCTTTAAAGCCCTACATGGCATGGGGCCAGGTTACTTGAGGGACCGCCTTATCCCCATAACATCAACCCGCCCCACCCGGTCATGCAGAGAGGGCATGTTATGAACCCCGCTGGTAACAGAAGTCCACCTGGCAGGGTCCAAGAGGCAGGCCTTCTTTGCAGTGGCACCCGCCCTCTGGAATATTCTGCCCCCGGAGGTGAGACAGGCCCATTCGCCCCCGGCCTTCCGGAAGAACCTGAAAACCTGGTTCTGCTGCCTCGCTTGGGGTGGGAGGGGCACCAGTTCATCTTGGGGTTGGCTAGTATCATAGATCTCTCCCCAACAAACAAGATCTGCGTTGCCTGGATTTATTTTATATCTATTTTACTTTTTACTGATCTATTTATATTGTAATTTATATGTTTTGTGATTTTATTGTAAACCGCCCAGAGTCCCCTTTTTGAGAGATGGGCGGTGATAGAAGTTTGAAAAATAAAATAAAATAAATAAAATAAAGAGGTAAGTTTTCTTTATTTTTAGTTTAAGAACACTGTTAATGCATATATACAGGCCTACACATGAAACGAATGCAGTAATTTCATAACTTCTGGCCTAAATTTGAGCCTGAATGTGCAGAGGTTCCCCAAGGCCTGAAGGGTTCCTCTGGGGTCAAAAGGCTGAGAAAGGCTGTTCTAAATGGTTATCTGAGAGACTGCTTGTCTCCAATCATTTCTTCCTGCCCAGTACATTCCAGCAGAGTAGGTGTGTTCTAGGTCCCCTCCACTAAATGTCACCTTGTGGGACCTAGGAAGCATGTCTTCTCTCTTGTGGCCCCCACCCTTTAGAACAGCATCTCATCAGATATAAGGATAGTACTTTCTTCCTAGGGTTTTGGAAAGCTTTGAAAGCCTGGCTTTGGTCCCAGACCTGAGGTTGATGTTTATTATTTGTCTAAGGCCCATTTTGTTTTGTTGATTTTGTTGTTTATTAGATCATTTAAGTCTAAGACGTCCATCTGATTTAATGTTTTTAGCTGTTTTTATATTTTGTTTTCTAGTTTTGTAAGCTGCCCAGGGTCCATTGGAGTTGGGCGGCTAATAAATTTAAATAATAAATTTACATTAATATTGCAACACATGAAACTTAGCACATGTTGGAGTATTTTAGTTTTTAAACCTTGTCAAGCCCAAAGTAACTCAGAACTATTATAGTATACCAGCACATCGTTATAAATGCACAAACCACCTTATCTTTATACTTAAAACATATTTAAATAATGATACGAATTCAGCTGAAAGGTTGTATCTTAAAATGCTGCCATGGAATATTATGACACTGGTATTTTGGCATGTGCTGTTACACGAATATTATTTCAAACTGTTTCAATCTGATGCCCCTCCTGATGTTTTGAATTAAAATTTCCATTTTCTCTACTTCCATTGCCATTTATGGTCTGCAGTCTGAATGATGGTAGCTATAATCCAAAACACCTGCAAGGCACCACTTGGGAAAGGCTGATATAGAGTTTGGAGCACAATCTTGTCTATAACATTTGGCAGTTGCTAATTGCAACTTGTTGCAGACATTGTGCTGCTGAGAAAAGCAGCATAATAGGAAATGAGGGCTGCAGCAACTAAGAAGAATATAGATTACTGCCTGTGGTAGATTTCGGGGGTGCCACTGGTTCTCAGGAAGGAGGGAGCACATTCCAGGGAGATAAGAGGATTCACAGTCTGGAGACCAATGGTGGGAGAACCAAGAGGTTCGGGATAGCCTTGCCCTAGAGTCTCCCAGGGTATTTCCCCTTAGGTTCTGCATTTAACTCAGAAATGTTGTATAAATTGAAAGAAAATGGGGATAGTTTACACTATTTCTTTCTTAGATTATTCATTATCTGTATTACTATGGAGATATATTTTGCCATATAGAACAATGAATTATAATAATCTTATAAGAACCTCATGGAAAGAACCATGTATGTGATAACCATCCTGGGAACATATCTGCTCATATAAATTATTTTAACCAAATAAGTTTATTCATATTTACAGAAACTTTCAACACTGAAAGTGGTATCTGTACATTTAACAGGTTCTTTTCAAGGAGGATTCAGTTAAACATTAAGTTCAAAGAATATGTGTACTTTTAAAGATCATAGACTTTAACAGAAACAAGTCCTACTCTTTTTCCCACAAGGAAAACTTAAGAGTTGTATGGAAGCAAATGTATCATGTTGGACAGTAGCTAGTCTCAGCATGTAAGCCACTGCAAATAAGTAACATGCTAAAACAGTAAAATTATCCTGTTTTGTTTCAGATAGGCACCAGCAAGAACTATGATCATTTATTAATTTTGAAATGTTGCTCTTCCACAATATAGGATAATAATCAAGAGTTAAAGTTAGTATAAATCTGTCTTATAATTTTAATATAAACATATTTGTAAATAAAATTTCACTGGATATCAAGGGTGCAAGAAAATATTTTCTATGGATGAGATACTTATTTACATGGAAGATTATATAAATTTACCTCAGAGAAAATTCGGCTAAAATCTTACTTTTGAATAGACATGTATAGAAGTGTTAGTACCAACTAATCTTATTTTATATACTGGGAAAATAACTTAGAATTCAAGAAAATGGAAGAGAATAGCAAGGGGCAGGCACAAAGGAAGTTGACTGTGTCAAGACTGGGGCTCACAGAGTTATTTCAAAAATGTGTTTGTCTTCCAGAGCCTTTTGGAACCATTTTTCTGTGAACAATAAACAAGTTCCTATCTCAAATCAATACTTCTACCTTCAGCTCTTCAGTAGAATTATTTCAGTTCTTTCAGACATTCTCAATTTACCTGTTTGCTTTACTTTCTTGTATCAAAGAACACTTGTTTTTCAAAGCCATACATGGAAATTAATTTCCCTTATGCATTATCATTTCAAGTGCAATTTTTCTCCATCATTTATACAAGAGCTTAAACATTTGAAAGAGAGTATCATATAGGACTGAAGCACATTACTATCAATTATAAATACTGACTGGTTTTTAAAAGATGATTAAATTTTCAGTCTACTTACCTTGCTGAAAGATATGCCAGAAGTACTTCACACTTTTAAAACAAATACTTTAATTGGAGACTCAGAAAATGAAAATATTTTAAGGTAGTCATGTATCATAAAAAATGAAATAGGCACTGAAATTAACAACTTGGTTTCAGCAGCTTTATAAGCAATCCTAGAATTTTTTTAAAGTCACATGACACAGGTATAACTTAGTTATCCAACAAGTAATCTCTCTTCTGACTGCATCTTGGCACCATTAGCCAGAACTGTTTCTAATGTTTCTGTGCAGCAGAAAAGCTGTCTGTAAGGGACATACAGTTTACATACTAGATTCTGAAGGCTATCCTGCTGATTCTAAATGTTGCATATCATCTCAACTCAGTGGGTTAAAGGACTTTCAGACATTTGTAAAAATAAGGATGACAGACTGTAAGCCTTGTTCCCATTTGCTATGCACAAAACTTTATCACAATTTCAGAAACCACTGTTTCCTGCAAGTGAATTCTGGAGAACGAATAGAAAACTTTCCCATTCTTATTTTCAGTTCCATGAACTGTACAATTCATTAAATATGTATTATCAATGGCAGGAAAGTACAGAGTGGTAGCAGAGCCCTGTAATAAGCCTACAAACAAACCACCTATATAAACATATAACATTTTATGTCAACCAATTCTCTTATGCGTTAATTAAAAAAATTCAAACTCACCTTAGATTTTCGAAAATCAGAAAAACGAAGAGCTTATAAAGCACCTGGTTGTTTCCTCTAATGCCACTACTCTCCCTTGTTTTTATTGATTCATGTGCGTATATGTAATTTAGCAAATGGCCTTCTGCACATTTTACAAGAAAAAAAAAGCTAGGGGTAGCAGAGAATACACAGGAGTGGCTATAACCAATACAAGAGAATATTTGGTCTATTAAATGTTTTGTCTGTGTTGCTGTGGTGGGTATTTTGCCTTATATGTGTGTGTAAATGTGAGATGCTTTGTTTTTGATTGCTATGGTGTGCATTCTTCCTAGACTGTGTATATAAGGCACATTGCCCAGGATTTTTTTCTGTGTTGCACATTTTGCCTTCCCCCCCCCCTTGCAATGGTTTGTTTCCCAGTTGAACTGGGAAGCCTCACAGAGGCATTGCACTCAGGTTTACAGCTATGGGAGGTTCAGAAAACAGCTCACAGAACAGTACTGACACAAACAATTACCAGCAAGCTAATGGTTGCTACTCTAAATGTTTAGGAAAAAGGGAATGGAACAGTTTTATTTAACAGAGAGCCAGCTCAGTACTGCTGGGGGCGCATGCCCTGTTGGAGTTCCTTAAAAGCCTAGATGAATCTTGCAACACAAGATTGGATGATATGGACACACCAACAGAGGAAGTGTCCCTGAACAAGGGGAGATATAGAGGAAATGAGCTATGAAGGGACTTGTGAAACTACCAGGACAGCACAATAAGCTCAGAAAGTCCTTTTTCCATCTACCATAATTTCCATTCTGAAAATGGACAAAAAAGCAAACTTATTTATAATCCAGAATTGGGAAAGAAAAATGTAGGCAATGGCTTTTGTAGGGAAGAAAAAAGTCTGTAAGATCAACAGGACCTTCCAGAGATCCTGTTTTAATTTATATGCCTCTCAAATCCAACCAATCTTGGATCTGATACACATATTATAAGAATTCCTTTTTTCTTCTTCAACGATGAAAGGCTCTGTTGAACTGGAGTTTTAAATTGTTAAATAAAGGCAAGGTGCTATGAAAGCAGCTACTCTTTGGTCTGAAACACGACTTGATTGTTGAAACTCCCCCCTGAAATGCCCTCCCCTTATGGCTAAATCTCTAAATAAGGCAACAGCTGCCCTGTTTAGCCACAGCTTTGGAAGTAGTAGCCCTAGCCACCGGCATCCCAGAAACACGCACGCTCATAGGAAGATATCTTCTCACTATATAAATCCTGGGGGAAACAACTGCAAAACCCGTAGTGAAGTGGAGGAACGCTAAAGGATATGCAGATAGGTTCAAGAATCCCAATTTGATCCCTGTAGCAAGTAGCTCAAATCCATAGCTAAATAAGCCTTTTCCAAAAATGCAAAGGACAGCCAACTGTTCATCCAGCTGTAGAGTATATAACAAAATAGTGTATGTATGCATAAGTATAATTTCAGAAAAACTGGTTTACATAATAGTAGAAATGTAAAATTGGACTGCAACCTACAAGTGAAAACATGTTTGCAAACTGTTGCTACCAACTGAAATCACACTGTTGATGGATTTGATATGCAGCACACACAAAAAATCCCAGGCAATGTGCCTCATATACATAGTCTAAGAAGAATGCACACCAAAGCATGCCACATGTACATACACATATAAGGCAAAATTCTCTACAATTTGATTCAGTAGAGAATATTGTTAGCAGTATTAGAGATGGAAGAGGTTCCTCTATTTATTCAATTTTTTAAATCTCACCTTTTTTTGGTCAACTCAAGGCAGTGTTCATATCTAATGCTCCCACATCCTCTTTTCCCCACAATGACAGTCCTGTGAGGTGGGTTGAGCTGAGAGAGAGTGACTGCCTCAAAGTCACCCAGCCAACTCTCATGCCTAAGGGAGGACTAAAACTCACATTTCCTGGTTTCTAGCCCAGTTTTTTAACTACTACATTGAACTGGTTAGCTGCTACACTGAACTTCTTCTCCTTTTCCTACCCCACAAACTGTTTAAAGGGTCCCTCAATTACACAGAACAGATCTGGCTGCTGTGGGAACAAGCCATTATTAAATATTGCTTCCATTCTTATTTCAGTGACAGAAACCTCTGGATCAAAATAATTTCAGTGGCATTTTATCAAATGGGTACGACAAAGCATATGCATAAAATAGCTCAAACTGTTAATAACATCCCAACTACAATAAAAAAGGGAATTTTCCAATATAATGGCAGGAGATTGAAAAAATTAGCTTCCCAACTACATTTTTTAATGGGAATGCTTGTTAATACTGAAAATTATTTACCATTTTGATGCAATATTTACATAGAAATTGTTACAAATAATTATTGATGCCACTGTTGTTTAAAGACATGTGTATGAAACTAGGCATTTGTCTGACTAAAAATATTTTATCGACACAAGCTGACAATCTAGTCACAGAATCAGAGTTGGAACGAACTTTAGTTGTCATCTAGTCCAACCCCTTCTCAACTACTACAGCAATGATAACCTTCTGTTTGGAGACCCCATCAAAGGAGAACTCGTAACTTCATGTGGAAGCCAGCTGCACAGGATGACAGCTCATACAGGCAGCCAGGAAGTTCCTCATGATGTCTAGCCTGAATCTACTTCTTTGTAGGTTTAACCCACTAGTTCAGGTCCTGCTTTCTGAGGCAACAGAGAATACATTTAATTTCTCTTCTATTGACAACTCTTCATATATTTGAAGACTGCTGTCATATCCGCCCTCAGTTGTCCCTTCTGTAGGTTAAACAGTTTTTCAGACTCCTTATCATTTTTGTAGCCATTCTCTGAAATTGGTGCAACTTGTCAGTTGTCACAACTGGACACAGTACATCAAGTGGAGTTTGACCATGGCAGAGCAGAGTGAAACAGTTAGTTCCCATGTTCTTGTTAATGAACTCCAAGATAGCATTTGCCTTTTTAGCAGTTGTATCACACTGCTAGCTCATGTTTAACTCTCAGTCGACACAAAGTCCCAGATCCCTTTCACATTTCCTACCACCAAGTCAGATTTCCCCATCCTTTAACTGTGCTTTTCATTTTTCCTTCGCAGATGCAGAATTTGTTTCTCCCTCTTAATTTCCATATTATTCATTTCAACCCACTGATACAAAGCCTTAGACCTTTTTTAATCTTCTCCTTCTTTGAAGTATCAGCTACCCCTCCCAGCTTCTGTTATTTGCAAACTTGATAAGCATTACCTCATCCCCCTCACTCAAATCTGAAGACATCAGAACAGGATGAAGCGCACTAATAAAGGTTGGTAATATATACAGAACTGTTGGGATAATGAGACCATGAAAAAAATGTTTTATGCATATACAAAATCCTGCCTGCCATTTTGGATGCGTAAAATACAGAAAAACACTAAAAAATTATACATATGTGAGATACTGGAACAAGACTGAAGATAACAAAGGTCATCTGTATTTGCACAAAGAACTTAACCACAAGTATATACTACATTATCAGGAAATAAAAGCAGTCTTATTAGATCAAAGACCCTTATATGCAATAAATACATTTTGCATGTTGGCAAATGGATCATAAACCTGTCCTCCCCACCAGAAAAATGAAAATCAAAGATATATTATATTCAACTTTTACAACTTGCAGTCATTCACAGGCTATGTAATGGCACAATCCTATTCCTGTTCATTTGGAAATTGGTACTCTGGTATTTAGTTCAGAGTTTATTCTCATGTAGGTATATGTAGAATTGCACTCTAAATTGTTTAAAGCCATATAGATCTGATTACTATGCTTTGTGAGAATGAACTCTAGGTAATTATGATACATTAATATTTTCTTTTTCATCCTATACCTTCTATTACATTTGACCCACTAATTTTCAGTTCCAGTATTATATCTGATGTTCTCTTTTCATATTCACTTCTTAAAATTATCTTCCATATTACTCCACCTCTACTTTTCTAAATTAAGAAATCCCAAGAGAAGGTTCTCCAATCACTTTCATTTTAACAGCTATTTTCTGAAGTTCCTTCCAGTATTAGAATCTGTTTTCTATAGAGCAACTAGAACTAATATAAAAACTCAGTATTTTGTCCCAGATAGATGACACTCCAATGCAATCTATGTATTAGTTTTATCATAAACATGTTTAAGGTCACTATCTTGAATGGTAACAACTTTGCAGGGAATTATAGACTTGCTAACAGCTAACTTACTTGGCTGTTTATGTTTTGAAACCAATGTTCTCAAAGATATTACTACTGAAAGTAACAGTGCCTCTGCAAGACAACGTTACATCATAGACATCAGCTGAAACAGAAGCTAAGCAATTGTTTGGCATATGGAACTAGAATTCAACTACGTAACACATATACAGGAAACCGCTGGGTGAGATCATCCGTCACCACGGGATGAGGTATCATCAATATGCTGATGATACTCAGTTATATATCTCCACCCTGGGTGAGGTAAGTGATGCGGTAGCTGCCCTCTCTCAGTGCCTGCAGGCTGTGGGGGTCTGGATGGGGAACAACAGGCCTCAACTGAACCCTGGTAAGACGGAGTGGCTGTGGGTTGACGGCTCCTCTGTATCCGGGAAGTTATCATCTTTACTTCTGGATGGTGTTGCGCTGCCCCATTCAGACCCGGTGTGTAACTTGGGGGTCCTCCTGGACTCACGACTCCTGCTCAAAGAGCAGGTTGCAGTCATGGCCAGAAGGGCCTTTGCACAACTCCATGTTGTGCACCAGTTACAGCCTTTCCTGGATCAAGATGCCCTCCAAACAGTCACTCATGCCCTGGTCATTTCTCATATAGACTACTGCAATGCGCTCTACATGGGGCTACCCTTGAAGAGTATCCGGAAGCTTCAGCTGATCCAGAATGCGGCCGCACGGGCAGTTATTGGTGTCCTGAGATCGGTACATGTGACAACACTGCTGCGCAAACTGCACTGGGTGCCAGTTTGCTTCCAGGTCCAATTCAAGGTGTTTGTTATGACCTTTAAAGCCCTACATGGCATGGGGCCAGGTTACTTGAGGGACCGCCTTATCCCCATAACATCGACCCATACCCATCCAGTCATGCAGAGAGGGCATGCTATGGACCCCGCCGGTAAGCGAATTCCACTTAGCAGGGTCCAGGAGGCAGGCCTTCTCGGCAGTGGCACCTGCCCTCTGGAACATTCTGCCCCCGGAGGTGAGGCAGGCCCCCTCGCTCCCGGAAGAACTTGAAGACCTGGTTCTGCCACCTCGCCTGGGGTGGGAGGGGCAACAGTTCTTCTTGGGGGTGGCTGGCACTGTAGATCTCTCCCCAACGAATAAGATCTTCACCCCTTGGATTTTGTATCTATTTTATTCTTATTTATTGGTTTGTTTATACTGTAATATATATTTTTATTGTTTTAATTGCTGATTTTACTGTATAAACCGCCCAGAGTCCCCCTTGTTGGGGGAGATGGGTGGTAATAGAAATTTGAAAAATAAACAAATTTCCTTTCTGTTTTTTATAAAATCAACAAAGGGTTGATTTTAAATTTAGACCAGCTGCTTGATGGGACATTAGAATATCATGTGGAAGAAAACAATGAAAGTCAACTACAGAAATATTTAAGGCATAAACAACATATGGTATACCTAGTAACTGAGTAAACTGTATGTCAGAAATGTTATTACTAAATTGTTACTGAAAGGCATATCACACTTATGCAAAATTTAAACAAAACAACTTGCCTTCATCATTACTATTAGTTGGTTCTTTCTAAACACACCTCTATATAACTTACTTACATAACCAACATCATCCTACTCCTTCCATGGATTCTGATAAGCAACAGAATTACAAATATATGAAATGAATAATGTCAAATTCATGAAAACTTCAGATGCAACACTTAAATGACCTTTCGTAACTGTCATATGCATACAAAATGGATATTGAAGAGGAGCTATCATCATTTTGCATAAAACGTAGATATAAGTTATGATATCAAAGGATTCAGCTGTTGCAAAAACGCAATTCTGCTACTCCTTTTAAAAGTGGTGAACAGCTTATGGGGTTTTTTTCCCCTGTGTCCAAGCCAGTGCAACTCTATTCCTGAAGGCAGATTTCAAGTTAAGATCAAGAAACTTTAAAGTACTAAAGTTCAAAAGAAATTAAAGAATTCCAAGGAGGATACACAGAAACAATCTGCAAAACACGTTTTTTCTTTTTAAGTAAGCATCCCTTTGCATTCAACTTTCTCACATATCTAGAGATCATTAAGTAACTAAAAATACCTTTAAACTAGGCTGTTAATCTGAAGATTTCAGAGATGAGGCTAGAGGGAAGGAACCCACATTTAAGGTTAACATTAACACACACATTCAGCATAACCATACCACAAACCAAAGCTACAAGTTTTGTAGTAGCCACGTTTTCTAAGGTATTACCTAATTCAGCATCACATATCTACGAGGCATATTATGTCCCATTCTTTTTCACGATTCAAAAATGAGAGGCTCGCCAAAGCCACGTACGGCGCAATCTGACTGGGTGAAAAAAAGAAAAGAGCCTCGGGAGGAGATGGTAGCAAAAAGGCAGGTGATTATAAGACAACGCCGTGAAGTGGTTTTACTCACCCTGTTGTACCAGATGCTGAGCTGGGACGGGGACAACACGGCAAACAAAGTCCTTTGCGGGTCGGCCAGAATACCGAGCGGGGGCTCCTGAGCCTCTATGGGGCAGAGCAACCTCTTGGGCCAGCCGCTTAGGAAATACATGGCTGGAGAGCAGCCCAGCGTCCTGTCCCGGCGCCGTCCTAGCAGGCAGAAACGGTGGCCGGAGCCAGAAGGGTTTTCAGCATCCGTCCCGGGCGGCTGGGACGCTCTCGGGGCTCCCGAGAGGTACCGGCATAATAGCGAAGAGATAGAAGGTCCTCGGCGGGCCGGTGTCGCCCCTCACAAGGCTGAGAGGCGCTCGGAAGGGGGAGTTGGAGCTGCCTTTCTGGTGGGCTGGAGCTGCGGGGTGGGGGGGCGTCGGGACGGAAAAGAACGGTTACAGCTCGAGACGGCGCTCTCGCGACGTCGCCTTAACCTTGCGGGTGCCTCGCGCGATTCCCGCCGCGGCTTCCTTCGCCGCCGCCATCTCTTCTCCTCTGCTACGTCGGCGTCTGGCGGTGGAAAGAAAGGGGGGGCGGGGGGGGAGAAAGAGCGAGCGAGAGACGCATACAACCCGAAGGAGGGAACGAGCCCAGTTCGCCTCAGGACGGCAACTCAGCAGTGGTGGAAAAAAGGGGCGGAGAAATTCGGGGCAGAGGCCCCCGCGATTGGCCCAGGGCACATAGGAAAAACCGGAGGTGACGTTTTAGGTCTGCGGAAGAACCACAGAGAAAGGCTAGAAGGGAGGAAAAGAGATTCCTTCCCTTACATTTCCTGTGCAGTGGAGGACTTCTCCATTTTGCGCGGGAGAGGCTGCGCGTGGATGGCGGGCAATGGAGCAGTCGGGCGAAGACCGGGGGAGGGGGAAGGCTGGTCACGTTTGCTGTTGGCTTCCTCGGGACGCAGACTCGGCTGCTCTTTCTTCATGCTGGGGGCCAAGGGATTAGGCAGACGTGCACAGGTGTTCTTATCAGAAAAAGATCGTTTTGAGACGGTTAGTCCAAATGTACACGTATTTCAGCACGGCTTCTCTATCACAAACGTAGACGCGTCTTGTAATTTAAGTTCCACTCCCTGTCTTTCCGTGATCAACACGTCTAGTGATCAGTTCCATTATAGTTTGGAAGTTTCTTCTGAAACTGAAACGTGATGAACATGCACCTAACAGAGATTTCAGTTACAGGGTTTCTGCTGCTTCACTGCTTGCTGCAAAGATATTTGATTCTTTTACTAATAGCGGTATTAAAATGGAAAGGCTTCTTTAATGTGACAAATCTCTGACTTTATAATCTCTTGAAAAGGTGGCTTGATTCCTCTATCGGCCTGCATAAGAACATGTGTTTGTGTCAGTTCAAGCAGAAAAGAAACCCTCAGTTGTTTATTCCAGTGAAACTCCTTGGAAACAACAAAGATGAATAAAACATGCCATATGTATGTATGTATGTCATCTGGAGACTCTGCTGTTAGGATATATTTACACCAGAAGTGTTTGAGGTACAAATACCAAAGAAACATTCTTCCAAAATGTGACAAATGTCCTATTTAATTTATTAAGTTATAAAATATGACTGCTAATATAACTCCCAGAAAAAAATATAAAGAAGATTGATTTAAAATCAGGGCATACAATTATTGGTGCAAAATCAGTGCTACGGAAACTGAGAGACTCCTAAAATTGTGTCTGATAGACAAAATCTCAGAGACCTGACAAATTATTTCAGGAGCTATGGTCTCCCTGTTTCTGGTCCAACTGCTTCTGGAAAACAAGTTTGAAAGATTGTTGCACAAAGACTTTTGGATATAGAAGCTTAGAGAGATATAACTACCCTCAGTAAGGCTGGCACTTTGAAATAGATGAGCCGCTATAAACACACCTTCCAAATTGCCAAGTATTTAAACATAAATGCCCAAACACCTTAGGGAGGTTTTTACTTGAGCAATATTTGAGCAGTTGGACACAATGGTTAAATATGGAAGGTTTAACCAAGTCCCTTATGATGAACATACTTGTATTTATGGTGCCCCAGAGACAGAGGACATAGCACATATATTATTTGAATGTCAACTCTATAAGAAGGAGAGAGATCAATATGGGGGTCCTTACATTAAAATGGCCTAATGGGGGTCCTTACATTAAAACAACTTATTTTGTGTGCGATCAGAACCCAAAACTTACATACAGTATGGCCCTTTATCTGAACAAAACAGTGAAATTGAGAACTGCATATGTGGATCTGATTGGGGTAAACTGTAGAATTGTAGACACAGAAATATGATTTGCATTTCTTTTACTTATGTCTTGTACTCTGTTTTCTAACAGATGGTCTTATTACCGTTCTATATTTTACATTTTGTATTCTGATAGGTCCTCATGGCTAATCCATAAACTATTATTATTATATAAAGAAGAAATACTTCCCACTGCTACAATCATTAATGTAAAGTTTGGCTTCCTAAACCAATTGGTGAAATCAGTACTGGTAAATTACACGCAAAGGCTACAAAATAACAAGGCTGCGTCAGTGTAGAGAAAGCTTTTCTGTTGTAAAAGTGGAAGTGCTTAATAGTGAAGATACAGAACAATTTACATGAGTGAAATATGGCTGTTACATTTTCAGTATTTACCCCAAAATAGCATCTTCTGGTAACTGAACTGGCAGTTGTTCACTATAATTGTGCTTGAAACTTGACTGTGTTTAAAAGCATGCAGTGCAACAGTAAAACATGTGAATGTTGGCATTGCAAAGAATTCACTATACATTGATTTTACCAGAGAAAATTGGAAGTATTTGCAAACGGTGGAGTTGTATCTGTACTGAAAGATTTATTCAAATCTGAACTTACCATTCTAAAAAGAAAACTAAGCTTCAATCCCTAAATTGTTCTAATTTCATGATTAAATATAAAATTCAAAAGGGTCTATTATGATTGTACTTGTTACAGTAAGCATAAAACTGTTTGAAATAACTTGAAAGAACATATTGTCTCTTTGGGAAGTAAGAGCCATCTGTTTCCCTGTATTTCAGATTTTTTCAAGCAGAAAACTCAATTCATACTTAAAACAATACATCAGAAGCCTTTGCTTAATAACAGATGTTGCACAGTATTAATAAGGACCTTTTAACAATTCACACTTTTTTCAGGGGAGCTTTATGATTTTCTGCTCTGGCCATCATTGCAGAAAGCATGAATCTCTTATGCATGCCTTACTGCCCCCCCATAGTATTTATTCAATGAGTCTTAGAAATTTTCAAGTTAATTAAACGTTTTTCAAAGGCAGCCCACTATACAATGGATTGCATTAGTGCAGCTTTCCCTATTTTGATGCCTTCTAGATATGCTGCTCTATGCTTTTCCAGACCATCTTCAGGAAACAACTGAGTAGGGTGTGTGTGTGTGTGTTTTCCTGCCATCAAGTAAATTTTGAATCTTGGTGACTAACTGGACAAGTCCATGCAGTTTTCTTGGCAAAAATTTTCAGAAGTGGTTTGCCTTCTTCCTAGGGCTGAGAGTGTGACTGGCCCAAAGTCATCCAGTTGGCTTTCCTGCCTAAGACAGGATTAGAACACAGTCTCCTAGTTTCTGACCTGGTGCCTTTAACTACTAGAACAGAATAATTGAAGTTCAGTGCCTCTTATCAGATGGGTGCTATGGCTGATGAAATAAAAGGTGGTTGAAATAGAAATGAACAGGGTCCTGTTTCTTCTGAGATTTTTCAATTTTTCTGTAGTTATAAAATGTAGAATCTCTATGATAATCACAGAATATATTCTGCAATGTATGAGCACCAAATGTAATCACAAAAAGTTTCTAAGTATAATCACAGACACATACTGAACTTGCAATTAGAAATAACAGCTCAAGCCAGCTGAAGATAATTCACTGTAGTCACACTATGCAGCCAGTTTCTTTTTGGAATGTACTCTGAGTTGGCACTTACTTATTTTCTCCCATGGGGATCCATTTTTTTACTGCAGTGTCAAAGCAGCTCATACTTAATGTTATGTTGAAAATAATTTTTTTTTTCCTCTTTACATTCTGGTTTGTACACAAAATATTACACTTTCATACGTATCTGTAAAGGAATACTTTTAAATAGTATTTTCTAGGGACTAGCAGTATTTGTAAAGATAAGAACATTACATATCTTGTTGAAAGCCATTCCCATTTTTCTTGTGCAAAAATAGACAATTTTTTTTTCATGGCATAAGATTCCATTGCTTTTTGTATCTTTACAAATGGGAACAGCTGCCACAAAAACTGTAAGCAAGAAAACTACTAGAAGTAATTTTATTTATTATTTATTAAGCTCAAGCTAAATATATGATTTTCTTCCTGTAGATGCCCATTTAATGACGCTGCATATATGCTATATGGCTTTACTTCCCACAACCCTCAAAACACAATACAATAAAATAAATACAAACAAACAATAAAAATTCATAAGCAGCTCTCAAAACATGACCATTTTTAATGTATAATTTTTAGAATGGTAGAGGAGGATCAAGGTTGTATCCTCATGCCTCCAAAATCACAAAATAGTCCCTAAAATTATTTTAAGCTGTATTTGATAGTGTTCCTGTTGAGAGTTGTGCTTCAAGCCTGCATGGTAAATAGGAATATTCAAGTCTGTTTTAATGATAATGCTATGTTTTGGTTAGTTTTGAACATTCTTTACTGAATTAACATTGGACGTGTTAATAAAAACTGCGATGGTGAGCAATAGGACAAAATTGTACTGATTAATGCTCTCAATTTCCATAATAAAATTTAGTTTTCCTCATTTCTAAAAACGTGGGAATATGACCTGTAATCTGAATACACTATGAAACACAAGGGGGAGCTGTATCACATCTAATATTGGAGAGACTAAAATTTAGTTCAAAGGGAAAACATTACAGCTGTCTCAACTTTATAATGTTTACTTTTACATACATCTACAATTAAGTTGCTAAACTGTTAATGAACTGTTGCTGGCTCCTTAACAAACTTAAGCAATTATTTCCTTACAAGGTTAAAGAGTGGAAAAGCCAGTAATACAGGTAGTATATTTTCTTTTAATAACACAATCCCACTTAATCAGAGCTCTTTGCAGGTACCGCAAGCTCTGTCCCTTTCTTATGTGCGTGTAATGCCACACGTACAAAAAATGTGGAGCAATGCTGCTTTCATTTACTGCCCTTCTACCCTGCAGACACTTCTGTTCTTAATTATAAAACCATTGATGGGGTGATAAATCATTTAGGGATCAATTTAAATCAGTAATGAGCTGGACAGGGAATAACAACTTGAAACTAAATCCAGGCAAAATGGTCATTATATTGCTTGTGAGGGGACATAATTCCAGTAAGGTAGCATATCAACCTGAGTGGTGTTATACTTTACCAGAAAGAGCAAGTATACAGTTTTGGGAGCGCTTTGGGACCAAATCTCTTTCTGTTATCCAGATTAAGACAAAGCTAGGAGTACCTGTTATCAGCTTTGGTTGACTTGCCCAGTGTATCCCTTTCTGGAAGATAATGAGAGTAAAACTGTGATGCACCTGCTGGTAACCTCCAGTAATGCTCGCAATGTGGGGCTGCCTTTGTGTCTTTACTAGAAACTTCAGTTAGTATAAACCTTGGCAGCTGGGAAGAACAAAAAGGACCTTATTATACCTTTGTTTAAAGCACTGGCTGTTTGTTCCTTTTTGGGCAACGCACAAAATCTGCTTACAGTATTACTTTTAAAGCCCTAAATGACTTAGTTCCAGGCGGCCTGAGAGAACGCCTTTTTTTATCTGAACTCCCATGCTGCTTGGGATCAGCTGAGGAGGCTCACCTGCAGTTGCCATCAGGGATATCTGCAGGGTCTGATCAAAAAGTCAAAAGGTGTTTTTATATGCAATGCATATAAAATGCCCTTGTGCCTGTTGTACTGACTTTTTTGACCACACTCTGGAGACAACCCTGGTTGCCATGAGACATCTCATAGTGACATAGGACTGAGCCTTCCCTTTACCACCTTAGCTCTGGAGTTGATGGGCCCAACATCTTCATTAGCTTTTAAAAAAGACCCTTACATCTTTTCTGTACAAATTTTTAACTGTTGATTTGATCTGTTAATTTCAATTAATGTTACTTGTCTGTTTGAATTAAAAACACAGTGTTTAATGCCTCAAACTTAAATTTGTTTTTCTTGTAAACCACTAGAGAGGTAGTTGCCACATTACCAGGTTAGATGACTAAAATAAATCTGTACACGTAGAATTCCACATGAGAGGGAGACACTTCTACTCACGCCCACCTTGTGGATGAACTCTACATGAATATGCCCTATTCATAGACTTGCCACATATGCAGTTGCTAGAAGAAAGGAGTTACTTACAAGGTTCAGCTGCCTTGTGAATTCTTTTATACTGTATCATGAAGAAGTCTACCTTACTAACTTAAGAATTTCTGAAACCAATAAATAGGACTGCAACCTCAACATACTGCTTATTTAATGTTGGAAACACGAGGTGCAAGTCATGCTAAGTATGTGTGACATTTTTAGAAAGTCCCAGGATTTTACAATTAGTTTTACTTTCACTCAACTGTGCAAAATATAGAAAGGTTGAGGCTGAGAGATAGTAGTTTGCCTAAGTTTTTTTTAATATGTTTTATTGTTTTTTCTTACAACTACAGACTTTTTTCTAAAAAAAACAATTTAAACAAAACAAAATATAAAAAATTAAACATAAATATTAAAAAAGAAAATTTGAGTTATTCTATAGTACTACAAGTATAATTATTACATCTGTATAAAAATTATTGTAAATTTTAAACCAACGTTGACCACACTGAATCACATTTGTCCACTATTTTATTTTTGCTGGTAAAGAACCACTTCAAAGGCTGAGAGCTGACGAATTTTTTTGAGCCAGTTTTTAGTATCTAGTATTTAAGCATTTTGCCAGGAGCACATAATCTTTTTGGCAACTATTCAAGTATGATAGAGCCAAAGTGCTTAATAAATGGATAAATTCCAGATTGTTTAAATATAATGTAACAGTACATCAATGTATTTAACTTCCTCCCCAAACCCTGGTTCACCACATTAAAAAACAGAACCAATACAGAATTACTAATAGATACAACCAAAGCATGTGTATTGCATCTCCAACATAAGGACAGCAACCAGCCTTACTTGAACATTCACTAAAGAGCCCAATAAACCTGAAAAAAATGATTTTTAATAATAAAAAATGTATTTTACATATATTAAACTTTTGTATTAAAATACAAAATATTACTGATTTTGTAATAAGGAAACTTGAATTCTCTATTCTAGTTTTCTTGTTTATTATCCAAATTTATATTTGTAAACATTTTGGACTATTGGTAATATTGAATTATTACTTTAGTCTTGATAGAAATCTATAATTATACAAAAACCAGGGTCTTTGGAGGCAGGCAAGGCATCTGGATCAAAATAGGAATATAACAAGGGCTTTAACTAACTGTTTTTGGTAAATGATATTTTGGGGGTACTCTTTTAAAAGTGTTTAAAGTATCATTGATAAACCGAGAGTAATTATACTATTGTCTACCCATTTCCCCCCAAATTTCCCTTACAGTATAAAATAAAAGTTATTTCAAAGACTCAATTTCTCACGAGAACTATAGTTAAATTTCAATTTCTTATCCAATATACCTAAATATATTTTAAATATCTTCAGTGTTAGAAATTACATAGAATTTTTACTATAGTTAGAACTACATATATACCAGGATTTCACCAGTTCAAAAGATTGACTTTCCAAATGGGCCATGAGCCATACATATTCAATATCATTTTCATCTGAATACATTATAGAAGCTAATAAATATGCTGAGTTATATAATTTAAAGTCAGGAAAATTAAAGCTTCTATTTTCATACTTTTGAAAGGGAAATCCTTGCTATTTACCATTCAATGGGAATTTAATCAATAGTTTGTCAATTAGTTTAAAATATCCAGTGGAATCAACAAAACCATCCTGGTTAATGTATTATCAATCTTGAGACAATACTCATTTTCACTACATTTATTCTTCATAGAGATCCATAGCTCTTTTCAACTACCTATTAATATCCCCATTAATCTCCACTATGCAATTTGAAATGTTCTTATCTACTAAATAGGATATTCTTCCTAGAAATAATTATCACCAAGTATTTAATAGAATCTAAACAAGAACTAAAACCAAGCATTATAACCAATTGGCAAAATATGATATTTATTCCAGTTTATTGTATATCTAGAGTACTTATCATAACATCTCCACAATAAAGATCTATGATAATAATTGAAAAGGTCCAGAATATCATTTGGATACAACAAGCTTGCCTAAGCTTGCCTAAGACTGTAGTTGAAACAGGATTTGAAATGGCAGTTACCTGATTTTCAGATCATACTTGCACATGCTATATAAATATATAAAAAAATTCAGTTAGAAGGTTTCATAAGAGGGCCAGGCAGGACAAAATGGAACCCCCACTCCTCATTCCCATCCAGAAGCCAACAATGGTAACTAGATTTTAATTTAACATTAGTGATAGGACAACATTCTCCATGATGCCTGAGAATATCAAACTATCTTACATGGAAGGTTGTCTGGTGCACACAGCTGTCCCCTAAGACCTGAGCGCTGCCCTCATCATCAGTTGATTGAGATTTTGCTGCACAGTATCTAATGTTAGGGCTAGGGCTCTTTCTTTAAGAAAGAACACTTCTATAGCAAAAATGATAGGTCAGACCACAGGCATCTGCAGCTAGCCAAAATGATGCCAACATAAGGGAACGTTCATTGCAACATTAGAGGACAAGCCTGCCCTCATAGTTGCTTTATGACATCACAAACAAGCATGTAAGGGTTGGAGTTTGTGTTGCAACAAGATGAAGCATGTTTTCTCATTCACCACCTGTTCTGTGTGATGCTAGGGTTGGAAGCAGCAGGGAGTCTTGAAAATAAGAAAATTCCAAATGTATTTGAAAAAATTCCTAAACTGCTGAAGAGCAACACATTTTTCACAGGTAACTGGAATTAACACTGAACATAAGAAAACTGGAAAGATCAGCATTAATTACCTCTGCAGTCCAACTTCCTTATATATTTCTAAAAGGAGAATCAGTGGAAAATGCTAGCAACAAAGAGGAACTGTTTCCTGTATTTGCTCAGGCTTCTCCATCTGCATCAATCATTGCATTCGATCCTTGATTTGATGGTCCAGATCTTATTCTAAAAGCAGCAGCAGAGAGACAGAGATTTATATAAGTAATAATGGGCTGTGTTTAACCAACTTTTTCCTATGGATAGACCAACATTAAGATTTCTAATAATTGTGCTCAGTGCTACAAACTACATTTTATAATTAAGAAATTATCATCAGGAGAGTTTGAGAGCTTCTCAAACCAAAGCTGTAGGTAATTTTCAATACAAATTTGATAGTTCGGCAACAGGGAGTAATATAAAACAAATGTCTGTTTAAAGATACACTTAATGGCCCAAAGATAAAAATTACTTTCACTTTTCACATGCCTGATCACAGATTTGCATAGACATTTTCAATCTTTAGAGTGAAAGAGCTAAACGTGCTTTTCTCCCTTCTGAAACAGCCATGTCAAAATTATACAGCAACTATACAGAGGGAAAATAATGTGGTAAAGATCAGTAGCAGTAAATGAGGTTATGTATCAAAATAGACATGTGTCAGATAATGAACCAGAAATTGTAAAAGATTCGATTTAACTCATCTGGCAATTCTGAAAACACCACTGTTCCCATTGCATAGGCCCAGTACTACCAATTGATCATTACGACGATTATATGCATGCCATCAAGATGGCATCAACTCTCAGCAACCACATAGGTCATCCTGGAGAAAATCTATCTCCAGCCTGGCCCTTCAGGTCTGCCAATGATGCACCCATCACTGCTGCTGTTGAGTCAATCTACCTTGTGGCTGATCATCTCTTTCCTTCCACCTTTCCCAGCATTATAGACTTCTCTGGAGAGCTGGGTCTTTGCATAACATGTCCAGAGTATGACAACTTGAGCCTGGTCATTTGTGTCTCATGTGAAAACTCTGGATTTGATAATCCATTTGTTTGTTGTCTTAGCTTTTTAAATATAGCCCTGAACTGTATGCAGCTGTCAACCTCAGCCTGTTATTCTCTGGGCTCATTCATTCATCAAGCTGCTGCTGGATGAACACTGTGGGGCAGGTATCTGGTTGCAGGTTTATTTTGCATTTTCTTTGCTGCTGCATTTCCTTCTGTGGCTTCCATATTTCTCCTTTCTTAAATCTTACATTGTCTGTCAGCAATTGCTACTTCTGCTGCCCCCTGTTCTTTCTCATATCTCTCCTCTTCCTGTCTTGCTTTCTGAGAGCTTTCTTTTTTCTCTTTCTTCTCCAGTGGGTAGAAGTCTGAATGGCTTGCTGGCAAAGAGTTTTTAAAATTAAACTAAGGCTCACATTAAATTTGGCCAAGGTTATACATGGCCCTAGGACCACAGCTGCCCATCCTGCCTTAAATAAAGGAAACCAGTGTGTCTTCTTTAATATAGGGAGTTTCCATATCCAGAAGCTGCATAGTTTAAGCTAGTGTTCCTCAATCTTGGCAACTTTAAGATGTGTGGACTTTCAACTCCCAGAATTCCTCAGCCAGCAGGGATGGCTTGGAAATTCTGAGAGTTGAAATCTACACATCTTAAAGTTGCCAAAGTTGAGAAACACTGGTTTAGGCTAATCCAGATTTGCTAGCAAACCACAATCATGTCAAACCATCAAGAATTGCCCACTGTAAAAAAAAAGTTTGTTTTGTGATATTTCTTGTTCTATTTCTATTGCTAGAGAAATCTGGAAATGCCCTTAAATCATTTTTTAAAATATTCTGTATTATAGTACTTCTTATAAAGAACAGTGTCCTCGCTTCAGCTTAGGTTAGTTATAGCTAAGTTCAACTGAAAGCATGCTGGCTGGGGAATTCTGGGAGTCGAAGTACATCTTAAAGAGAAACATTGAGAAACATTGCTCTAAAGTATTGGCTAGGGAGCCTGATGTCCAAAAAAGACAGCCCCTGGCATTTAATTGAAAATGCAATATGAAAAAACAAGTATCTGGTTAGCAAATGAATGTAACTCATTAAATAAAAAATTTATATTAAATATCAAACATCTTTGGTGACTTTGTGGAGATCCATTTTTCTTGGCAATAGTATGGAACTGGGATTGCCATGTCGTCTATCTCTACCATCCATCCATCCATCCATCCATCCATCCATCCATCATCCAGTCTAGCCACAATGCTAGTATCTCTGATAGTTTCTCATCCAGGTAGTAACCAGGTTCTCCTTGTGTAGCTTCTAAACATACAAAGTCATGTCCTGATACATGTGGATTAAAGCTTCCACATAAATACATTAGTATATATAACTGCCAAGCAATAAATACTTAAGATATTAAATGGAGTTAAATTAAGTTACCAATTTAATTGAAAAACAAATAGACAATTACCTTTCTAGGTGTGCAAATTTATGATTTTTTTCCCCTCAGACTTTAATGGTACTAAACAAAATCATAGCAATATATACAACTGTTGGGATAAACAAGCTCAAGGAATTTTTCCTGATGACCGATGCATTTCTTTGATCTGTAAACAAGAAAATATAATCTATTGGGTTTTTGCACAAAACCTGATTCTGTATCATTAGGTCTAAGAAATTGAGTATACGCATCTGTTTTCATAATCCTTACCACATCAGGATGGTCAACTTTTTTACACCTGGATACTTTAGAAATCACACAGATGTGACCTTTTACAACATGTTTGTCACAATAAAGCCTTGCCTGTTCACAACATGGCTATCAAACTGAGCATAACTTCAAAGCACCCACATAAAGCAAAATCCTAGCTACCCATAATGCTCTCTACTATCCCAGTCTTTTTTTTTTTCCCCTTTGGAGGGGAGTTGGTAGACACATTTGCCATTGCGCTCAAGCCACCCACTATTTTCAGTTTTTAAGAATGCCTGTAAGGCCTATGTACTGTAGGTCTCAGAGACATCTTGGGATAATAAAGATGAAGCTAGAGACTGCTGCTTTCTTTGCAGAATGTCAGCTTTCTACTTAATATTTTTGGTTAAAACTAAAAGAATTAAACATGGGTGGAGCAGGGAGTTTGGCTGGCTGAGGAATTTTGAGAGTTGAAGTCCACACATCTTGAAGTTTCCAAGTTTGAAAAACACTGATCTAGAACATGGAATTACTGGCATTTGATTCATTTGAAAATGATAGATGAGAGTTAATTTCAGGGAACAGCTAAAAGTCAGTGCAAGTCAAGTTCTAGTAGATGTTGCTCCTTAGATAATTACTGTATTGCTTATTGACTCTACCCCACTGTCATTATGCTGGTCTTTGACCGTAATAAAGATTTGATTTGACCATATTGCTCTCCTGGAAGAAGCAATTCTAAACCAGCAAAATATTCTACAACTTTGATTTCATTGGGCTGGCAGTATCCAAAAGGGATTTCACTTGTGCAATAATGCTTTGCATCAATCTGTCTGTCTCTAAAGTTGTTATTTAAATATTTATCCTTCACATGTCTTTCAACCTTTCTGATACTTCTATATCATTAAGATATTTCATTATCTACAGCAAAGAAAGCAATTAGAAATGAAAAAGAAAAAGACAGGTACATATGAGGAAAGTGAAACAATAGCAACCATTTTTAGTAAATTGCCTCAGTATTAGCCTTCCATGCCCCACAGCGCAAGTATGCAGAGTTATGGCAATAAATTGGTTCAACCAAAATCGTATGTTTGACAAATATGGAAGTTCCACTGGATTCAAAATAAAAGGTTTCTAACATGCAGAAAGCCAGGGGAAATGGACCAATGACACATTTAAGGCAGGGGACCAAATGTGTGGGGAGTGGGAAGTGGGGAATCAGAAGCAAGCACACTGCAGCTTCTGAGCCACTGATACACAACTTGTATAGCCCTTGGAGCCAAAAAAGTTGACCAGCCATGTTTCAAGGGCTTGCTAGATATAGCATAACCCTTTAGGTCTCTAATTTTCACAGATGCTAGAATACCATATGCTGTGCTTATTAAATACTACTTCTTTTCAAGAGAACTGAATGTGACTTGGCAGCATAGACCCATCCTAGATCATCATGTGTACCCCTTTCTCCTGTACAACTGTAAGAAATATTTTATCCCCCAAACTGGAAAATGTTTGGTCCCATGCATTTATGGTATAGAGATATGGATGACATGGGCTAGAGTTCTATTTTTGTTCACTCTATTAAAAGTGTATTTCCCATGTTTAATCCCAAGAGTTTCTCAAAGAATTTAGCAAAAACCTTATGAACAACAGTCATAGAAAAGACTAATATCAGGAACAGAAACCATGTGGTTTCCACATGATGCTAAGTTATTTCCAGCATGGTTTCAAGTCCTTAGTTCAGTCTGCCCCATCTCCTTTCATGTGGTAAATTTCACCAAGCAAAAGGGATTGAGGAACAGCTGGGAAATTGCTCCCTCCATAATGGAGACATCTAGCTTCTGCCAGTGGCTAGTCATCCTAGATATTTCAAGCAGTAGCTAATCTAAGATGCTTTTGGTGTGTAATGGCCCTGTCTCTCTCTCATAATTTTACAAGAGGCTCCAAAGACATTATCGTCCATTCATAACCTTTCTGTCTTTCCCCACTATTTTTTTAGTCTTTGTTTCATATGAAATCAGTTAAGGAAGAACATAAAGGAGTACCTACAGATCTTTTGATTGGTAGTATTAGGACTATTCCGTGTTCTGGCAGTACCTAAAGAAGCATACAACTGTTGCAAGTTCTGTTTCATGCAGTGAGATGAATACAAATGACATCAAATTATCCTCTTTCTTTAGCTCTAAGTATTGGGGGTGAGTTTGCATGACCATGATGTGGGAGAAATTACAGCTGTAATTTTGGAATAGGTGAGGAACAGAAATATAAGTAGGAAAGACTTTTGGAAAAGGAAGAGTTAAAATGATGAAGATTGTTTCCTAGAGCAGAGGGATGGACCCAAAAGAAAGACAACTATAAAGCCATTTATACAACTATAATCAGCCAAAAGAACTGTTAGAATTGAGCAGTTGGAGATAATATGATTCATCTATTCCAGTAGAAATTGTGCAGCTTTTCTGATGTGCATGTTTGTGTGTATGCATGTGCACATATGTGCTTGGGTGTTTACAGTTAGATTTTTCTCAGGTTCTGAACAAAGAAGGAAGCTGAAGGGGGAAAAACTGGAAAGAATATATTTTGCTCATGGTATTATCTGAGCTTCATAAAGAACAAGCAAACAAAATGTGGTTTTCCCCATAAATGCCCAAAATAGAAATAGTGCAGTTATTAGTTCCTATTAAGACTTTCTGGGAAAAACAAATAAATTAAAAAGCCAGAACTTATAATTAGCTAGCACCTGTAATGGTATGTGGGAATGACCTTGGGAGACGGGAGGGAGAGCTGCAGACTGCACAACCTATGTGTAAAAGATGTCTCAGACCACAGAAGGAAGGAGGACGTGGGAAACATTTCAGAAGGGACCCTCCCTACTTTTTCAAGACAGTAAAAGGAAAGGAGGGGAGAAATATTTTCAGTCTTGCAAGATTCTGTTAATGTAACCTTAGAATAAAGATAGAGCTAGGACTTCTGGTTGGGCTTCCTGTCTGGACTACCTCACAGGGCTAACAGCACCAGGCAGCATGCAAGATGGAATTACTATTTCTAATCCAGATGAGGTTTTCCTCTCTGCTTGTGCCATGTTTAAAATACTAGGTACTAAAATATAGTGTTACACACATTATGCTATGTTCGTGCATGCTTCAACTGGGTTCTGTCATCACACTGTGCTTTAAAATTGGGGTTCTGAAATGGTTGTGACATCTACACAGGCAGTTCACAAGCAACTTTGAAGATGTTCGCAATTTGGGATTTGTATTTGCAAATCTGAAGCCCTGGCAGGCAAAGCCAAGCAGCACTTGCGCTAGTTTTGCCTTGGTGAAGTGGGAAGCAAGACATGGAGCGAGTTCTGATAGATGTTACTCAGGTGGAGATCAGAGTTGCACCTCTTCAAGTGAGCTCTTGGAGAAGGCCAAGACATCCTGTTCTACTCATCGGTTGGGCAGCTCCAGGACAGGGCAGCGCTGAAAGACCTCCCACAGTTTAAAGAGCAGCAGATTTCTTGACAGATGTTAGCAGCAGACACATGGTACAGAGAAATGGGCCCAAGAGGAAAAAAATGCAGATGTTTCTCTGGGGCTGCAGTAATTTTGACACAGAGGTCAGATGATCCTCCACCTTTGGCACTGTTTTCAGTGGCAAATTGTATGGAAACAACAACTGGCTAGCAAAAAGAAGCTGACTTCACTTTAAGTTCTTTGTATCACCTTCAAGAATGATTCAGAGAAATTGGAACAAGCCTTCCTTGACAGAGCTGGAGAGGTCTCAGAACTCACTTCCACTTTGCTCCCTGCTTGGTCAAGGCAGCCTGGCTATTGGCCGCCCAGCAAAGTAGACAGCAATGCCCCAGTAGGCTTTGAGAGATGACTAGACTGGCGGGTTTGGCCACCTTTCAAAACCACCCACCAACCATTTTTCGGTATTATTTGTTTAATATTAACTTTATTCATAAAGCAGAGCTCAGAAATTAATTCATCATTTTTATGGAGTCACGGTATCAGAAAATTTGAGAACCCCTGTGCTAAACCATAAATGGGCTTGGGAGAAGATTTCAGTGATGATTGTCAAGAACGAGGATAAGAAAAGACAAGAGCAAAAAGAGGAGAACTGGATTTAAGGCTCATAGGAAGATGACGGATGCATCACAGAAACTCAGTGGGGTACCCTGTTTGATTTTAAAGATTTTAATCTACATGTTTAAAAAAAATTGTTGCCACAGACAAATACTGAAATTTTGCATGTATTTTTAAAAACCTGAAGTTATCTGGAATCTGAAATTTCTGAATTCCACACTGAAGTCTTAAGGCTGCTATTATACCCCAAATCTGATCTGTAGCCTGGAGGGAGGGAGACAAAGTAATAGATAGACTGAATTAGAGTAATTCCTCATTTATACCTGCTTTAGAAGAAAAAGTTATCATCCATCTTCTCTGCCCATGGTTTCCTTCCAGCCTCAGCCTCATTTAATTATTCTTCCTAGATTTTAACCCATTGCATCTTACGCCTTTCTCTTTCAGCTATCCTACATTTGGGCTCCTTGGCCATTATCTACATGTTTCTTAGGACATCTCCAATATCATAGGCCAGTACTCCATATTTCTATCTATCCATGCAACACATTTTATTCTTTGCAGTTTTTATGGTTGGAATCCTAGCCATACTGGCGTTTCGATTTCTGCGAGGATTAAACTCCCACATAATCAAGACATTATTCTTTTTACCTGTTGGAAATACTGTTCTGTGAGCTGATGTTTGCCTTGATTCCTTATTTTGAAATATGCAGCTGTAATTTCCAGGAATACTTGGTCTGATTCTCAAGACACTGGTTATGTTGAAAAGTCCCGCATCTGTCAGCTTATATGTAGTGTTTGCAAATATTGTGTCATTTATTTTCTTTTCATAAACCCAAAAAACTTTAGCCAGGGGATACCCTTCTGATTGACAAGTTAAGATATGATCCTCTTCTTCTTTTCTTTCCTGGATGTTTATCCCCTTGTAAGGTGCTACATAAAAAGATATAGAGTGAAATAATTACTTGAGATCTCTACATGCTTCAGACGTTTCTTTCAGATATTTCTGTGCCACTGTTTGTTTTTTTTCCCTCAGAGCTGATTCACAAAGACATTGCATTAGGAGAGATATTTTGTGTTGATTTTATTAAATGCACTTTTTCATTCAGTGTGCAAATCTTTAAAAAACATTTTGGGAAAAAACTACAATGATATTATTAGCAGTTTTCCTCCCAATAATAAAAGCTTAGAAGGAACCATTTTTATCATGGCCGCAGGAAAGAAAGGTTTTAAATCTCTCTTCCTGCCTGCTATGTTTTGATCATTATTACTCACACACAAACACATAGTTGCATTTTTTAAAAATGTGCATGTTAAAGGTAACTATTCATTAATGTTGCAGCCCTCTGATCCAAAGGACAAAATGCCAAGAGCTATAAAATATAAGTCAGAATTTCTTTTTCAAGATTGGGGGTGGGAAAAGCTAACCTCAGAACTTCCCTTCTAGCTGCCATGGAAATTTCTGAGAAGCCATAAAAGGTAGGAGGCAGGAAGTAGAATCTCACTTGCTTTCTGGATATTCATAGAGATAATTGAGAAGATGTGAAGAGGGTTAATCTGTTTCTTTGTTATGAAACAGATGATGACAAAATCATAATCTCTCCATGATTACAAGAGTGTGAGGAAGAGAGGAGATGAATCCTGGTCCCCCATTGCCATCTGGGTCACTCTGTGACCAGCTATAGCTCAAAGGCTGTCTTGCTTGTGTAGACTCCATGGCTGGTTGTGTAGGTCCCCTACATGATCTTCCAGGGCTCTAAAATAAACAACAGCTATTGCAAGCGAATCAGCCCCTCACTTGTGACCTTGGCTCTGTAGTGTGAGGAACAACAGTGGAATCAGCAAGGGAGCAAAGGGGGCCAATAATCCTCATGTACTTTTAACACAATTCTATCTACATAGTGGATAGCAAGTCTTAAAAGATCAGGAGTCAGGGTAGCACATTTCTGGACTAACAATTTTTATCAAGGCATATGCTTTTTAATAAAATGTGCTCATCTGAAAAGGTGCTATCAGACTCCTTCAGATTTTTGACCACCATAGACTAACACGTCTTTCCTCCTACAAGTAGTCTTCGGTGCTCCTTTTTTCAGAGAAAATGAATACTAGAAAACATATCCTGAAATTCTCACTGATAAAGAATGGCACATCATTAAGCTTTTTGCCCCTGACATTCTAACCTTCAAATTGACTAACCTTCAATTTTCAAGTCAATATACTTGTGGTCAGCTTCATGATAGTTAACAACGCAAAGGTAACTTCCAGCATCTGTGATCCTTACATGGGTGATATGTAGCATAGAATAGCCCCTTTTCAATTCCTCATGTAGCAATGTAGCTCTTCCTTGAAAATGTTGGTGTTGCCCTGAGAGGTCTTCTTGTCCATTTTGGAGCTTGTAAACTTCCTTGGATTCCTCTGACAGTTTTTGCTGCCAGAAGATATTTAAATGTGTCAGATTCAAGGAGTTATCAGCTGGAAAGCGACATCCTATAGTCACATTGCTCCCATATTCTGCAGAGTAATGAGGTTGAACAACACTGACCCTGAATAAAGCTGGAAAAAAAGCAAAAGAAACAAGCAAACAAAACTTGAGCATCCACCAGGCAATTGACATTTTTATGCAGGAATATGTGTGCAGTAACCCAGTTAACTAGGAGCCTGCAGATAGATCTCTAATCAACTCAGTACCTTTACTTTATGGCTGTGTGACATGTTTTTCTAAGGGATTGCATATTCATGGGCTCACAGCCCCTGTTGCTCCCATAAAGTAGAATTCTCTGAATCAACTGGAAAGGATTAATGGGGTGGTCTTAATCATTGCAGGCTTTCTAGAGGAGTAACAATGATCTAGAAAGTACTCATATCCTTTGTTGTTCCTCATTTTAATGTAGACTTAGTAATATCATTTGCACGTCTGGTATGCAAACCAGATTTTTTTTTTCTGGCTAGTCTGTACTTTTACCAATATAGTGAAAAATGCATACAAGAGAGAAGTGCGTATACAAGCTGCATATACAAAAAGTGTGTACAAAACATAGATCTATTAGGAGAAAAAGATATGAAAATGGGGAAATATTTCTAATCAGACCTTTTTTTTTCCTTTTCGAGTTGCAACTGATGCAGAAATGAGAAGCAATTAATTTAAATTAGAAAAAGGAGAATGAGAAGCCAAGCGGAGCTGAACATGACACTCTGGCCCATCTAAATAGAGAATCAGCCAAAGGTAGTACAGAAAGCTACCTGAGATGGGCTCATTGAAATGGTTTTATTGTGAAGAGCCCCTGATTCCTACCCAGTGTTTTATTTGTACAACATATTTCACATGATTCATAAACCGGGAGATTATGGTGAGACTAGTTCCAGGCATATTCAAAAACAATACTTTGAAAATATTACAGGAAAGTGAAAAGTGCAGTAGGTAACATCTTTCTTTTAGTTATGATCACTGAAACACATGATATGCTAATTTTAGAGATCTGCAAGTTTACCAGGAAGAAGATTCTAAAACCAATATAATTCTAGAAATGGAAATCTTCAACAGCATGAACCAGGGGTGGGGGGGCAACCTTTTTGCTGGCAGCCACATTTGGCATTCAGACTGCATAGTGAAGGTTTCATGAATGCCATGAGGAAGGTCTTCCCCACTCACAAAACTGCTGTCATGGCTGCATGGTGAGTTACAGAACGGAAAGGCCAGGTGAGACACAGGAAGGAATGTCGGAGGAGAGATTTTCAGGCACACCGCTGCCCTACGTGTCAGGTTAGTGGTTCCAGATGGTTCCCCCAAGCCTACTTAAATGTGGTTTCTTTCCCAGAATGACTCTGGTTCTCAGTGGCTTACCATGAGTTTGAATCTACAACCAGACCCGGTCTTTTGGAGCTTGCTCCAAATACCTTTGGAACATCTTTTGGGCCAGCCGAATGGAAAGAGGGAGGCCCGAGCAATAACACCTGTCCTTTTGAATAGCTCCCACTAAATGACTACAGGGCTTGTTCCCAAAGGACCGTGGCCACACCAAAGCACCCCAAACACTGATTCACTTTGGCTTAGAGCCCATTACTGCCACACTTCTCCCAACCTGAGCTTTTAGGAAGTAGTGAACAATTTCAAAGTTCTGGCACAAATCCGAAGTTCCGTAAATTCAATGGACAATTCTGAGAATATTATTGGAAAATACCCAATAAAAAACTCTTACCTGCTATCAAAGAAAGCTGGGTTGCAAACAGCAGAACTGGTAGGAACTTGGCCATTTTTCTAGGAGTATCTTAAAGACAAGAGTAACATTAATACCATAATACTTCAGCAGACTGACTCAGGCTAAGGCGCTTTGCAATGTTTTTGTTAATAAAAGCCAATTCACTGAGGATTTTTAAAAAACAATTGATATGCCAGAAGGCAATTTTTTTTCCTTTCCCACAGAGAAGTGGCCCTTTAGCCACCACTCACACATAAAGTATAGGGGAAAGTTGGTCTTCCCCGTGCTGGGAGAAGAGGCACCAACTAGACCAGCTTCCCCTCCATCTCTCCCCTTGCAGGCAGAAGAGTAGAGGAGAACAGCTGCCTTGGTACCAGTTCTCCAGCACTACAGCGGGACCACCCAGTGGGATCGGAAAACTTGCCAAAGGAGATGCGCTGCTCTTCTGCTGCTAGTGCCTGGCACCAAAGGAGGTATTCCCACCCTGCCTCTCTCCTCCTCTACTTCCCATAAACCTTATTCTGCAGGGAGATTTTTATGCTAGTATACTTTTCTGCTTACTCCTACCTTGGAAGAAGGCACTTGAATGCTGCCATACGTCATTTGTATTGGAAATTCACATGACCATTACCTGGCACTAACTGTCACGGCCCTATTAACTGCAACATTTAAAGGGTTTTGCTAGCTTCCTGTTTGTTATGGGACAAATCCAATATGCTGCTACTGACCTTTTCAACGCTAAATTCTTGGCTGGATTTTTAAGGGACTACTGTCTTCTAAATGAATGTGCTTGTCAATTGAGACCAAGTTCAGAGTCCTTCCCCATGTGTCCCCTTACCTTGAAAGTTACTGGGTAGACATGCTGATCCAAGACATTTTGCTCTCCCAAAGCCAATTTCACCAGAAGAAAAGAGCATTTGTCTTACTGCCACACTGTCGGTAATGACTGTGACTGTCCCATGGCTAAGTCTGCAGGCTATTTCGAGAATTCAGGACGCATACAACTCTGCCTTCCAAGGGAAGGGAAAGGAAGGGCCCGAAAGGTTAGTTCTGGAGGAACATTTGGGAATGAAACTCCTGACATTGTTTCCCAGCATCTGCCACTGAGGTAATCGCCTTCCTTTGCAGAACCGTAGAGCTAGTTTTATAGTTCAAAAGAAACTTTGCTGGGACAGTCTCCAAACTTTAGAACTTCCTCCACAGATCTTCACTACAACTATCTTTTAGGCTAAAGCTAAAGTATTTCCTGTGCAGATGGATTCATAGTTGCATTTAACCTGTTATCTTACTTGTTGTATGCTATTTTAATGCATTGGTTTAGTCCTAGAGGGTATTTTGTAGTTTTATTTACTGTTTTTATTTGCTGTTATGCTTCTATACTTATATTTCTTTTGTAAGCTACCTTGAAGATGCTTGGAAAAAGATTTCTATAAATCTAGTTTAAAAAACAATGACTGGTACCATCTAGTGCAGGGCAGGCGTTTGACACCAGTTTGGAGATCCAACCTACTGTGCCAAGAACATAAAGAGGCATGCTGGATTATGCCAAGTGCCTATCTAAATACAATAGTAACTTTCTACTCATGGCCCTTGGAAACTTGCATCAAGAAGTATATACATAACCAACTGGTAAGGCAAGAACTAAAATGATTAAGGACAAAAGGGTATTATCATCTTTTCCAAGAAAAGAAGTGTATCTTTAAATTATATATACCCCATGTCCTAGGGGAGGGCACCACAAAAGTCACAGGATGGATCTCATCTAAGAATTGTGAAGTCCAGCTCTATAAAGGAAATCCAGACTCTCCTAGTGACCCAGACACAGAAAGGGAAAAATATATGCATTGATGAGCAGTTGTTATGCTGGAAAATGTTTGGATGTACAAAGTCTAATGTCTTTTTTTTTTTTGCCTCGCCCACCCAAGCTGCTCATCTTTGCCAGCTTTTGTCCCAATTAATTCCCTTCCAGTAGCTTCAGTGGGAGAGAACTTGCAAAGTAAATACATTTTTAAAACCTTGGGGAGAAACTGGAATTGCCTCCCCTCCATCCATCCCTTCTAATACACTTTGTGAATCCAGCAGGCTTAGAGTTTCCTCTGCTTCTGATCCCCTTTCCCGGTGAGAGGGAATTCCTCTATAAATTGGCAGTGTGAGGCAGGACCATAACATCAATGAGTTACTTGCCGAGTTACTGAGACCAACCCACTGCTCTGAATCACACCATTGTGGATAGTGGTATGGCCCCTGCACGATTGCAGCCAGTGAAGGCAAATCCACCACCTCTCTGGGTGATTGGTTCCACCATCAGACCCCTCTTATTGCCATGACTTTTTTTTCCCTCACTTCCCACCAGAACTTACCTGCCTGTACTTCAGATCCCTCATCTGATGTCCTGCCTTCTGGGATGATAGAAAACAGGCCTGGGAGCACCACTCCTCTGTGTGATCCATGATTCACACCCCATGATATTCAGACCATGTGATATTCCAATCTCATGATATTCAGACCACATGGTGAAGCTAGCCTTGCATTAAAAATAGTGCCTGTCCAGTTTAACCCAGCATATTTTTTCTGCTGACTCAACGACTGGAGGAAAGCACTTGGACGTGGTTACAGGAAAGAACACTATGGAGCAGGATGGAGACATAAATGGGAACCATACTTTACCTTTTCCTTTACGGCAGAGGAAGGAATAATCATGGAAACAGAAGAACATCCCAAACCAACAGAGGTGAAATACAGAATGAAAGCAGTCGCAGGATCCTAACTAACAATAGCATCTACACAGAGCTTCCCAGAAGAGGCTTGGAAAGCAGCAAGAGACGCTGAGGGAGGGGAGAAGGCAGCTGGCCAGCATCCTTTGGCTGTAATTGAGACGCTTGCCTCCTTTTTGCACCCCTTTCCTAGGTTCAGATGTCATTACAAGACTGGGTCTGGCAAGGTAGCCACCGTACTTAGTCTTGTCCTGTGTATTCCTAAAGCAAAATCAGATGTTTTCAACTGAACGATGATTCCCTGTTCCAGAGAATTCCTGCCTTCTGGTTTTGACAGATGTCTAGAACTGAAAATCTGCAGTAGTTCTCAAAGCATACAGGGATGAGCTCAAGAAGTAATGTATTTATTGGTCGCTCTTTCATTGTTCACTGACTTGTCCTTGGTTGGCACATGGATTTCAGCAGCATCTATAGCAAACTGCACACTATTGACATGCACTTTTCATTTGCCACCCCACCCACCACACACTCCTGTAAACACCCACAACTGTTTATCTACCCCCAATCCCTGTGGACACCCAGGACTGTTTTGTACTATTCTTTACATCTGTGTACAAACAGGACTGGAAACTTCCTTTTGAAACTGGCCCTGACAAGTTATCCGAAATATGACCCTGCTCTGCACATGCACAGAGTTTTAATGCAATTTTTCTCTTTAAACTATGCAAAACATAAGGCCAAACAGTAAAGCCAAAGGAAAACAATATGCTGTTCCCAAGATGATGTCAGGATCTCTGCTCTTTTGCCATTGTTTGTCACACTTTTCTGAAGTTGCTTTGAAGACATTAACTAAAATTTGCTGGCTGAGAATTCTGTCAATTTCAACCCCAACACATCTGGGGAGTAACAGGTTTGGGAAGGCTCTAGTACAGGAAAGCTGCTGTTCCCATTATTCCAACAATATTTCATTCTACCTATTACATTTTTAATCCACCCAATACCTGGAATTCTCTGAATGGATCACAGGTAATTGAAAACAATTATATAAAATAAAATTGTGGAAAAAGCAATATGCATGAAGTCTATTTACCGTATCTATTATCTATCATCTCTTTCATCTGTCTTTATATCCCAATGTAATGGAGACCCTTGAAATAAAAAATAATTAAAACACTGCCTGAGCGAAAACCAGTCTTAGCCTGGTCCAAAAGAAACATGTCCTAGGTAGTAGGTGTGCCTCGCTTTTCCTTGGGGTCCCTGAACAGAGGTTTTCCCTGAAACAAGATGGATTAAACCCCACAGAGAACCTGGATTTGCACATGGAAAGATTTTGCTAATGAAGCTGCCAACAAGCACAGCAACTCTTCAAATGGCTGGATGGGCAAGGAAGAGGGCTGACTCTTAGCTGGGAGCCACGTGCAGCTGAGTCCATGGCTAGAACTGTCTCAGGGTGGGCTGTGAACCTGCATTATGGATGGAGGTCACAAGACATTGCACATGTCATGATGTCATTGTGCAAATGACACCATCAAGTATGTCATTAGAGTTGTTTCCATCATGGAACAGACACAAACCATATACTACATAACATTGCTGTGATGACATCATGATGCACATGACATCTCTTCCCTCCTGGCTGCTCTAGTGATGCCCATAATTTATCCAGCATCCTATCAACTTCATAAATAAATGCCTATTTTTGCACAGAGACACCCTGCTTCTTTTCTTAAAAGGCTGTTCCTCTTGAAATCTTCTGAATTCATTTTGAGTGCAAAGAACTAATATATTAGAGAAAAGACCCTGTTCTAGAGCTCTACTGAGATACCACTGTTCTGTATCAGGATTTTACTCACCTCAGGAGCCGTGTCAGAACTGTCCCCCACAGTTGATTTTCCTTGACTTCCCTCAAGCAGCTCTGTGCTAGCTTAAGTGTCTGAATGCTACCAGAAAGCAATGATTCTGCTTTCTTTACCATCAGCTGGTTTTTACAGCAGCTGCAGCATCTTTTTACTAGGAAGCAGAATGTGGTTTGGCTTTCATTTTCACTGGTGAGCATTATCTACATCTTTGCTGCTCTATCAAGGGGAGTTTCCCCACTTGCATGGTAGAAACGCTGACAGCGTTGGGGGTTTCTTTCCCTGCTATGTTCCCATTCAGTTGCCTTCATCTCATCTCCAGCTCATGAGTGAGACAGACTTAAGCCATCCAGAGGTGAATCAGTGTTAAAGTGGTGTTTCCTCTTCCAAGGCAATAACCTTCTGTGGTGTTTTTGAGGTGTGACAGAAGCCCAGTCAAGGGAGCCATGATCAATGTAGTGCCTGTTGAAGCTGGCCAATCAATTGTTGCCCCCCCAAATCACTGGGCAACACCTGGTAAGAAATGTGCCAGGCCTTGAAATGGGGAAATGAGCTAATAGTGGAATAGATGAAAGGACAAATCCCCTTCTGTTGCCTCACACACAAAAGCACAGAGGAATCTGGAAATTGGCATTTGTTGCCTCTATAAAATAGGGAAAAAAGAGTAGAGAAATCCTAAGTAAAAGTACTGCTTGCTTGTGTTTCCAATTGTTTTTTTCTTTTTAACTTTCTTTGGTTTGAGTTACAGGGTTTCTCAACCAGAGTTCTGTGGAACCCTCGGGTTCCACGAGAGGTCACCATGGGTTCTCTGAGAGATCACAATTTATTTAAAAAATTATTTCAAATTGGGGCAACTTCACATTAAAGAGGTAAGTTTCATTCTTTATTTTTAGTTTAAGAACACTGTTAATGCACATATACAGGCCTACACAAGAAACAAATATAATAATTTTGTAAGTTCCAGCCTATATATGAGCCTGAATATGCAGGGGTTCCCCAAGGCCTGAAAAATATTTCACAGGTTCCTCCAGGGTCAAAAGGTTGAGAAAGGCTGGAATGGGGTATAGGAGGAAGGCACAGGAAGAATTCTAAAGATGATGGATAAAGTCTGCAGCCAGACCTGTTCCATTCCTGCTGCAGGGCCTTGATTGGCAAGTGTCTTTCTCACTGGCTGGTGACCTGCAAAAGAGGGAGGATGGCATAGCTTGAAGAATTAACCAATCACTTTGCTCGCCCTGCTCTGCCCACAAGAAATCAGGACAGTCGGATGTGGCAGGGAATCAGAACAGAGGCAAGAAGTGCAGAATAGGAATTGGCAACGGAGGCAGCCAATTTCAAACTGGTACAGGTAGTTCTCATTTAGTAACTGCCTCATTTAGCAACTGTTTGCAGTTACGACAGTGATGAAAAAGTAACTTTGCAACCAGTCCTCACATTTTCTTCCCAAGAAAACACAATAGAAAAAAGCAGGGAATTTCTTTATGGGGAGGGGGATGGTAAAGAGTGAACTAAATCCCATGAGGGAATTGGAGGAGAGAAGGGAAATAGTAAAGACTTGCAAATCTGTGGAGTCATTCACAGGATGGAGGAAAAGGCTTCCCACCCATTCTGAAGGATTGCGGGGAATTGCTTTTCAGGAAGGAAGAAGCATGTTGGCATGTTTTCATGCTGAAGATACAGCCCCTTATAAGGAAATAATGGGTCTATTTTCAAGTAGAGGAAGAAGCATAACAGAGTTGCCTTAGTTATGGGCCTATCATAGTTGAGGAGCCACAGTTTTCAGACTGAGTGCAAACTTACCAATGATGAAGCTCTTCAGGACTGTGGCAAACCACTCAAGCAAAAAGGGCCTTAATGATTTAGGTTTTCTATGATGGCCAGCCATGGTTGAAATCAGCTACCAGTGAGACTTGGATGAAGCCATCCTCCTCCTTTCTCCCATTGCCTTTCTTCACAGGGTAGTCGGTCCTGATGGTCTCTGGGAGAAGGAGGATGCCATGCCTACTAGGAGGAGCAGCAGCAGTTCCTCACTGTGTATTATATCTCCTCTTCTTCCCAGACAGTTGGTCTTGAATGACCGGGCTGGTTCAGAATACTGGAAATTGTGATCTCAACACATCTGGAGAATATCAAATAGGGGAAGGCTAGATTAGTCTTTATGTGCAAGTAGTCTATGCAAAATATAACAGAGAAGGGAAAGTGTGAGGAACTGGATTTCTTGTCAAATAATTCATCTGTTGCATAAACTGGATCAGTGTCAGTCTTCAAACTCTCCATGCACTTCAATATTTGTCTTTTTTTCCTAAGAAACTGATCAGCGCTTGGTCAAAGTGTAAAGGCATGTAGGCTTAGCTGTTCAAAGTGAAACATTAAATTGAAAGTTTATGCTGCAAAATTAATTTTGCAACTATCAGAAATTTTAAGCAGAAGGGTTTTTGTTTTTGTTTTTGTCTTAAGTGTAAATATGATCAGAATCTCCAAGGACTCAAAAGTGGTATGTATGTAGTACAGTAGTTTTCTTGGGAAGAGGACAACAATAGGAGATGGCTTAAGAACATCTTAAAATTATCTGATTTAACTGTTAAAGTTATGTAACTGTTTTTAAAGAAATAGCTGAGTGCTTCTCTTGTTTTCCTTGAAAGACTCTGCATGCAGAAATTTAAGCAAATGCAGCAAAAGACACATCGTAATAAACACAATGTTGGAGTTCATCTGTGGCAACCTCTTTGCAGTGATTGGCTAACTCTTCTGTGTCTCTACCTCTGTAAATAATGCAGAAAATTATAACTACAAAATAAATGCATTTATATTTATTACATTTATGAATTCTAGTACCTTTATGGAATTATGTAAATAAAAGTTTTCACATTCTACATCCAAGGTTAGCATTGTGACTCAGCTGAATGAGATGGAGATGGTTTTTCTCAGAGCCAATACCAGAAATTTTTGACCAATTATATTAAGAATTTGACCAATTATTTTCACTATCAGAAAGTAAAGGATTGGATCCAGAGACATGCCAGCCAGGAGAAGCTTGTGGAAGCTTCCTTTTCCACCTCTCCTCACGTTAAAGATCGCTTCCTCTAAAAAGCATATTCTGAGGCTTATCCTTCCATTTGAAGAGGTCAGGCAGCAGAAGGGAGATCCTTGAAGACTGGGTGGAAGAACCTTTTGCTTCTGCAACACCCCATTTTCAAAGGTCCCCTCATTTGCCCATACCCTTCTGTCACAACCCAGGTATATCAGCCCCCATGGAAACATTCATAGTAAAGTTAAGGATCTGGCTGCTCCATGAAACTCAGATTGGTAAAATTCCCACTTCTCCTTCCCCTTGCTGAGCTGCTGGAGAGCTTTAGCAAAAAGGAGAAAGGAAGTAGACACAACCAACAACTCATGCAGCAGCAGTTCCAAACAGAGCCACTGAGTTGAAGCGTTCTTTGCCCATCCTTTAGTCAGCAGAAAAGTATCCTAGTGTGAAACTTGCTGTCCTCATTGCCAATCCCTATCTTGTCTCTATTGCTCCATTCCCAGTGATTGCCAGTCATCTGAATTGCCTCTGGGTAATGAGTGACAAAACCTAACAGACACTTGGAGGCTGTCCTTCGTGTCAGAATAAGGGGGAAAACATTCCTTTAATGTTTTAATACTACAGAGTTCAGGATGACCTAACTCTGTCTCACTCATAGGCTGGAGGGGAGATTTAGGCATTGTCAAAGGACTTGGCCAAGAAACGGGGGTTGCCAAGCCATGTTTGCATCATGGTTAGGGGCACATGGGAAAAGGCTACAAAGAATCTGCAAGCCCTCTGAGAGGCCAGCTTTTCTACAGGGATGCCAGCTATAGACATTGCAAATTAATGTGTTGTAGTGCATAAGGTTTGGATTAAGACTGGGGAAAGCAGGATTCAAGCCTACCCTTAGCCATGGAAATGCATACTGTGACAATTCTATTAGCAACTGCTTGTTAGAAGGTACTAGAAGTAGTTTTGTATAAAACTGTGAGGAGTAGAGGTAGTGCTTAACAATTTCATTGAGGGCCCAGTCCTCTTACATGTCCATACTTACATTTGAACTCTAATGGGATTCTTCATGCCAATTTCTACCTGCTTGTTGTACAATATACATTCCTGCACATTTCACTGGAGTGCCATAGGGACTAAACCAGAAATGTGCATTAGCTTTTAGGATGTTGTAACAATTCATTTATACACTCTTATTATGATCTTTTCATAGCCATTTAGGTCATTGTGGGTGAGTTTTGGTTTTTACACTGTAAATGTAAAAGCTGACATGGACAGGACTTACCTACAGTGAAATCTGTATGGCCAGAATTTCTCTCAAGAGGCAAGTGATCTGCTGCTTTGGATGTTACGGAGAAAAATTGTCATAGCTTCCTCTAAAAAATTCTAAGTACTGTATTTAGAAAATTCCCTCAATTTCCTCATAGCACTATACTTTCCAGGGATCTTTGAGGAAATAAAGTAACAATTAAGCCAATTAAAGAAAAAATGTGACAAGAGTGCTTTAGAACTGAGAGCAAGACAAGCCTTTCCTCCTTCAACTGAGAAATGCCTATAGCAGCGGTGCTGGAAAACCAGAATTGCAACCAAGCGCTGTTAAGAGGTCATGTTTGGGCCTACACAGTGGCAATGGAAGTGGCAAAGCACCAATTCTTCTCTTTGCCAATTGCATCTGCAGATTCCTGCCTGCAGTACTACTACGACGACTCTGTTCAGAGTAACCCAATGTCACCTAGTAGTGATGACCACACTGCTGGCACAGCAACCTCACCAGAACAGAAGATGCCAATATTCAAGTCAATCTTGTTGCCAGTGTTGGTCATTATCTTTAAAGCCACATATAGCACAAATCTGGGATACAACAGGCAAAGATGCCAGAATTGGTTTACGCTTGGTTTGGAAACATCCACATATAATTATTACTTGACCTCTTAGTTGGTCTTTAAAATGCACACATAAACATTCCCCACACTTCTGCATTTCTCATGTCTGTAACATCCAGAGGGCACCTTCCTAATGACCATTTGCAGTGGCTTCTTTCCTGCCCTGTGAAACTTTTTTCTCCTGGCAAGTCACCAAATATCTTTCAGAAGTCTTATAACTTGTTTCCAGCAGATAGAGTTAAGCCAGCAGGATCTGAGTGCTGTGGTTATTTTACTTTTCATTTATCATTTTTGCATTTTATATAAAATATTACCAGATGGGAACAAATAACATTTTGGTATTAAAGAAAGGAAGATGCAAGTCCTGATGATACATGACACATTGAAATGCTTTGAGGGTCTTTTAGAAGAAAGGTTTTTTGAAATAATTGCAAAAGTGGATAGGAATAGACAGGTAAGGTCTTCTGATAAAACAGCCCAACCATATCTATCATTGAACTTAGAATATCAGCAACGTTTTTTCAAACTATAGCAAAACAGAAAAAAAGAGCAAATATGGGAAGGCTCTGTTCATTTTTTTAAAAAAATATTTGCATGAAGATAGAGAAATATTGGAGAGAGATTAAATTTCCAAACATCCTTGTCAGGTGTAGTCTTTACTAAATTAGCACCTGTTCCTCCACTGGAAGCAAAGGAAATAAAATAAAATCAGAAGTCAGCTGCACAATACAGATTTAAAAGCTGGGTATCACAGAATCCACTTGGCTTTCACTAGAAGTGGAGAATGAATAACAATCTACCAATTGAATTATATATTCTAACTTACAGAGTTGCAAGTGATACCAGATGTTATAAAATATAAACTGATACAGTGAAGCACGAGTCCCAGAGTGGTTCCCATGGACATCAATATATCCAGCAATCCCTCCCTAGCTGTTGTCCAGGCCAAAGGATTCCTTATTTTATTTCTGTAAAGATGTGTTTAAGTAAAAAGAAATTATAATTATGGGGAGATTATAATTATGGGGAGATGGTGTGCTGCAAAGCGCATCATCAAGAATAAGCTGCATTTCCCATAATGCCTCTGTGCAAGAGCATCTCTAGCAAGCCAAGATTCCATCAAAATGAAGAAATGTGTGTTGTGATGTCACAAAGCAAACTCCACCCTTTAGGGATTTGGCTGTAAATCCTGGGAGTCTAGAGAGATGCCAGAGCAACCCCCTCAGTTTGCCTTCTAGTAAATTAGTCCTTTGAGATTCTACATGCCCACCATGCCAACCATTTTGTGCAGATGCCCAAAAGAGGTTCTCAAAATTCCAAATATGGCTCCAGAGAATTGTTGGAGGTCCCAGCAAATCAGCATGCCTCATTAGCATATAGATGAGTTCGTTCTAGGATGCAATTCTCTATGTGCTTCTGGAGGAAGCTGTTTGTTGTCCCTCCCACATTCCTTAGTCCTACCTCCATCTGCCATCTGGGAAGGAAGCATGCTGCTCCTGCTGCTTCCATCTGCAGGCCATGCATGGGCCTAGAGTCAGGAGGTTCCCCCTTTCTGCATGCAGTCTTTAGCAGCAATGAGGACTAAGGGTTAATTCAGTTTAGGGAAAGAAAGAACAAGAATCATTTTCCTGAATAGATGTAACTGCACCAAATAAATGAGTAAGACCTTTTTATTTTTGCTTACTTTTGAACCTACTTTGTCTGAGTGTGTAATTCTTTATGCTTGGGTGGGCTAAGCGTGTAAGATCAATAACCTATATTTCTCTAACATGCTCATTAATGCTATTTTAGATAATATTCTTTTCTGTGTGCATCTTTTTGCTGTATTAAGCTCTGCTCCATTCAGTGGTCCTAGCTGTCCACTAACGGCTTCAAGAATGGGGTTCCCTGGTATTAAAGACTAATCCTCAATGTATTTACTTGGAACCAAGTCCAATTAAGGGAAATAGAAATTCCTTCCAAATGAGTGCAAGTGGTCCAAGTTCTCAGAAGACAAAATTATGAGAGGGTGCATGTTCAAAGGCCTCAACCAAAGAAAAACTATTAACATATAATTCTGAATGTGTGAGTTCGTTTTTTTTCAACACACACATATTAATTTGTTTCCATGAGTGCAGTGCAGATAGCTAGTTAGCTGTAGTGTGTGTGTGTTTGTGTGTGGGGGTATGTGTACACCCCATTCTATTCAACAGAACTTGTTCCTCAGGTAACCGTGCATAGGATCATCCCCATTATGTTCATGAAAGGCATAAACTGTTACCATAGGAATTTTACATATTTGATGTTTCTCTTCTGTTGTTTATTCGTTTAGTCGCTTCCGACTCTTCGTGACTTCATGGACCAGCCCACGCCAGAGCTTCCTATTGGTCGTCAACACCCCCAGCTCCCCCAGGGACGAGTCCGTCACCTCTAGAATATCATCCATCCACCTTGCCCTTTGTCGGCCCCTCTTCCTTTTGCCCTCCTCTCTCCCTACCATCAGCATCTTCTCCAGGGTGTCCTGTCTTCTCATTATGTGGCCAAAGTATTTCAGTTTTGCCTTTAATATCATTCCCTCAAGTGAGCAGTCTGGCTTTATTTCCTGGAGTATGGACTGGTTTGATCTTCTACAGGGAGAGATATTGGCATATGAAGCTTCATCCATCTTATTTGTCACACTGTCACAGGTACCACACTGCTATACCACTAATCAACAGTAAATCAGGCCCCTAGAAGGAGTGCCCCTAGTTTTCCTCACCCAAGAGCCCTTTTGAAGTCAAAGTCAAAAGATTGTACGGTAAGAGAAGAGGACACAATCCTTCCCGCTGTTCAGATTCAGTCATTTTAGGGGACACAACAGAAACATTTTGGTTTACCTGAACAGGAAATCAAAGGATTGGCATTTCCTGCCTCACACAATAATAATTCACAAACTGTGTAAAAATTTTAAAAAACACATTGATTTCCCAACATACATACATCTGAATTATTAGAACCAAAGTAAACCAAGCCACATTCCAGGTTTTTGTAACAAGCAATGCTTCTAAGTACTTGGAGGAACTTAGTAGTTGAATCAGAAAACCTTAACCACATCCAAGTCACATGGCTTGCCAGTACTCAATTACGTAAGAATTACTCATTGGCAGTTTTGCATGACACATTGGGGAAAAGCCTTAGGTCATGAGAAGATATATTAAATCATTTTTTTAAATCCATTCAATTGTGTCTGATTCTCAGAGACTTCCTGGACCAGTCCCTGCAGTTTTCTTGGCAAGATTTTCAGAAGTGGTTTGCCATTGCCTCTTTCCTAGGGCTGAGAGAGAGTGACTGGCCCAAGGTCACCTGCTGGCTTTGTGCCTAAGGTGGGACCAGAACTCACAGTCTCCCAGTTTCTAGACCGATGCCTTAACCACGACACCAAACTGGGTCTCAAAACCATTTAAAACCTCCCCTGTGTTGTCTTTCATCCAAAGTTCTGATATAGTGTAATCTTAAAACAGATGCTGTCTTTAGACCTTTAACCCTGATGCTGTACCTTAGGTTTATTGCTGGGAATAGAATCTGGGCTAAAGGTGTCCAAGATAGCATCCATTCTGAGTTCATACTACGTGGTGAACCAGAAATCTTGGGTAAAATGAAAAAGACAGTTCAGAGCAGGAAGCTCTGGGGCCCCTGAATGGTGAAGCCCCCGTAGAAGTGTTGTGCTTGGCAGATGTCCAGTAGGTCTGGTCCCTGGTGCCAGTTCTGGGTCACAAAGCTTTGTTTGCTTACATTACTTTTAGAAGTACAACCTTCAAATGGCTGTGTTGAAGCAAGAACTCTTGGGATTAGATTTAGAAGTTGTAGCATCTAAAGGAACCATGTTTCTGAAGAACACAGTCATGCTGTGTTTTTAAGTATTGCTTTATGGACATATGACGTATGTCTATGTTCCCTGCCCTTCCTTGTGCTTGGTACAGTCGTGGGGCAGAAAACTCTCCCCTGGATTTGGGCATTGACGAAGTGTATTATGTAGTATGCTCTGAACTATGTGATCAGAGAGCATTTGCCCCAATCCTGGATTGTCTACAAACCTTTATGATTCTGTGCCCATGTCTCCACTGGACTGCTGAGCTGATTTCTTTCCAGTCAGCTGTGATTCCACAAAAAACATACTCAGTGCAGTTGACATGGTGAAGAAGCTCTGTGGAGCTTGTGGGAGCGCTGGTTTCCCACTGGTAGGACCGGGTTACTGTACCTATTGCACCCTAGTGCGAAGTCTTACCATTGCTTTTAATTGATCAGAGTGGAGAATATCTTGGGGACTCAACAGCTCTCTTGCACAACAATCATGGACATTTTTCAAAAGACACCAAAGAGATCCTTGGATGTGGATGGTGGAGAAGATACCATTTTTGTTTATCCAACCCTAAATACTTGGATGAATTCCCATGGTGTTTTCAGCATTTTGAGATCAGCAACATGTGTGCCTAGGGAAGATAAGTGAAAATGGCAACATGAACATGCACAGTAATCAGACTACTATACCTCTTTTTGTGAATCAGGTAAAATTAAAAAAAAGAATGAAAGAAACCTTGCCTAGAGATAAGTATTTTAACTGAAAATGTCTTACAAGTGAATGCACTGAATTGCAGCTTTAGAGTTGCTTCATTTTCAGCTGATCTTATGATTTTCATTTATTTCTGAGAAATTACAACACTGAAATAATTTCTCAAGAAGACCAAATCCGAACAGTATTTTGAGGGAAATTACAATATACAGTATAAATAACTTCCTAGCAATGCTAACAAAAAAGAGAAAGCAAGATCATGACAGTGCAATATTACACTTCTCCTAAAATATCTGTGAAGTAGTACTTAACTCAAAACATTACTGATTAGTTTAAAATGATATATGAAGTTCAGCCCATCTGACCCTGCGTTCCCCTCTTTTGATATAAAACAAAACCTATTCAAGGCAATTTACAAAAAGTAACGTAAGTCAAAGATGCTGAATAAAAGAATCACTGAAAACAAACATGCAGCATGAGAAGAATAAACACAGAGGGGTATTTTTAAAAAGTTCATCAAAACAATGCTATAGTTATCCTGATGCAGTAGGAAACTTTCTTTGAGGACACTGTTCACAGCCTTCCTCAGCCACAATGTCACTTGTTCTGATGGGGAAAGAAGAAGGGAGTCTTTCATACAGAGAAATAAAAGTTACAGGTGGTTAAAATGAGAAGCAGAAGCCTTTCTGATAGCCTGAATGTTTGGAGTCAAGGTTAATACCTTGAACTGAATCAGGAAGCAAATTAATAGTCAGTACAGACTGGCATCATGCCAAGCAAAACATCTAGGGTTCATGTCTGAATCGTCTACACTTCAGAACTGCCTTAAAAGCAGCCTCATCTAAAACAGTAATCCATCTTGGAAATGCTACACACATGGAGGGCTCAGTCAAGGTTTGTCTTCTGGAATGGGATTGCGATTGTGTGAGACGATGCCCAAGGTCCACCTAAGACCATTCCTCTCACACAGAGTGCATCCAGGTGTGCACACACAGCTACCTTTCTGCAAGGTAAGAGGTGGAACTGATAGGTATTACACAGGGGCACAGTGGGGGCCAGCTGTTTGTTAGAGAAGAAAGCAGCAGTCAGAATGGCTGGGAAGTGGGGTGGCTGCTGAGGAAGAGAGGAGAAGGATCAAAAAGTGGAAGTATAAAGGGATGAGGAGAGAAGAGTGTGCATGCAAGCATGTATGCATGCTGCGAGACAGAGGCCACCAGGGTGTCCATAGGGTGTGGCCAAAAAAGTCAAACTGCACCTGCTTTTCTTGTGTGGGTGTGTCACAATGCACATAAAAAAGGCAGGGCTTCAATTGCTTCACTGTGGCCCCCATTTTGACTTTTCTTTAACCATACGCTGCAGACATCTCTGGAAGCCACCAATGCCAAAAAGCTCCAGAGCAGAGGCAAACTTGGAGGGAACAACACATCCGGAGGGAAGGCTCCAGCAGTAGCAGCAGTGCCCTGCCCCTGTTCCCTGAATCAAAGACACCAGCTGGGTGGACTCAGAGACCACAACAAACATTTACCTCATGGTAAAAGGAAGGAAGTGAGTGTGCACAGACGAGGGCCAGACGAGTTGTGCAAATTCCGAAGAAAACTGAATGAAGAGCAACCAAGCCATTGAAGAGAGGCACTGGAGGGTGCAAGGGACTCTGGGGAGATGGGGGCAGGGGAAGATAATAAACTTTAGTATAAAAGAGTAGTATAAAACAGGAAGGAAAGGGTGAGCAGGAAATAGAAAAGGTGAAGTGGACTCTGGGGAGATGGGGGAAAATGGGCCATAGGAAGTTGTAGACAACCCTTCTGCTCATCACTCCTACCTTGGGGTCTGGTATAGCAGTGATCCAGAAGATCTTAGGAAGCTGAATTTTATCAGCTCAGACAATTTGCTGCTACCTAAGGACCGGCAGTGTTTTCCAGTGCCTCTCTCTCATCATCTGCTCCCTGATCCTTTGAATTAAGCTAGCTAGTCAGCCAAACTGAGACTTGTTCCATGCCATGGATGTTTTCTAATACTGGCCAATGGTCCTTTCTCGAACCTGTCAACCTACTGCAGTTCCATCAACAACAGATGATATTCTTCCATCCAGATCTTTAAGACTTCAGCAAACAATATTTTCATCTTTTTTGAACTGTCAGCACATTTGCTCTCATCCAGCTCCAAATATGAGTTGCAGATTTCCACTACCTCCCCAAGGGTGAATTAGAGCTAAATATCACCTGCATATTAATGGCATCTTACCCCAATCTCCAAATAAGCTTCTCCAGGTGTAATATGTAGATATCTGTTGTTGTTTTTTATTTGTTTAGTCGCTTCTGACTCTTTGTGACTTCATGGACCAGCCCACGCCAGAGCTTCCTGTCGGCCGTCAACACCCCCAGCTCCCCCAGGGACGAGTCCGTCACCTCTAGAATATCATCCATCCATCTTGCCCTTGGTCGGCCCCTCTTCCTTTTGCCTTCCACTCTCCCTAGCATCAGCATCTTCTCCAGTGTGTCCTGTCTTCTCATTATGTGGCCAAAGTATTTCAGTTTTGCCTTTAATATCGTTCCCTCAAGTGAGCAGTCTGGCTTTATTTCCTGGAGGATGGACTGGTTTGATCTTCTTGCAGTCCAAGGCACTCTCAGAATTTTCCTTCAACAATGTAGATATCTAGATATGATAAATTACAAATCTTTCTCAAATCTCTAATTAAGGTCAGCATATCCAGGCTGCAAAAATATGAATCACCACAAGATGGCAGCAAAGAGGCACTTTAAACCAGCATTTTTCAAACTTGGCAACTTTAAGATGTGTGGACTTAAACGTGTGGACATTGCTGGCCGGGGAATTCTGGGAGCTGAAGTCCACACAAAGTTGCCAAGTGTGAGAAATACTGCATTAAACATATCTTTTATTACAACCAAGTAGCCATCTTAGGTTTTCAATCCAGTTAAAAGTAGTTTGCTCTAATGTATATGGGTATATAACGGCGTTAATCTTAATTCTTTTTTAACAGGAAGCAGATACCATTATCTAATAACACTTTATTTTGCATAAAACAAATTTTGAATCAAATTGGGATGTTTGCTGGTTACCTATCTCATCAAGTTTGGTCAAAGATGGGTAATTTCACAATGCACAGATCGATTTGAGAGTTTCACACAGTGTTGGTGATGCCATCCTGTGCTTTGGGGTTATGACTAGGAAGTGAAATATGAAAGCAGGAGCAAAGGCAGGATATTTAGCTGAAGCATACCAGTATTGCCAGAGTAACAGCGCGCAGACATATCTAACCAAACCATATTCAAGCTTCAGCTGTGTATATGCGTGGGTGCTGGACTCTAGAAAAGCAATACTGCCACCTGGTGTGCAATCGGTATAAAGCATCTCACAGAGGCCAATCAAAGTTGGCTTGCACAGATCATCTTTACCCAGATCATAGAGTCAGAGGGATGGAAAGGACCTTGGAGGTCTTCTAGTGCAACCCCCGAATAATCTGTGAGGGGCTGCTAATCAATGGAGGCAGGGCAAACAGTGGTTGGAGCTGCTTTTTCTTCTCCCCGCCTTCCTCCTTACCAAGGAGAGTTTTCTTGGGCTTTCTGCTTTGATATGGCTATGCTCTCTAATGCCATTATCTGTGCAGGGACTCTTTACAGTCTATGTACACTGTTCAACTCATTATTACACTCTCAGGCACAAACGTAAATGAGATTAGATATAGGAATAAATTGACCATGGGCCAAATTAAATGATACTCGAAAGAGCTTTACATAGATGTCAAAGCATATTGCGATGTTGTCTGGGTTGCCCGAAATTGTGCGAATCGGAATCTGTTTTTATATGTTATAGGGAGAGATCTAAGGGTCTTTCTTGAATCGTCCGCTCTTTCAGTCAGAAAACTGTTGTCCTATAATTTGGAGGACAAGGCCCTTTTTGGACCTGCAATTTAAATTGGCAAAAATAAAGCCAGGCAACTCCAACAGAGGTTCACCCTGGATCACTAATCACTGGTCCCATTCTAATTCCAGGCCCAAACTTGAACTAGACTTTTGTCATCACTTGACATTCCAGTTTAGAAAATTGCTTGGGCCGAGTGACAGGACACAAAAGTGTTTCACCTCCTTTGATCTGGACACGTATTCCACGTATTGCTACAAGTCTGGCCGGGCCCAGAACCGCGGCCAGGAACATCCTCTCAGCCTTTGCTATCAACACTTCTCTTCCAGCACGTAAATGAGGGCGGGGCTTCGATCGCAAGGGTGTGGCCGCGTCTTAATTCTTTTTCGGCTCCCTGCGATGCTCCTGCGGGCAGGTCCCTTTTCCTGTTCTTCTTTCCAGTCTAAAAATCAAATTTAGTGCAGCGTTCGTGCCTGTCTAGCTGGTTATCTTTATTTAATTTTGCATTTCTGAGCTACGAAGCCCTGTATCAGCGGCTAGCCTATTGAGCTGCATATAAGCGTCATCGGCTTTTCCAAACTCTTTTCTTTTTCTTGGTGCCCCAATCGTCGCTGCACCCAAGAGCAGACTCTATGAAACGCATCTCAGTAAGGGATGGTGTTACAAAGAGATGGGTGTACTGTACAACTGAGCTTCGTTTTTTAGGAAGGGCGTGTAGAAAAATGCAGTTTTATCATCCGGGCCATCATCCAGCCGGCGTTGGAGCATCCAGATCCTGGCAGCAGAACTTCGGACAACCAGTAGATGGCAGCAAAGAATTAGAGGGTTCTCGCTTTGCTGCTGTCTAGTGGCCAGGCGGAGTTTTGCAGCCCTGATCTGAGCCTCTTTACCTAAACTGACTCTCCCAAGGGGTGCACGTTATAGCTACCAACCCAATACGGGCGATCTTCCGCAGAAGTTAGTTTGTTGCTGCTATTTAAAAAGTGAATCCTGTAGCACGGGGTCCTTCCCTGCCCTGGAACTTTCCCTCCCTTCCCCGTGACTCCCACACCTGCTTTAAATGCCTTCGCTGTTTAAACGCAAGTACAAACTCCGGGCAATCTGTTCGTCGGCCGCGCTGGGAAAATTGTGCCCGGAAGTCTCTTGCTTCCTGGGCCAACTGCCCGAGTTTCTGACTGAGAGAAGCCTCCCGAGAAGCCGAAAGGGTAAGATACGGCAAAGTTTGGGTTAAGGAGAGGCCGAGAACGGAGAGGGCCGACTGCCGGTTGGGAAAAATGGTCTCCCTTCGCTATTTGTGCACGATTGGGGCTTTACGGAGCAATGGTATATACGCAGTGGCTGTGACTGTGGGAATCAGTCCCCGAATGACGATTTTCAGATATATTGGACTACAGCTCCCATCATTCTCGGACAGAACCTTGAGAAGGCTGGGATACTCGAGACGCTACGGCTGGGCGGCACGTGCGTCGCCCCAGTGAATTTGGGAAGTTTGACTCGGGGTGCGTGAACTGCAACACGTAGGTTGGTTCTCTCAACGAGGACGCGAAGCCGCCCTCTTAGCAGTTGTGGTTTGTAAATGATGGGTTTATGATTTAGCATGCGTAAACTAGGAGTACCAGAACTGGGCTGCAGATACCTCAGCCACCAGTAAGGTAGCAGAACCAAGTTTATAGTTTTCAGTACCTTTTTGACTCCCTCGTATGGCCTGGATTTTTTGCAGCCCAGATCTGGTAGCCCTAATACGAATTCAGCCCGAGTTACAGCCACAGCAAAACTATCCATCCACGTTATCTTGTTTCTTCAGGTTGTCTGATAGCATTATTAGGTGTAAAGGATTTGGGATATTGTTAATTATGGTTGCAATTCATTCTCTTAGATCAAAATGGGATTCATCTTTTCAAAGTCTGTCAGCGAAAACCTAAAGAATCAGCAGGAGTTTATGCTCATGAATTCTCGGCTTCAGGTTGGTTTTTGTACTATAGAACTTTGCAGCAATGTAAGGATTTCAGAAATATTGTATGGCCCTGTTCTTACATTTAGAAAAAAATTGAGAATGTTTTTTTTAGACATTAGGCCAAGCCTTTTTAAAATACAATAATTGAAAAATAAAAGATAAAATAAGGTGCCCACTTCACCGCATTTTGACAGGGGGAGATCGTTATATTTTATTTGCTAATAAAACTAACAAATTAACAGCTACTAGGATACACTTGTGAGACCTTTTTAACAACTGAATCCTATGTGTCAGTTCAGAAGTAGATCTCATTGAGTTCAGTTATTTTTTATTTAATAGATTCACACTATATTCTATTTAGAGGTCAATTACTGATTTCATTGAAACTGTGTTCAGATAAGAAGATACAGGACTGCATTCTAACTTTTGTTACCAATGTGTAACAACGCTACATGAGGACATCATTTTGTGCAGCTTTCCAGCTAAAATATAAATCATGTCTCTGTCAAACAAAGAGACAAAGGAAAGATCCTGAGCTTCAGTCCTCTTTTGCATGAGAATGAACTGCACAGATAGAAGTGCATGGGTTGTGTGAGTGAGTGATAGGGTTAATTGGTCATCACTGGTACTGACCAGTTCTGCAGATACTTCTGCAAATATTTTTTTAAGAAATGTTGCAGTTGCCAATTCATACAGCTCTTTCTGGATCTTGATATGCTAGTTACCATTAAATGAAATCTTTCAGACTAGATCTCCCTTTGTTAAGATTCTTTATCACCTGATAGCTTGGCATGTATGGGTGACATGCCACACTGATAAAATTGGATTCTGTCAGTATTTGGATTCCAATGTCTGCATGCAGCTCTTTGAGATGACCTATAATTCCTCCAGTAATGCTAGAATGTTTGTCTGCCTTTCAGGGATCCCATATTACAACCAACACTACTTTTGGTCCTTTACTCTTATTATAGCATTTTCAGGAAGCTCTCAAGCATGGGTCTACAACACTGTTTCTCAACCTTGGCAACTTTAAGAGGGGTAGACGTCAACTCCCAGAATTCCCTATGGCTGTTTACATACTCAATTCCTACTTCAGCCCAGGACTGCCAAGCTTGTTCCAAGTATTGTTTTCATCCACAAGACTTGAATACAGAACTGTCTCTGTTCATTGGTCAGCACTTTAAAGCAGAATGGAGCAGAGCAACTCTGGCGCTCTTAAAATGTCTATCCTTTCGTCCAGTGTTAAAGAAGAATGATACCAGCGCACTTTCTTATTGTAAACCATCTTCCTGAATATGTGTGTTGCTACCTCTTGGCCTGCAGATTCTTTAAGATTCTGAGGCGATAAGATCAGACCAGGATGAAATGCCAAAAAGGATTTTATTGAATAAATATTAAGAGAGTTGCTGAGAAGGCAGGCCATACTGACCTGCCGTGTAGAGAGAAACCCTCCTCCAAAGACATGGTAGCAGATACACCTCTGGAGTTGGTAGTTGTGTAGCAGCTTTTCTTCCCAGCACTTCATGCCTGTACTGTGGTCAAACTGGCTGGGGGTAGGGGTGCCACCTTTTTATAATTTTCTTGAGTCAGGGAGTATAAACAGTAACACCTGGAAATGGCTAGGTAGCACATCTTATCAGGGACTTGGTCACTATTTCAGAGAGTGGACCCTCTGAGGCGTATTTTTAAGTACCGCAGGCTCCCTTGCTCTTTCCTAGCACCTGGGGACACTCTGATGCCACCTCTGGTCAATAACTTGGGAACTTAGATAATTTACCTTCTGCCAAAGACATGTTTCCACTGTCAACCCTTGGGGATGGTCTAATTCCATCTCTGGCCAGTAACTTGAGAACCTAGATAAGTGGACCTTCGTGAATATTTTTAGAGGGAAAATTGTTTCTTGGGTGTGGCCACTGCTGTTCCTCCTTTCAGGAGGTGTTAGATTAGGGAACTTGTGTTGTCCTCTTTATCTTAATTGTTACAAGGAGGAATGCAGGTAAAAGGTTGAGAGTGATATATAATGCAGTGATAGTCTGCAAAGCTTGCTAAGCAACCTTTTACACATACATTGCCTCAGCTGCCAAATAACCCCTTCTTCACAGGTATTCCTTATATTTGCAAAGGAAACAGGTGTTTACACCTCTGTACCATTGGTTGCATTTCTCTCTTAAGCTGAGCATAAAAGCAGTGATGCAGTAACTGGATCATTTGTATTAATTTTAAATCCTGTGCCAGAATTATGTATCTTCCATAGCAACATGTGATAGTTAAGTGTCATATGCTGCTAAGAGACTGCGTCAGTGGAGATGCTCAAAAGCAGTTCAATATATTGGGGTGGTTTAGTACTTGTGTCCTTCCTGGTTGAAATCCAGCTTGCTCCAGTATGAGTTGTTCTCAACTATGGGTGAACATTGGTTCAGAATTACACATTCGTAAGCCCTATGTGAGTAGCATAGTAGGTAGACTGGTTGAAAGCTATTTTGCTAATCATCTTTGCCTCATCTTGACAAACAGGAGTCGCCATAATATTGAGACCTTGAACAAGTCTCCTGTCTTTTTTGTCAGAAGCTAATGGGAAAGCCCCATCTTTTCTAATTTAGCCAAAGCAAGTAGAACAAATATTTATGCAGGAATTGGAACAAGTGCATGATGTTTTATAATTCATCAACTATTTTAAAATATTCTCCTTTATCCCCAAATTATTATGAAAATATGTAGCAGTTATATAGAAGCTGAAGACAGTTACTCTGTAGGAATGTTATTGAAATGAATAAGTAAAATCTTTTTCTTTTTTACATTCAGCTAGAAAGGCAACTTCTGATGCAAAATCAAATGCGTGAGAGGCAGATGGCCTTGCAGATTGCTTGGACACGGGAGTTTTTCAAGTATTTTGGATCATTTTATGGACTTGCAACTGTGGGTCTAACAATTGGGTATGCAATTCTTTTGCGGGGGGGCTTTGAATCAATGTTTACTCCTGGATTAGCCCCTGCAGTTTTCTTGGCAAGGTTCTTCAGAAGTGTTTTGCCATTGCCTCCTTCCTAGGGCTGAGTGTGTGTGACTGGCCTAAGGTCACCCAGCTGGCTTTGCACCTAAGGCAGGACTGGAACTCACGGTCTCCCGGTTTCTAGCCTGGTGCCTTAACCAGTACACCAAACTGGCTGTCTGATACATTAAAACAATGCTTCCTGATGGGTTTAACTACTTCCACTTGCTTTTTAATTGCATTTGTTAGATTTATATCCCACCTTTCCTTCAGGGGCTGAAGGCAGTATACATAGCACTCCATCCTTCATTTTTGCCCCTTTAAGATAGTTTGGTCTGAGTGACTGTGGTCCAGATTCATCTAGTGAACTTCTATAGCTCAGGATGGACTTGAAGCTGACTCTCCATTCGTTGGCCTACACCTTAACCACTATAGCACACTGGTGTATCAAGCAATATGTGCTTCATAGCTTGCTTGCATAGAGTAAACCAATGGAATGGGAGTACTGCATTTTCTAATCAAGAAATATTTTGCATTTTGGTGTGGAAAACAATCTTAGAACAAATTGAAGCATTTATCAGAATTATCTTCAGTTAAGATGGCCAGAAACAAATTTACAATAAATGAGTAATAATGTCACATTGTTGTGCTATAAACTGTTCAGCTGAAAAAGCCCTTACAGCAACTAATTAATCAAACGTAGGATCCACAGTCCTTTCCTCAACATTTCAGCATAATTGTTAGCAAAATGACATTGCTAGGACATAAAAAAATAGAATGTGTGTGAGATTTGTTTAGCCATATTATTTGCATATTATCCCAAGTGAGGCTATAAACTAAAAACTATAGAGTTTCATTGCCACAAAATGTGTTTAATTCCAGCAAATGCTTATATTAAGAAATCGTAATATATGGTGTTTAAACTGTTTTATTTTATCTGAACATTGATTATATTAGTTTTTTTTAATACAGAGCAATTAAAAATAAGAAACCTCAACTCTTTCTTCCAATTGTTCCTTTGAGTTTCATACTTGCCTACCAGTATGATATGGGGTATGGAACATTACTACAAAGAATGACACGTAAGTACCATATACTCCTTACCCAAAGTCAGTATCAATGATTATCTCTGCTCTTATAAAACAGATGCAATACATACACAAATCCATCTTTTTCTTCAGGTGAAGCTGAGACCATAATCGACACAGAATATGCTGTGCTAGAAATGCCAAAAGGACCCCTCACTTTTGAAGGTCTTGAAAAAGCCAGACGAGCACAAAGCAAAATTTTTATTGAGAAATAAAGTATATGCATTTATAATCACGTTGCTGACTTAAACTCTGACACAAGCGTGGCATGCAGAGCCTTTTCCAAAACATGAAAAGTTCATTTTGTCCAGCAGGAAAGGAATGTAAGGGGGCTACAGCCAGATCCTCGTTTTCCATTCCAAAAAAGAGAGAGGCATATTTTTAACCATTTCAATTAAGGGTATGAACAGGCAGTTTCTATGGATAGATCATTGAAGCAAATTGTTTACAGTACCCTAACCAAATAAGGTGAAACTTTTTAAAAAGTATTGTCTGTATGTCACCTGCTTTATTAAATAAAATGATTTAATACAATACAAATCCTATTGATTTTTATTATTTTTAAACTACTATTGTTTTTGTTCATTTTATTATTTCATCCTTTTCTGTAGGCTGACTTGGATACCCTTTGTAGGGAATTAGCTAGTTATAATTGGAATAGATCATAAAATGCATAGTAATGCCAGAGAAAGGAACAGAGTAAAGACATGTTACTAAAAAGAAACCATTTCAACTTACCTGTATGGTGCTTGTGCACATGGGAGTACTCCAAGTATTTTCAAAGAAGGGTGCAGCCAGTCTTTTATAAAACTGATGCTTAAGTTTTCCTTATGCTTTCCAGGGTACAGGACAATCAGTAATTAAGAAAAAGAACGTAATGGCCTGAGAGCAACTCTCCTGACCCTGTGGGTTGCTTTGGAACACAGATATTTTCATCTGAAGGATCTTTTTGCATCAGTGCATTGCTCTCCTAAGAAAGAAGAACTTCAGGTTCATTGAACATTAGCTATTCTGATCCATAAATATGCAGACTCTGTTTACTTCCAGTAGTAGACTGGAAGGTTATCTGAGGTGTCTTTGCTTCTATGGGTACCAACTCTTTTTTCCAGTTTTCATTCTTTGTTGTAGGCCACCAGGATTCACCAGTAGACTTGGGTGCTTGGAACAAAGGTGCACCAATTGTATTGTCAGTGACAGCAGGCCTGGTGATGTGGGGGAGATTACCATTTTGTCTGATATTGTATTGTCTGATCCTGAGGATATAATACGTACCATGCCCCTCTCTGTGAATCTTTAGGGTACAAAGTAATGTTTTACAGTGGTGCATTGACATGTATCTCTCTCACTTGGGTCTAGCTAGAAGATAGGACCTGAATGTTAAATTCCGCACAGTGATAATTTGTTCATTTTGTTCCTAGATATAATATTCTAATTCAAATAATGTTTCCTATTATATTGGATTTCTAATAAGCAAATATAATTATTTGGATTTTTTTTCCCCGTAACTTATCCCTCATACAGCATTTGCTGAGCTGTGGTAAACCATTAATACATATTAGCTACCCAAATGAAATAAGTCACTGGATGAAGTTTCTATGAATGCTGAGTACATACAGTACTGCAAGTTATCCTAAATGCACATTATTCATCCGTTTACATAATTGAACTACACTGCCTGATAACATGCCATGAAACGAAACTAATATCCAACCATGAAATACTGCTTTATCTATGCCAAACTATCCACTTAGTTGTCTGCTATAATTGCACTGAGTAAATGAAAAGTAAAAACAGATACCCCCAGTTGGTTCACATTACTGGTAATCATTTTCAAGTAAATAACAGCATCCAATTAATGTTCATTAAGCAATCAATGAAAGTTAGCTACAGTGGCAAATTAACCTTTTGCACAAGAGAGAAAGTGGTCAGCTCTCCCATTCATTCCTTGCAAAATAAATAGGAAATAGCTGATCTTGCATCTGTACAAACAAGATGTCAGGTTTGGTCCAAATAAGTAATCCATTATAGATGCTAGATATATATGCACACACACACAATATATGTGTATATGTATATGGCGATTGTAGTGCTACTGAGCACAATTGCTTTAGTGACTGAGATGTCTTTTGTCCGTAACTCATTTGGTGGATTTGGATCAGCTATTCTTCGTTTGTTTTTTCTGTCTGCAATATAGGAATAACCTGTCATGTTCACCGTTTCAATGTGCATTGTACATCGTAATGTTTCGCATGTCAAGTTGCTGACGCGTGTTCTGTTTGGGAGGGGCTGTACAGACTCCTTCTGCTGGGGTTGTTATCTGTGTTCAGTGGAATGGAATGTGTTTGGGTTATCCAGTGTGTTCAAGGTTTTCTTCCCAGATCAGCAGAACTCGTTACCAGCGCCTGGGGTGGGGAATCTGAAACAGTTGGGTGAGGGGAGGGATTATGTTTGCACCAAGGGTTTTTAGTTTGTATTTGGCGCGCTTTTGCTCATTCTCAGCTTTCTTTGTATTTGCACACTATTCTTTAATAAATCAGATATTAAGCTCTTGCTTGTGAGTCTGAATATGTTAGGATAGGCAATCATTACATAAAGCTGAGAATCTAAAAAGTTCTACCATTAGCCCCTTTCCAGATTTGATCTTGTGAGGGAGTAGAGCTAGCGATGTCCGAACCCAAACCCAAGACCGGTGGAAGCGAGGAGGCGGGTGATGGGGTGCCCGATTCCACGGTTAGGTGAACAGAGAGGAGCCCTACTCCAGAACCCTCATGGGTACAGGAGGGTTCGAGTTCCAGCCTGGAGGAAGAGGAGGTTGGAGAACGAAGAGCACCCAAAACCACCGGAGAGTCGCCAGGCGAGGTGATCACCTGGGATGAGGCGCAGGGACCCCTACCAGGGACGTCCAGGACGTCTTGGAAGCAGCAGTACCCATTATCCCCAATCGTCGTAAGGACGGAGGGGAAGCCGCGGGATGGACGAGGGAAGGAGCACTCCCAAACCCCTGAAAGGATACAGGTACTGGAGGCAAAAGTGGAGTCGGAGTATATGCTTAAGACATGGTCAATGGCAGGGGGGCCCCAAGTGAGGAGCGAAGGGGAATCAAGCGCCAGGTACTCGTTCCCTTCCCCCCCCCTCGGCAGCACCACCACTGGAGAGAGGCAGGAGATGGCACAGGGCTGAGCCAAGACCTCACAGAGTTCGTCTCGCAGAATCCCCTCCCCGAGAACGAAGATGCCCAGAAATCGGGGGCAAGACCGGCCGACCAGATGTTGCACGGGGGCCGCCCGGAGCAGGAGTGAAAGACTTTGCAGTCAAATTTGATGGGGATCCAACTAAGTTGTCTTTCTTCCTCACAAATGCAAAGAATTATATAGATGAATTCGGACTGTATTTCCGTTCCGAAAGGGCCAAGATAAATGCCATTGCCAACAAGTTGAAGGGGAGGGCAGCTGACTGGTATGTTCAGTTAAGCGAGGCAGAAGCTCCAGAGCTTGATGAGTTTGAAGAATTCCTGTGGGCATTGAAGTTGCACTTTGTAGACCCATTAGCCAAGGAAAGAGCAAAAAGGACTTTAAAGGCTCTCAGCCAGGGGCAACGGTCGGTAGCAGACTACACCCTGGAATTTAAGGCTCTGGCTGGGAAGGTTGATGATTGGTCCCAGGCTACCTTAATACAGCGATTCAAAGAGGGTCTGAATATGGAGGTCCTGAGGTGGGCGTTGGGCAGAGACGACCCAGACACCCTGTATGGATGGATACAACTGGCCGGGAAGGCTGAACATGCCCATGAGACCTTCTTGCAAACCCAGAGGGCGGCAAGGCAAGCAGCGATCGTCAAAGGACCCCGAACCGCTGCAGCGGCTGTGAAGCCCAGGCATTGAGCTTGGGAGGAGGAAAGGGAACAACGTTATGCCAAAGGGCAATGCCTCCGGTGCGGGAAGGAGGGCCACAGGGCGGCTGCTTGCCCGAAAGCCAAGGCAGTGGATCGGTCGGGAAAAGCGGCGGGCAAATCGCCATCGCTGACCAGGAAAATGATGGCGGCCAAGGGAGAGACCGAAGTTGATGAGGTACCCTACTTCGGCGGAGAGGAGGAAAATGATACTAAAGAGCCAGCGGGAAATGCCAGCCACCTGCTCTGAAAAGTGCCTGTGGGCAGGTGGAGGAGGATGGGCGCGAAGATCTTTTGGTGAGTGCTAACTGTCCCACTCTGAATGTGAAGGTAAAGTTGGGCTCCCGCACAAAGACTGTTGAAGTTTGGGCATTAATTGACTCGGTGTTCACGGTGCTTAATGCACCCAGACGTTGCTGCTTTGGACCTACCCAGCTTCCCCCTTCAGCACCCCATGGTTTTCACCCAACTGGATGGTTCAGAAGCATGGGGGGGCCCGGTGACCCATTTCACAGGAACGGTGGCATTGCAATTAGGTAGCCAACATGGGCTAAAGTTTGTAGTGGCACCTGTTGGTCATCCCTTAGTCATCCTAGGGATTCCCTGGTTGGTCCAAAGAAACCCCTATATAAACTGGGAGCACAGGACTCTTAACTTTTTCAGATGGCTTTTACCAAGCCCCTACGGAGGACCGAGTTCCTTGTGCTGTGGTGGGGAGGGCTGCGGCAGCAACCCCCCGTTTCGCTGTGACACCTCTGGAGGGCTTACCGGATAGATACCAGGAGTTTGCTGATGTGTTTGGGAAGATGGAAGCAGACCAACTCCCTCCTCATCGAAAAACTGACTCTGCGATAGAGTTGGTCCCCAACGCTCAACTGCCCAAGCTGAAGATTTATGCAATGACTCAAAAAAAGCTTGCGCTATGGGACTTTGTTGATAAAAACTTGGCCAGGGGATTCATCGAACCAGCGAATTCTCCAGTTGGAGCCCCCGTGCTGTTCCGGGACAAAAAGGATGGCACGCTAAGACTCTGTACAGACTACCGGGGGTTAAATGCAGTCTCAATATCAAACAAGTACCCTTTGCCATTAATAAAAGATATGTTAGCCCATTTGTCAAAGGGCAAAATTTTCTCCAAGCTGGATTTGCAGGAAGCCTATTTCCGCATCCGCATTCGAGAGGGGGATGAGTGGAAGACTGCTTTTAATTGTCCATTGGGTTCCTTCCAGTACAAAGTCCTACCTTTTGGGTTGGCGGGAGCACCCGGGGTGTTTATGCAACTGATTAATGAAGTGTTACATGACCATTTGTTTCATGGGGTACTGGTGTATCTAGATGATGTTTTGATTTACACGGAGACTGAGGAAGAGCACAAACGCCTCATTAGGCAGGTGCTTAGCAAGCTTAGGAGTGCCAAACTTTATGCCAAACTGTCCAAATGTGAGTTCCACAAAACTCGACTATCTGGGGTATAGGATATCTGACAAGGGTATTGAGATGGACCCTGTTAAAATTCAAGCGATATTGGGGTGGGAACGCCCACGTACCAGAAGGCAACTACAAAGTTCCCTCGGATTTAGCAACTATTACCGCCAGTTTATCCAGGGGTTCGCTGAAATTGCCTTGCCCCTTACTGATTTACTATGTACCAAGGGGTTGGGAGACACACGCAAGGTGAAGAACCCGGGGGCAGTACTCAATTGGACACCTGAATGCCAGGCAGCTTTCGAAAAACTTAAAATCCTTTTCACTGCTGAACCCATTTTGCAGCACCCCGATCCCACGCGACCCTTTGTGGTTCAGGTGGATGCTTCTGATTTTTCAATTGGGGCGCTTCTGTTGCAAAACGATTCTGACAATCACTTGAAACCTTGTGCTTATTTGTCCAGGAAGTTTTCTGAGACTGAAAGGAGGTGGCATGTTTGGGAGAAGGAGGCTTTTGCAGTAAAGGCAGCTCTAGAAGCATGGCGCCACCTCTTAGAGGGGGCTAAATGTCCTTTTGAAGTTTGGACTGACCATAAAAATTTAGAAGCGCTTCGCACCCCCTGGAGACTCAGTCCTCAACAAATTCGCTGGGCTCAATTTTTTAGTCGTTTCAATTTCCAGCTGAAGTTTATTCCGGGTAAGAAAAACTTCCTTGCTGATGCTCTCTCACGGTTTCCCCAAGATTCTGTCCACACGACTGAGATTGTGGGTACTGTGTGGACGGAGCCACAGCTGGGTCTACAGGCTGTAACATGCAGCCAAACCCGGGCACAGCTGCCTCAGACCCTGGTTGCACCGGCAGGGAGGAGGACACAGATTCTCTCTCAATTACAACAACAGTTTCTCCAGACACTGAAATCTGATACTTGGTTGCAGGCGAACAAAGACAATGTTTCCTTTGACAGTGGTTTAGCTTGGAAGCAAAATCGCCTCTATGTGCCTGAACAGTTGCAGGCTGAAATTCTAACCCGTTCTCATGATGATAAGGTGGCTGGGCACTTTGGGTTTGTGAAAACGTTGCACCTGCTAAGGCGCCAGTTTTGGTGGCCCACTCCGAGGCGCAATGTGAAAGACTATGTCGCTTCCTGTCCTGTGTGTGCCATGTCAAAACGAAAAGGGGGTAAAAAGCAGGGACTCCTGCAGCCAGTGGCGAGCCCACCCCACCCGTGGGAGGAGATTTCTATGGATTTTATTGTTGACCTTCCTCCCAGCCAGAAGAAGACAGTAATTTAGGTAGTCAAGGATTATTTTTCCAAGCAAGCCCATTTCATTCCATGTGCTTCTATTCCTTCTGCCCCACAATTGGCATGCCTTTTTCTAATTCACATCTATAGGCTCCACGGTAGCCCCTCCCGTTTGGTCATGGACCGCGGGACACGGTTCACTTCCCAATTTTGGAAATCATTTTTGAAATTGATTGGCACCAAGCAGGCATTGTCCACTGCGTCGCATCCTGAGACTGACAGATCTACGGAGGTTTTAAATTCGACCCTTGAACAATTTTTAAGGGCGTTTATAAACTACCAACAGGACAATTGGGTTGATTTGCTCCCTTTTGCTGAAGTGGCTTACAACAATGCAGTCCATCAGAGCACGGGACACACCCCTTTTCGTGTAGTTTCGGGACGGGACTTCGTGCCCATCCCTGAGTTGCCACAACCTCCTACCCAGCCCTGTTCTGCTTCTGATTGGGCTGCTCAACTGGCTGATTCATGGCCGGTGATTCAGCAGGCTTTGGCTGATGCCCAGTCTGTTTACAAATTGCAGGCGGACAAGCGCAGAGATGTTCAGCCTGATTTTAAAGTTGGCAATCAGGTATATCTGTCCACCAAGTTCATAAAATCCCCACAGCCATCACGAAAATTAGCCCCAAAATTTGTTGACCCTTTCCCCATTATTGGCATTGTAAATCCGGTCACTTTTAAGTTGGATTTACCTCACAATTTGAAACGTTTGCATCCTGTTTTTCATTGCAGTTTGCTCAAGCCTGTCAGCCACTCTTCCCGTTGGCGTGCCCAGCCTCCCTCCCCTGCTCTAATCATGATTGACGGGCAGCAGCATTTTGAAGTGAAGGACGTCCTTGATTCCCGCAGGCTTCGTGGCCCACTTCAGTACCTTATCCGCTGGAAGTACTTCGCGCACCCTGAGTGGGTGTCTGCTCGCAACGTTAACGCTCCTGTTTTAGTTAGAGGCTTTCATTTAGCTTACCCTTTGAAGCCTGCTCCTTGATATTTTAACTTTGTTTTGGGGGGCCGGTATGTCATGTTCACCGTTTCAATGTGCATTGTACATCGTAACATTTCACATGTCAAGTTGCTGACGCATGTTCTGTTTGGGAGGGGCTGTACAGACTCCTTCTGCTGGGGTTGTTATCTGTGTTCAGTGGAATGGAATGTGTTTAGGTTATCCAGTGTGTTCAAGGTTTTCTTCCCAGGAGATCAGCAGAACTCGTTACCAGCACCTGGGGTGGGGAATTTGAAACAGTTGGGCAAGGGGAGGGATTACGTTTGCACCGAGGGTTTTTAGTTTGTATTTGGCGCGCTTTTGCTCATTCTCAGCTTTCTTTGTATTTGCACACTATTCTTTAAGGTAAAGGTAAAGGTTTCCCTTGACGTAAAGTCCAGTCGAATCCGACTCTAGGGGGCGGTGCTCATCTCCGTTTCTAAGCCTTGGAGCCGGCGTTGTCATAGACACTTCCGGGTCATGTGGCCAGCATGACGACTCGGAACGCCGTTACCTTCCCGCCGAAGCGGTACCAATTAATCTACTCACATTTGCATGTTTTCGAACTGCTTGGTGTGCAGGAGCTGGGACTAGCAACGGGAGCTCACCCCGCCGCGCGGTTTCGAACCGCCGACCTTCCGATCGACAGCTCAGCGGTTTAACCCGCAGCGCCACCGCGTCCCTATTCTTTAATCAGGTATTATTAAGCTCTTGCTTGTGAGTCTGAGTATGTTAGGATAGGCAATCATTACATAACCATCTTGAGTATAGTGTTAATGGTATGGCAGCCTTCATCAACCTTTTTACCCTGGAGGAACCCTTGAAATATTTTTCAGGCATCGGGGAACCCCAGCACATTCAGGCTCAAATCTAGGCCAGAGGTTACAAAATTATTATATTTGTTTCAGGTGTAGGCCTGTATATATGCATTAACAGTGTTCTTAAACTAAAAATAAAGAACGAAACGTACCTCTTTAATGTGAAGTTGCCTGAATTTGAAATAATTTTTTTAATAAATTGTGATATCCCAGGGAACCCTTATTGACCTCTCACAGAACCCTGGTTGAGAAACCCCACTTTATGGTTTACAATAAGATAATAGGTGGAGCATTTTAGAGAGTTTAAAATGCAACATAAATGTGAAGTATTCTCAGAGAAACAAGGTTGTCATTAGTGTAAATTGGATATGCTCTGCACTTTATAACAAAGTGATGCTGTTCTGTGGTTGGGATGAGATTCAATCTTTTGTTCATTCTTCTTTTATGCTGGTCTCAGAAGAGCTCTTCACTCAAAATCTTTTCTGTATGATTGTTGCATGAAAAGTTATTTTTCTTTTCCTTCCTGCCAACTTTTAATGAATATACTACTAATAGTGCTGTCTGTTCAGTTGTAAACTATTTTGAGATTTACAGGGAAAAATGGTGTAATAAATACCTAACCTTCAATCAATAAAAGGGATAACCCTGCCAATGATTCACAGTCTAAACAGGCAAGAAAACAGGGAGAGAGAAGTTCTAAAGTTACTTCCATACATTTTTAATAGGTGCTAGTCATTATTGCCGCGCAAAAGAATCGTGTCTCCACCTTCCGGTGAATGGCCATTTTTACAATGGCTCGTATAGTTTTTGAAAATTAATAAAGGTAATTGATGGGTGAGAAGCTGGAAGGAAATTAGCAGCACAGAAGTGTGGTGGTGTGTGTGTGTCATACAACTCCACTCAGGGCAGGGTGGAGTAGCGGGCGCGCTGAGTCAGACCCGGAGGGGCTTCTCGCGCGATATAAACCGAGTCGGGCGAAGGCTGAAACTCCGCGTCTGTCTCCCTGCCACCGGCCGTGGTTCAGGGCGAGCGCTTTCCCGGCTTACCTACCGCGGGACCCGACGCTTCGCCCAGCGGCCCTGGAAAGAGCGAGAGGCTGAGCGGGAAGGCGACTCCATCATGCGAGTGAAGAGGCTGCTGCTGCTCTTGCTGGCGACGACGCTGACCTGTCGGGGTACCCAGGCGGCGGCGCGAAGGAGCAGCCCCAGCTCAGAAAACGAGCCCCGCGTGAAGCTCTGCGGCCGCGACTTCGTCCGCGCGGTCATCTTCACTTGCGGAGGGTCCCGCTGGAAGAGGGTGGGCGAGGGGCAGCAGCAGGTCGCAACCCGGGAGCCGCTGCCCGGCAGCTCAGGCGGCGGTAAGAGACCGGCTGGCTGGCGGGAACAAAAAGGGGGAGGAGCCAGGCAGGCACAGCCGCTTCTTTTTCTTCTTCTCGCCCGCAGGGGCGACTTGTGCGTGTCGAAGTAACTTAGGAGGTACGTTTTAGACTTGTCTTGCCGTAACTGCGCTTCAAACAGGCTGGCGGACCATAAGGAAGAGTGGGGCGCGTCCGCTGCGGAGTTGACCTGCTCCCCCCTCCTTGAGTTTGCAAAAACCTCCCGGCGTGAAATAATTGGCTGTCCCGTTGCTGCTTCTCTCCTGCCTCTGGTCCCAGACCCTGCAGTCGTCTGGACCGTGGAGCGTGTCAGGTTAAAGGGTCTTTTGCGCGCGCGCACGTTCCCAAACACAGCATTCCTGGCACGCTCGCAGGATCAGGTCCGGAGGTTTGCTGCCTCCGCGAGGGAGGTGACTTGCTGCTGCGGCGCAAGAACATGGGGTGGGGGGGAGAGGAGATGAGGGGAGAGGAAGGAGGTGCCTTCGCCCAAAGAATCAGGGGAGAAGGTGGAGAAGAGCTGCCCCTTTAACCGCCGCACGTCCCTGGCCAAGGGCAGCCCCCGGAGTTGAAGGAAGGAACCATTTTGGTATATTCTAAACACTTTTTTGCAGCGGTTTGACTCCTCCATTATCGAATCCTAGAAGCATCCACGTGCCGGGCAAACTTTTACAGTAGTGTATTTTTCTTGCTTTCTCATCCTTTGGTCACTCTCTGATTGTGTTATTCCTTCCCCATCTCATTTCTCACAGGTGGGTAGGGATATAACCTTGTTATCCTGAGGCTTACCATATTTTCAAGAAATTAAGCTGTGGCTAGTGCAGACAAAGGTGGGAAACACTGGTCTTAGTTCTCTTTGAAACCTGGTTTCCCTTGGCACACACAGCTTGTGCAGCTGAAGGTGTGGGGGGCCATTGTGACAGAAGACTAAACCTGTGCAGCCCTTCTGTAGACCTACACAGACCTAATTTCTGAAACTTTTTGTAAATGTTCTGGGACACCCGGATAGGAACATAGAATTAGGAAAATTGCAGACAAGTTGGGATTCTATTTATGGATGATTGTGGCGTGTGTAGATGAAGGGAGCTTGTAAGCTTAGAAGGCACTACAGTAGTTGGAACAGTCAAGGTTGCTAAAGGTCCTGGGACAAAAGAGAAACCTCTTGTTGTTTTGACTAGTTTGTCAAAAAGGAAGGGAAGACAAAATCAGGTTATTGAACATTACATGAAGTTAATACTAATTTCAGGTTTATGATTATGATCGAAGATCACATAACTGAAAGTACAGGCATATTTACTTAAGGCCTGCATCACAGGAAACTGGATAAAACTGCAGCATTAATTACATACCAGCACCCTTAAAATCTCTTGCACGTAATGCCAAACTCTGCATTTCGAAGTGAATTGAAAGAGGAGAAATGGAGGCAGCTCATAACCTGATTGGTGTAATTAATTTATCTTAGTATCATTTTGAATTAATTTTATTGTAAGGCTTTTAATAATCTTTTAGATCCTGTGTTGCAGATAGAAGGTAGTTTTACATATTTTTATGCAATTTTGTGAACTATCTTTACTTATATAGGCATCCTTTAAAAAAAAAAGTAAAATATAAATTCTGGCCTGTATAGCATATAGTCCTTCAAAATCTCATTAGATTTGGTGATCATCCTCATCTATTACAGAACTACTTTTTTTTGTCCAATTGCAAAGAAATCTATTTCTGATATCTATTTTATACTGTATAAGCTTTTGATGCTTTCTTTTATCCTAACAGAGTTTGTACAAGCTAGCAGTGAGAATGGACTGAAGAATATTAATCCTCAATCACTTTGGGATTTTAAATTGGAGCGATTGCGAAGTGGCAGCCAGCCAGCCAGCCAGCAGTCACTGAGAGACCTGTATAATCTGTATGATGATTATAATGATTATGTTCCTATTTCTGATGAATTTAGTGACTACCCTTTCCAAATAGTAAGTGGTGTGCACAAAAGAGGTGAAACTAGGTTGGTCACTTCTATGGAATCGTACAATTTTCCATGGGCCAAGTATCCTCGAAGAAAGCGTAACACCTCTGTGGGAGTAGCTGCAATGTGTTGTAAATGGGGATGTACCAAAAGGGAGATTAGTGTACTTTGTTAATACAATTATATCTCTGTTAAAATTTTCAGAGACTCTGTATTAGTTACAGTGCATAGGATTAAATACTCTATGTAGCAAAAAGGAGAATGTTCATTTAATTTATTTTGTCTCCAAGAAACTGACAGTTTCTAGGTTTCCTATAAGATACATAATACAAAAGCAAAGGATTTTTATTGTATGCTGTTTTTGTTCCATATTACTCAAGTTTCGTTTTCCTATAATTCTAAAATTATGATATTTATACATCAACAGCATTATAAGAACACTCTTTATTAAACAGTTTTATAACCTACCAGAATTGTGTATGTATTGAATTCACTGCTATACAATTTTATGCTTCAAAGGGGTATAAAACGAAGTATGTTTCCCTGTACGTTTCAACTCAATCTTGAGAATGAATTGAATTGAACCGAATACATATTGCACCTAAAATTAAAAGTCCCAGTTATAGAAATGGTATAAAAACTGTTGCACATTTCCTTTAATATTTTTAATCTACAATGCTAATGAATTTGAAAAAGGTTAAAGCCAAAAAAATAAAAGCAGGATCCCAAATAGTTGGTTTAGTTAGCATTTGCAGTTCTCTTAAGACATATGGTGGCAAATGATGTTTTACCAAGACATCCAGAATCTCAAATAGCAATTCTGAAAATATTTTGCAGCCTACTGTACAGTAAGAGAACCTTCTCTTCTAGTGGAACAGAGAAAGAGGCAGAAGGCAATGCTCCCTGCTATAGGAGACAGAGGTGGTTCAAAAATAAATACAAACATGGGGATTAGTCTTAGTTTCAATTGTTCCTGATGCTCAATATGTTTCTGTCAGTGTGGTTCTGTGATATACTTCAGAAGAGTTGAACCAGGGAGGGGGAAATATTTTCAGTACTAATGTGGATTAAATATTTTTTAAATGCACACATTTGGATAGATCTGACGGCACATTTTTTGTTGTTGAGGATATTCCACACATTTGATAAATGTTGTACACCAAGGACTTTCTCCTGGTAACTGCCAAACCAAGAGAACAACTACAGCTGTTTGAAGAGTAAGACATTTAATGGAACATTGCTCTTTGGAGCAATACAACAAAAAGGAGGTTTCCAGCCCAAAACTCTTTTTTTAACATGGCCAGAATATCCTTGTAGCTGTAGAAAGGAGTATAGGTAGTCCTTGACTTACAACCATTTGTTTAATGATGGTCCAAAGTTACAACAGCCTCAGAATGGGTGCTTTACGGCCTGAAAGCACTTGCGAATGTCACAAAACATCACACCACCACCCCGCAGTCACATGATTGCATTTCAGGTGTTTGGTAACTGGCTTGCATTTATGAACAGTTCCAGCATCCTGCAATCAATCACATTTTGCAACTTTTTTGCCATTTTCCAGCAAAAGCCGATTGGGGAAGCTGGATTCACTTAACAATTGTGTTGGTTTGCTTAACAACCGCCATAAAAATCGGGTCCGGTCACATGGTGACTCAATTTACAACTGCAACGACTTATGGAAATTCCAATCCCAATTAAGGTCGTAAGTTGAGGGCTACCTGTATGTAATAAAATCGTTCTGAAGTAATAATTTATTTACTGTAAAAAGGGAAGTTGCAGGATTATGGTAAATTCTAATTGCCAAAGCTAAACCAAAATAATGTTACATAAAGCAATTTCCTCATTTTGAAATATATAACTTCAGTCTTCTCTTAAACTGTGTTGTATGTGTAGAGATAAACTGCTTGAATAGAAAACTAAAGAAAAAAAGTTCTACTGCAGTAAATAAGCTCTGCTCCCTCCACAGTTGAGGTTGTGGAATTGTGGAGATCTGGATGTGGGTCTGGAAGAGCATAATCCTTATGCAGCCATGCCCCAAGACTGGTCAAGACAAGTTTGCCCAAAAACAGTTTCAAGGGAGAGAGGAAACACTGGAGCTGAGTGAAGCAACAGAAAATCTGATGGGAATAGCTGTTCAGTGCTGGCTGAGTGGCTGTAACTAACAGGTGTAGTAACACCAACAGCCACATGAATTAAAGTGATGCTGTAACCCTGTACAACCCAGTAGGAGATGCTGGAAAGTGGAAAGGTTTAGGACACCTGAAACTCCAGAGGCCAAATGTTGGCAAGGTACAGACTTCAACAGGAAGGGATTCTGTAGGGAAGCCATAGCTGCCAATGGTCATACAGTAATGAAATATGGGAAAGACCTTGGGAAAATGGAAGAAGAGACACCACCAGGGGAATGGTCAGATAAGAGGCAGCATAGCTTGCTGATGGATAGTGGGTGGGGCAAGAGGCTCAGAAGAGACCCTCCCTAGTTTCTTGGGCTGTAAAGGAGACAACAGGAGAATTTTACATCCATCAAAGACTAGCTTGAAAAGAACTTTCTTCAGATCAGCCCTGAATGGTAGAGTAGAAACATAAATGAAACAGAGGATTCTGGAGGAAATGGATTATCTAGACCCCTTTCAGTCAGGTTTCAGGCCCGAATATGGGACAGAAACTGCACTGGTCGCACTTATGGATGATCTCTGGTGGGAGCAGGATGGGAGTAGTGCATCCATCCTTGCTCTTCTTGACCTCTCAGTGGCTTTCGATACCATCGACCATGGTATCTTTTTGGGTTGGCTCAGGGAGTTGGGGGTGGGTGGCGTAGTTCTGTGCTGGTTCACCTCCTTCCTCCAGGGCCGGTCCCAATTGGTGGTGATAGGGAGTGAGAGATCTGACCCTCGACCCCTCCTTTGTGGGGTGCCACAGGGCTCGGTTCTCTCTCTGCTCCTTTTAAACAGCTACATGAAACCGCTGGGTGAGATCATCCATCACCACAGGATGAGGTATCATCAATATGCTGATGATACTCCATTGTATATCTCCATCCCGGGTGAGGTAAGCGATGCAGTGACTGCCCTCTCTCGGTGCCTGGGGGCTGCAGGGGTCTGGATGGGGAACAACAGGCTTCAGCTGAACCCTGGTAAGACAGAGTGGCTGTGGGTTAAGGGTTCCTCCATATCCGGGATGTTGTCATCTTTAGTTCTGGGTGGGGTTGCACTGCCCCAGACAGACCCAGAGCGTAACCTGGGGGTCCTCATGGACTCACAGCTCCTGCTCGAAGAGCAGGTGGCAGCCGTGGCCAGAAGGGCCTTTGCACAGCTTCGTGTTGTGCACCAGTTACACCCTTTCCTGGATCGGGAAGCCCTTCGGACAGTCACTCATGCCCTTGTTATCTCCCATATAGACTACTGCAATGTGCTCTACATGGGGCTACCCTTGAAGAGTATCCGGAAGCTTCAGATGGTCCAGAATGCAACTGTGCAGGCTTTTTGACGCCCCTAGAAGGGCGCACATAACACCTTTGCTATGCGAGCTGCATTGGATACCAGTTTGCTTCCGGGTCCAATTCAAGGTGTTGGTTATTACCTTTAAAGCCCTACATGGCATGGGACCAGGTTACCTGAGGGACCGCCTCTTCCCCACATCATCAGCCTGTCCCACCCGATCATGCAGAGAGGGCATGCTACGGACCCCGTTGTTAAGAGAATTCCATCTGGCGGGTCCAGGAGGTGGGCCTTCTCTGCAGTAGCACCCGTCCTTTGGAACATCTTGCCCCTGGAGGTGAGATTAGCCCCATCGCTCCTAGCCTTCCAGAGGAAGTTGAAGACCTGGCTCTGCCACCGGGCTTGGGGCAGGGAGGAGAATCACCATACTTGGGGTTGGCTAGTGCCTTGAAGTGCCCCTCCTACATAATGACTGAAGGAGATCACAGCTATCTGGATTTTATTAGATGGGGTAGTTGAGAAATTGTTTTAGAGGGATTTTATTGGAATTTTATTATATATTTATTGTTTTATATTGTAAACTGCCCAGAGTCCCTCCGGTCGGAGGAGATGGGCGGTGACAAATTTGATAGATAAATAAATAAATAAATGTTCTGGCACTTCCAGTTGCCAGGATTAAGCAAATCCCATGCTATCAATAAGTGTGACATCACATGGTTGCCATTTGCAACATCCTGCTGGCTTCCCCAATGACTTTGCTTGTCAGAAGTTGGCAGTGAATGTCTCAAATGGTGATCACATGACTGCAGGAAACTACAATGGCCAGAACTTCGAGGACTGGTCATAAATACCACTTGTTCAGCACTGTGGTAAGTTCAAATAGTCGCTGAATGGGTGGTCATTAAGCAAAGACCACCTGTACTAAAATTGAGAAGCTGGAGCAATAGATGGTCTATGTCATGTCCCCCGTTATGATGTATGCATACATCACAACGGGGAACATGCCTTTCCGGTGAAGGGGAGAGGGGAGGAAAGAATCAGTGCTAATCCCATAAGCACTGAAAGACAATACAGATAAAGGACAAAGGAGCCATACCTTTGCCCTGACCCGGGAAGCCATCATTCTATCTCCCTGACATCTCTGCATTACCATGGGGGACACACCTGCTCTGGACACAGGAAGAGGACAGAGGTAATCAGTGCTAATCCCCCTGATCGCCCATCGAGACTCCGGAATCGCCCCCTGATCGCCCATCGAGACTCCGGGTTCACCGTCGGTCAAGACTTTGGGACAATGGGGGGTGGGGAAGGATCAGGTCCGCACCGCGGGTATTTACCGGCTACCTCGCATTCCATGTGCTCATTCCCGTCGTTCTTCGTGTCTGCATTCTATTCTTAATAAACCGGATATCCTTAGCCCTGGCTGGTGAGTCTGTATTTTTTTTTGAATAAGGCAACCATCACATAGACGGGAATCAATTTTTTTTTTTCTGCTAGCAGCATTCCAGATTTCGTCTGTGAGGGATCAAAGCTGGCGATGGAAAGACTCAACCCACAAAGAGGTGGCTACCAGAGGACCTGCGACAGGGCACCTGACTCCACGGCATGGGCGATCGGTGAGAACCCTATTCCCAGACGGTACGAAATCCAGGAGGGTTCGAGATCAAGCTCAGAGGAGGAGGAGGCCGGAAGGAGCAGGACACCTGAAGCCACCAGAGAGTCACAGGGTGAGTGGGTCACCCTGGACGAGACGCCGGGATCCCTGCCAGGGACGCTCGGGGCGTCTAGGAAGCCACGGGACCTGCTGTCCTCGACAATCGCAGGAGCCGAGGGAAGGCGCCAGATCAGACGAACCGAGGAAGGCTCCCAGACAGCTGAGAGGCTGAGGATAATGGAGGCGAGGCTGGAGTCAATCGAACAGCTGTTTCTGAGATGGTCAGTGGCATGGGAATCCCGAGGAAGGGGTGAGGTGGAACCAGGTACCAGAAGTTCATCACCCCCCCTCCCACCCCTGAGACGCGACAGCCGGGGAGAGGAAGGAGATGGCAGGAGGCTGAGGCAGAGTTCACCTCGCGGAATCCGCCAGGAGGTCATCTTCCCCCCCTCCCCCCCTGGAGACGCGACCGCTGGGAAGAGGCTGGAGCCGGCACGAAACTGAGGCAACGCTGCCCAGAGTCCGGCTTGGGGAATCCCCACACCAAGACCGGAGAACCCCAGCAGCCCGAGGTACATCCAGACAACCAGATGTGGTTTGGAGCCCACCAGGAGCGGGGGTGAAAGACTTTGGGGTCAAATTCGATGGGGACCCAGCAACATTATCATTCTTCTTAACAAATGCCAAAAACTACATGGAAGAATTTGGGCCATATTTCCGCTCAGAAAAGGGCAAAATTAATGCCATTGCTAACAAACTTAAAGGAAGGGCGGCTGACTGGTATGTGCAGCTATGCCAGGCAGAAGCCCCAGAGCTCGATGAATTCAACGAGTTCCTCTGGGCACTAAATCTGCACTTCAGAGACCCCTTAGAAAAGGAGAGAGCGAAGAGATCCCTAAGGGGAATCAGCCAAGGGCAACGATCTGTAGCAGATTATGCCATGGAGTTTAAAGCACTGGCTGGAAAGGTGGTGGACTGGTCGCAGTCTACCCTAATTGAACGTTTCAAAGAGGGCCTGAACTTGGACGTTCTGAGGTGGGCATTATGCAGAGACGACCCAAACACTCTATATGAGTGGATACTGCTGGCCGGTAAGGCGGAAAATGCCCAGGAAACCTTCCTACAAGCCAAGAGGGCGGCGCAACAAGCGGCGACGGTAAAGGGACCCCGAACCGCTGCAGGACCGGTGAGGCCAACATCCCAACCCTGGAGAGAGGAGAGGGAGTGACGGTTCACCAAGGGGCAGTGCCTTTGATGCGGGAAAGAGGACCACAAAGCGGCAGCGTGCCCTAAAACAAAGGTAGTTGACAGGCCAGGAAAAACGCTGGGCAAACCACTCGTAGGGCCCAAAAAGATGCCAGCGGCCAGGGGAGAGATCGGAGCAAAAGAACTACCTTACTCCAGTGAAGAGGAGGAGAACGACCAGGAAGAACCGGCGGGAAACGCCAGCCACCTGCCCTGAGAAGCGCCAGGCAGGTGGAGGAGGAGAATGGGCGCAGCAATGTCTGGGCGAGTGCCAACTGTCCCACCCTGTATGTAAAAGTTAAGGTAGGTTCCACTGAGAAGTCGGTTGAAGTCTGGGCCCTAATAGACTCGGGTGTTCTAGGTGCCTAATGCACCCAGACGTGGTTGCCGATTTAAATCTCCCCTGCTTTCCACTTCAGCACCACATAGTGTTCACGCAATTGGACGGTTCGGCAGCGGGAGGGGGCCCGGTCACCCAATTCACCGGAGAAGTGGCGCTGCAGTTAGGCAGCCACCGGGAGAGACTGAAATTTGTCGTGGCACCGGTGGGCCACCCTTTAATCATCTTAGGCATTCCGTGGCTGGTACGAAGGAACCCATACATAAATTGGGAAACCAGGACGATCACGTTTGCAGACGGCTTCTACCAAGCACCTACAGGGGACCGAATTCCCCGTGCTGCGGCGGGGAGGGCAGCGTCTACAACCACACATCTGGCTGCAGCGGCCCTGGAAGGCTTGCCGGACAAGTACACTGAGTTTGCAGATGTGTTCGGGGAGAACGAAGCAGACAAACTCCCACCCCACAGAAAGACTGACTGTGCGATAGAACTGGTCCCCAACACACCCTTGCCAAAGCCAAAAATTTACACAATGACCCAGAAAGAACTGGCAGCATTGCGGGAGTTTGTGGACAAGAACTTAGCGCGAGGCTTCATCGAGCCCGCAAACTCTCCAGTTGGAGCCCCAATGTTGTTCAGAGAAAAAAAGAATGGGACATTAAGACTCTGTACGGACTACCGCAGATTGAATTCGGTTTCCATATCAAACAAATATCCCTTGCCCCTAATCAAAGACATATTAGCACATCTGGCAAAGGGGAAAATATTATCTAAACTGGACTTGCGAGAAGCCTATTTCCGCATACGCATATGGGAGGGGGATGAGTGGAAGACGGCTTTCAATTGCCCACTGGGATCATTCCAATACAAACTATTACCGTTTGGTTTGGCAGGGGCACCAGGGGTATTTATGCAATTGATCAACGAGGTCTTGCACGAACACTTGTTCAAGGGGGTCCTTGTGTATTTAGACGATGTATTGATATATTCTGAGACTGAGGAGGAGCACGAACGCTTGGTTAAGCAGGTGCTCAGGAAACTCCGCAAAGCCAAGCTATTTGCCAAGCTTTCTAAGTGTGAGTTTCATAAATCTCAGCTGGATTATCTGGGTTACAGAATCTCTGAGAGGGGCATCGAAATGGACCCTGGGAAAGTCCAGGCCATCCTGGCATGGGAGCGCCTGCGCACTAGGAGGCAACTACAAAGTTTTCTGGAATTTTCTAATTTTTACAGGGGGTTCATCAAGGGACTAGCGGAAATCGTTTTGCCCCTAACTAATTTACTCCGCACCAAGGGTTTGGGAGACACGCGCAAGGCACGAAACCCGGGAGCGCTACTTAACTGGACACCTGAATGCCAAAGGGCTTTTGATCATCTCAAAAGCCTGTTCACAGCAGAACCGGTTCTACAACACCCCGACCCCACCAAACCCTTTGTAGTCCAAGTAGATGCCTCCAATTTCTCAATTGGGGCGCTCTTGCTTCAGCGGGATCCAAATGATCAGCTGAAGCCCTGAGCATACCTCTCCCACAAGTTCTCCGAAACAGAACGGAGATGGCATGTATGGGAGAAAGAGGCTTTTGCTGTCAAAGTTGCCTTAGAGGCATGGCGACACCTCCTGGAAGTGGCCACTTGCCCCTTTGAGGTCTGGACGGACCACAAAAACCTGGAAGTGCTCAGTACCCCAAAACGCCTTAGCCCCAAGCAGGTTCGCTGGGCTCAATTTTTCAGCCGCTTTAATTTTCAGCTGAAGTTCATACCGGGAAGAAAGAACTTCTTAGCTGACGCTCTCTCTAGGCGGCCCCAGGATGCCAGTCAGGCATCAGACATTATAGGTACTGTGTGGACCGACACACAGCTGGGTTGCCAAGCTGTCACGCGCAGCCAAACTGGAACACAGCGTACTCCAGCACAACCGCCCGCAAGGGGAGGGAGACGCATGTCAATTTCATCACAATTGCAACAGCAGTTCGTACAAGCCTTAAAAACGGATACATGGTTGCAAACCAATAAAAACAATGTTTCTTTTGAAAATGATTTGGCCTGGAAACAAAATAGCCTGTATGTGCCAGAGCAATTGCGAGCAGAGGTTCTGAGACGTTCTCACGATGACAAAACGGCAGGGCACTTTGGCTTTGTAAAAACGTTACATCTGGTAAGGCGACAATTCTGGTGGCCTACACTTAGGAGGGATGTAAAAGATTATGTCACTGCTTGCCCTACATGTGCTATGGCCAAGCGAAAAGTGGGTAAGCCCCAGGGACTATTGCAGCCGGTGGCAAGCCCCTCCTGCCCTTGGGAGGAAATCTTGATGGGTTTCATCGTAGACTTGCCACCCAGCCAGCGGAAAACGGTCATCTGGGTGGTTAAGGACTACTTTTCGAAACAGGCCCATTTTATTCCATGCGCCTCCATTCCCTCCGCTCAACAGCTGGCACGCCTCTTTTTAAATCACATTTACAAATTACACGGTACCACCTCCCGCTTGGTCACAGATAGGGGTACACAATTTACTTCACAATTCTGGAAAGCATTTTTGAAGTTGATTGGCACCAAGCAGGCATTGTCCACTGCTTGGCACCCCCACACGGACAGCTCTACGGAAATCCTTAACTCCACCCTGGAGCAATTTTTGCGCTCCTTCATAAGCTACCAGCAAGATAATTGGGTAGACTTACTCCCCTTTGCTGAGGTGGCATACAACAATGCAGTGCACCAGAGCACGGGCCACACCCCCTTCCGGGTAGTCTATGGATGAGACTTCGTCCCGATCCCGGAGTTGCCACAGCCAGCTACCCCGCCTTGTTCCCCAGATGACTGGGCTGCTCAGCTAGCCAACGTTTGGCCAATCATTCAGCTGGCTCTCTCCGAAGCCCAAGCAACCTACAAGCATTATGCGGACAACCACAGGGCTGCGCAGCCAGACTTCAAAGTGGGAGACAAGGTCTACCTCTCCACTAAATTCATTAAGTCTCTGCAGCCCTCAAAGAAGTTAGCCCCCAAGCTCATTGGCCCTTTTCCAATAGTGGAAATAATCAACCCGGTAACTTTTAAGTTAGAATTTGCAACACAACTTGAAACGCATACACTCGGTGTTCCATTGTGCCTTACTGAAACCGGCTACCACCTCAAAGTGGCATAACGAAACCCCCCCACCTCCTCCCATCATGATCGATGGGCAGCAGCACTTTGAAATAAAGGAGGTCCTAGATTCCCGAAGGCTACGGGGCACCCTTCAGTACCTGGTCCGCTGGAGACATTTCCCCCACCCTGAGTGGGTGCATGCCCGGGATGTCTCAGTGCAACGGCTAGTCACACACTTCCATGCAGCGTATCCTTCCAAACTGGCGCCTTGAAGTTTTTTTGGGGGAGGCAGTATGTCATGTCCCCCATTGCGATGTATGCATACATCACAACGGGGAACATACCTTTCCGGTGAAGGGGAGAGGGGAGGAAAGAATCAGTGCTAATCCCATAAGCACTGAAAGACAATACAGATAAAGGACAAAGGAGCCATACCTTTGCCCTGACCCGGGAAGCCATCATCCTATCTCCCTGACATCTCTGCATTACCATGGGGGACACACCTGCTCTGGATACAGGAAGAGGACAGAGGTAATCAGTGCTAATCCCCCTGATTGCCCATCGAGACTCACAGTCTATATGACTACATTTAATAATACATTAAAGCAGTGTTTCTCAACCTTGGCAGCTTAAAGATGTGTGGACTTCAACTCCCAAAATTCTCCAGCCCCCATGGCTGGCTGGGCAATTCTGGGAGTTGAAGTCCATACATCTTCAAGCTGCCAAGGTTCAGAAACACTATATTAAAGGATTGAGCTACTTTCATACAGTATTAACATTTTATGGATATATTCTTAGTTTCTACAAATATTACTTATTCATTATTCTATATATCTTTTTCTGATTTTGCTAGCACTACTGTATTTTTGGTCGTACTTTATTATATCTTCTGGTTATTATTATCAATATATATATGTTTTTTAAAAAGGACAACAAATCCCATTCTTTCTCAAGGGAGTGTCTTTTATGTTGGGAGAGGAAACAGATGTATTACTCTGCTTTAAGGCCAACTACTGAGATACGGTGGAGATAAGTCTTGAACCAAGCTGTGTCCAACTTATTATTACCAGCTATATCCCACAATACACTTAAACTGTTTTTCCTTTCCTTCAACAGCTACTGCCAAGCACTGGCAATGTCAATTGTTCTCTCCTATACACCACAACCACAACCAACACCAACACCATTTTATTTTACAATACTGTAACACTGAGAGGCTGCTTGACTAGGAGAGATTGGCTGAAGGATATCCAATCAGCTTTTTGAGAATTAGAATCTCAGTCTCTATAGCTGTTTACTAAATCATACTGCTTATCTTCGTTTATCAACTTAGCTAAAAAAAATGTAAATTAAAAATTTGCATATTATTGAATGAATAAATGAGTAAAAGCTGCCATAGGGTTAAGTGCAAAAGAGGCAACCTATTTAGTCCAATATAATTCCAAGACTAATCATACAAAAGCTCTTCAAAATTGAATTATGGTTTTTTATCTGTATTTGGGTGTCCAGAACTATCATCTTCTACTATTCACATATTAGTAAAAGTTATATAGTGTCAGAAAAACATTGCAATATGAGATAGATAAAAACAAAGCTGGAAAAATGTAAAGTGGAAGCATACTGCTATAGCATATCTCATACTCCATTTTTTCCTAATGGTGAGAAATTAAACTGAGTAAAAAAGTGTTTATGAACAGTTGGTGCATATCATAAAAAAAAAACACGTCTTGTATGCAGTTAATTTCTTTCATACTGCTATAAACACCCAAATCAAACACATAGGAAGAAACTGCATTGTATGATTAAGGATAAACTTTCACTTCTAGACGATGTTCTTTAGAATATAAAACCTGGAAACCAAGCCATTAGAATTACATTTACTCATGACAAATGATAATATTGAGCATGGATATAGTTAGCATACGATGACTGACAATTTTGAAATTACTGCTATAGTTAGTCTAAGCTTAAACGTGTTTTTCTTAATTTAGGTATACATCTTATAAAATGCAAAACACACAAGCATGGAAGTTGGGTACAGTATTTCCAAATTATATTTCAATTGTGTTTTAGCAATTGATCTGAATCCAGGTTAAAGTTACCACTTTCATGGCCTTCCAGAGAATAGTTAGGATTAGGGTTTGGGTTAAAAATCCTAACCCTAACCCTAGGTTTTAGTTAAACAGAAGAAGATTCATGCCATTCTTGTTACGTATTGTTTACTTATTGTTTACAGCTTTTATTGCTTTTTATTTTATTGTGTTTTGTACTTTGCTTGATTTTGTACACTGACTAGAGCCTTTAGGTTTATAAAGCTTACAGATAGATAAATAAATAAATATAGTTCCCTACTTAAATCTACAGAACAGTTAATTTTTTTTAATATTGATTCCCATGGAACCTAAGTGCAATGAACTTAAATGTAAAGTTAGCCCATTGTGGTTTCTCTTTTATTACTATTTCTTTATTAATATAGTAAGAACTAAACAGAAGTTAGGAAGGCTTTATACATTCATGACATTTTTCACCTAATACAAATCTTAGAACTGAAGTTTCCTAGAAACTAACTTTAGATTAAGTTACAAGAACAACGCTGTAGTTTGTTACTCGACCCAGTGTAATATTGTTTTCTTATTTAAAGCCTAAAATTTTGTGTGGCTATGAAAAGAATTTGCCTTGTTGCAGCTAGTTCTATATAACATTTTTATCAAGTTGGTTTGTGTCTCCATAAGTCTTTTATTATTACATCTGTATATGTCGTAGTTTCATGCCATAGAAATAGTGCTGAGAATGTACTTTTATAATCCTCTTTGAGTCCCCAGATTAGCCTCACTGGCACTAAGCCTGATAGCTTGTGATTTATGCTTCTGCTCCTATTGAGAAAGATGAAAGAAGATAAATGCCTTTGAACTATGAACTTGGAGAGTATTATGGACTGCCTGAGGACCCAATCCATGAGTCCTGGAAGAAATAAAAGTTGACTGCTTCCTTGAGGTGATGAGCAACAAGCTAAAACTCATATATTTTGGACTCATGACACAAGCATACGATGTATTAAGAAAAAGGACTATGCTTGCAAGGCTCAAGAAAGTAGAAAAAAAAGTAGATAATTGTGAATGTCTTTGGAAGAATGCTGGGGACAATTTAAAGGCTGTCAACATTTATCCAAACAATTGCCAGAGGTCAGATCTGAGTCAGTGGAACCCACTACTGATAAAGAGATGGATAAGTCTGGAAATAAAAACAGTCAAATAGTACTGTAACACTAGCTTTTCATTACACAGATAAATGGAAAGGTACCATCTTAATGTCGAGGCGCTATTTTAATCATAGATTTACATCACACTCATTACTTCCAAAGAGAAGCTATGCAATTTCCTCATTAGTGTTTACCCAAGCAAATGCTTGTGTTGACTTTGAAGATTTTACTTTTATACAACATTTTGTAACTCATCTGAGGGAGTTCTAGGGCTGCGTAGACTACTTGTGGTATGATAAAGCTAATAAGACATTAAAATCATTTTGTTAGGCGTGCCTTACTGAGGGTTTGGAATAAATATAAACCAATATTGTCCCCTAATGTACCTATGTGGTTGTCACCTCAAGAAGCTTTTTTCAGAAGAGAGATGACAGGTAAACCATGCTGGTTGAAATATGAAGATTTGCTGAACTTTGAAGAAGGGATACCTAAACTTAAAACAAGGGAACAACTAGAATTGGAACGTTATACTTGTCACTGGTTTAATTATGCACAATTGTCAGAATGGTTAAATCTGCATAAGAAAGTACATAATTTTGTTCATGAAAAAACAACTTGAAATGGAACTTCGTACAAACGATGAGCACCTTATTAACATAATGCATAGAATGTTGCAATTGAACATAGAAGATGAATATCTTAAAGATTGTATGATCAAATGGGCTGAGAATTTTGGGTACAATATTATGATAGATCTACGGGAGAATATGTGGAACAAAGGTCTGAAATTTACTTTGAACTATAATTTGAAAGAGAATTTTTATAAAATGATGTACCGTTGGTATTTAACTCCTGATAAGCTGTCTAAAATGTATAATGGGGTATCAAATGTCTGTTGGAAATGCTCACAGGGGAAGGGACTTTCTACCATTTATGGTGGACTTGTGGAAAAGCTAAGAAATTCTGGAACCAAATATGTAGTACTATTCAAAAGATTCTTAAAGTGGACTTACAATTGAAATTGGAGCTGTTTCTCTTGGGTTTGATGGACCAACAGCTTGAAAAGCAACTTGGAACTTTGTTCTTATATATGATAACAGCAACAAGACTTTTATATGCTCAAAGATGGAAGGATGCACAAATTCACTCAATGGAGGACTGGATGATTAAATTGATGGAATTGGCACAAATGGCTAAGCTGACAGCATTGATAAGAGAAAACACTGTAACTAGATTCGTTCCCATCTGGAAGCTGCTTTTACTATTTGCTTGTAACGCAAAAGAATGAAGTCTTGATTTTAGGTTTTGATGAGTGAATGGTTTGATTTTAGAGATACAATGTTACTAAATGTTTAATTAATAGTAAGAGATTAACGTTTAGGTACTTTTACACCTCTGCTGGAAAAGGTCAGAAGCCACTGGCCTGATATGCTTTTTTGTTTATTCCTGCGCCGTTTTAGCCTTTCCTGTTTCTTTTTTAGACTTGTATTCTATTGGTCTTATATTCTGCATTATGTGTCTTAATTATATCTTGAAAAATTAATAATAAATTTTAAAAAATGAAGATAATTAACTTCAAGCCTATCTTTTTCTCAGCTCTAGTGGCTACACCATCCATAGCATCTTCCCTCACCTCATGATACTTCACAGGCAACGGTAATCACAACAGAGATGCACAGGTGATCTCCACAGTTCAGTACATTATAGGGACTGCCACAGAAGCAGATGGAGCACAAGAGATTTGATAGTTCTCCATATCAGGACATTGGTTTCTTCTCAAACCACAGGAAGTTTCTCCCTTGCTTAGTTTCAGGGGATTCATTTGACTCCTTCTCCTGACCATCTTCTTATTGACAATGAGAAGGAAGAGACATTGGTGGCGCTGCGGGTTAAACCGCTGCGCTGCTGAGCTTGCCGATCGGAAGGTCGGCGGTTCGAATCCACGTGACGGGGTGAGCTCCCGTTGCTAGTCCCAGCTCCTGCTCACCTAGCAGTTCAAAAACATGCAAATGTGAGTAGATCAATAGGTACCGCTTCGGCGGGAAGGTAATGGTGTTCCGTGTCATCATGCCGGCCACATGACCACGGACTGGTCTATGGACAACGCCGGCTCTAATGGCTTAGAAACGGAGATGAGCACCGCCCCCTAGAGTCGGACACGACTGGACTTTATGTCAAGGGAAACCTTTACCTTTACCTAAAATCACTCTTACCAGACAAAGAAATAATTTAGTTTGCTTCATTTGCCCATGCCGTGCAGTCACCAACAGGAGACTGGTCACAGGGTGATTGTTTCTCTGTTGCATTCCAGTGCAGTCTTTCCAGGGCATTTGGGTCTACATGATTCCAGTAATCAGGTCCTCCTGCCTCTTTCTGATAGTTGTGTGATGTTAGATTCCAATAGGGATGAAGGCAATCTGGGAAGAACTGTAGGCTCATACTTCCCTATAGTATACATAGCTTATTCAAGCCAGATTTATACTCAAGGGTTACTAGGCAAGGCACCTTGACTATTGAAATTGGATCATTTGATACCTTCTTGCCCATCCTCCGGAGACTAAGGAAAGGGACGTTCTGATATCTTGACTAAAGAGACATAAACAGAGCTAGCTGTACCTTTTTCCATTTTTTTCCTCAAGCCAGCCAACCAGCCAAGCTGAAAGCTATCCCAATTCAGGCAAAGAAATTTCTTTCTCTGCTAAAGGGCATCATCAAGCTTATTATAGATGAGCCCATTGCTGTACTTGTTGCATCTCTTGGATGTGCCTAAGGAGGGCAGGAATTCACCATGGGGAAGGGGGCCCCTAGGCAGCATGTTTGCTTTAAGCAGTACCAGAAACGGTTAAGCACCTCTGAAAAAGCATGTGTCAACTCAATAGATTAGCAGAATGTTTGTCCATACTTTTGATGGATGGTCTCTATGTTTTGCTTAGGCTTTAGCTTCCAAGTTCTCTGGCTCATGCACTGGTATTAGATGTTCAACTAGGGAAGGATGTGTAGACATTACTGACCTCAATCCCGTGGAACTATGGAAAAGCCAAGCAAATAAAATAGCTGGGTTTGCCCATAGAAGAGGTTCAAATCAGTGGAGATAGCTGGGTTTCCAGGTTGTATTAGTTTTACTGTCATGTTCACCGTTCCAATGTTGCCGGTACATCGTAACGTTTCGCATGTCATTTGGCTGATGCGTGTTTCGTCTGGGAGGGGAGGAGGATTCCATCTCGTGGGATTGTTATATGTTGGCAGCTGGATTGGAATATGTTTGGGTTATCTCGTGTGTTCAAGGTTCCTTTCCCAGGACATCAGCAGCACCTGGGGGGAGGGGGGCGTTTGCAACGGCAGGGCGAGGGGCGGGATTACGTTTGAGCCGAGGGTTTTTAGTTTGTATTTGGCGCACTTTTACTCATTCTCAGCTTTCCCTGTATTTGCATACTATTCTTTTAATAAATCAGATATCATTAAGTTACTGCTTGTGAGTCTGAGCCTATTAGAGTAGGCAATCATTACATTTACAAACTGGCCACCAATTAAAGTAAACATTACCTAACCCTTGACCCAAGATTTTCTGAGCTGCAGGAAAATCAAGAAAAACTATTTGGCTTCCAAGGGCTTATATGAGTGTCACCAGTGAGGGTAGTTCAGCCTTCTCTGGGTGTTTGAGTTGGTTTTAAAAGTGAAATGCTTACTTCTCATCAAAAAGAACACACTCAGCCCCATTGTGGGAGAGGGATTAATCGGTAAAATGGGTGCTTAAGCCTCTGCAAACCTTAACAGCTTATTTTGACCCTTCAAATCATGCCCAAAGAACAAGGCAGAATCTTTAGTCCTACATAGCACCAGGAGGTTGGATTCTGCAAATGGGAAGCAGGATGTGCAATGCTGAAATCTGCCATTTCCTCAAGTCTTTCTTTTTTCTTGAGCTTCAAAGTGCTTCCATTGGCAAGAGTAGGTACTTTTATGAGTCAACTCATTTATGAAATGCCTGGATAGGGCTACACTCTTAACAGCAACACATCTGGATCATTATCCTTTATTTCAGCAGTGAAATAGCTTTAGCTTTGCAATTTGAGGAAAGGAGTCAAAATTATGTGGAAAAAATTAGAGGAAACAAAGTTCTTAAAAATATTTAATACTCTGATATCTTAGTATACATTTAAAGCAAATTATTCTGAAAGCTAGCATACTGGACCACAGACCAATTAGCAAATAAAAGTACAGAAGTGTTTTACAAAATACAACCTATTTATATAAAATGATATAGATTTTAAAAAGTTCTAAAAAGCAGTAGTTGTGATATTATCACTTTACTCAACAGCAGCAGTCTTATCTGTGCATTTTTTTCTAAAGCAAGTCACAGCAATTGTTGGTATCATGGTAAACCATTATGATAAAATGAATAGCAACTCTGGAAAAGGAAGAATCAGGAGGAGTCTTGTAGTACCTTTTTATATTAACAGATTTTATTAAAACACATACACTTTTGTGGGCTACAGCTCACTTCATCAGAAGCATGCTGTGGCTCATGAAAGCTAATGCTTTTTAATAAAATCTGTTAAGCTGAAAGGTGCTACTGGATTCCTCTTGATTTTTGGCTATCATACACTAACACAGCTCTCTTCCTACAGTGGAATAGGAAAGAAACTGAGAACATTGCTGTTGCACGAATTGTATAATATAATGTTTAAATGACATGTACAAAACTATTATCGCAGAGTTACAGACATTTTTTGAAACGCACTAATTTTCAAAAGAGATACTGGTTGTTGTTATTGTATTTGAATTGTATGAGCGACTAAGAGTTATCTGAAAGCACAAATGAAATCAAGATCTCATGCATATGGACAAGAACCAGAGACAGGTGCAATAGCTCAGCAAACACATTAATTTTTTTGAGAAGCCTCCTCTCTTGAAAGCCTCTTATGTCTTTTAAAAAGTTGCACCTGAACATTTTTAAAGCAGTCTCCAATCCAGCCTGAAAGACTGTATCCAGAAATACAGTTTTAAGAAACTTCCATGAAAATGTGGAAATATTTTTGCCAAAAAGCAGAATCTGCTTGAATTTCCATTTAAACAGTGCCAAAGTGAAATTAATAAAATGAAAAAGAAATTTGGACAAAGCTTAATTTTTGACAGCACTATCCTATACATGCTCACTTAGAAATAAATCTCACTAAGCTCAAAGGGATTTACTTCGTGCAAGTGTCTATATGACTGCAACAATGGAAATTCAAAACAGAGTAGGTTTCAAAACTCTTAAAATACTCCAAATATTTCTTAAGTATCTGAAATTCCTTATATCAGGAAACTAGAATATTTCAATTCTACTAGATCAAACAAAAAAAATACTCACTTGAAAAAATAACATTATGGAAGATCTTTTCCTTGCATTACACAAAATTCCCTGAGTTTTTTTTTCTTTATATGGAACATGAAATCCTTGATCAGATGGATGAAGTTCGATAATGATCAGACTGCTGCATATGTTTATCCTGATGCCTAGTGTTGCTTTAAACCTGATGCTACTATAATTTGGTTAACATGGGAATCCCCCCACCAAGCCATTTACCACAATATTTTACAAAACCAAAATGCAGTTTCTGTATAATAAATTCTAGATCAATGTACAAATGTGCAATGTATTGACCAAAGCCATTAAAAATATACACCAACTGTCTCTTAAAATGCTAATTATTTGAAAATTTTCAGCCATCAAAGGATAACAGACGTTTACAAAATATAACTATTTACAATTTCAACTTCCCTGCCCCTAGTTGCTTAGCATATTTCCCTACTCTTTAAAATAAAATTAAGGTTTTACCTGAGCAAATTAGATACTGGGATGCCTCCTCTCATGCAGGGGCTTCCTAACACCTCCCACCAATAGAACTACTGTTTGTACATGGATTCTCCAAAATACATGGGACCTGTACCCCTACTAGCAAGCTAGACTGAGGCTATGCCAGACCTACTCAGTCCCCTTTGATGCATATGCCAGTGCTCACAGCGGCACAAAACAATTGTAAACTGGCACTCACAGGCTGGACATCTGCATTTTGAGGTACTTGTTTAATCCTATACAAGATTCACATTGCTGCACCTTCTTCTATGCTTGAGGTAGGTACGTAAGTAAACTGACTAGAGGCTTACAGAACATGGCCACCTACCCTACATTTTGCCAAACATTCAAATGCACTTCAAGTTTTAATTTGGCTTTTATAGCAAAGAACCACTGCTTCTTTGACCAAACTTACTCATTTGATATTAGGAATTTAACTGAACTCAAATTTACCTAAAAGATCCCTTACGTTTCAAAAGCAAGACTTGGCGGTCAAACTATGGAACAAGGTAGAATATCCAATTCACTTGCTTTCCTCTGAATTACTATGGTCAACCCTTAAGTTGCCATACAGTTTGAAGACACAAGAGTGCCAGAAAGCGCTTACTATTTTGCAAGCATGAAGTTGTGCCACTGATACTGACAAGCATGAATCTGCAGTGACTAACACTTATTTCACAATTTAGGCAGTATAATGGCAACCAAGCCCTATTACATGGCTGAAGTTACTTACAGCCAAATGGCCCAATATCTCAAGAGAAGATGGGCCATGTTTGTCCTGGTAACATCAGAGACATATTTCTGTTGTTAGGTGAATGAGTCATCCTATGAAAGTTAAGGAAATGACAAGATTAACAAGGATTAAGCTGCTACAAGATGGTTTCGATCTTTGTACCTTTAGGAGACATAGCTAGAGCTTTACAAATCCACACACACCAATGTAGGAAAATAGACTGCTATATGCTTATTTAAAAAGGCAATTTTAACAGGTTTTCTTTTTAGAGGTACTTATTTGTTCCCTTTTTTCCCCAAAATATATACATCATACCACCTCAACATGTATCTGCTTCTCTCACTGGCCAGCCACTGGCTCAGATAGGCATATAGACAGTTGCTCAATCAAGTACTAAAAATATGGTTTGTTCTGTTCACTGGAGCCATAATGCCTTGACATTGGGAAAACTACCCAAACCCATTACAAAAATGCAAGCCCTTGTGTAAGCCATGAAAAAGGATGCCAAACCGTTCTGTTTTCTACCGAGAAGGCAAACAGGAATTCCAGGGAGCTTTTTGGAATGTAGTTAATGGCCACTCAGATTGCCTTTGTGAATACCAGTAGGGCATATGCCTCTTCTGCATCTTTTGGAGGAATCTGCTTCTGGGTGCCATGTTGAAAATATGGGGATATTCCGTGATATAAAGGTCACTCCAAGAACCAGTTGTGTTATCTTCCTCTCTCACCTTGATTGATAACTCTTTGCTTCTCTACTACACTTCCACTGTCTTTTTATATTTAATGCATATTCTCAAAGAACTGCATAATCATATATAAGAAATACACATTAGGCGAAGGAACAAATTAATCTCATCTACTTACGGAAAGCACAATGGACAAATGGGGAGTAAAAGACAGATTAGGCAGAATCAGTACAAGTGACCAGGTGAATTTGAAGTCCATATGCATTGCTAAGCTTCAGTTCAAAACATTTGTTCCTCTTGAAAGTTACGTTTTTGGGAATGTGAAAATTTTTAACAGTTGTGCTGAAACTGAATCATACAAATTCTGCATGTAATCTACTGTTTAAGAGCACAAATCTATATGTCTTCTTAAAATAAGTCCCACAGAAATTAATTGGGCATACCCCATGTACAGGATACAGGATGGCAGCCTAAATTATCTTCAGCTCAGAAAAAAAATTATGTAGACCAACTCTCCATTTTTCCATAACTTTTCTTCTTGGCATTTTTATTTGCAAATCTGTATTAGGTGATCCTGACTAACCACGGTTTTACTTTTTTAAAAAAGGAACTCCTTTTTCTATCGAAGAGCTTTCCGTTGGTGCATCGTGGCATTCCTGATGAAGAAACTAAGCAGAGATCTTCACCATGTGCAAGTTCTGATGGGATGATTTCCCTAAAGTCTCTGTCTTCAAAGATGGATGGGAAGGCCAATAATCTGCAACTGCCTAAGGAGCAAAGTACGTTTGCTCTGCATGTTTTCATGTCCCTTTGGATGAATTCCAGTATTTTCATCCACCCATGCTTTCCCTTATGAAATCCACTCTCAAAGCAAGATCCCTAAAAGATGGTCGCAGACTTGAATTATTATTCCAGCACTCTGCCATGATGGCATAAACCTTGGTAAGAGAAAAACATCAATATGAGATCATCATCATCATCATCATCATCATCGCAGCAGCAACAATGGCAATAACAGTAATAGCAATAACAACAACAATAATGCATTAAGAATCATAAGGAGCTGCTTATTTTATTTGAGACGATTAATAACCTTGGGACCAAAGACACTGAATACTTTGGTATACTATACATTATCTCATATAAAAATCTTCCTCTCTTAGCATCTTCTCCCTTGATATTCTTTCTACTAAATACATCTCATTCATACGCATACAATTCCTTCATTAAGCAAGAACAAGAATGAGGCACTGGCTTAGCCTATATGATTTTACAGAAAGAGAATAAAACTTAGCAAATAGTTGTAAACTGTACTATGGGAAAACCAGGAATTGATTACTTTCCCCAACTTCTATGTCTTCTTCTTTATCTTACCTATTAACTTTCTTCTATTGCCAATGAGGCCCATGATGGACATCATAATACTTAACTACGGAGAAAGAAAAATTCTCATTCCATTCAGCCATGAGGTTGTATCTAATTTAATATCCCTTATCGAGTAAATTTGGGGAAGCTTTGTTATACACATAAGATCATTCCTTTTTTTCAAAAAGGACTTCTATATTCTCTTTTGAGAATAGTTTCATGACATTTTACATTGGGAAGCGAAAATAATCTTAGGTAAAGGTAAAGGCTTCCCTTGACATTAAGTCCAGTCGTGTCCGACTCTAGAGGGCGGTGCTCATCTCCGTTTCAAAGCCGAAGAGCCGGCGTTTGTCCATAGACGCTTCCATGGTCATGTGGCCGGCATGACTACACGGAACGCCGTTACCTGCCCGCCGAAGTGGTACCTATTAATCTACTCACATTTGCATGTTTTCGAACTGCTAGGTTGGCAGGAGCTGGGACTAGCAACGGGAGCTCACCCCGTCATGTGGATTCGAACCACCGACCTTCTGATCGGCAAGCTCAGCAGCTCAGCGGTTTAACCCGCAGCGCCACCGTGTCCCCTTGAAAATAATCTTACCAACGTCAAATAGAGAAATAGAGAAAACATGTTATTTGACAGCTTTGCTATTTGTTACATTCAGACTGAATGTAACAAATGTAACAAATTTGTTTAACAAATCATTTGTCACCATAATAAACATCCACTGGAATATTTATTCAGGAATGTACCTTGCTCAATGTATCTGGTGGTATTAGATTTTAAACAAAATATAGGACTTCTAACAGCCAGGAAGCTTTTTAGACTGAAAACATGGATTCCAGATGGGATTACTGACAGTGAAATTATTATATTTCTAGGCTGCTGCTTTGTTTTTAATCGAAACTGCTAATTAGAAATTGAACTATTTTTTGATTTTGTAACAAACCTACTGAGAGGTAGAAACTGATCACAAAACTACAGGTAGTCCTTGCTTAGCGACCACACATTCAGTAGCCATTCAAAATTACGACAGGACTGAATGAGGGGGACTTATGACTGGCCCTTGAAGTTGCAGCCATCGCAGCATCCTCGCGGCCGCATGACCGTGATTTGGGTGCTTGGCAACCAGCCTGCAATTACAATCGTTGCAGTGTTCCGCAGTCACATGATCATCACTTGCAACCTTCCCTGCCACCTTCCCATAAGCAAAGTCAAAGGGGAACCTGGCAGGAGGTCACAAGTTGCTCCTGGCGCTTTTTCTCCCAAGGAGACCCCAGATGGCAGGAGGATCTTGTATTCCATAGTGCCTACCTGCGGCACCCGCCTATAGCTCTCGCTTGCTGGCCTGCTGGCCTGGGATGCAGTTTCAGTGGTGTAAGCAAGTGCTTCTGGATTACTGCCTCTTCCCACAATGCGGTCACATGAGGTCCTCACTTAATGACCCATGCCATCCTAGCTTAATGATGGCAATGGAGACTGCCTGGTTTGCTGTCACTAAGTGATGCGGTCATGTGACATCAGGCTTTACGACTGCATTGCTTAACAACGGAAATTCCGGTCCTAATTGCTGTGGTAACTCAAGGACTATCTGTAGTCCTATGACAAGTAAATATAAGCAATCTTTCTCTGATGAAACCCTCTCTACTAACTATAGAAACAATTCAGGCATACTCATTACATGTAAGGTACAACCCAATACCTCATCAGGGCATCCGTCAGGTCTTGGCAGCCTTCCATTATTCTTCAAAAGCTCTATCAAATGGAATACAATCATCTGGTTTTGCTTATCATTTCCAATCATGCGCATGAACTCCTAAAATAAAAATCTAAAGCTGAATTGTTGTAAGAATAATGATAAAGTTCTAGGATTATTTACTATTTATCTTTCTTTGTGAAATTTGGATATCAAGGCAGGTAATAAATACAGATGAAGTAACAATAATCTTAGGGTCAGTGCACACCTTTACTTAAAATTCAGGTAGATTTTGCACACCTTTACTTAACATCCATATAAATGTAAGATAGTGAAAAGCTTACTCCCTATTTAGGTAAGAAATGACAAGTCCAGCATTTTGAAATGGGCTAAAAAAATTGACCAAGGACTGTTATAGCAAGGAAATCATATGTCCCCCATAACTGGCTTCTATCTACAGTCTGGGTGCAGAAATATGGATCAGCTGAAGTTTCTAAACATCTGTCAAAGGTCTTAAGGAGTATAATTAATATACAACTCAAGCTTGTGCCATAATGGTCTGATTTGACATCTCTAACAATAAGAGCAGTTGGCCTACTAGCTTTAGTTCTGCAAACCCTGCTTACTACTTGCCAAATTATGAGCAATACCACTTAGGGCTGAATTCGGGAGTATACTGAAATGTAAACCTGAGCCTTCAAGGCAAATGTATCTCCAACAAATGTATGTTAAACCTCTGTTCTCTGATGTGTTTTATCTGAATTAATCTTTAGTTTATTTGACTGCATTCACTGGTATCAGCTAATGGTTTCAAACCTGAACTGTTTCCTTAAGTTATAAAGGAAGGAAATGGAGTTGGATGACATCAAGATACCAATAGCAATGAATCCCGAAATTTTGAACAGACTTTCAGAACAACTTAATGAATAGGAGACAAGTTCAAAACCAGATGGATCCTACAGATCAATGGCATGGCATCTAACGGGAATCTCCCCAGAGTGCCAATCTCCCAAGAAAGTCCAAGGTCATTTTAAAACCGTAACAATAATCTTATGCACTGTCCATAAAATTATTGTTTTCAAGACCCATCTTAGCCGGGCAGTGTGAAGCAGGACTATTCCACTATCTTTGCTGAAAGAGCAGCACTGCTCTCAGTGTTCCATCAATTGCACCTCGCATCAGCCAGTGCATCTGACAGAGAGAGAAGGGCCATTCCATTAGTCACAGTGAGAAATCAGCTCTATTTGGTTCTTCCTCTCTTTGAAATTTTTCCATTCAATCTGGTAATTGTAAACACTTCGTACGTTTAAATATTTACACTGCTTGCTTTCCTTTTCCTCCATATTCTTTTTTTTTCTTGCATTTCTCTTTTGAACACAGCAAAAACACATTTCAGGCAAGCTGTTCTGGAAATCTTTTCAACTGAAGACCTGGGAAAAAGTGCTTCAAGCAAATGAAGAGTGCTTTTGCATTATGTGCTTCAAGCATGATCTGTCATGAGTGCCGTTGAGCTGAAGACATCAGCACAACGGCACACATGACAATAACGAGGAAGCAGAGGAAGGGGCTCAAGGTAAGCATAGCACGCACAACAACAGCCACAGACTCTAGCCGGAGGAAGCAGCCATCAGCTCACAAAGCAGAAAGAAGAAAAGACAAAGGCTAAGCGGATCGCGAGGCACACCCAAGCTGTTAGCACAAGCGCAACGGAGATCGCCCAGCTGACAGCAATCACCGGCTGAATGAGGAAACCGATGATGGGCGATCCCGGGGCACCAGCTGGGGCCTCGCAACCCTTCACCTACCGGCAAGACAGCATGCGGGACAAAGGGGGGATGACGTAACCCTGGGTGAGGGGGCGCTGACCGGCGCGGGGTATTTAAACCCTGCACCGGCGCGCTCCTCTCACTCTCAGCTTTTTTCGCAACTGACACTACGTACGAAATAAACCGGAACCTGCTCTCCTATGAATCAGCGTCTGTGTTTTACTCTGCGGTAGGCAGTGCATGACATGATCTTTCAATGAGTCCCTGGTAATACTATATTTGACTCAAGGTACTTTTGGAGGTATGGCAGAAACATGTAAGAAAGTAGGGTGTGCTGCCCAGAAACGAATCTTGTAAGTCAAGAAGATAACTACAGCACTATACTTCCACATATAAAAATGATGTAGGCACATACACATTACTTACCGCTGGAGGGCTTTTATTCTTGTCTATATAAGTGAAGAGTTCATATAAAACCACACCAAAGCTCCACATGTCTGAGGCCACAGAAAACTTGTTGTCTGTTAATGATTCCAGAGCGTACCTGCAGGATAAAATCAGAGGACTCAAAAGTCTGCAAATGCAAATATCACTTTGTTCATAACCATGTTTAGTGACCTTTTTGTTGAGCAATTTATTATTGTTAAAAGCCAGAACTCTTATGAAATAGTCTATTGCATTCTTCTAATTTAGAATCAATCAGCAGTCAGAAACATACCAAAATATAGGACTCTCTCCTGGCTCCTTTACTTTGTAATACTCTTTATCCTGTGGCAAAACTTTTGTCAAGCCGAAGTCTCCAATTTTAACTCTGTTTTCATTCTCCACCAAGATATTTCGTGTTGCCAGATCTCTATGTACATATCTTTTTGAACCCAGATACTCCATGCCCTATGTATAAATGAAATGATAAAAGTAAAATTAATTGGTTTAGTGAGCACCAAAGATTTGGTGGAAGACATTATGAGTCATGTAGCTAATTTTCTGAATATTGGACACTTCTTTCAATATCATCTCATTAAGCTGATCAAGAATAAGGTACTGTAAATGATCAAAAATTGTCTTGTACTATCAGGGGGGGAAAAAAAGAATTTTACAACAGAATGTTGAACAGCAAGTTCAAAGTTGATTATAACTCACCATTTTCTGTCAATTACCACTAGATGTCATCTTTGTCTTTGTCAAGCGATGGGTCAGAATGATGAAATGAATTGTTCGGCTGTTAGCCTTGTTTCAGCATGCACTGATTTGTATACACTACAACTGACATTTACTATTCTTTGACATGCTATGGCAGAATGAGGCTTTGGGAATCTCTGACCCAAGCTTTGCTTTCTTTTTTTTTAGTTTGTATAATTCTGTTTTTAGCCCACTAAGAAATTAATATCAACTATTGCAATGTATTATTTACCTGCTTCGGATAAAAGCAGAAGGAATCAATCAATCTTTTATTACGGTCACAGACCAGAATTGTAGAAAGAATTATTTCTGTTCCTGGATATCTTTCAGTGAAAACCCATTGAAGTAAGATTTTGGATCTTGTATGTGACTGTGACTGCAACATTGCTAAAATTAAATCAGTATGGGCCTTTTTGGCCCCTGAAATAAATGACTTATAAAAAAACAGGATACAAATAAAAGCATGGTTTGCAATGTCAGCGTACCAGAGCTTTCAAGTAGCTCCAAATGTAAAATCAATTACTGCTGTTATAATCAAGGGAACGCACTGCATCAGCCAACAAGTGGAGAACTGTGCTTATGTGTAATGTAAATGTTATTACAGAAGACAAAGGATGAAAATGTTTTGCTATTTTGCCTCCTGTTTCTTCCCTCTAGTCAAACTTCCTTCCACAGTGGGTTTATCTGCAAGCTGTATGGGATGTTGCCAGGGTCTAGTTGGGACTGCCTGCTATTAGCGCAAACTGTTACCAGTCCCAGCAAACATCTTGTTACCAGTATCACTTTTGCTGTCACTATGCAAAAGAACCCTCCTCACTTTCCAAAATTCAAGTGGCCCATTTTCTGACTGAAAAGAAAGATTTTGGAAATTGACAGGTGGCAGCAGCAGCAGCAGCAGCAGCAGCAGCAGCACATGCATTCAATCCTATCCAGATTTCATTTGCAGCTGCTAGGTAACATATAACTCCATCTAGTCCAACATACCATGCCCGAAAGTAGCCAAAATTCATATTATAGTACAATTTCAAAGCATGCCTTTCTTCTTCCTTTACCTTTTAGAACTAGAAATTATCCTGAGTGGAAGGAGAAAGGATTTGTAGTACAGTAACACTGTGAAGAGCTGGGCCTCACTCCAGATTAACGTAAGAGAACAGAGAAGGGGCGGGTTGGTCTGCCTGGCTCTTCAGCACAAGTCTTACCTCCTTCCTCACAGTCCCTACTGTGGCAACTTCCCACAATCTGGGGAGACCTGCCTGACACTGACACCCCCATTTTTTAAACAAACGATATAGATAGATAGATAGATAGATAGATAGATAGGTAGTTTAAATACACACACACACACACACACACATTTTTTAAACAATATCTACACTTTTCTTTAGGAGGTGGTAGGTGGGACCTCCTCTTTTTCTCTTCGCTTCTGGCCTTTCTATAGCTAATAGGGGAGTCAGGAGACATGATCAGCTAAACTCCTGGTCAGAATGAGGCTACTAATTTCAGGAGTTTCAAATGATTTATTATCTAAATTAAAAATTAATGAACCACTTTATCATGGAAAGGGTAGCATTTTTTTTTAAAAAAAGGAGATCTGGATCCCTGCCAGCAGGAAGGATCCTACATGCTCATATATGCACATCCATACACCTACACACACACCCCGGCAGAATAAAATAGTAGTGAGGACATGAAGTACAGCTCAGATCATTCATAATGCAAGTTAACAAAAGAAACAAATTGTACTGAGCTCCACGTTTTCCTAAATGATTAATTTCTTCCAAGTCACCAGTGCTCCATCTAGGATGGGAGTGGTGGGTCCTTATGTGGCAGAAGCCAGCAGAGAGAGATTCTGTCCTCTCATGATGGGAGGTGAAGAACAAAAATGGCCCTGTCCCTCCCTTTTTAAAACCTCACTGGAGTGACAGCCATCAACTGCCCAGCTTCTGACTGCAAGCTTGGAATCTAGTTTCCCCTAAACAGGTCTCTGCCCCATGTCAAGAGTGGGAGACTTAATTTTGACTGATTAATTTGTTTGTATCTGGATATATGAGAGCTTCCTCCCTCTTTACTACAATTATGAACACTGTTTCCCTGGCATTTTAGTAATTTACACAAGAAGGCTCAACACTTAGCGATCTTACAGCTCTTCATGAAATGAAAGGTTCATTAAAAAGCTACTTCAGAGGAGAATGGAATAAGAAGTATCACTATCAAGGGCAGAGAAAAATTAGTTGACACACAGTGCAATCCCACTCTATACCTATGGTCAATTACAAACGGTTTGCACTGTTAATACATTATAGAGCATAACCTCTCTGCCATATTCTCTGGCAGCCACAGAAATGTCTTCCCTCCACCCTCATCAGCCAGATGAATAGGAAACTAGTGCATTAAACTGCTTTTCACTATTAGAAACTAGCATCAGGGGACTTCTAGATGTATTTAAAAAAATAAAAAATAAAATAAGCAAGCAAGAGGAGTCAAGATTGTGTTATGAGAAACAGACTGATTATAGAAAGGGGATGGATCTATTCTGTGTTACTGACAAGGGGAAAAAAAACAATTCCCTACAAGAATATTTAAGGTCTAGAGTTTATGGAAAACAATTAAGAGTTTAATTCTGTTTAATCCCATAGCAGGTTCAGGAGGGTTAATTAATTTATTACCTTACATATCTGAGAAGCATATTGTAGGAGTTTCTTATGATCCAGCCTGTCCTTGTGTTTCTGGAGATAATCCCGTAAACTTCCATAGGGTAAATATTCCATTATCAACTTCAAATTCCTCCGCCCTTTCCAAACAAACACAAATATTTAGAACTATAGTTTAAAATGATTTGTCCATATACAGTACTGAAATTCTCCTGCATGAGGCTAATCTTGACCTGATTATGGCCAGCAAATACATTTCTAAAAAAGAAGGGAAGCATCACAATAATTTTCTCTCTTCAGGTAACAGCATGCGCTAATCTAGAAATATCACTGAATGGTAGATGATCCTTAATATACATTAAAGCTTCAGAACATTGCACTTAAAGCTCTAATTCCATACAATTACTCCATGCCAACAAAACAGAAAACAGCGATTAGTTGAGCAAAAGCTCAATAACTAAAGACATTATATCATCAGTATGCTGATGATACCCAATCACATCTTTCAACCCTGGGCCAGCCAAGGGAGGCTGTTGAGATTCTGTTCCAGGGCCTGGAGGCTGTTTGGGTTTGGATGGGTAAGAACCATCTCTGACTCAAAGCTATCAAGACCAAGTGGTGGTGGGGGTTTGGGTCACCCAGATCTGGGGATATTCTATATGTGACCTTGGATGGGGTTGCACTTTCCCATTCAAGAGCAGTGTGTGATCTGGGGGTCTTTCTGGACTCACAGCTTTGGTTCGATGAGCAGGTGGCAGCTGTAGCCAGGAAGGCCTTTGCACAGCTTTATCTGCTATGCCAGTTGTGTCTGTTCCTTGATCACACAATCACTCATGCCCTGGTCACTTCACGGCTTGACTATTGCAATGTGCGCTATGTGAAGCTGCCCTCGAAGACTGCCCAGAAGCTTCAACTGGTCCAGAATGAAGCAGCATGGGCAGTGATGGACATACCTTGAAATGCCTATTTAACACATCTACTTTGTGACCTGCATTGGCATTCCAGATGTGATGCAAGGTGCTGGCTGTTACCTTAAAAGCCCTACACGGCATAGGGCCTGGTTTCTTGAGGGACCACCTGTCTCCCAAAGTATTTGCCCAGCTGATTCGATCTAGCAGGGTTGGCATGCTCCAGGTTCCTTCAATTAAAGAATGCCATCTATTGGGACCTTAGAAGTGCACCTTCTCTGTAGTAGTGCCTGCCTTCTGGAATGAGGTTCTCCCTGAGCTTCAAATGGCCCCCACCATACTGATGTTTCAAATGGATCTGAAGTGAGGGTGAGTGAGGCTCCCTTAGATCCTTTTTTTCCATTCCAGTCTGGTTTCTGTCATCTTGCTATCTTTTATTCCTTATTTCTGTTTCTGACTGTATCTTTTAAAAAAGGTTTTTACTTGTGAGCTGTGCAGAGTCATTAGGAGATAGGTGGGACACAAATTTAAGGAGGGAGGGAGGGCGGGCATATAACTTTCTATTCCGCACTAACAGCAAGACAGAAATATGAGAAAACTAAAGCAACAACTTCTGCTCTTCCCTGGCCAATGAACAAGATCTTAATCTGAGCATCAGACACGCCCTCAATAAAACAAGTGTCTGAAATGAAATCACACCTTTCTCAAACTATTAATATAGAGAAACATGTAGCACCCACATATTGTTGAACTATAACTCCCAATAGCCCCAGACAGCCTGGCTAACATGAGGAATAGTGTTGAGGATGGCCCCAAGCTCACCACCTTGATACCAGGTAGTGAACTTAGTAGCTTCTGTGACTATTAGTTTTGTGATTAAGGTAAGAAAGAGATGCCAGGATTATCTAGTTTGGTTTTTAAATACGATTACTTTGCTTCTAGCATCAATTAGCAGCTTTAAAAGTAAAGCAAAACAAGTTTTAGGTTTGACAGTACACTTTTTCCAAGCAAATATAAATATGTGCAATAGCTAAGAGATAATCTACTTTAGAAGCTATGAAAAAATAATTTTGCAATCATTTAAAAACTACAGCTAATCATAGTCTATTTCATGCAACAACTACAAAAAAGAAAAGAAAAAACCCCCCACAAATCAGGGGAAACAAATAAGCTTCTCAAATTTTGTGTGCAGCAGAAACTAACCAGAAATGTTAAGACAAAAACAAAAATGCTTCAATACGTTAACACCAAATATAACAAATCACCAACATATTTCTTAAGTAGGTAAAGAATAATGAGATTAAATGTGCAGGGTACCAGCACTATAGCACACTCCTTTGTATTTGACAATATTATCATGTTGCAGAGATTTGAGAATTTCAATTTCTCTTTCAAAATCTCGCAGATATTCTTCTGTGCTGTGCTGCAGCTTTTTCACAGCCACCACCTCCCCTGTATTGTCCTGCAGTGGATCATATCGACACATTTCCACACTGCCAAAATTACCCTGCAAAACAAAGAAATAGAAGCCTTTTGAAAAAGGGGTAAAAAGACAGAAAAGCGGGTACTATAAACTGTTCTTTCTGCACCAATGCAAGATTGGGGCTGATATAAGATGTGATCTGTCTAGCACTGTGCTGTGCAATATTCCAGCCATTAATGCAGGGCTTCTCAGCCAGGGTTCCGTGGAACTCTCAGGTTCCGTGACAGGTCACTAGGGGTTCCCTGGGAGATCACGATCTATTTAAAAAATTATTTCAAATTCGGGCAACTTCACATTGAAGAGGTACAGTAAGTTTCATTCTTTTAGTTTAAGAACATTGTTAATGCATATATACAGGCCTACCCATGGAACAAATGTAGTATTTTTGTAACTTCTGGCCTATATTTGAGCCTGAACGTGCAGGGGTTCCCCAAGGCCTGAAAAATATTTCAAGGGTTCCTCTGGGGTCAAAACATTGAGAAAGGATGCATTAATGGGACCTACCAGTGACTCAGTGAATATCCTGGTTCTGGTCTCAGGCAGGAATGGTATAATATTACAGAAGAATAGATTGCACAAGAGAACATCAGGGAATAAGCAGCAATGCTAAGGTAAAAATACAAATAGCCCTCCCAGTTTGCATTAATTCACAGTATATTCAAATAAAGGAAAACCAAATTACACAGAGAAAGAAAAAGAACAGGTTATGGCCCAGATAAATACACTCCCATATACCCTAGGAAGTGGTATACAAATCTATTCATTAAAAAAAATCTATTCATGAAAATACCTATGCAATATGAATTATTCTGATTAATGCACATCTATCATGGTCTTCCAATTTATACAGTATACAATTCTGAAAAAAAAATGGCATATCCCTGCAATAATATATCCAAGCTTCTTACCTTGCCAAGTTGCTGCAAGAATTTGAGGTGTCTCTCTTCAAAGTAAGTTGGGTCCCGTCCTTCAAAAGCTTCAGAAAACCCAAGAGCACCAATTCTCATATTTGGTAACATATCATTTTCTGTCAATAATTCATAATCTTGAAAAAGAAAAAGTTTCCCCAGTTATTTAAGTAAGTAATACAGGTTTTACATATATTACCTTATTGTTAACACTTACAACAAACGCTTGTCTAAAGTCAGTGTTACTATATCCATGTTCCAAAGGGAGGCTGAAAATCCAAGGGAATGGAGAATTATTTCCCCCATTTTACCTACCTGGAGTAAATAAACTGTTAAGATCACGTATAACTGCTCTGAAGGAGGGTCTGAAATCTGGTTCATATTCCATACAGTTGTTTATCAGATTTGCCAGTTCTGTCCAATTGGGAGCAGGAAGCTGATGCCTATCTTCATAAAATTGTAGCTTCTAGACATCGAGACATTATAAAGATTATTAATATAATTTTAGACTAATTTTAAGATGCTTTCTATAGCAAGAGAGATAATTGGCTACATTTCTTAGCATGTAACAAGTATAACACAAAAACTGTCCTGGCTCTTACACTCACAACTCAATTTAAAAGGATAGTAGGATTTTTTTTTTTTTTGCTAATTTCATAGCATTTATGTCTACTTAAATTTCTTCAACAATATTGTAAAACAAAAGTATTTATTCCTAGTGTACCTATTTCTTGCCAATCAGTAAGCATAGTCTACTGCTCAAATTATACATTTCCCCCAATTCCTCTTCCTCAAAAAGCCAATTATTTCAAATAAATAAATAAAGATTCACCAAATCTGCATAATGGGTGAGTCATCATAAATTAGCCAGTTAAAAGATGCCTCATGGAGCATTTACTAGAAGAGTCAGAACGTTTTCCCTGAATCAGTGATATCATAAACGAAACTGCTTAAGCCTTTTGAAATACCAGGCAAGATCTAGGGGTACCCCGTTTTCCTGTCCTGAACAGAAAATCACTTTAGAACTATTTAATAAATCACACTGAATTTTCTTAATAAGATTTTTAAAGCCTTACGTGATATCAAAAAGCTAAGACAAGTTGAACTTAATTAGTACTTGAATGAAGGACCACTAGGAAATCCAAGGACTGAAGGCTGGACTGAAATTTAAGAAAAGTCCAGGTGGAAGGCAAACTACTTCCATACAGTTACCAAGAAAACAATAAAGGTGCAAGGAACAGAGTTCAACCCAAGAAGGCTTGCTTAAAACAAAGCATAGCGTCAATACCTCTCTTACTTAATGCAATCCAACCCCACCCCATGAAATGGGGATGTCTTTCCAAGATCAACAGAATTAAGTGACAAAGAGGAAAGGGTGGGAACCAGCCTTTGCAGCAAAACGCTAAGGGGTATGGGTCATGTCTGATGACAGACCAGAAAGGCAGGCAGGGAAATCATACTTCCCAATATGTCAAGAAATGTTTTCTAGCCATTATTGTAGGGCAGAGTCCCAGGAAGAAACTGCACTCAAATATTAGAGCATTTAAAACTGGTGTGCATTAGCATCTAGCAAGTTTCATTGCAGAGGGGCAGAAATGCTCAACTTGACATGGCCCTTACCCTTTGAGAATCCAGTGCACTGAGAGGTTTGTCTCCCCCGCTGCAGATTTCCCACAGAGTCGTCCCAAAACTCCACTTGTCTGCTGCCAGACTCAACTGCTTGGGATTTTCAATGCATTCAGGGGGAACCCATGGAATCCTCTCAAGAAGAACTAGACAATGGAAAAAGTCGGTGAACTTTTATTGGGAATGAATTATAAACTTTTAGACTAAAGATTCCTGGAATATTTTAATTGCTTTCCAGTTGTATAAGTTCTTGAAGGGAAATTTATAATAAAGTAACAAAACAAAATAAAAATCAGTTTAGTAGACAATTAACTTTGTTAAGAAGGCAAATACCTTTGGTTAAGAATGGCATGATGTAGCCTATATGTTAAATTTATGCACTGATTTCTTTGCTATAAAATAGACTTGCTTGTGTGTATTAGGCATTACTAGTTAGAAAGCAAGAGTAGCTGCATAACAGATTGCAATTTTAGACAGCATAATACGTTAGCACTGTGTTAATAAAAATATGTTCCATAATTGTGGAAGGTTCATCACTCCTGGGGGGAAAAAAAGGAAACAGAAACTCCCTGGAATAAAATAATCAGTGAAATTAGAGAAAGCAAGCCACCCACTGACATTTTCAAGGTAGCACATAATGTGCTCAAATGGAGGAGTCAGAGACTTACTGTCTTTTGGCAAAACTGTAATGCTGATACCAGGATCGCTAAGTTTGATAAAAGGAAGGTTCCCAGACTTCCTATCTTCCTCTCTAATAAGCAAGATATTTTTTGCACATACATTCCCATGTACAAGGTTTTTATCCTCCTGAAAAGATAAATGTAAAGATTTAATTATTCCACTAAATATAATCTAATGGCCTCCGTTTAACTAATTTCTCAGTCTGACTTTGTTTACTTCAAAATACTATGAAATAATTTTAAAATATTAAGCATAAAGACATAAAATCAATTTGTTCCCCATCAAATTGCTGGGGCGAGAAAGGCACTTCACCTATCTCTTGAACTGGCCTTTGGCAAATACCAAAAAGCAACAAAAACAATAATATTGTGTACAGTCCTTCTCTAATTCTGAGATATGCCACCGTTTAGGGCTTGCTAGTCACATATGGTATTAGGCAGTATTTAAGATCTTGAGTTAGCTAGGATGAAAAGGGAGGGGAAATTAAAACTTTTTCTACCCTCTTAGATTTATCTATTATCGTCTGATATGTCCCAGCAACTGCAAAGTTCCTATTTTCAAAGGCCCAGTTAGTTCAGGACAGAGTGTGTCAAACACTCTGGATTTAATCCAGAGAGAGCTCACTAGCCACTAGGTCTATAGGAACACAATGATTTTAGAACAGCCTTTCTCCAATGATTATAATACCAGTAGAGAAGTCAGGGAATAAATCATACTACAAATGGTTCCTGGACCTAGCCAAAATGGCAACTGCATCATCTAATGTAGGAGAGAGCAGGGGCATCCATGGAAAGTAGCTAGGAGACAACTGGTTGCCCCCTCCCATGCTGCACAGCCTGACTTGTATGGACTGCATCTAAAAAAGCTGTGGTTCATTTCCAACTCTCAGTTGACAAATTCCTTGCTATAGACTACAAGAACAATTTCAATTCAAACTTTAAATGATGCATTTATGCAGTGCACTGACATGAGAATACTTCACCTGAACATGGTGGAAACAGTTTAGTGGAGTATAAAGTTCAGCAAAGAGGAGGACAGAAAACTTGAACCTAAAGGTCCTAACTTGAAGTTGGCTCAATATACAATTTGCCCTAGAACAAAATAATGCATGGTTTCTAAAAGAAATTACAGGCATCATCCAGCAGCTGGTAGGCCTGCATTACTCCGATTTTTCATCCTAGAAAAAGCAGCTGCCTGCATTTGTTTAACAGTAACACTGAAATTATGAAAAAATAGACACTCAGATTCTAAATAAGGAAATAATATTCTAACGAGAAGTTTATGAAAATGGATTGTTATAACCTAATGCTTGAAGTACCCTGAGTAAACCTAATACCAATAAAGCCTAACAGCAATACCAATAAAAATGAAAAAAGAACTTACCAGAAAATGCATTGCCATTGCTAGCTGTTTTGCAACTTCTAATTTCCACAAGATATTTATAGAAGTTTTATTTTTCTTCAAGTAAGTATCCAATGATCCAAATTTTACATACTCCTGGACTAGAATATCTGATAAGAAATATATAATACTTTATAATACAGTAGAATTCAAACAGTATCTTTTAATTACCACACTGGTTAATCTTATGTATAGTAGTCCAGTATGCACTGTAAATTTCTTAACTGAATCTCTTACTCCTTAGGACAATTAATGCTATAGTTTTTGGAAATACAATAGAGATTATAAAATTGCTTTCATATTTTTACCATAAAATGCTAAGATTTTGAACACAACTTATTCTAGGTAGCCAGACAAAACAACTACACCCTGGAGCATTATCAAAACGAATTACTTAATATGAATGTATATGGAATATGTAAAAAACAAAGTATGGTGTAATGGTTAAGGTATTGGACTGGAAAAGCCAAGTTTAAGTCCACCCACAACTGTGGAAGCTTGCTGGGTGGCTTGGACTCATCACTCTGTTAGCCCAATCTACTCCACAGAGTTGTGGTTGTGTAATAAAAAAAACCTGGAGTGGGGGTACAATGCCTTGAATCCTGGAGGAAAGGCAGAAGATAAATCTACCAAACAAATAATATTTCATTAATTTCTCAGACTCTATCCTGTCTTTGAAAAGTTGGGGACAGTATTAACAACCAAAGCTGACCCCAAATGTGTGCAAGATTAAATTCAGGTAAGCACGAATTATTTTTTCCAACAGTTTAGGATGATCATCAAATCTTTTCTAGTACTTTGCCAGCTAATCCACCTATATTACAGCAAAATGACCTCATCCCCATCTATTTGCTACACACTACTTCTAACTGGAAGATGTGAATTTCCTTTTGCTGACTCAGAGCTAAGCAGAAAGTTTTTCTCATGATGCTAAATACAGAGGTGAATGCAAAAACCATTTGATCAAGCATTCTAGATAAGCAAAGCTGAATTATGATTTGGCATATGACTTCAGACCAATTTAGCCACAAGCTTCTACTTGCTTATCAGAGCTTGAAGCGATAATAGGTAACTTGAATGTGTGAGATAAGGTTCACTGGAAAGATCCCACCAGAATTTCCCAGATCTTGACTTGGCATGGCTTAACTAGGCTTATATTAGGTTAAGGTTCTCCCACATACAGGCTGCATAAGATTCTTTATTCCATACTATGTAGAAACCACTAGAACAGGTGATTGCCCTCTGCCATCATGAACATTCAATTTCCTCTTAATGTTCATTGCAGGTGAATTTTTGATGCTTCTTTCCACCCTTCCCATGATTTAATGAACGTTTTGCCCAACACCCTCTTGCCTTGGAGGCAGAACTGCTGGTTCTTCATATAACTGACATTCTGCCCATAGAAATTCTGGCTGTCACTCCCACACTGATGGAACTTACAATTTTATTATCTTCTGATAACTCTCAGGAGCAGTCACTTTTAAGATTTCAGTGTAAGGAACGAAACAATAAAAATACCCAGGTCTGCTCTGATTTTCATATGGGTATAATTTAGTACAAACCATAAAGTCTAGCTTTTCAATGTTGTTTTGATGGATTAGGAAAAGACTGGAGATCTTAATAATGGGAGATCATGTGGATATAATGCAAAGTTATTAACTTAGACTGTTCACATGTTTTTTTAATGAAGAAAAAATGTCAAAATTAAGCAAAAAGACATTAAGAAAGCCTTTAATCAAAAATAACTTTCACACACATATACACAGTCTCAAAACACACAGTAGTCTTTATACTAGAATTCACTGCTATCTGGTATAATGAGGACCACCAATTTAAAAGGCTCTGAAAGGTGATTGGACAAGTAAAGGGAGGAGAATTTATTAATGACTAATAATCACAGGTTGTATTCTTCGAAACCAAGCTGCTATGGAGGAGGGCTACCATCAACTTGTCCATGCTTGTAAGCCTCCTGAAAGGTTCTGTTTGGCTCCCATTGACAAAGATTACTAGACTAAGTGAGCTGTTGATCTGATCAAGCAGGATTCTGATGTTTTCAAGAAGATGCATAATTGTTTTACACAAACCTGGTTAGTGTAAAACCTTCCGTATTTCATGATTACACCCATATTCGTTATTCAATTACTGTACCTCTACTACTACGTATACAGAGAGAACTCTCAAAAGAACTCTAATCAGAGTAGAAACCAATAATTGGATTTACTCACTTTCTTCTCCATAGACACAAACTCCATAATTTAATACTAAGTGTTTGTAAGAAAGCTGACTCATCATGCTTGCTGCTTCAAAAAAAGACTACAAGAAAAAGAGAATAATTAGGAAAGTGAATCAAAGTAGGAACTGCTTGGAATTAATCCAGTTATATTTTCACATCACTTCATTCCCCATCTTCTGCTACTTATTGCGCAATTAATTCTGCACGGCTGGTCTCAGGAGATTTTTTACAAAATTCTTTTGTCACCATGAACAAGTACTTCAATGGTAAATAGTGTTGATTTACTGGCAAGAGGAAACTCCGTGATGAGCAAATGAGTGCTTTTCATATCTGGTCACAGTAGACGGCAGCTCAACAAATGAATTGTTGGGAAATTGCTTTTGAATTCCAAGCTATAGAATTTTTTTATAGTTAGAGACACAACTTTATAGAGACCCTTTATCAGCTGTATCATATTATCAAATTCAACACATTTGCTTTCAGAAAGCTTGGAAAAAAACTGTTAGAGGCTGTTTGAGATTAAGATGATTCTACAACTGTTGATGGTGTAGAATCATCTTAATTTCTAATTAGTATAATCATTTTATCAACACCTCTTTAAAAAATCATGGAATAATCAACTCCATAACACCAGAATTTATCAGAACTGCCCAGCAATAAACAACAAACTGGGCTGCTCTAAAGTGTGCAAGACTGGAAGGAGAGGTCTACAGTTTTATCCTTCTGAAATCATGAGAATAAGATGTATTTATTAAAGTATACAGATTAAAGTATATTTATTTAGGGTAGGTGCAATGTTTTGGAACAATCTCTAAGCCAACCCTAATTCTGTACTAAAAAGCTGAATTTTGTAACTTCAGTAACTTATGGAAATGGACTTGTTTATTTTGTATAAATTATTGAGCTTAAACCATTCATGGGAGAGTAAGAAGAAAAGCTGCCACTTAGATCCATTTTTGCCTCTTGGATATTCAAAATCCTACTGTATATCTAAAATGTGTATAATTTTCTAAATCTTGCATACTTTTCAACAAAGAAAAATTCATCAGATTTATTCAACTGATATATGGCTATTAGTCAATAAATTTGACTTGCATCTTGGTTGTTCCTTTCAGATGTGATGCTTTTTTAATGCTTTTTTTTTCATTTCATAACATTTCAAACCAACATCATAGCCAGTAAAGAAAAAGATGTCTTTTAATTAATATTAATGAATAGGACTCTTTTAATTATATACAAACCTCAGAGTAGTTTCTGTGCATTATATCCAGAACTTTCAGCAAGACTTCAGTCTGATACAGTTTACCATAGTCTCCTACTTCTTTCCGTACTCCTTTGAAAATTTTAGTGAAGGTTCCCTGTCCAAGGCTTTCATTCTACCAAAAAATCCCAGAACATTTGAGATGGAAGGAAAAGGTTAGTCAAGCATTTTAGGCCACATGAAAAACAATAAAACAATTTTAAAAACCACTGATATAAGGAGGATGCTTTGGAGCACAAAGGAGAGATGTTTTTGTGGAGTCCTTGGTGCTCTCTGAGCCTTGTTGTTTTCTTGCAGACGTTTCATTGCCAGACTAGGCAACATCTTCAGTACAGAGAGGGAGTGGGCCTTGCTCTCAGTTTATATACTGTGCCTTGCCCTGCCTGTGTTGGCAGGAGTGTTGTTCTCTCCTTGGGAGTTCTTCAATTGGGCTGTTGTTTGCTGCTTGGTTGATTGCCTGAGTTAACAGTTCCTTGATTAGGGTGTATTGTGCTGTTTGATGGTTCATCTGGTGTTAATCCTAGTGTTGATTTTTAAATATCTGGGTATTGATAGCTGGCAAGAGAGTGTACTGGTCTTTTGGCTTTTCTATTCTCTCTTTTGAATGGTATGTAAACGTTGTTTACCTCTATGTGTCTGTTGATGGCTGCTTTGTCTGAGTGCCAGGTTTCCAGGAATGCTCTGGCATTTTTGGATTTGGCTTGGTTTAGGATGCTCAGAGTTTCCTAGCTGAAACTATGGTTCAGTCTGTCCATGTGTTGTGAGATTAAGGAGTTCTCATCATGTCTTCTGACTGCTAGTTGGTGTTCATGGATGTGCTCTGCTAGTCTTCTGCCTGTCTGTCCTACATAGTGGCTGTTACAGTCTTTGCATTGTATGTTGTAAATAACTCCTGTTTGTTCTTCTTAGGCTATTGGGTCTTTTGGCTTGCTTAATATGTTTTGAAGAGTTTTAGTTGGTTTATGTGCTACGGTGATGCCATGTGGTTGTAACAGTCTGTTGGTGGTTTCTGAGATGTTTCTGATGTATGGCAGTGTTATCCTTTTCATAGTTTATATTGGAACTATTATATTTATATTGTAGTGGGTGGGGTGGTGAGGCACTTTTTGATAAAGTTGAGCAGGTATCCATTTTGCTGGAAGATGCTGTACAGATGATCTTTCTCTTTTTTCTGGTGTTCTGGGTTGCTGCAGTGTGTAAGTGCTCATCTGAATAATGTTCTCACACAGCTTCTCTTGTGGGAGGTTGGATTGTTACTTTGGTAATGGAATACTTGGTTGGTGTGGGTAGCTTTCCTGTAGACTTGTGTTTCTAACTTACCACCATTTCCTGTACTGATGCGGATGTCCAGGAATGGTATTGAGCTGTTTTCTTCCTCCCTTGTGAATTTTATTCCATTAAAGATGTTACTGATGGTTTTGTGGGTTTCTTCCAGTTGTTTCTTTTGTATTATGACAAAAGTGTCATCTACATACCGGATCCATACTTTGGGTTGTATGCATGGGAGTGCTATCCTTTCCAGACGCTGCATTGCAATCTCTGCTATAAGTCCTGAAATCGGTGATCCCATGGGTGTTCCTTTGACTCGTTGGTATATTTCTCCATCAAACTGAAAGTAGGTTGTAAGGCAGAGGTTGATGAGGTCCATTATCCTGGGTATTCCTATTTTGGTGTATTTAGCTAGGTCAGGTGTGTTGCGCAGAACTGCAGCCATGGATTCTTTTGCTAATGCCGGATCTATGGATGTGAAGAGAGCTGTAACATTGAATGATACCATGATCTTATCTTCTTCTATTTTTTATGTTTTTGATTTTCTGGAGGCACTGTAGTGGGGAGTTGATCGAATGTTCACTCTCCTCTGTGAGGTGTCTGAGTTTCTTTGTAAGCTCTTTAGCAATGTTTGGTGTCCAAAAACATCATTTAGACATGTTTTTGGACACCAAACTACACAGCCTCATTTTTTTATACTAAAGAACTATAAACTGAGAGTAGGAAGGGCTGTAACAATAACAGTTTGAGAGCTCATCTTTATCTTAATAAAAGCACAAATCTACCTTAAAAAGGAAATGATAACACATCCTATTCTTAATGAATGTACTTATATAGCGAATTTCAATTTTCAATGAATAATGAAGGGAAACCTTACACCTTATATTTGTACACTTTTATCATAATAAACATCCAGCTTTTGCTAAGTGCAGTATTGTATAAATTATTTCCAGTAGCACACACCACTGAGAAAAAGCCTCATGACATTTAAATTAATTGAACTTAATTCCAAGAACTGCACTTAGATTAGGGTGTTGAAAGAACAAGGATCAAGAAACTAGAACAACTAGTCTATTAAACTTACAAAGATGAGGTCTTCATTCCGAATTTTGTGAAAAACCATCTGGTTGACATTATTATGTCTCTGCAAGGTGGGTGATGTTGGCATATCAGAATCTCCATTGCTCCTGAAGACAAGAAGGTTGGACTTATCTGCAACAAGTCAACAGAGCGCACGTTCATACAAACATATTTTACTCACTTGCCTTCTAACCTAATATATAAATTCTTTCCACCAGAAAATTATTTTACAAACTGATAGAGAATGTTAAGAAGGGTCTACTTGTGATGGCTCATTTATATACAAAAAATAAGAAAACAACCAACATGCAAACACAAACCATTGTTCATGTAACTAAGTATATCAGGCAAAATATTACTTAGTTTCACTTTTAACCAAAAGTGAAAGCTGCTGCTACATCCAACATTCTGCACTCAGCCATGAAGCTTCCTATGTGAATCTTAATTAATAAAACTGGGTAACCGTGGTACTTACTGCAACTCTCAACCTAACCTCCCCTCCCTGTTGTGTGAACAAAAATGGGGGAAGAGGGAAGCCATAGAATAAAAATATAATTAAGTACCTAGGTACACTTTATCTAACAATATGTTAGATAATATGTACTATTCTCTAACAATAGCATTAAGTGTATTTCTGAGCAAAATAGGAATGGTGTAGCATTGAAAGAAAACTGCATGCACATGCAAGATATATCTATCCGATATCACATGTTGCACCCTCAGTTTCAAAAATCTCCTTGAGTTAGTGATCATGTTGCATATTTCTTTGGATTGTTCAGGAGAGTGTCATCATACTTCTTATTTTAGTTCAAGCAATATCGCAGCTCCACTTCCAGCTACAAAATACAACACAGCATTTGCTTGCATTTTCTCCTGCACAAGAGAACAATCTGCCACTCCTGTAATAGCCACAGTAGTACAAATGATAATGCACAGAAGAGCAGCTAAAATCAGCAAGTCCTGCAACTAAAATTTTCTATGTCTTCACTTTTTCTCAATCTTCTGTCAGTCTCCAGAATTCCCGCGTAGCAGAGAAGCCACACAGAATCCCGTTAAAGAGGATTCAAGGAAATTCTGTCTCCTTCCTGAAAAGGGCACAAAGGGGACAAAAATATTAACACCCAGCTGCTATTTCTGTGCTAGTAGTGGAGATTGGTTCCAGAGTCAACTACAGTATACACATCAGCATTTCTGAAGCACCCAGAGCACAGCAGCTCCAAAGCTAAGCTTGTATAATGGTGCAAGAATTGGGCCATTTCTTAAATCCAAACAGATTTTAGAATTCTGTAGAAAAGGGAAGATGACTTAAACACTTCCTATATTTTATGGTTAACAACTTACATTCTTCTTTCTCTACTTTCCTTCTTGCCCTAATCCCAGTGTATCACAAATATCCATTCCTTGCATCACTTGTGCCATGCAATCTGGACACTGAGTGGAGCGTATAACTTTCATTGCAGGAGTGTGGAACTTAAACTGGATGGAGAATGAAATCATCCCCAATCCCCAGAAGATCCAGTTATAGTGGTCAGTAGGGGACTTTGTGAAAAAGGAGCTACAGTATTTTTCTCAGCATCCTTCTGCATGGCAAAATGTTCTCTGCAGTGAAGGAGGAAGACAGCAATTGCTCCTAGCCTTGTTCTACATAGAAAAAGGGAGCAACCTCTGTATTAAAAAAACAGAGTAACTGACCACATCTGGCTTGCTACAGAATAAGTAACCCTCTGATTTATTGGGTGGAGTAGATTGTATCTTGTATATATGGAGAGTGTGCCTATGAATGTGTATACATGAGTGTATGAGAAACTGTTGTTAAAAACTTCTGCTCTTTATTGTTTAATGTATGGCTTTGTATTTTTCTCATTGGTGGTAATGACAGCTATTTCTCTAATTCGGTTAGCCACACAGTACGGTCATCATCAACAAATAAAAAAATTTAAATTGCTTACCTTTTGGCTTTGGAGGGCAGCATCTGGTAAACTGGAAAATCATACTATCTGATCGGACAGTTTCTGTCCGATAACAATTCAACAAATCCAAAAGGTTGGTAAAACTTTTTCTAGTTCCAGTGAGATTATATTCTCCATTTTCATTTTTTGTTATCAAGCAGTGTTTATAATCAAGTATGCTGTTTTGCTGCAGAATTTAAGGCAAGTTTTAAAAAATCATACTTTAAATCAACACTTTTATTTGTAATTCTGTTAATTTTATAAAATATCATGCATAATTCCAGTTAGGCCATAAGGACTAGGAATATACTTTGTAGCAGTATCGGGTGGGGAAGCAAACTAAAAAAACTGGGAGAATAGAAAAGACTATTGTGGAAAAGGAATGGCTGGCTAGGACATGGAACATTGCCTTTCATTACTGGTTCCTTTGTAGCTTTCCAACTTTCATTAATTACACAAAAACTCGATTACAAACACATACGTTGATGGAGGGAACGAACTTATGCTTCAGTTTTACTTTGAATATCCAGCTATTGTGACATTAATACTTAAAGATGCAAACTGTAAGATCTGGTAGTTTTACCTGCTCTTATGTGCCATCTAATGCACCCTAATTTTGTTTTAACCTACAGCAAAGCTTACTAAAATAAAGGATTGACATAGCTCAACATTTCAGGTGAATTAAGGCTTTATTTAATGCAGACGAACTGAACTGTCCTGCTAAATGCTCCTTTAGCATATCAAAAATAAACTGTATAGCAAAATATTTTGATTTTTATAAAGCAAGCTCTGAACTTGAATCATCTTAATTGCTTTCAACTCTGCTTAGATATCACTCCAATGATAACAGATGCAAAAATTGGCAACTAAGAGACTAAATGTCAGAGGAGGAGAATATCAGGAGTGTGTCCTTCAAAATTTATCATAACTTCTAAAGTAAACTTCAGACACTTATGAATGTTGCACATTTTCTTAGCAAATGAAACCAATCACTTCTTGATAAGTTACTCTGGAGTAATAAATGCTCTGCTGTGACTTTTGAAGAGCTGATGCTAATAATCTTTATAAGCCATTTCAGAAGTGCCTCTGGGACTTCCTGTGTATCTTTCAAAACTACTGCTCTGTTGCCAAATACACACACATGGATAGAAATCAGAACCAAACTATGAAAATTGAAATATTATTTGGCACATGAATCAACAGAGAGAGTAAATGGGAAGATTAACAAAATATTGTTCCAATTCATTGCTAATTTTCATGAATATACATGATACTCTCAAAACAGAGTACTGATGACATTATTCTGAAAACCAAAGATGACTTTTTTCTAAGAATCAAGAAAGCAGTAGATAAAAAAATTATACCCAAAATAAAAGGAACTGAAATTTCTTCTAAATCAGTTGGGAATTTAGATCCTTAATACTAACCTGCACTGCAAAGGTAAGGAAGTATTTATTAAACTCCTTTGGACTGCAACGAAGAACGTAATAGCCAGTCTGATTGCCAGCTTTCTTCAGTTTATTGATTGCAAAGTCCATGCTGTTTTTAAAAAAACAGGAGGAAAAACAAAGTATTAAAAAGAGTTGACACATCTTCAGTTACAGAACATACTGGGATATACCAGATTTTAATCCTTTATGTAGAACTTTCAAACTGAAATTGTGATTCTCTTCTTATGACTACTTAGAAGTAGCTTGTACAGTGAACAAAACCTGTTAATTGTGTTGTGACATATTGTCATGAGTGCCGTTGAGCTGAAGACATCAGCGCAATGGCACACATGACAATAACAAGGAAACAGGGGAAGGGGCTCAAGATAAGTAGCCATCAACTTACAAAGACTAAAGAACAAGATACAATGGCTAAGCGGATCGCGAGGCACACCCAAGCTGTTAGCGCTAGCGCAACGGAGATCGCCCAGCTGACAGCAATCACCGGAGGAATAGGGAAACCGATGATGGGCGATCCCGGAGCGCCAGCGGGGCCTCGCAACCCCTCACCTACCGGCAAGACAGCATGTTGGACAAAGGGGGGGTGACGTAACCGTGAGTGAGGGGGCGCTGACCGGCGCGGGGTATTTAAACCCCGCACCGGCGCGCTCCTGTCACTCTCAGCTTTTTTCTACCACTGTATCTACACTACGAATAAACCAGAGCCTGCTTCAACGGAATCAGTGTCTGTGTGTTACTCGGAGGTAGGCAGCGCATGACATAAAGCTGAGAGTCATAAACTCAGCCTTGCCGAGCCCCACCGGACGACAACGAGCCGCGGGAGGAGTAGACGGCGAGAAGACCAGGAACGATGAGGCCGGCGCGACATGGACAAGGGGGGCGAGCCGCACGGCAAGAAGCAGAGGAGGACCGATCGAGGCCAGAGGCACCGCGGACTCCCGGAGCCATGGACGCCCACCCGGCCCAACCCGAGCCTCAGCTCCAACCCCAAGGGGAGATGGCGACGGAGGCAACCCGGCCACGGGAGGGAGCAACATACCTCCCGAGACCAGCGGAGAACCCCGCGCCCCACATCGCACCCCAGCCACGGGCGTGGAGCGGCAGCCCAACGGCGGTAAGCACGGGGGAGGACGAAGAAGCAACCCAGCCGACGGCGGAGGAAGCGGACCAACGGTCGGGAGGGCCTGAACCCCACCGGCGACCCACCCCCGCCGACACACCGATGGAACCGGCCCCAGCGGCGGCGCGGATCGCGGACGGGGACGCACAAGCTAGACTCGCGGCCATGGAGACCCAAATGAAGGAACTCCGGACCATGCTTCAGTCGTTGATGTCCCCCGCGCCGCCCAACGACGTCCCCGCACAGGTCCACACCCCGAGCGAGGCGCCGAACTCACACGGGCCAGATGACGGCCAACAAACGGCCCAGGCGGACGACGCCACAGGCCGGGAAGCGAGAGGAAGGGGCTCACAAAACGCCCGGGCCCCAAAGGACTTCCCCATCTTCTTTGATGGGAACCCCGCGAAACTGTCGTTCTTCATCACGAACGCCAGGGAGTTCATGGGGAGGCACGGACACTCCTATGACTCCGAAGCAGACAAGATCGCAGCCGTGGCGATCAAACTACAAGACCGGGCGGCGGACTGGTACATCCAACTGTACGAGTCCAGCTCCCCCGCCCTCGCCAACTTCCCCGCCTTCATCAACGAGATGAAGAGCTACTTTGAGGACCCAGTAGCCAAAGTGAGGGCGAAAAGCGCACTCCAAAGACTTAAACAGGGCGCACGCACTGTCCCGGACTACGCCCTCGAGTTCAAAGCCCTCGCGGGGAAGGTCAACGACTGGTCCGAGACCACCCTGCTGGAAATGTTCAAAAGGGGGCTCAACCGCGACGTACTTCAATGGGCCCTCTACCGCGACGACCCAGAGACTTTACACGGGTGGATCCACCTCGCGGGGAAAGCAGAACACGCGCACCGCACCTTCCTCATGACAACTACGGAAGACACGACCAACACCTGCCAAAAGGTACCCGCACCACACGTGGGGACGGCCGGTCCCACATACCCAAGGAAGAAATGTAATCGCGGGCCCTGCGGGAGGTGTGGAAAACTGGGGCACAAGATGGCAGATTGCTTCGCCAACCGACCGCCGGCCAGTGTGCCTAAACCCGCCCCGAAAACTAGCCTAAAACCACCTAACCCGCCGCCGCCCCCTCACCGCCGAATGACCGGAGCCACAGCGACACCAGAGGAAGGCTGGGACGCCTACTGGGGGGAAGAGGACGCCGTAGACCCAGACCAGCCGGCGGGAAACGCTCCCCGCCTGCCCTGAAACGCGTTGCGAGGCAGGCGGTGGGACAGCAGCGCGGACCACCTCGACGAAACGACGAAAGCTCCGTTATAATGGCGGCAATCAAACTCTCTGCCGGCAACGGAGCCACCACGGCCGCGGCACTAGTGGACTCGGGGTGCTCGAAAAACCTCATCCACCCCGACTTAGTCGCCAAACTCAACCTCCGCTGCTCCCCCCTCCCCACGCCGCTGGCATTCCACCAGCTGGACGGCTCAACAGCGGGAGGGAAACCAGCCACGATGCAGACCGAGCCGGTCACCCTGCAAATGGGCACTCACACCGAACGCACATCGTTCGTTGTCACCCACATCAGACGACCCATTGCAGTCTTGGGAATGCCATGGCTCGCGACAAACAACCCGCGCATCGACTGGGAGACCCACACCTTCACATTCGGCGACGGCGAGTACCGGGCGCCAGTTCCGGCGGGCAGAGCCAACCCCACTGTGGGACGAGCAGAGGCGACTACACAGGACAACGCAGCTACCACAGCAGACCTACCGGAACAATACGCCGACTTCTCCAAGGTCTTCGGAGAGGCGGAAGCTGACCAACTACCCCCCCACCGCAAGACGGACTGTCGGATTGACCTACTGCCCGACGTCCCCTTACCTAGACCGAAGATCTACTCGATGGCCCCGAAGGAGATGGCAACCCTCCGGGAGTTCATCGATAAAAACCTAGAGAGGGGATTCATAGAGCCAGCATGCTCACCGGTCGGAGCCCCCGTCTTATTCCGGGAGAAGAAAGACGGCACCCTACGGCTCTGCACCGACTACCGGGGCCTAAACGCGGCTTCCCTGTCCAACAAATACCCCTTACCCCTGGTGAAAGATATGCTCGCCCACCTGTCCACGGGCAAGGTCTTCTCCAAGCTGGACCTTCGCGAGGCGTACTACCACATCCGAATCAGGGAGGGGGACGAATGGAAGACTGCGTTCAACTGCCCCCTAGGTGCCTTCCAGTACAAAGTGCTGCCGTTCGGACTCGCGGGGGCCCCAGGGGTGTTTATGCAGCTCATCAATGAGGTCCTGCATGAACACCTGTTCAAAGGGGTCCTCATCTACATAGACGACGTCCTGATCTACACTAAAACGCACGAGGAACATGTGACCCTAGTCAGACAAGTCCTCGATAAGCTCAGAAGGGCGCAGCTCTATGCCAAACCCGCAAAGTGCGAATTCCATAAAGCGCGCCTAGACTACCTGGGGTACCGAATCTCCGGAGACGGCATAGAAATGGACCCCGCAAAAGTCGAGGCGGTGCTGAACTGGGAACGCCCCCGCAACAGACGCCAACTCCAGAGCTTCCTCGGCTTCGCGAATTTTTACAGATCATTCGCCCGGGGGTTCGCAGAGATAGCCCTCCCCCTAACGGACCTCCTCAAAACCAAAGGGGTGGGGGACACCCGACGCGCCAAGAACCCGGGCACAGTATTGAATTGGACTCCCGCGTGCCAGACCACATTCAATAAGTTGAAAGCGCTGTTCACCACAGAGCCAATCTTCGCGCACCCGGACCCAGAACGGCCGTTCGTGGTCCAAGCCGACGCCTCAGACTTCTCCCTGGGGGCCATCCTACTCCAAAAGGACCCCACAGGACTCCTGAAACCATGCGCCTACCTGTCGAGGAAATTTTCCGAGACAGAAAGGCGATGGCACGTCTGGGAGAAAGAAGCCTTCGCGGTAAAATCGGCGCTAGAAACATGGCGACATATAAACACCCACATATGTGCTTGGTCATCTTAAAAACAAAACAAAACAATAGACCAGAATCCTGCTGTCAACAGAAGCCAGACAACAGACTAATCATTGGTGAAGGGACTTCTCTTAGAGGAACATGGACTTGGAATTCTGATTCAGCTAAGTGGAAGAATTGTACCACCCTTCCATTCAAACAAAAACTTCTCAATTCCTGCCACTACTGACAGAATGCTGAGATCAGTGCATCAGGTAGGCTTTAAAGTCTTGGAAAGTAATTACTATTTCGCTTATTTCAGAAAATGCTGCTTTTTACTAGACAGGATAGTTGAAGCCTTTGTGTCACATGTGCTAATGCTTTCCTGTTCTGTAGGAGTGGCAATTTAGCAACTATATGAATTTTTTGCCCTTAATTTTTTATCAAGAAATAATTAAGCCAACAGATTATGGTTAAAGCTACTGTTCACTAATATATGCCTTTCCTCCACTCTATGAGGAGAGGGTGATGACCATAATCTTTCTGCTTTTGCAATGAGAGAGAATGTATGATTGATTTGAGACATTATAGCATCAGCTCCTGGTCATACTGTACAGGTAACAAGGGAAGCAATGAGGAAAAAACAGCTTCCCCCCGGTTCACAAAATGAATCTGTCAGTGAAATGACAATTCCTCTTCTCTCTCCTGATCAAAGACTACCCTTTCAACACTATTTCTAGCAAATAAAAAAAAAAAAAGCTAAAAATCATTTCCCATTTCCTTGACCAATGTCTCCCACCAGCTGAATGACACCAAATAAAATTACAAGTAGTCCTCGAGTTATGACAGCAATTGGAACTGGAATTTCCACTGCAAACTGATGTGGTCATAAAGTGTGATGTCATGTGACCTCATCACTTAGTGACAGTAATCCCAGCAGTCCCAGCTGCCATTGTTAACTGAATCCCACCAGTCATTAGCTGAGGACCCATCCCAATCCAAGCCACGCCCAGCTTGGTCCCTTCTAGCCCTGAACCATGGTAAGGTAAGGGACTGCCTCCTCTTCAATTCCCCCCACCCACTACCTCCCCCACATCTCTGCCTTTTTGGCTGCCTTGCACTCCATTGCCTCTGCCGGCCCTGTGCTCACCGGCCCTGCCACCCCTGACAAGGGATGCCCGGCCTGATCCCTACATGAAGGTCCAAAACTTTGCAAGAAGGCCACGGGCAATTTGGACAAGGGGCAGGCGCAGCCTTGGGAAGAAGGTCTGGCACAGCCAGCAGCTGCTGCGCAATGGGCCAGGCCAGGCACACCTCATCAGCAGGAAGACGGCGAAGGTCAGATGGGGGTACAAGGCCAGGAAGTGCAGGGCAGCAGAGGTGGCAGGGTCAGCAAGTGCAGGGTGGCCGAAAGAGCAGAGATGGGGGGACACAGGCAGGTGGGGGAAGCTGAGGTACCCCTGTGGTCATAAGTGCACGCAGGCTGCCAAGCGCCCAAATTTTGATCATGTGATCACAGGGGCGCTGCAATGGCCATAACTGCAATGGGAACTGGGTGTACTACTATTTGTTTGGTGCCATCATAACTTTGGCTGTTGAACAAGTGGTTATAACTTGAGGACTACCTGTAATTGTATAGGACAAAATGGGTTGGAAGCAACAGAGATTAAAATAAGAAATAATATTTTAAAAGAAAGTGGGACATCAGAAGAGGTTTGAAGAAATTTGGAAGATATAAAAGAAGACACCATTCAGAGAGTGGTTTCTGCTTCAGTTAAGCCAAAAACCAATTCTGCCTCCCACCAAAATAATGTGATTTCCTAAAGATGGAGACTAATATCTGACTTTCTCTGAGTGACACTGTTATGGTGAACTTTTTTCCAAGCAACTCTCACTTGATTTTGTTATTCATCAGTACCTTAACTGAAACATGTAATATATTTAATTCCTCAGAACATAAATATTTCTACACAGAAATAAATTTTCCTTGTCTTTACAGAAAAGAACAGGAAGAAAAAGTCTGTACCAACAGTAATTTCTTTTGCTAGCAATTTTCCATGTTCCCCAACAATCATTCAAGCAACTGATATATGGGAATAGATGTGTTGTCTACTAAAAACTTAATGGTATATAACATCTGGATGGGGACGTGTATCAATGCAAACAAGTTGAAGTGGACCCAAATAAACACTGCAAGATACACAATCTGCCACAAAATGATACTGGCTGTATATATGAAGAACTGCTTCTTTGCTACCAATGCTTTATTCACAGGCACAAACATGGATTGGTTGTGTGATGTCTGCAAGTGAACATGTATCTCCCATCCTCCTTAACTGCAGCACCCAGGACCCTTGCATCCCTACCCCCCTGCCTTGATTCCCTGCTCTCCACACTGGTCCCAGACATTTGCTGACTGGCAGTTGCAGGGAACTGTCCTTTACTTTTTCACTTCCTCTATGATTAGCAGTAACAGCAAGAGCAAAAACAGAGCTATTTTAACCTGCCTCCCAGGGTAGAAAGGAAAGCTTCTCCCTCAATGTGGTCTAAGTTCCATCTATAGCCACAGAGGAAGTTGTGTGTACAAATGAGCACACAATGTATATAATGACTGCTGTGCCACAAATGCCTAATCTAGCATCTGGTATGCCTCTATTTCCAAAAGGTAACCTATTTGTGATGTAAACGTCAGAATAAAGTACTACTTACGAAATTGGCCCATGGCAGTTGCTCTGGATATTTTCAAGAACTGAAGGAGGTGCTACTTCTTTACAAAGGTAATGATGAGCATCTGCAGTTAATCTATAATATCCATCAATTAATGATACAAAAGAAAGAGCATCCTTTAATGAATGAAATTCAGCTTCCTATAAAAGACGAGAAAAAAATGTTGCAGAAAATGTGAAGTAATAAAATGCAAATTACAAAAAGCATACACAGTCAAGCCTGACTGTTTTATTATGTTAAGCATCCATTATGCAGTGAGATGAATAAGCATGGGTTTTCTATCTTAACGTTACGTTTTTGAGTAGCTTAATGCTATTTTATTTGTTCACTTTATTTGCATGCTGCCCATTCCTGAAGGCTCTGGGCAGCAAACTTTATTTTCAGAATAGTTAATGCTCTGTGTTAGGCACTTAAATGCAAAGTTTTGGAAAGAGTTGATGAATCTGGCATGCAGGCTTCTGTCTCCTGCCAATTTAAGCTGAGCAAAGAATTATCCAGAACAAAAGCTTAGATCACCATATTGATACATCTTAACTAAATATAAACTGAATGCAATACAGATATTTAAGCAGGCTGCTAGAGAAGCACATTCCAAGCTTCCTTCTTTTATAGGACAGAACATATCTAAGTATATCTGTAATACTCAGCCAGGTGCTAGCTTTCTGGCCATGCCGGAGGAAGAAGCTTGCACTCCAGATACTATAGCCCAAAATGTCAAAAGCTGCCTACTCCTCAGTTTGATCACACTAAAACAAAATAAATACAATATAATTTAGCTACACACTCTCTCTCTCTCTCCCTCTCTCTCTCTCTATATATACATTATCCCTCCACAAAAAACAACCCTAAAGCTAAAAAAAATTAAATCTCAGTATCTCCAGTTAACATTAAAAAATAAACATAATAAACTGAAGCTGGATGAATCTGAATGAAGATAGTGAGATAGGGAAGATGAATGAAGATAGTGAGGAGCTTGGAGGTTAATTCCTATAAAAATTGGTTACAGGAACTATGTTTAGCCTAAAGAAAAGAAGTCTAGGGGAGTGTCAGCTCTTTGAGGTAGGCCAGGTCAGGAAACAAACTCCACAAGGACTGCTGGAACTCTACTTCGTTGTTGCAGGATATAACAACAGAATCTTGAAAGCCTGACAGAGTTTCTCTCTCCCCCCACTCTTATACCAAAGAGGATCAAGGCATGGCAATCTTCAGCTTCCTCACTTCCTCCTCCCTTTCAAGGCTAAACTGGTGTTTACCTAATAGATGTTGAATACCTTCTTCAAGGCCACCACTTTTCCCATTAGACTCAGTTTGCTCCTCCCGTGCAAAAAAGAAAAAAAAAAACACTGGCAAAGTGCTATGAGAATCAAACTGATGCCCCCTACACTTGTGTGACAACTCTCCAAGGTCACCAGACAAGTCTTGCCACCCTGAGTCAGACAGAGCTGGGGAGTCCACCCCTCCCTTCTTGTTGCATTGGGGCCTGCACTGAACAGTCTATCATGGCAGAAAGCATCTTCATCTTGGAATTCATTGTCTATTGATAGTGGAGATGGGCTTGTGCAGGAATTCCAGAAGAAACTGGTGTATGAGTTGTGGGGCATGGTTATCTGTTGCACTTTCCCATGATCTCTTTGATCCAGGGTAGCCCTTCTAGGGAATCAGATACTCCAAACACCTCCTGTGTCTAGAATCAGGACGTATTCTACTTCATACTCTTCTTCCCCATCTACCAGCACACAAGGGGGAGGAACAGCTTTAGAATGTAAGGGCAGGGGGGCTCCTCACAAACAAGCAAAATCTGATGGAAGACTGGATGAATTTTCATAGAAGCAAGCAAACAAAAGGCCACAAGATTTGCTAGTATCAGCCCCACTAGGTAGATCAGACTAAGAAATCAACTCCATGGGAAGGAGAAAACTACTTTTATTGGCTATAACAGAATCTTGCAAGTCTGATTATGCTATTCCTCCTCCTCCTCCTCCAGATTAGGGAAGTGTCTCTCTGAGCCTCCTCCAAATATTATCTATTTGTATTGGACTTTAAATATGTTTTACATCAGATCCAGAAGTTCTGGAGACCAATGTGGGAGTGGCAATCATAGATTTCCTGAAAGACATACCTATGGAGGAGTGTACTGAGCTGCTATAGGCCAACTCTGCAAGAGGTAACAGTTCAGTCCAGTTGTCCTGAGAAATTTAACACATGAAGTACTATTCTAATATTTGATTCACTCTGTTTATCCATTAGAGGCCAGATGACAGGAGGATGAGAAATGCATCTTAATGTCTATTAGCTGGAAGAGGGCCTTTCAAAACTCAGACGTAAATTGAGAGCCAGATCACATGATTTTATTATTCTGTTGAATGTAAAAATGGGGTCTATAAAAAGTTGTGCAGTCTCCTGAGCTGATGCAATGAAAATGAGCCATTTTGGTAAACAAATCCAGTACTACAAAAATGCTCACGTAAACCTTAACAGGAGGAAGGTCAGTCGTAACATCTGGTGAAACAAAACTCCACAGTCCCAATGTGGAGGTAGGGGCTGAAATAAATGGCTGGCTTTCTAGAAACCATGCTTCCCTGGTGACACATATAACAAGAAGCAACATCCTTAACATCTGCTCTTACCCATGGCCTCCAGAACTCTGTGAGTACCCAATCAAAGTTTTAAACACTCCCCCATGCCCATTAATTCTATTGTCATGGCAGAGTTGCAATATCAAGAATATATAAAGGGCTGCTGTGAAACAACTGTCTATCATTCATAGAGAAGGGTGAGGAATCAGTCAATGGGGCTCCCTGCCCCCAATCTCCCTGGAGGGTCTCTTCTCCTGAGGAGAGGCGAAATTGCTTGGCTACAGGATTGGGGTAAGGAAGAATAAGCATGGAAGGTCATATTCAGATTTATGTAATAAAACATCTGGTATTCTGTTGTGAATCAAGGTGACATAAAAACTGAAACAGTAGAAAAATTGTGTCCCACTCATCTGATGAAGTGTGAGAGTTTGTGCCTTTTGCAGGTGTTGCAAATTCTTGTGCTCTGTGCTTGCCTGTACTGGATGGTTTGCCCCCTGTAAGGAATATTTCCATTGCTGGAAATCTGCTTTCATCACAAGCAAAACTTTATTGAAAATGTCTAATTTCTTTCAGCTGGGAGAAATAATCTCACACACAGCACACACACAGATCTTTCCCCTTCTTTCATTGCCTGAAGGAGAACAGTGCCTAATGCCACACTGGAAGCATCTGTCTGCAGTACAAAAGCACCAGACTGGTCTGGATGTTTGAACAGCTGTGAAGGGAAAAGGATTTTTGAATCCTGAAATGCTGCTGGCACTTGGGTAAATCATTTGAATTTATGTCCTTTCTTTAGGAGTTATGACAAAGGTCTTGTGTGCTCTGCAAAATTAGGCATGAACTTTCTATAAAAATTTGCAAATTCCAGAAAATACTGGACATCCTTCACATTTCTAGGTGCTTGTCATGAGAGTATACTATACTTTTCCAGGATCCATTTGTATTCATACTATAGAGATTTGATAATATCTCTATATAATTATAAAATAATATAATTAAAATATATTATAAAATAATATAATCCGTCTTGTCAGATAAAATTTGTTCCACATCTGTCATTCCATCAACATATTTTAGACACAGTCTATCCATAGAAGTAGACATCATTACTGACAGTGTTGACATTGTAGTTACTAACTTCTGGCTCCATTCTTCAAAGATCTCCTTTAATATTTCTGATTTTATAACATTTTGTGTCATTTTGTAAGTCACAGTATTAAGTGACATCAAGAACTGGTTTGTATTTTTTCTTCTGCTTAAAATCTTTAGTCCCCTCTAGTCTCCAGTTTCTAAAATCATCACTTATCTTTTGTTATGACTTGCAATAACCAGAATAGCCAAAATAAATCTGTTGAGAAGCTGTTATTTTTTATAGTTAATTCCAAAATCTTACAGTAAAAGTCAATATTCCAAATTTATCCAGACCCTTAATCCATTTATAACTTCCACATCTGATATCAAAGGCAGTTAAAATATGTACTTCTCAAGCCCTACTTCATGAAAATGTGTGTTTTGAAGGCAGTCCAGTAGGTCTGAAGTAAGAGGCAGTAGGTAGTGATCTCTAATGGTCAAACTGTTTAGGAGTCAATAGCCATGAAGAGTCCTTGAGGAATTATCCTTCTTGAACAATAAAAATCAGGATGCAGACACTGGAGGTTTAAAAGGGTGAATGAAACCCTTCAGATTATTTACCAGGAACTCCTTCAATGTAGCTAACTTTTGAGTAAACCTAGGATATTGCCTCTTACCTGGGATTTGAACTCCTAGCTTCAAGTTGATGATAAGGTCATACACTTAATGAGGAGGCAACTTCCTACTCCCCTAAAACATCAGCAAACTCTGTATGCTTTTTTGGCAAGGAATGGGATTCAAGTGGGACAGGGAGAAGCATTAGAGTGGGAAGCTTACAAATGGTACTGTTGACATCTTTGAGCTGGGAAAAAAGTTACTTGCTCCCAGTGAGCCTCTGGGTTTGTAGCCAATCAATGCCTATACAGTGGGAATATATAAGGAAGCTGTAAAATAGAGTGGCAAGAATTCTGTAAAATCAGCCAAGTCTATTATGAGCTGATTGTATTGCAACATACTGTAATGTATTTCAGAACCTGAGGTTGAATGAAGAGTAACAGGGATAATAAGATGCACTTGCTTGTTGCCAGCTGCCTGAGTTCTTCTTAATTGCCTGAGGGTCCCTCTGAACCACTCTGATCTTTTCAGATTATTTGCCTTTCTTAAGAGGTAGAGACTTTAAGCTGTACCACAGAGTTCAACCCAATGATCAGCACCAAGAACAAACAAACTGAATAGCTTGAGTCACATACAGATCTGAAAGCAATGAATATGGCCTCTGAGCTGCCCAGAGTCCCCTGATCGGAGGAGATGGGTGGGGACAAATTGAATAAAATAAAATAAAATTTGTTGAAATTTTAACTTTAATGTGAGTTAAGTATTGTTGGCATCTATTGCTGTCCAGCCAGCCAAGGAGAAAATAGAGATGATGTTTTTCAAAAGCAAATTGGAATACCTTTCAAAGAGCCACAAAGTAGTAATGATGGGGAACTTTAATTACGCTGACATCTGTTAGAATACAAACTCTGCAAACATGGTTCTTTCTGTTTACTTTGAATGACTTTAAATCACCAGGCCACATGAACTGCATGCTTCTTTCACCAAGCAGAGGTTGAATTTGACGTCCCTTCCAATTTTAAGATTCTAATAAGACATTATTCAATACCAAGGAACTATTCATATTAACTATACTTAGTTTAAATATACTTAAATCAAGTTTAATTTTAATTTAGCCCCTTCCTAATTTTTTGAAATATAGTGCTTGAATTATCACTCGAGGACACATGCAATAATTGGTATGAAAAAGGTTTATGGGCACCAATTTAGGCCAGGCAGCTCAGGATTTTAAAAGGTCAGCATCTTATATTAGATCTCATACATAAACAAGAAGTCTTAGTATATGAGTCACTGCCCATAGTTATCTATAGACAAAAATATGTGTTCTGTACATATAATTAATAACCACATGTAGATAATCGTCACAACAAAAAACATCAGATTTCAGAACAAACCAGAATTCAAGTTCAATTAACAGGAGTATCAGCAAACATTTTGGTATAGGCTTAGAAAACATTACATTTCTCAGGAGCGTTCTCCAACTAAAGGAGAGTGGAAATTGGCCACTCTATCATTTTTAAAAATTGTGTAAGGGTGCTCTCATGTAAGGAAAAGGCACAAACATGGATACCTGGCATGTCGATCTTACTCAGGCCTGTTTAGATACAAATACCAATAGGCAAATCCATCAAATATTTACACACTGAAATAAGACATGGGTTTGGGATCACGTGCTTCCCTGCTGTTTTCTATCCTCAAGGCTAGAAATCTCTAAAACCTGATATTGTAACAGATGGCACACTACTTCAAATTCATTTCCAAAAAGAGGATTCAGAGTACCTAGTACCTATGTGGTATCTGTCTGCAACTCTTTAAAACAGCTGCAACTTTACCCAGAATTGTGTATGGGGATAGGAAAAAATGCAGTTTCTTTAAAGAACAACAAATGGGTGCTATGTTTGTACCTCTCTTCCACATATTCTAAAACTCCTTTCTGGGACTGGAAACTGAAACACTGTACAATGCTGACTGTAATATTTAGCAAAGTATAACAATCAGCTACATTAATCTTGCAAGAGAATAAGTAAGGATTATTATGTCCTCCACAAAAGCTTCATTTTTTAATTTGAGAACAATTTTACTGCACATTGTAGAAATAACTGTTTCTACGATTGCCTACTGTGGCTGTATTAGATACCACAGTAATGCTAAAATGCAAAGCACATTATCCGATCTATATGGCCAATCAATAAACATAACACAGAGTCACCAAAGGTGTTAGCTTTAATACCAGATTCTTGCTGTCCTGCTTGTGAATGGTTACAATTCTACTCTCTCCAGAACCTTCTTGGCTTGCTTGCTTAATACTGACATCTATAATATCAGGAAAATCGCAGTAGCTTTGTATGTCCTGCAAAAAAAAAAAAAGATGTTGCTTTGCAAGATAATCATTTCAAGTATTTAAATCAAGATTTAAATCAACTCAAAGGATGCAATTTTAACTTAATGCTTATAGATCTGACCTGGCAAATATTGCCAAACTAGAGGGCCTACTAGTAATAAATATGTCATGATTGTTTCTCTGACGATAACTGAGGTCTTTAGGACAGGAGGTCATCCCTTCCCTACCTGCTTCCTCATAACCTCTTCAGCCCAGTAGAACTAGGAATTGGAACACCTCAAACAGCAATATGATCAAAACAATTTAATAAATATTGGAAAGATTTCCAAAGCTCGACAACTAGAAGGAATCCATCTGCCAACATTCTGAATAAACTGCTGAAAGATTACTCCACCCTCAAGCAGCAACTGCAAATTGTGGTGAAACAAAGCTGGATTGCAGCTTTATTTCCAAACATGTCTGTTTTGTAGTTATATAAGGAAAGTCTTATGAAATATGAAGTTGTAGCATTACTGTTGAGATAAAATTAAAGGGAAATTTAAATACCAATACCACAGTGAGAAGTTGAAAATGCCATTTTGTGTTTTACAGTCATTTCTATTGCTAAACCAGTTTTCTCTGTAATGATAATACTGGTGACCTTAAGTAGTCTGGGTTTGCGATCCTTCTGGTTCTAAGCAAAAATTAAGAGGAATTACATGTGCATTAGTGTGCACAGGCCTATATGAATATTAAGAAGCAAGATATAGCTGGAACTTAATAGGATTAATCAAGTTCCTGCACCTCTGTGAACTAGGTGCCCACCAAGACTTACAAAGCCTTGAACCTCCCATCCTGCCTGTTAATTAGCTTCTGAGGATTCTTTCCTATACTACGTAATTTGTAAGAGCTAGTTTCTTAATTACCATACAGTGTTATTTCTAATTAGTTACTGTACATTGTAACGGCAAGGTAAAATCATTCTGGCATCCAGTGACATCTTAGTAGGTTCTACTGAAATAAGCATGAAAGAATATGATCAAAGATTACCTCTTCTGTAAGTGTTTCACTGACTTTTTGTTTTCCTCTGGAACACTGTATACCACCATTTCCATTTATAATAATAGTTGCAAAAGATTCTGCACCTGAAGATTCTCTTCCAGGATCCTTCACTTCAAATACTTCTGAGTAAAAGGCAGACTGGAGGGTTTCCAAATTAATGAGATACTTCAGTTTCAGATTTCTGGCAGTTGCTTTGCACTGGCTGAACTGCTGAATAAATTTCCGGAACCTGTACCTTATTCTTTTTCGTGTCAAAATGTGATAATCTTGGATTTTTTCTCTGATACATTTTGGCAAGAACATTTTGTAGCTGTGAATACAAAGCTACCAAATGAGTAACAAACATCACTAAGAGCAATTCAAAGGCAGTTATTTTTCTACAGAAGACCCGCAAACAAACCTAAAATCATTTTCCTTAGAATTATCAGAAAAAATCAAGAAGCTAATGCACTTATAAATCAGCATTTATATCACCAAACTTTCTATCTACAGCCAACAGAACTAAGGACTTAAGGAAAAGAAGAGGCGAGGCATGGCATGGCATGGCGAGGCATGGCATGGCATGGCGAGGCATGGCATGGCAATGCATTGAACTATACACAAAAAACAATTCAAGACTCTTACATTTGGCTGCATATTGCCCTCCGATGAAATGAAGCACACTGCAGCTCCTTCAAATCTGTCAATATCTGTTATCTACAATCCAATGTAGTATAATGGAAAATATGTACATCTTAGGACTGTGGAGATGAAACTGCTAGCACCCCATAGGCCAGTCATATCTTTCAGAGTTGTACATACTGTACTGAGCGCTTTGGGGAAAAGTAGAGCAGTGGGTGTGTATGTGTGTATGTTTTAAAATTGGTTTAAATTTTAATTTTCAATGTGTGAACAAAATGGAGCCCCCCCCTCCTCCTTCCTCCTGCATTTCTCTCTGAGGACCAAAGGACCCTCTGAAACAGATGACTGTGTGGTAATGGGATGGGGCGGGGGGGGGGGGCAAAAGGAAGAAAGAATTAACATTTCTGCTTGCACAAGTAGTTTTGGGCTTCTGCCAACAACAGATCTGAAAACCTCAACTACCGGTTGTGAAAAACAGTTAATATGTTCAGAAGCAGTTATTGCTGTAAACCTAATGAATGTCTAACCTATGCATTCTCAGATGGTTGTTTTTGTTAAAGAAAGTAGAAAATCATGACAGAAAGGGAGCAGAAGGGAACTGCCCTTTATACAACTGTTTTTCTCATCATCCCTTTAACTTTACCCTCATCTCTAGCAGAGGCATTCACCTCTTCCACCTAATACCAGTACTTAGATCTGAACTGCAGTGTTCTATCTAGATTGCATACTATAGCAAAAAGTTGCCCTCAGAGAATTTTTTTTACATATACTGTGTATGTGTTTGATGTGCCATTTCAAAAAATAATTACCTTACAGAATTGTAAATGGCTAATGGAGTTTGGTCCTTTTCTTTGGCCATTCTCATCATATCAAGGACGGCCATTCCAAGACATTCTTCCTGTGTTTCATGAGTAACAGCCATCTTTACCCATCCATGGACAAAATCTTCTCGCCACTGAATCAAAAAGAAGAGCAAGACCCCAGGATGAGTGTTTCACTGTGGGTTTATTTTTACTGTAACTTGACAAATCTTCCATAAGAATCAGTCCAAATCACACAATTCAGCAGTGTTTTGATGCTGCTCCCAATTTTGTTATTTCTGAAGAGTATAACTCCCAAGTATTTTTAGATAAGCAATACAGACATAATCAATCTGTGGAATTATCCATGCCTGAAAGATGCCATTCACGTGTAAAAATACAGGGGGAAGGACACAAAATTAAGTACCTACAGACCCATATAATGAGTTAACAATTTTTACCTGAGCAAATAGGTAAGACATGACAATATCATCAAGGACAGGACTCTCTGCACCTCGAGAAACGCCATACCGGTATGCTCGTATATTGCTACTGCAATACCAATGTGGGAAATAAAATCTGTATGGAAACAGTTTGTCACATATTAAAGTTTTTACTGCCAAATTCTCACAGAATAGACCCACTATGTTACTAAAGTCTACATGAGATAAAATTAGGGTTTTGAGTAGGTATGTTGTTCTGTCAGTCAATTAAAATGGTTTTATTTTTTTAATTGTTACTTTTAAATTTCAGAAAGTAAGTTTCATAAATTAAGCTATTACAAAACTCAAGGGAAGATCATTCACACAATTTTAACATAATTGGTTTTTCATTAAACCAAGCAATAATTTAATAAATGACAAATTAGTTTTCAATTTGAAATAAGATGCCTATCTTCCCTTAAACTGGCATTTAGCTACTAAACTTCATCAATTGACAAATAACTGTCAATAAATTGTCACTCAAATAAGGACTGTGCTAATTAATGGGGGGGGGGGAAATCTGATCCAGAGTGTAGTCTCTCTGTAAAGAATTGAAATTATACATAAAAAGGCGAATAAAAGAGCTTACAAAAAATATACAAAGTTAAAAAGAGAGAGAGAGCATACTCAACCCACCAACCACCCCCAGGTCTGCACAGAAGTTTGAATGAACTTCTGGTATGGAAGAAAGTAGGAACATCTAAGAATATGGCTTGCGAGAGAGAAGGCAGAAGCAGTTCTCTAGAGAAAGATATTGGACACAGTACAACTGCTGATGTGTATCAATGTAAATCCTAGATTCCTGCAGGGCTGAAGAACAGAGCTTCCTCACTACTGCCAGTGCTATCAGGTTACATTATGAAGCTGTGAAGAAAAGGTAAATCGGTTTCCATATAAGCTATCTCATAAGAAATGAAATAACCTGATTTATGTGTGTGATCCAAGACTAATCATCATGTGGGCACTGGTCTTTATGATGTGGGACTGCCCAGTAAAAACTCTTCTAGTCTGAAGCAACTACTTACGTTAACTCACAATTATTTTTCAGATCTGGATATAACTGCAGAGTGACTTTTCAGTCAGCACTTTGCTTGCTCAGAGGCTATTTCTACAATGATGGAAATCCTAATATACTAAAGAACTGCCCTTTTTGGCAATGCACAAGTAAATGATGTGTTAGAAAAAAAAATAACCCCCTAAGGGACATTTTTCTCACCTTCTGTATTTCATACTTCTTCTACCACAGCTTGAATTACAGTTTGGTATAATTTAATGTTCTAGACCAGTGTTTCTTAAAGTGTGGTCCTAGGACTCCTGGGGGTCCTCCAAGACCCCCTTAGGTGTCTGCAAAATCAAAATTATTTCCCAACTTATGTTGAAAAATAATACAATATTAAAATCCCATCAAACAATCAAATGCTTCAATTATAATTTTTAATACTGTAAATATAACTCATACAAACAAAAGCTCTTTTGGGGTCCTCCATATTTTTAAAAATGGGAAGGGATCCTGAGAGAAAAAGTTTAAGAAACACTGTTCTTGACATATCACATATAACTTTCCTTTTTCCTTTTTCATCCCATTTGCCCTCCCCAACTGCTAACCTAATCATGAGATACAAGAAGCTGCTACAGCCAAATGGAAGTTGCAGTTCAGTTGTTAAGACTGCCTGTAGCTACAGGTAGTTCTCGCTTACGAACAGTAATTGGGACCAGCAACTCCACTGCTAAGTGTATGTGAGGGCGATCTGGCTGTGACATCTGTCACCCCATTGATCACCAGGGTTGATTCGGCTGATCTGGCTGGCTAGGCGGGTGTCCCCTTCCTCCCTCACCACTCCATGTGCATCCTTCCCAAAGCTGCATGCTCAGTGGAAGAGGACAACCATCCCAGATAGAAGGAGTGTACCGATCTTCGGTCAAGGGTATATGATAGCTGCGCTTCCCTGCTAGAACCTCCAAACAAGCTCAAGGTCCATTTGTAGGAGAACGTAGGGTAGTCAAGCTTCCAAGACTCCATTGCTAAGTGACACAGTTGTAAGGCGCAATGTCATGTGACCACACCAACTTACAACAGCATTTCCTGCAGTCTCAGTTGCAGTCCCAGTCAAATCCTGCACGGTCGCAGCGTTCTGTGGACACATGATCACCATTTGCGGCCTCCTGCCAGCTTCCCCACTAACTTTACTTGTTGGAAGTTGGCAGTGAAGGTCACAAATGGCAGTCACGTGACTGAAAGATGCTGCAACATCATAATTGCGAGCTGGTCACCAAGTGCCCAAATCATGACCACATGACCATGGAGACACTGTGACGGCCACATCTATGAAGACCTGTCACAAGTACCCCTTGTTCAGTGCCACTGTAACTTCAAACAGTCGCTGAACAAGTGGATGTTAAATGAGGATTACCTGTATGCTCTTTTTATTGTTTAGGTGAATCTAGAGCCATGTAAGGGGCCAAAAAATATTATCAGCCCATGAGGCATGCATGTTGCAGGGTACTTAAAGAAGGGAGCCCGACTGCGGAAGGAACTGCACGTCTCCCTCTATGAACTCTGAGGCTCCAGGGCAGAGGCAGAGGAGGGTGACATTAAGTATATCCAAACATTTTACTCCTGAGTAAAAAACAATCACAAAAGGTAGCAAGTGGGATCCTCCTATGACCTTCAACTAAATAAAAGGCTTGCACCAGGCCCTGACTCACATGTGTCAGTATGCTTAACCCAACTCTTAAAATGTTTCAAGTTGGGTGAAATTAAGTTCCCAAGGTTTTACAGAATCTTAATCAGCCACGCTTCCCTAAAAACTCTGAATGCTCAGAATAGTAAGGGGCTAAAAAGAATATTGAACTTTCTTTGTATGAAACACACTTTCTATGCCCATATATTAAAATCTCAGATTAAAGAAACCATTAACTGACACTGTGATACTCTGATTAAAGTTCCTTCTTTACATATGACTGAAAAAAGCCCTTTAAAATAACATAAGAATAAAATCAAATGCTGACTCAAACCTTCTCCAGAAACACTAGCTTTGTTTTCAGGAACAAAATACTGCAATCTCACCCAAAACAGAGTCCCGTATACTCCCAATTAAAACTGCAATTAGTATTACCTTATTCGGTAGAGTACAGTGACAGTAGCTGATCCATCTATTTGGAAGGTGTAATTTGGAGGATACCAACTTCGGTCAATCTCATTCATTAGAGCAAACATGTTGTGGTACACAGGCAAGATCCCTGGTAAAGCAAAAGAGAAAGAAGGGCCTTACTTAACGATAGTAATTGGGACCGAATTTCCATTGCTAAGTGATGCAGCTGTAAAGTGCAATGTCACATGACCACTCTGCTTAGTGACAGAAATTCTGACACTTCCGGTTGCCATCATTAAGTGATTCACCACAGGTTGTTAAGCGAGGACATCACGTGACTGCCATTTGTGACCTCCTACCGGATTCCCCATTGACTTTGCTTGTAGGAAGCTGGCAAAGAAGGTAGCAAATGGTGATCATGTGACCGTGGGATGCTGTGACCAATATAAGTATGCGGTATCATGAGTACTGATGGTGAGCAGGAGAGGGCCCCTATTCAGGGGGAAAAACGCATGTGTAGTTTAGAGGCTTTGAACTTTCCTTCAAAGAAACTCAGAGCAGACCCGCCTTCAGTTTTGGGTTTATCTGTGTGGGTTTCCCACGGTCTTTCAGTTTGGCAGGATTTTCTGTCTACTAGAGTAGTTCAATAAACAGTAGAGACCAAGATACCGTCTCAGCATGGTTCTTCGCTCTAAAATAGGACAGACGACCAGTCATAAGTACCACTCATTCAGCACAGTCATAAGTTTGAATGATTGCTGAACACATGGTCATTAAATGAGGACCACCTGTAAAGTCTTTTACAGAAAGACCTGTAGTCTTTTACAGAACTTGTAACTAAGAGATGGTTAACTGGCAGCACCCACAAGGTTTCACACTTTCTTTGGATTTTAAATCTCAAAAGACTATCAAGAAAAAATAAAAAGCTAATATCTACATAGAAAGCATTATATTTCAGTAATCCTTTTCAGCAAGTTTAAAATAATGTTATACCAATACAATAGATGTAAACAAACATTACAGAGAAAGGGCTGGGGCAGGCTTTCCCTTCATCAGCAATCACCCCCTTCACCATTGGCTTTGATTTCACAAGTTATATATTCACATGCTAAAAATAGACAAGATAAAGTAAATGGAAACTGTTATGGTGTCTCTCTGCAAAGAAAAGGCTCTTTGGCCCAGTAGATGCTCAGCAGAATGGGAGTGGATTTCCAGTAATTTTAAAGTCAACACATGCACATGCATGCATGCACACTTACACAGAGAATCCATGCCACACCAACCTGTTCCAGAAAGTTAGGGAATCCTAGTAATAGCATGGGCCACTTCAAAGCAAGCAAGAAAATTACAAAAACCACCTTCCTCCTTGTATTAGGAAGTTTTGGTATATATAATTAGAGAACAAATTGTTTTAAAAAATTCAACATTTTTACTTGTGAATATACAGTGCATTGTTTTGAATGGCTTTATTCCTTTAAACCTAATTGCTCAAATTATTAACAATGGCAAATGAACACCTTGAAAATTAAATATCCCTTTTAGAAAGAATATATGTACTGTATTTATACAGTCACATTAAAATTGTTTCTACTTTTTTTTGCACCTGCAAGATTTTCCCCTCAAAAACCTATCATTGTGAAAAACACAAAAGAATGAACTAGACTGATCTTGTCTTTAAGGGAAAGTATGATATTGAACTGAGAAACTGAGGGTTGAAATGTCAATCCTGTAGACAGATCAAGACCTGTCAATCTGCCATCTTAAATTCAGAGATAGCTATATTTTATTCTTCCAATTTGCATTTCCTTTTGAAATACTTTCAACTAGAAAGCTAGGTTCTAATGCTAGCGTAATAACTTGAAATAATAAAACAATCTGAGGAAGCCCTTGAATTCATCTGCAGATCCTCCTGTCCATTCTATCTGAAGGCTCTAGAATCCAGATGAGGTCATCTACTCTGAGGATCAAAAGACTTTTCCAGACACAACCATACATTGCGATGGAGATATGCATCTGTTTGCACATTTTAACTGCAAGCAGCTTTGGAAACCAGTCCTAGCTGATGCATGGATATAATTAATTCATGATAAATAAACATTATTTATGAATGTACCTTCCCATTCCTTGCAAAGGAGCCAAAGTAGCTAAAAATTATGCGAAGATATCAGAAGTATTGATACAGAGGCAGGTAGTATGCACTTATTTAGATATTTTTCCATTGTTCTGCTCTTTCACTGCCTCAGTATTCCTCTAGGATAGTTCACCATCTTGTCTAACAGTTTTAACTTCCAAGGGTATGGAATAATGGAAAGGGACTAATCCTACATTTTACTGAAGAGCTGGTAAGTGGGTGCAAAATGTTCTGAGCTTAAAACATTCTAACTTCAAAACAGATGTTTCCTTCGTGTTCTGAGCAAAAGTCAAAATATGTGTGTTCTGAGAGTTTTGTCTCAAGCTCTGCACACCCACAATATAGCTACCTTGTTTTGCTCAAGAATAAGTGCTTTGCTGTTAATCGGAAGCACAGACTACATACTGCTGCCAGCAGTTTGCAGGATAGTTTCATGATGCTAAGCAAGTGCTTTAGTGTCCTCATGTGAAAATACATTCAGTACTCCTTTCCCTATTGATGCAGGCATGAATCCTCAAGCTTTAAGTGCTGCTGGACTACACAGCCCTTGGGCTTGCAGGATACCTGCTTTGGAAGAGCTGGGTTGACTTTTGGGTCCCTGGGTTGCTACCACCAGAGCTACGAACCCCCGTTCAAGACAGGCATCTTCATCTCCTGACCCGCCCAACAGCCTCTGGATTTCTAACAAAAGAATGAGCTAACTAGGTGAGCAGTCAGCACAGCTACCTTCTCCATCTGTGCTGGAAGAAGAGCTCCTCCCTCACCCAACATGACTGATGCTGCTGCAAGAACAATTATCTTGAAAATTATATGCCCATGTGTCACCACTGCTGCACAAGCTGTAAGGTCAGCTAGTTTCCAAGTGCAATCCAAGGTGCTGGTTATTACCCATGAAGTAGGCTGACCATACGTCCCGTTTTGAACGGGACAGTCCCATTTTTTTAACCTTTCCAGACCATCCCGTTGTTTTAATATAAATGTCCATTTTGTTCCGTTTTCTTAAAAACCTTACTTAAAAATTTGAAAGTTCCTGAGAACCTGTCAGAATGCAGTCTGACTTTGAGTGGAAGGAGGAGGAGCTCAGCAGAAACGGTGGGAAAAAAGCTGCAGAGCTCAACCCAGCGGGAAACCTAAAAAGAAAAAAAACAGGATCAGCTGATAGGGGGTGATCAAAGGAAGAGCGGATTGGCTCCTGCCTTGAAACAGCGGGAAGAAAAGAACGTAAAAGCACAGCCAGAGGAGGAACGGCTTGTCGGGGACAACCGTTCACTAGACTCTCCAGCCCAGCCTTGCCTCTCGCAAATAAAGGAATCTGAAGATTCCCAGCCCGAGAAAACCGGAGAAGTTCCTGCCTGCCGATCCAGCCTGTCGCCCAGCTCTGCCCCATTCCGCCAACCCAATGTCCCGTTTTTGTCTCAAGGAAATACGGTCAGCTTACCATGAAGCCTTGTATGGCACAGGGTTGGATAGCTGAGGGACAGCTTGTCTCCAATTGTTTTTGCCTGCCCAGCAGGTTCCAGCAGAATGGGGGCGCTCCAGGTCCCCTCTATTAAACATTGTCATATTGCAGGACAGAGGAAACATGTCTTCTCTGTTGCAACCCCCACTCTTTGGAACAGCATCCCCCCACAGATAAGGACTATGCCCTCTCTCCTAGGCTTCCAGAAAGTTCATAAAACCTGGCTTTGGTCCCCGGCCTGGAGTTAAGGTATTATTGTATTTCTGGAGCCCTGGTTTTGTTTTGTTTTGTTTGATTTGGGTTGCTTTTAAGATCATTTTAGTCCAGGCTGTCTGTGCAGTTTTATGTTTTATCTCTTTTTATGGATTTTTTTGGTTTTGTATGCCGCCCAGAGTCCATTAGAGCTGGGGCAGCTGGCTGCCTCCAGCTCCCTTTCCTCCTCCATCTCCACCTTAATCCTCCCTCTGACGCTATTTTTACAAGTTGTGGTTTTGGGGAGTAGGTTGTAGTTGTTGTTTTTTAAACAGGGTAGAGTTAGAGTGTATAACAAAGCAAAGCCAAAAAACTTACTACTAAATGGAATGGGAGAAACAGGGTGAAGTGCCTGAGGCTGGCAGACCACTCAGTATCAGCAGAGCTCCAACCACAGTCCTGTCCAGCCACAGTCATTCACAACCTCCCAATCCTCTCTTTCTCCAGCACTAGAGCAGAATCTACAGTAGCTCTTTGCAACTGCACTATGTGCTTAAGTAAGCTCTGCTTTGACCAAGCACTCCACGTACTGTATCAAGCCACAGCCCTAGTGCATGGAACAGCAGAGAATACTCAAATGCTTGAAATGACTGAGCTGTGGGTAGGCACAGCATCAGACTTTATATGAGACGTGATGGTGGGTTTGCAAGATCAGCCCTTCAGCATATGGACAATTTTGCTTCCAGTGGCTGCTTATCTCCAACTATAAATCCCCTTAAGTACCACCTTCAGGAAGCAGGAAGAGCCTTTCCCATATCAGTGATATAAGGAGGTGGTTCTGGGACTACTGTGTACACTATACCCTATCACAGGCATGCAGTTCACTATAGATATTTGGTCCAATCAAAAAGGAGCATGCATATCTTACCTGTCTCACAGCTATTGGTGAGGGTCAATCATAATATCTATCCTGTGCACATTTATACAGTTTAGACTTATGTTTCCAGATGCGCATATCACATTTCAATCTCTACAATTATTTCAAAACCTAAACAGAGAACAAATCTACTTCTTATTCTTCAGTGCTTTTAAAAACTTACTCTTCTCTCTTAGCTGCTTTCTGCATTTCAAGCTAAATTTTTACTGTTCTAGAAGCAAAATGCTACTCAGTTATATGTGAGCAGAGACCATGTTTATATTTATAAATTTTGCATTTATATTTATAATATATTTAATAATAATTAAAATAATACAATAATTTATAATCTTTAATAATAATTTAAACATTTAGGTACTGAATTCAAGTTACATATTTTGGGTTTTTCCCTTATGCAAGAATTCTGCATATCAATTGTTTTTCTAGACATAGGCTAGCATGTTGTTGTTCACCAGATGTTTTATCTAATCATTAGATATCAGTCCCATGGTATCACAATTCTAACATAAATGTAATTATTTCTTCCTATCTATTAAGAAGTGAAAGCTAACAGATCTTGAAGTAGTGAACCGTAGGAACCACCATGTTGCGTAAGAAGTGTTTGGTATTCAGATGCTTAAACAAATCAGGTAATGGATATTAAAAGAAAAACATGAAATGAATTAATATATTCTGGGCAACTAATGCCAAAAATTAATCAGCAGTGTTTTGGGATAATATCAAAACAGAGAAAGTCTGAAAAAGCTATGAGCTAAGATGTCAAATGTGAGATGTGAAGAGCTGCAGGGCTGTGTTAACTTGAAAGTATAATATTTTCATTTCAATTAGCGCACTGAGATACGGAGGTTTAAGCAGGATATTTTGAGTTACCTTGGAATATGTATACTTAAGCTTTTTCAGGGTATATTTAAATGATTGGACTGTTTATGAATAAACGTTTATGAATCCAAATATAGGGGACAGCAGATATTACCAAGAACATAATATTTAAACACAGTATTAATGTAACCCAATTATGGGACAGTTTCGTTAGAGAGGTGTGCAAAGCCTTTTGAGTGCTGGACTATTTTGGAAGTGTTTTAAGCTCAAAATACTTCCACAATGATCTAAACAACCTATTTTCTACTCAGACTAACAGTTTCAAACTTGAAATGGAATTATTATTTTAAACTCAAAACATGTTTTGCCTACCTGTACTTCTATAGTACTGGTTTGTTATCAGTAATGCAGCCAAGCAATGGAACAAGGTTTGTTTTTTGTTTTTTACAAGAAGAAAACGCTAACAGGTTTTATTTCAGTATTTCAATTCTCGCATTCTGCTTTATAATAATATAAAAAAGGAGAAATTCAATGTACTGTATACTATAATAACTGTTAAAATGATAACTGAATTATGATCCATCAAAAACATTTAGGTGCACATTTTGCTATAGTTAGTTAATTGGAAGTTAAACGTTTCCAGAATACTAAATTACAAAGAGGGGACACTATAGTAAAACCATCACGACACGACTTAAGCAAAAAGCCACGTCAGGTTTTTCTTTTCTCATCTTCACCTCTTCAATATGCAGATGATACCCAGTTACACATCTCAACCCCAGACTGACCAGGCAATGCTGTCAAGATCTTATCCAAGTGTCTTGAGGCCATGGAGGACTAGATGGGGAGGAATGGGCTTAAACTCAACCCTGGCAAGATTGGGTAGCTATGAGTTTTTGGACTCTCCTAGGGCCAGTAATGTGTCACCTTTAGTTTCTTTGGGACTGGTGCTCACTTTGGAGGCCTTCTTGGACTCACAGTTCCTGCCCAAGAAGCAGGTGGAAGTTGTGGCTAAGAAGACTTTTGCAGAAATCCATCTTGTGCAGCAATTGTGCCCTTCCCTTGAATGTGAGGCCCTTCAGACAGTCACTCCCACTTTGATCACCTAACACATGAGCAGCCTACTTGGGAATGCCCTTGAAAACCACTTGGAAGCTGTAACTGATCCAGAATGTAGTGGCATAGGCAATGTTGGGTATATCTCCTCAGGCCCACGTAACAGCTTTGCTCCATGAGCTGCACTGGTTACCAATGAAATTCAAATACTAGTTACTACCAATAAGCCCTTTGTGACATAGGGCCTGTTATCTAAAAGACCATCTGTTTTCCACGGCTTCTGCCTGGGCTGTACAATCAGCTAGAGTTGGCATGCTCCAGGTCCCATCCACCTGATGGAACCTAGGAAACATATCTTCTGTGTCAAAGCATCTGTCTTCTGGAACACCATCCCCTCCTTGAACTATACTGCCCTCCGCCCCCAAGCCATGGTCAAAACTGCTCTGAAAACCTGGCTGTTTCTCCAGGGCGAGAGTGGGTAATGAGTCCTGCATGGCTGATTGTCTTTTAATGGCTGTTTTTCTTCCAGCTTTATTGGGTGGGGGGTTGTATTGTATTATATTACTGTTTTTACTGTATGTTGCCTAGAGTTGGGTGGCCTTATAAATTATTTAATATTTAATAAATTAATTATAAATTATTAAATAATTTTATATTCATAGGCATGAATATTAAATAATAATTTTTAGCATTTCATTGTTTATTTTTTTCTGGATCATTCTATTCTTTTTAAATTAAAATCCATCATAGCCCTGTGAAACTTGATCTATGAGAAGAAGGTCGACCAGCATGACTAGATCAAATTTCATGAGAACCACTTCAGATTTGGCTGAGGTATCAAGATTAAAAAACCTTGCTCTTATGTTGTTATTTGGTAATTTTTTCCCCCCATTTTGGAGAAATTTACCTTATTTGATTTCTGCCAGCCACACAATTCTGAAAAAGAGCAGAATGCTAACTACTACTAATAAAAAAGAAAGCCACAAATACTAATTTTTTACTAATCCTGGGATTTTCTAATAACATACTCACTGGATTCAATATATATTATCTGTAGCTATGCAACCTGCCCCTCTCCTCCAGTATATGTACTCTGCAGAAATTTTAATATGGAACCAAGTATCAGTTCAGAAGCAGAAAAGCATTCTGGTGCTAAGATTATGTATCTGGGATGAAAACCAAGTCAGACAGAGGATAAAGATACATCTGTGACCTTTAGCATTCTTGCCATCACATAGCTCAAAGCCAAATAGTTTCACTTACTGCTTTCTGTAGCAACTGCCAAAGTTAGCAAATCTTGCTTTTCCAATGCAAACAATGCTATCTTGTTAGTTTTTTTTAGTTTAGTCAGTTACCTGCTGGCAAAATGGTGAGTCCCGGCCCCTCCATTAAAACAAACAAACAAACAAAAAGAGGAAGGTACTCTTGTTCACTTAAAACACATTATGAATACAATTCAACTTGAAAAATTAGCCCTATGCAAGCATTTCTAGGCATCTGCCTGCAGTATTTTACAATTTAAAATTTGGAGTGTAGGTGGGCATAGATATATGAATTCTGTCCTCTAGCTCTCATCAGCTTTTAAGGAGGTGAACAGAAAAGGTTACATAAAACAGTAAGAAAGCTGGATAAGCTGGGATTGCAAATGCATTAAACATATTCACTTGTAGAATATGCAAATACATTGTGCAGAGAATATGCAAATACATTGTGCAGGAATACTGGGGGCTAGGCTTACCTGCACCCCTTCTCTATATTTTATTTCTCTACAGGTGGAAATCAGACCTATCGTCATACCCCTATTGCTCTTCTTCTGCAAGGAAAACACACTGCAGGACAAAAGCAAGGATATTTTTGAACTCGGTATTGTGACTGAACTGTGGATAAATCAGAAACCAAATTCTTCCACTGACTATGCCAGAGAAGGAGAGAGACAGGGGAAATAGGAGTCTTTGGGAGTCAGGTGGCATACAAACTGAAGAGAAAGAGAGAAAGAAAATAAATACAAAATTTGTCCAAACAAGACTAATATGATGAGTGACTGTTACACATTGAAAAGAGAGGGTCCATTCCAGGAGTTGAATAGATCATGGTCCAGAGAAAGCACAAAACAAACCAAAAATGCAATTTTCTTCCTTGCTAAATCCAAACAAAGGAAGACAATATATTTGTACTAATAAAAATATGCTCTTACCGCAAGCCTTACAGGCAGCAACACAGATTTCTTCAGCAACATACTCTCCAGCTGGAAACTCTAGATAGTCACCTTCTGTCTTTCCTGGGGAATTATAAAGGTAAATTCGAAACAGTTGCTCTGTCTGCCTGGAAATGGTAGGATTTCCAACAATGCCACCATTTTGGTGAATAGTAGAGGATATTGTTCCTTCCATATCTGTCACTGTAAGTAAGGCCATGATAACTTTACATTCTGTTCAGCACATCTGCCTGCAAGAAATTAAGATGAACATTTGTAAAAAGAGTATCTAGAATATTTTGCATTACTTAGGAATGTCAGAGAAGATGCAATTTGATCCCACTGAATTTAGACTGAATAGATGAAACATTTAAAAGATTCTATAAGATTTAAACTGATGATCTAAGGGGGAGCTTACTTTAATGCCTTTTAACCTATGCCAAAAACTATGCTTTATTTTAAAAATGTAAGACCTAAAACAGAACTTATAAAAACTAATTCTATTCAAACTGAACCATGCTCACAACCATTTAATAACTTGTTTTAAAATATAGCTAGAAGACAGTAAAGATTATCATTTTCAGCATGCAGAAAGAAGGTCCACTGAAAGCTTTAGTTATTAACATGAATTCAATCCTTGGTTAACAATGGTAATTGGGACTGGGAACTCCATTGCTAAGTGACACAGCTGTGAAGCACAGCATCATGTGACCATACAGACTTACAACAGCAGTTCCAGATGCAGATGAATTCTGCGTGGCTGTTAGGTGTGATGTCACGTGATTGCCATTTGCAGCCTCCTGCCAGCTTCCCATTAACTTTGTCAGAAATAGGCAGTGAAGGTCACAAATGGCGATCACATGACAGGACACTGCAACAGACGCAACTATGAGGATTGGCCAGCTGGAAAGTAATTTTTGAATGGCATTAATGTTGGGAAATCAGAGTTAGTTAAAATTCTAAGATGGATCACTGCAGGTCATACATGTTAACAGTTAAAAAGGGAAACTCTAACTTTTATTTCCTGACTAAAGGAAAAGATGTCCCCGGTTTAAATCAACTTTTTGCTTAACTTCTTCAAAAATAAAACTACTGGAACAGTAAAGACAGGAAACCAATCTCAAAACTTCTGAAATGTTGTTCTATAGCCTCTATGTGTATACATTATTTGTGCGCATGCATGCACACACACACAGAGAGTCACGCCCCTGAAGTTTTCAAGGCTGGAAAAATCTTGTGCATTTGGTTGCCAAAATACATAAACAATCATCCAATAAAATATTTTTCTCCTATTTCCTTTCTTCTTCCCATGAAGTACAACCAAATTAGCCTTTTCAAGAAAATGGCCACCCTTCTTTTTAAACAAATTGTGCTAATTTGTAGGAAAAGGCTAAATAAGCCTCTAAGCATACAGCCTTGTACAGTATTACAACAATATCTTTAAAAAGATGGTTAAACCAAGGTCCTAAGGAGAATTTGTCTTAAATATTTGGATTTAGTTTATGGGGGGATAAAAGCATTCCAAAGATTAATACGTTCTCTCTTTGAAACTTTAAGCATTTACAATATTTGATGATACAGTTTTATAGGGTCACTAGGGTAATGTCTGGCAAATAATGCTTCCTATAGTAGAGAACCAACTTCTCAAAAGACTAAATCCAGCAAAACGTAAAGAGATCACTACTGAATTTCTAAAATCCAACCATACTTATCTTCAACACCAAAGTCCGTCTGCAGCACCAAAATCAAAGCAAAGCAAATCAAGACCAGATAGGACTTTGGGGACTGAAGCCTTATTATGCTTGAGAGGAAGGGGGCTGGGATTTGCTGCACCAGGACTCCTGAATGACTGTGGTTATTGCTCCAACCCCTGCAGAAATACAGGTAGTCCTTGCTTAACAATCACAATTGAGACCGGAATTTTGGTTGCTAAGCAAAGCGGTCATTAAGCGAATCTGACCCAATTTTACCACCTTTTTTTTGCAGCAGCCATTAAGCGAATCATGTGATTGTGCAGCAAATCACACGGTTCCCCATTGATTTTGCTTGCCAGAAGCTGGCCGGGAAGGTTGAAAATGGCAATCATGTGACCACAGGATGCTGTGATGGTCATAAATGCAAACTGATTGCCAAGCACCCAAATCGTGATCATGTGACCACAGGGACACTGTGACAGTCATGTGAGCATCAGCTGTAAGTCGGTTTTTTCAGCACTGTCGTAAGTCTGATCCGCCATTAAACGAATGGTCATTAAGTGAGGACGACCTTATTAAGCAACATTGACAAACGCATAAGCCAAAGACAAAAATCTGGCACCCTAACAAGAGAATAATACAAGGTCATTTCAACCTTCAAAGCAATAGCAGAGTGATGTAAAAATTACAGATTGAGCTAATGCAAAGATGGGCTACTCCATGGGCCTTGGATACTTTCTCAGAGTCTTCATTCAGCCCTGCAGCATAGAATCAATGATTTGTCGATTACTGGACAGCTGATTAGGAAGATTAGTTCTGTAGAGGCGGAAAAAATAATTTTATTGGAAAAAGCCTCATTTTTTGCTCCCCTTACTAAATAATCTAGTTTTCTGCCACCATTTGCAGCAATGAAGCTTCCCCTTTCATCACAACACCCTTGAAAACACTGCTAACAGGAGGAAACCTTGTTTCTGGCATCCCAATAAAGATAAATAGCTTCCTGCTGCTGTTAGCAGTAGGAACTAGTTATACTGAGCAACATGACTGGGAAGAAAGGAAAAATATGGTTTCCCTCCCAGCTATGGGCATCAAGATCACTGTGAACAAGAGAGAGCAATGGGATTCTCCCTTCCAGCCATTTCTCTGCCAAGAGGGTGATGGTGATGCACTCAACTGACAATTGATGTGGCCTCATGTGAACATGTGGGGGGGGGGATCCTGCCTTTTATTCCCCAGTACTAAAGCATTTTATTCCATTCTGTTTTAATTTTCTTAATTTTCCTTTTGAAATTGGAGACCTAATAATAATGGGGCGGGAGCCTGCACAGATTAAGCAATTCAATACCTTCTTGATATGCACTTTATGACATGATCCAAAGTTCACACCATAATAAACGTGACTGCTTTTAAAGCGCCACAAGATATTTGCTGCAAGAGATCCCTTCAATATTGTAAAACACACTTCTATTGTAGCAGCTGCAAAATACAGTCTTGCAGTTTGTGTACCTGATAGCTTTTACATGACAAATAAGGAGCTGAAAGGCAGCTGGTCCCCTTACATAGAACGGTTACATGAAAATCTTTTCTATCTGACCCTGGAACAAACTGATATCTCTTATTAGCTTTAGTTATATACACTGAATTATCTAGAGTATAAGGATTCAGAAAGGGATAAATAGGTAGGCTCCTGCAGAAATATATGCATTTCTTAAAGATTAACGCTTTATCACAGTCTAGTTAATAAGCTACAGTATGTACATTTGATATTAAGGAGATATTTTGGATCTCATAGCCAACATGCAAATCATAGCAGTCCTGACTGAGATAGGATTTTTGATTATATTTTTAGCTCCAGAATGCCTCAGCCCCAAATAAGCAAGGCTCTTTAATCTTGCACAACTACAGACTGATACCGATTTCTGTCCTAGGTAAGATTCTAGAGAAGAAAAAAAAACTGTCCAATTCTTCACCCTCGACAGACCAGGATCACATTAATACATTTTCTAATTTTATTCTTCATGAACTTACTTAATAATATTTTTAAAATGCAAGGGGCCTCAATGATAGAAGCCAGCATCTGAGATACTATGACTGGACACAATGGAAAAATATGTCAGGAAGACAGTCCAGGAAAAAAATAAAGTTGGCAGACCATGAACTATATTTAGAAATAGCATCCTGTAGAGCAGTGCTTTGTGGAAGTTTTAGACTTCCACATCTCCTTATATAACTGGACACTGAAGTGATCAAATGACTCCTGAGATAAAGATAGTATCAGCGTTATTAAACATAGCTGCAAATTGAGAAGAAAAAGGGTTAGATTACTGCCCACTGTTAACAATTTGTACTTTTACTTTTAGAAAATAATGTATTTTAAGTGAGACAAACCTTTAGATCAGGTGTCCTAATTTTACTCATGCATGTCAAAAACACTACTGGGTGTTTTTCAAGTATCCACAATAGAAATTCCTTCTTGTGTAAGAGTAAAGGGTGAGCAGGTTTCTAAGGTTCAGGGGCACTACTCTGCCTGCAGACCCTCTGAAGAGCCACAAGAGGTCATCTGGTGATGTGGTGATATCCCTGGAATGAAAATATTTGATGGGCTTTAATGGTGGGAATAGGAGCAGCATCTACGAGGCAGGCTGTTCTCTGTCTCACTCCAATCTTCAAAAATGAATTGAAATTACAACACTGAACTTTGGCAGCAATAAAGAGATTGTAAAGGAGGAAAGTGGGGGATTATTTTGACTCCTTGAGACCTTCCACTCTTATTCCACTCTATCCTTAATTTTGAAAAAAAATTAGAATGCCAAAATTCAGCAGCATGATTTTAGAAGGTTACAAGAGAGCCAGTTTGGTGTAGTGGTTAAAGCCTCAGGCTAGAAACAAGGAGATCTTAAGTTCTAGTCCTGCCTTAGACATGAAGCCAGCTGGGTGACCTCAGGCCAGTCACTCTCTCTTAGCTTTAGGAAGAGGGCAATGGCAAGCATACATACATACTTACAGGTAGTCCTCACTTAACAACCATTCATTTAGCAATTGTTTGGAGTTACAACAGCGCTAAAAAACCAACTTGCTACCGTTCCTCACACTTACGACAGTTGCAGCATCCTCACAGTCACATGATCATGATTCAGGCACTTGGCAACTGTCGTGCATTTATGACGGTTGCAGCTTCCCGTGGACACATGATACCATTTTCTACCTTCCTAGCCGGCTTCTGATAAGCAAAAGCCATTAGGGAATCGCGTGATTTGCTTGACCATGTGATTCGCTTAATGACCACAGTGATTCGCTTAATGACCATCACAAAAATGGTCATAAAAATCAGGTCCCAATTCACTTAACAACCGCATTGCTTAGGGACCTAAATTCTGGTCCCAACTGTGGTAGTTAAGCGAGGACTACCTGTACATAGTTTTTAGAAATCTCTGATAACATATGCCGAAAAAAGGCAACTCAAAAAGAGGTATTTCAGACATACTAAGCATAGTTATAAAGAGCTTTGGAAAATAGTGATTATGTACTCAATCATCAGTCAGTCAATCATGAACTCATCTGTTGTGAATCTATGCCTATTCAACTGTTTAATAAATGTTTTAGTAACTGTAACTTGGTAAATACCCTGAAAACAAGTGCTGCAAGATCTTGGTTATGTAGCCATGAACTGTGAGCAGCTTCATGTATTCAGAGTATGGATACTCATGGATGAAAAATATGCACATACTGTTCTTACTATGAAAAACAAATTACTTTCAAGAACAGCCTCCCTTCTCAGAAACCAGAAACAATCAGGAAATAATTCAATCCTTCCTTTTATGTATATGAAAAAGTAACATTGTATCAGTGTACATTCTCCACACCTAATGTGACACTTCCATATTTCATACTCAAATATTCCCACTGGCTAGCACTTACATTTCTACAGAAGCTTAACTTGTGTCTTAATATACTTGAGGCATTTATGAACTTTGAATTTACTCCCTGGGTGCTTACTGCTTATACCATAATTATGCAATAAGCATGTTTAAAGATTTGGATTTTAAAATTTATATTAAATGCAGCACATATCATCAGTGGAATAGCCCCTCTATAGATCAGGCAAAGGTTATTTGCACAGCAAGATAATGGTTCTAAATAGACTCATTTTTGGTAAATTTAGGAAAAGGATGATTCACTAGTATGTAACTGATATGGGACTATGGCATATAATAATGCTCAAAGGAGTATACATTTTTTATAACAGATTAGGATTTGGCAGCCTTTGCACAAATTCATCTTGTGTGCCAATTGCGCCCATCCCTGGATCAGGAGGCCTTGCTCACAGTCACTCATGCCTTAGTTATCTCCTGTTTGGATTACGGAGATGCACTCTACAAAGGGCTGCCCTTGAAGACCATCTGGAAGATGCAACTGGTCCAGAATGCAGTGGCACATGCAATTTTGGGTGCCCCATGGTTCACTCAAGTTACATCATTGCTGCGTGAGCTGCACTGGCTTCCAGTTGCTTTCCCGTGCAATTCAAGGTGCTGGTTATCACCTTTAAAGCTCTATATAGCACAGGGTCAGGTTATTTGTGGGACTGCCTCTCCCTGAGGGTAACTGTTTGTCCAACTAGATTAGATAGGGTGGGCCTCTCTCTTAAATTTTGTCACCTGATGAGACTTCGGAGGTACACCTTCTTGGGAGCCACACCAGCCCTTTGGAATAGCCTCCCCGCCCCCAAGATCCAAGGGATCCCTACCCTTTTAGCTTCCTGGAAGGCCATGAAGACCTGGTTCTTCTCCCAAGCATTGGGCTAAGATGGGGGGCTGAGCTGCGAGGCTGTTTGGCCTGGCACCTGGAAGGAAGGGTGATTTTGTTTTTATCCTTGTTTTTATTGCTTGTTGTGAGCCACCTAGAATCATTATATTAGATGGGTGTCCACATAAGTTTTGTAAATGAATGAATGAATGAACTAAAAAAAAATCAGGTTATATGTTCTCCAAGCAAAGTTTTACTTTCTCCTGAAAGGTAGGGGAAGGTAGCCTCACATTTAGAAAGAACTAACTGTTCTGTGCTTACTCAAACTATCCATGTAAAATACCAATACATAGGCACATTTTTATATTTATTCTTGTCTCAGTTACTTTACTGTTTCAAGGAACTCTACACATAATACCAAACAATTATCAAAAACAGCCTACTCCAAATAGGTTCCATTAAGGTATGTTTGACTACACCTCCATTAATCTCAACCAGGTGAAATACATCTGTAGGTATCAGGTTTTATGTCTTCCCCATTCCATGAAAAAACTAGTAATGCACAAGCAACCAATGACCTAGCATAAGCATTTGACAACTAAATAAAAACACAAAGGACATTCAAGCATTAAAAAAAAGTTTTCTTTTAAAACAGTTTCAGTAAACAGCATTTTTCAAAGTATGGGTTTTTAACTAAAGCTGTTACTTGTCTTCACCCGCTGTGATATAATGAAACAAATGAGGCTAAAATGGGACACACAGCAAGCAGCATCTCTCACGCCTGTATTTAAACAGAATTAGTAGTAATGAGGAATATAGCATCCAGCTGTTTATTTCAGATGTCTGCTTAGAACTAAAGGAAATTCTCCCTTGAACGATTGGTTTCAAAGAAACTAACTATGAAATGATAGAGCAATGTATTCTATTTAACATTACAAAGTGTCCTAATTAGCAAGTACAACCTAATAAAATCTATATTTTAACATGTTGGCTCAACAGGAAATGACATTACTTTTTTCTATTCTTATGGAAAGTACAGATCTTACAAGTTTAACTCCATCTTCCCCTAACTATTATATATGTTGAGAGGGACCCATAGAAGTTTCCCTCCAGAATAATCTGGAAGGCCACAGGTGCCCCATCTCTGTTACAGAACCCCAATTACTTGATCGTCCAATTCAAGCAGAATCCCAACAATTAATCCTAATGCAATCTTCACAAAAGAGGAAATATACCTCCAACCAATGATAGTTCCTCTAGGAAGGTGCATCAGGAGCCAATCTTCACATCCACCCACCTTCAAATATAATTAAAAAATGGATGCACACGGACTTAACTGCCTGACCTCTAGAAGGCAGCCAGGAATTCAACCTCCAAAAGCTCTATCCCTAATAAAGGTTATTATACAAAAATGACCACCTACGCAACCTTTTGGAATGTTCCTGAAAGCCATTTAAATGCCTATGCTTTGGAAACACAGAGCAGAGTATTCATTTGTCTATACACGTACATTTTGGTAGAGGTGGAAGCAAGGCAGCTGCTGAAAAAAACTACCTTCGTAACTGCTTCATCTGTCACATGGAGACAGTTAAACAAGAGAGTAAGGCTCAGTGGTTGGGCAAAAAGTAACTAAAATTTGTGGTGGAATAAACTAAGTGAAGAGTAAGTTCTTGTGGCGTTGATTCCTTTGAATATTGACTCATTCAATTTTAGCAATGGATAACCAAATTCTTCTGATAAAGTTTCGCAAAGAATATGAGGCAACAACATTCATTAGTCTGTGCCCAGCACCTAGTATGCAAAGCTACTCTGCCTCTGAATATGAACGTTGTGCTTAATTAACAGAGCTAACTGGGGAGGTTCCCTAGGACAGAACCAGAACTGAACTTTGCAGATACAACCTGAGATCTCTGAAACTTCAAAAACTGCTACTAAAATATTTTTAACTGACAGAAGAGAAAAATGCATATATACATGAGGCATCTTCACATAAATTTAAATGTAATATAGTTCCTCTACATCAAATTAAATTCACATTAAATAAAATTACATTTCTGGAAACATTTGCAATATCGATTTCATTTCCTTGTGCCCCTTTTTAATAAGCTAATGAAAAGAGACATAAAATACAAAGTATACAAAGCATGTTCTCTTAGATTTATGAGGACCTCTTTCAAGCCTTATTTGAAATGAAATACATCCAGTGTTGAGTATGAAATTAATAAACATATAGAACATGGTGTTTTAACAACTGTTTAATATAGTATTTGTCCACCAATGGGCTATATATTTGCTACATATCTGAAAAGACAGCTAGCCTGTAATCTAGATATAAAACAACATGCATAATGAAGATCACACTTATCTCTACAAACACAGCTTGACGGAAAGCAGAAAACCACAAAAACAGACCAGGGCTTTGAAAGTAAACACCACTTGGAAAAGGAAAAAAGAAATGCGCAAAAAGAAAAAAGCTGCTGATGTAAACACTTGCCTTATACCATGAGAAGGTTAAGATGTCAAAAGCTTTTACTGTTCTCTTCCCCACCTCACTGCATAGCAACATTTTCTGATTCAGCTGGGAAATAAACATTAATTTGGATTGAAAACGCTTACATAATTCTTGACCAATCCATTCCTGAGGATTTGGAACAAGAGAGATCACCCAGTTTTGGGTTCACACATTCTACTGGGTTATGATTTGCTTAAACATCATTTGCTTAATCACCTACAACTGACTGAATTCATATACCATATTAATCTATAAATCATGGTTTACAAACTATACTGGCTAAATACATACAATACGCTACGCTAAAGCCATGCAAACCTGATTCGGTCTTAGCATGAGTTAACCTATCCACTACCTATTTTAATCAGTTTGGTCCTTTTAAAACTGTTGTTTTAAAAATAATCTCACTGTTGCAAACAAACCCCAGCAACTGTTTGCTATAAAAGTATTTTATAGGAAAATTTGATATACTAGCTCACAAAAGACTTTGGCCACTGATGCAAAAGTAGTCTACCCATGTTTATATCCAAACCAAACATTCATATATTTACTTCTTTATCATCAGGTTATGACTTCACTGGAGTTTATTTTGTAGAAGCAAACAGTGTCAGAATGCCATTACTGTTTGTTCTTGATCCTTTTCATAAACAAACAGTTACTTCATGGAAGTTAATGATTTGGGGTCTTTTTCTAGAAGGCTGAAGTACATTTATAAGCATATGTACACCTAAAATACTTCATTTAAACATACAAATAATGCACAAATTATTATAACTAATACTCTGGATGGGACAGTCAAAAATGACAAAAGATTCTGCTCACTGGTTTCAGATCAGTTCTCTGGTATTCAAGGTCTGCATTTTAAGATGGTATCACATGAATGTGTTTTTCATAGATACTGATGGAAATCAAAACTTTGTAGACAATGTTTCTGCACTATCATCAGCATACACATAAAATCCTTCACTTACTTCAGCTTTTAGAAATGAAGAGGAACTGGGGAGTATCCCTCATCTGAACCTTTAAAAGCAGATTCTTAAATTGCATGGGAGAACAGCCACACAGAGCTCTCTCTGCAGGTAGTCCTCGGTTAACAACTGCCCTGTTTAGCGACCATTTGAACCTACGATGGTGCTGAAAAGGTAACTTTGTCACCGTCCTCGAACTTATGATGGTCGCAGCATCCCTGCTGTCACACGATCGCCATTCAGGTGCTTTGCAACTGGCATGCATTTACTACGTTTGCAGCATCCCATGGTCATGCGATCACTATTTGTGAGCTTCACAGCTGGCTTCTGACAAGCAAAGTCAATGGAGAAGCCAGCAGTAAGTCACAAGTTGCGGTCATGTAATGTTGTGCTTAACAACCACAGCGGAACTGACATCATAAGTCTGGCACAGTCACGTGATGTTTTGCTTAATAGCTTGAGTGCTTAGTGAGGGAGTTGCCGGTCCCAATTGTGGTAGCTAAGTGAGGACTACCTATATTTATGTTACCTAATACGAATTATCACATACAAGCAGTACACAAGTAACATTTATTATTCATAAAAGTGTAATAGGTTCTATGCTAAGTGGAATGATAATTTAGTGATGATGATGGATATTTTGAACTACCCCAAATGTTAGGGGGGAAATCTTTTTAACAACAAAAACAGTAAGACTCTTCTGCTCAAAACTACACAGAAGAAATGTTAACAAAAGATACAGTGATGTAGTTAAGTGGGCATAATCTACTGTTTTCCTGTTAAATATACATTGTACTTGTAACTAATTCTTCTTTTACTCCATAATGCTATAACTTTAACACCTCCATATAAGAGGTAAACACATTTTTGTCACCCAAAAGTGTTAGGTTCTTATGGCTGCTACTTAAAATGGCCCTCTTGAGAAATGCCACATGAAACTGTGACTAGATAAACAGATCAATAACTTATGTTCAAAGATACATGGAATAGTACATACTCACTTCTCACACAGCATTACAGCATTTTTTCACCATTCTTTTTTTTTTGCAAAACGTTATTGGCAACCTGTTAGTAATATCCATGAGGAAATATGCTCAGCAAATAAATACATGTAGATTATCGCAAAGCTTGGGAATTTTGTTTTAATATTTCTTCTCTGAAATTCAGGTCTCTATATACTAATTGTCATCCAATAGCTGAAAACATGGCATGTTCTCTTCCACCTACTGGTAGCGCCAAGTGGAGGGCTGTCAGTAGATATGTAAAGGTCCAATCTGTTTTACATATTCTGGTTTGTCAGAAATAATATGGATTTTTGATAACTATCCCTAACAGTTTTTTGTAAGTAGTATATTACCACAGTTAAATCCCCTGAGCAAATTTAATGAAAATTTCTCTTATGTCTTCCTTTGATATACATGTTCCCCCATGTCAGGGGAAATTTTAATCATAGAATTAATCAATGACAGCTTCTAGGGAAGGGGTTCTATCCATCTGGCACCCTCCTCCTTTGCATAGGTGCACCCAGGAGCTGACTGATTTGCCTATCCCAAAGGGATAAGGTACTTGAGGGTGTTGTTTGCCAGATGCTCTGCTTCATCTCTTCCACATCTTTGGAAAATGTAAAATGTTAATAAGTACTTCTAAAAACATAATAGAAAAGACTCCCTTTGAGTTAAAGTCAAATTCAGATTTTCTTAGAATCAGTATGGAAGTTGTTTGTCACCATTTTCTTCAGAATTTTGTCTCAGTCTGCTGTACATTCCTAGGAGTCTTGGTTGTTTCTGTATAAGTGCTGACTTGATCTGATCCTGATTAGTTTTTTGGCTAGGCACCGCTTTCTTGAATTCATCTTTCACAGAATCTCCCCCACCCCTCAACACAAAAGATTTTTGACTGGACAAAGTTACTTCCAAGCAGACCCTATTCAACAGTACTCTGTCCTGTTGATGAGTCCACTTTTGCAGAGCGACTCCTAAAGAAATATATGAAAGATTCCTTTACATCTTTCATTATGAATGTAATCCAAGTAGACAAAAAGTCAATTTTTGCAAAATTCACCTCAATCATAAACTTACAAGTTAGTATTTCAATGTCTGAAGATAATGCTGTAAGAAAGTTGTTATAATTTCTGTAAGCAGACCTTTGAAAATCTCATTCATACTGTTATTTTAAGGATGCATTTTGAAAATACTGATATGGCAGAACCCCCAGGAATAGAAATCTCACTCCAATTTTCTGCCAAAACTGAAGCATCAACCTAAATATTGTTCAGCAGAATATTCTTAACTGAAATTTTGTTTACCTGGTTATTTCTTTATCTGGCCCAGTTCTGAAAAATGTACGATTAATCCTTAATAATGATTACAAATTTAAAAAAACACATGGGATTATAGTAAATTGCCAAGATCCGACCATTTTCAAACTCTGTTTTGGCAGTAGAAAATGGATTTACTTGAATACCTTTCAAAGAGGCTTTTATCAGTGATAAGACACTGAGGATACTTCAGTTGCCTTAATAAAGTACCTTAGAAACTAGATGAGGAAATGTAGCACTGTAGTACTTCTGAACCATCTGGCAGCTTTTGATGCTATCAGTTTTAGAATAATCCTGGACCACCTTTGTGTAGTGATTTCCAGTCTTTCCTGCTGGCATAGGCTCAGAAAGTGGTGCTGGAAGTTACATTCAAAGACCATTTACAGCCAGGGCTGATGCCTTTTACAGTAAATATAACCTAACTCCTCCCCCAGCATTTACCCTATTGGGTAAGTGTAGTAGATCTTTTCACCTAAATTTAAAACTGGTTTATAGTTTTTAAAAGGATTGCTCTGCCAGGAGTATGGTACTTGAATATGATTTTTAAAAGTAATCACTTGCCTGCCTGTTTCTTTTTGTCTAGGGAACTAAAGAGACATTTTTGTTCTGAATATATAACTGAGTATTTTCCCTCTAACATTAGAGTAATCACTTCAAATTCTTACTGAATATGAGATGCTAATTTTTCTTCTTCCTGCAATGGAAATTCTATATTTTAGAGAAATATATTTAACAACATAAGACTTTTAAAAAAACAGCCCTTTGAGTCATCTAATTAAAAGCTAAAGAAAACTGAAACTGACATTTAAAAAAAGGAAAGAATCTTCAGCAAATCTCCAACTTCTACCACCTTAGCTGGCTAAAGAAGATATGGGTCAGGAGCAGCTTTGCCTTTCTCTGCTGGCTTTATAAGATCAGTTCTTAATTTTGGATGTGAGTGAAATTGATGATCTGAGAGCAGGACCACTACCCAGACAGAAACAGTCTAGTGTAGGGTAAGGGAAAGTTTAAGAATAAAAAAAAAATTCAACATGTGAATCCCATCCTTCCTTAGATTAACGTATTTTTAACCATACATAAACTATTTTTTAACTATGGGAACTGCTTTGAGTGTTTTTAAGGAGAATAAATACTGTCAGTAACATTAAAAATTTAAATATACAAGTCAAAACAATGCAGTTCAGAAAGTGATTGGAGATTGAGAAAATGCTAATCCAATTTGCAGATACAACAAAATTGGGTAGAATAAAACATAGCGATAAAATTCAGAACAATTTGACATGTTAAAGAAATGGGAGGAAAATAACAGTGAAATTTAACACAGATAAATGCAAAGTTCTTTAATTAGGAAACAAGAGTCAAATTCACAGGTACAGAATGGAAGATACCTGGTTAGGCAGTAATACTTGTGAAAAAGGCCTTAAAGCCTAGAACAGCAGTTGATTATACAGCAGTTGATTATACAGTACAATGAATATGCATCAGGAACATGATGCGAAAAAGGACAATTCAATTTTAGCCTGCATCAACAGAAGTATAGTTTCCAAATAATTCTTTCAGTGCTCAGTTCTGGTCATGATATTTTAAGGAGTCAAATTTTAACAGTTTATGTGTTGCAAGCAGAAGCTAAACAGCCATCTGCTATGGATAGTTTTAATATGAATTCCTAACCTGAGCAAAGGGTGGGACTTGAAGGCCTAATGACCCTGTTCAGTTCAATGATTCTATGATCAGTGGAAGCAGATGTGTTTGCTGCCATCAATACTGACAGCATGAGGGCAGTCCACAGTTCTGATCATGTGGCAGGGGAAAGGTGGGTTGGGATTCTTGGGGGATGTAATTATGATTCTTCTACATACTTGAAGAATTATCCTCTGCCCAAATAAGCACATGCTTAACATCTCTCCCTTTTTTACAAGCCAACTTACTTGTACAGTGGGTGGAAGTATGTTTGTAGTAGGTGGTTTATAGTAAACAGTAATTTTAACACTTTGGCTTTGTTCTTTTAACAGTATACTTTCCCTCCCTGTGTAAGAGAGTTACCTTGAGTACATGGCTGAAAGCCAGATTTTTTTGTGTTTTTAATTAACACAGAATCCTATTGCTTAAGCAACACATACAAAGAGGCCTATGTACACATAAGAGACTTAGGCATATCAGTTCATAACTTGTGAGCAACAAATGCCACTTCTATAATTTGCCATCTCCTCTACGATCTCAATGAACTTTCAAAACAGCTTAGGTGATCTTAAAATAACATAATAAAAGTCATTAAGCAGTGAATAAAATCACATGCACTGTGGTACAGAATAACTTAAAAGGCTTGTGGAAATAAGATTTTCAGCTGGCAAAAATATGAGAGATACCATTTGAACCTCCTGACAGGAACCAGAGTATCACTACCAAATCACCACTGGGAACCAGGAAAGAGTATCTGAGGATGATTTTAATACTGAGTGCCAATATGCAAGCAGGTGGTCTTTAAGATACATGGCTCCAAACTGGAAATATACCAGGAATTAGTGGAATTGTTTCACAAGTGACAAGAACCATTTCTGAGACTTGGGCCTAATAAGTAACCTGGCTGCAATATTCTTGATTTCACCTACTCTCAGAGCCCTGTGGGACTACCTGCTTTGGCCCTTTTATGCTAGATCTGCAAGTTGCTGCAGCAGTGCACTTGACGCTCTCATGAAGGAACCAAATCCTTTAAAGAGCCAAATAAAGTACCTCTGTTAACATGGTTGCTGCACTCTACATTACGGACTCATGGCAACTGCCATTTATATGTGAAGTAATTGTATAATGGCCTCAGAGACCTAACTTTAAAGACAGAAGGCAAAAAGGTACAGCACTAAACCAACCCAGTGCTATGGCAACTACTTTACTAGCCGTGGGAACAAGGCAGGGAGAAACAGCAAATACTTTAAATGTCTAGTAACTGCTGTCACAGTACATTTTTAAAGCTAGACACACTTGGCTTAGAAATCAGACTAAGGTAAATACAAGCACAGATAACAGGTTGGCAGACTATTGCTCTAGCTTAAAAAGAAAGGGCACTGAACTCATTTTGGCTATCACTCTTCAGGAGAGATACCCTCTCTGCCTTGTGAAAGAAACAGCATTTAAAGCTGCAGCTGGGCTTGTAATTATCAGCCCAATCCAACTCACAGGGTTGTTGTTGTGGGAAAAATAGGAGGCAAGAGTATTAGGTATGTTTGCCACCTTGAGTTGACTACACACACACGCACACACACAGATACACACAAATATAATAATAAATAGCAACATACATCACTTAACACCGCATACCTAATTTCTAAACTTTACACAGACAAAAAAAGCAAAACCTTCTGCAGCACTTTATGGTACATAATTCAAAATACCATGGGGCAAGGATCATTTGGATGGGATGTATAAATTTAAAACACATCTGAGTTTCAAGTGTTTTTACAATAAAGTTCAATGACACTCAACGTTAGATATCTTTCAATAATGTATCACTGCTCTAAAACTTCAATGACTTAACTTCTAACTAATTCTTGAAAGACACACACACAGAGTATATACAACTGAATTAGAAATTCCCCTGATTTTTTTTTCTCCTGTATGTCCTCAGTCTTATCAAATCAAGAGCACATGGAAGATTCTGGTAGTTCAAAACACTTTAACATTTTTAGAACAGTAATTTTTACAATTATGAATATTTCTCCCCTATTAAATCAAGATGAACCATTTGGGTGCTTAACATTTTAGGTAAAAATGTTATGATTCATCCTAACGTACCATATATCTGCTGTACAAAATGGTTTGAACATATTTCAAGTCTGGAATAGCTGTTTTCAAGTGGTTCACACATGAAATGAAGCAGCCACGTTTTTGGATTTTTTAGTTCAAGAATGAAACAAAGCGGGGTAATTTTTTTCTAATAACAAACTGAAACACAGCCCTTTTGGGTGGAAAGTATTTCATATATTTCATTGAGTTTTTTAGTTGCTCTGACTATAAGTTGTCTTGCCACTTTCCACTGGGGTGTTATCAGTTATATTCAGTAGAGAAACAAATTCTACACACTCCTTTTTTACTATAGAAACTTACATGATAAAGTGAGCTGTAGTCCATGGAAGTTTAAATAGTAATACATTTGTCAGCACTAAGGATTCATACATCTGTTTATGTTTCAGCTGACTAACATATATAGCCCCCTTTTACTGGATTTTAATTAGGTTGTTTTAAAATATTTTTTATTGTGAATCACTTTGCTCATCATTCTTCAGCAAAATGTAGGGCATAAATCCAATTACTTAGTGGCTAATTTTCATCATAACTCTGTCTTATTACATATAACACTAGGACTTTGCACCCATTCATAGCTTCATCTTGATTCTATGCATTCTTGCAGTCATTAATTATACTCTAATTTAGGAACTGGGCAATTAAATAGTTTTACCTGTCTCGAAGATATTGCTGAAAAGTTTTGCTGGGTGAGACTGATGTTCAATTATTACTAAAAAGGAAAGAGAAAAAGTTATCATGTTTTATCTATGCCATTCAAAAATTTATACTTAAACATATATCTCAATATGTAGTTTATATTATATGGGCTTTCAAGATACTGTAAAGAAAAATTAAATTCAATTAAAACATTATGATTAAATTACTCTAGAAAACAGATCACCACTTGGGCTGTAATCCTGTTTTATCAGCTCATGAGCCCACTGTAGCCTTGGATCCTACACCTTCCCTCCTTCCCCTCCAATTTGGCTTCACTGGCAATCAAGGAGATCAGAAGAAGGGCTAAAGAAAAGGGCTAAGTTTGAATCCAGTGGCAAGCAGTCCTTGGGTTGAAAAGGAGTCCATCACGTCTGCTACAGCCATTCAACTCAATTAAGCTCATCTTTCAGAATACATGTATGGACTATACCTTCAACCAACTCTCAACTAGAATGAACATAGTTCGCTTTTATTTAGGATCCCAAAATTTAAGTCACAAAGTTATGTATGCTCATTTTCCTAACAAACGTGTTCCCCCTTCCCCCATCTTACACAAATAAAGCAGCAGGGAACTAAAATCACCTACTTGTCTCATTAAAAATATGGCATAATGTACTGCAAAACTTTTTATCATGTTTGTACAAGCATGAACAACTCCGGATTTATTTATTTATTTATTATTCAAATTTTGCTACCGCCCATCTCCCCCAAAAGGGGGACTCTGGGTGGTTTACAATAAAATTAAAACTATAACAACAACAATTAAAATCTATAAAAACAATTACAAATATAAGATGCAATATAAATAAGTATACAATCCAAGAGGTTAAAAATTCTGATCAGGTGGGAGGGGCTCTAAGGTGCGAGCCAACCCCATGGATGGTTGCCCACCTGCCCGCCCCATGCAAGATGGCAAAACCAGATTTTCAGGGCCCTCCTGAAGATCAGAAGTGAAGGCGCCTGCCTCACCTCTGAGGGCAAGATGTTCCAAAGGGTGGGGGCAACTGCAGAGGAGGCCCGCTTCCTGGACCCCGCCAGATGGAATTCTCTTATTGACGGGGTCCACAACATGCCCTCTCTCCCTGACTGGGTGGGGCGAGTCGATATTATGGGGATGACACGGTCCCTCAGGTAACTTGGCCCCATGCCATATAGGGCTTTAAAGGTCATAACCTACACCTTGAATTGGACCCAGAAGCAAACTGGCACCCAGTGCAGCTCGCGCAGTAAAGATGTTATATGTGTTGATCTGGGGACACCAAAAATAACCCGCGCAGCTGCACTCTGAGCCAGCTGAAGCTTCCAGATACTCTTCAAGGGTAGCCCCATGTAGAGCGCATTGCAGTAGTCAATATGGGAGATGAGGAGGGCATGAGTGACTGTTCAGAGGGCCTCTCGCTTCAGGAACGGGCGTAACTGGCGCACAACCCGAAGGTGAGCAAAGGCCATCCTGGCCACGACTGCCACCTGCTCCACGAGGAGTCGTGAATCCAGAAGAACCCCCAGATTACACACCAGGTCTGTCTGGGGCAGTGCCACCCCATTCAGAACCAAAGATGACAATTTCCCAGAAACCGAGAGCTGTCAACCCACAGCCACTCTGTCTTACCAGGGTTCAGCTGAAGCCTGTTGTTCCCCATCCAGGCCCCCACAGCCCCCAAGCACTCAGACAGGGCAGTCACCGCATCACTTACCTCACCCGGGATGGAGATATACAGTTGAGTATCATCAGCATACTGATGATACCTCATCCCATGGTGACAGATGATCTCACCCAGTGGTTTCATGTAGATGTTAAATAAGAGAGGGGAGAGAACAGAAACCTGCGGCACCCCGCAATGGAGGGGCCGAGGGTCAGATCTCTCACTCCCAATCACCACCGATTGGGAATGGCCCTGGAGGAAGGAGGTGAACCAGCGCAAAACCATGCCGCCCACCCCCAACTCCCTGAACCATCCCAAAAGGATACCATGGTCGATGGTATCGAAAGCCGCTGAGAGGTCAAGAAGAGCCAGGATGGATGCACTCCCTCCATCCCACTCCCGCCAGAGATCATCCATAAGTGCGACCAATGCAGTTTCTGCATTGATGAGTTACAGATCACATTATCCATCTTAAGTGGCATCACCAACAAATATATGAGCCACAATGTCACTGTTTTATTGGAAGTGAGTGCAGAACTAAAGGACTAGCTGTAGCCTCGTCTGTTTTTCAGATACAAGGTTGTTTTGTATTGTTCCAGTTATCAGTCTTGAGAACATTCAGCTGGTACTTGATGACCATATACCTAACAATTCAATACCCTTCTGACCCTTATGAAAGAATATAAAATCATGTATTTTTCAGATTCCCAAAAAGAACAATGCTTATTTTGATAAAGTTTCAAAAGATACTTAAGATTACTACTCCTAAGTTGCAAATAGTTTTATAGAACTGAGTTTTACTCACCCACAGATTCCCCAATGTACCAGCTTATTTTAATTTCTATTCATTCTTGCAATTAAAAAATAAATAAATTGGAAGTTAACTTTCTGAAAAAGCAAAGTACCAGCCTCAAGCATCATCTTTATTTCCAATACTATCCACATAAGCTTTCTCAGAGAGTAAAATGGTAAGCAAATGAAACCCAGCACTTTGTTTGGAAATAGGCCTATCTGCCCCGAAAATAGGCAGAAGCAAGCTGGAACAGTAGGGAGCACCTTGAAGGGGCTACATGGATGAGAGAAAGTTTGTGAACCCTTTAGAAATATTCATAATACTGCAGTACTTTAACCTCTTCATCTATTACTAAAGAAACTGTAGATAAAGTACACACACAAAAAAACTACTGCTCACTATCCTTGTTGAAAAAAATATGCAATACCCTAGGATAGCTGTCTTGTCAGATGTGCCAATTAATGAGATGGCTATCAAGTACTATATGAGTTTGAGGGATACTTCTCTCTAAAACAGACACACACGCATGCAGATTGCCATGATCAGTCTGCTCTTCACAACACAGGTTTGTGGAAACAACTCATGTCCCTTTAAAAGAGATATCTGAAGATGTCAAAAAAGGGTTGTCTATGCTCAGGAGGCTAGAAAGGGCTGCAAAATCACAGTCAAAGTTCTTGGCCTCCCGCTGTTCACAGTTAGCAGATGGTATACAAAAGGATAACATTTTTGCTACTTTTCCCTGCACTGGTCATCTAATAAAAATCACCTCAACAAGAAGACATGCAATAATCAAGGTGACTGCAAAGAACCCTTGAGTAATGGCAAAGGATCTGCAGGTGGCTCTTCCATTGTCTTATATTCATGAGTTCATGAGTTCACCAAAAGCAAAACAGTGAACAAAAAAAGTTTGTATGGGATGATACCAAGAAAGAAACCACTGCTCTCCAAAAACATTTGCCATCCATCTCAAGTTCACCACAGGCTATCTGAATGACCCAGGGGGATGTAATAATAATTATTTTATTTTATTTTATTGTGCCTTCAAGTCAGTTTTTGACTTCTGACTACTCCAAACTGGCTCTCATTAAAATTGGTGTAGAGGTTAAGATATCAGGCTAGAAACCGGGAGACCGTGAGTTCTAGTCCCGCCTTGGGCACAAAGCCAGCTGGGTGATCTTGGGCCAGTCCCTCTCTCTCTCAGCCCTAGGAAGGAGGCAATGGCAAACCACTTCTGAAAAACCTTGGCAAGAAAATTGCAGGGACTTGTCCAAGCAGTCTCCGAGAATTGGACACGACTGAATTGATTTAAAAAAAAAAAAAGATAAAAGTTTAACTTTTTGGCTTTAATGAGAAATGTTACGTTGGAGGAAATGAAACACTGCACTGCAGCTAAAGAAACTCATTCCAGCTGTGAAGCATGGCAGCATATACTGATTCGGGGCTGCTTTAAAGCCTCAGGACCCAGACAGATTGCAATTACTGAGGGAACAATAATTCTGGATTATATCAGCAAATTCTAAAGAATGTCAGGTGTCCATCAGCTGAAGCTTAAACAAATGTGGTTCATGAAGTAAAACATGAATTCTAACTACACAAGTAGATATTCAACAGAGTAGCTAAGGCAGCAGCAGAAATTTGGTGTTCTGGACTGGCTGGGGCAGTGCCATGACTTCAGCCTGAAAGAAATATTGTGGCATGACTTGAAATGAGCAATTCATGGAAGAGAGCCCCAACTACCAATCTGCTAAAGCAATTATGTAAAGACAAATGCATCAAAATACTTTCAACCTAATGAATAGGATTGATCAACAGATATAGTCTTAGTCACCTCCCGATTGGATTACTGCAATGAGCTCTACATTGGGCTGTCCTTGAACAGTATTCAAAATGCAGAGGTGCAGGCAGTTATGGGTGCTGGTCACTCAGCACATGTGATATCTCTGCTGCATTGGCTGCTGGTATGCTTCCAGGTACAATTCAAGGTGCTGGTAGTTACCTTTAAATCCCTTCATGGCTTGGGGCTGGGTTACTTACAGGACCATCTCTCCCCAATGGTGCCTACCTATCCTGTTAGATCTGGCAGGAAAGGCATGCCCCAAGTCCTGTCTGCAAGAGAGTATCATCTAGCGGGACCCAGGAGGAAGGCTTTTTCTGCCATGGCACCTGCCCTTTTGAACATCATTCCTCCCCCCCCGCCCCCCAAGATCAGACTTCTCTGGAATCTGCTGGCCTTTCACAAGGCATTAAAAACTTAGCTTTGCTGTCAAGTCTGGGGCCCTGATGGCCTGGGTGAGCCTGATTTTTGGTTATATTGACTGTGAGATGCTATTTTATGCTGTGTTATGTTATTTATGTTTTTAATTAGTGCTTGTGTTTTTATTTTGTTTTATTTTAATTGTTGTGTGAAAGGTCCTCTATGTCTGACCCTTTGAGGGGACGCCGCTTTCATGACGTTTTCTTGGCCAGACTATAGCAGGGTGGTTTGCCATTGCTTTCCCCAGTCATCACCTTCCCCAGCAAGCTGGGTACTCAATTTACCAAGCTCGTAAAGATGGAAGGCTGAGTTGACCTGAGCCGGCTACCCGAGAATCCAGCTTCCATTGGGATGGAACTCAGGTCATGGGGAGAGTTTTGGTTCCAATACTGCTGCCTACCACACTGCACCACACGAGGCTCTGTTTTAATTATTAGCTGCCCAGAGTCATGTATATCAGATGGGTGGCCATATACTTTTATTTATTAAATACATACATACATACAGGTAGTCCTGAATTGCATTGGCAATTGGGACTGGAATTTCCATCGCTGTGCCATGTAGTTGTAAAGCACAACATCACAGGATCGCATCACTTAGCGATGGCAATCCCTGCAGTCCCCATTGCCGTTGTTAGGTGAGGACCCCCTCACAACTTCCTGCCAGCTTCCAACAACCACAGTCAGTGGGGAAGCCAGCAGGAAGTTGCAAGTAGCAGGGGGCTTGCAAGCAGGCTGGCAGGCAGGTAAGTGGCTACTGCCAGGTGGAGAAGGGTGCATGAAGGTGTGCGAGTGGTGGGGGAAGCATGGCGTGAGTGCTGCAGGCCTTGGGGTGGCTGCTGCCAGGCGGGGTAGGGTGCAAGAGGGTGCGGGACTGGCAGTGGAGGCACGGTGCAAGCACTCTGGGGCTTGGGATGGCTGCTGCCAGGTGGGGGAGAATGAGTGAGTGGCTGGGGAGGCGTGGCCAAAAGGGGCTGGGGAGGGTGTATGGGTGGAGATTTACCTGGGCAACTTACAACCTTCCCTGCTGGCTTCCCCATTAACCTTGCTTGTGGGAAGCCAGCAGGGAAGGTTGCAAATGACAATCACGTGACTGCGGGGTGCTGCAACTGTCGTATGTGCAAGCTGGTTGCCAAACACCCATATTGCAATCATGTGACTGCAAGGGTGCCGAGATGGCTAGAACTTCCAGGACCAACTGTAACCACCACTCATTCAGTGCTATCATAATTTTGAATGGTTGCTGAACAAGTGGTCGTTAACAAAGGACTAACTGTAAATGAAATATTTGGTTGAAGTTACAGGTTGGTAAAAAGGTCAAAGTGGTAACATCTCCTATAAATAACTTTCTGCAAGTATTTATATAGAAGACAATCATTTTTTCGTTGTCCTGGCAAGCTTTCTTTGGGTCAAGTCTATAAAGATATACTAGATAGTAATATTCTTTAAAAAGTGCCTTTAACAATTTGACACTACAGGTTAGCTTAAATAAGAACATCTTCCCTATTTAAGATTGGGAAGTTTTTAATCTTAAAGCCTTTGTGACTGAAAGTAAGGGAGAATCCATACATACATTATCATTTTCAATAGCCACTACCTTGATATATATTTTTGTGACAACTTTTCCACAGAAGCAGGACGTATCCATTTATTACTGCAAACTACATTTTTCTGTGAAGGCCATTAAACATGATGTGAGTTATAAATTAGTAAGTAGTACATGCTTTGTGAAACCTGAAAAACTAACCTCTTGTTTTAATAAGTGTTTCCAAATGAGTCATTCTACTATAAAATACATTCATTTGAACATGATGTTACAGCAAATATGCTAACAGTAAAGTAGGGGAAAAGTGGAGTGAACCACCATAGATACGAAATAATTGTGCAAAACAGTCAGTCAATCAATCCATGAGTACTAGTCATTAACCTAAACCAAACAAAATGAAAATATATCAAGGATTTTGCCACTACATTAGAAGTGGAGCGACTGATACGCCACATTAGCAGTGATGTTCTTAAATAAAATGCTTATATTACAATAAGCTTAGGTTCGTCAATAAAATATCCTTCACTTGGAACTAAAGGAAACACCTTTCAAATGTTCAGAAAATATACAGTAAGCTAACAACTGGCCTTTTTTTTTTGCTATAACTGAATCTACAAACCATATTTGTTTTCTTTCTCTGAACTAAAGAGCACTCAAAAGCAGGCTGATAGGCAAATTCCAAACTTTGAGAACATGCAGGTGCTCTCAACGAAAGGTTGCCATAGGGGTCTAATCTATTTCCTGAAGGTCTCCTAGCTACTACTGCTAGATACTCACCTCCACTCACTTCTAACATTTTTTTCTGAGCAGATGTGAACTTCTAAGCAAAACATTGGCTCTATGGAGCTCATCTGGAATCCAGAGGCAGTTTTGGAAACAACAATGGTGATAGATTCTAGCATTTTGGTTTTTAACATACCAGCTCCCTTCACTACCTTAAAAAAAATTAAGATACTTTCTTTTAAAGTATAAAATCAGGTCAAAGGACCAATTTGCAGGTACATTAGCAACCTCAGGTGTCAGGTTGGGAACTCTGGTTCTATAAAAATAAATGGTAATTCTTAAAATAAACAGCCAGAACAGTTTTAGGTGTGAAATGAAAATCCTATAGGTTCATTTTATGAAATTATCAATGGTTATAAAGCAGAAGATGTCTGAAAAATTATTTCAGGATTAATATAAAGAGTTCTCTGCACAAAAATTTGGAAGACTACAGTAATTGTCCTGTTTACAGTATGTTTCACACAGTTTTAAGCCATCTCTATGGGATAAATACAGATATGAAATCCTGTTCTTAAAAGCTAAAAATACCAACAAAATCTCTATCCTCTCTAATATTGATATACATTAATACAGCCTTGTTGTACTCCTTTGCCAACCTGAAGCCAATCTATTCCACCATGTACTCTCCATACTGTGGCTTCCTGATTTGTATATAAGTTTCTCATGAGGACAATGAGATGTTCTGGAATTCCCATTTTTCTGAGCATCTTTCACAGCTCAATGTGATCAACACGATCAAAGGCCTTTCTATAATCAATGAAGCACATATTGACTTCTTGTTGATATTCTTTGGCTTTCTCAATTATCCAGTGTACATCAGCAATAATTTCTCATGTTCCTTAGTCTTTTCTAACCCTTACTTCTTTAAGTTCATTCCATAATTCCTCCGATTCTCTGTCAATGAGGTTCAGGACTTCAAAGTGATTCTTAATGTTCTCCTTGAAAATGGTGAGTATATGTCAAAATCATATCATGGAAACTGACTGGGTTTCTTCTTCTTTAGCTTAACTTAGAGCTTGCACATGAGCAGTTTGTGATCTGTTCCACAGTCAACACCTGGCCATGTCTTTGATGTTATAATTAAGCTTCTCCACCTCCTTTTAGCAATAATATAGTCAATTTTATTTCTATATATTCCATCTGGTGATGTCCATGCACAGAGGTATCGTTTTGGTTGTTTGGAGACAGTGTTAGCTATGAAGAAATCACTGGAGTGGCAGAAATTGTTAAGTTGGCCTCCTGCTCCATTTGGTTTTCTAAGCCATACAATCCAACTACATTTTCTTCTTTCATGTTTCCAACTTTGGCATTCCAGCCTCCAATCACAAGCAGCACATCTTGTTTGCATGTTCTGTCAATTTCAAATTGAATTGATCATAACACTTACCAACCTTCTCTTCTGCTTTGGTGGTTACAGCATAAACTGGAATGATCATCATATTAAAGGGTTGTCCACAAAGTATAACTGATATTATTTGGTCATTGACTGAATTATAGCCAAGTACTGTTTTTGCTATACCCTTCCTAACTATAAAAGCAGCACTATTCCTTCTTTGTTTTTCATGTCCTGAGTAACAAATGGTGTGATCTTCTGACTGAAAGTGTCTGATCTCAGTCCATCTTAGTTCGCTGATGCCTAAGATGTCAATCTGTAATCACTTGAAATGAAGTGACTACAAATTAACATCTTAGAGGCATCAGTGAATTTCACTGTGTTGAACTTTCCTATATTCACGCTTCTTACATTCCATGTTCTTACTGTAATTCTGCCTTGCTGCTTCAGATTTTCTTTTCCTGAATGGCAACAGCAGCACTAGACATCCCAAAGCCTTTAATCTAGCCACATCATAAGCACCATTAGTACTCCGAAAGAACCTCAGATCTTCCTCATTAGCATGTTGAGCGCCATCCAACTTGAGGGGCCCATCATCTGGCACTACATCGTCAGTGATTTTATATTTTCTATCCATGTAGTTTTCTTGGTAAAAATACAGGTGTGGTTTACCATGGCCTTTTCCCATGCAGTATGAATTAATGCCTTTGCTACTGTGTCTAAAGTGATCATCTGCCTCCAGCATCTTCCTGTCTCGCTGCTGCTTTATATAGGTACCTGCTTGCTTTAGCTGGGCAACTGGGATGACCTTCATGCCTTGGGTGACCCTGCTGAGAATATATACTCTTGGCATACACTCCTAACATTCTTTGCTCATCCTTCCCAAGAACACCTTGTCGCCACAATGGAATATTACCTATAACATTGCAAATATGCTAAGGACAAGAACCAAACTCTTTCCAGCAACGAAAAGTAAATATGAAGATACTTCATGAAATATGAAAGAGATAGATGGTACTACACAGTGTGGTGTTATGAAATAGACACGACTTCATGGCAACAACCAGTTAAAGCTCAATTTTAGTCTTTCTTCAAATGTTACATGACAGTAAGTCTTAAAGCAGTTAAGGCAGCAAATGATTAAACACTGTTCTGGCTTGAGATGTTATTAGTTTTCAAATTCACAAACTTTGTTCATTCATCTCCCCTTCCCTTCCTGCCCCAGATTTGGTTCTGCAGATGTTCAGCTTACTTTCAAAGTTAAAAAGTAGGCTATATTAACACCAAACACAGAGTTTCTTGGTTTGTTCACATTTTACATAGACAGGACACACTGCAACCTGTTATTCAAAATGAAACAAGATGTTGTACTCTCCCATCAAATGCTAATATAGCACCCCAAAATTTAAGCCACAAAGTTACGTGTTAAAGAGAAATTTCAAAAGCAAGCAATGCGTCGTAATTATCAGTAACTCTTAAAGGAAATTCTTTAGCTGAGTGTAATTTCTAATTTGGTTACCTATTAGATTACACTGAAAATAGCAGGAGAGAACTACCATCACATAAAAAACCTCCCCAACTCTACAGTTCACTACAAAACCATTACTGTATGCACCACTACATACATCTGCTTTCAGGATCACCCTATTTTCTCTTGGACTAGAGGCTAAAAAGCTTATGCAGTGTTATTTTTGAAACTGCTTAGAAATTAAATAGTCAAAATTATATAAAGAGAATGTTCTATTTGTAAGGAATACTTTCAGTGTTGACTGTTTTCATGGAAAAATCCCCACTAACATTTATTATGACATGCTATTTCTCAACATCATTTATGTGCTTGCCAATGACAGGATAGAGAAACTTTTTTTCCCTGAGGCAAAAGAAATAACTTGTATCTCTAAACTATTAGGTTCAGAGTTGAATTGGACTATTCCGGCACAATTTGTGTGGTGAGATTACTTGTGCTTGATCTAGTTACTAGTTTAAAAATAATAATAATTAGTTAAATAAATACATAAAACCACCCAGAATCCCTCTGGTGGGAGGAGATGGGCGGTGACAAACTTGAATGAATGAAAACAATTATTCATTCATTCATTCATTCATCAAGTTTGTCACCGCCCATCTCCTCCCACCAGAGGGATTCTGGGTGGTTTTATGTATTTATTTAACTAATTATTATTATTTTTAAACTAGTAACTAGATCAAGCACAAGTAATCTCACCACACAAATTGTGCCGGAATAGTCCAATTCAACTCTGAACCTAATAGTTTAGAGATACAAGTTATTTCTTTTGCCTCAGGGAAAAAAAGTTTCTCTATCCTGTCATTGGCAAGCACATAAATGATGTTGAAAAACAGCATGTCATAATAAATGTTAGCCTTTAACTGCAACAAAGTTCAGATTTTAAAAAATTTTATCTGCTTGCTGGCATTATTCTCATCCCATAAAGAGAGAAACGTATCTTTTACTTACAAATCCTTCATAAATACACAATTTTCTGCCACTCATTTAAGAATGAAGCTGATCAAGTTTTTTACCACGAGTTAATTTCAAGGAAACTGAAAAAGAATCATTATGGATTCAGACCCTCAAAGTTTTCATTCCTACCGTAAATTTTCTCTCAAAGTCACTTTTTAACTCTGTTGACAAGCAAAACATCTAAGAAATAGAGGAGATGCTTGATTCACAGGAATCTTCCATGACCATCCAGTTAGATGAATAGTGGTGCTTAAAAGTTTGTGAACCCTTTCAAATTTTCAGTATTTCTGCTAATAAATATGACCTAAAACATGATCTGTTTTCCACAAGTCCTAGAACTAAATAAAGAGAATCTAATTAAACAAATAAGTAAAAAAAAATTAAACCTGTTCATTGGTTTATTGAGGAAAATGACCCAAAGCTACATACCCGTCTGTTGCAAAAGCATGTGAACCTCTAGGATTATCAGTTCACTGGAAGAAGTTAGAGTCAGGTGTTTCAATCAGTAGGATGATAATCAGGTGTGAGTGCAGGAGGTCCTGCCTCATGTAAAGAACAGAATTCTGGGTATTCACTATCAAAGTCTGATCTTCACAACACAGGTATGTGGAAGTATGTCATGGCTTGAACAAAGGAGATTTCTGAGGACCTCCAAAAAAGTTGTTGATGCTCACCAATTTGGAAACGGTTACAATACTACTTCCAAAGAGTTTATACTCTACCAGTCCACTATCAGGCATATTATGTACAAATGGAGGCGATTCAACACCACTGAATTGTCCTTGCTGCCACGTCCATACACTGCTTCATACACCACCTTTCAGTGTTTAAACTTTGCAACTCTGTCTTTTTGAGGAACTCATAAATTCCATCAAACAACAACTTTCTTGGTCTTCCTCTTCCTCTAGACTCATTCATTCTCTCCGTGTACCCAAAGCACCAATATGGATTTTTCATACTAGTCATTCACTTCCAATCTGTTGTCATTCAGCACTCACTCATCCTTGACACTATTTTTTTTGTTGTACCACATTTAAGTACCCCCTTTTGCACTCAACTTACTTTTATGCTCACATTATTCTAGTTTTTTTATTTTTATTTTTTCCCCCTAAAAGATTTCAGTTTGTTTTTCAATTGAATTGTACAGCTTCTATGTTATATTAAAGGTGGAAAAAATTCTGAAGTGATTTATCTTGGTCTGATTTTTTTACATCTCAAAAACCTGGCATTTTAATAGGAGTTTGTAGACTTTTTATATCCATTGTACCTGTACAGTGTTTGTTTCAATTCCTCTTTTCTATCATTCCCAAATCAATCAATCAATCTATCTATCCAACCATCCATCCCTTTCAGGATTCCCTCACTTCAGTTTTCTACTAAATCACTTCATCACTTTTAATTCCTTTCACTCTTCTGGAGGCTCCTTGTTTAGCCCTCTTCAGCCACTGGCAAAAGAACTTTTTGTATCAAAATCTGTATTTTCTCTGCCTCTGTCTCTATTTCTCTTAACTGTTCCTCTCTCCTTGACTCTTTTTTCCCCATGGAAGAATCATACTCTTTCACTTCCTCCATTTGTTCTACTTTGCTCTAGTTTCCTTCACTTCTTTCCTTTTCTTACACGTTCATATATTCTACAAAATTCACTCATAACACTACCATAAAAATGGTCTGTTAGAATCTCTCATCACCCTTCTATTCTTAACTAATGCTTTAAATTTATTTTGTAAACAACCAGATGGATCATGCTGTTAGATATATATTCATTTGTCATTTATATGCATAAACAGACAAATGCTGTTTGTCCACTTAAACCACATATTGAGATAAACAAATTTTTTCTAAAGAGATATTTATAGTTACCGTTGTTATTGTCAACCCTCAGGCAGCTGAGCAAGATTAAGGAAGCAAGAACTACACAGATTTCAGTGTATTCACTTTAATGCTTGTCTGGGGTAAACAAGGAATCTTGGAAACTGTAAGAGGAATTTCACAGCCTCATTTATAATAAGTTAATTAAAGCTGAATCTCTTTGACTGATTTGAAACTCTTCTTCCCAGTGTTTGCCTTCTAGTTCAAGTACAGATAAACCCTTTTATTCCTTTCCCAGCCTTCCCACAATCTTTTAAACTTACTCATTCTTGGGTCTCTGAAAGGCCCAAATCAATTTTTTCTTGCATTCTTTTGTCCTGTTCCCACCCAACCATTTACGACACCCAACATAGTAACTTTTTCCCTGGATCACATTCATTCAGTAGGTTGCACAATTTTTCTCAAGACTCATTTCTGGTACTTCCATTATCATGTTCACTGGAGTGAAACTTGATACTATCACCTATTTATGAATTCTTCTTACATGTGCACTCACAAAAATCTGCATCACACCAATTCATCTGACATAAATTTCAGCCCTTTTATTCATAATTAAACCTACACCTTTACTTCCAAGCATGAAATCTTCCATATATCATGATTGTTATTAGATGGGCCCATAGATAATGACCTCTGCTACCCATCATGGCTCTGGTCAATCAAGGTTTTCACATATGTCTTTGAGCATTACAAAGTTTCTATGAATACAGAATGGTATCCATGATTACAGGATAACTACCTGTATTGGGAACCCTTTACATTTAGAGCTGTGCACATAAAGTCTTTCACATGAATTTGAACCCCAGTAATGGATAGTTCAAGACTGCAGGGTAGCCTTCACTTGTACTGTTTTATTTGCAAAAGTACCCTACTGCAATTGTGCTTTATTGTACACATAAAGTTTTCAACTGATGTCATCAGTATGACTTTATAGTGGGAAGAGGCTGCCTACTACCACTTATGTATTGAGCTGTATATTTTCTTGAAATGCCTGAATAGAGATTTTCTTTTGATCAAGGTAGATAGCTTTACACTGTAATAACTCACTATACTAAAGCACCAATTACTGGTATGAATTTGGACAAAATAACAGGTTATCATTAGTTTTAGCAGCTGCCAACAATCTCCTTCATAATCTAAAACACCCAGCCAAGAGCCTTGTGACATCTTCAGGGCTGACAGAATATTCCAGTACATTCATTCAAGCACCATAGCTCATTCTGCCTTGTTTCAAGTAAAGTGACTCCTAGGCCCCAGAACTTTATGCCAATTAACTGCTAGTCTTTAAATTACCACAAGACTTTTAGCTGCATTATTATTATATTAAGGTATTGAAACTAGATCCAAACCTAATTGTTAGGGTGAACCTAGGAAAATAAATGGGACAAATTATTAAGAGAAGATTAGTTGAAATCAATGGCACATAATCTCCTCTAAGAATGGTACTGATGAAATCCAAAATCATCTATGCACCTACACTCTTGAAGTCAGCTCTGGAGCACTGAGGCTGGCAGCTGAACAGGAAATTTCTTCTCTCCTGATTTCACTGATAGAATTCACTTAATGCTTTCATCCCAGCACAGAACTTGGTTCATAAGAGAGGTGAGCTGGCGGGGGGCATGGTACAAAGGCAGTGTTTCTCAATTGCATCTCCCACTTTTATGTAATAGCCTCCCCCTCCCCAATCTGAAGGCTAGATTGCAAAATGATGATAAAATATTTGCCAAAGCTGTACAAAATGAACTGTTCCATATAGCTTTTGGTTCTTAAAGCTACCTATCCTGATGATGCCCACAGGTGGTATATCTAGACATTATACTGCTTTTTATTTTTTGATTTTATGGATGATCACCCTTTTATTTATTTTATTATTATGTACTATTTTATTTTCATCCTGCAAGTTGTACAATTTGTTGCTATACAAATTCAATAAGCAAGTAAATAAATATTATTTTCCAAATAATTCTTCTCATTTTTCCTATAGATGACATGCAAAATGCTTAGAACTACTGGCTCAAATTTAAAATATATTTCTTTAAAGATCTGTTTATGCTGTGCTTTCCACATGCCTACAATACAATTTTCACTCAACATGTCCTCTACATTCTGAAAAGCAAAAGGAACCATTTAAAAAATATATTTTAAATATTGTACATATCCTCAGATTAATTTTTTTAGCCTGACTAATTTGCATATCTGTTTTTAGAAAAAAAGAAAAACAATCGAAGACATTCCTCCAACAGTCACTGTGTTACGTTTCTTCATTTCTGTTGTGACAAAAGAGAACAATGGGTCTTTCAGAGTTTATAACAGCTCTAAAAATGATTGTTTGCTTAAGCTTCAGCACAGACAACTCACATGAATATATTACAACCTCCAATAGCAGCCAATATTATTCTTTTGCTAGAGATAGTTCAGGATGTGCCTCTTTTTGAATTGTTTAAGCATGTACATCTACTCCCAGGCTCATACAATTACTTTAGAAACTGCTAATGGCAGCCTTGCATCCATGCGTACACAGAGCCTGGAAGTTCCAAAGCACCTTTTTCAAAGGATTTGTACAGAGGAGCATTAAACGAGGCCTTTACTCTGTAGATCTAGATCTGAAGACATTCCTTAAGTGATGTCCTAACAGCCAGGAACCACGCTGAGACAAGGAATAGGTCTCTAGTGTTTTATTACTGCTACATAACAGAAAATCCTAACAAACTGCAGAAGTGCAGGAAAAACCCAGACATATAAACCCCAAAGACTAAGGCGGGCCCGATCTGTGTCTCTTTGAATGGCCACCTAATAGCTCAGTACTACGCATGCGCTTTACAGCCTGGATGGGAGCCCCCTGCTCGCCATCCTCACTCATGACAAGTTACTTATTTGCTCAGACTGAAGCAACTGATATCTAAGAAGGAGCTATTAAAATTACAGAGAATCAATTTTTTTCCAAATGTACACTGATGCATGACCAATGGTCATTATGAACTGTACAGGCATCAAAATCCATCAAACAACTCAGTGCCTTTAAATTTCTGTAACAGTCATGCTTCAAGGACATAGTTTAGTTTGCCCTTTTCTAAAATAAAATCAATCCTCTTCTTTGGTACCCTTGTAATAATCCTTTTATTTGTCAGTCAGCAATTTTTTAATAAGATTTTATTAAGTTTCACGTGAAGATAAAAGCTACAGAAAAACAAAAAACTACGAAGAAAAAAAAAACTAAAGAAGTGTAGAAACACAAAAGAAAACTTTTCAAAATTACAAAAAGAGGTGACTTCCGACTTTTAACAGCAAGGATATACAACAATTTTCCATAATCAATCCCTTACTCTATATCAAACCAAAATCACATTATTTCTATAAATCATTCCATTGGCATATTATAAAAATCACTAAATACAGTTGCTCCCTCCCCTTAATTAAAAGTGTGTGTGTGTGTGTGTGTATGTGTGTGTGTGTGTATATATATATATACACACACATACACATATATACATACATACATACATGCACACACACACACACACACATACTGTATATATACTGTGTGTGTGTATATATATATTTCAATGGTATCTTAAAGTATAAATACTGTTCAGCTACTGAGTTCATAAGAAAATGGAGAGCATTTTCTTATTTTCTTTTTTATTGAGAGCATAAGATAAATTGGATTCAATTATATATGGGATACTGGAAAGAAAAAATTGGATTCAATTATATACTGGACACTGGACAGACCTTAAACATAAATTTAATAGTATTGAACAAAGCAGTGTTTCATAGAACAGCATTTCTTTTTGAGAAGAAGTCCATTGTACCATACAGATTAAATCAAATGAATCTAATAAAAATCTGAATTAATTTCACTCTTATTTATTCTCTTTCTAAAAAAATTGATTCTATTGCTCTAAAACTATCTCTAAAAGCAGCTTAGAAATATGGCATGTCCAAATAACATAACAAAATAACTATCTGAAAAACAACTCAGTAACTACACAGCAACAATTTAAAAAATATTTTAACTTACTTTGTAGGTATATTTATGCCACAAGAGTAAAATAATCTGTCCTTTCCCATAGCAGAATTACCTTTCATTTCCAAGAGCTAATCGTTTTATAAACTATAAAATACCCCTAAACCACAGAGCCATATAAAGTAGCAATTATGTAATTAATGGTATTGAAATGTAAACATTGCACACAAGAGATTTCAGTATCCTTAGCCACTTTTTGTAGCTTCACAGGGTGCCAAATGCTTTAGAAAGAATTCCACTCAAGATCATACTTTAACTCTTGTGTTACCGATATTATCAACACCAGAGGGCAAATGTGATGTAGCACCCCACACTATTTCAGTTTTTTGACTGATCAAAACCACTTCTACTTCATAAGCTCTTCGAAAGTTTACCATCTCAGTAAATCTGAAAGCAGCACTTCCTCTTCTTTGAAAAGCTGCGTATTCAATAACAAAAACTGCACAACCTGCATCACAGGGACTATAAGGGGCCCACAGGGGTCAGGCACATACCCTTACAGTGGCCAGGTACTCCTATCACCAGCAACCAATTTCCACATGGATATTCTCTCTGAATCATCCTGCTGCCTTCTTTGTACAGGTGGTCCTCAGGTTACAACCACTTATTCATTGACAGCGCTGAACTAAGGTATTTATGATGGGTCCTCAGAGTTTTGGCCATCGCTTCTCCCGCTGCCATCATGACTGCATTGTTCTTGATGTGTAGAAAAGCAAAGAGATCCAATCTCTCTGCTCTGGGGGGGCAGGATCAGGCAAAGGAGAGATTGCCTACAGAAATTGTTTTTTTCCTCCCCCCACAAAGCAGAGCAATTGCAGAAGAAAGTATTTCAAGAGAGTACTGCAAGATGTTTGCTTAGTGCACCCACAGCTCCCAGCTGCCAGCATCACATTGCTTTTGATGTGTAGAAGAGCAAACAGTTTACTCTCTTGCAATCCCTTCCTCTCCAATCATTCTGCTCTGCAAGAGAGGGGGAAAAAAACACAGTCCAGGCACAGGACGTGTACTGCCTGTAATGGTGATCATGTGATCACGTGACTGAGGGACACTGCAAAGGTTGTAAAAGGTCCTCAATTGGCTGTAAAGTTGAAGGTGTGGTCAGTAAGTGAGGACTACCTGTAGCTGTAGATGGGATTTAGGGGTTTCTGTGTGCTCAGGCCCAGCCTCCTTTATCTGCTTCAGGTGACATTTTTCCTTTGATCCTTGAGGACTGACTTCCTTCTTATCTTCCTCCCCAAAGGATCTTTTTGACAAGATTCTTAGCTTTTGCCCTCCCTGCTTAAGTGCCCGCTTCATCTTTAGGTTATGGCAGCTTCATCTAGTCTCAAACTCCAATGGTCGTTGGCAGGTATGTGTGTACAGTACATGTCTACATAGCCAAAGTCCTAATCAGGGCGCTTGATATCAATATAAAAAAAAATTCTGATCATCTGAATATTTTACATGGTTTACTATGGGAAAAGCAACACCATCCAATCAATATTATAATACTACCTCTAGGGGAAAAAAAAGATGGAATTTAGCTGCAGCCTGCAGTCACATTCCTCTCCCCAGGTGAACTTTAAATGTCCAGTTTGTAACAGAGCTATTGTCTATTTAAATCCCAGATTTTTAATCTGTGTCCAATTCTCAGAAACTGCCTGGACAAGTCCCTGCAGTTTTCTTGGCAAGGTTTTTTGGAAGTGGTTGCCACTGCCTTCTTCCTAGGGCTGAGAGTGAGTGACTGGCCCAAGGTCACCCAGCTGGCTTCGTGCCTAAGGCAGAACCGAACTCACGGTCTCCCAGTTTCTAGCCCGATGCCTTAACCACTACACCAAACTGGCTCTCAAATCCCAGAGAGTCTACGTTTAATGGTGCCACCCCTTCTCAAGGCCAATTTGTAGAGAAGATCAGTTATTTCATTTGCTCTATGAAAAAAGGAAATGCTCTGATTTGTTGCCTAAAGCATCAGCTCACTGAGGAATATTATAAAGAAAGCAATAAATTATCGAACAATCATTCCACAATCATGTTACCAAAGTCAAGAAGATGGAAAACGTGTTCTTTGGGTTTCCTTCCCTTTCAAGAGCAATGTAATTCTCATTTATGTCTCTAGTTCATACATGCCTTATATATATTGTACTGACAAACTTATGGAGGATAGCAGTTTACAACATACTGGAGAGCCAACTCAATAACACCGAATCTGGATAATCTGCTAGATAAGACTGCTACCTCTATACCTTCATGCCCTTTCCCAACTTAAAATCATACATGCAAACCTGTGGAAGGAAGACCTTTTCTCCATCCACAGCTATAAACAGGCTGGGGGGGGGGTTGTTCCTAATTAGATGGCCCTCTATTTTCCTTTTAATTTTAAAACATGTGGAGAGTTACACAACAGAACATCCATTACACCCAACTGTACTTCATTTTGCTGTTTGTGAACCAACGGTTCACCTGTAGATTTTTTATACTGCTTTTTAAAAATTGTATTACTAAATCCCCAACATTACAATTTGTTTTCATTCCCCACAAACTACTATTACATTCTTAGAGTTGCAATTGAGCAGTATTAAAAGGACAAGGATAGAAGGTGTCTGTCAGATCAAGTAAAAGGAAAGAGTGATAAATAGTATCAATTCCCTAAGTTATGTTACTGTAAATGTCTATTCTGGCTAGATTCACTTAATATGCAAAGCCAAATTGTGGTTTCACCATTTGTGGCAAAAGCATGCTGTGCAAATACAGCTAGGTTTATATATATATAAATATATATAAATATATATAAATTTATTCACCGCCCATCTCCCCCTCATGGGGGACTCTGGGCGGTTTACACGCGTTGGCTGTAAAACATGACTTCTTCCAATTGTTCTGCAGGAAGTCAGCCACCCTTCTCTTCTTCCCTGACTCAGAAGCCACAGGACCGTTGTCTTTTGAGAAAAAGTCTCATTTCTAGAAAATCAGCTTTATAAGCAGAAAAGAACGCAGAATAAAGGAACTGTCATAACAGACAAGTTATACTTGAAAAGAATCTCCTAAAGTTTGTGACATATCACCCCAAAGTTCTAATTATTTTATAAATGCATGCCATATATTAGGATGGCATTTCTTGAATAGAAACATCTGTGGGGCAAGAAAAGAGAAAAATACGCACACAGCATGAAAAAGATGAGTAAGAGGCCTCTTCTAACCACGGCCGAGTTCCTATCTCCTAAGGCAGTTACAGCCTAAAGAAAATGGTCGGCTTTTAAAAAAGGCGGAAGAAAGGACACCCCTTGGCCTCCATCAAGTTTAACCCCTGCCTATTCTAACACATAGGATACTGTATTTCGGTTTCGCTTATACCAAAGGCAAGGGGGATTTTGGGGATAGGCGGACAGATGGATAAAAACCCAACAAGCACAAGCCTCTCCGCTACAGTAATGTGAATGACAGTACGAATGACCGGCAACCTCCCCGCCCTTTTTCTCTTAATTTTCCTTTAAAAACAAAAACAAAAACTGGTATTACCCAGTTAGGTTAATGAAACGTCTGCAAGCAAGCGACCAAGCTGAGAGGACCAAGAACTCCACAGTTCAACCCTGAGCTACAGATATTCTCTCCTCCTGAAAAAGAAAAAAAAAACTTTTGCTTAAAATCAAAACTGGCATCCAGACGGAGCGCGCTGCAAGCGCGGCTGTCCTGTCCCCGCTCGCGAATGCAACTGAGCAAGTCCTACAGATCATCAAATAAAGTAAGAAAAAAACGGGCGCCCGGGATGTTACCTCACCCGAGCTGGTCTTTGCGGAGGCTTCCTCCAAGCTCTCCGCTGAACGTCTCCGAGTTTCCCCCAGCTCTGGTCACCGGGAGGAGAAAGCGAAGCTGCTCCCCATGCGCCAGCAATTGCCGAGCTCGGCCTTCGGCGGGGGTGGCAGGCGAGGTCTCTTTCGTTCGTTCGGGTCCGCCTCTCCTGCTCCAGGTCTTCCGGAGGCAGGGCGAGGGGGAGGGGAAAGAGCCGCCGCCGCCGCCGCCGCCGCCGCCGCACAGCGATCGAGACCGAGCGAGGAGCAGCAGCCGACGCTCGCCGGGCCTGCGTTCTACAGCTCGAGCGCTAGCTGCGTCACCAAGCAAAACCGCGGAGCTTCCTGGAGAGGAGTGGCGCGCAAGGCCCCACCCCGAGGAGGAGGAGCCAAATGCCAGGTTAATGAGTCGCCTTACCTCCCAAAGAAGGAAAAGCAGCCCGGTCAAAAGTCAGGACGGGCTGATTCAGTCTGGCGGCGCCGGTTAACTGATGGATTGTACTCGTCCGAGCTTCCTGGATGGTTTCCGGACTATTTCAGGCGGTAGCATCGAACGGGAGTAGAGCCAATGCCTCCAATCAGGCTGATTCTTAAATCCGTAAGGAGGGAGCCTTTCTAGTGCTCCAGAGATCAGAAACTGGCTGAATTGGCGGGACAATGCTTACTCAGTCATGGTCTCCTCAGCCGTATTTCCTGGCTTCGCCAAACACTGAGATATACAAAAACTAACCACCATTCTCGGTTTATAAGCACCCCCAGGCTAAAATGCAATTAGCGTGTGAGCCAGGGTGTTCCAAAATGCCTCAGGTGTGTAAGGATGACTCAGTGCTGTGTACTGGGACTGTAGCCAATCCTTTATGTGTTATCTTTGACACTGTAGAGAAGAGAGCTGTGTTAGGCAATGGAAGCACCAAATCAGAAGGGGTGTAAGCACTGGCACATTTGATTGGAGGGTCTGACAAGGGGCCTGACAGCATCTTTTTAGACTAATACATTTTATTGAAAGGCATAAGCTTTCATTAGATAGAGGAATAGGTAAGTAAATTAACAGAAATATATTGTCCACATCACAGAAAAAAAATCCACTCTATTCTGTGCTTATTAAACCCCACCTCAATTACAGCATCCAATTTTGGGCACCAAATTTTACTATTTAGAGAAACTGGAACAGTAAAGGCAATAAGGATGATCAGCAGACTAGAAACTAAATTGCATGAACAGAGATAGAAGGAGCTGGTCATGTTTAGCCTTGAGAAGACTAGGGAGGTTTTGATGGCACTCTTCAAATACCAGAAAAGAAGTCACACAGAACTTCCTATTATTCTAACAGCAGGACATGGAATAATGGATTTAAGTTACAGGAAGGCACATTCCAATTAAACTTTATAAAAAAAAAATCCTGATTACATGAGCAGTTTGTCAGTGGAACCAGTTATCAAGAGAACTGGTGGAGTCTGCTTTACCGGATGAGTTAAAGTAAAAGATAGACAATCATCAGCTGGGGTGCTTTAATTTGGATTTCTGCACTGAGCACTGGCTGTGACTTGATGGCTTAAATAGACCCTTCTACCTCTATGATTCCATAGAACAACAACAAAAATAATCTGAGATTTGGCTTTTTTTTTTCCAGGAACAAATCTGTAAATTATTTGGAAATGACTTGTTATAAAGAATAAAGTTAATCATCTTAAGTTTGTTTATTGGGAAAAGTAGGGGAGAAAACAGTTCTTTCCTGGCCTGAAATTAGAAGAGCTTACACAATATTCCCGTAAGTATAATGTGCAAAATGTTCCAGCACATATCTTACTTTGCCCCAAGTAGAGTTTTGAAAGCCATGATGCCTAGTAACATCTTTGAAACATCTGTGAATCAGCATTTAGCCTGAGATTATATGCACCCGGGTCATTTCTCTTAAAGCTGTACCTTTGCTAGCCCTTGCTCGCTAAGGTATGCTGTGCTTTACTTGGAACAGAATGGAAAGATACTTGGATGTCTACTGTTTGCATCCAGTGTAGTAGAAAATCCAGTGTTAGCTTCAACAGAAGGAAAATAAGATCTTCTGAGCAGATGGATATTGCTCAGAGGAAATGAGAAGTCGTATTTCCCCTGCAGGTTAAATCAAATAAATTCAGGAGAAAATCACTATTGTGTATCTTGAGTACCAGGGAAATTGTACCAACTGCACTAATAGGTACAGCTGAAATATATTTTCTCTGTAAAAAAAAAAAAGTTTTGAAAAACTGGGTTAAATATCAGTACAAGATAGATAAATAATGTGCTGGGGCAGAACAGAAATGAACGGGGCGGGGGGGGTAACTATATCATAGCATGAACCATTCATCAAGGAAAGGATTTTTCCTTATTTTAATAGATACCTGCTTTATAAAGACACGGCCTTTTTGCACCCTCACATTCCTTCCCTTTTAGTGTACATTCTCTGCAGTATATTACAGAATGGCAGTTCTAAAAGAAAATGTTAAATACGTTTGCATAATATCTGGCAATTTTGAGGGTTAAGTAAAGAGATGAAATATTACGCTGTAACCTAAAATACATCCTCTTGCATAGGAACAGAAAGGGCTCCAGGACTAATGGGAAGAGTAAACAAAAGCCACCAAAGCCAAGAATTACGAGCTTTGAAGTTTTTTCACTCTGCCTGAGGTTGTTGTTAGGGTCAGGTCAGCACTGGAAGGAGTTGCTACCTTGGAGCATTTACCACCTGAGGTACTCCTTGGGTTGACCCATCCCTCAGTTCAGAGCATACTTTTCCCATACAGAAAGTTCCAGTCCCATCCCTAACCTCTCAAGGAAAGACAAGAAATACTCTTGCCTCAAATCCTGACATTACTAGACTAAATGCAACAATGGTATGAATTCTTCACAGCCGCCATGCCTGTGCAGCAGCCCCTCTCAGCTTACCTTTTGCAATCTGGGGGACTCAGGCAACCTTCATGCAGACTTAGCTCTGCCCGTGTTTGTCACTGACACTAGGGTTGTTGCTGCATCATAGCTGCTTTTTCTTTTCAGCAAGCAGATGGATTGATTGATTGATTGATTTCAAGATTTATATGGCTGCCCAACTCAGACAGTGTGACTCTGGGTGGTGTGCAACAGGTGCCAGGCAAAGCTAGTGGTCGTCAGGAACCACTGAGGGTCAGAGCGGATCTGTGCTTCATGACACCTGCCCTATAATCCCTAAACTGCCTTCAAATGCTGGTTTAGAAATAGTTTTGCTGGGTGAGAGAACAGATGTGGGTGTTCCCCCCCTTCCCTAGCTTTTAATTAAAGCTGCTGTTTCTGGTTTCAAATATGATTTTAGAAGAAAATATCTCCCTAGAATGCCAAGAGAAAATTAACTGGAAGGACACTGTAAAGGTGTGTTACCTCCCTTTGTATAAATTAGCTCTCCCTCCAATGCTGACATGAACATTGGCCACCCACTTTGTTTTCAGTAATGGGGGGAAAGCAAAAGAAAATGTATAGGACTGCAGAGGGGCAAGGCTTATAGATGTATTGGGCTATGGATGGGCATAGCTAGTTGGTCCAATTCCCATCCTTTCCTCAAAACCGAAGAGGCTTTTGTCCAGAGCAGGTTCTAGGCCTAGACAACCTAGGCAGTCCCCTAGGCTGCCAAACTTTAGGGGGTGCCAAAATTGAAAAGACTTCTGAAATACACAATATGAGTATAAAATTTGATAATCTTTCCCTGTTGCTTTAGAACTTTTTCTTTCTGTGATTTTCAACAACACCCACAAAGGTGGTCAAGTGGTAGTGAACAGCACACCAACCAGGCATTGCAAGTCACAAAAACAAAATTATTGTTACAGCTAAGGACCTCTGGGGGCTGATAGTATTACCGAAGCAAGTCAAAGGTCTGATAGGAAGGTAGTGAGTGAGTCACATAGCTATCAGCTTGTCTGAGTTATTCCTGGAAAAGTAGTAACAGCACCCTATGTGCACCAGCATGCCTGCTAGGGTTAAATAAAATCATACAGGGCACAGGAATATGACTTTGCCTAGGGTCCCAAAATGTCTAGAGCTGGCCCTGATTTGTCACGTATTATGTAACGTGTGGAAGAAGTCTTTATAGGAGAAATATATTGTCTGGAAGTGCCACAAGAACAGGGAAAGTTATGAAAAAAGGAAGGGAACTAATTCCCAATTCAGGGTGCTCGTATTAATTCATAAAGGCCTTCAGAGCTTGAGAACACAGTATTTGAAGGACTTCCTCTTCCTGTAGGTTTCTACCCATATCCTGAATCGTCTTTGGATACCTTGGTCCAAGTGCCCTCCCAGGCTGAGGTGTAGCAAGTGGCTGCCCCCAAAATAGGCCTTTAATGCCCTCCCCAGTGAGGCAAGGCTGGCACCAACTTTGTTCTCTTGTGGACACCAGGGAAAGTATTTTTGTTTTCTCAATTTTTAAAATCCATTAATGTCTTGATTTTAAATACATTTGCGGATTAGAAATGTTTAGAACGCTGCTTTTATTGCGTTATGGGTTATCATGTGTTACATATTTCTGTTACAGGGGAAACCTGGTTTTGCAGTGCAGCGTACAGATTAAAACAAAATAAGATTTCCTCATATCAAGCAACAAAAAAAGCATTTATCACCATAAAAGGAATCTTAAAGAAGTTTGGTCCTTTTGAGGTTCCTGTTCAACTAATCTGCTCAGGTTTAAGCAGCTTCCCTCTGGATATCAACACCTTTTAAAATCAAAGCCAACTATTTTGTTGACAATGCTGCAAAGGTTTGTTTCTGCTGCTTCAGATAGTAGAGTTTGGGTGCCATGAGTGGGGAACAATTCGTTAACTTTTTATTATTTCTTTCTTAGTGCCAGGGAGTAAAATAGACATTTGTGCAATTTTCTGCCTCATATGCCAAAATAATTTGGCTGGCATGGAGTTCTGTGCACTAGACTGTACATGCATAAAACATGATTTAGAAGAAGGAGTATGGATCTCATATGAGTGTAGCACCAACTTCCTTAAAGTAGCAGCACCTTTTTGGCAGACCTGCTTGGACACCTGGAAAAGTCAGGCTACTTTAAGGAATATCACAGAGATGCTGGGCTCATGAGGGGTCAGAAGCACATCTTCTAAATAATTTTCAAAGCCTGTCGAGCCCTACTGTGCTTCTTAGGTTGCAAAAAGGGAAAACTATCATTGGCTGCTCTCTTGCATTGCCCTGTGAATGATGCCTATGTTAGATAGCACTGATGAACTTTCTCTATCTATTCATGGAAGGGTTTCATAGAACACAGAGGAATGTTTTGTCACTTTGACACCTGGAAGGATACCAATTTAATTAAATTAGACAGTTGTGTATGCTGGAAATTTGCAGATTGGAAAGATTGGCAAAATGCATTTGATGCCAGTGCACGAGACTACTAGTTTAACCCAAATGAGCGGCATTCACAGAGATGTCTGGATTTCTCCGTGTTCCTGTATAGCAGATGTGGATGTTTATGTGTGTGGGATCTATACTGGGATTATCCTGGCACAGGATATGGTTAATTGTTTTCCTCCTGATAATCACACACAGTGATAGGATTTATATGATCCTAAATTGTAACATTATTTATTTGGTTTTGGCTTAACTGTTGTGTGATCTTAAATCGTGTAGCTTATTCAATTAACTCTGGCTTAGAGCAATGTGTGAATGATATCACTTTCTCAAATTATTATTTGTTCTTGTACAAAATTGTGTAAATTTATTTTCTCTGTATTTGAGGAAAAAGGATAAACTGCAGTTGGGGCAGTTACTTGGTAAATGGTACCTGGGAAAGGATTAAAGTGTCCTCATTCATGTCATTGTTCTGGAGACAGAATTTTATCAGCATCCTTCTTATAAGGAATGTATGTGTTCAGCTAACTGTGTAAGCTGTAATTGTCAAGGAAAATAATAAGCTTCCTTGTCTCAAGAGCTCCAAGGCTCTCCTGGGGGATAAGGATGCCTAAGAATAAGTTGGAATATGAGGGAGGCTGGCAAGTACATGATAGGTATAAGTTGGGAGATGGCATGAATGGAAGATAAGGGAAGGGAATAACCAGCAGAAACCAGTAGAAGATAATACAAAAATGCAAGCATGCGCACATGGGGGATATCTTGTCCAAAAGTAACCGGACAGGTAATTGTAATGTTAAATTCTCCTCCCATTATTAGATCATTCCACTCCCAAAGGAGGGGCCAAGATGGAATTTTACACCTGAAGGAGGGCAGAATCCCTAAATGGTGATGGGTGTAGATGTAATGTATAGTTAACATAGATAACACAAATGTATGCATGCCTATGTACCCTGTGACAGAAATGGTCCAATAATCATCTTATATTTGTAACTGTATCTTATGGATAATGGTATAAAAGATGCTATCTACTAACACAAAGGCTCTCCTTTTCAGAGGAGAGACCCCCTTGTTACTTGAACGCTCAAATAAAAGGGTTATCCTATTTCTCACTTGGTGTGTTTATTGGGACCCATACCAGGTTTAAAGGACTCCGGTCCTAAGCTGTGATTTGCGGCCCTTCATTGTCACAATTTGAATTAGGTTCATATGGCTGGAAGAGTTGACTAAATCAAATTTGGCTGAACAACACATATAGCCATAAATCAGGGAAAGCAATTGGCAGGACACATGTGACTGCCAGCCTTATATTTGCATCTTCTAAAAAATGCTCCCAAAATTGGATGCAAAGCACTGATTTAGGGAAATATGAGATTTAGGGATATGTGATATTTTTTCCTCTTTTTTGGTGAGTATAAGGGCCCAACCCCATTGCCAAATAGCCTGAAAATTTGACTTTTGCCCCATGTTGGGTTCACACATCACAAAAACTAAAATTAAACAACCCACTTTATGGCTAAGTGCACTGAGAGAACCAGGCCATTGTTTCCTCAGAGTCCTTTCTCTGGTCATTAAAGCAGTTATCCCATAAACAGGGGGAACAGTAACAGGGAGAGAAAGACAAATATTAGATCTCAAGAGATGGAAGATTAGATCCCTGTTGTTTTGCCTCAAGTGAGACAGAAAAATTGTGTTGTCTACCATACTGAAGCCAGCGAACCACAATTTAGCCTACCCAGTGCAAACCCAGCCCTTGGCAGCTACTTTATGGTTCAGTGTGTCATGCAAAGCAAGAAAACTGGATTGAGTAAATAAAATTAAGTTGACCATGGGTAAGGATATCATGTGAATCCAATCAAATGCTTAGAGTGCCTCATTCTTTGTTTAAATCTCAGGCAACCAACAGCTTTGTTCCAAATAACACCTTTGAGATAGCTAGTGTGGTGTAGTAGCTGAAATGTTGGATTAGTTTTTGGACAGCCAGGTTCAGGTGGTCCTTCAGTTGTGGAAACTCACTACTGTACATAGCTTTGGGCCAAACAAGCACTGTCAGCCAGACCTACTCTGAGGATAAAATTAGGAGAGATACTTATGTGAGGCACCTTGAGCTTTTGGAGAAAAGATCCGTGGTAAATCTAACCACATCGGCATCAACAGGGGAAGTAAAAAAAGATGAGAGCAGACATGATAATGCAACCAGAGCCCTGCCTCTTTGTATGTGCATGATGCCATTGTCAAACAAATTAAAAAAAAATTGGGAGGAAAAAAATGGTCATAGACTTACTCACAAGATCTAGCTCAACCATGGAACAATTATATAGGGATCAAAACTTTCAGAAGCAATCAGTGCAAATTGTTTTTCTGGTCTAATTCATCTTACTGTTTCAGGCTTCTTAAACTATGTTAATAACATTTTTGATTGATAGTCAGCAGGTTATACAACATGAGCAAGTGTGTTTCCCAAATATAGCTGTTTTAATTTTGCTGCTTTACCCTGTACCCTAATGATGTTCTTTTTCTGGCCTAGAAAATGCATCTCCCTCAGATTATGAGGGAGATGCATTTTCAAGGAGCACAGGGAATGCATATGCTTGTATTCATGTCCCTGACTGTTAAACATTCTCAAACCAGTTGATTGTGACAATACTCCTTTGGTAAAACATTTACACTGAGGTTATAACAGTGGAGGTAAAAGTTTCACAATTTCAATATTCACTTCAATATGTTTTTTTTTCTTGGTAAAAGATCAATTTAAATGAGCAAAATGTGGTGGTTTTTTGATAATTTTGTTTAATTATCCATAGTCTGATATTCTCTAAATACATTAAAACTACAACTTTCAAAAATTGCCATGTTTGCTAGAAATTCTGGAGGTTGTGGTGGTAGCAAATATGGAAGACATCAAGTTCAGGAGACTGAGTAGAATACTATCCCCCAGTGGAACAAAATTAATTAAGTGGGAACATAATTTTGGAAAGGCACACCTTAATATGATTTTGACTTCCTACACTGCATTTCCCCCCACAGTAATTAATACTCTAAATGGGATATACAGTATGGCAAGACACAAGTCAAGCAAAAAACCTTCCTACTATATTTTAGTTCCTATGAAGAAGTGAATGCAGAAAAGTTCCAACTAGAAGAAGGCATAATTTTCATATACTGTATTGGCTGGCTTTGTGCATTATGTCAAGCCATAATGTACTTTTGTTTATAGAACCTTCACTTTATAGATGGACCTTACATGATTAGAATGATAAACACATTCCTAACTCCAAAAATTTAGTTTATAAATGGGAAAGGGTGTTCCAAAGAAAGTGACATGAAGCTTTTATAGAAAGAACAAATTAAGGTCCAAGAAAATCCTATATATTTTGAAGCAAGGCAGAATAGAATAGAATAGAATAGAATAGAATAGAATAGAATAGAATAGAATAGAATAGAATAGAATAAACTTCTATTGTCATTCCACTATACACCAAGGTGCACATTAAAATGAAATTTTGTTGCAATTGGCTCACAAAAAATAATTACTATAATATATAATACATATTCTTTACCATTCCACTCCCCTAATCATTATCCCTAATAAATAACACGGTCCTACATACAACATGTACCACAATAAAATAAGAGGGGATTATTAAGAATTCAGGAGTCTAATAGCCCAGGGGACAAAACTGTTACCTAATCTAGCTGTTCTGCATCAAATGCAGCAGAACCTTTTCCCAGAGGGTAGCAAGGAGAACAAGCCATAATGAGGGTGGGAGGTGTCACTGATAATATTTCGGGATCTAGACAGACATTGTGGATATGCTATATCCTGAATAGGAGGAAGTGAAATCCCAATATGAATGTAGCCATATGATTTATTTCCAAGAATGAGATTAGGCTCAGTGTGAAATCTGAGGAGCTGCACAAATTACCCAAGCCAGCATGGTTTTATTGGTCAAGCTCTGTTTGAAACTTTGGTTGCACTGAGTAAGTGCAAAGTGCTATTTTACCACTTCAGTGTATGGATCTTTAATTCTCCTTACAATAAATATGTCATTTTCCTCTCTAGTAGTTTATAAAGTCATCCAACCTTTGTGCCAAAAAACAGTAATAAGGACAGACTTTAATATTATGTCAGCTGAGTGGATGATACCATGAAGATACTAGTATAAGTCACCACTGGGGAAATTCTAGTGAAGCATATTGTGCAGATAGTCTGAGAGCTTCCTTAACACAACAAAACCATGTTCTTCTTGACAATAGAGAATGCATTCACAATGATTTGCTGTGAATGGCTCAGCCATACTTCCTAAAGCTGGAATATCTGAGCCTAAACTGTGGCTTGTGTGAATTCAGACCACAGTTAAGCAAGTGATGACTTGGGACAATGTATGAACTATAACAATGTTAATTGTTTCTGGTTTTGGTTTACGTTGCTTCCAAGGCATGACCTTGAAGAGTAACTATATATATAAGTCATACCAAAGGATGTATGTACACTAAAGATGGGATAGAAATGCTTATATTAAAAAAGGCTCCTGCTATGGAACTCCATTAAAAACAACACAAAGCAGTTCTATGCTATTGTCAATATTTTGTTGTTCTCCAGATATTGTTGGACTTGGGGCAGTTTCCAAAATTAGGTGGCACTGACTGAGGAACCAGCAAAATCTGCAGTGTCCTCTGCTTCTTCTCCTTTGACACATTTTCTTGCAGGGTTGGTGAATATGTGGCCCTTTCACTGTTTCTGAATTATACGTCTCAATAGCCCTACCCAAAATGATCAGTGGCCAAGGGCGATAGGGGTTATAGTGCAACAAAACCTGAAGTGTCTGATATTAAGACACAGGTATCAATTTTTCTGAATAGGATAAGTATTTGTGGTAGAAAACATTCAAGTTGTTCTACAACTACACTATCGGTTCCAGTTTTTTAAAATATACACCTGACCTGCTGGTTTGGGTGATGAGAATTATGGTCTAACAGATGTGGAAGACAACAGTTTGGGGAAGTTTGTGCCAAAATGAAATCATATGAATTCAGATTCTTTTTCTTTCTTCATGAAAACAAGACCCATTTCTTAAAAACAGTTGACTATAGCCTTTTTAGAAGGGAATCTGCTTCATTCTGAGTAATTGAGAGCAAAGAAAAAGTGGAAACTATGGTGGTGGCAAATCACTGATAATAAAGAAAACAATGACTTGCAATGTAAAACTTGCAGAATAACACTTCAACATTACAGCAAACACTGATAAAGCACACTGTTTATGTGAACAAATTACATGTAATTCCAAGTCTCCCAAATTTTCTTTGGCTGAGATATGATGTCTTGTTATAAAGTTTGACTCAAGTATTGGATAGAACACATAGCCCAATATGTGTAGTTAGTCATGGTGATTGTTTAATTCAGTGTTTCTCAACCTCAGCAACTTTAAGATGTGTGAGCTCCCAGAATTCCCCAGCCAGCCATGTCCACACATCTTAAAGTTGCTGAGGTTGAGAAACACTGGTTTAAATAGTAATGAAACAAAGTAATGCTTTAAAGTGTTTTGGCACCACACAGGGAATAGAATGTTCAATCAGGGAAAGCCACATGCAACTGGGGGTCCAGTCAGCTGATCAATCCCTTTCCCCCCAAGCAAAGGGATTCAGATTCACTCTTTCTGCTTCTAATGACTGGAGGGATACCATGAGAGCCAGACTGGTCTAGTGGTTAAGGCAATGGGCTAGAAACCAGGAGTCTGTGAATTCTAGTCCTGCCTTAGGCATGGAAGCCGGCTGGGTGACCTTGGGCTAGTCCCTCTCTCTTAGCCCAACTCACTTCACAGGGTTGTTGTTGTGGGGAAAATAGGAGGCAGGAATATGAGGTATGTTTGCCACAATGAGTTATATAAAAAAGATGGGATAAAAATCTAGTAAGAATAATGATATTTCTCTCCTTTGAAGGGGAGAAAAGGAAAATCTTGTTTTTCCTTTCCTCCAACAGAGGAGTGTGAGAATACAAATATGAGTGGAAAGATAGTTTGTGTGAGGGGTGGATCATACATCTGGGAGGTGTGCCTTTGTGTGGGTGTGAGTTTGGGGGGAAATGGGTATATTCCTTGGGGAGCGTCATGTTAAGGTGTGTCTACACATGCCACCTTCTTGGGTGTTTTCTTCAACTTGCCGGTCTAGCCAACAGCGTTCTGATTTTCTGGTGATCTCTTACCCAAGTATTCATCAAGTCTGACCTGTAGGTTTTTTTTTTTCAAGTTTGGCCCTAACATCACAAGAGATAGTAGCACCTAGCCAAACTTGGAAAAAAAAACCCCTAAAGATCAGACTTGATGAATACTTGGGTAAGAGATCACCAGAAAATCAGAACGCTGTTGGCTAGACCGGCAAGTTGAAGAAAACACCCAAGAAGGTGGCAGCAGCAAACCACTTCTGCAGTGTTGCAACCCCCCCCCCCAAAACCCACATAATTACAAATCCATGTAGTCACCAGGAATCAACTTAATTCAAGTGAGACTTACCTTTAAAGATCTCTGTCACCAGTGGCCACTCTGATGGAGGTCAATAAAAAGCATTAAAAGGGCTCAAGATCCATCTCTTTTGGTTTAAATGATAAGGCAGTTCAGCCCTACTGGATTCTTAATGGCACCACTGTCCCTCTGGATTGATTAATTGTGTTATTCTTTAATTTAGAGGGCTGCAGGAACTCTTCCAACTCAGTGGCTCTTCTAAGCTAGATTTTTTTAATCAGTTACACTGCCTGCACCAAACCTAGTTAGACACTTGGAATCTAGGTACAATATCTTTGCTAAGATTGATCTTTCTTAAGAATAGCTGTAACAAATATTAAGGACTGAACTTGCTATACATTTATGTTCATCTCTGCGATTGTTATATGGATCTTCTTTTTCCTTTTTAAAAAATTATTACTGTCATCATTGCTTTTGGTTGTATTAACACTGTTGCATTTTTTTTTGTTAACTTCACTTAAAATTATTTTTAATTGACAAAAGGAAATAAGTTAATGGTATTAATGATGCATGCGTCTATTTGCACTCAATTAGTTTACTGTATATGTTTAAATAAACAAAAACACATGTCTCTCTCCAGTGATCCCATTCCAAAACAAACTAGCTACAATACCTATACACCTATACACCTGAACTATTAAGATGTCGAGCCTGAGGATGGTTCAAGGAAGGTGAAAGTAGCCTGATGGAAGTATTATTCTTCATGATATATATGCTGATTTATCTTCTCTGTCATTCTGATTAAACTGGTTTATAAATTAATAAAGCTATACAAGTTTGCAGAATCAGCCACATGTCCATTTTGTATCACCTTGAATTGTCTTGCTAAAACATCTGCCTTGTGTCTCTGACAGACACCATACAGTGGATGATTAAAATCAATGATTAGCAATATGATATAAATCCTGATGACACAAGAATTGTTTGGGGGCTGCTGAGAAGACAGAAAGCCCTGTTCTTTTCCAGCTTCTCTCCATGGACTTCTGCTGACCATTACCCTTGTTTTAGAAAGACCATCTCCAGCAGAGGGAGGGGTTGCCTTTATACATGACAACAGCCATCTCTCTCTTGTGAGGATGTAAAGAGTGCATCTGAAAGCCCATCATGGACACACCCAGCCCCTCCCTCTGTTGAAGATAGAAAAGTTGTAATATTTTTTAAAAAGGGGGTTAGAATTAGAACTTTGGGGGATGAGGTTAGGTAAAGAGTGGGGGCTTCCATCTCCCCCAACAGCCTCTGAATCTTCAACAAGCTGGAGAAGTCCAAGTCATTAAGAGGAGAACATTTGTTTTAGGAACTTTTATTCCTGGAGAAACAGTAAAACAGGTAGCTAGGAATGTGTGTTACATTTTTATTTCCATTTTTTATATTTTGCTAGTCTCAAGTTCTTTATTTTTCTGCACAAATGAGGGAAATGGGTGTAATTTCAGCTTTTATTCATACTTCAGGCTATGTAGAGTATAGGAAGATTGTTTTTCTTTAGAATCGCTTGTGATCTGTAATAATAATCTGAAACCTCTCCAGTGTGAGATTGTAGGGAGGAAGGGAAAGGAATGAAAGAGAGAGCAGACATAAAAAATTAAAAAGAGCACATGAATTAGTTGACAGGTTATCTTGTAAAGTGTAACTTAGCCCAGGTGGAAAACGTGTTTCAAACCATTCAAAGAGACTCAAGGGTTTTGCTTACATGATATTAGGCAGAATAATGGCCATCCTTTCTATAATGATTTCCACGAACCAATTACTGGTTCAGAATCACTTCCAGATACAGAAAATTGAAATTATACTACGGAGTCAATAAGCTTCTGCAGCAATTGGCTGCAGTTGTCACTGTATCTGACTAAAGAATAAGATATGGGAGAAGCAATTTTAGCATCCATTTACTCAGAATAAAAGGCTAAATTTATGCATTTAGCCTCTCTGTTCAGACTTCGCCGTAGGGTCAAGAAAGAATAGGATATAATGGAAAAGAGCTCTTCCTTCTCCAGACAGATACTTTTGCATACTGTCTACCATATTTGAAGCCTTCCTCTTTGAAAAAAGCCAGATAACAAAGCTTCCAGCAGAATTTAATACATGCTAAAGAGCTTCCTGGAAAAGGTCAACCGTAATTTTAAAACAATATAGTATAAATATGTTTATTGTTGCATCTGATATTGAACAAGATTTTAGCACGTGCTCTTTCCACAACAAAAGGAAGAATAAAGATGTAGATTGTGGGTCATGTTCAACACCTAGAATGTCCAACTCCAAAACTAACCATAAATGCTTAGAAGTATCTTCAATAAATGTAACCTCCAAAATGTCCTTCAAGTCCAAAACAGTGTCTTGAAATTGTCTTTCAAAGTGATTAAAATGCAACATCTACTGCTTTAGAAAGTGAGTCAGTCGCACACACAAAATCCAGATATTTTTCCTGAGTTGAACATGTGCAGAAAAGTACAGTATATCAATAAAAACATTAATTATCATTGTATTTTTAATTGAAATCCATCAGCAAAATATCATTTTACTGTTTTACTAAGATTAGAAAACCCAGTGCCAACGCAGGTCATTAAGACTTTTTCACCTCCCTTCCTTTTCTCTTCGAACGATTTGGTTTCAATTTTAAACATAACCTGGAAATAACTTCTCAAATGTCGCAGAAATTCAATTCTAAAAGAAAAATAAAAAAATCAGCTATAAGTATACATCTCTTTCTAAACTGTAGTCAACATGAACAACATCTGCACTTCAATAGCAAACACCTATTAATGAAAAAAGTCTACCTGATTATTTGTAAAATACATTACTTTTCTATGCTCAAATGTTATAAAAAGTGAAAACAAAAAAGGTGAGCAAAAATACATACCTCCAAAGTGAAGTTTTCAGTTAACTAAGACCAATGACAGCTGAAGCTAAAAAACATTTATGAATAATATTTGAAGGATATATTTTAAGTTATATTTTCCGGAACATTACTTGTTGGATATGAAATGATAAATGTTCAATATATAAAAGCAATTTCAGCATAATTTTAAAACCTGTGTAGTAAGGCAATGCTATTTTCCCACTCCTAATTTTAAAATATTTAAGGAAATGAAAAGTTACAAAAAACATAAAATACAAACTACTCAAGTGTCTTCTAGACTGTTAAATCCCATGGATTTAAATGGATGATAGCTGAGCTAGTATTCAAATTGTCTAAGCAAAATCAATGGGACTGAAAAATTGATTGGATGTAATATTAAATAAATATGTAATTACAATCTAATAAACAATAAATCTAATAAAGTATCATTTAAAAAGGGGAGCATTACACATAAATCTTATTTTTCTTGTCATAATCCTTTTCAACAACTATTTGCCATTTCACTATGCAATGCTATATATACTTACTTAGGCAAACATGGATAGTTTGAGTGAATATACATAGGACAGTGCTTTAAATCAAAAGTATGTTTTGACAACCCTACAAACACACCTTAAAATGCCTGTTTAGAAAGATGTAACCATACTAATACAAGCAAAAAGCTATAATACTGATGTTTTAGACAGAGAGGTACACAATATGCAACTGAAATGGAAATTAGCACTATTAATCTTGCCACAAAAATTCCTGAAAGACAAAAAGATAGGTGCATTTTACAAATGCTACTTGTTGACGCAGCTGGAGTTATCACAGTAAGGTTTGTTATTTAGTCCTACATGTGGTGATGACTATAATCTAATTGTTCCTGGAAGATCTGAGACTATTGATAATACATTCCTAAAGAGCCAAAGTTGGAAGTGGCTGTTGTTTTTAGAAAACAAGAAAAATGTGGACTGCTTTGCAGTCTTTTTGACAGAAATAATCAATCACACCATCTGAATGGAATGGACATTTACTTTCAGGCAGTTATTTCAAAAATATTATCATATGTACCCACCCACTGAATTTAAATATAGAAATTTGGTATGGGAAAAGTGTGTGTGTGGAAAAGGAGGGAGGGAGCGAGCGACAATGCATATATTCATAGTTCACCCTCACAGGAAATACTGCTGTCATTGGAAGTGGGGTCAGGGCTCCTTGCTCTTAATAATTATGTCAAAGAAGGAATTTCCCCAAGTTCAGCATGCCATGCAAACTATACTCTTCTACTCCATTATTCAAGGTGCAAGAACTATGTCTGACTTTGATCTAGCCACCGTATTCAAAAGTCCATTTGCCCACTTGTTCTATTTTATAATTCTTTCCTTTCATATAGCATTTGAGCCTTGTGAACCCTGATCACCTTTCTTTTTTTATAAGAATTTTATTAAATTTAAAGCAAAGAAAAACTACAGAAAAAACAAAGAACTACAAAGAGAAAAACGATTAAAAAGGTGTAGAAACACAAGAAAAAAAAATTAAGTTACAGAGAGAGGTGACTTCCGACTTTTAACAGCATGAATATACAACAATTTTCCATAATCAATCCTTTACTCTATATTAAACCAAGATCACATTAGTTCCATAAATCATACCATTGGCACGCTATAAAAATCACTAAGTATAGTTTCTCCCTCCCTTTATATCAAAAGAGAAAAGAATATACATATATAAACCTCCTAATCAACTTCCACTCCAAAGATAACATTTATTTATTTTCTTTCTACTACTATTCTATACATTCCTGTCTACTATAATAAAGATCAAACTAAAAAAAAATTATTTTAACCCCATCTTTATTATTTTTTATAAATAACTGAAGGTGGCAAACATACCTAATACTCCTTCCTCCTCCTATTTTCCTTACAACCACCAACCACCACCCTGTGAGGTGAGTTGGGCTGAGAGAGAGTGACTGGCCCAAAGTCACCCAACCAGCTTTCATGCCTAAGGCGGGACTAGAACTCACAGTCTCCTGGATTCTAGCCCAGCACCTTAACCACTAGACCAAACTGGCTACATATAAATTGTCTACCATTATACTTGATAATACAGCAATTTTAATAATCATAATCATGTCAAACCCCAAACCAGACATTTTTATTATACCTTAATAATCTTAATCCAAATAGAGATAAATGCAATCAGCCAAACCCTTAAAGCAATCCAGTTAAATATTCTTAAACCCTTTTCCCACTTCAAAATAGACCAAAGCATTTACATATCCCCACAATACATACAGGGCTTTTTTCTTAAAGAAATCAAACAGCCCAACTGCCCCCCTCAAAAACTCCAAGTTCTCTTCAGGAAACCTCCCATAGCTAATAACCCCTTCTTTTCCATCAAAAGATCCATTTCACTTATGCCGTGCAACTCAATCTCTCCCTTTAATTTCTTCAACTCAACTACCCAATCTTTATCCAACATCTCAGCAGAAGTTGAAGAGACATTCCTGTCACTTGTAAATTCCTCAATTTCATCCATGACATCTCCAACCAGATGAGACATTTTAAAACTCATATTTTCCACAATGTCCTGAATGCCTTGCATAGAAACTTGGTAAGAGTCAGAAAGAATCTGCTTAACATCTCAATGGAAGTCAGAGAAAGTCTGTTTAAGGTCCTCCGTGTCTCAAGCAGTAGATTATGGCGCCCCCTAGGAGCTTAACCAGCAAAACTTAAAGATATGAAGGAATGTGTTTACTTAAGTGAAAGTGAGATTAGCAGGCAATTCCCCAGGGAAAGTAGGAACATAAAACTGAAAGTTCAAAGCAGCCAATTCAATGTGTAGGAAAATGTTAGTTTCTTCAAATTTAGTACAAAAATAATAACAGGGAGACAATTATTTACTCTCAGTCCTCCTTAATATTTGGATGGAAAACAAGCCAAAACTTAAAAAGAATTTTTAAAAATTAACCCCAAAAATACTGGTAAGCACCAAGAGAACCTGCTTCTCCTTGCTGTAGAAAGCCTCTCTTAGGGTACACATACTTAAAAAAATATAAATTGGGTGATTTAGAAATGGGGTGGCTGGTCTTAGTGTCCCTTTAAGGCTACAGCGTCACTTGGAAAATGGTGATGTCCTAGCCTCCTGGCTAGCTCTTACCAGAGGAGCGCGAATGTAGTTTGCAATCTTCTGGCTGCAAGCAGCTGTCCAGAAGACAGATGGGGTGATTTCGAGTGTTTTCCTTTCCCAGAAAAACACTCCTGAGTTTCAGGAAAAACTTGCCTGAGCCCAAAAAAAGTGCCGCGTTGTCAGTTCTGCCCACGGAGCCCGCGGGCACAGCTGTTCAATCTGCCATGTCCCCACTGGAAGTCCCAGATCACCTTTCTAAGCTTCTTCTACTTTCCACATCTTTGCTCCTCCTATTGATCAGAATATGAATGATGTCCCCATCTGCCCCTCACCCAATAACAGTTAAAAGCAAGGAGGAAGGAAAGAAAAATGAATGGTGTAACAAAGCCTGATTCACGCATAATACTAAACCACAAACCAAAGAAGCTGACAGTTCTAGGTACTGCAATCCTGACCTGTCTGGAGGAAGCTACAGTGGAGAAGTCAGCTTCATAAGCTTATTACCAAGCTGTTAAAAAAGACTTAGATTTTTTTTTGACTAAGCCATGCACAATTGTTTGCACATTCCTACAATACCAATGGCCATCTATCCACCAATGTGGCACACAAGTTCTTCCTCTCCTTACCATATCCTGAAATTTCTTACTTGGCTCTCAAGAGCAGGTAACAATGTCCAGCAGTAATTTCATAATATAACCCATCTCATTGTGATGGCACTATCATTCTTCAGTTATCACAGTACTGTACCTTTCGTACATACAGCACCGGTACCATGATAACCGAAAAAGGACAGTTCACAGTCTAGTTGCATTAATATTACTCCATTGAAGTACCCCAGATAGTCTGCAAACTGAAAGGAACCCCATTTTCCCTCCCAAAGTCCAGGTTGACAAAGCATGTGCAAAGCCTCATGCTCCCATCACTTTCTACTAATTCCCTTTCTACAAATGGCTTTGCATCAGAGATTTAAGAATGCATACTCAGAAACATGCATACACACTGCAGTATCAATAATAACAATAACATCCTGCCTTTATTTTATACAATTCAAGCCAACCTACATAATATTCCCATTTGCCTATTTTCTCCTCAACAAAAGTCCTGTGAGGTGAGTTGGGCTGAGAGAGAACGACTGGCACAAAGTCACCCATCTGGTTTCGATGCCTAAGGCGAGACTAGGACTCACAGTCTCCGTTTCTAGCGCAGTATCCTTAACCATTACACCAGACTGATTCTTGGATCCACCAGAATGGATCTCAGTTTCTTGTGAACTCTGACAAGAACTTTCTGAAACTTGTGACATGAACATTTGCTATTTCAAAATACTTGCTCCTCAGTGTAATTGCTATCAAAACTGTAAGCCAGGGAGTTATTCCTGGTAACAGACACCTACAAAGAAACATGTTACCATAGATATATTATGCATGTTGGGATGTTGTCTATATAATGCAATCTGTCCCTGCAAGTTTCATTTGCTTGATTCATGGTGAACTGGTAAGAAATTTATTTGATGGCATTCATAACAGTAACATACTGCATAGAATGTTCTAAACAACAGCATAAGTAGTTCTTTTGGCAACAACTAACTATTCCAAGTAACAGCTAAAAATCTTCCTGTCACTGCAGTTGGCAAATTAAGGAAGAATAATTCTGGGCTGTGGGTGCGAAAACTTACGTGTAAGGTGATAATGGTCCCAGGAGGACTTTGGAAACATCTTGCTGTCCAAGGGTCATAAGAAGCAGAATGAGGCTTTGGTTTATTGAGTCCACGCACCCTCCCTGCAAAGGTAAATTCTTTAATAATTAAGCTTCGTGGTAGCCACAAAATATAGATAAAAGGGGAAAAGGAAACTGGGAGAAAACACAGGGTAATTCTGCTCCTACATTTCAAAGGTCAAAAGATAAAGAAATTATTTCCACAAATCCAATTGCACAGAAACATGTTCAAAATTATATTAGACATATCTATATACCTTTAAACAGTCCTCCAACTGCTTCCTAATACTGAAATTGTGACCAACTGTCATCTCATAGAGAACATCCCTCTGCAATGGTGCAACAGGCACATGGCAATCTATTTCACAAGTACAGCTTGTTCCATGGAGCCCACCTCAGCATGGGTGCGTGTGAAGTACAAAACAAACAAACAAAACCAAAAAGGAAGAATTTTCTATTTCTTCATGAGAGAGGAATACATATGCAGAAGAGGACTTACGTGATAGTAGAGTTTTTGCAAACCATGAATGTATCAGTGGGTTATGCAAATTAAACTGAACTCCTGATTTCAATAGCAGTTGTATCAAGCCAAGAGTAATAGACTACTGCAGATCTAGAGCCTTTCCTTCTTCAACCAAGCAGCTCTTCTTCTCACTTAAATAACTGTTTTTTGTATGCCTTGCAAATGCAAGGCAGCTGCTGGCTGCACCAGGCCTTCTTCCCGAGGCCACACACACCCCTCTCCAAATTATGTGCAGCCTTCTTGCGATGCTTCTCATGATGCTTCTGAGGCCTTCCAAAGCACTGCAAGAAGGCCCTGTGCAATTTGGAGAGGGATGGGCGCAGCCAGGCACGTCTTGTCAGCAGTGGGAGGAAGAAGATGACAAAGGTCAGTTGGGAGCAGCAGGGCCTGCGGAGCACAGGGCAGAGGGCTGGCTGGGGCTTTGCACTGTGGCACTAGGGTGGCTGGCCATGGTGCAGGGCTTGAGGTGGCACTCCTCAGCGGCGCTGGGGCTGAAGTAGTGGGCTGTGGGTGGTGGCAGCCGACTGAGATTGCTGAAGGCCCCCAGCCTCTTTTTCAGCCCAGCACTGCTGGCGCCACCCCTGCAGTGCAGGGCGGCCAAAAGGGCAGAGTTGTGGGGGAAGATAGGCGAGTTGGGGGAGTTCAAGAGGAGGCAGTTCCTTACCTTACCAAGGCTCGGGGCCGGGAGGGACAGAGCTGGGAATGGCTTGGATTGGGGTGGGTCCTCACCTAACGACTGGTGGGAATCGGTTAACGATGGCAATGGGGACTGCTGGGATTTCCTTTGCTAAGCGATGTGGTCACGTGACATCGAGCTTTACCACCACATCACTTAGCGATGGAAATTCTGGTCCCAATTACCACCGTGACCCAAGGACTACCTTTATAGACTTCTTTCAATTGCTAACCAAAAGAAAGATGTATTTTATTTGTTGTATTTGGAAAAAGGCCTTTATATACTGTATAACATAGCTCTACTGTCGCTGCCTAGAGAATAGAAAGCTTATGTCGCAATACACAATATGGGTAGAATTAAAATTATATAAGCATAAATATGCACAGAACTAAAATGTATATGATGACATTCAGGAGTGAGGCATTAGCACAGGCTTCCTCAGCTTGGTAGCTGCTGGAGCTACAGCTCCCAGACTTTCCAACCAGCATGGGAGAACTCATGAACTAGTGTGAGTCTTCTAAAAGAGTCTTCCCACCTCTGGTGCCTTCCAGGTATTTTGGGAATACCACACCCAGAATTCCCAGCCAGCAAGAGTGGTACCATGAAGACCAGGAATTCTGGAAACTCTGATTCCAACACATATGGAAGACACTAGGTGCAGGGCTGGACTAGCAAGTTTTCTTCAGAAGAGACTTAAAAACAGCCACTTACTCGGTGGATCTCTTCAAGGAGTAACTTTGCACAGTTTACACCAAGGTCTTCTGGAAGTATAGCAGCACCCTGGCCCTGGGGATTAGAGGCTAGTTCAGCGCTAAGGTAAGTCCCATTTGTAGTCTCTGCCACAAGACACAGACCAAAGCCAGGAGACCTGAAAGAAAGATGGGTGCAAAGGAGAAATTGAAGGGAGAGGGGTTTTTTTTGGAGGGGGTATATTTACTTTCAAGTCTTTGATAAAAGTGTCCATACCTTGACAGGTACAGTGGTTTCTTAACTACCATACAAGTATTTGAATACGCATGATAGCCACCCCAACGTTGACCATAAATTTGATTGTGTCATTCTTTTTTCTTTTTATGTAAGAACATAACAAGCAGCCTACCATTGGGTCAAGCAAATTGTCCACTAAGCCAGCTATTTCTACTGTGACCAGCAGCAGCTTCCCAAGATACCTAACAAGGGCCTCTCTCAGTTCCTGCTCTCAGGCCCGTTTAAATCAGGAAAAGACAAGGATCAAATCAAAGACCTTCTGTGGGCAAAGCATCTGCTCTACCACTCACGGGTTGACATACAAATGATGAGGGAGCCAAAGAAAATCCTTTGCCAGAAGCTTTGAAAACAGGTGAGGGCCAGCAGCTCTAACCTGCAAGTCTCTGAGATGTCAGAAGAATGGGAATGAGCTTGATCACTGGGGTTCAAGAAAGAAAGGTCAAGCTGTCTTTCTCCAAAGAGTCAGTCCTAGTTTTTCCAAAATGAGGTTATATGGCCTAATGGGCAAGTAATTATAGTCAGTTGAATGGACAAATATAGGCATAATCAATCAGTGGCCTGCGCAAGGTCCCCATTTGGCACTCACGGAGAATTCCTAGATTGCATTGCTGATATAAAGGGGCAAAAAAAAAATCTGATTTGCAATGATGCAACTTTCCTCCTTCTTCTGGTAAAATAACAGCTAAGTTGTGCCAGTTGAAACCCTTAAACTCCCCAATATGTTCAAGCTGGGACGTCCATGTATGAAATCTCACTTTAGCCACAAAGAGCAATTGGGCTAATAGCAAGCGCCTGCTTCCCCAAATTCACTAGTTCCACTCCTACATCCCTTCTATGGCTATTGGAAAAATGACTAAGATGACTGAAACGACTCTAAAAACATGCTATACATTAGTATTAGATAGTATCATGTTCAGTTTAAAATCTTTGAAGCTGTAATATATACCTCCAAAAGAATTATCTGAAAACTTACTTCCCAGAGCTGGTCCCTTTCATATGATCAGTATGAATGTAAATATCTGGTAGGAATTTATTCAGGACGCTCCTTGCAGAATCCACAATTCGGTTTGCTATCTGGGGGGACACCCTGACAGAATAGCTGGTTTAGGAAGCTAAGGAAATATTTGTGAAAATACTTTAAAACAAAAAGAGGGTCAGTATCAGAAGAGGACTTTTTGTGCATTTCCTTCATGAATGCATGCACACCTGTGTACAATATACATGTGAATATTTTGCAACCAAGAAAAGCAAAATAGAGAATGCAAATTACAAGCCATACTATGCATATACTACTTACACCAATGCTCTTCTGGTGTAAAAGTTCATAGCAAATGCACTCTGACTAGCATGTTAAGCCTGTGGAAAGTTAGAGTGATGTTATACCGAACTCCAGACAAATTACCAACCTCTTGAACTTCAGAACAGCCAACCCAACATGGAAAAAGTGGTGGCAACTTCTCACCTAGATCTGATGTTGAGGGGCATGGCTCATGTGTGGTTTAAAGTTAAACAACAATGTAACGTTAACAACAACAAGCCAAAGTCAGATGGTAGTTACCCCCATCCTCTACAAACAACATTTGAGCTTAGTTCAAGTATTGTCATTAACTGTGAGAGATAAAGCTGGAAGAATGAAGATCACCCAGGAATCTGATTTATAAAACTATCTTCATAGAGAGTATTCTTCCCTAGTGAGTTTCACAATTGGATTCTCTCTTTATTATCTAGTAATGTTATCTGATTGTGTTTTATTGGTAACAGATACCAGTAAAGCAGCTCAGCCATAGCTGATTTACTGAAATGAATCCACTAAAACAATGAATTTAGATATGAATGAACTCATGAGGAATTAAATATCTGCATGGTTTAGCAATGTTTTCGGACTTATTTCTACAGCTGATAAAAAATACTGTAGTGAACCCATCTGAATTCCACCTACTCACCACATGTTGTGAAAGTGAACCTCTATATTTTGCTAGAAAGTTCAGGCTACTCAACCACAGCTGAGTTATCTATATTCTTATACACATCCAATGTCCTGAGTACTGATGGTGAGCAGGAGGGGGCCTCTATCCAGCGGGGAAAATGCGTAGTACTGAGGAATTAAGCAGCCATTCAAAGAGACACAGATCAGACCGCGTTAACTTTTGGGGTTTATCTGTCTTGGTTTCCCCACGCTTCTTCAGTTTGTTAGGATTCTGTCTTATGTAGCAGTAATAAACACTAGAGACCTACTCCTCGTCTCAGTGTGATCCCTGACTGTTAGGACAGGTACCTTAACCCATTACTGCCACCATGAATGCTACCACCGACCGCTGAAAAGGGTGGCAAGACTTTATATTTGAATTCTGGTGTATTGTTTTGCTTGACTTCTAATTAAATATGTGTTGTGTAATCCTACTATTTCCCAGAGAGGTTCTCATGAACTTAAGCAGTAGAGTAAGGTATGAATCTATTTAGCACAACCATATACAGACAATAGTAATCAAGGCCTTTGAGCCTAGTGGTTCTACAAGCCTTTCCAGCTGGATCACCTTCCTTGGGTCTAAATGAAGACAACACTAAACTTCTGAAACAGGCAGTGTTGTGCAAATATAAAGGACAGATTTACACACAAACAGATAACCAATATATTTGAGTTCTTCTGTAAGAAGCACATGCTTATTAGATGATTAGGAAATGCCCGTACAGTAACATCATCAGCAGATACTCTTGAGTGTTGTGGTGCTTTCCCTGCTTGCTCTGATACACATTGTTAGCTGACAACACACACTGAAATAAACAATCAGAAATTCAGTCTCCAGTAGGACTTCCAAGCACATATTCATAAAATTGTAACCACAATTAACTTTGGCTGATGAATGACATGCCTACAAGAATTGAATATTACTATGCGGCAAGATTATTGTATGCAGAAAGTTGGAAAGTGATGAAATACCTACAGTGGAAGATTGGATTGTAAAATTAATTGAATTTACAGAAATGACCAAGCTGACCAGTCTGGTCAAAGAAAAAAATGACAACGCATGCATAGTACTGAGGAATTAAGCAGCCATTCAAAGAGACACAGATCATACCCGCCTTGACTTTGGGGTTTATCTGTCTGGGTTTTCCCACGCTTCTTCAGTTTGTTAGGATTTTCTGTCTATGTAGCAGTAATAAACACTAGAGACCTATTCCTCGTCTCAGCGTGGTTCCTGGCTGTTAGGACATCCATCATGCACAGAAACTTATCTAACACTGCAATGCATCCTGCTCTAACTTATCAGTTGCTTAATTGTATAAAGCACAATTGGTTGAGTCTGCACAATGTGCTAAGCCATAAACCATGGTTTACAAAAAAGCATAGGCTGGGCTCACATAACACACTAAGCTAAAACAGGGCAAATCACATTATTTTTATGAATTGCATTTATATTCCATCTTTTCTGACAACTCAAGTTCTTCCCTAAGTTTATCCCCCGTATCAGCAACCCAAAGGGATAAGTTGGTCTGAAAGAGATAGATTGATCCAAAGTCAATCAGTGAGTTCCATGGTTATACCTTAACCAGTCACACTACATTGACTCAGGGTAATGTGTGAATCCAGTAACTGATCTTAACAAGGCTTACTCATAAATTAAGTGGATACAGACCTAAAAACTGAATCTTTGAATGAATAGGGCAGTCTAGAATTCTCTTCAGACATGTTTAAAGAAGGATACGCCATACCTCTGATACGCTTAATTTTACCAGGGTCAATGTACTGAATAGGTTTTAATACTTTCTTCACAGGACAAGTGAAGATCACTTCCCCTCCTCCTTTGGGGGGCATACCTCGCCTCGTTATCTGAAAATAATAAAAGAGAATCTTTGACTATCTATCAAAAATCCAGAGGACTTATAGATTATAGTAAGATAATGCAGCTGCCAAAATGAAGAGGAAGAAGATTGGGTCACCAATACTATGGCCAAGTATGAACTCATAGAATTTTTTTTTTAAGACATCTCTTAATTGCAGCAAAGTTCTGATCAATAGCAAATTTTACCTTCAATTCTAATTCTTCACCATCAATTCCAAATCTTTTCAACAAAGGTAGAGCAGTTGCCTTAAGAACATCCACCTGAAAGATATTTATTACGAAAGCCTTTTCATTAAAAGAGAATGTTTTCAATAATGAGGCAACAAGAAATTAAAAGTTCATTATGAAAATAAAAATTAAGTCTGTATATTAGCTGATATGTTAAAAAAAGGCAAGGTGATATATAAGCAACCAATGTATTATATACGGAACATCACTTAATCCTGATGAATAAATTAGCTACTAATCTATTCTTGTTTCCCAGGCATGGAATGCCATCCATAGTCCACTGTTTCTAGGAAAACATTTCTATGAAAAAAAAAAGTGAAGTTATTGTTGCAGCACCTCCAAACCACTTTGCTACCAAAAGGCCTATCTCCTAGACTGACTTTTTCCTTTCCTTCTTATTGCCGCATATGCCTGTTAGACCATCATTTAGCCCTATCTAGGCACTGTCCACAGATAGGGTAAAACATCAAGAGTACAAGACTGAGGCAGCAGATACTGTACAAATCCTACTGCTGATGCCCCTAATTTCCCCGTCTGAACATGAATAGAAACTGTATGTAACTCAGCACCCTAGGTTATCAGAAGTCACATGTGAACAGGGCAATGGAAAAGTGGACATGGTCAAAGCAGAAAATAGGGACACTGGAGTAAAATACATGCCAATAGAAGAGAATTTATGTAGCTCGGGGTTGAATTTTGGAGTCCTTGGTGCTCTCTGAGCTCGGTTGTTTGATTGCAGACGTTTCATTACCTGACTCGGTAATATCATCAGTGCTAGTGAGGGTGGGGTTTGCTCCATATACTGTTCATATACAGTAGGTTGCCCTGCCAGTGTTGGTGGGGGTGTGGTTTTCTCCTTGGTTTAAAAATACATGCTTTAAAAAAATTCTTTTTTTATAGATAAATTTTATATTCTCCCATCTACCTTTTCTCAACTTATCCAGACTTTGAACTATTCCATCTCTTGTGACTTTTTAAAAAAAATTGTAAGCTCTTTACAATAGGGACCTTTGACTCACTCAAGATTCAAAGACAGCACCAGATATGTAAATGATAATATACCTAAACATGAGACCATTTTGAAATTAATTCTTCTAGATTAAGAACTATTGAAAAATGACTACTAATTGTAATGTTGCTATTAACACACTGATTCCCAAGGGTGTATGACTTCACTGTAAGAAAAGCTGAATAGAAATTAAGCAACTTCATTGATTTTATGTAATACATTCTAAATTGAGTAATCATGATAGGAAGGAGGAAACAAAGCTCTACTCCTGAAGAGATTTTATTCAATCATCTCTCTGGTCCCTGAAGTTTCAGTAAGGATTACCCAAATATTGATTTGCACTTGTAAGATACTTGCTTTAACAGAAAAATAAAAAGAAAACTGACTTTCGTGTTTACAGCTACTTTTGGTGTTTTTAAAATGTGCTCTTACAAAACTGTAGCATACATATGCAAATCTATTAACTCTGCAGTCTATTGTCTACAGGTCAGAAGTGCAGAGTCAGAATTGAGAAAGCGTTTTATACTCTGCAGAGACATAATGTGAGTCACTGATTTTGTTGGAACAAAAATTAAGTCTTTGCCTGAGCTCTTTTCAATACAGGTACTGCTTGCTTAATGACTTAATTGGGACTGGCAACTCTCTGCTAAGTGAAGCAGTTGCTAAGTGGGAAATCACCTGACCCTGACTGTGCTTTCTGGCTGGAAAGAGACAAGACTACTCAGTTTCACACCTTCGGCTTTTGTTTGCCTCATAACCTTTGGAATGCTCGCATTCCTGCTTACTGTCTTGTACACGTCGAAAGCAATGCAATCGCGTCAGCAGCCCAGTACTGGGAGCCACAGGCATGCTATGCAAACAGCTTGTTCTCTTGAAATCCTTTCTCTCCAATTTTTCTGTGCTGCAAGGGTGGGGAGAGAAAAAAAGCAAGCAATTTCTATAGGCAATCTCTCCTTTGCCTGACCCTCTGCCTCTGCCAGCGTGATTGCACTGCTTTTGATGTGTAGATGAGCAAACAGTTTACTCTCTTGAAATCTCTTCCTCTCCAATCTCTCCACTCTGCAAGGAGGAAAAAAAGAAAAAGCCACAGGTCAGGCACAAGACAACACATGCAGACTGTAATGGCGATCACATGACTGAGGGACACTACAAAGGTAAGACATGATTGTAAATAGGCCATAATGGGACATATTTTTTCACCACCGCTGTTAACTTTGAATGGTTGCTGAACTAATGGTCAGTAAGCTAGGACTACCTGTACCAGTCCCACCCAAGTCTTTCCTCAAACATGTCTTATCTGTGTTTGTTTTAGGCTATGCTAAGCTCTGGGCTAAACACAATGACTCCTTCCCTGCAAAGACATGCTATCCATGTATGAACAGATTCCAGTCAAGCAAAGTACTCAGGGCTTCTCCTTGGCTCTTTGTTTTTTCTCAACACTAACTGACGTTGACCTCTAAAAGGGCAGCCACATAATACTGCATCCTGTTCCCAAGGCACACTCATTTACAAACTTTCTCCATACAAGTTACATTATATGGGAAGGCAGAAAAAGAATCTGCAATAATGAAAACATACATGTGCCTGAGTGTGTGGGGAAATCTCACATTATCCTTGGGGGCCACCACATAAAAGATCATGCATGGCTCCCTATCAATGGCTCAGCTATCTTTCTTCTACAGGCTTCTTTTTTGCACTGGAATGGAGCTAGCTCTTGCAGCATTTGACAACATCCTTGTTTCCTCTCTCTTTTTAATGCACAAATCCTAACTCTAATTGCAAGTAGGGTTTCCATAGCGGAATTCCACAGGGGAACTCCAATTCCATTTTGCAATTCTGTGAATTCATTGTACACACAATGTCCTAGGAAAAGGAAAATATAAATGGGTAGATACTTACTGATGGATCTATTTGATCATTGGTTATACCTCGGAGAACAATTCTTAGTGCATGTTTCATGAATGGGGCTAAGCAGAGAAGACTCTCTAGATAATATCCAATACTACGATTTGGACTGCAGTCATGTTCCAGTGAACCCCCATGGAGCAGGCCAGGCTGATAATACAAAGTAGTACCTGTTAAAAAAGCAACAGAAATATTATTGCAAAAGCTGTAGAGACATAAAAGGTGACATTTGCCTGTCAATCAGTCTCCATGATATGTACAAATGTTTCCACAGGCCTACAGGGCTTTGTGGTAGTTCATTCTCATTGTGCAACCAGGACATTACAGCAATGGGTGGGAGAAAAAATAAAGGTCAGGAATGGGAAAATGCACAGAAAGGGAGAGTTAGGTCACCCCACCTGGACTTGTACTATCAGGCTGCCCTGTAAGGGAATCTACCAATAATTACTCTACAAATAAAAGAAAGCCTCAAAATGTAGAAAACAAGAAAATACACATTCCCTTAGATGAAAGAATCTGCAGAGATGGCAAAATTGACTTGTTTGATTAGGGAAAGGACAATAACTACATTTGTTAGTGACTGGAAACCCTTTATGGACTTATTGCTGAAAACACAAAAAAAAGGAACTTGTGATTTATGGCTTTGATTATTAGAAAGGATAAAATATGGAAGGAAGGGAGCCATGATGTAACTTTAGAGAGAGAGAGGATAAAATATAAATGCATTTATAACTGCTGTAAAGAAGCTCAGAAGCCACTTTATATTTTTGTTTTTCCCTATCTTTCTCCTTTTGTCTTTTATTTCTTTTCTATTTACTTACCACTTTTCTGTTACTTTACTTTCTTTTTTCTTTAAATTTGCATTGTTTTTACTTTGCAAAAAACTATAAGAAAAATTAATTAAGAAAAAAAAAAAAAGGAAAACACATTCCCTTTCTCAGATCTCTAAGCCTACATGCTTAAGCACTTGTAACTGAAATATTCTATCAATTCTATATTTCTTCCCATATCTACTTCCCAACTTAAAGGTGTAACTCCTCAAAAGAGGCGTCCCTTGTACTCCGCAAGGTGGGGTTCCCGATGTGGTACCTGGTGACACAAATATGACTATGAACACCTTCCTTAGCAGCCATCAAGCTCCATGAGCCACCTCTCTTTTTTATGTTTCTTTTAATTTTTTTTTTAAAAGGGAAGCTAGCAAGCTGCAAAATGAATGGGCCCCTTTAACTTTTTTTAAAGAACAGAAATGATGGGCAGCTGCCATATAATGCTTAGTCTGGCCACATTTCCAATTTCCTAGAAAAAGGACAAAGATGAGAAGAAGTAGTAGGGTGATGCCCATCAGAGCAGAGAGGAGGATAAAAGGAAGGGCAGAGAACATGTTAGTAAAATAGTGCTTTTAAACAATTATGTTTCCTAAAGTTCCAAATACGCCACCAGCTCCAAAAGATTGGGGCTCCATGTATGATGATGGCACTATACATAATAAGTACCTGTTTGGTTTATTTCAATCCTAGAGCCATTGGTTATCTTGTCAATCAGCCTGAGAAAGTTTGCTTCAAAATCTGTCAGAAAAACATACATCAAATTAGATTGCTAGCATTCAGTAGCTATTCCAAGAACCTTTATGGCAATCAAACAGTATGCAATTGTGCTCATAAACAGTTAAAATAAGTTTCTTAATCATGTGATTAAAATAGACAAATGAGTAAAATCTGCTCTGATTTTATGATAGAAAAAACAGCACAGTAAGAATTTTTCTCCAAAAATTTCCTATTTGCCATCCTATGCATACAGTCATACAACAAACCTCCTCCTCCAATATTCAGAGGCTTCAGTTGGAGTGCACTTCCCTTCCCAATGTTACAAAATAAAATACGCATGATTGTTCCAAAGCAATTCCATTTTTCTACTCTTGTATATATGGCCAATTTCAGGCTATTTTCAAAGAAGAAGAAATTAAAGAATGAAATAGGAGTAATTTATCTACCAAAGAACTCTAACTCCTGTTCCTTATTTTTGGAAAAAGAAGGAAAAATATCATGCCACTGAAATCTACCAATTTTATAATGAAATGTCAGCAGCTTGCTGGGGGGCCACTATCAAGTGTCAGGGCAGTGGTGGGCAATCATCACCCTTAGGTGCTTATGTATGCTTAGATAGATACACATAAAGAGACCCATAAAGCAACTATAACTAAAAATATTGCAACACCACAAGAGCACCAACTAAGCAGAAGTAGCTAATTAGTTATATTTTAGCCCCAAATCATTTCACTTTAATTCCTAGTCCTGCTGTCCTTATCATTTTTTCTCACCTGTTACATTTGGATTTATACCTTACTATAGTAAAAAAGCAAACTCACCATGCTTCTTTAAAAATAAATTTGAGAAGGACTTCAGTTGTATCAGTGCCAGCTTTATTAGCCCTACATTGTTCCTATTAATACCATAAACAATATCCAATGTAATTAGATATTCTCTTCCATCCATTTTCTATTTCAGCACATATTCAGTCATAAATTAATTGAACTCATATATCTGTGAATAAGGTCCAATGTGATCAATCATATTGACTCTCAGATAGGACTGTGGTGTTGACCTCTTAAGGCCGAGATATGCACCTCTACTGATTGAAGCACTACAGCAGTCTTTGCATGGCACGTCAAAGGCCTTTTTAAGGAGAGGGTTTTAAGAAGGCTTCAGGTACCTATTTTGCTCCTTAAAATCCCCCCCCTAATGCAAAATTGGGACTCACTTTGGAGTCCACCCATTCTAGGAAAGGCCCCGGGGCCACAGAGAGGTACTGCCAACCATATGTAGCCCATGCTCCACTTTCTGCAATCCTGTCTTTGGGGCAAAAAAAAAAAAAAAGTGGAGAACAAGTGCCCAGAATGCAGCCTCATCTTACATTTGATTGTTTACAATCATAAAATTGCAGACTGGCAATACTTCCATCATTTAAAATACCCTTTAACTACTATATATCTGCACATAAGCCAATAAAAAGTATTGTTCTGCAGGTTTTGGATACTTACCTGTTTCTTTAGGGAATAAAAGGGTGCTTTTAGTTAATTATTGACATTATGATGCTCAAAATGCAACATTAGTTTCTATGATGTGGGTCATGTACTATAGTGGCTTTTGGGGGGTGGGAAGACAAAGGTTATTTATACATAAATTATTTTTTGGAATGCTCATTGCTTTTGTAAATGCTTATGTTCCCTTGACTTTTTTCTTGGTGGTTTAGAAATTGACCAGTGGACAAAAGAAGAGATATGACATGCTTTTATTGTTGCAAAAAAGCAGTGCAAGGCTGGAAGGACACTCATTCTCCATCAGTTATAGAATAGTCTGAAGACCTCATCTCTCTCTACACTTAAATGGGCTTTCTGCTGCTGATAGTCTTATTCTGAAGATTATTCAGAAATTTGGGGTGCGCATATTAGTTGATACATGTAATTTTCTTTCTTTTTTTGAACTGACTTAATTGTAATTAAGATTTCTGCTAGGAAGGAAGAAATGTGGAGGAGAAAGTAGCTGATTTTAAGAAATAATTAACACTACTTTTTAAATTTACTGTTTAAATCATTTGGTCACAACAGTTGTTTCACGATTGATTTCCATAATCAGTTGGTCTGCTCTGGGATTGCTGATGATTAATTTGCATCAGATACTAGTGTAATTATAATCTGTAGTTTACATTGCTGCAGTTATGGCCTGTTTTGTTACACTGGTGGAAGATGTTCTCTCCTATTCCACAATTTATTTTAAATTAGGAATATGAAAAAAAATTGAATTTCAGGTTTTTTCCTCAGCTGGCAAAGGAGCAATGTCTGAGTCATCTTCTGTCCAGCCTAAGCAGGAATCATTAAGTGTAAGTGATTTCTCTTCCAACACTATGCAGCTTAAGGGCAACAAGCTTCTCCAGCTGTACAGTAAGAGGGGTGTCTGCATGTCCAAATATCTGGGGCTTACAGAATTTCCATGCCTCTTTTTGGCATCAGAAAAGCCATCAAAGCCCATCAGAAACGGATTCAGGAACAGAATTCCCTGAGTCTCTCTGTCCCCACTGCTCTTCCATAGACTTGAAGGTACCTGGTGTTTCAGACCCTGTAGTCCTTCAGTGCCATCTCAGGTGCTCCCAAGATAGGGACTGCTGGGAAAGTGAAAGTGCCACTGTTCCTACATTTAGTACAGCCAAAAAGATGGGGAGGGCAAGCGGATAAAAAGGAAGGAAGGAGATTTCTGAGTGTGTTGAGAGCATCATGAATTGAGGGAAGTAAAAAAAAAAAGAGGGGAAAAGAGTAAGAGAAACAAGATGCAGTGAAACCATCAGAGAGGACTACAGGAAAAAAAAAGGGGGGGGGACTGAGGGAGATGCCAGTAAAGTCATTGTGATATAGAAAAGAAAAGAATATAGAATACATTTCCTCTACAATATAGAGGGAAAAAATGGTGGGTGTGTATGGTGGTGGTGGTGGGGAATAGTAGAATAAGGAGACCTGTGGGTGCAGAAACAGAGAATGAAAGAGAAAGGGAAGAGAGCCTGCATTTGGGAGAGGAAAAAAAGGCTGAATTAACAGAAAGGGAGGTTCAGAGGAACCGCCAATGGAACAGCTGCAGAAGAGGGAGCATGCTGTATTGGAAAAGAAAGAAGCAGGGAACTGTCAATAAAGAGAGGTGTAATAAGGAAATGCAGTTAAAACGTTTGCCTGTTTCGATCTGGGATGGAAAAATTAAGGAAGACACAGGGAAAAGAGGTACCACAGAGCAAGCAAAAGTCAGGCAGCAGGAACTTCCTAATTTGCTTTTCTGTTTTCTTCCAAACATCACAGACTGGAGGAGGCTATATATTTTCTATCTGTCACAGTGTTTACTAAATTGGCTCTAACACATGTAGTTTGTGGGTAGATTTTGAGTTCCAACTTCTTGGCTCACACTTTGCCCTAGTTGTTTTGGGGCTACTGGCAATTTATTCCATCAGCCTGCAGGTGGAAAATGCTTTATATAAATGGTGAACTGAGACTACTAACATAAGGCCTGTAAAAAAGAAAAATAGGGTACTAATTGAGAAGGGATAGGAGGTGTGGAACTTGGAGTCCCAGGGCAATGAGGCCCAAAGAAGCTTTGGGTGCAGCACCACAGTCCCAACCCCCAATTGCTGCCAAATTGCAATGTAAATATGATAGAAGTGGTGAAGTTTGGTCTAGTGGTTAAAGTGCTGGGCTAGAAACCGGGAGACTGAGAGCTGTAGTCCTGCCTTAGGCATGAAAGCCGGCTGGGTGACCTTGGGCCAGTCCCTCTCTCTCAGCCCAACTCACCCCACAGGTTGTTGTTGTGGGGAAAAGAGGAGGAAGGAGTATTAGGTATGTTCCCCATCTTGAGTTATTTATAAAAAAAATAATAAAGGCAGGATAAAATTTTTTAAAAAGTTATTAAACAATTGGGCATTATAATATTAATTGTAGTTAATACCCTGGTTTCTCTTCAAATGACATAAATCTTATCATTTCTGTACATACATTTAATTTAAATGAAATCATCTTCCCTGGTCTCACCCATCTTTTCTCCTGAACCCACTTACTTTCAGGACTGTGACCCCCAGAACATCGAAGATGAAATGCAGCCTTCAGACAGAAGAAGCTTGTGCATCCCTCTATTAAAATGTGTTTACATTTATATCCCCACTTTCCAGCAAGAAGTTCTGACTGAATCAACCCATTTCATTCCCAAGTCCAGTCTGTAGGTTAGATCTAAGTCACATCAACTTGCCAAAGTCCAGTGTCACTTCATATAAATCTGAATTTGAACTCAGGCTTCCTACACACCATCCATTGTTCTATGCACTGGGCAACCCAAAGATGGTCTACATCACTTGACAGCTCCTTCTGGCAGCCTGAAAATCAATTATTTGTCTAGTTGTAAACCTCCATCGCGTTAGAGAAGCTCCCACTGCCAATGTCGGAGCTTCTCCAGCCTAATCAACCACTTGACATTCTCTGAACCTGATGTATGAACAGGGACATGGCGCCTAAGCATTGGCAGGAGGGTACTGGCACCTCGCCCCACGGTCCCTTTGGCAGACCACTAACAACCCAGTGGATTGAACTGAGCTATTTTTCACGCCAGCACACAACCTGCTTGCGGATTCAACAGTCTTTCGCGCTAGGGAAATCAGGCGGCAGCGGCAGCATAGCAACGCGATGTCTCCTCCCAGGCTCCTGCGAACAAAATCAAAGGGCGGGCTCCGTCTTTTTCACACCGTTTCAGGTGCGCCGCTGGCTGCTGCTGTCTCCACGGGAATTTAATCCACCCGCCAGTCTCCTTTCAGCAGGCGAGCCTCCAACAGCCAGTCTCAGTACCGCCCGCCCGCCCGCCCCCTTCCCTCCTCCCCACCATCCCCACCCCCAAATCATCCCCAGGGGTTCGCCTCGCAGCCCCAGACCAACCAACCTCTGAGGCCGGGGTTGTCATCCTTGGCCCTGATCTTGCGGATTTTCACCGGCCGCCCGCTCAGCGTGGAGAGCACTAGCCTCTGCCGCAAAAAGTTGCACCCAACATAGCTGAGGGAGGGAGACTGGCTCGCCATGTTAACTGGCTGGGCGCCGCTGCCCCCGGCCGAGCCAAGCCGCCAGGTCCGGAGCCAGCCAAGCAGGCAGACGAGAAAGCGCACTCGTTGTTATGATCGCGGCGCCGCCACGGTTGCCCCGCAGTGCCCAGCGCGCGTCCACGTGGTTTGGAACAGGAAGATCGCACGCGAAGACATCGGCGGGGTCAAAGGGAGAGGGGGCGGGTCCTACGGAAGCGGCGCTAGTTAGCCAGTCAATGGGCTTGGCGAAAGGCAGCGGAGAGGAGGAGGAGGAGGAGGAGCTCCGGGAGGATGACAAAGGCGGCTTGGGAGAGGGACGGTCGACGGGTGGGCAGCGAGCGCTTTCTGCCCTGAGAAGTGCCATCGCAAGGGCTGGTAATGGCACAGCAGCCAGCAGCATCTTTTCCAGGTCGAGTGGGGGTAGGCTGTGTTACACAAGACAGCGAAGTACGAACCAGCCAAGTGTTATTCTATCGACAGCTTCTCTGGTATTGCACACCCGTCTTCCTTCCCCAACGCCGCCGTTTTGAGGTGCTGCATTATATGCAGAAGGCTCTGCCTGCTGTACCGTTTTTGATTATGTGCCATCAAGTTGGTGTCGGCTCAGCAACTTCATAGATAGACCTTCTTAAGGAGGATCTGTCCCCAGTCTGGCCATTCTGGGGTGGGTCACTTTTCACATTTATCCTTAACAAGGTCTGTTCTTGAGAAGAACAGAGACTCACAAATGCTGTTTTTCTGTTGATACATGTGATGTTTGGAATAACTTCCCCCCAGAAATTTTATCCCCACCCTCTTGGCTTTGAGTGAGTTACCAGAAACTCCATTATTTTGGAGAGCTTTTGATGCATGAATTGATGCTACTGGTTATTGATTGGTTTATGTGTAACTGGGGGTTGATAGTTTTTAGTTTTATAATTATATCATTGCAGAGAGCATAGGGAATGGCCTTGAAGGATAGGAAGAAGAGCACCTACCAAGGCAATGATCAGACAAGAATGGTTTGAGCCCATTCCAAGAAACTACTTTGATTAAATGTCTCAGGCCCCTCTCTAGTTCCCATGAAAATAAAGGGTGGGGGGGAGCCCACTTGAACTTGCAAGATTCTGTTACTATAGCTGCTACAATAAAAGTAGTCCTGACCTATATGGCATTGGTCTCTTAGTCAAGTCTGCCTTATAAGGCTGACAATCATGGACATTTTATTGTATTTTTGTGGATGCAGGTAATCCACCAAGAGTTTATTTTGATTGTGGGGGGTTGTCTAATAATTAAACAAATGAACAAATATTAATATCTGTATACATTATGATTGATTATAGAGTTTTTTAGATATATAAAAGGGTTTGTAATCTAGAAATGGAGAAAATAGAACAAAGGAGAGTCAGGGAGTTCATGATAAACAGGGAAGGAATGATTCCTTCAGTTGGAAATATCTAAATTTGCTTCAAATAAGTAATTCAGCTGGTCCAGAATGCGGCTGTGCGAGCAGTTATTGGTGCCCCAAGATCGGCACATGCGACACCACTGTTATGCAAGCTGCACTGGGTACCAGTTTGCTTCCGGGTCCAATTCAAGGTGTTGGTTATTACCTTTAAAGCCCTACATGGCACGGGCCAGGCTACCTGAGCGACCGCCTCATCCCCCTAACATCAACCCGCCCCACCCGGTCATGCAGAGAGGGCATGCCACGAACCCCGCCGGTAAAGGAATTCCACCTGGCGGGGTCCAGGAGGCGGGCCTTCTCTGCAGTGGCACCCGCCCTTTGAAACATTCTGACCCCGGAGTTGAGACAAGCCCATTCGCTCCCGGACTTCCAGAAGAACCTAAAAACCTGGTTCTGCTGCCTCGCTTGGGGTGGGAGGGCCACCAGTTCATCTTGGGGGTGGCTATTATAGATCTCTCCCCAATAAACAAGACCTATGCTGCTGGATTTTATATTTTTTACTCTGTATATATTCTATTTTTATATAGTATTTATATTGTAATTATGTGTTTTAATTTTGATTGTAAACCACCCAGAGTCCCCTTCTTGGGGGAGATGGGCGGTGATGGAAATTTTAAATAAATAAATAAATAACATACCATTCAACATCGTAGATGTCATGTTCACCGTTTCAATATGCATTGTACGTCGTAACATTTCGCATGTCAAGTTGCTGATGCGTGTTCTGGTTGGGCGAGGGGAGGGATCACGTTCGCACTGAGGGTTTTTAGTTTGTATTTGGCACGCTTTTGCTCATTCTCAGCTTTCTCTGTATTTGCATGCTATTCTTTAATAAACCAGATATAATTAAGTTCCTGCTTGTGAGTCTGAGTCTATTAGGATAGGCAATCGTTACATAAAGCTGAGAATCACAAAGTTTTACCGTTAGCCCCTTTCCAGATTTGATCTGTGAGGGAGTAGAGCTAGCGATGACAGAACCCAAATCCAAGACCGGTGGAAGCGAGGAAATGAGTGACGAGGTGCCCGATTCCATGGTTAGGAGAACAGAGAGGAACCCTACTCCAGAACCCTATGGAGTCCAGGAGGGTTCAAGTTCCAGCCTGGAGGAAGAGGAGGTTGGAGAAGGAAGAGCACCCAAAACCACCGGAGAGTCGCCAGGCGAGCTAATCACCTGGGATAAGGCGCAGGGACCCCTACCAGGGATGTCCAGGACGTCCTGGAAGCAGCGGTACTCATTATCCCCAATCGTCGTAAGGACGGAGGGGAGGCAGCAGGACAGACGAGGAAAGGAGGATTCTCAAACCCCTGAAAGGCTAAGGGTAATGGAGGCGAAATTGGAGTCGATGGAGTATATGTTTAAGAAATGGTCAATGGCATGGGGGCCCCAGGTGAGGAGCGAAGGGGAATCAAGCACCAGGTACTTATCCCCTTCCCCCCCCCCGCGACGCCACCACTGGAGAGAGGCAGGAGACGGCACAGGGCTGAGGCGAGACCTCACAGAGTTCGTCTTGCAGAATCCCTGCCTCAAGATCGGAGATCCCCAGCAAGCAGGGGCGCGACTGGCCGACCAGATGTTGGATGGGGCCCGCCCGGAGCGGGAGTGAAAGACTTGGCCGTCAAATTTGATGGGGATCCAACTAAGTTGTCTTTCTTCCTCACAAATGCAAGGAATTATATGGATGAATTCGGACCATATTTCCATTCCGAAAGGGCCAAGATAAATGCCATTGCCAACAAGTTGAAGGGGAGGGCAACTGACTGGTACATTCAGTTAAGCGAAGCAGAAGCTCCTGAGCTTGATGAGTTCGAAGAATTCCTGTGGGCGTTGAAGTTGCACTTCATAGACCCATTAGCCAAAGAAAGAGCAAAAAGGGCTTTAAAGGAGCTCAGCCAGGGGCAGCGGTTGGTAGCAGACTACGCCCTGGAGTTTAAGGCTTTGGCTGGGAAGGTTGAGGACTGGTCCCAGTCTACCTTAATAGAGCGATTCAAAAAGGGTCTGAATATGGAGGTCCTGAGGTGGGCGTTGGGCAGAGATGACCCAGACACCCTGTATGAATGGATACAGCTGGCCGGGAAGGCTGAACATGCCCAAGAGACCTTCTCGCAGGCCAAGAGGGCGGCAAGGCAAGCGGCGATCGTCAAGGGACCCCGAACCACTGCAGCGGCTGTGAAGCCCGGGTATCGAGCCTGGGAGGAGGAGAGGGAGCGGCGTTATGCCAAAGGCCAGTGTCTCCGGTGCAGGAAGGAGGGCCACAGGGCGGCTGCTTGCCCAAAAGCCAAGGCAGTGGATCGGTCTGGAAAAGCGGCGGGCAAATCGCCATCGCTGACCGGGAGAATGACGGCGGCCGAGGGGGAGACCGAGGTTGATGAGGTACCCTACTTCGGTGGAGAGGAGGAAAGTGATCCGAAAGAGCCGGTGGGAAATGCCAGCCACCTGCTCTGAAAAGCGCCTGTGGGCAGGTGGAGGAGGATGGGCGCGAAGATGTGTTGGTGAGTGAGAACTGTCCCACTCTGAATGTGAAGGTAAAGCTGGGCTCCCACACGAGGACTGTTGAGGTTTGGGTGTTAATTGACTCGGGGTGTTCGAGGTGCTTAATGCACCCTGATGTGGTTGCTGCTTTGGACCTACCCAGCTTCCCCCTTCAGCAGCCCATGGCTTTCACCCAACTGGATGGTTCAACAGGGGGGGGGGGGGCGGTGACCCATTTCACAGGAACGGTGGCGTTGCAATTAGGTAGCCACCGTGAGGGGTTAAAGTTTGTAGTGGCACCTGTGGGTCATCCCTTGGTCATCCTAGGGATTCCCTGGTTGGTCCAAAGAAACCCCTACATAAACTGGGAACACAGGACTCTGACTTTCGCAGATGGCTTTTACCAAGCCCCTACGGCGGACCGAGTTCCGTGTGCTGTGGGGGGGAGGGCTGCGGCGGCAACCTCACGTTTCAGTGTGACACCTCTGGAGGGCTTACCGGATAGATACCAGGAGTTTGCTGATGTGTTTGGGGAGATGGAAGAGGACCAACTCCCGCCTCATCAAAAAACTGACTGTGCGATAGAGTTGGTCCCCAACGCTCAACTGCCCAAGCTGAAGATTTATGCAATGACTCAAAAAGAGCTTGAGGCACTACGGGACTTTGTTGATAAAAACTTGGCCAGGGGGTTTATCAAGCCAGTGAATTCTCCAGTCAGAGCCCCCATGCTGTTCCGTGAAAAGAAGGATGGCATGCTAAGACTCTGTACAGACTACCGGGGGTTAAATGCCGTCTCAATATCAAACAAGTACCCTTTGCCGCTAATAAAAGACGTTAGCCCATTTGTCAAAGGGCAAAATTTTCTCCAAGCTGGATTTGCAGGAAGCCTATTTCCGCATACGAGAGGGGGATGAGTGGAAGACTGCTTTTAATTGTCCATTGGGTTCTTTCCAGTACAAAGCCCTACCTTTTGGGTTGGCGGGAACACCCGGGGTGTTTATGCAACTGATTAATCAAGTGTTACATGACCATTTGTTTCAAGGGGTACTGGTGTATCTAGATGATGTTTTGATTTACACGGAAACTGAGGAGCACGAACGCCTCATTAGGCAGGTGCTTAGCAAGCTTAGGAGTGCCAAACTTTATGCCAAACTTTCTAAATGTGAGTTTCACAAAACTCGACTTGACTATCTGGAGTATAGGATATCTGACAAGGGCATTGAGATGGACCCCGTTAAAATTCAAGCGATCTTGGGGTGGGAACGCCCACGTACCCGGAGACAACTTCAAAGTTTTCTCAGATTTAGCAATTATTACCGCCAGTTTATCCATGGGTTCGCTGAAACTGCCTTGCCCCTTACTGATTTACTATGTACCAAGGGGTTGGGAGACACACACAAGGTGAAGAACCCAGGGGCAGTGCTCAGTTGGACACTTGACTGCCAGGCAGCTTTCGAAAAACTAAAAATCCTTTTCACTGCTGAACCCATTTTGCAGCACCCCGATCCCACTCGACCATTTGTGGTTCAAGTAGATGCTTCTGATTTTTCAATTGGGGCGCTCTTGCTGCAAAAAGATTCTAATAATCACTTGAAGCCTTGTGCTTATTTATCCAGGAAGTTTTCTGAGACCGAACGACGGTGGCATGTTTGGGAGAAGGAGGCTTTTGCAGTAAAGGCAACTCTAGAAGCGTGGTGCCACCTCTTAGAGGGGGCTAAATGCCCTTTTGAAGTTTGGACTGACCATAAAAATTTAGAGGCACTCCGCACTCCCCGGAGACTCAGTCCTAAACAGATTCGATGGGCTCAATTTTTTAGTTGTTTTGATTTCCAGCTGAACTTTATTCCGGGTAGGAAGAACTTCCTTGCTGATGCTCTCTCACAGTTACCCCAGGATTCGGTCCACGCGACAGATCGTGGGCACTGTCTGGACGGAGCCACAGCTGGGTCTGCAAGCTGTGACTCGCAGCCAAACCCATGTGCAGCTGCCTCCGGCCCCGGTTTCGCCCGCAGGGAGGAGGGTGCAGGTTCCCTCTCAATTGCAACAACAGTTTCTCCAGACACTGAAATCTGATACTTGGTTGCAGGCGAACAGAGACAATGTTTCCTTTGACAGTGGTTTGGCTTGGAGGCGAAACCGCCTCTATGTCCCTGAACAGTTGCGGGGAGAAATCTTAGCCCGATCTCACGATGATAAGGTTGCTGGACATTTTGGGTTTGTAAAAACATTACACCTGATTTGCCGCCAGTTTTGGTGGCCCACTGAGGCGAGATGTGAAAGACTATGTAGCCTCCTGTCCTGTGTGTGCCATGTCAAAGCAAAAAGGGGGTAAGCCGCAGGGACTCCTGCAGCCAGTGGTGAGCTCATCTTGCCCTTGGGAGGAGATTTCTATAGATTTTATTGTTGACCTTCCTCCCAGCCAGAAGAAGACAGTGATTTGGGTGGTCAAGGATTACTTTTCCAAGCAAGCCCATTTCATTCCATGTGCTTCTATTCCTTCTGCCCCACAATTGGCACGCCTTTTTCTAATCCACATCTATCAGCTCCACAGTAACCCCTCCCATTTGGTGACCGACTGTGGGACACAGTTCACTCCCCAATTTTAGAAATCGTTTTTGAAGTTGATTGGCACCAAACAGGCATTGTCCACTGCTTCACATCCTGAGACTGACAGATCTATGGAGGTTTTAAATTCGACCCTTGAGCAATTTTTAAGGGCATTTATAAACTACCAGCAAGACAATTGGGTCGATTTGCTCCCTTTTGCTGAGGTAGCTTACAACAATGCTGTCCATCAGAGCACGGGGCACACCCCTTTTAGGGTGGTTTCTGGGCAGGACTTCGTGCCCATCCCTGAGTTGCCACAACCTCCTACCCAACCCTGTTCTGCTTCTGATTGGGCTGCTCAACTGGCTGATTCATGGCCGGTGATTCAGCAGGCTTTGGCTGATGCCCAGTCTGCTTACAAGTTGCATGCAGACAAGCGGCGAGCAGTTCAACCTGATTTTAAAGTTGGTGATCAGGTGTATCTTTCCACCAAATTCATGAAATCCCCACAGCCATCACGGAAGTTGGCCCCGAAGTTTATTGGCCCTTTTCCCGTTATTGGCATTGTGAATCCGGTCACTTTTAAATTGGATTTGCCTCGCAATCTGAAACGTTTGCATCCTGTTTTTCATTGCAGCTTGCTCAAGCCTGTCAGCCACTCTTCCCATTGGCATCCCCAACCTCCCCCCCCTGCTCCGATCATGATTGACGGGCAGCAGCATTTTGAGGTGAAGGACGTCCTTGATTCCCGCAGGCTTCATGGCACCCTTCAGTACCTTATCCGCTGGAAACACTTCCCTCACCCTGAGTGGGTGTCTGCTCGCGACGTTGACGCTCCTGTTTTAGTTAGACGCTTTCATCTGGCTTATCCTTTGAAGCCTGCTCCTTGATGTTTTAACTTTGTTTTGGGGGGGCGGTATGTCATGTTCGCTCTTTCAATGTGCATTGTACATCGTAACGTTTCACATGTCAAGTTGCTGATGTGTGTTCTGGTTGGGCAAAGGGAGGGATCACGTTCGCACCGAGGGTTTTTAGTTTGTAATTGGCACGCTTTTGCTCATTCTCAGCTTTCTCTGTATTTGCATGCTATTCTTAATAAACCAGATATTATTAAGTTCCTGCTCGTGAGTCTGAGTCTATTAGGATAGGCAATCGTTACAGTAGATTAGCAGCTTACCTCTGTGTGAACTATTAGTAAATGTGCTTAGAATTGTAGTTTGAACATTGCAAGCTTTAAAGTTTTATTCTCACAGTTCTTATAGAATTGAATTTATTTCTACATATTCTGTATATGTGGAGGAAATTGAGGGTGATACTGTTATGAGACTGGATGTTGGTCAGGATGATCCATTTCTATTCGGTAAACTTTGGACTGAATTTTTTTTAATAAATTGAACTACTAGTGAGGAAGTCTTCAGGCATTGGGAGTGTTTGTGTTATATGCTAAACCACAAATAAGCCAACCACATTTTAACTTAGTGCATTGTGTGATCCCAAAAAACGTGGTTGCATAAATCACGGGTAAGTTAGCTATTAGTGTGTCCTGCAAAAACAGCCAGTATATTTCAAACCAAATTTTGAATCCTTTCTGCTCTGCTTTTTTTTCCCTTAAAAAAACAACCACCACCACTGTTCCTTCAGAGTTGGAAGAATCACAGTGGGTAAGTGTATGCAACACTCCAAATAAACCAACCATATTTTGGCTAAGCACAATGACCCATTTTGGAAAGGAATTACAGTAATTGTTGGAGCATATTCATTGCCATCCAGATGCCAGGCTCTCTTTCTGGTCTATCCAGACATCATTATAGCACTATGGGTTCCTCTAGGAAGAAGAAAACTATATAAATAGAATTAATTATATCATTATTGAATCATCATAATCTTCCACTTATAATCCAGTCTTTTCCCTTAGCTGCTTCTATTTTTTTTCCATTAAAAAATCTATTTAAAAGGATCATTTCCACATCATTCTAAGGCATAATTTGTTTAGTCCTGTTTACTGAATAACAAACACTTGATTGAGTTCACATAACTTAAGCCACAAGCAAGCAAACCACATTTTGGCTTAGCCTGTTATACAAAACACAACCACATAATACTTTCCCAAATAGGTTGACCTGTTGTCTAATTTATTGCCTTGCAAATATATTTTTATTCTCTCTGTGCTTGTTATTTCCATTGGTAAATAGAATATTCTAAAATATTCTAATATTCCATTATATAGTTTTATTTTCATGCCTTTGCTGGTTGCTGTGATTTATAGATGTTTTAAAATTCTTTTAAGCTGATTTTATGGTATGGCTTTTGACTTTATTTAAATGTTACCTTAAAACTCTCAGTTCCTTAATAATCATTTTATTTATTAAACTTGTTTGCCGCCTGACTCTTAACATCAAAATATAAACACAAGTTTTCCATTGTTAGTCATTCTCAAACTGTGTTCTGCGACTCACTGGTGGAATGTGGAAGTCCGTGAGATGTTCCATCGCAACCTCCCCACATTGACCAACAGGAGTCCACTCTCACCTCAGCCAGCTGCATTTATCAATGTAATGAATAACCAGACTGCATGTTCAACATGTTCAAATAATTAGCTAGAAGTTCAGTCTTAATGCAAAGTTCAGCAGGCCTAAGATAATTGAGATGGGACTTTTCAAGTCTTAATCTGTAAACCAGATATATATTTTAGGTAAAAATTAGATATTCCCAAATATGTATGTGTGTATACTTGCAAGACATTCTGAGATTTAAAAAAGGCAAAGTCTGATTATACAACTGATAGTAATGATAACAATGTATAATAGACATTCCAAATTTAATAACAGAGCAAAAACGTTTATGAAATCTATTTGGATTTTATACTTCCTATAATTCCTATAAATATTTAAAAGATTAGTGTCATTTGTTTTAATTTCTCCAAAGCCATGAAGAAACCAAAACCCCATCAAGTCCTTAGGTAATTCTTAAAATCAGTTATTGTACTACTTTTGAGCAGTAGCTCCATGGTCACTTTTCCCTTTCCTCCTTATTTTTTGATGGTGAATTTCAGCCATACAGAGGTACAGTATTTCAGTAATGTTCCTATACATATGTTGAAGGACTGTGGGCAGAACTGTTAAATACAAATAATAGGATTTAAGTTTTCTTTTAGATTTTTTTAAACCCGCCTTTATTATTTTTATAAATAACTCAAGGCGGTGATCTTCATTTACTGTTTTTCTTCATCCATGTAAAATTTGTAAAATTGGACACGACATTATATTTTTTCGTTGTTTATTCGTTTAGTCGCTTCCAACTCTTCGTGACTTCATGGACCAGCCCACGCCAGAGCTTCCTGTCGGTCGTCAACACCCCCAGCTCCCCCAGGGACGAGTCCGTCACCTCTAGAATATCATCCACCCACCTTGCCCTTGGTCGGCCCCTCTTCCTTTTGCCCTCCACTCTTCCTAGCATCAGCATCTTCTCCAGGGTGTCCTGTCTTCTCATTATGTGGCCAAACTATTTCAGTTTTGCCTTTAATATCGTTCCCTCAAGTGAGCAGTCTGGCTTTATTTCCTGGAGGATGGACTGGTTTGATCTTCTTGCAATCCAAGGCACTCTCAGAATTTTCCTCCAACACCACAGTTCAAAAGCATCTATCGTCCTTCTCTCAGCCTTCCTTATGGTCCAGCTCTCGCAGCCATATGTTACTACAGGGAACACCATTGCTATCATATCATCACTATTACTGATGCCAAAAGTGTGTGTGTGTGTGGGTGTCCAAAATGGTCCCATCTTTCACAAAGCATGAATTTCCCTATGTTTATTCAACTATAAAATGGAGACCCATGGCCCATTGTCTTCTTCCACTTCCATGCATTGCTTGTTTAAAAATAATTCCTTATCTCTTCTGGCTAACCTCTGGAATTTTGCATTTAACTGGGCATATCTCCCCCTATCACTGTTGCCTTTTGCTTTCCTTCTTTCTTGGGCTACTTCTAGTGTCTCAGCAGACAGCCATTTTGCCTTCTTGGTTTTCTCTTTCTTTGGGATATATTTTGTTGCCACCTCTTGAACAATGTTGCAGACTTCTGTCCATAGTTCTTCTGGGACCCTATCTACTAAGTCCAGTCCCTTAAATCTGTTCTTCACCTCCACTGCATATTCCTTAGGAATATTAGTGAGCTCATATCTAGCTGATCTGTCGGTCTTCCCTAATCTCTTGAGTCTGATCCTAAATTGTGCAATAAGAAGTTCGTGATCTGAACTACAGTCAGCTCCAGATCTTGTTTTTACCGACTGTATAGATGTCCGCCACCTTTGGCTGCAAAGGATGTAGTCAATCTGGTTTCGGTGTTGTCCATCTGGGGAAGTCCATGTATAAAGCCGTCTCTTAGGTTGCTGGAAGAGAGTGTTTGTTATGCACATTGAGTTGTCTTGGCAAAATTCTATCAGCCTATGTCCTGCTTCGTTTTGTTCACCCAGGCCATGCTTACCTGTAATTCCAGGTGTCATTTGACTGCCCACCTTAGCATTCCAGTCTCCTGTGATGAAAATAACATCTCTTTTAGGCGTGTTGTCCAGTAGGTGCTGCAGATCCTCATAGAACTGCTCTACTTCAGCTTCTTCAGCATCTGTGGTTGGGGCGTATATTTGGATCACTGCGATGTTAGATGGCTTGCCCTGAATTCGAATTGAGATCATACTATCGTTTTTTGGATTGTATCCAAGCACTGCTTTAGCCACTTTACGATTAATTATGAAGGCTACTCCATTTCTTCTGTGGTCCTCTTGTCCACAGTAGAAGATCTGGTGGTCATTTGATGTGAAGTGGCCCATTCCAGTCCATTTCAGTTCACTGACGCCCAGAATGTCTATCTTTAATCTTGACATCTCACCAATAACCACATCCAATTTGCCCTGGCTCATAGATCTTACATTCCAGGTTCCAATGGTGTGTTGATCCTTAGAACATCGGATTCGCCGTTCACCACCAGCACCGTTGGCCGCTAGCCGTCCTTTCGGCTTTGAGCTAGCTGCGTCATCACGTCTGGGGCTAGTTGAACTCATCCTCTGTTCCTCCCCAGTAGCATTTTGACCATCTTCCGACCTGGGGGTCTCATCTTCCGATGGTATACCGACATATCTCTGGTTGTACTGATCCATTTAGTTTTCACGGCAAGAATACTGGGGTGGGTTGCCATTACCTTCCCCAGGGATCGCATTTAGTCTGACCTCTCTGTCATGACCTTCCCGTCTTGGGTGGCCCTTCACGGTTTAGCTCATGGCATCATTGAGGTGCTCAAGCTCCAGCACCACGACAAGGTAACGATCCTTTGCTGAAGGACATTATATTTAGTGATTATCAAAGATGTTTGGATAAGCATAATTAGTCCTTAATTACTAATTACAGTATTCCATTAGCATTCTGCATAAGCACAGGAGGACATCCTTTAACAAGAGATCACCACATGTGAGAGGGTGACAGATGTCTCTTCTCTACATTATTTTAAATGTTATATGTATGTGTAAAACCAGTTTACACTAATGTAATAATAAAGCTATTTTTTTTCATTTGAAGTATGCAGCTGTCTATTAGAGTTATCTATAATGGTGAAATGTGATTTCTGTCTCCAAAGTGAGAAGCAACATCATCAGTGTGGAATAGAAACAACAATAGACTCGTGGAGGAAAGTTTAAAAATCATTATTTTAGGATGTTTGATAATATAGTGGAAGTATTTGTATAGTGCCTTAACTATTTGGAAAAAAATAATTTCTCTCAAAATACAGCTATATGAGTTACTGTGTAATTAATCATTTCTGCTTCTCTTCCTGATAAGGGTATTCACAATAAGATGAATACTAGATCAAAATGGGACAACCCACAGGCCAAGCCAAAATCAAATGTGTCTGAACACCCTCAAATATATTCCATCTCCATCATAAAAAGTTTGACACCTAATCCTTCTTAAATATCTAGTGAGGTTGCCAATAAACTTGAAAAAATAATATTTAGATTAAATAGTCTCTCCTTAAGATAATAAACACATTTAACATTTTTAAAGCACAAGATGATAGATTTAATTTATAGTTCAGCACTATCATGAAATCCCAGAAACATAGGTTAATAAATCATAGGTTAACCATGGGTGAGTAAAAAGTCACAATTCTTGATAGCCTGTTCTTAAATATATTATAGCTAAACATTTTATTAAGAGGCTGTTATATATGGATTCCAACATCGTAAATTATTTAACAATTTATTTCAGATGGGCTACATTCATACAGCATGCTAACCTTGGCAGATTTGATTGATTGATTTATAATTAGAGGCTGCGCAATTCCAGACAGACTGGGCTGGTTACAATTTAAAAAGTAAGAAAACTGTAAAACTGAGAAAAAAGAACCATGTACCTTCAGAAAACTAGAATATAACAAAACAACAGAGGATCAAAACCCATCCTGCCCCAAGGCCAGGGAAAACAACATGGTCCTCAGATTTTTGGAATGTCATCAGGGTGGGAGATGTTGTTCCAGAGGGCAGGCTCTGTAACAGTGAAGACTTAGTATGTTGTATTTTTGTTTAGCTGGAATCAATATATTGTGCAAGATAGGAAAACTGATTGATTCATTAGCCAAGTCAAGCATATTGTGTGTTCCCAACTTCTGAATCAGACTACTGTATTGGACTTTATATTCTGGGTCAGTGCTGCTGACTTGGCTGGCTTCACACTAAGCCATAATATGGTTTAATTCTGACTTAGTAAGATGCATGAATCTAGCTGCTGGCTGACCAACTCAACAGGACTTCAGAGAGGAGGGTATTTTTAAGCCCTATTGGGAAATATCAGGCTGAACAGAAATATACTTAAAACAAACTTTAAAGCATTGTTGAAATGGTATCTTTTAAAGAATGAAACATTAAAACAATTTAAATAATTAAAAGGTCTGAGTATGTTTTGCCTACCCCTCTCTCCCAAGCTGTAATAAGAAGGGGGCTTGTTTCAACTTCAGTTGCTGTTTGTTCCCCAACAGAGAAAGCAGAGTTTAGTACATCCAATGTATATTTAGTAATATCCAATGTATCTGTGGTAGGACCCCTGAAAGTTGCCCAACTGATGTCTGAGGTGGACTGTATGAGAAAATGCAGAGCTGTAAGTGTCGCGTCACGCGACCAGTCCTTCGCCCTTCGGTCTATGGGATTCCCTGGGGGGGAATGAGCCAACGATTCCCTCGCAAGGGTGAGGTCGAAAAAACAACGGTAGGCACAGGATTCTTTTGTGGCGAGTGACGCTACATCTCAGGAGGTTGCTGGTACTGCCTCCTGGTGCCACGCCCCCACCTCCTTTTATTCAGCAGTTCTATCAGGGCGGGGGAGTGAGTACAAAGAGAATAGGGAAATACAAGTCATGCCCTGAGGCTACGTGAGAGACATGCAATCTAGCTGTGCAGTAATGGAGTCAGGTACGTCACAATTCCACCTTTTTTATTTAATTTTGTTCCTCCCCCAGAGGGTCTGAGTCGGGGAGCCAGGGACTCTTCAGTCCAAGGAGACCCATCCCAGCGTCCTCTCTCGGGGGGTAGTGTGACCGGGGGTCCTTTTCCACTTCCGATTCACTATCGGAGGACCATCCCAAGAGTGGTGTTTTCTCCATACCTACAGCAGTGACCAGGTGTTGAACAGCAAGCTTTGTCTCGGATACCTCTGAGTCCAATGTATGAAGTCTCTGCTTTAAGAAGCGGAGAACGCGACCCAGCACACAGGGGCCTATGGTGCATACGAGAATCAATAACAGGAGGGGCCCCAACAGAGCGGACAACAGTGTGGTTAGCCATGGAGAAATGCTAAACATATTTTGATACCATGACATGGATTGTTGGCGCTCCAATTCCCTTGTTTTTAAACGGGAATTGAGCTCTTTCATAGAGTCCAATACTACTCCTGAGTTGTCGGCATAAAAACAGCAGTCTTCCTTTAGAGCAACACACAGTCCCCCTTGTTTGAGGAACAGAAGGTCGAGACCCCTACGATTTTGCAAAACCACTTCGGATAGAGAGGTAAGGGAATCTTGTAGCGCCACAATAGATTGTTCGATGGCGCGAAGGTCAGTGTCAATGATAACGCTAAGGTGACGCAGGTTCTGATCATTGACAACAAGGGCTGACACACCAGTGGCGGCTCCGGCCGCACCTAAGCCCAGTAGGACTGATAAAGTTACAGCAGTCACTACTTCGCGCTTAGCCTTGAGGGGATAATGAGGGGGCTCTAAAATGGAGAGAAGTTCGTCAGGGGAATAGATAGAAATCTTGGGGAGTAGGAGCACCTGAATACAAAAGGCGTTAGTTTGTAACAAGGTATCACCATATACACATGCGGTGAGGCCAGAAGAACATGCCCAAACAGAGTTGTTCCCAGGGATAAAGTATTGCCCTGTCAAGCGGGCAGAGATATTACCAGAGGTAGTGTAGAGTACACCGTAGCCACCATGGCCGGTGTGACCGTTGATGTTCAAGCGATTTTTTGGAAGATAGAGGGCACAGTGATCATGAGAAGAATTAAGGCAATATTGAATATAGTTAGCAGGAACACGGCCAAGGCAGCAGCCCTGCCCTATTATAGAGGTGATAGTCAACGTGGTGTTTTGCCAGCGGCAGGAGGCGGCTGAGGTAGAGTTTCGGATAGGGTCAGGAGAACCGACTGCTTCATAGAATGGTGGGGAGGAAGACAAGCAAAGCCAACATCGAGATGTGTTAGAAGCGGTGTGAACAAGGGAAAAGGAGGAGTTAAGAAGAGAGACAAGGGGGTTTTTTTGTTTGGTGAGGGGTTTAAGAAAGGTGGAGTGAATGTCGTCGGCATTGGGCCCAACAGGTGGGGACTGAGGGAGAGTGACCTGTCGTTGAATGTAGAATATGTTGCCGTAATGATACCCGGGCCATCCGGCATATATACGACCTCCCCATTTTACACCTGAGTCCCAGGCATTCCCCTGAGCTTTTCCTGCAGCAGTGAATTGTACAATAACCGGATTACATCTATTCCAACCCCCCTGTCCTGCCGCATTCTTTTTGGTTGCGGTGCACCTAATGTCCTTTCTCAACCGAGTGAGGGTGATGTAATCAGTCTTATATGGAGGGGTCCAGTAGATGTAGCCAGTGGAAACGCAGGACCAAGATTTGCAAAAGTAATCTGCTATGCCTCCGCAGTCGTGCACGTGATCAGGGCTGGTGTCATGTCCTGGGCACACATACAGGGGATACCTTTTAACGGTGGAGTGGCTGGGCTCTGGGAAGCCGTCCAGCCTCCTGTAGGCTGTCACTCCTAAAAGCATTTCTGAAAAGTCAAAATACAGGTTAGGGAAACAAGATATAATTGGGCTATAACAAAAGGAGGTATTCAGGATCTGTCCCAAGGCATCGCGGATTGTCCAGGTGATATTGTAAGGGCGATGCGATCCCTGGGCGTCAAATGCCAGTAGGCGTCGTCCCTGCCAACGGGCGGGCTCAGGAAGGGAGAGTAAAAATAAGGTGAGCGTAAGGCGAGATGAGGTGGCGAACCCCTTAATTAATTTTGTTATTTCACAGTGATATTGTCCTAGATCGGTCAACTGTACGTTGGTGATAGCAAGGGTAGTTTGGCGAAAGTGATAAGTGATGGAGTAGGAATCGCCATCTTGGAGAAGAGTGTTGTTGCGAAACCAGCGCCAGAAGGTGCCTTTTCTTTTGATGGGAGAGCGTTGAAGACATTCCATGGCGTTGGATGCTGAGCTGCGGCCAATGGTGGCAGGGTAGCGTAAACGATGGGTTCGAATGAGAGAGGTTGTTTTAGGGTTCGTTGTGAGGGGAGCAGAGATGGAAGAGAGATAACAGAGAAGGAGGGTCAAGAAGGTGCTTGTCAGGAGGCTGCCCATGATATGGCCGGATGCAGCGAGCAGGAACCCAGAGCACTCGATCAGGAAGTTGCACAGCAGCGTAGCCTTTTCCCCAGGTGACGAGTTGCGCAGGGCCTTTCCACTCAGGGCTGGGCAGTTGCCTAAAATAAACAAGGGGACGGGAAGAGGGAACTACTGGCTTGGAAAAGTGTCGAGATGCAGCCGTAGCAGGGGGGGTACCGGTAAGATTAAGGAAATTCAAGGTAAACAAGGTGAGATTAAGGATATTTTGTAACATCGGGAGGCTTGGGGGGCCTAAGGCCTTTTTCCCCGTTTGCCGATCAAGGGCATTCTTTAGGGTCTGGTTAGCCCTTTCCACAATAGCCTGACCTTGGCTGTTGAATGGTATACCGAATCTGTGAGTAATGGACCACTTACGGCAAAACTCAGCAAAGGGAGTGCTGACGTAAGCGGGGCCATTGTCAGTTTTCAAAGTTTTGGGACATCCCGATGTGACGAAAGTGCGAATACAATGATTGATTACGTTTTTCGTGGCTTCTCCTCTTTGCAAAGTTGCCAGGATGAATCCCGAATAGGTATCCACAGATACATGGATATACTTCCAAGGTGCAAAAGAGGGATAATGAGTGACATCCATCTGCCATGTGTCACAAGCATGGACACCCCTGGGATTAACTCCCTCAGGGATGCACTTTGCCTGCAAACTGCAGGTTGGACATTGTTGAAGAATGGCGGTAGCTTCTTGATATGTAATGCCAAATTGGCGCACCAAGGCTTTTTTATTTTGATGGAAATAAGCATGGCTGTCCCCTGCTGAAAGCGGCGGAGGAAGAGGGGAAGAGGCCATAATTTTGCAAGCCTCATCTGCCATGTGGTTGCCTTCGGACAGGAAACCGGGTAGCTGTTGGTGGCTTCTAATATGCGCTACAAACAAAGGGGATGTTCTGTCCTTCAGGAGAGTTTGAAGCTGCAAAAAAAGCGTCATGAGAGAGGGGGGGGTAACAGGGGAAATATATGCATCAAACATGGCCACAGCCATTTGAGTGACATACATACTATCTAATATAACATTCAAAGGCTGTTCTGGGAAAAGAGACAAGGCTAGCAAAAAGGCGGCTAACTCAGCCTGTTGGGCAGATGCTTGTGGGCCTGTTAGGCGTTTATGCCATTTGCAATTATTTTGCCATGTACAAGCCCCTATGGTTTTGGAGCCGTCTGTAAAAACAGTGAGGGCTTCCTTGAGTGGCTGCTGAACGAACGGCGAGGTTAGTGTAAAGGGTACTGTTCGCAGCAGTTGCAATCGAGGATCAGGGGGAAGATGGCATGACACCTGGCCACACCAGTCCTCCAAGGCATCCTGCAGTGCAGTGGAGTTTTGTAGGAGGGGTTCCCATTGAGTAACCTTAAGGGGAATGTACAGGGTGGAAACATCCAGTCCCATTAGGGCTCTAATCCTCTTCCGGCCTTTCTCAACAAGAGAGGCCATTTGTGCTGCTCTGGTGATGATGGATGTCTTAGGTGTGTGCGGCAAGTGTAGCCATTCTAAAATATGTAGATGTTTGTTATCAGACGTTTGGACAATGATGGCAGTTAACAATTGATGTGTCGAAAGAATGGCAAGAGAGGGTAGTTTGTCAGTGAGCGCACGGTCCACCCATTGGGTCGTAAGGACGGCATTGACCTGTTGTAGGGCGTGCAATTGTTGTTCTGTAAGGTATACCTTGTCAGCTGGGTTTGTCAAACCCACTAACGCTTGGAATAAAGGTGATAACATGGGTGTAGTTAAAGCAAGGTATGCGCGGGCCCAGTTAATGACCCCCAGACATTGTTGTAATTGGACCAAGGTGGTCGGCTGGGGAAGCGTGAGCATAGGTAGAAGTGGGGCAGCAGTGGAGGCTAAAACTTTGTGGCCTAGATATTGCATTGGATAACGAGACTGGACCTTTTCTGGTGCAACGTGCAACCCTGCCGTTGCTAGGGTGGTTAAAAGAATAGGAAAAGTTTTTTGAACTGTCCCTTTCGGGCCCTCAGCAGCGACTAAAATGTCATCCATATAATGATACACAAGAAAATGCGGAAATTGGGATCTATAGGGTTGCAATGCTTTATCGACAAAAAATTGGCACATTGTGGGTGAGTTCAACATGCCTTGTGGGAGGACCTTCCACTGGTACCGAGCAGTAGGCTTTGAATTGTTAAGTTCCGGTACCGTAAATGCGAAAATAATTCTGTCCTTTTGTGCCAAAGGTATGGAAAAAAAACAATCCTTGAGGTCTATTACAATAAGGTCGTGTCCTTCCGGAATCAAGTTGGGGTTGGGAAGTCCACACTGCAAAGGTCCCATGGGCTGAAGGATGGTGTTGATAGCCCTAAGATCCTGTAGGAGGCGCCATTTGCCAGACTTCTTTTTGATGACAAATACCGGAGTATTGTATGGGCTGGTGGAGGTTTCGATATGGCCTTCAATTAACTGCTGTTGGACCAAGATATGTAAGGCGTCCAGTTTCTCTTTGGTGAGTGGCCATTGATCAACCCATACCGGCACAGAGGTTTTGAGAGAGAGAGAGAGAGACCCTGAAGGGTCCTGTAAAGCCATTAGGGAAGTTGAATAAAAGCGTGGAACTGTGAAAGCAAGTCACGGCCCCATAGGTTACAGTGCAAAGGCAAGATATAAGGCTTTAGATACGCTGTAATATGAGAATGAGCAGTCACAGCAGAAAGCCAATGAGAGCTGACCTTAGCGGCCTGTGCTCCGCCTACTCCTTGCACCGAGGAGGCTTCAGCGATAGGCCAGGAGGAGGGCCATTCAGCGGAACGAATGACAGAGACGTCGGCGCCGGTGTCAATCAAGCCTTCGAAAGAGCGACCATTTAGTGTGACAAGGAGGGTGGGTTTAGAGGTTTGGACTGGTTGCTGCAAGGCAAACAATGATGGCATATCAGGAGAAGGGAGAAGTATGAGCGTGGCGACAATTGTTCCTTTATTTAAGGAAAAGCACCTATCTCCCACTCCTGCCAGAGCAATTTGTGTCAAATCTGATGAATCATACAAATAGGGAGCAGCAACCATTCCCTCAAGCGTAAGCGAGGAGTTGGGAATAAGCAAAGCAGGGGTAAGAGGAGGGAGGGGTTTATGCAGCGTGACAACAAGAGGAAGGGAAAGGACAGCCCCCGGATCGTCATACAAAAGATCCTCTGCCAACTCCACAGGGAAGCTGGTGATGGGTAATTCAGCCTTTGGGGCGGGGTTAGCTGACAACCCCCGATCTAGTTTTCCGAAGGCTGGTGAGGGGAGGAGTTATTGCGACATTGCGAGGCCCAATGATAGCCTTTGCGGCACCTGGGACAAGGAGTTTTAGGTTTGGAGGGGGGGGGCGGCCCCCTTTGAGTGGAAGGGGGCGCCCCACCTCCCCCGGGTGCACGGCATTGATTCTTAAAGTGGCCCGGCTTCCCACAATTGAAGCAATTTCCATGACGAGTGATTGCGAGGGCTTCCGGGGAATGGAGCTGAGGGGAGGGGTTAGTAGAAGGCAGCGAGGTGGTAATGGCGGCAGCGAGAGCGCTCACTTTGTGAGAGGTGGTACCAACGATTCTGCAGAGTTGCAGGAAGTCTGCAAGCTTTACACCCGGTTGATTGACTGCGGGTTGCAGAATGGTCTGGCAGTCATGATTAGCGTTAGAGAAAGCAAGTTTCATTAGCAGCTCATGTTTAGCCGTGGCATTATCAATTTGTCGGTCTAAAGCAATCTGAAGGCGACTTATGAAGGAAGCATATGGTTCATTTGGTTCTTGCATTATTTTCAAAAACGTTTGGGTGGATTGAGAGTCGGAATCATCCACTCTTTTGAGAGCATTCATGGCGCACATGTGAATAATAGCAAAACAACGACGGGGGGAGTTCTGTTGCTGGACTAAGGTTGCGAATTGTCCCTTTCCTAATAATTGATTTGCGGTCACCCCTGCGGGAAGACCTCTTCTAATTTCTACTTCCACCCCTTTGTCGTATTCAGATTGCCACACAACGTATTGCGCCGGGGTCATAAGCATAGAAAAAAGCATTTTCCAATCATACAATAACATAACAGTGTTAGCAGTAACTAAAGAGTCTAAAACTCCCCTAGTAAAAGGAGAGTGCAAGCCGTAGGTGGTTACAGCATCTTTGATTTGTTTCAAAACCTTAAGTTCAATATTGTTATACAAATTTCCTCCCGCCGCCCCTAGGCCGATGGTCATGGGAAAGGCAGAGGGACTCTCCATTTCCAATGAGAGGGGGGAGGAGAGGAGTTCAGTGATGGCGCCTCCTAGGGGGTGGTGTTGAGGGGATCCGGGGGTTGGAGCTGAAGGGGGAGGAGGAACGGCTGGGTATGGAGGGGGTGGTGGTGAGGCAGCATCGAGATGGGCGGCAAGAGGGGGTGGGGTTTTTGGGCCGGGAGAAGAAGGGCAAGTTTCCGGGGAAGACGGGGGAGGGTAAAGAGTGTTGATGGCCGCCATAACAGCCTTCCAGGCAGTCAGAATAGGCACGGGTGCTCGTGGGGTATCATGAAAATATTTTCCTATCCTTTCCCAAGTGGATGCTTTGAGCGACCCCTCTGAAGGATAGACAGGGCAGTGTCTGTCCATGTACAGTAGGAGTTGAGTCACCGATTTTTTTGAAATGGGAAAGATGGTCGTACCGTTAGCCTTTTGACAAGAGTTAGCCTTCTTCACTAAATCATAAAGTTCGTCCCTATGAACTGACGAAACTTTGGAGAGTGGGGAGCCCATTACTTACGATTGCAGAGCCTTTTCCAGGTGCGTAGTAACGAGAGTGAAGGCAGTGCACCTCTAGACAGAGATCACACCGTGAGACCGAAGGGATCCCGGACGAGCCCCCAGTTGTCGCGTCACGCGACCAGTCCTTCGCCCTTCGGTCTATGGGATTCCCTGGGGGGGAATGAGCCAACGATTCCCTCGCAAGGGTGAGGTCGAAAAAACAACGGTAGGCACAGGATTCTTTTGTGGCGAGTGACGCTACATCTCAGGAGGTTGCTGGTACTGCCTCCTGGTGCCACGCCCCCACCTCCTTTTATTCAGCAGTTCTATCAGGGCGGGGGAGTGAGTACAAAGAGAATAGGGAAATACAAGTCATGCCCTGAGGCTACGTGAGAGACATGCAATCTAGCTGTGCAGTAATGGAGTCAGGTACGTCACATGTAAGGAGCTTAAACTATGTAAGTCCAGCCCAGGGTATTAAGAGCAATCTGATCTTGTCTGTGTTACCTTTTCAGCTTGTTCTTCCGCATCCACTGGAGATTTCCAACCCAGAACATCCAGAGAAGGAATGCAACTGAGCTTTATCAGCACACTGATGACAGTTGCTCCAAATTTATGTAAAATGTTTTGCAGGGGCTTCATGCAGAAGTTAAATAACATGGGAAACAACTTTGATAGAACTTTGTCTCTCCCTAGATACAACAACAGCAGGTAATTCTAGAGCAGTGTTTTTCAACCTTGGCAACTTTAAGATGTGTGGACTTCAACTCCCAGAATTCCTCAGCCAGCATCTTAAAGTTACCAAGGTTGAAAAACACGATTCTAGATAATCAAGCAGAAATCTCCTAGGATTAATCTGGTTCTACCAGTAACAATCAGAGAGATAGGAGGGAGGCCATTATAGATGTTGTGTGGTATGCACAAATATTTACAGTAATAGATTATTTTGCAGACAAGCTTTAGAAGTGAAATACCCAAATGTTCCCTTAAAGTTTATGCTTATGGTTATAAGGTGGTGTTGCTTATATTTAAATTATCTTATTTATACAACAAGCTGGTTAATAGGTTGTAAAAGGAGAGAACTGGAGACAGACATTCTCAAAGTGACCTACTGACTTGAAAGGTCAGTCAAATTCATGGAGAATTAATAAGTTAGCTCTGAGAGATAACTGAACACAGATAGTAGATCTCAGGCTCCAATAATGTGCAGCTGGGTAGACATATTGCAAACACCTTTGATTATATTCACCCATTTACTTTTCATTCTTCAAGCAACTGCCCCTCCTTCTCCGTTTATTTTGGGTTTGCCAGAACTGGCCCAACACAATGTAGCAGGATAGAGATACTGAAAACGAATTCCTTGTTGCCATATTGGTCGCCCCTTTGCAGCAGATTTGATAACCCTGACTGATGAAGAATTACTGTTCAAGTGTGACATATGTGGCATTCATTTTCCCTGAACTGTGTGTGTGTGTGTTTATGGGGAAGGGAGGCTAAATTATAACTGAAACTATGTCCGTATTTGAAGGAGAAAAAAAACCTGGTGCTTGTTTTGCACCTGCATTTTTTCTACAGAAGAAAAACCTCCCTACTGTGAGAGACGAAGCAATCAAAGCGGGAAGGCGGCGGCAGAGGTGCGGGAGGCGACCCTGGTAACTCTTTCTTCGCCTCTTGTGGTCAAAAGGGCTGCTTTTCCTTCATAATCAAAGGACATAATCAAAAGACAATTTCCCCCTTAACATCACAAACCCGAAGCGGGTAATTTCTAGGCCGAGCTGTCTTTGCAATTTTAGGCAAAAGGCAAGAAAAACCCAATAACGTTGTAGGCTGAAGCGCTCAAAACGGGGTTACAGAGCCACGCCGACGCCTCCTTTGCAGCGAGGCCTGTTTACAGACTCGGAGGCTGGGCTCGCGGCCGGGGGAGGAGTTACTCCGCGGCTGCCTCGTCGTCCAGGCTGCAGAGCCACCCATTTTCTTTAGTTCACGGGTTGGTACCTGCCGTACCTAGTCCAGGACAGCGGTCGCCTTCAGAAGAAGATGCTTTGGGCGTAGCGAGCGCCGCTGCAAGCCGAGGGGACGCTCAGATTCTGCTTTCGCCCCATCCCGCAAAACGGTTCGGCCATGGTGGTGCGGGCGGTGCTCATGCGGGCGCTGATCATGGGGGCCCCTGGGTCTGGAAAAGGCACCGTGTCCTCCCGCATCGTCCAGCACTTCGCCCTGAAACATCTCTCCAGCGGGGACATCCTGAGGGAGAACTTGAACAGGAAGACTGGTAAGAAAGGCGAGCGAGTACGTGGGGGGCGGGGCGGAGTTAAAGGGCGGACGCGAGTATATAAAACCATTAATCGATTTCAGAGACAGCAGATATCGGTCGGTTGCTCTCTTATCTAGAAAGGCACAGGCATGCCACAATTATATCTGTTATTCTGGAAAAGTTAAGAGTGGGGAATGAAAGCCTGTTTTGGGCAACGCTGGTATTCAGGTGACTTTGTTCACCTATTGTGTTAAGCCATGGTTTATTGAATACACGATGATTTGCCAAAATATGCAAAGCCACATGCTCAGCCCCTAGCTTCGTGTTAAATATGAACCTAGTTGATCAAGATTTGAGATTCTGAAAGTGAAGGGTTTCAAAATAGTTGAAAATAGTTGCAAGACTTTCTGGAATTAAAAGCTTGCAACTATCTTATAAACCTTTGGTTGGCAGGCCTAGTAACAGTATTCTCTTTATGTAGATTTTGGATTTTTATTTCTCCTGGCCAACATTTATTTATTTTACAGTATTTCTCTACCACCCCAGTCAACTGATTTTGGGCAGTGTATGTAGTCGTGAGTACGATCACTATCAATAATCCTTTCCCAGCAATAATCCTTTCCCAGCCATCATTAAAACACCAATGTTGAAGTGAAATGTGGCTAATACTGCTTTTTTTAATGCATCACTTCTCTGTTGGTGTCTGTTTCACTTGGGCCATTGAAGAACTTGAACCAAACCTCGATGCTCAACAGATGAAGGACCAAGTCTGTGGCACAGCCAGTGGAAGTTCATTGTGATCCTCGGAAACCTAGTTTAGGCCATAGGCCTACTCATATTTTCCTGGTGTTCGTAGTGCAAGCCATTAAGCATCCTGGGGAGGTAACAGTAGGTGTGTACAGTGTGGGGGTGTACTCAGCATGTTTTCTAGCATGCACCATCTTGACATTTCAACCTGGCACACTGGCAAACTCTATCATTGGGCTGGGAGAAGGCTTTCCTTAATTGATTACACTATAATCTCAAGGGATCTGGCTCCCTTTATATAAAAATTCTACCTAGATAGTTGGCCTGACAGTGATAATCTTCCTAGTATCTCAGAGATAACAGCATTGGATAACCTATTTCTGGGATTGGATCTAATTGCTAACATGGAATTTGATCAAGGGCCAGGGCCAGTTTGTGCTAAATGGGCTCATCAGGGCAAAGAGGCAATATCTGAGTTGTTCTCTTCTGAGGTAGCATCACAGATTTACTTTACAATAGTTGAAGATTGTCCTGGAAACTGTATTTTACCAAACGTGTAGTCAGTTACTAGCCAGTACTGTCTGCTCAAATACCAAGGAAGAGAGAAAACTGCAAAAGCAAAGCTTACCCCTCAGTCCTGGTTTGATAGAGAATGTCTAGGGCTAAGAATGAACTGATAAATTATTTTAAAATATATCAAGAGGATTCAGCTTTATAGTCTGTCCAGGATCTGAAAAAACAGTATAAACACCTATTACAAAGCAAGAAAAGAGAATTTACCAGGACTTCCTAACTACATTTAATAGCGGCATCATAAGCCAGGAACCCAGCCTTATTTTAGCACCTGATAGCTTCCCATTCAATTAATAGGCCCCTTTTATTTCCTTACCTTACCGGTAACAGTATGGGGGGGGACCCTTTTAGGACATTATATATACAAGAAAACTTGCCTGAATCCAAAATAGAGCCTAATATTTACCAGCTCCCTGGCTGGGCCCCAGTTACAAACTCTGAAATAGCAATAACCCTCATAAAACAACTCAAGCCTAGCAACGCCCCAGATAATGCTTTTATTGCTGCTGGGGTCTTACACCATAATTTGGAATGATGGATATCTGTACTTGCTCCATTATACATCTACATCAGCCTTTCCCAACCTTTGACCTTGGAGGAACCCTTGAAATATTTTTCAGGCCTTGGGAAACCCCTGCACATTCAGGCTCAGATATAGGCCAGAAATTACAACATTATTATATTTGTTTCATGTGTAGGCCTGTATATATGCATTAACAGTGTTCTTAAGCTAAAATAAAGAATGAAACTTACCTCTTTAATGTAAAGTTGCCCGAATTTGAAATAATTTTTTAATAAATCGTGATCTCCCAGGGAACCCCTAGTGACTTCTCACGGAACCCTAGGGTTCCACGGAACCCTGGCTGAGAAACGCTTATCTACACTGATTGCACCACACAAATACCCAGTGACTGGGGTCTAGCTATCAGAGTGCCCATTTATAAAAAGGGTACTTGTGAACTGCCTGCTATCAGCCCATCAGCCTCCAAGCATAATAAGTATGCTCTGTACTAAACATCAACACAACAAATCAGCTGATTGGATTAACTGTTAAAGCATATACTGGCTGATGAGCAAGCAGGCATGACCATGCCCAAATACTGCAACATTTGGCTGAAAAATATTAATCTAAGACAGGCTCTACCCTGCATTCATTATCTTTAGGTCTGCATTTGATCTCATTTCCAAAACAAAGTTGTGGGATAGAGTCATAAATTCTTCTATGATAGATAGATGCCTGCTGTTGTTGGCCTTTATGCTAAAGAGATCCCAACCCAAAGAGCAGTGAGACAGGGGTGTATTTTGGCCCCCTTGTTGTTTAATCTGTATATTAACCCTCTTGTGGCCAAAATAATTAAATTAGAGCATCACCCTCTGAAATTAGCTAATGTCTATTGCAAGCCTACTGTATGCAGACGATGTAATGCTTCTGTCACAAACACCAGTTGGACACAAGCAGGTCATTCAAAATGACTTGCACAGAAAACAGTGGCAGCTATATGGTCCTTTAACAGAGGGGCCCAGCATGCCTTAGCAGCACTAAAGCTTTCTTTGGCAAAAGTGCATATGCAATTACTGTTTGATGCTTAGCTGGGACCTTATTGTTCTTTTGCCCCATTGCAAAGGGTCCACTCCAAATTCCTAAGGACTTTGTTCCATGTGGCCCCATGTGCTCCTAATATAGTATTAAGGAGGGAGGCAGGATCAACTGAAGTTGAAACAGGCACTTGGATTCACATTATTGCATACTGGTTGAAGCTGTTGTTTTTTTCAGAAGGTCTGGGTTCTTTTCTCCTTGCAGACAATTATGAATCAACAAAGAATAATAGAACAATTCAGCAAAAATTGTGGTATTACAATTTTTCTTTGGAGGCCTTTCTAATTGATAGTCTATGACTGAGCACTCAAGCAGTGTGCCCTCTCCACACCCTGGAGGCATCTAGCCAGTTTAAATAGTTCCAAGTTCATGTAAGTTAAACATTCACTTGCACTGACGCTTAAAGGCTGATGTAAGTGACCTTGCTGAGTTTAGGGTCCTGCTACTTCTGGAGTATGTTAGCAGTTGCAGAAAGTGTGTTTAATAGTAGAGGAGGAATGCAAGGGAGCGCGGACTTAGATTTTTCTTAGAGCAGGAGAGAAGATGTTATTTGCTTGAGTTCACAAGCTCTCCTTTCTCTGGTAAGGCAGTGAGGTGATAATGAGGTTTTCAAGTTTGTGTGTTTTGTGAAAGATTAGCATATAGGAAATGGAAAATGAGGAAAATAATACTGCTTTTCTTTGACAAAGTTCCTACTTCATGCTAGGACTTTGAATGGTGTGCAGTGGCTTATATGCTAATTCAAAGGTTATTTTTACATTTTGTTAAATTCAGTATATGTTAAGAATTAAACTTAAGCAGTCAGGAAGAAGCACCACTGAGTTCAGGGAAAAGTGCTCCCAAGAATTTGTGTGTGAAACTATTGTACACACCTGCTGCTCTTTGCTGATGAATCATCACACTAAGTTGCCTGACTGCTTCTGCTGGTGGAAGCAACAAAATGCATGTGGGACTTGCTAGCTTTATAGTTTGTCTTTATAGTTGGTTTAATGTTACCTCCTAATTGTGATCCCTGGCTTGCTGCTTTCCTGCTAAGCCAGAATCAGAGGAAAATGATACTGTTATAACTGAAATAGGATGCAGTTAAAAACAGTGGTAGAGTGGAAAGGCAGGTTACTTGAAAAGAAACATGTAATATATATGTTATTATGACACCCAGTTTGCTAGTGTGGTTGCTGTATAGAGAGTATCTGGGCTCTCCTTACAATCACTAAGTACCAAAGCAAGCCCAATAACTCATTAGCAACCTAGTCTGATCAATCAATGTTTATTTGGAAGCCAAAATCATCCTGAGTTTATTGGAACATTTCCAAATCAAGCTGCATTGCCATAAACAACCTTAAGAGCCTGTTCAGTAGTTGATCTGGAAAATGTCCAATGAAACAAAATGGAAATTTAATGAAGTGACCTGAGTGGGGCAGTAGATGGAATTGAACAGTCTGTAAATGTGAGAGGAGAGGAAAGGAATGAATCAGCCATAGGAGCCAAAAAGCAATGAATTCAGCTATGGAAGATAAGAGGAACAAGAGATATGTCTTCTACAAATACTGAAACTCAAAAGAGTTAATAATTTGAGGAATGCTTATTTTGAGCAAGAGTGCAGTATGGTTTTGGTTTTGCAAGAGGATATTTTTTGTGGAGTCCTTGGTGATCAATGAGCCTTGTTGTTTTCTTGCAGACGTTTCATTGCCAGCCTAGGCAACATCTTCAGCGCAAAGATATTTTTTGGCCTGTATTTCTTTAACCTTAACTGAATGTGCTTATCCATAGTGATAGCAGCCTTCTGGTCTAGTTGTATAATAAGCCCTGATTCTCGGGAAAATGAGTATTCTTCCTTGATTGCTCCCTTTCCCACTAAGAAAAGATGAATGTTTAGTGAGAGCAAAACAAAATAAAACAAAAACTGTAACACAATTGCATGGAAGATCCCATCCCATTAAGATTTTTCTGTTCATTCTTCTTTCCACAGAAATTGGTGTACTGGCTAAGTCGTATATTGAACAAGGGCAGTTGATTCCTGATGACATCATGACACAGCTGATGCTGACTGAGCTGAAAACACTAGATCAGAACCACGTGCTGCTGGATGGTGAGAGCTCCGTTGCACCTTTTTGTCAATGAAGCGTAGTTTCCAGCTAGTGAATCCTGTACATTAAACACAGGGTGTTGATTGATGATGATAGGGTATTAGAACAGTCAGACTGTTTGTTATCTAGGAGTTTCTGGTAGCTTTTAGGGGCCCTAGCCTTGGAAGATTCTGTTAATGTAGCTTTATAATAAGGTAAAATTAGCTCATCTGGTTGTGTTTCCTGTCTGGTCTACCTAGTAACGCTGACATCAGTCTTGCAAGTCTGCTCTCCCCTGTCCCCTTTACAGCCCCAGAACTAGGAAGGATCTCTTCTGAGCTCTTGCCTCATTTACATTCCTGCTATGAGCTCATCTGACCATTCTCTTGGCTACTCTCTTTCTCCTGCCTCCCAAGGTTATTCCCACATACCATTACAATCTGTCAGAGAAAGTTGCTCAACTTTGCTCAGAGTTCAACCCTGGCTGGGCAGGTCTTTTGGAAGTCACCAAGACATGTCTGAACTCAGTTACCTGGCAGGAGTTTGAGTCAGTTGATCCTGAGGAAGTGGACAGGGTCCTTGCGGCTGTAAGCTCAGCTACCTGTGTTCTGGACTGTGCCCTTCCGTCAAGGCCTCCCAGGAGGTATCATGTGGTTGGGTCCAAGCAGTGATGAATGCCTCTTTGCAGGAGGGGGTGGTTCTACCTGCCTTGAAGGAGGCTGTGATGTACTCCTTTCTCAAGAGGCCATCCTTGGACAGCTCTGTAGAACATCCTTCCCCCTGGGTGTCATGTTCATCATTTCAATGTTCTGTATACATCGTAACGTTTTGCATGTCACTTTTCTAGCCCGTGTTTGCGGGTTGGAAATTTCCAGCCGTGCCAGGCTGTAATCTTCTTACTGCAACTGTGGAATGTATGTTTGGGTTAGTGACTCTGTTCAAGGTTACTTTCTCAGGCCGAGGTGGGTAACGGTTGCTAACACCTGGGAGGGGGTGGTTGCTAGGAGGGAGGAAGGGCGGGGCTGGTTTTGAAGCGAGGGTTTTTAGTTTGTATTTGGCATGCTTTTGCTCATTCTCAGCTTTCTTCGTATTTGCATACTATTCTTTCAATAAATCAGTTTTCATAAAGAATCCCCTTGTGAGACTGAGTATGTCAGAATAGGCAATCATTACACTGGGATCCAGCAGGCCCCACCCTTTTAGCCTTCTGGAAAGCCGTGAAGGGCTGGCTTTTCCCTCAGGTGCTGGGATAGGTTGGAACCTGAGGATTGTATACAATGATGGATTGGAGATTGTGGGTCAGGTGCCTGGTTTTCTTGGTTTTCCAGTTTTTTATTGCTTTTGTTTTGATTATTGTTGTGAGCTGCCCAGGGTTGTGTTTTACAGGACGGGCGGCCATGTAAATCAAAATAAATAAATCAGGGCAATTCCTCTCAGTTTATACACTAAAGGAAAGGTTGAAAGTGAGAGGGGAGGGATTTGGGAAGTATGGGTGGAGGATGGGTGTAAGAGAAGCTTGGAGTCTTAGCTCTAGCAAAGCTTTCACCTCTCAGAGTGACAGATTTATGAGCATAAGTTTAGTGCCCAGGAAGGCAAGGATTGACAGTTTCCAAATATGCTTTAATATTAAAAGGAACCTTTTTACAACTGGGTTTAAGTTATTTAATAAAAATTAATTTGATTCCTTATTTAAACATTAATGAAGTGACTATGTGGTTCTGTATCTTCCCCATGTTCCACCTAGTTATGTTACCATAGATGCATGTATAAAGAAGTAGAGGAGAAAAAGAATTTTCAAAGCAGGAAAGGTTTTGATGGTAGTAAACAAAAGCAATAGATCCTTTAGAGATATCCCTGGATTAATGGGATTATGTTTTAGTTTTGAAGAAAATTAAGAAAAGTACCCCTTACAATAGAAATGGTCTGCGGCAAGGCCAGGAACATAAATGTTCTTGAAAGCTCTATAGAGTTTCTCTAGGTGAGCCAAAATATGGGCCATCACAACATAATGGAATTATAACATTTATTTTTGAAGTGATCATTCAGTACCTTCACATTTTAAAAGACTTCGTTTTCTATATGGAATAGTTTTTGTTGAACAACCAGACAACCTGTGACCCATTGGGTCATCCTTTCAGAGATACTTATCTAAACAGAGAAACAGAATGACCATGGGCAGGCAAAAAAGCAATGGGAGCAGGAGCAACTTCCAACTTCCTGCTGGCTTCCCCCATTGACTTTGCCTGTGGGAAGCTGGTAGGGAGCATTGGAAATCACTGCTCCTTCTCCTCAGCTGACCCGTGGAACTACCTGCCACTTTGCTAGGGTGAGGGGAAACAAAGGGAGCTGTGGATCACAAGGAAAACTGCACCCCTGCTCCCCATCCCAGTGTGTTCCCAAGGGCCCCTCCCTCCAGGGAGGGAGAGGGCTCATCTGTCAACCGTCAGCGCCCCCAGCCAGCCCTACCTCACCAGCAGGCTTCTGAGTTGGTCCCCCATCTTTCCCTTGCCACCCACCACTATTAAGAGATTTCAAATTTTGGCCTCAGTTCCAAAGCCAATTGTCACTTGCATGTTGGGCCTTGCCACCAGGCGATTGGGTGCAGGGACCAGAGGGAGGCGGGAAAGAGCAGGGATACAGCTCTCCCATCTTCTTTTCTGTCATGCAACCTACGGGTTTCTGGGAAGTGTAGTCAGAAGGTGTGTGGCGCTGAAGTGGCCACAACTTTGCCAAATTTTAATCCCACAGTAGTAATGGGTCCCAGATTTTGGATGCATTCTGTAAGTGTCCTAACAGTCAGGAACCACGCTGAGACAAGGAATAGGTCTCTAGTGTTTTATTACTGCTACATTAGACAGAAAATCCTAACAAACTGAAGAAGCGTGGGAAAAACCCAGACAGATAAACCCCAAAAGTTAAGGCGGGTCTGATCTGTGTCTCTTTAAATGGCTGCTTAACTCCTCAGTACTACGCATGCGTTTTCCCCCCTGGATAGGGGCCCCCTCCTGCTCACCATCAGTACTCATGACAGTAAGTTAGCTCATTTCAGGTACCTTGGTTCAAAGATTGTTGACCTATGATGCACTGTTTCACCCAATTGAAGGTTACAAACAGACAATAGTTTTAGTAGTATATAGATAACTTGTCTATGAACCTTAGTTCAAGTCAGGAAAATGCTTCAGCTGCCAGTTTAAGAAGGACTTTTTTTGTTGCAGTCTCAGAACTTGGGTGGACAGTTTTTAGATAGGTCCTCATTGTCATTTCTACAGCAAGTTAATAACACACATTTTGGAAAATGGGGAAGGGCTTAGTGTCATGTTCACTGTTTCAATGTGCAATGTACATCGTAACGTTTCACATGCCATGGTGCTGACGTGCATTTCTGTTGGGAGGGAGCTGCTGTGAAACCTTGTGCCAAGCTCTGTATTTATGTTCATTTCAATGGAATGTGTTTGGGTTATGTGCTCTGCTCAAGGACTTTTCCCACGGACCAGCAGAAGCTGTTAGGAGCACCTGGGATTGTGAGCCTGGGAAGATTATATGGGGGGAGGGATCTCGTTTGTACCGAGGGTTTTTTAGTTTGCATTTGGCGCGCTTTTTCCATTCTCAGCTTTCTTTGTGATCCTGCATACTATTCTTTAATAAATCAGATATCTTTATGAACCTGTTCATGAGTCTGATGGTGTTTTAGGATAGGCAATCCTTACATAAAGCTGAGAATCACCAAAGTTGTACCATTAGCTCCTGCCAAGATTAGTTTCTTGTGAGGGAAAACAGTTAACGATGGCCAAATCCAAACCCACGACCGGGAGACTCGAGGAGCCAACTAGCTTGATGCCCGAGTCAACGGTCAGGAGTGAAGAACTGAGCCTCACCCCAGAACCTTCAGGTTCATGGCAGCATTCGAGTTCCAGCCCTGAGGGAGAGGAATCCGAAGATGGGAGAGCACCAGAGCAACCGGCACCCAGCGAATCGCCCACAGAGTTGATCACCTGGGATGAAATGGGAGAACCCCAGCCAGGGACGTCCCAGGCATCCTGGAAGTATCAGTTCCCGCTGGCCCCAAATGTAGAATCTACCACGGTATCAGAAGGGAGACAGCCTAACGCACGAGCGAGGGAGGAATCTCAAACCCCTGAAAGGCTAAGAGTGGTAGAGGCCAAATTAGAATCAATGGAGTACATGCTAAAAGCCCTGTCTCTGTCATGTGGGGGGGCAGCCGAGGCGCAAAGGAGATTCCAGCTCCACGCAATCATCCTCCATCCCCTCACCCGGACCACCGGCAGAGCAGGGCTGGAGACGGAGCCGGGATGAATCTCCACCCCGCAGAGCTTGTCCATCAGTGTCCCCACCCTGAGACAGGAGAACTACTGTAACCTGGGGCCCAACCACTCAAGCAGCCGCTAGTTCAGTTCCAACAGGAGCAGGGGTGAAAGACTTTTCTGTCAAGTTTGACGGGGATCCAACTAAGTTGTCTTTCTTCCTCACTAATGCTAAAAGTTATATGAAACAGTTTGGACCCTGTTTCCCTTCCGAAGAGGCTAAAATAACTGCCATTGCCACCAAGCTGAAGGGGCGAGCAGCTGACTGGTATGTTCAGTTAAGTGAGGCTAGCTCCCCTGAGCTTGAGGATTTCGAGGAATTCATGTGGGCATTAAAGCTGCATTTTGAGGATCCTCTAGCCAAAGCAAGGGCTAAAAAGGCACTGAAGGATCTTATCCAGGGCCAACTGTCTGTAGCTGATTATGCCCTGTAGTTTAAGGCTTTAGCTGGGAAAATTACCGACTGGTCTCAGTCAACCTTAATAGAACGATTTAAAGAGGGACTCAACAGGGACGTCCTGCGGTGGGCATTGTGTAGAGACGACCCAGAGACATTGTATGAATGGATCTGTCTGGCCAGCAAGGCTGAGCATGCCCAGCATACTTACATGCAAACCAAATGACCTGAAAAGCAACCAGCCACCATGAGGGGACCCCGAAGTGCCACAACTGCTACCTGGCCAGGCTATAGAGCCTGGGAAGAGGAGAGAGATCGGCGCTATGCGAAGGGTCAGTGTCTCCGATGCGGAAAGGAAGGGCATCGAGCAGTTGATTGCCCAAAAGCCAAGGCTGGAGACCGAGCGGGCAAACTGCCGGCCCAACCGCCGCCTTCATCGCGGCGGATGACGGCAGCCAAGGGGGCGGCCGACACTGAAAAAGTACCCTACTTCTCGGGAGAGGCTGAAGACAACTCTAAGGAACCGGCGGGAAACGCCAGCCACCTGCCATGAAAAGTGCCTGCAGGCAGGTGGAGGAGGATGGGCGCGAAGATGCTATGGTGAGTGCTGACTGTCTCACTCTAGCAGTAAAAGTGAAATTGAGCTCCCGCACAAAGACTACAGAGGTCTGGGCTTTAGTTGACTCTGGGTGTTCCAGGTGTCTGATTCACCCTGATCTGGTTGCTGCTTTGGACCTGCCTAGCTTTCCCCTCCAGCAGCCTTTGATCTTCACACAGTTGGATGGTTCAATGGCGGGGGGGGGGGGCGGCGACCCATTTCACTGCAACTGTCACAATGCAAATGGGCAGCCACCGTGAGACTTTAAAATTTATAGTAGCACCTGTTGGCAACCCCTTAGTGATTCTGGGAATTCCCTGGTTGACTTACCGAAGCCCCCATATAAATTGGGAACACAGAACTCTGACTTTTAAGGATGGGTTTTACCAAGCCCCTGCCGCAGAGAGGGCTTCAAGAGCAGGGGTTGGAAGGGCTTCAATTGCCACGCCGCACCCTAGTTTGGCACATTTAGAGGGCTTGCCTGATCGATACCAAGATTTTGCAGACGTTTTTGGAGAAATGGAAGCAGATCAGCTACCCCCTCATCGGAAAACTGATTGTGCCATAGAGTTGGTTCCTAACTCTCAATTGCCCAAGCCAAAAATTTATCCAATGACTCAGAAGGAGCTTGGGGCATTACTGGATTTTATCGACAAAAATCTGTCAAGGGGGTTTATTGAACCTGCAAATTCCCCAGTTGGGGCCCCTGTGCTATTCCAGGAAAAGAAAGATGGCACGCTTCGACTCTGTATGGACTATCGGGGGTTAAATTCCATCTCGATCTGCAACAAATATCCTCTACCACTAATGAAAGACATGTTAGCCCATTTGTCAAAGGGCAAGATTTTCTCCAAGCTCGACCTTCGTGAAGCCTATTTTCGCATCCGCATACGAGCTGGAGATGAGTGGAAAACTGCTTTTAATTGCCCATTGGGTTCCTTTCAGTACAAAGTCCTCCCTTTTGGGTTAGCAGGGGCACCCGGGGTCTTCATGCAATTGATTAATGAAATATTACATGATCATTTGTTTAAAGGGGTCCTGGTTTATTTGGATGATGTGCTCATTTACACTGAATCCGAGGAGGAACACGAACGCCTTCTCAAACAGGTGTTAAGTAAGCTTAGAAATGACAAGCTTGCTGGACACTTTGGTTTTGTTAAAACCTTGCATTTAGTTCACCGTCAATTTTGGTGGCCAACATTAAGGCGTGATGTAAAGGACTATGTTGCTTCCTGTCCTGTTTGTGCCATGTCAAAGCGAAAAGGGGGTAAACCACAGGGGCTTCTGCAGCCAGTCGCCAGCCCATCCCGTCCCTGGGACGAGATCTCTATGGACTTTATTGTGGACCTACCCCCCAGTCAGAAGAAAACTCTCATTTGGGTTGTAAAAGATTTTTTCTCCAAACAAGCCCATTTCATTCCATGTGCATCCATCCCATCGGCCCTGCAATTGGCCCACCTCTTTCTCATCCACATCTACCATCTCCACGGTAGACCCTCCCGTTTGGTCAGCAACCACGGGACACAGTTCACTTCCCAGTTTTGGAAATCATTTTTAAAATTGATTGGCACCAAGCAGGCGTTGTCCACTTCGTCGCATCCTGAGACTGATGGATCTACAGAGGTTTTGAACTCTGCCCTCGAACAATTCCTTAGAGCATACATAAATTACCATCAGGACAATTGGGTGGACTTGTTGCCCTTTGCTGAGGTGGCTTACAACAATGCTGCTCATCAGAGCACCGGGCAGACCCCTTTTCGTGTGGTTTCTGGTCACGACTTTGTTCCCATCCCTGAGCTGCCACAAGCCCCTCCCCAGTCCTGTTCTGCCTCTGACTGTGCTGTTAAGCTGGCTGATTCCTGGCCGGTGATTCAACAGGCTTTGGCTGATGCCCAGGCTGCTTACAAGTTCCAAGCTGATAAACGTCGTTCTTTGCAACACGATTTCAAAATTGGGGATCAGGTTTATCTTTCTACCAAATTCATCAAGTCCCCACAGCCCTCGAAAAAGCTTGCTCCCAAGTTCATTGGTCCTTTCCCTATTGTTGGTCTTACCAATCCAGTTACTGTTAAGCTGGACCTGCCTCACAATTTGAAACACTTGCACCCTATTTTCCATTGCAGCCTGCTCAAGCCTGTCCACCACTCTTCCTGCTGGCATCCCCAACCTCCTCCTCCTCCTCTGATCATGATTGATGGGCAACAGCACTTTGAAGTCAAGGAGGCCATTGATTCTCGCAAGCTTCGGGGCACCCTCCAGTACCTGATCTGCTGGAAACACTTTCCTCATCCTGAATGGGTGCCTGCTCGCCACGTTAATGCTCCTGATTTAGTTAACCGTTTCCATTTGGCTTACCCATTGAAACCTTCCGTTTAATGTTTTCTTTCTTTTGGGGGGCAGTATGTCATGTTCACTGTTTCAATGTACATCGTAATGTTTCACATGCCATGGTGCTGACACGTGTTTCTGTTGGGAGGGAGCTGCTGTGAAACCTTGTGCCAAGCTCTGTATCTATGTTCATTTCAATGGAATGTGTTTGGGTTATGTGCTCTGCTCAAGGACTTTTCCCACGGACCAGCAGAAGCTGTTAGGAGCACCTGGGATTGTGAGCCTGGGAAGATTATACAGGGGGAGGGATCTCGTTTGTACCGAGGGTTTTTTAGTTTGCATTTGGCGCGCTTTTTCCATTCTCAGCTTTCTTTGTGATCCTGCATACTATTCTTTAATAAATCAGATATCTTTATGAACCTGTTCATGAGTCTGATGGTGTTTTAGGATAGGCAATCCTTACACTTAGAGTGTGTCAGGGCCATTTGTGCTGGTGCTTCTCTCAGCATCCCTGTCTCTTTATTCCATGAACTCACTGCACTATATGGTGCATCTGGATATTTGAAAAATGTTATATTTGTATTCAAGCAGATCTCAGTAGGACTCCCACTCAGATCTTGACAATATGTTAAGTCAAGGGAGTACAAGTCTGCACATATGATATGAGGCTACTAAACTCAGTTCAGCCCTCATGGGGTTTTTCAATCAGTTTAAATTGGATTTCATGACATTTTTATTATTTCCGGTTTCTGAAACTATATATGTCTTCTAAATAATTACTTGGGAAATGAGAAAAGATAATAAACATCTTTTTGTCTGCATGGCAGTTTGCAGTGAGTTACTTACTTTGTCTGTGAGTTGATTACTTACTTTGTGAGTTGATTCTGTTAATAGTATGGGATTAAAAAGGTAAAGGTTTCCCTTGACATTAAGTCCAGTCGTGTCCGACTCTAGGGGGCGGTGCTCATCTCTGTTTCAAAGCCGAAGAGCCGGCGTTTGTCTGTAGACACTTCTGTGGTCATGTGGCCAGCATGACAGTCACAGAACACCGTTACCTGCCCGCCGAAGCGGTACCTATTAATCTACTCACATTTGCATGTTTTCGAACTGCTAGGTTGGCAGGAGCTGGGACTAGCAACGGGAGCTCACCCCGTCATGCGGATTTGAACCGCCGACCTTCCGATCGGCAAGCTCAGCGGTTTAACCTGCAGCGCCACCGCATCCCTTTTGGGACTAATTGGGACTAATTGGCACATATAGGACCTGAGGAAAGGACAAGATAGTGACCTCTTCCTTTCTTTATACAAAGAAAACAAGTATATTGTAGTGGTTGAGATGTTGACCTACAACTGGGGAGACCCAGGTTCATGGCCACCCTCAGCCATGGAAACTTGGTGTTCTTGTCATACTCTCTGCCCAATCTACCTCATGGAGTTGTTGTGGGTATAAAGTGAAGGGACATCCTCATGTAAACCACTGTGAATTCTAGAAGAAAAAGTGAGATGTAAATCTAGTGTATAAATAAATATGGAAAGCAATTAGACTATCTGTTGAATGTTTCAACACTGGCTAAAGGGTAAGCTCTCCTTGGGGACAGCTGGCTAGTTTAGAGGATTCAGGATCAGTCCTGGGGCATACACAGATTTATCATCCAGGAAAGAAGAATCAACAGAGAATTCAGGAGTAATGGCTAGACTTGTGGGACAGGGCACCGTGCTTAAAGGCTTTCTAGTAGTACATGGTTTTGGTTCCATAGAGCATAAATCATAATAGTGAAGGTAGAAGAAGCCAATTTAAAGCTTCTTCATCAGTTCTTCATCAGGGATTGGAAGAAACAATGAATACAGGATGATGGGCTTTAAATGCTCTCAAATATTTTGCAAGGAATGCTGGAGATAGGGAAGTCAATTGTGAATAACTGAATATAGAAGAAAACTGAGTTTAGAGGGCATAAGGAAGAAGTCATTTTGCCAAGCTCACTCTGTTTATACACATACTGTAAGAGAAACTGTGAAGAGGATGAGTGATTCAGATCAGTAAGGCTGCTCTTGTGGAGCTTGTCTACTTGACTCTCACTCTAGTTCCAAAATGTGCTGTTCATACCCCCTTCCTTCCTTGTTCCTCATTGTTATGATTACAGCTGATGATTATTTAGTAAAAAATTATTCCCATCATCAGCTAATGAACCAGTTATTTTGTTGCATAAAATTCGCATTGTATTAAACCTCTAGCATTTCATTTATATTACTTAACCTAAGTATAATTATGATAATGAATATTTGTATTTAAATAATGATTCATTATTTCTTAGGAAGTGGAATAGCCTAGAAACAAGCCAGATTAGTATTTCAAGAGTGGGCCCATGTTAAGCTATGATAGTCATTGTTGCCACTTTCTCCTCTTTCAGGATATTTCTACCATTCCTTTGAAGCTGAATATATAAAGGAGAAAGGGCTTGAAAGCAAGGACAACCACCTGCATTATTATTATTATAGTTATTGTTATCATCATCACTACCATCACCACTAGCAGCATCTTGTGGTGGTGGTACCTTTTCCTGCATGAAACTTTTCATGTCTTGCTTATGTTTACAAGCTGTGAATCAAGAGTATTCCTTTGAATGAACTTGATGATGTTTAAGTGCTTATTCCTAAATGGGTATGTAAAGGATGGCTCCATGTACATTTCGTTAAATAAACACAACTAATTTTTGCTTGTATACAAGATGCTGAAATAGCTCTTTGCTCCATCCTTAAGGGACATCTATTGTCAAGTTCCATGGATTTTGAATGAACTTCCATGCCATTCCATGGACATTTGTGATAGGTCCTTCTCTGTTCAATGGCACTTGCTTCCCAATATTGTGTGCTTGAGATATCATACTAAGTTTCTGCTAAGGTCCGTTTGATTTTACTATATCCAAGCTGGGAGAGCCATTTTAGTGTAGTGGTTAAGGTGCTGGCCTAGAAACCAGGAGACTGTGAGTTCTAGTCCTGCCTTAGGCATGAAGCCAACTGGGGGACCTTGGGCCACTCACACACACTCAGCCCTAGGAAGAAGCAGGCAATGGCAAACCACTTCAGAAATCTTGCCAAGAACACTGCAGGGGTTTGTCTAGGCAGTTGCCGGGAGTCAAGACTGACTTAAAGGCACACACACACACACACATCGATGTTGGACTCTTAAGCATAGGCTATAAAAGAGCTTGGATCCAAACTTTGAGGAAAGACACAAAAGAAAAATGTCAACATTTATAGTACCACAACTTTGTTAAACAAGGGATATGGAAGCCTATTCAAGCCCCTGGTACCTTTTTGTCTGGATCCTCTTGAGGGGATTTAATTGAAATGTCTGTCATGAGTAAGGATGGCGAGCAGGGGGCTCCCATCCAGACTGTTAAGCACATGTGTAGCACTGAGGAATTAGGTAGCCATTCAAAGAGACACAGATCGGGACCGCGTTAACCTTTGGGGTTTATATGGCTGGGTTTTTCCCACGCTTCTTCAGTTTGTTAGGATTCCTGTTATGTACAAGCAATAAAACATTAGAGACCAGTTCCTTGTCTCAGCGTGTTTCCTGGCTGTTAGGACAATGTCATTGAATATTATTCAGTTTTAGTGTTACATAGAAATAGAAACTGTCATAGTACCGTATTTTCAAGGAAATGATGCAATGCTACATGATCAATTCCTCTGTAAATGTGAATAATCCAACTGCATGTTCCATTTTTGGAAGATGGGTGCAGAGCACAGCAAATGTTTCCAGTTAATAAAGGTAAACAGGCTGAGCTATGCACAGTAAGAGAAAAGCAACGGTATTAGTGGGTCTGATTGGGCTTCATCTTACTAAGAGCTCGTTTCTGTGCCTTTAGCTATTTGCAGTGGCATTTTGTTTCTCCATAGGCTTCCCCAGGACTGTCCCACAGGCTGAATCGCTGGATAAAGTGTGCCCAATTGACACCGTGATTGTTTTAGATGTACCCTTTGACACCATCAAACAACGTCTGACCGCACGCTGGATACATCCTGCTAGTGGCAGGGTGTATAATCTTGAATTCAACCCTCCCAAAGTCTCTGTAAGTTGTGTCTGTATCTAGTGCAGCCATACAAAAACAAATATTCCAAGCTATCTACTACTCAAACAATGAGTCTTCCCCAACTTGCACATTGAATTCTGTACTTTCCAGTGAGCTGCAGAGCTGGGGAAATGTGTGCTAAATGTTGGTTGATCCTATCTGTTGCTAACCCCTGAAAAAAGTTCATTATGATTATAATCAAAATAGAGTTGTGTTGTCTTTAAAGAATTCTGTGAGGTAGGCTAGGATTAGAGTAGAATTGATTTTCTTCTGCTGGGACCGAGTAGACTGTCAATCCTAGCAACAATATCTAGAAAACTTTGTGTTGCCTCTTCATGTTTAGTTGGAAAATTGCTCATCTTTTGCAATCCTCATTATGTAGGAACATAAATTTGCACTTTTCACTTCCAAAAACTGTTTATTATTGGTATTTAAAAAAAGAAATAGAAGCATCTGTCAGCCTGCTGAGTCAGGAACCTTTTGGTGCTGAGTCTCAGACATAAAAATAAAAATCATTTTAAAATGGCTGAAATGAAGTGACATGAGATTTCAGTTGTTATTATTTATTTTTTAAATGTACTCATTTTGGGATTTTGTGGAGATCATCTTGGAATGTTGCAGATACTACAGAGCCAGACTGCTCAGAATATCATGAGTGCTATATTTTTTTTAATTAAAAAGCAGTCAGAACTCATAGTAACAAACATTGGAGCAACACTTTCACTGAAAGTATTCGAATCAGACTGATAACTGTGTTTAAATTCTTTCATTTCAAGTGAAAGAAAATCTAAAAACAGACAATTTACCTTGGAGGAAGGGGATGTCAGCAATGCCTGCGTAAGGCCATTCTTGTTCATAACTTTGATTTTTTTTTACCAACTTGCAGTTTTGCTTTTATATTCTTATACATAATAGTGTTTTGTAGAAATTAGTAGTAATAAAACATTTTAATAATAGTAACAAATTTAGCATGCATTGAGCAAGATTGGACATAACTTTTTGAAAGATCATTTCATACCATATAGCCTTTTAATTGCCATAGAAACCATCTTTCTCTCCTGCCCAGTATTTTAAGCATGCCTCTTAATTGCCCGGGAGATTTATTGGACCATTGCAAGGATGTTGAATATTAATTGACTATTAAATATAAAGGATATTGCCTGTTATATGAAGTTATAACTTCATATAAAGCTTGTGATAATTTGTGATAATTTTTGTGATAAAAAAATATAGGCAGGAGTATCTTATAGTATAATTCAAAAATCAGATAGCATGCAGATTCCATAGAACAAAATTCATAGAGTGTATAAACTGGTATCTTTCACAGTAGGGACTTTCCTTTTACCATAAACAGGGCCGTGATGACCATACAGGGGAGCCTCTTGTTCAGCGTGATGATGATAAACCAGAAACTATTATGAAGAGGTTGAAGTCTTATGAAGCAGAAACCAAACCTGTCCTGGAGTATTATCGGTAAGCACATTTCAGCGTGCAGTATTTATTCTGATACTTTCTCTTTAATATCTTTTCCCCTCATTTCCTAGACAAGCCCATGAGGTGGAAGACAAAAATTCATGCTTAGGGGGAATTCTGGGAGTTGAAGTCCACAGTTCTTAAAGTTGTCTGGGTTAAGAAACACTGCTCTACACAAACAGTGAGAAAAGAAGCCTAGGCACGAACTTTTGTCTTCCACCTCACGGGCTTGTCTAGGAAATGAGGGGAAAAGAAGCTCTTATGGTATCAGTGTATATATCTGAATCCAAACCAGTTAATCTGAGGCTAACTTTGCTTATGATCACACAGGGATGTTTCATCACTATGCATTGATTTTGCACTTCTGTAATCCCTCTTTAAGCCCTGCCTGTGTGTTATGTTATGAAGGGTAATAGTACTATCTCCTGCCTTTGCACCCTTACCAATAACTCTTCCTCCATACTCATGTTTGATGATATCCATGCATTCATATTTTCAGGTGGAGTTTTTTGATTTTGTATTAGTAGGAAGAGAGCCAGTCTGGGATAGTGATTAAAGTCACTGGACTAGAAACCAGGAGACTGTGAGTTCTAGTCCTGCCTTAGGCACAAAGCCAGCTGGGTAACTTTGAGCCAATCACTCTCTCTCAGCCCTAGGAAGAAGGCAATGGCAAACTAGTTCTGAAAAAAACTAGATGACTTGTCCATATAAGGCACTAGGAGCCAAGACTGACTTGAAGACATCAAAGGGGGGAAAAAGGAATAAGAAACATCTTGCTTTCTCTCATTGCTGCCTGTACTCAGGCTGTGAACTTAGACATGCATTCTTTTCTTTTGATACATATTTTCTTGAGTCAGAATTAAAAGCGTTGACCAGAGGAAATGCCCAGTGTCCTGGAGGAGAAAGGACGCTGAAAACAGAACAAAATATAACAGATGGTAAAATTATTCCTGTCGTTTCATAACTGGGATGAGAGAAGATACATTTATGGAATGTGTGCTGCTTGTGTGCCTTTCTGTGTCATAGGGGCAAGCTATAGGAAGAGTACTTTAGAGTCAAAGCACCCATCTTACGGAGTGGCTTGGATCTGTGTAGCCCCAAAACAGTATGGTATGAACGCTGCTCCGGGAACCAAAACAGGACTTGGCCAATGGTTAGAGTAGCTTCTGTCATTTCCTAACTGGTCCCTGCAAGACCGTTGCTACTGAGAAATGGTTTATTGGTCACCAACTGCTCCCTGAGGCTATAGCTTTAACACTGTATCCTGTGTCCTTATTCTCCAGAAGCTGCTGCATCAGAGTCATGATGTATCCTGTGTCCTTATTCTCCATCAGCAGGGCCGTTTTGAGTTGTGTTACTATTTTATTGATTATTAAAGTTATACTTTGCCTTTCTGTTTGGGTAAACAGTCAAGGTGGTTTACAGCAATTAAAATATGTATTAGAAAACACTATCATAAAACCGCTAGAAATGAAATCAAAGTTAAGCGCTAACATTTGTATCATTAAAGTTTGGCAAAAGAGATGCATTTCAGCCATTTTCCTAAATCCTGGGAGAGAAAGCCAAACACTCCTCTTGGGGAGGGAGTGCATTCCATGATCTGGAAGCTCTACAAGAGAAAGGCCTCTCCCACATGCCAGATAATCAAGTTTCTGACTGCAAGGCCATCTTCAAATGTCCATCTCCTGCTGAGCTAAGTAATGTGTTCTAAGTATAGAATTCAGGCACAGAATAGGATTTGATGCAAATCATACTAATAAAGTAATATAGCTTGACAAGTCCATTATGAACAAAACAGTAGGTTTGAAATGAGGGAAGGCCAAAAGATAATATAGAAACAGCTTGCAAAACTGAGGAAGGTTTTAAAAGGATTTAATATGAGAGTGCAAAAACAAATACACATTTTATAAAAGCTTGCATACATTTATCCATAAATTCCTAATTTTTTGGTCTAGTTGAGCTCCCATTCTAGACTCTCTCAAGATCTAAGAGTTGAAAGAAGAACTGTTAATATACAAAAATAACTAATGTATCACTTGTCTTCCCTCTAGCCAAAAAGGGGTGCTGGAATCTTTTTCTGGAACAGAGACCAACAAAATCTGGCCCCATGTTCATAGTTTCCTCCGAACCAAGCTGCCTGAAGTGAGCAAGAAGGGGGCTGCTACACCAAGCTGAACATGATACATTTTACTAATATATGGAAACTACTAGTGTATGGCTAAATATCCAGTTTCTAACAGTCTTTGGAATCATAGAAATCCAGGAGCGGACTGGGATTTTGTTGCAGAATTATGAGCCACCCTGATATATAGCTGTCTGAAATCTCTAAAATGACCATATTTTAATTCTGTGCCAAAGTCTGGTAGGATGATTGACTGCTATTTTTGTACTGGATGTACCTGGATTTTGTAAAATGTATTTAACAGTAAACTCATTTTTAACAAATTTCATCTAAAGTATCCATGGATTTGGTCAACAAAAGGATAGCAGTTTGAAATATCAGTCCCATGTTGAAAATTTACGTAGGACACTTCAAATAGGATCTAGGTAAGATCATAGTAGAAACAATTAGGATAGTCTGTCCTGTACTCTTCACATGTTGTTGGAGCATGCGGCGTCCATAAAAGAGTAGTCTTGAATAAGTTTACAATTTTGGATACTTTTCTACAAACATCTGTATTAAGAATCCAGAATGAAAACTTCGTTTAGAACATTTTGTTTCAAACATCTAGTCAACTCTTTTCAATAGCTGGGTACTAAACAGACCACAGTGGTCCAATGCTTTGAGCTACTACAACTGACAGATCTTGTGGTTAGTAGTCCTGGAAGTGAACTTCATACCATTACAGTGTTTACATCAGGGGTGGACATTTTTTTTTTCTGACTGGGAATTTAGAATTCAACATTGTTTTTTCAGTCTCCCAACAGCTGCAGGGGTTTTTGATGTTGATGGCAGTGGAGTGGGAAGGCCTCCCTTTTCCTAGGGTTTTGGAGCAGAGTTAGTACTTTAAGATTACAGCAGCCATTTTGCTTCCCCAAATGTGAAAAATTGCACCGTAAACCCTTAGCTCCCTGGTCCTGCAAGATAGCATCCCATCATCTTGAAAGAAAGGAAGGCACCGAACTGGATGTAAGATTCTTTGGTCTCTCTGTCACTGTTCAGTTCATCAGAGAGCCATTGCCTAGATTCAGTGCCCTGCCTTCCATGCTAATGGAACAGAGAGTCAGGATCACCCCAGTGCAAGAGCATTTATACCCTCACTTGATTGGGAATTGGCATTTGTATGGGTATTTTACTGGGCTATCCATTATATGTGGTTTGGTGTATAGATTTAATAACACCATTCCTAATTACCTAGGTTAGTAGATGAGAACAGTCTTCTCTTACTAGCTGATTTGTCTTTAGAAAGTTTGCCAAGTTTTGCTCCATAGCTTTTGCCTGAAAACATTAAACGGCTGACCATCTCAAATTCATGACTCTGGGCAGCTAACAACAAAAACACCACAAAGCACATAACTATAAAAACAACATACACACAATCAGCAGCCAAGCTAAAAAAAACACAGAACTGCCACCAACAAATAAACATAACCATTGCACGGACTCTGCCATAAAGCCGGATCCCCAATGACAAAACACTGTCTTTAAGGCTTTACAAAAGGCCAACAGTGTCAGGGCCAGCCTAATCTCATGGGTGGAGGGGGGGGATGATGTTCTAAAGGGAGGGCACCATGGCAGCAAAGGCTGTCTTGGATCCTGCCAGTTGGCACTTTGAAGTAGACAGGACCCAGAGCATACCTTTCTTGCTGGACCTAATGACTCATGTAGGCATAATTGGGGAGAGGCAGTCCCTCAACCTGGCCCTGTGCCATGAAGAGCTTTATAGGTCACTATCAGCACCTTGACTTGAACCTGGAAGCATACTGGCAACCAATGCAGCTTGTGGAGTAGAGGTGTTACGTGCTGATTGAGGAGAGCATATAACTGTCTGCGTTGTGAGGTTCCAGCCACCATCTCAGAAAATGAAACTCTGAGTCAGAAGGGGAAACAGAAACTTACCAAGCAGAGACTGGGAAAGCAAAACCTAGAAAGGATTGGCATAAAAGGCAGACGCGCAAAGAGCAAGCTGCCAGAGACAACCGATCCTTCGAGCTCGCAGTTCCAGCAGAAGAGTCCTTACCTGCATTGGAAACCTCGTCTGTAGCCAGAGGGGAATCAGCGCCAGTGTTTCCTATCGGAGAGGACTTGAATCCTGCAACTGCTGCCACAGAGGATCTTCTCCCTGCTGAACCCAGCAACCTCAGCCTTGCGTCCAGCTTCGGACCTCTTTGTCGTCCTAGTGCGCATTCCAGACGTGCTTCCAGCCTTGCTTCGAGCTTCCAGCTGTGTTCAGAGTCTTCAGCCCAGTTTCATCGTGCTTCAAGTCCTCAGCCTTGCCCAGGATCTCCAGTTCAGCTCTATTGTGCTTCCAGCTCCTAGCCTCATTCCGAGTCTCCAGTACAGCTTTGTCGTGCCTGCGACCTCCAGCCTTGCCTTGGATCTCCAGTCCAGCCTAGCCGCCTCCTGGCTGCTCAGTGTTGTTCAGGAACTTCAGCTCTATCTTCTTGCAAATCGGGTTTTCAGTCTAGTCTAGAACCTGTGGTCCAGTCCAGCCGTGTTTCAAGCCCTTTGCCTAGTCAAGAACCTCCAGTCCAGCTTAGTCATGTGCCAAGCTTCCAGCCCAGCCCAGAATCACCAGCCAAGTCCAGCCTTGCTTCGAGTTATCAGCCTTGTTCCGAGTCTCCAGCCCAGCCTGAGTCACTTAGTCCAGTCCAGTCCTGCCTCGCGGTTCCAGTTTGGTCTCGCCCAGCTTTCTGGTGCCAGCCTAGTTCAAGTGGTGTTCCAGATTGCAGATGATCATCTCCAGTTCCAGTAGTGCCACACACTCTAGCTTCTTCCAGTTTTCCAGCTCTCATCAGCGAATTCTGCTCCGCGCTGTTACTGCAGTCTCCCCCTGCAACCTTGCTGGCTCTTCCGTTGTTACCTGGGTGGTCTTGATCAGATCCAGTCTCTCTCTCGACTTGAAGCACTTATTATTGTAAATAGTTATGTAATAAAGAGTATTTTGATAATAAACCTGCCTGGCCGCCTCATAATCTGAACAGGACATGCATGTAATGGGAAGAAGAAATAACCTTGAGGAACAGGAGGAAGAGCTGCAACCAGGATATTGGTCAGATAAAAGAAAACAGTCCGGGGCAGAAATGTAATTTGTGAAAGCGTCTCAGATGTGACCCTAGTTCTCATGAAGATGAAGGGAGGGGGAAGTGTATTCAGACTTGCAAAATTCTGTTACTCTAACTGCCATGAACACTGATGGCGAGCAGGAGGGGGCCCCTATCCAGGGGGGAAAACGCATCCATAGTAGCGAGAATTTGAGCTGTCATTCAAAGAGACACAGAACAGACCCGCCTTGACTTTTGGGGTTTATCTGTATGGGTTTTCTCATGCTTCTTCAGTTTGTTAGGATTTTCTCTCTACTGTAGCAGTAATAAAACACTAGAGACCTATTCCTTGTCTTGGCGTGGTTCCTGCTTGTCAGGACAGCAACCTTATAATAAAAGTAGTATTATAGTAGTATAGTAGCATTTGTAACTTTGGTTTCCTAGTCTGGTCTACCTTGAAGGGCTGACAACGCATCACTGCTTTCTGTATCACCTATGGCTTTTGGGTGTTCATCAAGGGCAGCCTCATCTAAAACACATTGCAAGAGTCCATTCAGAAGGTGACCAAAATGTGAGGGATCATGAGCAGAGCTTCCCAGTCTAGGAATGGGCGAAATTGTCACAAACGAGTTGCACAAAGGGGCTCCTGGCCACAGCTGCCATCTGTTCCTCAAACAGGAACTGTGAGTCTGGGAGGATCCCCAAATTGTGCACAGGTTCTGTATGGGGTAGCACAACCACACCCAGAACAAGAGATGGAAAATCCCTAGAATCAGAAAGCCCTAACAGGCCTTGCTAGGGTTGAGGTAAAGCCTGTTGAGCCTCATCCAAACCCCACAGCCTTGAGACACCAAGATAGAACCTTCACGGCATCATTTGGGAGCCAGGGATGTAGATGTAAAACTGGTATAATCAGTATACTCATGATACCTCACCCCATGCTGTTGGATGACCTCACCCAGTGGCTTCATGTACATGTTAGGAGTGGAGAGACTACCAAGCCCAGTGGAACACTGCACAGCAGGGGACAAGGGCTGGACCGCTCCCCACCGATCAACACTGACTAGAACCAGCCCTGAGGAAGGAAGAGACCACAACTCAGTGCCATCTCTTTCCAACTCTTGGAGCCTATCCAGAAGGATACCGGGATCGATGGTATTGAAAGCCATCAAGAGGTCAAGTAGAGAAAGGATGGATGTACCACCCCACTTCAGCCAGAGGTCATTGAATACTGCAATGTTGTTTCAGTCCCATACCCAGTCCTGAAACCTGACTGAAAGAAGTCCAGATAAACCGCTTCTTCCAGGATTCTCTGAAGCTGCTGCATGACCACCTTCTCTACAACCTTCCCTAAAAAGGGAAGATTGGAAACTGGGTGAAAATTGTCCAATACAGTTACTGTTTGCTATTTCATTATTTTATATATCCATTTCTCTTTCAAACCGACTTAACATTTATCTATTTTACCTAGTTGTTCCAAGTCTTATTTTAACTCCCCACCATCTTTTGATCACATGTATAGTGTAATCAACAGCTGTTTCCTGACCAGTTAGAATCATGTATTCATGTAAATCTTAAAGGAAATTTGGTAATGCAAAATGTGAAATGGGTCTGGGGGCTACAGATTGACACCCCTGGTCTACAGAAACCAACTTTGGACATCTATGTGTTCCCTGCCAATCTGTTTCAAATTAATTAGGATTAAGAAGACATAAATTGGCCCGAAGCGGGCACTCTTTATACTTTCTGAGCTCTGCCGAGAAGAATGGCTGGAAATTACTCGAAAACCAAAGTCATGGTTTTTGCCAAGCGCCCTAAGGCACATGTCTGGCGGCTAAACAATAATTTAATAGAGCAAGTTAAGACCTTTAAATATCTGGGGATTGTTTTCCATGCCACAGGTAACCGCAACTTCCATGCCAACTACGTCAGCCTGAATGCACAAAAAACATTAGCATTACAATCTTTCCGTTTCTCCAAAGGAGCTCAGCATATACCTGCAGCAATGAAAGTTTTCTCAGCTAAGATCCGAGCTCAGTTCCTTTTTGGAACTCAGTTGGGCCCCTACATATTGCTTTCTCCTGGAAGAGTTCAATTCAAGTTTTTAAGATCTATTTTTCAAATACCTCACTGCGTTCCGAATGTTGTCTTTTGCTGTGAAGCAGGCCTACTAAAAATAGAAGCTTCTGCTTGGATTTACACCTTTTCTTACTGGCTTAAGCGTTCTTTTTTTCCAGTTGGCTTGGCCCCTTTGATTATGACCAATAGCTTTCAGTCTTCTTGGTGCCGGGCAATACACATCAAACTGCAATTATACAGCTTTTCATGGGCAGCCATCACCCTGATGGGCTATGAATGTGCACTAGCTGATTTCAGACAACGGGCCATCGATTTAGAGCTGCAATCAGATTTATCAGTTCTACCTAAAAACATTTTTTGGACCATTCTGCACATCTTCTCCAACCAGCCAGATATCTTAGCTGCATAACAATTCCAAAATTTGGAAGGGCCTTATCTTTGGCAAGATTCAATGCCCTTCCAACAGCTGTTATTGAAGGGAGATACTGAAACATCCCTTTGAACAAAGACTCTGCCCATGTTGCAGAGCAATAATTGAAACGATGGAACACATCATTTTGTATTGTCCTCTCTATGTAGATGCTTGCCAGGAATTATTATTTCCATTCTTCACTAAACATCCAGGCTGTTTGGATTCGTTTTATCTGAAGTTGCTACTATCAGACCAATCTGATTTTATTTCACTGACCACAGCATGGAGCTCTTCGTTCCCTATTGTGCACATACTGAAATCTTAGTCCACCCCAGTATGCTGCCAACAGTATGCTTTATTTCTGCTACTGGCTGCATACAACATGTACCCTATTTGTTACTGCATTGTTCCAGGATTATGGAAAGTGATCCAGAGCAAAACTTTTGTATTTAATACTAGGAAAACAATTACTATGAATTAAGTTATTGAGCTGTAACCAATAAATGATACAAGTTCTAGAGGAGGCTGAAGTCAGATGCATTTGGACTCTGTTCGGATTCACAATACCTTTCATTCTTCATAGCTTAGGCACAATGCAGATTACTCTTATATTTGAATCTGCATCTAAATCCCCAGAGTTGTAAACAATGGGTAATAGTAGTAAAAAAATTAATACTTCTACAGAAAAGAAGGGGAGCCAAATCTGATGCTCTTCAAAACGACCCAGAGCTAGTGTCCGGTAGGCATATTTTCCTCAGACCAGAGGAAATATTCCTAAATGTTTGCAACTTGCCCTTCCATTGTGCTTTGGGACACAAGACAAAGTTCAGCTTCTTGTCCTTTGTTTTAGCAAAATATACTGAGCTGGAAGAAATTGAGTTGGCTGACATAGTACACAGAATTTCAGCTGTGTCAAAACTACCACACTTTCTCCCCCTTATTATTGCTGGAGACTTGTTGGGCAAAATAATCTCTAAGCCATTATCAGTTATGTCTCAGCTTTTGCAAATGGTGCCTTGAATCCTTTTGTTCACTGACCTAACAAAGATGTGAATGCAAGAAGAGGGCAGAATTGAGAAACTAGAAGAAATAGGGCTTTCTGTTCTGGGGGGTTGGGGATAGTTAAGGGCGTATGGAAAACTACAAAGCAATAGAAAAAGTTAGATGGGAGTGAAGACAAGAGCAGGAGATACAGTCAGAATACTGACTTCTTTCCTTCCCCTGCTGTTTTTCTTCAACCATTTCTAATTTGCCTATTCCATGTTTCTGAAAGGACAAGTTCATGGCAATATGTTCCTGCATTGGGAGGTGGCCACTAGGCCAGGAGTGGACAACTGAAGAGCCAAGTGTGGCATGCAGTCCTTCAAGCCACCTCTTACCACTGTTTCTGAAAATTGGTGGCAGTTTTCTGAAATTTGCAGATAGGAAACACAAATTAATGTAGGGCATAGAATAGGTTTAACCTGGTTTAAAGAAAAGGTTAAGTTTAATCCTCAAACTTTTAGAAACCCTAAGGAAAAAAAATCCAGAAAATCCTAATACAAAGCACATGGGGGTTGGGATTTCCTGGATTTTTTCACCCATCCCTACCCCAAAAACATTAGGTACATTGCCTACCGGTGTACCAGACAAGTCTGTAGACCATGTGGTTTTAATTAGCTACAAACGGCAAGCTCAAAGTAGAAGTCTTTAGCTGTTGGGAAAGGTCACAAAGGTTTAAAGTAGGTTGCAAGGTCAAAACAACATGGGTCAGCCCCAACTGGCTTATAGCAGTTAGGGTGAAAGAGGAAGCAATGCATTGCCATGACAAACACCCTCACGAGTTGGTTCTACACTGCATGTTTCTCAAAAGAAATGTGCTTCCTTTATTAAAGATTCTAGATAAATCCTAAAGTCATGATTAAATGAAACACATTACAGCAAATGTACAGTTATTTTATTAATAGCAACTTACATTTTAATTCCAAACTTCATATGGGGCAATCTTAGTTTACAATTTATTTCAGATCATGAAGCAAAATTTGCCACACTGCCCTCCTCTTAAGGCTTTAGAACAGTGCTCCCCAGCAGTGGTGACTGCCAGATGTATTCAACTCCCTGAACTCTCAGCAAGGGCCATGCTGGCTGGGGAATCACAAGAGTTGGTCTGCACATCTGGAAGTTGCCAAGACTTGGAGCCACTGCTTTAGAACAATCTAATGAAGTTACAAGGCAAATTGGCTAGAACTCAATTACGTAAATCAGCAGTTCTCACTTTCCCCCTCAACCAAGTACTTGAAATATACAGGGTGGCTATGGATAACTGAAAATGGTTTATTCTACAAATCAAAGCACAAATATAACTTGTATTTTAATAAATGTAATCTTGCCTTTAATGGACACACCTTTTTAGTGAGCAAGGGACTACGATGTCAGGTATAACCTTTGTCAGTTTTAGCTTTGAGATCAGTTTCACTGTTGATCCTTCTGTATTTGAATTTGAAGACGGCAAGAAATCAAAATCCCGTCTCACACAGGTAAGAGCCTTGCTTAAAACAGCCTCTCTCTGTTACCCAAAAGTTCAGTCAAATGGAGGGCTAAATTCAGAATACAGACACTGACTTCATCTGTCTCAAAACTGTACAGAGTAACAGAAAGTTGCTCATAGGCCAGAGTTTCAGAACCTTTGGGTTATACAATAGCTGTAAAAACCATACTAATGAAACAATCACCAACAGAACAAACATGATTGGTATGTGAAAAACAGGTGTTAAGATAAGAAGGTGAATACACCAATAGTTCTCTAAGAAAAAAAAATGCATGGAAAAAAACACAGGCAAAACAATGCTGCCAGATAAAACACAGTTCTTAACTTACAGAAGTTTAATTCTTCCTCTAGCTGTGCCCATAACAGGACTTCCCATCTAGAGATGTATATTATTTCCCAACCCATTTTGCAAGCCAGCTAACTAGCACTTTTTCATGCTCAGATTTTGTACTTGTTACTTTTGCCCTCAAACATTAAAATACCTATACTCTTAATCGTTAGAAAAATAGGGGGCCAGACTAGGCAGTCACAGCCATTTGTCTAAACCCAGTGGATGGCTGGTCTGAACGTTTACATGAAATGGAACCAATTTCTCTTCTGCCAGCTTGCTTCCTTGTGCCCCACTGCTTTAAAAATTTATTCCCAGCTCACCTACCATCTTGGAAATAAGCTGAGTTCAGAACGTTCTTTCTAGTAACAGAGATAATAAGATGGATGAAAGTAGATACTGCTTTCTCATGTACATTCAACATTTCATGTAAAAACATTCTACCATCCCAACTTTAATTAATATCCTTGTTGCTGTCTTGTTTTCATCTAATTTGGTCTGATCCTTGCCACTGATTCTGCAATGTTAGGTTAAATGCACAACAGTATTAATATAGGTAGCTAAAGGCCATTTCACAAACTTGTTGCTGACACTGTGTTGGGATTGGTCTGAAAACTGCTGATCTGCATGCTCATAGTTACTGGAAATTCTAAACAATGCAATTCAATGTATCCAGAAGGAACCAGATGGAGAAGTCTTTTCTATTGCTTTCACTAAAAATGTATTTTTTTAAAAAAAATCCTAAATATCTCAGCCCACTTGCATTTGAATTAGAATTCCATTAGAAATTTCAGGAGACTGGCTTTTGCAAATTTTGCAACGCACAATCAAAACACAGTCAATTCTGTCCATTTTCAAGTGGAATGCAGGTTTCAGAAAGTCACCACTTTTATGATGTGAGGCTTAAAGTTAGCAGGCAATATTTAGGGCAACTGACAGATACATTTGTAAAGTATATTTAAAAAAAAACCAAAACCCTCTCAAGAAGATTCCTTTGAAAATCCAACAAGTTAACAGCTGACTATATCTGAATTTAGTTGGATGAGCTTCTGAAATGTGTATATTTATTTCAGATTGCAAGCATTTGAACTGAAAAATTCCATGATCCTTAACAAGGATAACATAGAAGAAATGGGAAAGCCCACACAGGTAAATAAAAATAGCAAGGCAGCAAATCTGCTAAGTTTACAGAACTTCAATCATGTGTTGCCTGTTTCTTTAACTTCAGTGATCTCTAACTCATGTTTCCTTCCCAAAATAACAGTAATATTCCCTTCCATTTCTTGTGGCTCAAGTTTCAGGTGAAGTAATTTTTTGTTTATTTAACTGAAGGGAAAAGTTCAATCCCCAATTAATGCAAGAAATGGTATTTATGATTTATAGCAGCCAGGTTGTTAGGCTAGAAATCAATGTTTTGATGATTAGAGTTGCCAGATTCCAAAAGAATATCCTTAAAACAGATGGAGAGCAAAGAACCCTCTAAAAGCCATTTTATATCTGCTTTAAGACTATTTAGGGAGGAATTCCAACAGAATGACCCTGTGCTCCACTGAAGGGTTGTTGTTGTTTTTGAAAGAAATACTGGTTAGTTTTGTTTCACCATCCCTAATTGTTATATTTGAGTTTCAGAAGAAACTCGAAGAAGCATCTTCCCAGAATAGCTACTTTTTGTCTTTTTGCTTGAATCACTTGGGGCTTTTTTCCTGCTTGCTCCAAACCACTTTGCCTACAGATTAATTTGCCTGAGAGCAGACCCAACTGAGAAGAACTCCAGTCTTTACTCCCAACCATATTTTTCTACTCTCACAGACCTGAAAACATGACCATCCAAAGGTACTTAGAAATACAGAAAGAAGAGATGCCAGAAATCTGAGAAATGTATAAGGTGATCACTAAGAAAACATATTACTATACCTTGTTACAATGTAAGAAAGCATTTAAAAACATTACTTGCTGAACTTAAAAAGTGATGCTTCAATTCAACTCTCAACTCCTCAGACTTCTTTCCTCCATTCCATTATTCTGTGAGCATAATCAACCATTTTTTCTCAATCAGCGACAAATCAGAATCACACATTATCATTTCAGACAAAACAAAAATCTGATTAAATCATACTATATAGCTTCTCCATAAATTAGGGTCTTAAATGAGATTTTCAGCATTTAGTCTCTTGCAAATAAGATTCATTATGCTATACAGTTCATATTATCAAGGCCTATCTGATCTTGTCATCTGAACCAATTTGTTAAATCCAGACTTCATCATAATTAAAATAAGCAGGACCCAAGTCACACATCACTGGTTGCTAATTAGCCAATTCCAGCATGGCTATTCCCTTGCTACACTTAAAAAAATTATTCATGGATCCTGAGGCCTAAAAATTAAGAAGTTTACTCAGTATACACTCTAGGTAATCAAGGGAGTTGCTGATGCATAAAACTATCATCTCAATCAAACATTGAATATTATTTTAAAAGCAGTCTCCAGAGTCTCATTTTGACTACCTTCCTTTCTGGATTAGATTTGCACAAATGTGAAATAACTAATCATGATTTACTCTTATTAACACCTCACTATTTGAAGTTATCCTTGGGAACATCCAGAGTGACAGAGCAGCCTTCACACTTATGGCATTTAAAGAAATAAGCATCCCCTGTTCTTTTTAACTATAAATGCTAGGTCACGGTACTAAGTGAGACCCAAAGAGATTATGGCTTTCTTTAGTCAGAAAACTAACACTAAATTACATTCTATTCAAAGACCATGATCCAAAGAAACTGCCAATTCTGGGAAGACTGCGTGCATGACTTGAGACCCAGTTATTTTTACCTCAATAGCTCCCACTGCCAATGTTCTGTTTAAAGGAGAGAATTTTCCTAGGATGGTAAGAAAGTAACAAACCCGATTGTGCAAGTGCCACTCTACCTTGCATGTCAATATTGTTTCTTAGGGACTTTATCATGGGTAAATATGCTTTGTCCTGCTCACACTCACAAGGTAAAATAACAACAAAGGAGCAGAACAAGCAAACCTAATGGCCTTTTGGATAGAATCTAGTTCTTTCCTTGCTCTAGAACTGAGATGCTTCAAGACTGAAACTCATTGAATATAATTATGTACTGAAAGCATTTACAACAGTTGTATTTTAACATACTGATACATCAAGGGTGATTAATGTAGAAGCAGTGACAGCTGGACAGGATGGCAGAAAAAATGTTTTTGGGCTTCATAAACAATGCATAAGAAAAAGATAACAGTCTGGTCTATAATGACAACTTTTTAGAATCAAGTCTGTGCCAAAGCAATTTCTTGGCTATTGATTGGTTTGGTTTTAAAATGGTCACTGATTATTTCTTTTGAGGCATTCAACAATCTACCAAATAAAAGGCTGTAAGCTGATGTTTGTAAGATCTAACTGAAAAAAGAAATTTAATCAGAATTTGGCACCTGATCTGAAACACTCAACAGTGACTAATGTTTGTCATATAGTTCTCTTTTCCAAGACTTAAGAAAAGTTAAATTTTCTGTGACACACGTGAACGTACCTCCAGAAAACACTGGTTATAATTCCATTCGAGGCAATTATGGCCACTTACACATCAAGATATGTAAGAATCAAAATAAAATACAGAAGGCTCTTGTTCAAAAACAGTAAAAACGATCCCTGTAGTATAAATGGCCAGTGCTTTTGTCTGAGCCATCCAGATATGCAACACTGATAGCAATCACTGATTTATTGCTACTTGTGATAAAATCAGATTTGAATGCCTAGTATGCAAGCAACAGAACACATTACAATGATCTTTAGTATCCAGAGCAACTCTTGGGTAGTATCTAATAGGATTAAAGCAGATTCCTGAAAGAATCAATTGTAAACATTGCAACTGTGCAGATTTCTCATATTTTGATTCCTAAAATTAAAAGGCAAGATTTTAGTAATAGCAGAAAACATAGTTTCACATTCAGCAAAATACAAGAACATCCCTTTCTTAAAAGTAAGAAACGTAGAAAGAAAGATAGCAGCACATTTTTTGAAACGAAATGACATGTGTTTCTGCATTACCCTCTCAAAAACAAAAACAAAAACAAAACCCATTCAAAATAAAGTGCAGCACCCATAAAAAGAAGTCTTAAGAAATTTGCCGTATTCTTCTCTTTGAAAGAACTGTACTTGGCTTCAGTCTTAAGAGTCCTATACTGTATCCATCATTTTAGGTTCCTCCTCCTCTCTGTGTACCACTAAGCCCTGCAAACTGCAGCCTTGAAGTGACTCTGCGTTCTGCAATGAAGAACACAACATGTAAGAAATCAATTTCAGACAAATATTTAATTTTAATGTTTGTTTTGTGCGGTGGCGGCTTTGTATTATGACAACATGTAGGGAACTTGTGGACACTTTACTCAAGATTCATTGTCCTCACGTCTCAAGCTATTCTGGGCTAAAGGTAGATAAGTTCATCTCCACAAGCAATGTCCCCACCCCCCACCCCCAGAACCCCTGAGATTACATTACCAAAAGTCCTGTGATTTCCCACCAAAAACCAGCAGGCCATGAATGAAAATAACACTTAAAGCTTCTGACAGCTTCTACACATGTATTCAGTATTACAGCCCTTTGCAAAAACAAACTGGAAAGGGGGAAACAAGCATGGAGTAAGTGGAAATCCCTCCCTCCTGAGGCTATCACAGTGTCATTCTCCTACCTCCTTTAGTCCTTCACAAGGGAAAATATATTCAAAAGTTGGGCCATGTACCTCAAAGTGCTTCCTTGACTTTGTGTGTCAAGTATGGGTTTCCTTCATGAATTACTGCTAAGCAAGTAATTGCTCTTTTAAAAATAAAGCAGTTACCTTAGCACAGGAATTGATTAAATAACAGGAACTGACATGACCCACCAAGAAACTCTGTCTGGGAATGCAGAGAGTTGAAGCATAGATCATTCGGCACACACTAGACTTGGGTAATGTGAGGAATTCCTCCACAAACTGTTCTGGGAATAGTCCTGTTCAATATTTTAATCAGCCACGTTAGCTTATGAAACACACACACTAGTGGAGCTGGCTAACACCTCGTAGGAGACGTGAGTGGAAATGGCAGCTAAAATGTTACAGCTTAAATGAATTATCTGATGGACTGAACTAACTGAAAAAAATATCAGGCTTGCTGTAATGGTTAGAACGGTTGGCTTCTTGCTGTAATAGGCAACTTTGTGGTAGCCAGGGGCCACTCTTAAAAAGCAGTGGATAAGACTGCAACAGAGAGGGCAGAGGTGGAGAGATAGTGGAAGCCAAGGCAGGAGGGTTTTTTGCAATCAATCAATCAATCAATCAATGTAAACATTAGTTTTTTGTTTTTTTCATTTAACCTGCTTGGTGAAAGTTATATATACACATACATATATACACACACACATATACATACATACATACCCACATACATGCACATACATATACATACACATACATACATACATTACTTAATATTCAAATAAACATTAGCTTTCTACCATGGGGTGGGAGAAAAGATCTTACCAGCTGCCATATTCTGAAGAGAGGGAAGTAAAGAATTTTTTTCTGACACTCCAGTAATAAACATGATTAAACAAAAGCTACCTGAGATGCAAGCCCTCCTATACAATTCAGATCAGTGTGAAATAAAGGATTCTGAACAGGCATAGCTTGACAATTCTGGGACTGTGAACAAATCCTCACTCTTGATTTGAATGCTTCAAGTTCATTTTTAAAAGCTTCCAAATAGCCTTCATCCCCTGTCTGTCAAACAAACACAAAAGCAATTAAGTAACTCTCCAAGTTCATGTTCGGTATCTTGTGCTAAAAAATAAGACACTGTAGCCAAGCAAACTATAGTCTAACTATGGGATCTATATTAATACATAGATGAGCATAGTTTTTCATATTTTTATACTTTCTTTTTTTGTTCTATCTCTGTAGGTTATTTTACTTTAGCTAATCTTAATTTGGTGGAGGATTAATCACTGTGACAGATGGTGAAACCCTGATGAAAATCTTATTCAGCTTCTCCTGTGGTTTTTGAGAACGATGTAGCTTAAAATACAAATGTTCGGTACAATTATAAGATTCATAGGAAGCAGATTTTCTCGCATGCACAGAATCTTTGAATAAACATACCACATCCTTTAAAATTACCATTACTTAGAAGCAGACTTCTTCTTGCCCTCCATAGCTTTCGTACTACAATGCCTATAATTTCCACCAGCATAGCAATTCTGGAGGACGTAAGTAATAAATTGCCACATGAAGAAAAACACCATCTATGTAGTGGCTCTTTTCTTTCTCAAGCTTAGGATATACCATTAGACTTGCAAACTACATATAAATCTTTTTTATAGCAAATAAAACCTGTTTACCAAATAGCATAGCAAATCTGTTATAGAAGTATTTTAAAATACTGAGGTGTGCTCAGCTATAAAAGACAGAATCAACTTCTCTCAATATTTCTCTTAACTTTTCTCTTTAATGTGTAAATTGGGTATTGCAAGAAAGCTGGATGTGGTTTATCATATGGATTTCCATGATGTTTTACTTCATAGCTGGGAAGATTTCTTGTAAGCTTATTTTATAGCAAGACTCAGCTTGGAATTAAACTGCCCTGTTATCTGGGAACAGTTTGAACCTGTTGGACCTGAGGAAGTGGACAGGGTCCTTATGACTGTGAGCATGGCCACCTGCTCTAGATCCATGCCCTTCCTGGCTAACTAAAGCTGCCAGGGGGGTGTTGTGTGGGTAGGTTCTAGCAGTGGTCAATTCTTCTTTGAGCGGGTTGTTCCTTCACCCCTTAAGGAGGTACAGCTCCACCCCGTCCTCAAAAAACCATCGCCGGATCCCACTATACTGGATAACTTTTGTCCAGTGTCTAACCTCCCCTTTTTGAGGAAAGCGATTGAAAAGGTGGTTGTGCAGCAGCTTCAGAGGACTCTGGATGAAGCGGATTATCTGGACCCCTTCAGTCAGGATTCAGTCCTGGGTATGGGATAGAAACAGCATTGGTTGTGCTTTTGGATGAACTGCCGTGGGAGCAGGATGGAGACTGTGCATTCATCCTTGCTTTGCTTGACCTCTCAGTGGCCTTCAATACCATTGACCATGATATCCTTTGGATCGGCTCCAGGGGTTAGGGGTTGGTGGCACTGTATTGTGCTGGTTCTCCTCCTTTCTCTGGGGATGATTCCAGTCGGTGGTGATTGGGGAAGAGAGATCCTGCCCTTGGCCCCTACTTTGTGGGGTTCTGCAGGGTTCGGTGCTCTCGCCCCTCCTATTCAACATCCACGTAAAACTGCTGGGTAAGATCATCCATTGCCATGGGGTGAGGTATCATCAGTATGCTGATGATACTCAACCATACCTCTCTACCCCTGGCGAATTACGTGATGCTGCTGATGTCCTATCCTGGTGCCTGGAGGCTGTGGGGGCCTGGATGGGGAACAAAAGGCTTCAGCTGAACACTGGCAAGACTGAATGGCTCTGGGTTTTGGGGCCCTCTGGCTCAGGGACTTTGTCATCTTTGGTACTGGATGGGTAGACTACTGTAAGGTGCTCTACATAGGGTTGTTGCTGAAGGTTATCTGGAAGCTTCAGCTGGTGCAAAATGCTGTGGCATGGGCAGTTATGTGTATCCCTAGAGTGGCACATGTTATACCTCTGCTCCACAAGCTGAATTGGTTGCCAGTTTGCTTCTGGGTTCAATTCAAGATGCTGGTTTTGACCTTTAAAGCCCCTCACGGCACAGGGCCAGGTTATTTGAGGGACTGCCTCCACCCAATTACATCTGCCCACCCCATCAGGTCCGCAGAACTGGTATGCTGCGGGTCCCATCTACAAGAGAGTTTCATCTGGTGGGACCCAGGAGACAGGCCTTTTCTGCCGTGGCACCCGCCGTGTGGAACATCATCCCCCCCGAGGTGAAATTGGCCCCATCCTTGATATCCTCAGTAGTCCTTCAAAAAATGGCTGTGTCAGCAGGCTTGGGGATTTCAAGAAAATGGTGATCTAATGAGATGGTTCCATTGTTTTTAACATCAATTCTTCTCCACTATCTTGTTATTAATAATATTGCTTGATATCTTTTTAATTGTACTTGTTTTAATATTTTGATTTTACTATTGTTTTTTATTGTGTGCCACATAGAGTCACTTTTCTGTGAGATGGGTGGCTATATAAATATGATAAATAAAATAAAATAAAATTCTCCTCTATGTGCAAGGCCATCAGCAGATAAAATATTTTTAGACATCAGTTTCCTATGCTACGCTCAGCCAAAGAGACTAAACTGAAAGTGTACATTCAGAATGCAGAATATACCCTACAGCAATTAAAGGTCTTACAGCATTTTATTAATATGATTTGCATTAAAAATGAGCTAATCTACATGATTATAGAAATACTAATTTAAATAAGTGCTAGTAATTAATTAAATTTTAAACTTCCTGAAGTCTCAGAAGTAAAGACGTGTCACAGAGATTTACACAGCTATTTTAAACACCACGTCTCCAAGGAATTTTCTTAGTGGGGAATACATCCAATCTGACCATCTGCAAATATGCCAAGCACTGCTGACAAAGCAGATTTTCTCAGCCTTTACAATCTGTTCAACAGGATGAATGAACTCTCATATTTTGGTCACTGTGTAATCCATATATATGAAAATAGCATTCATCTTGTCATACATAATTTAGGATATAATCCTACACTTATTTTGTTAAATACAAAACACTATAAAATGGGCCTCTCTATCAGAAGAAGAAGAATCCTTTAGAAGAGATTTGGGGTTGTGCTTGAGGAAGTAGAGAGAGATAAGGAGAAATGAAAAGTCCAATGATGTATATAAATATACTTGTGTTTCATTGGATAGAACCCATCATTCTTATTAACAGATTTGCATTACATACCCTTTAAAACAGTTACTCTCAAGAGGTATTTGCTGAAGATTGTTATCACACTATGAGAAACTAAGCAATACAGGAAAACCCTTTGAGACAACAATGTCCATGATTTCAGTGAGAACTGTCTTTAACAGGAGGAGCAAGATGGACAAAAATATAAGGTCCAACAGAAGGGGCATGATCCGGGTTTCGTCTATTAGGAAATGTAATTTCATGGACCCAGGAAGTGCTGTCCTTGGCTGCCACTATACATATATGATTGTGTTCTTAATTGATTTTTTAAAAATGTTATTAGCCACCCTAAGTTACTGTTATGGCCACCCAATAAATATGGGTGGCCATATTTATTGACTGAAATAATAACAGTAACAATCACCAAACTACTGTTTTGGCAAGGCATTTTAGCATCTAACAACCAAGGAGAAGTCTGGCCAGGCTTTAAGACAGATTTCTAAAAACTTTTAAAAACAGCCCCACCCTCAACCCTCCCCCCCATGTTGAACAGAAAGCACCACTCACTTTAGCTCTTTGGAAAAATAGGCGAAAACATCCTCGGGGATCCACATTACAGCTCTTGGCCATTTCTATAATGAACTGCATTACTACAGCTTGGTGAGCTACTTGTTCCATTAGAGCTCCTTTCTATAAAAAGATAATCAAAACAACCTATAAGAAACAGTCAGTATACTACTTTGTGGGCTAATAAAGCAACCATTCAATGAGGCCTATATTAATTGGAGCAAAACTGAACCATGCACAAGAAAACTCCTTTTGATAATCCAAATCTATTAGTTAGCTGCCAAGGAGGTGTGATGTGGAATACAAGATTCCTATAACCTTCAATCTTTAAAAATTCTTAGTTTTATAAATAGTACTTGAAAGTGTCAATACAGCATTAGATAACAGTATGTTTACAGAAAGACCTGCTATAGCTACACACATAGACCCATATGTAGATCAACATTTCCAATGAGTTGTTGTACAGAAGTAGCTCAATCAGTTTGATTCTGAAAACACATGACAATTGAATTATTATTAAGACTGCAGTCATAGTTTGCAGCTCAGAATAAAAAAATTGTTCAAGGCTGGTGCTTAATAAAAGAAAGGCAATTCAAAGCTTTTGGAGGACAATAATAACACTGGTCAATTATTAATTTAAAACAAACACTATATTTTAAAAATATACAAATCAGTTGTTCAACATCAATATAGCAAAGATACATATTGTAGTTGATTTTGAGATTTAGGTTTAAAAACTAATAGCATCATCCTTCCAAAAACTAAGACTATGTACAATTATGATACATTATATCTAATACTATATAAATGACTTCAAAATCTGACTGCAGTGTAACTGATGATTTTATGATGATTCAGTTAGCAAGTAAGAAATCATCTTAAACATATGATCAACCTCTGCAGAATATATAGGTCTCAGCACTATATGGAAACAGTATGACTTTGCACTGTACTAGGAAGTCAAAATATTTAAGGCCAGAAGAAAATATGTCACTGAAATTAGTGAATTTCCCAACATGGACAACCTCAGTGCAATTTAAGGTGAAATAGGAAAAAAAGAAAACTTTGCTCCAATTATAGCACAGTAACATAGAAATTATACCTGTTCTGCTTCTAGATGAAAACACCATAAAAGGAGATATTTTGCTGTTTCTTCACAGACAAGGTATGGGTGATCAGAGAGAAACCTCTGACTATCAAACCATCTGCTCAACATTCCTGAAAAACATTGAGATGCAACAAATAGTTGTCCTAAAACTGACAAGATACTTGGTTATGACTGAGTCCCATCTATGCTGGCAGGAACAATTTAGACATTTTGCTACTGCCACCCGTCCCATAATGAGACGTTATTACTTCGTTGAGTTCAGTTACACAAGGGCAACATTGCTGTCATATAAAATCCATCTCAAGAAGCCTAACTATGGATTTTAGGCAAAATATTTCACTTGTTAAAATAGAAATATATTATTAATGTCCATGCAGGTCATGAAATGAAGATTCGTAAGAAAAAAAAACTTACCGAAATGTCTAATTTTCTGCTCGTGCTTTTGCATAAATGATTTAGATGCATCATCTTCTGTTTCTTTCCTTTTCTTTTGATTAATGAAACTCTGGCAAACAAAATATATAATGTACTAAGATGTTACATCTGAAAGTTGTTAATTATCATAGTGAATAGTCCTCAGTTATTTCAAATTAGGTGCATCCAGGATGACTTATACTAAGAAAAGTGTACTTAGGCTCACTAAAGTCAACAGGAGTTACTTATTTAGATCAGTGAAGTCACTCTAATTATGATTAAGCAGCACAGTCTGAAACTGAATTCTTTCATTCACTCAATTTTTTTTTCTACTAACTTGTTTGATTCCACATAATAATTTCCAGCGTCTTAAACCATGGTATGTACTTACATGTTTGATGTAAATGCAACACAAGCTTATTCAGTGTGTATTGGAAGCTAATAATTTCTTCATGGTCCTTTAAAAACTTCTTAATCTCTAGGCTGTGGCATTTCTGGATTGTTTTAATGCCTGATTTTCTCTTTCCAGCTAGACCAATTGTGCAGCATTGCTGACAGTGGTATCGAAGGAGGAAGTGGAGGAAAGTGGAATTTTGGTTTCAAAGGATGGAATATGTCGATTCACATACAATGCTGATTTGGAATCAAGTTCCAATGCTTTTCCTATAATACCTCTAGAATGCATTCTTCCCACTCTTTTTCCAGAGTTGGAGAGAAGATTCAGTATATCCTATGTGCTATGGTTTCTGGGAAGGCATTCTAGTTGGATTGCAACAAAGCAATATTAAAGAATCCTACTGTGGAAGCAAGCCAAAATTTAACTACTTTAGATTGCTAATGTCAACAGAAATAAATCATGTTAACCATGGTGACAGATCATTCCTCTCATCTATCTTGATTTTTTTGGCTTCAGATCTGAATAATCATAGTAGCGCTCTACAAAATTACCTGTAAGATTCAGAAGACAAGAACTTTAGCAGCCCAATCCTATGAAGAGTTTAGGTATGCCTGAAGTTATTACTTCAGAAACTCAGACACAAAGAAAACCCGAATACAGAATTTTTAATACAATCTGGATTATTCCATACCTTGTTAAATACCTCTTTGCTAACAAAATCTGTATTCCATAAATCCTGTCTTTCTTTCTGTCTTAATACTTCCTCCTTCCGCCGCCATTCTTCTTCTCTCCATCTCAATTCATCAATTTCAGTTTGTGCTTTGGCATGTTCTTGATCCAGGGATTCTGAATTGTGTAATGCTAAACTTCCAAGTTTTTGCTGGGCTTCTGCTAAATTCCATTTGCATTCTACAGAGCTCTTTACAAATTCCTTTTGTTGTTGGCAAGCCAGTTCAATTCCATCATTGTAAGTCTGCAAATCAATTATTCCATTATTATTTGGAAATAAGACAGGCAGAATTATATGAATCTTTGAGATAAATGAACTAATTCTTAAGATTTCTTAAGAGATTGCATACAAAACTAACTGGTACAAATGGTACAAGTGGATGAGACTCAGTAAAATATATGGATGTGCTTCAGTCTATCCTATCCCTGACCATTCCCTACTCACATACTCGTGTGTATGTATACATACCCACATACATATATGCACAATAGAATCAGATTATTACCATTTCAATAGTGGTTCCCAATGTCTCATTACATGTACTTAATTGCTATGCACATATACTAATAAAGGTACCATGTTACATTTTCTTTATTTTATCACATAGTTAAGAGTCACTCAAAAGCCTTGTTCCAGTCAATATAATAAATATTTTTAAACTTGTAGAATGATAATCAGTGAATGATGGGATTTACTTGGGCTCTTTAAATCATTCTGACAAACTAAACTCACTCCACACAGAGTTGAGCTACCTTTGTTCACAGGAAGGAATTACAATGTTCATTTGAAAAAAATATAATCAAGGGCTTAGAGTATAAAGTATCCCATTTTAATACATACGCTTGCACTTTTTCTAGGTAGACGGCAGCTAAAGAACATGAAAATTTAAGAAAAGGTAACAGTGTCAAGCTAAGTGCCTCATGCAGTGGAGAAGCTTTCCCTACTTGGCACAAACATGTTCTGACATCTTTTTTCTGGCATGTCCCCAGGATGTTACTTTCATTAGTCCCTATGAGATAAGCTTAAATTGTCATTAGCTGCATTAATAATGATTTTTTCCCCCTCTTAGTCCAAAGGCACCTCTACAATCTATACAATTTATGGGGTGTTGTCATCATTACTTTGGAGGGAAATCAGATGACTGCAGTGACTTGAAACAGAGGCAGGATACAGATTATCAATGGAGACAGCATATTTCATGCCAGTATAGTTTTCTGCCAATTCAAGGGAGATGGGATAACACTTAGCTGCAGGAAAGACCCTTGCGCTGCAACCATGGACTTCTCTACTTAGAAGTTCAATAGGACTATCTCCTAACTGTGAAAATGAGATGATAGCCTCAAGATGCAATTTTTCACACTCATCTGAGAGTAGAACTTGCATAGACAAACATACATAGAGATAGCTTGCATGATACACTTACTAGATGTAGGCCTCACTATGCAAACAGGAACAGAATTGGATGGTATGAATTTTCTTAGGAGCACTTTATTTCAACAGATTACTGGACAATTAATACAGATATTTATACAATATCCATACAGAACAATTATGGGGAGTTTCCTTTAAGTAATTGATGCCTCACGAGGTTGACTCAAATATGGATTTTCTTTCATTAAGCCAAGTCCATTTAATGATGATAGGTCGACACTGAAATGCCCGAGATTACGAGGGAGGGAAGGAGAAGAGAGGATGGATGGAAGGAAGGAAGGAGAGGGAGGATCAACCTAAAGAAAATAAGGTCAGGGTGGTAGCCAGAGCAGAATGCCCAGGCTGAGACACATTCATGCTCCACCTGCGGACAAGTCTCGCCTTTAGGCGACGGCCAGGAACACAGCGCGACGGAGCATGGGCGCACCACTATTAGGGAGGAGACCAAACTTAAGGCATCGTGTTCTTTCTCTGTGGTGAAAGAAGCGGCGTTGCTACGCAAAAAGTGACCGTACCTGTGCGTTTGGCTGAGGAAGGTCTTCCTCTCGACCCGAGGGTAAATCACGAGAACGTGGAGGCCAAAGCTCCATTCTCTCGCCGCATCCGACCAAAAGGCAGAGACCTCCTTCTTCTGGCTTGCGCGGCTACCCGAAACCGTTGCGGATCCCACCGGAAGCGAGAATGCAAGTCATTTCCGGCAACAACGAAGCGTCTCCTATTTATGATTTCACCGCACTGCCTCCCTCTTCTCTCTGACTTTATCACGTGACGAGCTCAATATTGACGGGCGGGGGGAATGTTGCTAGGAGACCGGAGGAGCGCCCTGAGAAGACGCGCGTTTGAGTAATTTGTGAATGGTGCCGCGGATTCTCTGTCCGCGTCTCCAGCGAACGCTCTGGCAATAATAATTTGTTGCCGGAGAGGGCGCAGAATGATAAGTTTGGTCCCACTTAATAGCAGCCATACAAGCAATCCCACATATATGTGTGTGTACGTAAGATCCACGAAGTTTTTTTAAAAAATCACTGCACGGGATTGCCGATTCTTTGTTCTGCTGCAAAAAATACACGGACACGTATTGCGCACAATAAATCGGCCTTTCAGGCACTTGCCTTGGTGTTCTCCAGGTGGGCTGGGCTCCCATCAATCCTCAACTAGCAAGTAGGCCAACAAATTTGAAGGCCCCCGGTTGGGAAGGCTTTATGATGGCCCAATTTTTTCCCCTTGTTTTTGGAAGAAATATAATCCACTCCCTCCCCCCCCCCAAAAAAAAAAGAAAAGAAAAAGAACCCTGAGCTCATTTTAAAACATCTGGAATCTGGATTGCTCGAAACTGAAATGACAGGATAATTAAAATAACTTTCACAATTTGGTCGAGATGCAATATCTGCATTTGCATTCCTGAACTGCCAATATTGGAATCTGTCAATATTGGAGCCCTATCCCGCAACCACAAACGGCTCGGCTAGGGGGTAGCAACTGCCTTTCCCCAAGGCTGGGCGAGGAGAAACTCAGCACGCAGGAGTTCTGCGGCGAAACGCGAGTCTCGCGCCGCAGAACTTAGGAATGCTTCGCGCGCATCTCCACCGCGGTCAGAGATTGCCCCACGCCTGAAGTTGCGAGGCGACCCAGCCGCTCCGACTTAAGCCTCCAAGTGGCCCCTCCCCTCCCCTCCGCCTCGCCGGGAATGTTGGAACGTTGGCGTCTCCAGGGTGACGCGACGCTTTTCCTTCCATCCCTCCCCGGGACAGGTGGCCCGAGCCCCTTTTTCGCGCTGAGACCTCGGGCGGAGAGAGCCGGTGGGGATGCCGCTGAAAGTAGTGGTGGAGCTGCAAATCCATGCGGTGAGAGGGGCTCGAAGCCAGCAAGGGGGAATCTTGCAAAGGTAGCTGGAGCGGGTAATATTTTCAGCCCCATCGCTGGACTGTGAAATGTTCCTTTTCTGCCTTCAGTAGTCCAGTGGTTCATGCGCGGGAGGTGGGGGGAATAATTGATACCAGGTTCATGTTGTTAGTTGCCATACTATTCTGCAAAACTGTAGTTAAGTTGCAAGGGTGAAAAGTCACAGCTCAAACCTGAAGGCAATAATTTGAGAAACTTGGCAACTCGGCCTCTCCATGGTCCAGCTCTGCTGTCACTTTACAGGTACTCCAAGACATCTTTGCATTTGTTATTATTGATTCAGATATTTTTCTAATCCAAAAATGCATTGAAGAAAAGCAAAAGTCAAAGCTAGTTTTTGCCCTATGTGTTATTTGCACTGCTAATATGAGCTGGTCTGGACCTGAGTTAATAGTTGTAAAATAACCTTGGCATAGATTATACCCTTTTATAAGGAAAGATGTTATTTTTCTGGGTGGATACAAAATCCAGGACCAAGGAAATGGAAGAAGGATGATTGAGCACTGGGAAAAGGGCTAGGAAAAATATTTTTTATGAGCATTCAGGTGAAGTTAAGGTCTGGTTAGGTTTCTTGAAGTTTAAGCTAAAAACTATTGTGATGGTTACAGAGTGAGTTTTTATGAATAGTGGTAAGCAGATTCATTTTACAGTTAAGAATTAGAGTTAGGACAACAGGTAGGGAAAATATTTTTATGGGCGTTTGGATGAGGTTAGGTTTAGAGTTAACTAGAGGGGTAAACCATAGACTTCAAGATAAATGAACTCTAACCATAACTTCTCCTCAATGTCAATAAAAATATTTTATTAGTATTGCCTCATCTCTCACTTGTAACACTAATATAAATCTAAGACTATCGCTATCCCTAAACCTTCACCACAACATCACACTCATTTTTAGGCTAAGTTTAGCATTTTAATCCTAGCCCTAAACTTAACCTAAAGGTAAAGGTAAAGGTTTCCCTTGACATTAAGTCCAGTCATGTCTGACTCTAGGGGGCGGTGCTCATCTCCGTTTCAAAGCCGAAGAGCCAGCGTTTGTCTGTAGACACTTCCATGGTCATGTGGCCGGCATGACTACACAGAACGCTGTTACCTGCCCGCCGAAGCAGTACCTGTTAATCTACTCACATTTGCATGTTTTCGAACTGCTAGGTTGGCAGGAGCTGGGACTAGCAGTGGGAGCTCACCCCATCACACGGATTCGAACTGCCGACCTTTGGATCGGCAAGCTCAGCAGCTCAGCGGTTTAACCCGCAGCGCCACCACGTCCCTAAACTTAACCTACCAGTCATTAAAAAAACATTTTCTGTCACCATTGTCCCACTTGTAAATCCTACATGTTAAATTAACCAAAGACCACCACTATTTATAAAATTGCATCCTGATGCTAACCATCTTTCCAGGGAACTTAACTCTAACTTTAACTTTAACCTTTGACCCATCAGAATATTTTCCCAAAGCATTGCTCCAGCACTCAGCCTGACTATAATATGAATTTAAAGAAACTCTATGCATTAAAACTCCCTTTAACATTAACTCTGATGCTTACTGTTAGCTTACACTGCCTGCAGTCCTATCCCTAACTTCACCTTGATCCTAACCCTAACCCATACATAAAAATATATTCACCCCAAAGTGAAGGGGAGGAATCATTCCTAGGGGGAAGATACACATAAATTTACCACTAAGCATAAGGACTCATTCTAATGCTCACTGTCATGCAAAATTTGAGCCTAAGATTTGACCAATCTTAACCTCACCTGTAACTTCATCCTAAAGCCAATTCAAAGATTCATACTAATGCTTATTCCAGCAGGCAATTCCCATTGTAATATTAACCAATGACCACCATTCCCCATAAGAATTCATTCTAATTCCAGCCCTCATACTAAAGTTTAGTTCAGCTTCAAGGAATCTTAACTCAAACCAGGATGCAATTTTATGGATTGTGATAGTCTTGGATTTCTGTTAAGGTGAGGACTGAATGCTGGGGCAATGGATAGGCAAAACTTTTACATACGTATTTAAGGTTTAATAAACCTTAAATAAACCTTTTTAAATTCTTTATTCTTTATTTCTATTTATAGTATTTTTTACTGTATTTTACTTTTTGTATTATTGTGATGGTTTTAATCGATTGTTGTAAACCGCCCAGAGGCCTCCGATGGGAGGAGATGGGCGGGGATAAATTAGATAGACAGATAAATAAATAAATAAATAAATTCCATTAAACTGTGATAGGGAGCATTAGAAATTTTTTTATGCTTAATGGTAGTCTTATGTATAACTTGCAGCTAGGAACGATTACTGTAGTTCACTTTTGGGTGAATAGAAGCCCAACCCTAACCCTAACCATCGCTATCTTCTCCTAGTTCAAGGAATCCTAACCCTAGCCCTGTCCTCATCCTTAGGCTTATAAATAATATGTACTTCAAGCATTGCTTCAGTCCTCCATCTTCACCAGGAAGCCTAGCCCTAACCCTAACCTCAGCTTTAGTCCCTCAGAAAATTTTCCTAAATTTTCCACCTGCCCTCTGGAACATTCTCCCTCCAGAAATTAGGATGTCCCCAACCCTGTTGGCCTTTCATAAGGCTGTGAAGACCTGATTATGTGCCTGAGCCTGGGGCCCCAAGCATGTGAATGGTCCAGTTTCTTGGTTATATTAACATCCATACATTGTTTGCTTGGCAGCCATCTATACTTATTTGGTATTTTGATTGTTTTAATTGTAATTGTTTTAATTGTTCTATAGTTCTATTGTTGTAAGCCGTCCAGAGTCACTTGCTGAGATGGTCAGCTATAGAAATCGAATAAATAAACAAATAAAGCACTGCCTCAGCACTCTACCCTAATCTTAATATCAATTTAAAAGTACCACTATGTACAAAATCTCACTCTAATGCTAATCCTTGCATTTATTTTTAGCCTAAAACATTTAGAATCCTAACCCTATGTTCACTCCACCCTTACCTCTAACTGTTAAAAGCACTTACTTTAAAGAGATGTACAGCAATCGCTTGCAGATGGAAGAATAATATATGACTTCCGGTAGGCAGAACATCCATTACCCTCAGCCAATATAACCATTACATCCATACAGCATCTTGCAGCCTTGCATAACACTTCCTATGTAAGGTCTCAGCAAGTCATATAAAGTGTGGGATGGCTCCCCACCTACTTTATCTGACAGATCTTCTTTCTCTATCATGGCAAATATTTCCAAGGAAGTATTGAAGCAATCCCAGGTCTGTGTTACTGTGTCCCATTACAGCTATTCATAACTTTGCAAATAGTAGAAGATGTAGGAAATAGATAATACGCATATCCTATTTATTTTACATTGAGTACCCTGACCACCTCATGATTATTGTGATCTCTTTTTCTTTTTCATTTTCATCAAAGGTATCTTGTCCTGGCGTGTACTTGACAGAGAAGAAAGATGTTTATCTCAGTGTTTGTATTCTGGGTCAGTGCAAGGAGACAGATTGCCTTCCTCCAGTCTTCCCTTTCTTGTTCCATGAGAAGATGTGGTTTGAAAAGGTATGCTAAAAAGAAACAGAAACCCCCAGTATCATGGCCTTCTTCCTTATTTGAGTATAAGTACTGTTTGGGGGGATCAGACCAAAAGGTATAGAAGATATCTCTTGGAAGGTCACAAGCAAGGCAGCCAAGTAGCTGTCTTGTTGGAAAGGTGTAGGAGATCATCTGTCCCACCCAACCCCTTGTCAAGACAGGATCTGTAATGCAAAGGACAATGACAACATCCCTGGCAGATATCCAGCTGTCCCTTAAAGAGTATCTACCTTATTCTAAGGCAGTTTGATGAAGTGTTGAATAAGTCTCACATTAGGAAGTTTCTCTTAATGCCTAGTGGAAACCTTTTGTCTGCAGTTTACATTCACCTGCTATAATCATGTGGGATGTGTGAATATTTTGAAATCTATTTTGCACATCTAGTATGTGGGTAGATTTTTTTTTCTTAAGGTACAAGCTTGGTTTGCAAAGGTTGAAAAGAATGGAAAGGCACAGTGAATGGTGTAGACATAAAATGGATTAGGTTAGATTTCCTTGGCTTTTCTCTTATCCCCTGTCTTTGATATCTTAGTAAATGCTGTCAGGGTGATGAACAATAAAAACAAAGAATTTATTTATTTACTTATTTGTCAAATTTTATCAGCACCCACCTCCCCCCAAAGGAGGGACTCTGGGTGGTTTACAATAAAAGTAAAATTTAAAATTAAATAAAACTATAAATAATACCTTAAATATAGATATAAATAGAAGATAAAAAGATGAAATGCAATAAAATCCAGATGGCAATGAGGTTCCAATTCAGTCCATGAACACATGAGGGCTATTCTTGGGTACTAGCCATCCCCAAGAAAAAACATTTAAATATATAAAAAATATATAAAAAACAGTTAAACCAGTCATTTTTTAAAAAGCACAGTCAATAATAAATTAGGGTGACTAAAATAAAAAAAAACTAGGGGGGATATTTTAATCTCTGTAGCTGAAAATTACCTCTATGGTGATCTTACATCCATGGCCTAAAATATACTGTAATATTTGCAGAAATATAGGAGAATAGAAAGTTTTTTGCCTGGTGCCAAAAGGGTAGTGGAATAAGCAGTAGGAAAACATCTTTGGGGAGAGTTGCTGGATGTCACCATTGAAAAGGCCAAGTTTCAGTACCAATTCACTGAAGAAGTGTTCACTTGGAGAACACTTGGAGCAGGGCTTCCACTGAAGATATAAAGGCTCAGGTACAAGAGGATGGTCCCAGACCGGCTTTATAGGTAAAGTGCTTTCAGTTGGGCCTGGAAACAAGGCGGGAACTGGTGAAGGTGATGCCATATGGGGATATTATGTAGTAACACTCAGTTCCAGTGTCTATCTTTACCACTGTATTCTGAACTAGTGAAATATTTGGGTCATCTTCAAAAGCAGCCCCATGTATAACATATTGTAGTGATCTATATAGGAGATCTGTAGCATGGAGTATTGAAGTTAGAGGTATCTATCCTAGTAAGTTTGTAACTGGTGTATCAGCCTAAAATGGTAAAGGGCACTTCATGACCCAGAAGATACCTCAGCTTTTAATAATAAACATGTCTACCAGCCCCCTAAGCTATGAGCCTGATCCTTTTGAGGATGCAGTTTCATTCAGAATAAATTGGACTTCCCTCATCTGGACTAATGCTACCTCTATCTCATCAGGAATCAACTTCAGTTTACAATCTTACTTAGATGATTATTGTGGGCAGAAACTGATTAAGCCCTTTTGTCTGGATTTCATGAAAACGATAGCAAGGGGTCACTGCTGGCTAAATCTCCAGATGATTTCATTCAGTAATTTCATTCATTAAATCAGTGTTTCTCAATCCTGGCAACTTTAAGATGTCTGGACTTCAACTCCCAGAATTCCCCAGCCAGCATGCTGGCTGGGGAATTCTGGGAGTTGAAGTCCAGACATCTTAAAGTTGCCAGGGTTGAGAAACACTGCATTAAATAGACTGGAAATGGAAAAGAATCCTGTGGAACCCCAAACTATCAATAGTATGGGGTTTGGTAAAGTATGCTCTATGGCATAATGATAATACGAAATAAGAGACACTTCCTAAAATCAGGGCACTCTCTAAAAAGAAAAGACTCCAAAAGTTCCCAACCTTTCTGTAATGGATGGGTGTCATCTGACTTTTAAGGGTTGTAACTGGCAATCTTACCAAGCAGCTGCCATGATTCCCACAGTAGGTCAATTTAACAGAAGAAAAACTGCTGAAGTTGCACCCACTACTCCATTAAGCCTCACAAGGTGATCCTGACTGGCTCAGCTTACCTTGTTTCTTTTTTCTGGGTAGGAAGGTGCATTTCCAAACAAAGTTGTGCACATTCTTATTTTCTGAAAATGAAGCCTTGGAGTTCTACCTGGGGGCTATTGGCATTGCCAAACATGCAGATAATGCTTGAGGAAGGTATTTTGCTTTGCAGTATGTTACCATCCAATTTTTCTAAAAGTAGAATAAATTAAAATAAAATCACATGGGACACAGAGCTTAGCATGCACCAAGGGAAGTTTCAGTGGGCCTCAGTAGGAGCGTCGGGGTGGGGGGTGGAGATCAAAAATTCAACTCTGTAATCAAAGCACCAACTGTGTGATCAAAGCCCCATGTGGTTTTATGTAAGTTGTGTGTGCAACATAAGTAAAAAAACAGCTGGGACTTTGATCATGAGGTCATGGTTGCCATCCTGAATTTTTTGACCCCCACCCCCCACCTGCAGATGTCTTTGGGCTCTTTGTTGGAATCCAGGGCTTGAAGTATTTTTTTGCAAACATTTCAAGTGCGTGTTCTTCAAGACCCTACTTGCTGAATATAAATATCAGGCAAGACCTCTACTGTATAGTGATTGCCACCCTAATTTTCCCAGGTTGCCTTTGGGCCTCTCATGCTGCTTTCTGCATCAAGCTGCCCAATGGCTCCTGCAGTGATGCGGTAGCTGCTCCCCACAGCCCCCCTTCCATCTCCATCAGTTTTTGAAGGAGGCAGGATGGGAGTGGGAGGCAAAAACTGTGTCCTCAAAGCCACTCCTTTTCAAGGCGAGTAAAGACTCTTGCTCTCTTTTTAGCATGGCTCAACTTTGGCCAAAGATATTAATTCCCACCCATCTGCAAAGGTTGTCATGTAATATGGGTATTTCAGTGCTTCTTTTTAGGATTGCTGGCATGCTTTATTAATAAGAATTAACCTTACTTTACTTTAATGTTTAATGAGGGCAAACTCCTATCACCGTGTCTGCAAGCCAGAATCAAATTTAGTAATTCAGACTATTTTATTTAGCAATTGTTATTTTATCTGATTAATGGCACTGGAAGGTATTTTAGATTTCATTTGTTAGGACAAAAGCTTCTGTATTGACTCTTTGATAATATTTATGTTCATTTAACTTTAATCAATTGAATAATAAAGTCTGAAAGGATTAATATTAATCAGATAAAATTTTCTTGAACAAATTGCTATTTCTAATGATTTTATTATTGTCCTTTTTGTTTTGCTTCTATTCTTTGTAGATATTTGAAAATGCTACAGATCCTATTACTGTTGTAGAACTGCTAGAAAGTAAGTCTCCCAAAATATATCCCTTCTCATACATGTAAAATAGATTACTTTCAGAATGGTCAGTGACCAGAATTATACAAGTTTCTTTTAAAGAAGTTAAATAAATTAAAACAGTATAAAAAATAAAGTAATGAGATACTATGAGAGACCTAGGAGATACAAAATTATATATAGCCAATGATTTGGCTCAGACATTAAGAAAAATCATTTTCCTATTATGTGCCAAAGCCTGGGTCTTACAGAGTCTTTCCCTTCTTTCTCTTCTTGTGTGGCAGTGCATAGGATCAAAAGCAGACCGTTTTACTTTTAAATTAGGCAGTTCCCAATGCCATTAGAGCTTGGGCGATTGATTTGATTAAACTATTAATAATGAGATCAAACCATGGTTTAAGGACCTGGATTGCAAAGTGAAATCACAATTGGAAGTACAGTTTTTAAAAAACAGAATGTAAAGAAAAAAAGAGTTTCTGTGTGTTTTTTTTTGTATTTCCTTCTTGTTTGTGATGTTCAGGGACAAGTTTGAAGACCATGTACTATACGGTTTGTGAATATTTCAAGAAAGGCCTTTTATTCCCCTCCTATAACAGATTAGAATATCAATAGATGGAATAAGTCTTATTTGGATATCTTGAGTATTTTTTCAATATTTATCATTTGTTAAAGTGAACTAAAATGAAAGGGAGGCCTTGAAGACTAAAAGATGGGGAACACCATATGAAGAGCTAGGAACATGTGCCTCATAGGATCTAGAGACTTCAGCACTTTTGCACAGAAATGTTACATTTGCTTAGCTATCATGAATAACATGTTTGATCTGTCATTTTCAGAAGACATGACAAAAATTCGATTATCTGAACTGATACCTTCAGGTAAATGAGAGAAATATTTTTTCAACCCCATATATCCTGCAATGGAAGAATTACTATTTAACGAGATATTGAAGTGAGCTTTTTGATCTCTGGTGTTGCCATATTTATCACTAGTGTTAGTTATGAATGAGATGATCTTGGAGGGAAGTTATATATACTGAGGTTTCCCAGCATGAAACTTATATATGAAAAGTATTATTTCCTCAGAAATCTGTGAAGCTCATACTTTCTTCTTTGTTAAAGCTTCTTTTTTAATCTTAACAGTTTGGTGCATGTTTTAAAGACAAAGGCCAACTCTTCAGCCACAGTAGTTATTTCCCTAGTATGCCCCTAGCATTGTTGGAAAATGATAGTGACTGGAGACCTGTGGTTGGTACTGAAATCCATTCTGGATCTCTGTTAAAACTAAAAGACAGAACGGGAGCAGCCAACTTTGCCTGGAAACCTGCGGCCAATGTGAACAGTTACTGAGGCAACTGTGACAATTTTAGCGTGCGGACATAATCATGAGGATGCAAAGCTTTTAAGGCTATGGAAGGGAAATGGTTGTGAAGGGAGGAGTAGAATCCTGAGAAAATTGGAGAAGAAAGCATGGCAGAAGGATGGTGAGATTTTTTTCTGTGTGGGAATAAATATTCTGAATGCACTTCTGTGAGTTTGCTCTGTGTAGTATGTAGTATTTGTGTCTATTTTGTAGGATCTGTTTGGAAAATTGATTTAGGAGTGATCTTCCCATTCATGAAGATACTAAGAACTGCTTTGGATTTCAGGATTCAGACCTCCACGTTGGCTTTTATTGAGGTTTTGCTACTGTGAAATTAGTGTTTTGTGATTAGCCATGGCTGCTCTACCACAACACCCATTTAGGGAATAGGCATTATAGGCATGTCATTATATTTCCAGCTATTACATGTTCTTAATATTTCTATTGTATGCACTGGCCCCCAAGTTTGGAGATCATCCTGGGCAAAATAAGTTCCCAGATAGCAGTGCATAATTTAAACTTCAGGGAAGCAACTATGCTTGCTGTATGTTATAGCTTTCTTGGAAGTGAACACAGGGTGGCAGAATAGGCCTTCTGAGCAAGGCCTCCTGCCTGCTTCTCTACCTTTTTTCATTTGGTTCTAACCATACTGACACATCCTTCCTTCTACCACTTTAACAAAAACATTATTTCTAACTGTAACATTCCTGTGTAATTATATTTTCAAAATTTCTTTATATGCCTTCATGAAATTAAACATCTCTACAGAAGTAACCCAGCCAAAGTTTTACTGCATGGAGCAGCAGGAAAGGTTAACCTTTCCTGGCAATGTTGAGATTCATGACAGCCAAAAGTAATTGGGCTGATCTTTTCTGGTCCTGAAATCTCCAGTCTTGATAACTGGGAATTGAGTGTCAGGGCCCACTACATATTGTGCATCCAGCAGGGAAATATCCTTTTCAGGTGTCATTCTCCATAATCTTGATCCCACATCAGCAGTAGATAAGCTGTGGCTTCACAATTGCCTATGATTCCACCTCAGAATTTGTCTCTGATGTTTCCATAAATGAGTGTCAATGGATTTTTGATTTCTTCCACTCTTTGTGCTATTTCTTTACTGAATATACCTCTACTGGCCTATTTGCTCTTAAGAATGAAAGACACTTAATCAATATGTTATAATATTGACTGTGTCTTACTTTCTGCTCAGCTAAAGTCCAAGTTCTTTGTTATGACCCTCTGATATTCACAAATCTTAGTTCACCAACCCATCAGTTCTTGAGTCAGACTCTGATCTAAGCCCTGGGAAAGCATGTAAAATGATCAGAGAAGACTTGGTATACATAAGCTCCAGCTTTCTTGGCTTTGTTTGATTATTGTTACCTTGATAGCTAAATGTGCTTTTTCATTGCTCTGAGAATAAGCAGGTGAAGTAGTTTGAAACTGTGATTCCCACTATGTCTGGAAAGCATTAAATTCCTCAGATATAAATGGTGGCTTATTATACAAGACTATTACATCAGCTATTACACAGTGGATGAAGCAACTCTTAAGCTTACCTGACCTAGTATTTGACATTGGGTCTTTCTCACCAAAATTGAGTCCAGATTTTTGGTTGTAAGTCATAACTGTTGTTAAGTGAGTCCAGACTAGTTTGTATGACCTTTTTTACCACAGTTGTTAAGCGAGTCACAGTGGTCATTAAGTGATTCAAGATCGGGACTTGTGGTTTCCTTCAGTTGTTAAGTGAACAGTGCAGTTGTTAAGTGAACCAGGAGTTACTTTGCAGTACTGTGGGGGGGCGGAGTGTGATAGTCATATGTTTTCCACCAAAACATGACTCTGGAAATGCTTCTGTGGCTACAGTAGTATTATTTTCAGTTAATATTACTGTTATTTTCAAGTAGTATTACTGGTTGATTATTATTAAAAACTTTTACTGTAAGGCCTTCATTGGAATCTTTGTTCTACAGTACAGTACTAAACAGGTTGAAAGGTACTGTGCAGTACTGTAACTTTTTTTCCTGCTGTAGTAAACTCTGCAGCTTTTGTTACTGTACAGCACTGTATATCAATCTGATTTTTATAAAACAACTGTTTTAAAAACAGCAAACCAGCATTCAGTATTGTTAAATATAATTAAAAATTAGGCAGAGGATGGAACATGCATGCCACCATAGAAATCTCTACTTCAGTTAAACAAAAACTGGGAAAAAATTAAAGGCAAGCATAAGTCAATACATAATACTGTATGGAAAAAGTACTTAACTTTCCTGTACAGTAAGGCACACACAAGGCTCCCTCTGCCAGGTGCTAAATCACAGGAAGTAGTGCCTGCTGACTGGGCCTGCTGCCCCAGAAATGCAGCATCGTAAGCCTGGAAGACTTCCAGGTACCAAAGGGCGGTCATGTGACCCAAAATGGCTGCCAGTTTCGGGATGGCCAAATCCGGGTCACGTGATCACAGAGGCCTTGTGAGGGTCCTAATTTTGGACCACAGTCAGAAATCTACTTTTGGGGTACCATTGTAACTTTGAACAGCCTTTAAGGAGCCAGTCAGTAAGTGAAGACTACCTGTAATTCAGTGATCTGCAGATACCAAGTGTTCTATGTTTTCATCTGGGCACTTATGCCAGGCTAAGATTGATATTCTTGTGTGCTCCTCATTCAGCTATCAATGCCTTTGTGGAAGGTGTGCATTCTTTTAATTATGTCCAACTGCAAGGCCTCAAGAATAATAGCCTCATTGCCCCCAAACAAGATCCCATTTTAGACACTAATCCTCCACTGGTAGCTCATACATAGTCTGGCCATTCCTCTAGTGTCTGACCATCAGTAAAGCTTTATCTTCATATATGGTCTTCTGTATTGCCATTGCCTGTCATCCGTGTTGGGAAACTGTTAAGTACTGCAACATTTTTATGGGTTCTATGCCCTTCTCTACAAAATCCTCGTTGCTAGAGAGGAATGTTCTGCATAAAGTTTGTCTCAGTGCAGAATGCTCCCCTGGTGGACTTTACATATATCAAAGCATTGTAATTTATCAACATCTGTTGAAACCTCTTTGGGGCACTCAACAATGGTTTCTGCGTAATACATTTTCAAGGTTTATGTTCTTATTGGGCCTGCATTGTTTGGCCAAATGAAAACTTTCCATGTACAGTCAATAGTTCTTTCTCAAGCTGTGCGTAACTTTGATCACTTTAAAAGAATGCTTTGTTAGAATATGTAATATATGAATCCCTAGCCCTATCTTGTGTTGTTCTGCTGGACTTTAGTACAGGGGAATAGGGGTTTGGGGTAATCCTTAATCTTAAAAAAATGCCTGCAAATCACTTTCTGATCATTCTCATCCAACATCCTTATTTTCAGTTGTCAGAGTGATTCACAATGATCTGTAAAAGCTGTGCAAAACTTTGCCAGGCTGTGTCTTATACCCAAGAACTTCTGGATTCCTTTTACATTCTTTGGTCTCAGTATCCCGTGCATTGCTTCACCTTCCCCAGGTCCAGCTTGCGGACCCTCCACTTTCAGCAAGAGTCCAGTATAAGGCACTTGTTTCAGTCTTAGCTGGATTTTATTAGGATTCCATTTATCACACCACTCTAAGAAGAGAGGAAACTTTTTTGTCATAGTTTACTATTGTTTCTGTTTCAGTATTTTCTTCTCCAGTAATGAGGATGGCAGCTTTAATTTTTTTTGTGCCTGAAATATGCTCCTCTTCTTGATTTAGTTTTCACTGAAATGCATCTGGGCTTGGACTGTTGCCTATTTCAAGACTGCTAGTAGCTTGATTCCTTGTCCAATTCATTATGCTGAAATCATGTTTAAAATTATATACAGAGAAAATCTTAGTGCTAGATGGTCACATACTATGCTGTCCACACTGGTAGTAAGTAAGAGCTCCCCTTTTAATGGTTCACTCAAAGACGTGGGTCTATATACAGTAAATGCAGTTTTTGAGAGGAAGTTCAAACAATAATCAAGTTGCTGCTCCAAGTGTTGGTTTTATTGGGACAATTATGTATTTATCTTATAAGCTGGATAGTTCCTGCTTTAGCAGTTTTACAAGTACCACTGGGACCCTCTGTTTAGAGATCCTTACTGGTTCCATATTAGAATATATCTAGTTTCAGTTTCCTGTCAAATACCTTTCTCCCTAAAAAACATTCCCAGAATCTTGCAAGATAGACTCCACAGTTCAGACAGCAAAGTATCCACTGATTCCCAGGGCATTTAAGATAGTATGATATCATGCTGTAGTCAGCTGCATGACCTGCACCTCTCTGTTCCATAGCAATGGTCTGAATTCTCACTCTCCACACCCTCCAAAATAATACATGTAGGAGTTCATGTTTAAATTTGTAATCTTAATTCTACCTTTATCTGCTGTTTTTAGAGTACTTCTGTTGTACATAAAGAATACTTAATAGCATGCTATTTATAGGGACAGAAAACTAGTAGCACATTGCAGGTGGACCCACAATGCAGTTAAAAGTGAATATCATGTTCACTAACATGATAGCAAACAGTACAATGGGGATATGTTCCAGTCTTCTCAATAGGGCTCACTGTGTGGACATCATGATTTGGAACTCCTGAGATCAAGCTCTGGACATCGTCACAACATTTAGATTCCTCACTGTCTGCTTGCACCATCTTTACTTTCATACCTTAAGGTTTCCTCAGTAGATCCAGATTTATCTTGCACACTGCTAAGTAACAAGTCAGCAACATTCTGCACCAACTGAAGCTCCAGACCATCTAACAAAGGCAGTCCTTGTGGAGTACATTGCAGAGGTCAAGTGGCAAGTTTATTATAGTATGAATCACCATGTACTAGCTGCTCTGATCCAGGAAGAGCTGTAGTGGTTAAGGCTCCAGGCTGGAAGCCAGGAGATTGTGAGTTCTAGTCCCACCTTAGGCATGAAAGTTGGCTGGGGGACTTTGGGCCAGTCACTCTCTCTCAGCTCAACTCACCTCACAGGGATGTTGTTGTGGGGAAAATAGGAGGAGGAAGGAGTATTAAGTATGTTCCCCCACCTTGAGTTATTTGCAAAAATAATAAAGGGATACAAAGTAAAATAAAATAAAAATAATAAAATAAATGTAGTAATGTAGCTACTATATACTACAATGGTGGTTTTCATAAGGATAATAGAAACATATTTATCTTATAAATGTATCCAGTGTTGATAACCTTTACTGGAAAACAACCAGTATTCCCACAATACAATAATTGTATCTTAATCATTCTTGATATTGATCACTTTAGCTATAAATTATCATATAAGCTTCCTAAAATTATTGGCCAAGAAAAAGAGAATAAAAAAAGTATACCAATGGTGAACAGGGTCTTAATATTATATGTTCTTTGCTGAGACATGATTTTGAAAGTTGTCTGCAAATTAACAAGGCAATTTGACATTGAATTTTTATAGTCATCATCCATAAATAGAATGTGGTAGTTCAAGCTAATCAGCCAAGAGCTAAAGATGGCATCACATTCTAGTTTTGCAACATTAAGCCAAGTTTTCATTACAGAAGGAAGCATAACTTCAGTCCCCCCCTCAAGTTATAGACATTAATTTTTATACCATGGTAGCCAAATCAGTGGCAATTATCTTAACATATCAATTAATTCCAAGGCATGTTCTTGGCTTTTGAGAAGAAGCTATCAGGAGCTTTCCCCATAAACTCTAGAATGACCAATCCATAAGAAGGGGGTCCTCACTGTTCTGATGGTACTTCCATTGCAATGACTGCTAAATGACCCACATTTAAGGCCTCCATCTTTTTATTTAGACCAATGAGCTACAACAACACAGGCCACAAAGAGACTCTTGTGATAAGATAAACAAAAGATGAGTATTTGGAGTGCACAGACAGATGCACCCATGTATCGAGAGTAGAATAACTATTCTCCTACATTCTCCCATGCTGTGGTTATATCACATGTGGCTATTTCTCAAGAGAACATGTAATTTTGTGTTATTATGAGGTATAGGAATAATCACAATAAACCCTGTGTATTCTTGAAACCTTTGGGGTTTGCACATGGTTTTACATTTGTGTATTTCAACCACTTGGGTAATCTTGTATATACAATTATTATGAATTGTATATACAAGATTCATTATGAAAGTGGGACTTATTTTGGAGGAGACTTGTATACGTTTGCATTGCTAAGCCTCCATCTCCAGGAACTGGATTTTGGACATTGGTGTGAATCTTGCCATTCCCAAATGAAATGTCTTTGCTTTGCTATTGAAATCTAAAAATAAACCCTTGCTCACAAAACACATAAAAGTGAACAGACAATACTTTCTGGTGATACCACATGCTTCAAGATAATGAAGGGTCAAATGCAATTATATATAATAATGATGCATCCTAGAGGACAGGGAGAATGGAAAATTAAATCCCATGTCACTGAGAAAAATGACGTATTTTACAATAAGAAACAATAGCATGTGCTATATTTATCCATTTTTTCCAATGGCTAGGTTTAAATTACATCAATGCAATTAGTAACTTGCTTCACTGCATCTGAAACATGTGCTTATGCTTCTGAAGTGAGAGGCCCTCCTTAATCTCCAGTGAAGAATGCTGTTGCAGTGACAGCTAATTGAATTTGCCCTGCTCCTGAATATTTCATTTTGTGCAAATGGCAGAACAAAATACAGCTCCTTTTCTGTCCAGTTGTGCTGGGCTTCTAAGATTAATGTGGTTATTTAGAGACTGATGTAAAAGGAGGAGAAAGGTGATTGGCCATTGTAGAAGGTGCATCCGTGGGGGATGGGGTTGAAAAAGTCAGGAGGGCAATCACAAATATGCAGTTTGAAGTCTTGCCCCTTTTTTCCATCGTTGATCATGTGGGTATAGCTGCCACCTTGAGTTTTTTTTACCTCCACTTGTAGATCTCTCTGCCCTTGCAGGAAGTACAGGTAATCTGCATTTAGTACCTGCCTCAGACAGCGAGGTTCGCAGTTACGATGGTGATGAAAAAGTAACTTTGCAACCAATCCTCACATTTACAACCTTTGCAACATCTCTCTCTCAGTCATGTGTTTGGTTCAGCACCACATTTTAGCAATTATCATTGAACTAATAATTGGGTGAATAATGTGATGTGTACTCTGACTTCAGTTAGAAAGGACTCTATACAACAGTTGGACATTCTTGTGTTCTTAAAAGTTGTCTTCATGATCCCTGCGATTTCAGCAGCATCTCCTTCTCCTTCTTGCATTTAGGCATATGGATTTAATGCAAAGCCCTTGCATGCTGTATGTAAGCTGGAATTCTGGTGTAAGAAACCATTGCATTTATCAGCTATGTGTTGCTACAAACCCTTTTTCAAATAGTTTACCATGATGTTTGAACAGGGGACTTGGGGTTATTGTACCTAAACAAGCCACAATTTGTAAACCAAAGCAAAGGTCAGGCAGAGAGGGCATGTTGTGGACCCTGTCCATGAGAGATTGTCGATTGGTATGGTCTAGGAAAAGGGCCTTCTCTGCTGTGGCCCCCACCCTTTGGAATGATTTACTCCCAGAGGTGAGGCAGGCCCCCAATCTCCCAGCCTTCAGAAAGGGAGTTAAGACCTGGCTATGCCACCTTGCTTGGGATGAGAGGGGGGATGGTTGATCATGGGGGTGGTTGGTACCGTGATGTGACCCTGGAAGATTTCACTAAGGTTGTCTTGGATTTTATATTTATATTTTATATTTTTATATTTATGTATTTTTATATTGTATAATGAACCTTTTATTCTTTTATCCATTTGTAAACCGCCCAGGGTTGTCGCAATACGAGATGGGCAGTGAAGAAATGTGATAAATAAATAAACAAACCCTGTTTTACCAATTGAAGTGAATATTTGTAGCTCAGGGTGGAACTGTGGAGTCCTTGGTGCTCTCTGAGCCTTGTTGTTTTTTTGCAGACGTTTCATTGCCAGACTAGGCAACATCTTCAGTGTGAAGAGGGAGTGGGCCTTGCTCTCAGTTTACATACTGTGGCTTGCCCTGCCTGTGTTGGCAGGAGTGTTGTTCTCTTCTTGGGAGTTCTTCGATTGGGCTGTTGTTTGCTGCTTGGTTGATTGCCTGAGTTAACAGTTCCTTGATTAGGGTGTATTGTGCTGTTTGATCAGACATCTGGTGTTAATCCTAGTGTTAATCTTTGCATATATGGGTGTTGATTGCTGGTGAGGAGGTGTTCTGGTCTTTTGCTTTTCTATTGTCTCTTTTGAATGGTATGTAAATGTTGTTTACCTCTATGTGTCTGTTGATGGCTGCTTTGTCTGAGTGCCAGGCTTCCAGGAATTCTCTAGCATTTTTGGATTTGGCTTGGTTTAGGATGCTCGCAGATTCCCAGTTGAAACTATGGTTGAGTCTGTTCATGCATTGTGAGATTAAGGAGTTTAGATTGTGCCGTCTGACTGCTAGTTGGTGTTCGTGGATGCGCTCTGCTAGTCTTCTGCCTGTCTGTCCTACGTAGTGGCTGTTACAGTCCTTACACTGTATGTTGTAGATGACTCCTGTTTTTTCTTCTTGGGCTACTGGGTCTTTTGGTTTACTTAGGATGTTTTGAAGAGTTTTAGGTAGTTTATGTGCTACAGTGATGCTGTGTGGTTGTAACAGTCGGTAGTTTCTGAGATGTTTCTGATGCATGGCAGAATTAACCTTTTCATAGCTTCCGTTGGTTGGGTTGTAGTGGGTTGAGTGGTCAGGCATTTTTTGATAAAGTTGAGAGGGTATCCATTTTATTTATTAATTATTTATTTTTCAAATTTCTATTACCACCCATCTCTCCCAAAAAAGGGGGACTCTGGGCGGTTTACAATAAAATCAGGAATTAAAATTATAAAAATATAAATTACAATATGTAAACAAATAAATAAAAATAAAATAGATACAAAATCCAAGGGATGAAGATCTTATTCATTGGAGAGAGTTCTATGGTGCTAGCCACCCCCAAGAAGAACTGTTGCCTCTCCCACCCCAGGCGAGGTGGCAGAACCAGCTTTTCAAGTTCTCCCGGAAGGCTGGGAGCAAAGGGGCCTGCCTCACCTCTGGGAGTAGAATGTTCCAGAGGGCAGGTGCCACTGCAGAGAAGGCTCGCCTCCTGGACCCCGCCAGGTGGAATTCCCTTACCAGTGGGGTCCATAGCATGCCCTCTCTGCATGACCAGGTGGGACAGGTCGATGTTAAGTGGATGAGATGGTCCCTCAGGTAACCTGGCCCCATGCCATGTAGGTCTTTAAAGGTCATAACCTACACCTTGAATTGGACCCAGAAGCAAACTGGCACCCAGTGAAGCTCGCGCAGCAGTGATGTCACATGTGCTGATCTTGGGGTACCAATAACTGCCCACGTGGCCATATTCTGGACCAGCTGAAGCTTCCGGATACTCTTCAAGGGTAGCCCCATGTAGAGCGCATTGCATTAGTCTATGTGGGAGATGACCAGGGCATGACTGACTGTTCGGAGGGCATCTCGATCCAGGAAAGGGTGTAACTGGCACACAACATGAAGTTGCACAAAGGCCCTCCTGGCCATGACTGCCACCTGCTCTTTGAGCAGGAGTCATGAGTCCAGAAGGACCCTCAAGTTATGTACCGGGTCTGAATGGGGCAGTGCAACCATATCCAGAACTAAAGATGATAACTTCCCGGATACAGAGGAACCATCAACCCACAGCCATTCCGTCTTACCAGGGTTCAGTTGAAGCCTGTTGTTCCCCATCCAGACCCCCACAGCCCCTAGGCACTGAGAAAGGGTAGCCACCGCATCACTTACCTCACCCGGGATGGAGATATATAACTGAGTATCATCAGCATATTGATGATACCTCATCCCGTGGTGAGGGATGATCTTACCCAGTGTTTCATGTAGATGTTAAATAGGAGAGGGGAGAGAACTGAACCCTGCGGGACCCCGCACAAGAGGGGTCGAGGGTTGGTTCTCTCATCTCCTATCACCACCAAATGGGACCGGCCCTGGAGGAAGGAGGTGAACCAGTGTAAAACTACGCCACCCACCCCCAACTCCCTGAGCCGCCCCAAAAGGATACCATGGTTGATGGTATTGAAAGCTGCTGAGCGGTGAAGAAGAGCCAGGATGGATGCACTCCCTCCATCCCGCTCCTGCCAAAGATCATCCATAAGTGTGACCAATGCAGTCTCTGTCCCATATCCTGGCCTGAAACCTGACTGGAAGGGGTCTAGATAATCCGTTTCATCCAGAATCCTCTGGAGTTGTAATGCCACCACTTTCTCAACCACCTTCCCCAAAAAGGGGAAGTGGGAGATGGGATGGAAATTGTCCAACAGAGTAGGGTCCAGTGATGGTTTCTTGAGGAGGGGGTGTACCAGTGCCTCCTTGAAGGCAGCTGGAAACATCCCCTCTCTCAAGGATGCCTGGATCCAACCACATGTCACCTCCTGGGCTGCCTTCACCAGCCAGGAAGGGCATGGGTGTAGATGACATGTGGTGGCATTTACAGTCCGGAGGGTCCTGTCCACTTCCTTAGGTCCAACAGGATCAAACTGTTCCCAGATAACAGGGTAAGTACGTTCCCTCAGCATCTTCCCAGACTGTGCCTCACACTTAGAATCCAACTTAGAACGGATCTGAACAATTTTATCCTGCAGATGCTCAGAAAACTCCACTGCAAGGTCTTGTAAGTGGATTGCCGAATCCCCCTTACCCAAGAGGGATCGGGTAATCTTAAACAGGGCCGTCGGGTGGCATTCTGCAGATGCAATAAGAGTGGAGAAATATTGAATTTTGCTGGAAGATGCTGTATAGGTGATCTGTTTCCTTTTTCTGGTGTTCTAGGTTGCTGCAGTGCATGAGTGCTCATCTGAATAATGTTCTTACGCAGCTCCTCTTGTGGGAGGTTGGGTTGTTGCTTTGGTAATGGAGAACTTGGTTGGTGTGGGTAGCTTTCCTTTAGACTTGTGTTTCTAACTTGCCATCATTTCCTGTGCTGATGAGGATGTCCAAGAAGGGTAGTGTGTTGTTGTTTTCTTCTTCCCTTGTGAATTTTATTCCATTGAAGAAGTTGATGGTTTCCAGTTGTTCCTTTTTTACTGTGATGAAAGTGTCATCCATACTTTGGGTTGTATGAGTGGGAGTGCTATCCTTTCCAGATGCTTCATTACAGTCTCTGCTACAGTCTCCTGAAATAGGTGACCCCATGGGTGTTCCTTTGATTTGTTGGTATATTTGTCCATCAGACTGAAAGTAGGTTGTAAGGCAGAGTTCGATGAGGTCCATTATTCTGGGTATTTCTATTTGGTGTATTTGGCTAGGTTGGGTGTGTTGCGTAGAACTGCTGTCATGGATTCTTTTGCTAGTACCGGGTCTATGGATGTGAAGAGAGCTGTAACATCAAATTACACCCTAATGTCATCTTCTTCTATTTTTAGGTCTTTGATTTTCTTAAAACTGCTTTATAGTCCTGACCCACTTGGGAACAATACTGGGAACAAAGCTTTCCCTGTTAGGCTGGTTTATCTGCTCATGTAAAGAAGAAATAGCTGCACATGTGAACCTTTTGCTTGTTCCCATTTGGCTGAAGAAGCCAGGAACCAATGCTTACCACTATGTGTGAATGTAACCTATTTGTTGTACTTTGTGGGATAGAATGTGTCATGGAGAACAGTGCAATTACTTATCTTTCTGAGATACAATATGATGAGATTGTATATTCCATTGGTCAAACTTATTCCGTTGGTCACAATTCTCTGTTTAATATTCAGATGGAAAAGAGCTGGCATTTTATGAAAGAAACACTCGATATTTTCTATTTCCTGAGCCAAAACTGACTCCTTCATATCCTGGAGTGGATCGAGAGCTATTAATGAACACTTTTCCTTCTTTCCCGGTATGTTCGTATGAAATGAGATTACATATACCAAAGACAGAAATGGCTGTTCATTAACCTGATCTTGATGTGGATTATTTGATCTGTCAACTTTTACCTCTTTAATTTATGAACACTATTTACTGATGCCAATTAAAAACTCTTCAAAGTGGCTTACAGCTGGTCCTTGCATTACGACCGTTGTAATGTCCCTGTGGTCACATGATCGAAATTCAGGTGCTTGGCAACTGGCATGCATTTATGACGGTTGCAGTGTCCTGGAGTCACATGATTGCCATTTGCAACCTTCCCAGCTGGCTTCTGACAAGCAAAATCAATGGGGGACCACATGATTCACTTAATGACCATGGCAAAAAGGGTTGTAAAATCTGATGCAGTCACATGATGCCTCGCTTAACGACCACATCGCTTAATGACAAATCTTCCAGTCCCTATTGTCGTAAGTTGAGGACTACCTGCATAGTAAAATCATTATGACCATTCAAAGGGTAAATCTACTATAGTGATAGCCTCCGTTGACATAATAAAAACAGTAGTTACTAAGTTAGTGATAAACCGTTACACTGTACTGGAAGAGTTTAATTTTTTACCTGGAATTTGGATCATTTTTTTAAGTGACAGGCACGTGCCAAAGTTTTGGTGTGGGTTTTTTTGGATCTTATGTGCTAGTGCAGCCTTCATCCAATCCTTCATCCAATCTGGTGACCTTGAAATGGGCCAGATTTAAAATCCCATAATTCTCAGCAGTCGTCTGGACAGCCAGAATTGTGAAAGGTGATAGTAGAGATTTCCTGGATGGAAATGGTTAGATTTGCTCCCTCAACTTTTGCTATAAAACACATGATTGTTTTATGAAGAAATATATTGAAACATTACAAGTATTCTCTCCAATCATTCATCTTTATTATAAGCTGTTGACAGAGAACATCTCTACGTCTGATAATTCCTTATTGAATATGTATTAATTCTTGTTAAATACTGAAATTGCCTTTTATTTTTCCAAACTGAAATTAGTGTTGGAAAACAGCAACAGTGACCTTGGGAGCCATGAGGGAGAAAAAAGCAATATCATAGATTCAGGATAGTGATGGCAACAACCTGAACAGTGATGCCAGGCCAGGGGCATTGGGGGGGTGGAGTTAAAAATCCCAGATGGTAGCTGCAGCCACCAACTTTTTGACAACTCCCCTCCTCAAACATCTCTGTGCCAGGATTTATCTAAAGTAGGCATCTATAATAACTAAGTAGGTCTGGCAGACTATTTGCTCCCTTCTTCTGGAAGGAAATAGGGTGTATATAGTTAGAAATTGATTCAGCATGATTTGAAATTAGAACACACATATGTAAATCAAACTAAGTAATTTGCTGATCAACCCTTATGTTGCTGTTCCCTGAGATGACTCAAATGATATGATAGCTTGGCATAGCTGCTGGCTAGAATCTGAGTTGTGAATAAAAAACATTACTTGGAGGCAACTGGTAAGTTTATGATGCAACCTCTGCATGCTTAGCGGAAGTAACTTGTAAGCATTTGCGCACATTATCTGTTAATTTAAATTCACATCTATTTTGATACCTGATGTTCTTCAGAGTAATGAAAAATACACAGTTGCAATCTCATGTAGTACATTTGTATGTTGTCTTGTTCTGCATGTATTTATATTAATTCCTCATGTTAAAATTGTTTAAAGGGCATTGCACCAAAATTAGAATTTTCAACAAGAACAACTATTACAGAGCTTCCACTTCTTTCCGGAAAGTGGTATTGTGTAAGTAATTTTAATAAACGGTCACTTCTAGGGGTGAATGCATTTGCTCAAAACTATTTTTTTCCTTATGTCATCTCTACACTTAATATAGCGTATTATATGTTTTAAATGTTCTGTTCTATTAAGAACAGTTAAATCCATAATGCAGTCATAAAAAAGAGAGCAACGATAAACAAGGAAGCTTACCAATATTATCTGAAAATAATAAAATTAGAAGATTGTCTTCTAGAAACACTCCATTTCAAGTTCAAAATGCACTGTTCCAAGTTCAAAACAGGTATTTTAACCTTTAATAGCCGCCCAGAGTTGCTCCCTGAGTGCGATGGGCGGTGACTAAATTTGAACCATAAAAATAAATAAATAAATATTTCAGACCTTATCAAAAGTTTTCTGACATATGTCTGATCATTCTGGAAGTGTTTTCAACTTCAAATGGCCCTGTGTAAGTTCAAATCCACCTGCTTTGATCTTGAAATTAGCCAGAATTCACTAGCTTGATCACAGAAATAAAAAAAAAGAAGAGTTTTAACTCTATAGAGAAAAAAGAAAGAAAAAGTACAGTAATGCAATTCTTGGCTACAGTAAGAACCTTTTCCCTGAAAATTTCACTTTTATCTGAATCTGTGGGGAGATGTTAGCCCTATGCTTTTCCCAGCTCCTATCTTCAGCAGAGAGGAACTGGGACAACCTGACTGTATGTGACCAAGAGCCATGCTTCGTTTGGGAATGTGGATTCCTTGCCTGTGCCTGTCTGGCATGTGGGCTGGCTAGCTGTTACTGTCAAGGCTTGCAGCCGGAATTCACAAAAGTCTTCTTTGCCGGCCATCACAAAAGCAGTGGGATGGATGGCCCCATCCACACCGTTTTAAGGTAAACAGAATTTCTGTACCTGAAGAATGAGCAGAACCAACGGGCTTCTGTCTTTGGGGCACAGAGTCAGTGAGGCACTGAAATGCCAAAGGCCCACCCCTCACTGCTACAGTGTCCTTCACAATGGACTATCAAAGAAGCTGCTGATAGATTTAACAGGATTAAGTTAAAGGAATGTTGTGTGCTTTAGAATGGCGTGTGCAGTCATTTGGTTCCATGGTTTGCCATGGAAATTTTTATTTATTTTTAATTTTGGAAATCAACCCCTTGATCATTTTCTTCTGTATGTTGGATTGCAGGTAGAACTCAGTATGAACAAGCTACTTTTCTGGCCCTGTGACAAAAAATGAAGGAGCAAAGGAGCAACTTACAATTTTTGTTTTTTTCACTCAGGACACAGGCCTCAAAAACTTTAAAAAGTTTTATGAGTGGGATCAGTCAGAGTTCAGAACTAAACGTTTCCCCATGTTAATATGCAGTTTTCTCTTCAGGTGTGCATTTGAGATTCCAGTAGCTCAAATATTAGTATTTCCAGAAGGTGTTTAGTTGCTGAGCATATTGTTGTTGTTGTTGTTACCGTATATCCTCACAGATAAGTCCATCTGTGGATAACCTAACCCTCATTTTTTTAACCCAGATGCCATGAAAGATGTGCCACCCCTGGATAAGCTGACCCTCAAAGTTTTTCTATGTTTTTTCAATATATTCTGAAGGACTTCATTTGTTTTCGTATTTTGTATCAATAAATGTTGTTTACTAGAACAGATTCCGTTTTAAATTTTCAGAATTGGCTTATCCAGGGGTGGCACATTTTTCATGGCATTTGGGTTAGAAATACGAGGGTCAGCTTATCCACACGTATATATGGGTACTTTAAAAAAGTATTACCGTATATAAGCCAAACCCAATTTTTTTGATGTATTTTGGAACCTAAAATTCTTGGCTTATCTGTGAGTATATTGTTGTTGTATTTATATCCCACCTTTATTATGTACAACTCAAGGCAAAGTACATCATGCTTCTGCCTCCTCTTTTCCCCACAACAACCCTGTGAGGTGGGTTGGGCTGAGAGAGAGGGACTGGTCCAAGGTCATCCAGCCAGCTTCCATGCCTAAGGGAGGCCTAGAACTCACAGTCTCCTGGTTTCTAGGCCAGCACCTTAACCACTACACCAAAGTGGTTAGCATTCCTCCATATTTGAGAAATAGGATTGCCTATCATGTTCTTGCTGTTGTTTTTGCACAGCCAGTAGCTCTAATGGACCGTTGTTAGGGCTTCATATAACTCCTTAGCCCAGTGTTTCTTAACCTTGGCGACTTCAAGATGTGTGGACTTCAACTCCCAGAATTCCCTAGCCAGCTTTGCTGGCTGGGGAATTCTGGGAGTTGAAGTCCACACATCTTGAAGTCGCCAAGGTTGAGAAACACTGCCTTAGCCAAATCTAAAAGCAGAGATTCAGTTCAGCCCTGCTGTCTATTTGTTGCCACTGCTTTAAGTCGCACTGGTTGCCAGCCTGTTTCCATCATTAGCAGGGAAGATGGTAGGCTATGCATTGAGCACATTGTTGACTTAGAAGTTTCTCATCTTGCCCAGAATTCTTTTAAGCATTGAGGGTGCAACCCAGCCACATGTGTAACCGGCTGCCAGTGGGATATTCCCTGTACCATCATGTATCGCCTTCCCAGCTAATTCTTGAGATTACAAAGTAGATATCTTTTGCAGGATCACAACAAAACCAGGTTACAAAGGGTGGCTTCAACAACACCCCAAAGAAGGAGCATCTCGCCAGCGCCATGTAAGGCAACAAAGAGTCGGAGCTGTAAGAGACTTACAAGGTCATTACAGTCCCGCTCACCATCCCCAACCCCAAGAAGGCATCGCCATGGACTCTGCAGAGATAACCACCAGCAGTCGTCCCCCCTGAACCTGAGAGCTGTTAAGTTCAAAACCCAAGGGGACCACAGACCACCTTTTGTAGTGAGGCATGTAAGTCACAAAAATATAAAGGGAATGTTTAGATATTCCTTGGCAGTTTTCAAAGTCCTTTCTTAAATTAAAGCTTCATGAACATAAAGCTGTACAAAAAAAAAAAAGTGCATATTCGTTTTTGGGTGATCTATGTAAAGAGTCTCTAGTACAAATGGATGGAACTTATCACAGCTTCACTTCATAAAAATAAGTTTGATTGAATGGTGGGTTTCAGTTTGACAATTAAGAACACGTATCGGGAGTTTGGTTTTTAAAGGTCATGCCTGCAGGTACTACAAATCGGAGCACAACGAAGGGGGAAGGTAGAAGTTTACCTATACTACTTTTTGGGGAGGTTCTTCTTTCTTTTTTCTGCTTTTTAAACATTTAGAAAGAATAATACAGTGGAGATTTTGGCATTAAAGTTAAAAAAGTATACTTTTTTATATATCATAAAAACTAAATATACTGTGCTTGGTATCATTTGCTAGAATAAATGATACATTGAGTAACATTCGTCTAACTTCAGTAATTACTTGTTCCTCCATAGATAATGACTTTTTTGAAATACACCTTTGCTTTAAATAACAAAAGAATTATTATAAGGCTAAATAATAATAATTTTTTGAAAAGAACACCCACTGGATTTGGCTGATTCAAAATTCAAATTGGGCTGATTTAAATAGATTTATTTATTTAAATAAATAAAACCATTTCATCCTGGTTTTATCTGTGTTTATTCAGTCCACACTGGAATTTTATTTCTGTTGTTAGACCCTAGAATTTCAGGTTGAAATATATGGTTCTGTTGCTGAACCACAGCTCCCATCATACTCACCATTGACCATGATGTTAGGTCTGATGAGAGTTATAAGGGCACATTTTCCCTTTCCCTGATGCTAGGCTCCATCCAGTGACATGCAAACAGCCTTGATTTGTCTCAACTTCCTATGGTTTTTTTTGCATTGTACAGAAAGTGTGCGTGTGTGTGTACATACATACATACGCACACTTTCAGTCAATTCCTTTTACTAGCATACAGCCATAAGATGAAGAAGTCCTGACTTTCATTTTTCCCACTGTTACAATAAAAACTGGGGAAGCTCAGAATTTCTTACTGACATAAAGACGCTTGCAAATGTCTACAAGAGCTATCCAGTGTGCCTTTACTCAGATGTAAGATCCACATCTATCAGTGGGAATTCTTGCCTAATAAGTGTATTCGGTCAGGATTGCTGATGAAGAGTGCATGTTTTATTACAAAGAGATTCCCACTGAGTTTAAGAAGATTTATGCCCAGGTAAGTAGGTGAAGGATTGTGGTATAAAGCTACCTCCATTATCTTGTATGATGATCTTGATTGTGTTGTTTTCCAAGAAAACTCCAGTATAATTTTCACCTTACTTCCCCCCCCCAATTAATTCTGTTTCTTGTCTCTTCCCTGCCCATACAGACACAGTTATATTGATTCCTTTCTTCTTTAGAGATTTTCATAAGCCAGTGTTTCAGTGTTCACAGACCCTGCAGTGATTATTGCCCCTTTCCTCTGCATTCATTATAAACAAACTCATACTATTCTCAGGGATGTCATCAAACCCCGTTAGTTTATTTCTTCTATACTCAAGAAATTCCAGGATTTAATTAACAGCAAGCCACATAATGACTTAATGCACTTGGGTCTATTTATACAGTATAGGTTTATGTCAGAGATTTCTGGAAAGCATTTGGCCCGACAGATCAGAAAAATCACACACCAGGCATTTCTATAAAAATAAATGTATTTACAGAAAGCACAAAAACGTATTCACAAGCTTGTGCATTCACACACGCTCAGAGAGGACTGGGAGGAAGGCTGTGTAGAAAGGAAACTGAAACTAACAAGCCCAGGCAAATACCTTTCCAGGGCAATTAAAAGCTTTACCTAATATGGTCATCTTTTCCGCACCCAAAACTAAGGATACTTAAGTTTGACCTTCTGACTCTGCCAGAGTGATTTGTTACCATAGTAACTTAATGGCTTGGTCCTTGCAAAAACAATCAAATGCCAACAGTTTAGATATAACAAGTGAATGATCCTTTTCTACATTTGATAATATAAAAGTGTATGTCACCAATTATTTGGAGACCGATAGAGTCTAGACTAGATCATGGAAGCATATGTTCATTTACCTATGCCATTATTCTGCTTCCCCCCCCCCCGCTTGGAAAGAGACAAGGCCAGGGCACTGATTCATCCAAAGGCATTGGAACCTCCTCTGAGCTGCTTCTTTGAAGCAATTGTGAATAAATAAACAATGTGATCACAATCAGTAGGGCAGACTGACCCAAACCAACAAACTAGAATAGTAAGCAATGAGGAAACAGCCACAGTTGGGTACTTTGGAGTGGGGATAGGTGGATCACAGTGTTTTCAGCCCATAATATACAGTATAATTAAAGCCAAGAAATGCGTTAAAAATGGAGTCTGAAAAGAAATGGAAAAAAATAAATAATGGCACTCCTTCCTATCTACACCACAGAAGTGGACCATATAATGACCCTAAATATTCCTGCATTGGACTCGTACACATGTTTATGTTGAGCTTAAGAGCAGCCCACTTGTTAGGTGATTTTTTTTCCTGAGTATCTGCAACACTTTTGGACTTAATTAAAGTTTTTAAAACAGCCAATTGTTTTAATCTTTAACCTGCAGTGATATTAAAGCTAAGTATTAAAGAATGTTAGGAGCAAATGAGGATAAGTAGTAAACGTATCACATTCCCCTGAAACTTTATTTCAGTTATTTCAGTTTTGCTTAGAATTCTATCTTGAGACTATTTCTTCATTATGTTTAGGTTGATGCTTCTAAAGCATTTGCTGATGAAGCCCTGTCTCCCTTATTGTATCGAAATGCAAGGCAGGGTGCCAGCACATCAAGAAATCCTCACAATTACCAGTTGAAACGAGGTATTAGTCATTTATTATGCATTGATTTAAAATGTGAATTGTTTCTGTGTCTGCTCACATCCCAGGGCCTTGTCATATTTTGATGCCATGTAGGCTGAATTTTGTCATTTTTACATCTTCTGATGAACATGTTCTGCAGATCTCCACTGACCTAGATGCTCCTTATGACCATTTTCCAATGTACTTGCTACTAAATATATTAGGAGAGTGCTTTTAGGGCAAAGATAGCACCTCTAATTTTATTTAGTAAATAAAAGACTTTCTGTATATTATAGCAAAGATTGCTATTAGTAATGTGCATAGGAAACCACAAACCACATGGCTGGACTAGTTGAGTCATTGGAATTAATGATGACCTCCATGGCCCAGAAGATACCCAGATCTGTGATTTAGGCAAAGCTGTGCATTAGTACTCTTGTTTCTTGTCTATATGAGAAGTTGGGTTGACATCTCTGTTAATGGCATAAATATTAAGATAGAGCATGGCACATAAGACAAACCCTTCATAATGCTGTTCATGCTAAGGAAGAATGCTCCCCATGCATCAAGTTTTGTTCCTGTATCTTCTGAGTCTTCTCTCTGGCTTGAAGACATGCAGCTTGCAGCTTGCAAGATAATATTATGTAGGAAATCGGGAATGGATTATCAGTGAAATAAGGTGCAGTTGTTACATAGTCCCAGAAGAGAGGCAAGTATATTTCATTAGAAGTCTTCCAGTACAGGGATTTTTTCAAATCATAGTATTCCATACCTGGGAAACTGCCATCTGCTCCTCTCCTCCTGACCCAAATCTGTCTTTAAAGAATCATTGTTTGTAACAGAGGCAAATTGTTGTCCCAGACACTGTTTAGGTGTCCATAGAATTACATTCCTCTTCCATCCTCATACTATTTTTGTAATGATTGAAAATATTAAATTTATTAGATAAATTTATACTTTTATAAGCCAGTATAAATAGATACTGTAAATGTATAATCAGCCTTACTATAGAAGACGCTATAGATGATGGAAGCACTTCTGAGTTACTCAATTGTGAATAAACAGTGGCATTTAGCCAGCTAGTAACTAATCATAAGCATCAAGATCACATATTGTTCTTTCCCTGGTTTTCAAAGTAAGGTGTGACCCAGGAATGTTTGCTTCCTTGCCCAGTCATTTTCTCAACTGCTGATAGAAAGAAAAAGGTGAGATTGTCTCTTTTCCTGAAAACACAATTGTTTGTTGTCAAAACTCTGGCAAAGAAAGGAGCAAAACCTTTCATGCATTAGTATTTCCTTTGTTGGGCTCAACATGTTACTTTTTCCTACTGATCAGGAAAAAAATACTGCACTCCTACTCCAGGCTGAATTTCAGAGGAACAGAGCATTGTGTCTTGCTAAACACCTGCATATCATTGTGTCATTCTAAACACCTGCATATCATTGTGTCATTCTAAACACCTGCATATTATTGCGTCATTCTAAACACCTGCATATCACAGATAAACAGACAACTTCTGTGCTATCTATACCTAACTTGTTCCAGATTACCCAGCTCCATACTCTGACCTTCCCCAAACTTCTGGGCTTCAATCACCAGCTATACTCTTGATCTTTAGCTATAGATTATTCTGTTCCTAAGCGTTAATCAGCAGTTTTAATTCAGCAGGAAGCTGTAACCCTGTCCTGTATTATTTATTTATTATTTATTTAATTTATTTTCTATCCCGCCTTTATTATTTTTATAAATAACTCAAGGCAGGGAACATACCTAATACTCCTTCCTCCTCCTATTTTCCCCACAACAGCAACCCTGTGAGGTGAGTTGGGCTGAGAGACTGGCCCAGGGTCACCCAGCCGGCTTTCATGCCTAAGGCGGGACTAGAACTCACAGACTCCTGGTTCCTAGCCCATTGCTTAGCCACTAGACCAAACTGGCTCTCTTATACACTTTTAGTAAACATAGTCTGGATCTACTGCTGAAATTCCAGTTTGTACCTGAAGATTGGTTAGAGCTGGATCCCAAGTATTGCAGAACATGGATCTAACCAGCCATAATAAACTATCATGTGATCTTTCCTAAACTATCTTTGCATACATGATATCTGCAATATAAATATTATTTACATTAATCAGAATGCATTTTTTTGTTTCTTGTAGCATTATCGTTTGATAGCTGGAAAACAGCATGTCCATCTGCTAAGGTAAATATTTGGGGTAATGTTTGTAAAAACATGACTAATAAATTATGAATTCAGAATGCTGGATCACTTGACAAACTATTCCATTTTATGGCTTTATTTATAAAAATGCCTTCATTTTTGTGAGCTTCCCCCCACATGCTGCAATGGTCAGCTAGAATTCAGAATGGGAAAGGGGTGAAGCATCAACATAACCTGATATTGTAAACTTGGCCTGTGTGAGGCAGTGCTTATTCTGGACATGTTATGGTACGTATCTGAAAATCAGTAAGTTATATTTGCCCACTTCCCCCTGGAGGCCTTTGTTCTGGGATTTCATTGACTCCATCCATGGTCAATAGGTGACATCAATCTATCTCTTTCTTTTCACAATTAATTTTCCTTGTTCTGACTCCATCTCCTCCATCTTGTTTCCCTCTAGATGTGTTGGGAGTCTACAATTGCCAGAATTCTGATTGGGATTTGGGGGAGCTGTAGTGCGAAAAACAGCAGGCTACATCAGGCTTCCTAACTATTGGAAAATTCTTTCCTTCTTCATAGGTTATCAGAGAGCCAGCCGAAGACCATGGTTCAGATTGCGAGTCATCATCTAGTGAAACAAAGGCATCTGCTGCCACCTATTCATGGAACACTCCTGATCTTTGTTACAGAAGTTCTTCCCCAAAACATTATGAATCATCCAATCCTAGTGGAAGATGGGCATCTCCCCAGCACAGGTTACCACTCTTAGATAAATGTTAAGTGTAGCACCCACAGCCCATATATCTAGAGCATGTCCCTGCACCCAGAAATTGTTGACAGCTGTAGTTGCTGCTGTTTCTTGCCTTCACCAATATTAGTAACAATCTTAGAGTAATCAAGCTCCGTCTCTCTGACAAGGAAGCCTGAAATTGCCACTGCCTGGTGACAGCAGCTATCACCAGGAAAGTGGCTTATTGTTCCCTCCGTATCATTGCATAAGATATGGGGAGAAGTGTCAAGGAGCCATTGTAGTTGCAAAAGGAGCCAGTAATCTGGAGCTCAGTTCAGCCAGGGCAGCAGGTCTCTTGGTCAGGAAGTTTGTATGTAGTCTGTTTTGGATGCTTGTTCACCTCTCCTTGAAAGACCAGCTCTGCAACTTTTGATTGCATTCAGATCCAGCTTTCTGTGTAGCTACTCTAATATTCTCTAGTCCTGATAACACCTTTCAGCAATCAGTTGATTTGCTAGCAGAATCTCTTTAAGGTTTTTTAAAGTTCATTTCATTTTTTAAATGTGTTTGTTTGTTTGTTTATCATATTTGTGTAGCCACTCATCTCACAAGAAGTGACTTTGGGTGGTGTACAACGATCAAATAAAAAACAACAATTAAAATACAATCATTATAAAAATATGAAAATTAATTATTAAAATTGAAATGTAAAATATTTATTTAGCATTAGTCTTCCCAGAGTAGCAGCTACACAGTGGCTAAGATAGTACAGATAAAAATGTATGGAAAAAATTAAAACAATCAAAGGATTGCTTCAACAGCAGAAATAAAGTTGATTAGTAGTCCAGAAAGCTAAGGTTAAAATTAAAAGTAACATTCTTGTTAGAGTCCTCCAGAATGCTATAATTGAGGCTATTTTTGAGGTCTGCTTGGAAACATCAGCTAGTGTGAAATTCAGCCACCAGATTATTAATTTATTTTATGAGATTTAGAGGCTGCCTGACTTGAATAACTCTAGGTGGCTTACATTAAAAACAGAAAACAATGAAAAAAGAAAATTCCATGGGTCTGGACAAGCACAGTGGTTGTAACAGAAAACCTGACCAACAGGGTTCCATTAGGATCCTACCCCAAGGCCTGGGAGAACAGTCAAGTCTTTAAACACTTGGCTTCCACCCTGATGATGTTCTGGATCTCTGAGGGATATCATTCCATACAGCAGGTGCCACAACAGAAAGCACACTTCCTAGATCCCATTAAATGGTGTGGCTGATTGATGGGATCTGAAGTACACCAACTCTGCCTGATCTTAGGAGATAGGCAGTCCTTCAGATAGCTTGACTCTTCATCTGGACTCATAGATTTGTCCACACTGTTGCCAATGCTTAGGGACTTTTACTGCTGCCCATCTTTTTGCAGACACAATTCCAAGTTCTTTAAAGCTTTAGGGAAGAGAAAAGCTTTGACTTTATGGCCCTTCTTGTTCACTCTGATAATCATCTGAGGATCTCAGAGACAAGGTGGTGAGCCCCGGCAGAATACAGCCTTTTCTATATTGATTCCAAGACCATAAAACACATGTCTACCTTTCATTAGAGTGTGCCACCATTCTTAAAATTTACAGAACAATTAATACATTTTATTTACCAAGTCCCTTGTACAATATCTGATGGATTTTTAATATTTTTACTTGATTTGCCAGTGTTACAAATTGGTATAGCTATTTTTTTTATACTCACTGTGAAACTTAGATCAAAATTTTGTTTCAGGAGATTTTTGTTGGGGGAAAATGGAATATTGAAAAAAAAATTATATAGTGCCAATGACTCAATGTAACATATATGATGGAAGAGACAATGTTTGGAGTACTTTGCTATTGACAAGTTAAAGTGAAAGTCCAAATGAAAGTCTTCTGCATTTTATTCCCTCCTGCTGACTAGACGATACAATGCAGTGATGCTGATCAGCTAAGATTAAGAAAAATATGAGCTAAGATCTAGGCAAGTCCCATAAACAATTCTGACCTTGTGGTATAAATAGCAAAAAGAGAGAGAGAGATCTGTGAGAATTTCACACATTTGAATTGCTTTGTTAAAGAGGTACTTCAGGGTCATAGTCAGCACTTTAGCATACGTTCATCTCTGCAGCAAAATAGTGACATTTACTGTTCAAGTGTTGGTGACCTGTGAGCCTAATTTGCAGAACACCAAAGTTGAACATATTTTGCAGTCACATTTAGTAGTGAGGGAGATCTGTTACTAATGGACTCTGAATGCAGGGGTTGATGGAGTCATATGTACAATATGCTCCATGGAGAAACACCCCTATCTTTTTTTTTTAAGCATTTCCTAGCACAGTTCAGCTAGTTTAATAGTTTAAGGCAATTTTATCCCACGTAGTATCATTATTCTGATATTTTATAGAGGAGAACCTAGAAGGCATTCGTTTCACCATAACAGAATAAGGAACTATGGGTAAAAGCTGAACAGCTGCTGCTAAGAATTCACCTGGACTTCATGTATCCTTCAAGCAGCAGGTTTCATTGTGTGTCTCTTTTTTCACAAGAGAAAATTAAACCACTTTTTGGAATTCTTATGTCCATAATACAGATAAACAAGTTAAGTAAGTTAAAGTTTTGATAAACAATCCTTTTGGCAAATGCACCCTAGATCCAGTCCCCAATAAGAGGATTTACTGTACCTGTAGACATTAGTATTCTTCCAGACAATTTTAACCAAATTAAAGGTAAAGGTACAAGAATGATGGAAGATGGAATTCAATATCCTGAGTGCCTCAGGTTGCCTACCTTGTCATAAGAAAATGACTTGTATTAAACTGGTCTGCAGTTGTTTATATATGGTTGCTTATATTTGCCTAAGGGCATGACATATAAATTAATCTATTTGTCCAGTTGGCCCAGTGTGTAAGCACTGGCACATTCAAGCATTCATTCAATGACAGGAGACAAGGCTTTTTCTACTGCTTTAATGAAGCAAAATGACCAGCACAAGAAGTAAGCTGCGAATGCCCAATTCCCGCTCAAACTAACATTTAAAACTACATTCTCTAAATTGCCCTCTACCCCTCTTCCCACTAAAGCACGCTACCCCGCTTCCCATGCCAGATGGCCCTTCTGATGTTCCCTGCTTGCACGGCCTTGGGGAGGCCAATGCAATAAGCCTTTAGCCATAACATTCAGTTCACACTCCGATCTGGCACCCCCTCCCATCTGGCGACACGAAGTCTGTTCACACCAGTGAGAGAAAGATGGAAGATGCTCCGATAAGAGGATTCTGTGAACCTTTGATCCGAGAACCTGACACAGTGGCTGGCAGCAGCACTCCAGTTCAGCCGAAGAGAGGAATTTCGTATCGCTTGTATGTGATCCTTCTTTACCAGACAGTGCCACCAGTAGAACCAAACCTTCTGTTTGCAGATTACAGCCTCTGTCTCTAAGCTATTTCATACATCGTTTGCAACTGTTACATACATCCTTCTGTTCTTAACTTATAAAAAAGGAAACAATGTAGAAAAAAATCCATCCAGTTTGTGAACATATGGGCAATGGATTCAGTTTAATGGATTACGTATTTAAACAGGAGTAAATCTTACTGCAGTAATAGCATTAGATCTTACATCCAAGTGAATGAGTTTAGGATCAATATACACATTATATATGCCAGCACATAGTAGTTCTTGTGTTATCTGATAGGACCATCGCCTAGACAACAGCATGGATATGGAGTGACTTGATTAGTCTGATGTTTTTCAGGATATACTCCAGCCCCAATTCCAGCTGGGAGGAAATTAATGAGAGAGTGAGGAATCTGCTTACCTCCGATGAGGCCAGGCAAAGACTTTCCATTGTGAGTACAATGTGCTTAACTGGGGTACTCTTAGACATTTTGCAGAGTAGCAAAGGGCACCCAAAAAGAAGATGAAAAAGTTGTGGAGAAAGCTAATCTCCCACTTTGATTATGTTGTAATGACACCTCCCTGCACTGCATTTCAGTTCTCCTCTCAAAAATTGAGCAATTTCTCCTTGGCAAGATTGGCCTTTGCTGAGATGATAAATCTGTCTCTAGGCTGTATAACTTCATATTGCAAGATATAGGTGGCCTTCCAGTGGCTGAATGCTGTAGTGGTGGAGAAGGAGAAGATTTCCTTCCACATGGAAAATCAAAAACAAGCTTCTATCCTAGCTGTAGGTACATCATCACCATCATCTCCTCTTTATATGGAGTAGAAAGAATGGAGCATGTGATGTATTTAGAGCAGGCAGATGATGGTAGCTTTCAAGGACAGAATTTACAGTAATTTTGGTTTTATCTGGGACTTCATTCAAATTATCAGCTATTAGGGAAGAGGTGGGTCCTGATTTACTATATGTGTAATTTATTAAGCAGCTGTTTCTTAAGACTTTGCAACCATTTGGCTGGCAAATGCTATTTCTTTGTTGCATTTATATGATACCTTTCCTCCATGGACTGTAGGCTGTACTATTGGCAAACTGAATTCCTTGAATGTGGATACTCAATAGCCAGAATTTTATCAACTATGCAGTGGGTCACATCAAAGAGCTTTTTTGGGAGAAATAAAAAGATTGTAGGAATTTAAAAAATGAAAAGAAAAAGTATCCTAAGAAGAGATATCTTTTCTTACCAACACCCCCTTCCCCTCTCCAAAACCTCATGCTGTCTGTACATAAATCCTAACTCCCTGTTGCAGCAAGGAAACTAGAAAATCAGAAGAAAGAGGAAATGGAGTACCCTAGAAGTGGATTTACTTGGATTTCTGGAATTCTGAATTTCTGTTGCTACTTTTTCCCATTTAAATTTTAAAAAACTCGTTTGGGACAGATGACGTTGAATAAAATAATAGCCAGCAAAAGCAGCAGATGCTAGAGCTCATTGTGTTTTTTGTTGGTTTGTGTTTTTCAGCAAGCTAATCTGATTCCTGTTTCCTAGATTGATAGCTTGGAACACAGCTATTTAGAATACTCACATCTTTGAATTTTGCCATAAGTTGTTTGCTAAAAACAAAAAAACCACCATAGTCTAATGACACCACTACCCCTAGTAGCAAAGAGGCTCATGAGATGTCTGTCGACCAAGGCTAACTTAATTGTTGCAATGGTACAGCCACTTGCTGTGGATTAATCCACATAATTTGTGTTTGTAAATCTGCTGGTTCTTATAATGTAAAAGGGATTTTTCTTCCTACTGGAGTGCCCACTACTTGGCACAGCTGTTTTCAATTCAGAAATCGTATAGATATTTTATCTCACCTCCATAATCCTCTTATTGCTCTGTTTGAATCAGAGAAGCTATTTGCGCTTGTATCCAGTGCCCTATGTTGGAGGCACAGATTCATGTAAGTTAACCTAGAGTGACATTACTTGCTGTTGTCTCTCTAAAATGATACATCCTTGTAATGAACATTAATAAAAAGTTACTCTGACCAACCATGTACAGAGGACAGTGTCATCCATCAGTTCTTCCTGAACATGTAATGATAAGCTGTTTTAATTTTCTTAGAACAGCTGATATATTTGTTTTTAGCTGGGAACATTTAGCATTGCTGATCACGATGAATGATCCAAGTTAATGGGACAAGTATTTTGCAGGGAGCCACTGATTTTGAGATTGATGATGTCCTTGAAAGAAGGTCCATCTCTTTGAGGAGTTCCCCTTACTGTGACTCAACAGAACAAAGATGCAGCTTGTAGTTATGGTTGGCAAGGTAAGTTTCTTAAGCAATCTTGCCTTTGGGGTGTGAGGGGGCAGTGGCATAAGTATATTTCAGGTAGTTTAAAAAAATACACAAGGCTATAAAATTGTGCACATAACCTATAAGGTAAGTCATTAGAGTAATATTATAGCCAGACATATTTTTAATTTCCCCCCCTCCCCAAACAGTTGGTAAATAAGGAATCACTTCTATGTAGAAAAATGGCATTGCTTTCCACAAAAGCATAGCAACACTCTTGTTTCTCACTAATGGTTAATACTGCAAAGTTAGTCTAAAGTCCAGATGTCAACTGAACTTGACCTTGGGTGCGTAATTAAATTTGTTCAGTGGTGTTAACTTCTCTGGATCCTGGTGGTACATACATTCCTGGAAAACATCAAGGTTTAGGGTTATATGTCTGGATTAGTGTGTTCTGTTGCTGAGATAACTGGGTAAGATCCTTAAGTTCTAAATTATAATCAAAGGTGAAATGTTTTATCTATTAGTTTTGTTTTAAGCATTTTTATCCTGTCATTCATAGCTTGCAGCCTTTAGATTATAATAATTCATAGCAATAATGTCACAGTCTTTTGGAAAACAAAATCTGTTCAAAGTGGAGTGTTTTGTATAATATTTTTCTATTTTTCTTCCTCTAATAATTGTTAGTAAAAAAAAATTTTGCAGAAAAAAATGCCATGGCTTTGCGGTATAGACTGGAAGACTTATTGCTGGCAAGATCTTCGCTGCAGAATGAAGAAGATGGATAGTTCATTTTCAGCATGAAGTTGTGTCAACATTGATTTGAACACAAGTTACTGCTGTATGGTTGTGTTGATTAAACGGATGATTTATACATTTTGAAAGGAGTGTAAATATATCAGCTCATTTAAGGTTGAAGATATAGTAATGCAGATGCACATGCACTTTGAATCATCATTTCAGTAAGGTTGTGTATTGCTACCTTAAGATAGTACTTAGTGGATTTAAAATTAAATGTCTTACTCAGTTTAGTAAAGATTGATAGCCAGATATTTTTAGTCAGGTGTTAAGGAAGTTGCCACATATTAAAAGAGTCAGTCTCAGATATATTCAGACTTAGGAGATTAATTCTACATTTCTGGAGAAGGTGCTGGAAGAACTCAGATATTTCAATCAGAGAAAAGTCCATTGCTCGAAGCCTATTCATTATGGTGGTGGAAATGCTGCCAGTGTCACTTCACCGTTGCTTCTCCTGCTGTAGAAGATGACTGGGGGAGACCTTAAATTAAGTTGATTTAAAGTTCTTATGCTCCTACTCAACACACTATTGACAAAAGAGACATTACATCAGTCTCAGAGCTGTAGTAATTATTATCCTTCCTGTTGAAATCAGTCAGATGGAAGAATGCGTGTGTATGTATCTGTATTTTTTTATGTGAATATACAAACACACCTACATATTAGTTAAAATCACAGATATACAAAACAAGTTGGCAAAAGCCCCTTACCATCTACCCTATGACCACACCAACTTTATAGGCTTTGAAAGTGGTGGTGTCTGTTCCACAGACCTTCTCCAGTGTCACTAGTATTGTTCTATCTGGATACAATCTTATGTACATTTAATTTGGAAATAACTTAGAATAAGTTTAAATGGTTTAATTCTGAGTAGGCATGTGCATGATTAACCAAAGCTGGAATAATAGGATAGACATCTACCATGTTTTGTTTTGTTTGTTGCCTTTTTTCCCTCAATGCATAAGGGTACTCTTGGTGCAGCAAAAGCCAACCTGAATTTTGGAAAGTTCAGGAGGAGAGCTTTGCCAGATCTCTGGAGGATGTGTTCCTCTATAAAGAGATAAGGCCTCTGCTGTATGTTTGCCCTACAACTTCACTAATACTAAGAGTGCACAAGAAAGTTCAGCAAGACATGAACATCTGTATATTGGACTCTACCTTACAAATGGCAACCATAAATTTCTTATTCTTCACTTCATATTTTAAGGGACAATACTGTCTTTTGCTTCATTCACTGGACTTGATCTCTGCAAGTATTCATTCAACATTTAAGAACAGAGTTGATTGACAATGATTTAAGAGCCAGTAAGTCAGTATCAATCCTTAGCAATCACATAGATTTTCTCCAGGATGATCTGTCCCAAACCTAGTTCTTCAGGATTTCTAATGGTGCACCCATCACCACTGTAACTGAGTCTAACCACCTTGGTGCTGGTCATCCTCTTTTTCCTCCTACCCTTCCCAGCATTAGAGCCTTTTCCAGAGAGCTGGGTCTTTGCATAATGGGTCCAAAGTAGGATAATTTGAGCCTGGTCATTTGTGCCCTGAGAACTCTGGGTTGATTTGTTCGATAATCCATTTGTTTTCTTGGCTGTACATGGTATTCTCAGGAAAATTCTCTAACTGCAAAGTGCAAAAGAATCAATACACTTTCTATCCTGCTTCTTCAAAATCTAACTTTTGCTTCCATAGAGTGTTGTAGGAAAAACCATTGCCTGCACAATTCTCATATTTAAAGATACAGACACATCACAGCTTCTGAATGTCTTTTCCAAGGCCTTAATTGCTACTCTACCTAGTAGTCTGTGGTATATTTCTTGACTTCAGGTTCCTTTACTTAAGATAGTCAATTGTAAAAGGCAGAAACTATCCACCACTACAGTATCTTCATTGTCAGTTCTAAGACTGGTTGCTGCCCCTGTTGTCTTAAGCTTGGTCTTCTTTATATTTAATCTTAGTCCTATTTTTTCATTTTTCCAGCTGTTTGGCATTTTCAGCTATCTAGAGTAGTGTCATCAGCAAAGCCCAAGTTATTGATGTTTCCAGCTTCCCTCAATATATGTTCCACATATAATTTGAATAAATAAGGGGAGATTAGGCAGCCAAGTTCTGGTCACTACAATACAAAAAGTATCCTTGAGGAACTAGAAAGATTGCAGGGAAGAGCAACAAAGATGGCATGTGGTTTGGAGGCTAAATCCTATAAAGAGCAGCTAAATGTTTAGCTTAAAGAAGAAAAGGCAAAAGGAAAACATGACAGCAGTCTTCCAATACATGAAGGATGTCACAGGGCAGAGGGTGTGGATTTATTCTCCTCCAAATTTGAATTGAGGAATTTCCTGACTGAAGCAGTGGAACAGCCTGCTTCCTGAAGTTGTGAGTTCCATCACTGGAGGTTTTCAAGAAAAGACTAGACAGCCATTTGTCCAGAATGGCATGAGGATTTCTGCAGTGGGCAGGAGGTTGGACTACTGTAGAAGACCTCCCAGATCCCTTCCAAGCCTATGATTCTATGATTTCTATCTCTCTATTGGCATCCTTTAGCATACCAATTTGAGGTTGGACCCTCCTGAGTTCAGAGATCTTTTGGAAGATTTCCCTTGTTTTTTCATGTCTGTTTCCATCTTCACTGTGTTTACAAATTTTGTTGTAATCCTGTTTCTTTTTTCTTCTAACAGTTTTCTGAATTTTTTTGTTAAGTTCCTTCCCAAAATTGTTGTCTTTCTTGGCTTTGGCTCCCTCTTCTTGGAATTTCCACAATTGTTCTATCATCTGGTTTGCTCTTTTCTGCTTCTTGGTCTTTGGAAGTCTCTTTTTAAATACATCCTTACCAGCTTCCTTTATTTCATTGCTCTCTTTGCTTATCGACCAGGTTCAGGACTTCAAAGTAATTCCTAATGTTCTCCTTGAAAATGATGGGTACGTATTCAAGATCATGTTGTAAAAACTGGTTGGTTTTGTTCTTCTGCTTTAGCTTGACTTGGAACTTGAACATTTTTTTAAAATTTTTATCCCACCTTTATTATTTTTATAAATAACTCAAGGCAGTGAACATACCTAATACTCCTTCCTCCTCCTATTTTCCCCACAACAACAACCCTGTGAGGTGGGTTGGGCTGAGAGAGAGTGACTGGCCCAAGGTCACCCAGCCGGCTTTCATGCCTAAGGTGGGACTAGAACTCTCAGTCTCCTGGTTTCTAGCCCAGCACTTCAACCACTAGACAGTTTGTGATCTGTTCCACAGCCAGCCTTGGTCTTCAAGCAGTAATCTGGGCAATTATACAACCTATCCTCTGCCTGTGCCCATTTGTAGGGCAGATTTCTTTCCTACACTTTTCTATAGAACATACCCAAATGAGTTTTTGCCCAATTGAGAAGGTGAGATGCGTCAGTATTCTAAGAACCACAGTTATAGATAAGCAGTGTGTCCAAATAAAAATCAAACACCTGAAGTCTGGATTCTTCCCTCTCTTCATTCTTGAGGGTATTGTCTTATATTTTAAACCAAACACCTGCAAAGTTTTATGACATTTCAGAGAACGATAGAGTGACTTAAGTGTTTGTCAACTTTCAGTCAGTTTGAATGTAGCTTGGAAAACAGATTACACTTTGGCATTATAATCCTAAAATGTAAAATGAATCACATTTCAATTGAAAAAACAAGCCATGAGATGTTATGAGTAGACCAAAGTAGTCATTCTGACATCATTGATTTACAATTATAACCACTGCAGACTGAGGCATGTATAAATCCTGTTGAAATTAACAGGCTTAAGCACATCTAGTTGCCTAACGTTGAGCTGTACATCATGTCATTCTCCTTCAAGACTATCATCTATGATTTCCTTTTGTGAGATGGACTGCCAGGGACAATGAATGCTGTACCACTGCCATGGAAGATGAATGCTATACCACTCTCAGCTGTAGCTCAGAGCCAAAGAATGTGGAACAGAAGTGGTTGAAATGGATAGGTTAGGTCTGCACAGCCTAACAATGATATTTGTGGCCTGCTATATATCAGTCATCATCCCCTGCTCTTGCAGGTTCAGAAGGGTAATAAAAGGAGGTTCACTAAAGCGCTGGAGGACCACTCTCCAGTGACCTTTACTCAGCTTGAAAAGCTACAACTTATACATGATCTTTCTGATCAGACCTTTCTAAAGAAAGTACCCTGAACCCTTTCACAGAAGTACAGTTCCCAATGTTCTTTGATTGGGAATGAGACTTCCTATTAATAGAATATAGGCATGTTTTATGTACTGTAGGACATAGGTTAAAGGAACTTTCAAAATCAGCTTGCAGCTGCTGTTAACAATTAAGGGACAAATTTTAGAAATAATGGATTTTAACTCTCAGTGACAACAGTATCTTCTGAGATTTAGGCTACAGATGGAGGAGTTCACTCAGAATTTGAATTCTACTTGTTCAGCTTTACTCATGCTGGAAACATGACAATAGTTTCTGTAAATATCTAAGGAGGGCCTTTACCTTATTGTCAAGAAGCCATGGTTTACCCAACAACTGGATTTATGTGGGAGGATTTCCAGATTCAGAAAGTGCAACTTCCAGGCAGATCTTGTTTTTTCAAATAAACAAACAACCCCTGATTCTATTTGGAAACGCAAAGCAATTTTTTAAGGAGAGGATTAGCAATTCTCTTTCAATTTTGGAGTGTTTTTCCTCAGAAATCAAAAGATGACCTTGAACTACACAAATGTATTCTTTACAGCAAATTGCTAAGTCAAAATTACATCCCAACAGTTGGAAGAAGATCAAAGTAATTTTCTCTTAAAATTGCTGTTTTAAACGATTGTTCACCCTTACCACCTTGTAAGAAATGATTTATACAAATTGAAACCCTAATGGAATGGCAGGCCTCTTTCTTTCCGCTCTGATACTTCACAGTGCACAGACATTGCCATCCCCAATTCATTTCAATCAGCTGAGTTACTTAACCTTGGAAGGAGTAAAATTCCACATCCAAAGCTGAACTCGTGATGCACTCCCAGATTTTTAGAATATGTTCATGGAAGAATTAGAATTATTTTCTTGCTTGCTAATATAAGAATGTTCTTTCACAAATTGGTGACAAATAGCTGGAGTAGAAAATGACTTAGACTTTCAAGACTATATACCATATTGTAAAGAAGAGTTTCTTTAGGGTGACATCTTTTTAAGCAATATGTGATTCAATTAAAGCATTAACTGATGATTCCATTTAATCTGTGGGGCTGTGAATTGAGGGTACAATTTTTGTATATTTGGATAAGTCACTGTGAAGTAACAGCCACAGTGGTGAAAGGAATAGTGAAAGGAAAATCCATCTATCATAGTTCTTACTAAATTGTGCATTATCTTATACTTCAGTGGCTGTGTTTGCATGATTCATTCAATTAGGTCATGGGGGTTGTGAGAGAAATTTCTCTCACAAATGATCTGCTTAATTAGATTAACTAGAACAGCTACCTCTGATCAACTAACTCCTTCTACCACCAAACAAATTGCTTACAGGAGAGTTAAGTGCCCTTTCTGACATTTGTCCCTGGGACAATATACTCCACTTCTGGGGCCATTTTGGCTTTCCTCTCCTGTGGTTACATGGAGGTTTAAAAAAAGGAAGGAATGGGTAGGTGTAGGTAAGGAGTGATATACCTTCCTAGCTGTGCTACTACAGATTTTAACACTATTTTCCACTAAGTGAGATTTTTTTAAAAACCAAAATTTGGGGAGATATTTTGACTTTAAGAAGACTGGTACCATACAGCCCCATCCACTGGATGAACAGACATTATCCACTTAATAGCATTAAGGACATAAGCAGTACCTTGGGGCTGGTTGGGACCCCTGGCCCATCTACTCCAGCAGTCTGTTCTCACAGTGGCCAATCAACTGCCCAAGGTAGCCCAGCAGTCTTCAAGCAGATGGCCTTCAGAGGCAGACACACTGCCATCAAGGCTAATAGCCATTGATCCCCACTTCCGTGAATAGGTCCAACACTTTTTTGAAACCAGCCAGGCTTGTAGCCCACATCTCATGGTAGTGAATTCCAAAGTTTAATTATGATCAGCTGCTTCCATCCCCAGGCTCAGCTTCAGTGCCATCAGCCATTTTGTTCTACTCAGAAAAGCTCTGCTGTTGTGATAGAGGGGATCCTCTGAAAAAGTGAAGGCAAAGAACAACACACACACGGGATGGGAACTAAGCTTTGGATTTAAAAGGAGGTGATGGCCATGATGTCTCATCCTATGGTAGTACCTATCCAACTTTGTCTGTGCTTTGAAGTTTATTTATTTATTTTTTTGATTTTGAGGCCATGCAACTCCATAGTGACTCTGGGTAGCTTAAAAATTAAAAGGAAAAAAAAGTCAATAGGTAAGTATTTGTGTGTTGTTGCTAAAAAAGCAACTTGGACCTGTTTATGTAATCATTAGGAATTGAGCTTTGACTTTATCTTACAGTTATGGTCAAGTGCTTCCACATGCTCACTACAAACACAGTGGCATATGGTAGGCATGTGACAATATAATCACACCAATGCCGTATGACTCATGAACTTGTGTCAAATGTCCTGATGCAAGTATATCATTGCAGCATTTGTGGCACTATGTCATTGCATGCATGCGGTCATTGTCCTTCAGATGCTGCTGTGAAAGCATTAAAAGAAAATAATAGCAAACCGTCTCCCTGCCCTGTAACTGAATTACAAAGTAATATTGGCATACTTCTGAAATCAGCATCATGCGTTATACCTGCGAATACACCCTGCTCGCAAAAAAGAATGTTACCTCTATGTAAATCCGTGTAGAATTGAGCTACAATTGCCTATTTGTATGGAACTCTTGTAAGAGCATAAACAGATTTCTTTTATTATATGCCCATTCCATGCAAGTAAAAGTAAGTGGATCAAAGCCTTTTCTTCTATAGTTTTTTTTTGCTGAGGTAATGAAAAAGAACCTTCCTTTCTGTTTTATATTCTCTGTCTCAAAACTGAATGCTAACTAGCACTCATACTGCTCAGTATCCTTTTGTCTTGGTTCAGTAATGTAATTATGATTTAACAGTAGCAGATAACAGGTTAAGAAGATTTTCCTGCTCAGAAGATGAGTATGTGGATGTGCAGGTGTGAGAGACACAATCTATATCTACTGTATATCTATATATCTCCTTTCCTCAATACCTGCCTAATCTTCATTGGGTGACATTATGACTGAGGCCTTAGGCATTTCAGCAGCATCATAACCAGATCCAAATGTGCTGCTGCAGTTATTGCTCATCCCAGTTTATGCTCAAATTATAGAAGGAAAGAAAGAAACACTCCTAATGAACCTTAGAAGCATCACTCCTGATTTTCCCTAATTTTAGTCCTGATAGACTAAGAGGTAGCACATAAGGGAGTGTGGCCTAAAAACTCATGGAGCAGCCCCCTTCTTATCTTCCCTGCAATTCCAAATACAGGTTTGGTGGCAGGCAAACAAGTGTGTGCCACATGCAGGATCCTTCTCCAAATCTTTGTGTTAGGTAAATGTTAGCTTTCCACACTCTTATGCTCTACGTCAAAACAGGCATAACAAGATTTATGTTGCTTTTAATAAATAAATGGTGCAGGGCCAACTGAGCCAGATCAAGACCATGACGTGGGCGCAGGGGGTGGGTGGGCTGCTCCTCCAGAAACAACCAGTCTTGTGGCAGCTCTTTGCCATGCATGGAAATGAACCTTAGCCCCACTGGTGTCCACAGGGTGTGGTCAAGATCACTGTGATAATGCAGTTGAAGCTCTGCCCTATTTTTTTGTGCGGTGCACTATTTTTTGGACAGAGTTCTGATCATGCTGTTGTGGCCTTCATCTTGACTGTTTTTACCACACTCCACAGATATCCCTGCTTAGCCCTCTCTCCTGATACCAACATGCCACCTACTTCAACCATGTTCCTGTTCAGGTCAGCCATTTCTCAAAAATGCCCACAGCCAGATAATGTGAAATTAACATGTCGTCTTTGATCTCTAGAAGGGTCCCAAAGTGAATCACAAAGGAAGGGCTGCAGCAGACATTCAGAAGTGGGCTGAGCAACACTACACAGGGCTCCAATCTGAAGCCTAGGAACAAAGATAAAAGGCCCAAGAGTTAGGGTTTAAATATGGCAAAGCCACCCCAGCATTCTGGATGGGCATATTGCCACATACAGATGGGATTGGTAGTCACCAGTAATAATGATCCTACACACAGAAAATGAACAGATGCAGATAAAAGGCAGTGCAATATTCTGATTATATCTGAAGTTCTTCTGGTTATAGCCTTCCCCCCCCCCCAAATTCAGTAAAGTAAATCTCATCTTAAAAATGCTTTTCTATTTCAGATTTCCCTTTCTTTAATAATTGGATATAAATTCTCTATCCTCTCCTATATTTTGCATTATAGAAAGGGAGTCACATAAATCTCACTTTAACTTTCTCTCCTTAATCCAAGTTCCAATCCCACATTAATAATGGCATTAATTAATTTAAGACAATTAAAATATTCCAGTTACATGCAATTCTATTTAATCAGAAATAAATTCTACTGTATTGAATCAAATATGGTATGTATGTTTGCACTGTAACTGTAGCAAAACCTTTTTTACTTGTAGGTTTTCAACTGCATAGAAGTAAAAGAGTGCAAACAACTGAATGATTTACAGGAATTCTGGGGTCATCTTAAACATCTCTACCATATTTTTAACTAACATAATTTAACATTTAAAAAAAAAAAATCCTACATGATACAAATGGCAAGGAAGTGGTCTTAACTGTGAAATGAGCACTGTATGGAGGAGGAGATGTTTCTAATCAAGCTACTGTCTCTGAATGCTGTATTAAGGGATGTGACATTATAGTTTCATGGTTTAATGACTGCAAACAGAATAAATAGAAACCATCGATTAGTCACTTCTTTTTATTACTGAGGTTCGCTTGGTCCTTCTAGTACTTTCTGTTACATGAAAATCCTACCCATTCCTCCTCTGCGTTTGCTTTATTTCACAGAATCTATTACAGGTAGTCCTCAATTAATGACTACAATTGAGACCGGAATCTCAGTCATTGAGCAAAGCTGTCATTAAGCGAGATGGCACATGAATGCTTCGCTCAACATCCACAATATCAGCACTCCCGGTTGGGGTCGTTAAGTGATCTTGCGGGTTGTTGAGCAGATGGAGTCCCAGTTAAGGAGTGCGGGGTGCCTCGGGGGAGTCTGGGAGACCCGAGGAGGCCAGGCCCAGGCCGCGCACAAGTGTTTCTCTGCTCAGGAGCAGAGAATCCTGCCTGGATCTTGGCTCCCTCTCATCTCTGGGGGCTGTTTCAAGAGCTCCCTGCTGAAGGATACACCCCCCCCCCCTGCCGAGGCACCCAACGCTCCTTAGCTTACTGTGCTGCCTCTCAGCTCAGGGGCTGAGAATCCTTTGGCACGGAGCTCTTGAAACAGCCCCCACAGATGAGAGGGAGCCAAGATCCAAGCAGGATTCTCAGCCCAAGCAGAGAGGCAGCGTGGTAAGCTAAGGAGCACAGGGTGCCTCTGGGGGATGGGTGAAATCCTTTGAGATTCTAGCTCCGTGCAAGCAGGCATGAAGGATTTAGCTAAATCCTTTGTGCCTGCTTGCACGGAGCAGGAATCCTTCAGCAGGGAGCTCTTGAAACAGCCCCCAGAGACAAGAGGGAGTCCTCTCAGCAGGCAGCAGCAACTGCTTGCAACCTTCCCTGCTGGCTTCCCCATTGACTTTCTGGGGAAGCCGGCAGAGAAGATTGCAAGTGGCGATCACATGATCATGGGGCACTTGGCAACTGGTCGTAAGTGCAAGCCGGTTTCCAAGCACCCAGATAGCACTCACATGACCGCAGGGTGTGTGTGTGACTTTTGCGATGGTCGGAAATGCTTTATTGGCCTTAAAGCACCCTTTCCAAGGCTGTTCGTAACTTTGACTGGTCGTTGTGACTGGCCATTAAGTGAGGACTACCTGTAGTATAAATGAAGGTCATTTGTTTCAAAAATCCAACAAAGATAAATGGAATAACACTAGAAATTTAAGCCAGCTAATTGCAGTAGGTACAAAACAGGCAAAAGAACATAGACTGCCCTAATGTAAAGAGATGCACTCATGGGTTGTTGTTTTTTTTTTGGCTCTTCTAGCCCTAGAAAATCTGCCTGACACCTAGACCTGAAAATATCACCCCAGGGATATGAATTCTTTATGGACACATTGGTGAAGCATCTGGATGTGAGTGTAGATGACTAAACAAGGAACACGATTCTGTGCAGAAATGCTGATTTACTTCCTGAGCCAACCTCCTGCCTCCCTTCCCCATGATGCTATTGCTATAGCATCTTCTATTGGAGCGATTGCTATTGAAATGCTATTTCATGAGGTGGCGGGTGTCCCTGTTGAAAGGTGTAGCCTAGGAAGCAGGGAGAAGGGAGGTTCTCTGAGAATCAGCCAGAAGTGGTCTGCTCACAAAAAGGGCTTCTGCCCCATTGCAGAACTCTCTTCTTTTCTCTGACAGGTGAGCCTATTCAGCAAAGCCTCTTAACTGACAGTGATTGGAGGGAAGTCATGCAGAAGAGATAGAACCTGCCTAGAAATGCCTGAATTCATCTGAAGTATTGAACACCACAGATAACTTATTTATTGCTCAATGTTTTTCAAAAGGGCAGGGTATAAGAGGCTGATAAACATAGAGACAATTCATGCTTTTAGGGGCACAAAAATGGGAGAAAGCCAGCTTTGGGCATGTTTATAAAATTACCAACTGCAACTTGTTTAAGTAAAATTAGTTAATATTATAAAGAAATCAAGCTGTATGCACATAGTGTTTTTAAAATATTTTTTAATATTTTAATATAGTATTGATACATACTGTGTATATACAAGGCAACACTGTGGTTACACTGATTTTTTCCCAATAGAAAAAAATTCCTTGCTGCTATTATTCCATGTCTGAAGATGACTTAGGAATGCCATGCTTATTGCTACTTGAAAAGAACTTGAAATGCTCAGGTAATGTCCAGTAACTCCAATGGAAATGATGAATTGTTGCACATTTAGGCCTGCGTGCATTCCTCTGATGATTCAGCTCCCAATCCCAGAAGGTTAATCCTGGTTTATGACTTATGCATTTATCAGTGATTTGAAAGTTTTTCACTCTGAGAGAGCTAAAGTTCCTGCTCCAACAAATCTCTTTATGATAATTTGCGTGCTTATGTTTGTGCATCAGGCTTTATGTTTATATCCTTGGTAGCAGCAGTCCTGCTCTACAAGGTGGGGCAGCCTCCAGTGTACTACCAAAGGATAGCCTGCAGAAGCGATGGAACCTTCTACTGGGCACATGATGTACTAACAGGGCCAATCTCCATGATCTGTTGCATTGGGGTCTCAATTAGTAGTAGGAGGAAAATATACATTGAACATAGCTCAGGATGTGTACACAATTGATTCCAGCGCCTAGGATTGTTATAGGTCGATTGCTTCAGTAATCCCAAGTATTGAAGCAATTCTCTTCAATTTAGGAGCTTCAGATCTGATCCACCACAAATGCTTTAGATAAAAGCATTTGCCAAATGTATGTTTGTTCATTATATTCAGCTGGCTTAACAGCAAACATTTGTTGCTTAGAGGCAAACGCTGAAACCCACTAACATGGGAGCTGCCAAAACCCACTTATTTGCGAGCAGCCCCTAAGGATTAATAGGGCTTCTGTGACAAAAATACATTGATGTTCACCAAGCTGCTTTTCTTCTATCCTACTTTCATCACTAAAACAGATGAACAGAAGCTCACATCATTCATCAGTGCTGAGATACAACTCTGTAGAGACATAGACAGGGACAGGCTGAAAACTGGATGACCAGAACTATTTATTGAAATCAAAGAAAGGGGACATGTATAGTACTGAAGGGTGCAAGGAAAAGGCAAAATACCATTAATTTAAGAACATTTTTCCTCTAGCAATAGCAAAGCTGTACAAATATTTTTGAAAAAATAATTTTGCACAAGATTTACACTGTACACTCCTTTATTTGTACAAACATGTTTACACTTTGCACATTTCATTTATAGCATATTGTATTTAAATACATACAGTATTATGCCTCTCACACAATTAAGGTGCAATTTGTCAAAACATGATATTTGTATATTTTCTTTTCAGTGTTCTTTGGCACATACCTGGCTGATTTATCAAACAGAACAGTGTAAGACTGTCTAAGGCTACAGATTTGTTGTTTCTTGATAGTAATCAAGTGCATTTTTCTCAGATTAGCACAAGCTTATTTACAAAATCATATCTTCCATGAATTTCAGTTTGGGTTAGGTAGCTAACCAGCAATGTCTACAGAAAAGTTTATATTCTGCAGTAGTATTTTTCAAGGGGGAATAAAATTGCATGATAAGTATTGGTGTAAGTACTAACTAGATGAACGGTTTAACAGTATGGAATGTTTTCATAAAGAAATCACACTCACATGGCCAATATGAGAATATATCTCCATTACACTATGAGCTTTCATAAAAGGCTGCTATTTATCTTTCACCAGTCAAGGGATATATGTTGGTAGACAAGCTGGGATGTAATCAACCAGAAGTCCGCTTCTTGGTCATGAGACCTGTATTTTGGCACTGCAAGCTTTCAGATTCAATTGTAAGATTAAATGAAGAAGCAAACAAACAGCATGCAGTGAATCAGGTATAGTAGATGCAGTACTTTAAAAACATACACTTTCTCTAAGCCATTCAATGAATAGCTGTGCAGTTTGGCTTGTATTCAGTTAGACCATCTCCAATGGAACATGAGGGATTGGGACCCTTTTGGAGCAGATTTTCAGAGTGGGCAGGAGACTGTAGGAAAGAGAAGAAATTAAAGTTTGCTTGTGTCCCTATGAAATGCATCCTTTCATCTCTATCAAACAGAGAGCTCTAAAATTGTGTCTTACAGCTTCCAAAAGGAGATTACTAAATGAGGAAAACGATTGTCATGGCCTCAGAGCCAGGCTCCAAGATGCGGGTGGATCAGGTCCCACTGGGTGCTGTACCAAGGGATTCAACAGCCACTGAATCCAACACTGATACCCTCTCAGGCCCCTCCTCAGCCAGCACTGATCGTTCTTTAGCTAACATGGGTGCCAAGAAGCAGGGCAAACTTCCCTGGCCTGACAATCCTGCAACCTGGCGAAGTAAGCACCTCACTAGCAAGCAGTAAGATTCTGACTCTACAAGCAAGCCCAGTGCCTCATTATTGGCAACCCTTGAGCAGGGCCTTCCGTTGCTGGAAGCAACTTTGGCATCTGGCTTTGTGCTCTGTGAATTCCTGTTCTTGACTCCTGCTTCGCTTTGACCTCGGCATGTTTCTGATCAAGTCTCTGGCTCACCCCTCACTACTTTTCAAGCTATCGTGTGGTATTGGATTACAGACTGTCTGCTAGGATTATGTCTTTTCCTCAGCCTCTAGTAAACTGTCGTGCACACACACGCTCTTTGTCCTGCTTTTGCAACTCCTCTTCTGTCGCCTCCCCCTATCTGTTTGTTGCCATCTCTCCAGACAAGCCTTCCTGATGTTCTTACAAGCCTCACTGCAAATGTATTGCTCCTAAAACACTCCCCTCCTGCCATGGTGTGTGTATTTCTACCCAGCACCTCTGCAAGCCTTGCCCCCAAGCGCCCCCATTATGCCTGCACTTTGCTTGCCAGTTGCATGAACATTTTCTCCCTTCGCTGAAGCCAGGACACAAAAACTAAATTATTAGAGTTTCATTTGCTGCAAAGCTGTTGTGATTGGCTTAGCTCAAGAAGTTCCACTATGTCATAAGTATAATTTATAATGGAAATGAAAATATGAAGTTCTCAAGTAATAATTTCCAATTTCAACAATAATTTATGTTTAAAAATACACATACATTTTCAAAAACTTCACACTTACTCCAGAACTATCCTTCTTTTTAATAGTTTAATAGTTTAAATAGGTAATTAGCTATCGGAATAGATATTTTGCACAGAATCAGTTTGAAGAGAAATGTCTCAGTAGCAACTGAAACATAAGAATAATAAGGATATCTTTTTAAAAAATAATTCCATGCATGGAATTGCTTATCTGGAAATACTGTTTTATTCCTCATAAATAGCTTGTCTCCAGCTCATTGTTCCGACTTCTGGGTATGGTCATTGTAAGCAGACATCTAGAATCCTTAGAAATATGACACAGCTGTTTAAAAGATACATATTTTTATAACCTGTCTTTTTCATATATCTGCCCACAATGACCAAATGCAGCAACAGCTACGAGCCAAAGAAAATCTGGAGTGTCTATCTCAAAGGAATACATTTATCCTCTGAACCTTGCTAAAAGATTTCATTTCAGAATCTTACACAGGTGCTGCTGGAGAATCTTAGACTGCTACTGTACATTCTCTACTATGATAGTACAAATTTTTCTGAGAACATAACTAGGCTTGAGAATATACCTATATTTCTGTATTGGAGATCCTGAAGAAATCTCCACAGCTCTGAACATGCTGGCTGCCCCTCATCGAATGACTGGGAAGAAAGAGGCCATGTTCTCAGGTGTGGGGAAATATGGTTTGGACAGCCTGTACAACAGGAGGAACAGAATAGCTGTGTTTTCTGTTTCTGAGTGGCTAGGGAGACAGAGCTTGTGAGAGATTTTTTTCCCCTTCTCTCTGTATGCCTGTAGGAATACAGGCAGAAGACAAAGAACAGCATGAGGAATCAACAGTGTGATGAGTCCAAGAGATGGATTGACTTAGGGTCTCTCATGTCCTTTAATCCAGTGTGGCCCCCCATCAGTCAATCAACTTCAGAACTGTGATGTCTGGGTGAACGATATGGTGTCAGACTTATCCACGGCAAAAGCTCCATTCACATAGGATTTCTTTGTCTCTTTTTCCTCACTGTCAAGCACTGTTGTTTCCAAAGCAAAAGGATTCGCTATGTTAACTTCAGAGATGGTGTCTGTCTGCTCCAGTTCCGTTTTGGAGAGTTTCTCCACAACGCCAGTTCCAAAGGCATCACCAAGAACATTTACCATTGTTCTGAATCGATCCCTAGAGAATAGACAGTTTAGGATAGTCAGGATAGGTGGCAATAGGTTTAACCTATTTTTATGTAAATGAGACTTGTATGCCAAATTTATCAGTATTATCAGTACCAGTTTAGCGTTCCAACATTGTAACTGAAGAGCTCAAACAAATTCTGAGGAGAGTCAGACAGTATTCAATAATCCAGTTTTAAACATTGGAATTTCAAATGCCCTTGACCATGGAAGTCCAATCTGTGGTCTGTCTGCTTCCCCATTTCTGCAGAGCTGCCTGCTCTTGGGTCAATAGAATGAAAAAGGATGACCTCAAGGTGCTGGGGACAAGGGCAGCATCAGTACTACGATGTACTTCTTCATTACTTATGTAGCATTGGAAGTTTCTAGGTGGCAGGTCCTAGGACCACTGAACTAAACACACTGTAGGAAAATGAAGGAGTAGCTATAGAAAGTGGGTGAGAGGGGAAGGAAAAGGATGGATGAAGTGGTGAATACATCTGGGAGGATTACAAGTAGAAGACAATATCCTCTGGGACTTTCATCATATCTTGTGAATAAAACAAGGTGATTGCACGGCAGAACCTTCTCGCAAGCACTGCCTTTCTTATACTTTGATCATGACCTCTGACACACCTAAAGGAAATGTCAGTCACCGTTGCTATAAATTCAAGTTCTAGTAAGTGTGATAATACTACTTTTGCACAGAATGGTTTTTGGCCTTTGCGAAAAGAAAAACATTAAATCAAGAAATTTGATGAATGGCTTAGTGTTAGAGTGTAGGTTTCCTATTCTCAAGACACACCTTCAGCAGATTTCTATCTTTCTTTTTAAAAGGTGCTTTCACTTGTCAAAGGTATACTAAGCACTTAACAGAAATTCAGACTGACAGGGATACAGAACTCTGCACACTGAGTTACTTTTTACAGGGTGAAAGGTTATACATTTGAGGTAATAAGTGAAACAGTGTGACAATCTTCGGAAGAAATTAACTGCTTGGTATTTCATTCCTTCTGTATATAATTATCATTTCCTTCCTGCAGAAAGATGTCTTCTAAACAAAAATGCATCAGATGAGATTGTAAGTTTATATTAACATTTCAGATGGCGTCAATTTTATTTACTATTGCATGTGAATATTCAATCAAGTCTATGCAAAAGAAAAACAGGAATATTATTGGATATCCTGGAGTGTTGGAATGAATACTCAGTCCAATACTTGTTAATACTGTTATAAAGGGTCAACTAAATGTTAACATACTTGTGAAATATCTAAACTTGTGCCAGCAAAAAACACTCGTTAAAAGTATACTGATTACACAATGCAATGGGCTCACTGAAATTTTCCATGTGTTAGATAGATTGTGTTTTATATGTTCAGTGGCAGGTTATTACACTAACTGGACTATATTGATTTGGATAGATGTGTACTGGTTTTATCTTGGTAATTATATTTAGCTAAAAATCAATTCCCATTTCATGCAAACTTAATAACAGCCTTTGTACGATTTCATGTTGAACTCATCTATACTCAGCTTCAGCCACTTTTTATTGCCCTAGGACTACGAAAATTACAGTTATAAGCCTGTGTCTGTAATGCTAATCTTTCTGGAATGTCCTGACTAGATATTTTTTCAGGGTTAGTATTCCTTTTTTTTTTTTTTTTACAAAAGGTGTTACAGCATAGATCAAGGCATAATTGGGAGTAAGTCTTACTTAATTCAGTATATTTAAGTGAATGTGTTTTACTCTGCATCTTTAAATAAAATGGTCTCCAAATTACATGAAATTAAAATAATAAAAGCTATCCTAGGAAAATAATTCTGTAATTCTGTGGCTCTGTGGAGGTAGATTGAAATCAAGTTATACCAATACAAATTCTGACCTTGAATTGAGTTACTTTCTGCAATAACTCATTTCTGAGCATACATCCTTTACCATGTGTTCAGACCTAACTACAAGTTAATTTTTTTTACTTGCCTTACAAGTTAGATTTTATATTAGCTTGAAAATATTAGGACCCCAATGCAGTGTCCTTGAGAGACATGTTAGGACTGCAACTGATGGCCTTGCTGATTGGGCAATTCTGGGAACTATAGTGTCAACATTTCTGGAGGACATTGGGCAGGGGCTATAAGATTATCAAGCTACAGTGTTGCATTACAGGTGTTTTTATTCTTTGGTAAGAGAAAAAAACCAAGAGATATGATATGTAGAAACTTACAGAAGCCAGTCCACTGCAATAATGAGGGTAACATCTTCAGCTGGCAATCCCACTGCACTCAGCACAATCACCATGGTAACCAGGCCAGCCTGTGGTACCCCTGCTGCTCCAATGCTGGCGGCTGTTGCTGTCACACTGCATCCCAAACCAAGAAGACACAGTCACTGAGGTAGGCTCTGACTAACAGAGCATGAAATGGTACAATGGATTTGGAAACTTTATTTCTGTTGATGGAGCCTGAAACTGCACTTGCCTTGTCTTACAGCTGTTATCACATTAGGGTAAAGGTAAAGGTTTCCCTTGACGTAAAGTCCAGTCGTGTCCGACTCTAGGGGGCGGTGCTCATCTCCGTTTCAAAGCCTTGGAGCCGGCGTTGTCCATAGGACACTTCCGGGTCATGTGGCCAGCATGACTCACGGAACGCCGTTACCTTCCCGCCGAAGCGGTACCAATTAATCTACTCACATTTGCATGTTTTCGAACTGCTTGGTGAGCAGGAGCTGGGACGAGCAACGGGAGCTCACCCCGCCGCGCGGTTTCGAACCGCCGACCTTCCGATCGGCAGCTCAGCGGTTTAACCCGCAGCGCCACCGCGTCCCGCATTATTATTATTATTATTATTATCACATTACTGATTCATATTCATATGTAATCAACTACAATTAGAAAGACAAAGAGGAGATGCAAAGTGATTTGGATGCAAATGAAAATTTATTTTGCAGGTTGGTGAAAAGGGCAAAACAAGGATCTTCCAAGCAGTGTGAATGGAATTAAAAAATAAAAGTAATGAAATAATTGTTTGAAACTGAAATAAGAAATGCTCGAAGGAATGTTTTAGAGATGTTTATGGGACAGTAGTATGTTGACATGGAATTAAAATGAATGCTGTAAATGCTAATGTCCAAGGAAAAAGCGATGCCGTAAATGATATGAGAATGTTAAAAAATGGGAAGGCTGCAGGAATAAACAGTATAACTGGAGAATTGCTAAAAGGAATTGTTTGCAAATTGTGCTTTATTATTTCCTTTTTTAAAGAACTTCCCATCTTGAGATCCTTTTCTTACTAGCTTCTCCAGACATGGAATCATACTCATTATTGCTCTTTTATAAAAATACTTTCACGTTGAAGATACGTGTTACACCGCTGCCTGCTGCCTGCTGAGCCAACTTGCTAAACTACAAGCAGGAGATGGTATTTAGAAAAGACAAAATGTTCCAGCTTGCAAAACCAACATCTTAACTCTAGCATGAAGCTACAAGTCTCTCTTCCCCCTGTTTCTGTTGTCCATCAAGTCAAACAGTTTGTAGTGTAGGATATTTGAAAGTTAGTTATCAAAGGCAATATGGTGTCCAAATGCGATGATCTTCCAATGCTTGATTAGTTGAGTACCACAGTTAAATTCAGTGATACGCTGAATTTAGCAATACAGTGTGGAAATTAGTAATGAATACAGCTAATGGATTTTCAGGGCTATGAAAATCCTCTGGGCACAAATATCAATTTTCCTGTTAGTGTTGGAATATAATCCATGCAACAATTTAACTGTGACCACAGGCCTTATTCTCAGAGTATATGGCAGCAAAGCATAACATTTTACAGGTGGTTCATCTCAAGGAACACCCCTGCACTGGGCAGGGGGTTAGGCTAGATGACCTCCAAGGTCCCTTCCAACCCTAAGAATCTATTATTCTAAATACTATAGATGAAAAAAACTAAGTAAAATACATGATACAGCATAATCCTTACCTAATTGTCACTATTTGGCCAATGTCTAGCTCTAAGTCATTAAGCTGTGCAATAAAAACAGCAGCCACTGCTTCATACAGTGCGGTCCCATCCATGTTTATTGTTGCTCCAACTGGTAAAACAAATCGAGTAATTCTCTTGTCAACATGGTTTTTTTCTTCTGCACAGCGAAAAGTTACGGGTAAAGTGGCTGAACTAGATCATGCAGACCAAGGACAAAAAAAAATAAAGACATTAAGAAGAAGTATGTCAGTAAGAACCTAATGTGCACATTTATTAATTTAACAATCAGATCAAGACAAAACTAACATCAAGGAAAAATGCAGCAGATATATGATAATGTTTAAATAATATCAAATGAATGTCTAAAATAAATTCATGTGTAAGTTAATTTATATAACCATGAGCTAATGTAAATGTAGGGAAATATTTTTGTTATCCTTACCTGGAAGAAATCATGAGTGCTGTCAAAAGTGCTTGAGCCATACCTATGGCAAACTTAAATGGATTTTTCCGGACTATGATTAAGTATATTAGAGGTAGAATTACAACAGAATGGATTGCAAGTCTGAAATAGGAAACATTTAATTTTAATTTTATTTAATTATTTAATTTTTATCCCACCTTTTTATTTTTATAAATAACTCAAGGTGGCGAATATACCTAATACTCCTTCCTCCTCCTATTTTCCCCACAACAACAACCCTGTGAGGTGAGTTGGGCTGAGAGAGAGTGACTGGCCCAAGGTCACCCAGCCGGCTTTCATGCCTAAGGCAGGACTAGAGCTCTCAATCTCCCGGTTTCTAGCCCAGCACTTTAACCACTAGACCAAATTGGCAAACATACATTAACTATTGTAATATTTAACATTAAAATCTTAGTGAACAGATGTAGATGGGTTTCAAAATTGATCAACAGTGAGAGAAACATATTTTCCTACAATCAGTAAAGCTGTTTAAGGTAGACTGCAGAATTATCCCTTTTGTATTTGATAACATAAGACACACCAATCAGCAGAATGGTGTTATACTGTATACTAGTAAGGAAATCAAATCTCCCATTAGTCACTAATTAAACATTAAATGCATTTAAATCAATCTGGATGTCTTTTGTCCCTTACAAAAATAACTGGGAGGCTGCAATATAGAGAAGAGAAGCAACCTCCATCTCCTCTCTAAGCAAATATCTTGAAACACAGTTCTATGTACTTGCAAATAACATTAGCATTAGGAGATCCTCTATTCTCCCAGCCTCTCTTCCCCACTTGTGCAACACAGGAATAATATTCTATTTTACATGAATATAATAAGGATTTCAGACCATGAATATGAATGCAGCCTGAGAGTAATTCATGGAGCTTATTTGTACCAGCCATGACAAAACTCAGATTCAAATGGTTTCTCTTATCTTTCACATATGAGGCAATTGACTGATTGATTGATTGATTGATTGCCTGAGAGCTAATGACTGAAATTAAAATGTTGTATTTTTAATTCAGTACATTTTCAGTGTATCTGAAACACAGTGAGGCTCAACACAATTAAAGTTCCCCAGAATGGTACATTTTACCTTTCCCCCAACTATATAAAAATCTGATTTATCAATTCAAATTAAAAAGGAAATAAATACATTTTATTAATTAGAGGAATAACATACCCACTCAATACAGTAGCCATATAAAGACCTAATTTGCGAAAAATCTCCCAGTCTTCAACTTCTATTATCTTTCCAGCAATCAAAAACAAAATGCCTAAAGGCATATACCTACAATGTACAAAGAGGCATTAAAAATTATGCTAAGATAATTTGCCATGCAATTCTATATATATCAAGAGTGCACAGGCAGAGGAATGCAGTATTATTTCATGGATAGTATATTTATCTAACTTTTCTTATGTCTATTGCAAAGGATGGAAAAACTAAATGGCCAATGCTAGAAGCAGCATTTTTAATTTTAGACTTGAATGATTTATAGCATTTTGAACTATCATGCATATCACGGATGAAGTGCAGTAATGATTTCTTGGTCTAAAAAGAGTGTTTTTGCAGATTGTTTAGGCTTAAGAAAGCACATTTTCCCCCAAAAGATCCTCCCTGCATATTGAGATAATCTGTGAAAGCTTTCTTCCTCTGGCAGTTTGAGTGGAAGCTCTGTGGAGCAAAAATTACTAAGAAATCCCAAAGACTACAAGGGTCATTGGAAGTTTGCCAGAAGATACTGGTTATTCTAAGCCTTTTGGCAGAACCAATTGTTCAATTTTGGCATTCCTAATACAAATGTATTCAACCATTCTTTTAAAAAGGCAGTATTACCATTAATACATTACAATTAAATGAATATAATCTTACAGAATAATTGACAATCATTAACTCATTCAGAATAATTGATTGATTCTGATTATGAATTATTTTGTTCGTATTTATTTAAATTTAACTTATTAAACAAGAATGCTGTCCTTTTACATAAAAAGATAGGATATGCCCTTAAATGAACAAATCACCCAATTGAGTTATGATGTTAAATCCAAATCTGGTGTACCCATGGAAATCCATTCAACAATGGCTACTCATAAGTAATTTACCTCATTAATTTCCATGCACCTATTCTAAGCAGGACCAAACCTGCATTTAATTTATAATTTGGAACAGAAGTTTTACTGAAATACTAATTACTTCTGCTATTTGGCAAGTATGCTAATTCAGGTTAGCATTAGAAGCAACTTCTCAGAATGATATTTTGTTTGATCAAACCATTCAAACTTCCAAGTAGATACTTTATTTTTACTATTAATAGTTGAACTGGATCCTTAAAATTTAAATTATTTAGATATACATACACACATATGTGTACATCCATGCGCACCCCCCCGTATATAGCTGCCTGGCGAAAAGCATTAAAAAGATGAGCTTTGCAAAGTGCATGAGCAAAACAGCCATATCCTTCAGAAGGGTAGCAGGTTTTGGGAAGGCTTTCCCAAGGTCTTTGTTGAAATGTGTAACAAAATTTTAAAGGAGTTAATGAAAAGATACTATCCCACTTACCACATAATTATCTGAACTATATACATTGTGGCATCATTCAGGGCATTGAAAAAGTCCACCAGCACTTGTCCTTTTTCTCCCATTTTCCCAATAACAATTCCGAAGACAAGACAAAAGACTATCAATCCGAGCACATTAATGCCATCAGAATACATGCCCACTATTTTGTATTCTTTAGTTTTGTTCTGTAGGTTGAGAATGGAAGAGGGAAATGATCAACTAGCAGTAACACATTTTGCTAATATGAAAATTAAACAATGTAACTCTTGTCTGGGAGCAGCTTAACCTTGCTAGGATTTTTGATTTTTGACTAATAGTGCTTCTGTAGCTTGATCTTAAAGGCCTTTGATAACAGCCTTGGGCAGCACCTTCAAAGCGGGTGGGCTTTGATCATGACACTGGGCCCACCATCGGGCAGATTTTGCCCTCCTCTGCAGACACACCTGTGCCTAACTGGATGTCCTGTCCACCAGTGGACTTCTTTTTATTAACCGTCACTTTAAAAACCTGAACTTCACTACACAAATTATTTCTATATTATTTCAGTAGTGCTAATGCCATATAATGCACAATAGTAGCAATATTATAAGAAACACAAGCATCCAATAATATCTTAAAGACTAATAGTAATTAAGGGGCCAAAAGTCTTTTGTTTTGCCACAACAGACTAACACAGCTCCCTTCTCTTTACCTGCGAAGTCTCCGTTGGCATTATAGCTGTGATTGGTTCATCTGTAGGAAAAGTTCCATTTTTATCTCCATTTGGGTTTTTTATTTCTTCGCGTTTGGTCTTATACTGGAAGTTAAGAATACATGTATTGTGTTAATGGAAAATGATAAAGGAAAACTTATTTTTAAAGCTCTTTTTAAAGTTTGCAACAGGTAAGATTTACACGTAGTACTACCACTTCTAGGATGCTATCAGTACCATGTCTATTTTATTTTTCCCTCTCTTTTAAATGTTCCTTTTTCTCTTGTTTTCTTTTTAATGTGAAAATACAGAGCTTGTTACACATCAGAAACCTAAGACTCTGTGTGTAGGGAGTAGGGAGGGATCCATAAGAAATGGATAACTTATGAGTATCTAACTATCCACTGATAATTGATTCTTGCTTAAAACTGGGGATTTGGTTGAGATCCATTTTCTAATATTAAGAGAGAAAGGCTAAAGGTACTGGGATTTTTTCTAAGGTACAAAAGATACAAAGTCCAGAAGAAATCATATGCATTTTTGCCCAGAGTTCCTCTAGTGAGAGGAGATGGGCGGTGACAAATTTGATAGATAGATAGATAGATAGATATTGGCTGCCAACTAGTGCTCAGCATTATCTCCCCAACAGTAGTTATTGGAAAAGGAAATGGATTTTTAATTACAGAATTATGAAGTCATAGTTACTTTATATTATTTCATTTGATTTTTGTAAACAAAGCCTATTTGTGTAAAAATAAAGTTATTTCTACTGAATCAAGATCTAAAATAACAGGTAATAATATACAGTCCAACCATTACAAAAGATTGTTTAATGGAGATGCAAAAATTTCACAGAATTGCTGTTAATAAATACAAATGTAGAATCTACCTGTTGAAAGCAGGCCTGTACAAGATTTTCTGGGAACATATTTCTGGAAAAGGATTAAAATATGTAACTACGTAATAGTTGAAAACATATTCAAAAAGCATGATGTAATAGGTTTCTTTCTCTTACTCCAAATCTCTGAACATATAAATGTCTTAACCATTCTTTCAGTTTTAGAAAGACTTGGTTTATCTATTTAACTGTTGAAGATGTGAACCCTTAAACTACCTGGGTATTTTCTCTGTCCTGTACTTGCTCTGAAATATAGTATATTTCCCTAAAGTATCAGTTTACAACACTTCGTCCTTCATGTTACACAAATAGCCAATCCCAGCATGTGAAGGGATAAGTCATTCCATGAAATAAAAGAAAAAAGCAGACACGAAGGGCATATATTGCCTTCTGTACCATTTTGAATAGGGCTTTATATTTTCTATAATTCTGTAGCAGATGTTATCCCTTATTTAAAAGCTGTAGTTTAAATTGGGAGACAGCCATTTATTGTGCATTTTTAATAACTAAATAAGGAATGAATTCAGAGCAAAACTGGGCAGCTGGAAGCTGATTTCCCTGACTTATTTTCTTTATGTCCCAGCAATTTTCTGAAAACACACAGGATAAAGGAATGTTGCAAAATGGGCTATACTTCTGGAGTGGGGTTGGTGATCCCTGAAAATTTCTCAAAGGTACTGTCAATATTCAGGGATTCTCATTTTCCCCTTATTTATCCATGCCACAGCACAACCATTCAATAGGGTCCTCATCTCTCAGTAGAATATTTAGAGGGAGGTGTCAGCACTATTAATTTTTCTTAATTGTGAATGTAATCCATTGTTTTAAAGACTCACCTAATCAAGTCTAACATAGCATCCACTGTAGTCACTTCCGGTGTGCTACCCACTCTGTCAATTTCATCAGCTTTCTGAGATACTCCTGGTTTGATAGTCACAACCAATACAATCCCTGTAATTGGAGTGAGGGGGGACACAGCCCGAACAAGTTGAAATCTTGCAGAAAACATTTCAAAAAAGATTGCAGTGTAGTGTATAAAAATGACAGATGAGAATTATGCTTATCTTAAATTCAGGCCTTGGTTCTTCCAAAAACATAGTTTATTATTTTCTGACATATAATCAATGCCTTATCATATACAAATACTACTGAATCAGAGCTGCAGATGAACATAGGTTAGTTTGCTAAATGTTGTAGTTGTTTACAGCAAACAGAAAAAAGCTATCGAGCTATCCTTGATACTTCCAGTGTCCTTGGAATACAGCTTTGGATTCAAACTATGATCACCCAAGCGCTGATTGGTGAAACCATTAGAAAATATCCTTGATGCTTTTCACTTAGGTTTTTATTGTGCACCCATCCCTGCTTCTTTTGCAGAACCTGTGGTGAGCCTAATTGTAATTTATTTCAATCAGTAATTCTCATGTGTTTCCCCACCTCTGCTTCCATCTTTTTTTTAATTATTATTATTATCAGAAAGGGGATTGATTCTGATTCATCATGTCAGAAGCCTTCCAATTGGAAGCATCCCATTTTTGCTATAGTTTACATACAGATACATTAATGATTCGAGTAATTATCCCATTTCTGTACCACCACAACTTGATAAAATCTCCTTCAGGAAGCAAGACCAAGTGTTGTTACTTCCAAAATATATAGTAAATCTCATGGTTAAATATTAATTTTGATAGTAAAGAGAAACCTGTATGCCTGTGAGGTGGCACATTGAAACTGTAACCTGGACAAGAGGTCCTAGTTCATGAGCATTCTCTTGCTGTTTATCATGGCACTCTACAATGGATGATATCCAAGTTTGTTCTTCTCTGTAAATCTAAGTTAGACAAAAATTGACTATTTATTGCTAGCTTGCTAACCTATTAAAAATGTCCCACTACATTTCAAATGTAAGGATTTAAATATACAAGGGTTGAACTACTTATTACCTAAAATTACAGCTGAGGCAGTAGTGAAGAAGTAGTACACAACTGCTCGCAGGCCAATCTTTCCAGAAACACTGGAGTCCAGTGCAGCAACACCTGGGAAGATTTTAGGGAAAAGAGAATTTTTAGTGTATACATTTATAAATAAATGCAATGTGATATAGTTGTGATATATTTAACTGTATTCTCCATCTTCCTATAATAAGAATTACCTTTCTGGATTGGGTCATAAATCCAAGTAGCCTTGCACTCTGCTTCTAATAGTTGCTGACTATACAATCAATTTTAAGTTCACAAGCAGAATGTTATGGCTATCATTCTTGCCTATCTCTTGCATGGATAATCAAAGATACATTGTCCTAAACATGGAGATCTGACTTGGCTGTCAAATCTAATACTCAGCTCTCCTTCCTGCTGCTATATAGTGTATGTGTGAGTGTGCATGTGTGTGTATTTTATTGTTTGAGGCAAATACCATCCCTTTAACTTGCAGGAAAAAAGGCCAACTATTTTTAAAAGTCAACAAAAAGCCTTGTAACTTAAACACATTTAATGTGATGAGCAATTATGAATCACAAAATAGTTAAATCAGAATAAATGTGCTGGTCTTCGAGTACATACATACATCCCCATCATGCTATTATTCAAGATAAGCTATGTTATATAAAGTGCAAGAAATATGTCAGAAATAGTAAGTGAAAAAAATTAAAGGTATGAGATACAAAAATAAGGAAATATAGCTAAACATAGTTTATACCAACACAGTTATTCACAATACTTCTCTGTATCTTTCTATCTTTGCTTCTACCATGTCCATACACTGCTTCAAATATTGTCTTCGGTTTTTCAAACTTGTTACCTCTCTACTTTTAAAGATCTCATCAACTCCTTGATCTTCTCTTCCTCTAAAATCCATTCACTCTTTCTTCACATAGTTGTTTTGCAGTTTGATCGTCATCATTCTCTCTATATGACCAAACCACCTCAATGTACATATTAATTGTGGTAACTTAGTTTTGTATTTAATCCACATTCATTCATCACCCATCTGTTTTTGACCCTACCTCCTCTTGTTTGGCCTTATTCTTAAATAATCTTCAATGCATTCAACTTACTTTAAGTTGAATAACCAGCATAACCAATTGGCATAATCAACTCTCACTTTTATTCAGCAAGGTTGACAGAAGGACACTAATAAACAGCCATTTCTCCCCCTTCTTTTGACAAATGTTTGTCTCTCAGTGTGAGAGTAGCTGGGTGACTTTTGAGGTAGCCAATATGGCTACCTCTCTGGAAATTAATATTTTTTTAAAGTGCCTTAGAGATCAGAGAAATCATTTTATAAACCAAAATATTAGTTTGTCTATATACCCAATAAAATAAACCAATCAAGTTTATCTATAGAGTTGCAGGTAGCAAGTTACTTAGATGGAAGTTAGTAAGTTTTGTCTTAATTAAAAACAAAATTAATTAATTAAAACCACAGTCAAATAACAAATGTTGCATTAATTCTTCAAAACTGCAGTAGTTTACTTAGAAGCAAATAAAATAATGGCATTATGATTCCACTTGTTGTGGAACTCAGTATATTTGGCTTGATTTCTATTAACTTCCTTGGCCTCATCTAGCCCTAATAATAAGGACTCATCAGACATGTCATACGGACATAATTTGCTTGTACTATCCAACTGCAAGACTACAGCTGGTCCAGAATGCAGTGGGGCAGGCAGTATTGGGCATGCCACAGTATGCCCACATGACACCACTGCTCCATGAGCTACACTGGTTGCCATTTGGCTTCCAGGTGTAATTCAAAGTGCTGGTTATAAAGCCCTTCATGATATAGGGTCTGGTTATCTGAGGAACTGCCTTTTTCCCTGTCTGGTAACATCCGGCAGAGTAGGAACACTGCCTTCTCTCAATTAAACAATGTCACCTAATGGAGCCTTGGAGGCATGCCTTCTGTGCCACAGTGCCTGCTCTCTGGAACAGCATTCCCCCAGAGATCTGTATGGATTCCATCCTGCTTATGTGCTAAAAGATGCTGAAAACCCAGCTATTCTTCCAGGCCCTGGAACAGGGTAGTGGGTGAGCTCTTTTAAGTTTTTTATGTTGATTCATTTTACGTTGCATATCATCTGTTTCTCTATTTTATTGTTCTGGTTTTTTTTTATGATGATGATGATGATGTAAAGTGCCTGGAGTCAACTGGAGTCAGGAGTTCTTAAAATCTATGTCTTAAGCAAATTAATAAATTTTAATCTATGCTTCTTTAGTGTGACTAGTGGAAGCTGCAGGGCCAGATTTAAGGCTTAGCCAGGTAAACAGTTTGTAAACAGACTTTATTTATTTATTTATTTGTCTAATTTATCCCTGCCCATCTCCTCCCGTCGGAGGTCTCTGGGTGGTTTACAACAAATGATTAAAACCATCAGAATAATAAAATACAATAAAAATACTATAAATAGAAATATTTATTGCCAGTCTCTAGTCTCTGTTCTAGGTAGTCCAGATCACACTGAATACACAGAAAGAAGTTCTTATTTTTTGTAGTCTGTATTTTTTCATAAGCTATGTAGTTAGAGCAAAGGTCCAAGTATACCCTATATAAAAGCTGTGCAACAGGTTCATGGTTCATTATGAATATGAGAAGAAAAAAGTCAGGAAATTTATTTAAGCAGAACAATCCTGCCCCCCTCCCAAAATGGGCCACATTGGTTGAAACTCTTTAAAATGAGTTCAAGCCATTGGAGTAAGAGACCATCACGACCAAGACATTCTTGCTCTGGAATGATTTTATGACATCAGTACATCAATATGAATTCTCAACTAGGCTTCTTGGTTGTTCCCAAAAGAAGATAGTCTGGGAGACACTGGGAGACATTTACAGCCTTTTCAATGTCTGAGTTGAGCCCCAGCCACAAAAAATAGCTTTTTCCTGGAGCCTTCATACAAACAATCTTAGGGTTTACTGTATGCAGGATAGCTAAGATGACTCCTCCCAACCTTTCTGAAATGGCAATACAATTTCCCCATTACAGACATCCATTATCAGCAAAAATATCACATTTCTGGCTATTAAAAGACAAGAATTATGATTCCTCAGATCATCCCTCCCACACCCAGGTCAACATATGAGCCACTATGGCATCTCAAGTAATCTTGCAATCTGATCAACTTGAATTGGTAGGTTGGGTAAGAATTTCAATATAAAAAATTTCAGTACAGGAGAGACATTGAAGTCTGGAAGCAGGAGAGGCAATCAACTCAAAAGTGTCTATATTTGCAATTGTTCTCCATGGCTGGTAGACAAGTCTATCATTGTAAGCATTAAGGCTCCACCTCTGCACTGTAGATGACAGAATGATGATGTAGCTTATTATATGAGAAAAGTCACAGCAAAGCTTTGTGAACTATACAAATTTCAAGGACATAGCCATAAAAGTAGCTGTAAAACTTCCTGACTCCTGAAATAATATATTATGCATAATTCCTTTCAGTGGATAGCATATAAGATAATTGGAGCCTCTCTTGCCAGCTGGTGTTTTGTGGCGGAACATGAGGACGTGTGTCAGAATGTCAAGAAATCATGTATTTATTACACAGATTGCTGCATAAATTGCTGAATTACTTATCTGCATTCTCACTGAACACCACTCACAGTGTTGAGGCCATACTCAGTTACAAAATGCCAGTTGGCATGGCGATCTGGCTGAGCACACTTAAAGACTGCAGAAGCTGAAGCGGAGGGAAGAAAGGGAGTGTCAAGGCCAGGAAGAGACCCAGTGGCAGGGATGCAGTCAGGCCTAGAACTGTCCAGCATGAGCACACCTCCAAAATGGCCAATTGTTGGATTTGGCAGGGAAAGTCAGAAGAGGTCCAGCAGGAGATACCACCAAAGATATCTGGTGGTAGTAAGTGGTACAGTCACTGTGACTCAATGGCAGAAAAGTAGGGGACACAGCTGGCCTACCAAAAAATGCCCCATGGCTGAAGAGGCCTGGCAGCAAAGGCCTACCAGAGAGGTTACAGTGGCAGTGATCCACCAAAAAAGTCTACAGACTGAGAGCAGCTTCAAGACATACTAAGACTGGCTAGGGTAGCTTCCTTGTCAAAGGGTAGCACAAAACAATAGAGCCCAGGAGGAGATATTTTGGTGATTTTTCAAGTGTATACCTTTTTGATACCTATTCCTACAGATAGTTAGCAACTTTTTCAAGTTTTCAAGTGACAAAGATCATAAAATGATTAAATTATAATAGCCAAAATCCTATTCCCAAGTCTCATGCCACAATGCCAACATCTTGTATTATTTTGAAAAAAAAATGCTCACATCACACTTCTATATTCTTTCTCTAAAAATTTTTGAGATTTTGAAATCTTGTGAGAGGTAATTAATCTTAGTCTTTTTAAAAAAAATTGTATAATTTGGGGCAGCAACTACAAATGTTGCAAGATCTTAATGCTTGATGCCTACTGTTTGTATCACTGCTATGGGCCAAGACTCTTAACAGATCAAATCTGTACAAAACTCCTAGTTCCTCTGTAAAGAGATGTTGTTAATCCCTCACACTACTAGTTGTAGATCTGCTTAGAAGTGCAGCTGACAAAATCCATTTCTTCCTAGATTCCATTTTAGCCCACACAATAAATCGGCTGCTGAACAGAACCAGTAAAATACTAGTCTGTTTTACTCCCTCTGCCACTGCAATATTTGATGAACAAATCATAAATTCTTTCTCTATATAGATTGATTTCATACTGCATACTTGGCCAGTTACCAGGGCAGATATGGTGGTTGTGGTGTTTGCTTGACATAAAGACAAAAGATGTGTCTTTAAGTAGTTATGTCACTTTTTTTGTTCATGTGGCTATTAGTTAGCCAAACACATGATGCCCATATATGATTGTAGTCATAGACGTTTGTCCGTCAGATCTGTAAGAGAGTTGATTGTTGTGCTATTCCATAATATATTAATCCTAAGTAATGAGAAGCCATGAAGTGGTGTGAATGGGCTGTTAACTGGAATTATCATTCTAGCCCACATTAAAGTCTTGCACAGTCAAAATTAGCAATCATTTATTTGTATGCCAATAACTGACCCATATAATGTAACAAACCAGAATCTGGATCTGCATCTGCATCTTTTCTTGCAATCTTAATGTAAGTTGTGTTATAGACATCATGCATAATTGCATCTAAGATATTTTGTTGTTGTTGCTGTAACTAGTCTTTAAATAGAAAGAAATACTCCAATCTTTTAAGAACTTTATTATTATGATTTCAGACACAAGCAACGCAGTTTGATGAAAATAAAATTGAGAGGTTGGTTCCCCTTAACATCTTCTTCCCTTCCCTTCCCTTCCATTTTGAATGCACAAAGGGAAGCTGCAATAAATCTTTAAAAATACTGTAGTGACTTATAAATCTTTAGTAATATTCTAGGCCACACTTGTCAGCCAACAAGGTGAATGGTCTGAGGCTAGACACAAAACATTTTCTCTCTGGTTTTTTGTTTTCCCTTGGAGAGGAGAATAGAGAACAAGAAAGGAAAGACAGCAAATAAATTATGGAGGGAAGAGTTTTTGTTTTTCCCATGTTAAGAATGGGTACTCTATAGGCCCAGTCCTAGATATAGCCCCTGAGTCCTTTCTTTGCAGATCTTGAAGAACTGGTGGTGATTTCTCACTATTTTGAGGCAGGAAACATTTGAAACAGTAGCACAAGTCCTACAATAAGTTTAACATCATTTTAAAATTGAAAACATTCTACCACTTTCTTCAAGGGGAAAAAACACTTCTACCCAATTTGCATCATTACTCCACGTACTGTGGCCCTTGGATTCCCCTCCAAATGTAAGGCCAGGTTACTTGATGGACCACCTCTTCCCAATTACAGCTACCTGTCCCATCAGGTCTGGCAGGAGGGGCATTTTGCAGGTCCTGTCCATGAAGGAACTCCATCTGATAGGAGAAAAGGTGAGCCTTTTCTGCCATCACCTGCCCTCTGGAATATCATCCCTCTGAAGGTAAGGTTAGCCCCAACTCTTTTGGCCTTCCAGAAAGCCCTCAAAATATGTTTTTTTTTCCAGCATGCCTGGCTATCCCCTGGTAATAGGGAGCCTGCAAGTTGGTTACATTTTATGTAATATTTCCCCCCTCCTGGTATTGGTTTATCTATGTTTATTGTTTTAACTGTTTTTAACTGTAAAATGTTTTTAATTGTTGGCTTTATTGTACGCTGCCCAGAGTCACTTCATATGAGATGGGTGGCCATATAAATCTGATAAATAAATAAATAAAGTCTCCAGTAACCAAAAGGTTGCCCACAACATCCTATGGAAGGACCTCTTGAATCATTTATTTGAAAGAGGAAGTTGCATTGCAAAAAATAAGCAGAATACATCCTTTGTGTTCCCCAAAACATTTCTAGTTTGATCCTAAGTAACTAATATGTTGGTAAAAAATGTTGCAAGAGAACGGAATTTAGTTATATCTGAATGAACCCACTGCCCATTAGACTTCCAAAGATAATGTTATTCTGGCTCATCTGAAGTATTGATTTCACTTTAGTTACGAATACCGTTCATTCCCACTCCTTATCATCAAGCTATTAATTTACAAGATTTAAGGAAGTGTATAAAAGTAACTGTTCCCTCAGCAGCCAGCAGACTCACTAGTATATACTGGTGGCACATACTACTACTTCTTCCCTTTCCCATTCCCCTTTTTCTTCTTTCCAACCCAACAAAACGTTGTAAAGAAATTTCTTAAAGGGGCTTGTGGCCCTGTCTGTCAGCAGGATCACTCTGAAAACAAAACAGAATGGGACCAAATTTGATGAGGGGAGAAAAACTGGCAAAAGAAAGATTGTGCCTGAAAATCTGGCCATGGACTGCAGAGAAAAAAATCTGACCAATGCATTCCTATAGGAGAAGCAACTGGACAGTAGCTCAGAATTTTGCCAACTGCTCTACTTTTAAGCCCGCCTCCCTTCTCCCTCTTTGGGGTCACATGACTTGGGGTAGAGCGGCAAATGGCATGATTTACTTTATAATGACAATATTACACAAATATCAGCATTATACAAATGACATAATTTGCAGTGGAATTTGGTCTGTTGCACCCAAAGTCTCTGTTGTCAAGATCTGGTAAAATTGAGATTTTACAGTATTGTCCAGAACTGACAGCAGTTTTCCAGGTCTAAAAACTCCTAGCTTTGTTTCAGATCATTCTCTGGTTTTGAGGAACTGAGGTGGAAGAAATTAAATCTGGGATGTTCTGCAATTCACATGCACCCCAACTGACCTATATCCCCATTTATACTATAAAACTGAATTCATAATTCATATTTGCCCAGTCTAATTATTTACTTGTGTGTGTGTGCCTTCTAGTCAGTGTTTTCCTGATGATTGCCTGGACAAGTCCCTGCAGTTTTCTTGGCAAGATTTTTGGAAGTGGTTTACCTCTGCTTTCTTCCTAGGGGTGAGATAGAGTGACTGGCCCAAGGTCACCCAGTTAGTTTCATGCCTAAGGTGAGACTAGAACTGCTGGTTTCTAGCCTGGTACCTTAACTACTACACCAAATTGGCTCTCCAATTGTTTACTTGCCAAACAATTATGTAATATTTGAGAACATTCTACTTCTTCATCTACCTCCTCCAGTTTTCCTTACCCTTTATATAAGAAATGGGTTCATCAGTCCTTGCAGTTAAAATGAAAATGGTAGTTAAATGTTGGTTTATTAACCAAAATCTTCAATAATGTTATATTAGTCAAGATCCTGGTTAGTAAATGGGCATTAAGCTACCATCCTGTTTGCTTCCACTCTTCCTAATTGCATGAATTCCAGTTTAAAACACTCACCCATTATATATGAAATGGAGATTATTTTAAACTGGAATTTATGCAGTTAGGAAGAGTGGAAGCAAACAGGAAGGATGAGGAGAGACTACAGGAGCGCTTGTTTCTGGCTTTCACCTGAATAGTAAAGCTGGGAATTGTGTACTCAAACTGGATGAAGGAGTTTTCTTCTGTGTAAAATATTGAAGTATGGAAAGAATCAAACTTCTGAAACAAAGCATTTAAAATCTATTGCATATGGCTTGGATCACATCATGTATTAAAGTTCAGAATGGCTGTAATATAGGACACTAATATATGTAGATGAATATAGAGAAAAATGAACAAATGTAAAAGCAATGTAACACTCCCTCATTTAGGACTGATTCAGAATAAACGTAATAACTTCAGGCTAATCTGTGATGTTGGATGAGGGTCAAGGGAGAGTCAAATGACATGCAGTGTTTTGCCATTGAGGTGCAATTACCGCCCCTTTTGAATGTATATAGTGACACGGGATGCATTTATGAAAGGGGTAGAGCTGGCTGGGGAATTCTGGGAGTTGAAGTCCACATATCTTGAAGTTGCCAAACTTGAGAAACACTGGATCAGATTGTAGGGAGAAATAAGGGAAGGAGGAGTGTTCTGACTGGAGGCTCTAAATAATATAAGCACCAAGAGCTTGAACTGCGCTCTGTCTCAAATAGGAACCAGTGAAGATCCCTGTAATATAACAAAACAAAATAACTGCATGGAAACTACGTAATAGCTTGAACTGCCCTGTTCCTAACTAGGGTCCCAAGACAGACAGAAGAATCAGAAACACATATCAGGAGATTACTGCTGTAACATAATCATGAAAAAGAAAAGCATATAACACATAGATAACTCTTCCAGAAATAATTGTGAAATGTGTCCCAACTGATGATAAATAGAGGCCATCCAGTAAAAATTATTAGTGAAAATGCCAGCTATTGCCTCACAAGTAGTACCAGTCTGAGTGACAATAAGGGTTTCCAACAGCCAAGACCAGATGAAAAATCACAGTCACCCCACCCCCACTTCCCTACATGAGAAAGGGATGTGAACACAGCTATAAATTGAAGCTTGTTAAGTAGCAGGACTCTCAGTGACTAATGCCAGAGAGATATACATCAGCATGTAAGACTTGAAAACAGTCACATTAATTTATTAATTAATTCAATTTTATGGCTGCCCACTTGCCAGGCAACTCTGATTCTTTAATTATGAGCAAGCATTCCACAGCAAGCTTTTTACAGCTGTCCCTCTGGCTGAGCTGAGCTGTGTCTACTAAGAAAAATGTGGACCAAAAGAGGGCAGAAGAGACCAACAGAGAGCCAGTTTGATGTAGCATCAGGCTAGAAACAGGGAGACTGGTGAGTTCTAGTCCTGCCTTAGGCACGAAGCCAGCCAGCCAGCCAGCTGGGTGACCTTGGGCCAGCTGCTCTCTCTCAGCCCTAGGAAGGAGGCAAGGGCAAACCACTTCTGAAAACCCTGCCAAGAAAACTGCAGGGACCTGTCCAGGCAGGTGCCAGTAATCAACACTGACTCAAAGACACACACACACACGTCTCACAGATTTGAAACACACACACACACAGGCTTATATACCACTCCAGCCCAAAAAGACTCTGAGCAGCTTACTTTCTCTTTTTACAATATGACAGTAGTAAAACAATTTATCAAAAGTGCAAACTAACCATTAGAATGAAAAAAACAAAAACAAAGACGACTATGATAACTGAGGAACTTTAAACATACAAACAAAACCCCTGGGGGGGGGGGCTCCCAACTCACACTAGATCTCCTTGCAGGATTTTCTTAAAAAGCCAAGTTTGTACAGCCCTCCTAAAATTCAATAGAGTGGGGGCTCATATGATCTTGAGAGACAAACTATTCCAAGGAAGAGAGCTGCAATTAAACAGGTTTGATTGTTTGGGTTCATTAGTTCCTTAGACAGTGTTTCTCAACTTTGGCAACTTTAAGATGCGTGGACTTCAACTCCCAGAATTCCCTAGCCAGCATGTTGCCTAGGGAATTCTGGGAGTTAGAGTCCACACAAAGTTGCCAAGGCTGAGAAACACTGCCCTAAGAGAAGGGATCCTATTCAATCTTATTAGACAGCGAGGAGCCACTGAGAGCAGGGTAGTCCTGTAAATATCCAGGGCCTGAGACACCTAGGTGACAAGTAATTGTTTTCTTGGTGATTTAGTTTTTAATTTAAATTGATTCACAAACACACACACATACATATAAACATTAAGCAGTTTTTTCTAAATTAATGTAGTTACTCATCTCTAATACTAATGTTCAAATATTCATCTAAAGAAGTCTGTTAAGGAATAAGCTATTTGTAAAATAAGCTTTAACAGGTTAAGATATTACATTGCAGTGCAAAATTAAATTGTAAATGTATTTTTATGCTTCTGGAGCTTATATAAATTTTGATGGCCAGGTCTTTCAGAAATTAGACTATGATGGACTGTTGTCTATTAGAAAAAATAAAAAAAATGGATAACATTAAAGTAACCTGGCCAAAACTTTAGAAGTCTGTGGGTTTTAGATATATATGCAGGTACTTAACCAGGTTACTTCAGTTGGTGGAAATGGTGGAAATGTCCCACAGCAAAGGGATTTTGAAATATTTTTTTGCAACCACAGATTTTAGCAAAATTCATATAAAATTACAACAATCCATAGCACTTCAGTGCATCCCCTCTTATATTAATAACACTGTTTGTCAACATCTGCTTCCATATCTTCCTTGCGGCCCTTGCAAACAATGTAGCTTATCAACATCAGTCAATGGAAATAGATTTTTTTTCTTCTAAACTAGAATAAGGTCGACTAACAAAGGCCTGAGGAATCTAGCTCTGGGTTTCTGATATAATTTGCAAAATAGTAAGTAATGGCTCAAATCTTCCACCTGTGAGTTATTACAAATGCATAATTGGTGTGTAGTTAATAATCTTTTATATCTTCCATCCAAACAGGCTGTTAGCATTGTTTGAAAATGAAGTTCTGTGAACGCTTGTCTCAGGGAATGGGATGTAAGAGACTGTAAATAATACAACATTCCTTGTCCATCTTTAAAAGATTGATACCACTTGGCCAACTTAAGCTTACATATCTGCTATTTTGTCTAAAATCTTTATAAAATAAATAGTCCCTCAAAAGACTCAGTCAGAATCTAATGAAAACTCCATTCTAAGTAAACTCTATTAGAATGGAGTTTTCATTAGTTTTCTGATTCTAATACTGTATCAAGTAGTGCTATTTGGGAATTATGCTAGTCACAATATTAGCATCAAGATTACATTATGCAAATTATAGAGATAAAAAGAGACAGCAATTTTAAAGGAAATTATTAAATTAGAGGATTTCATGAAAATGAAAAAAACCCATGCTCCTCACACATTCCCTTACCACATCCTGCTGCTAATAGAAGCAGGAAATATTAGAAAAAAATAGAGGAAAGCAATGAAGATCCTTCTCTTCTTACAGCAACTTTGCCTCTAGACTTCGCGTTTCCTGCTTAGGAAACAGGAATTTTGAGCAGGACCACTGGGAAGACAGACCCTTTCCCCCTCCTCCCACTGATCCTGCTTAACATGGCTTGTTTCCCAGTTGCATTAGTTGAAAAAAAAACCCAGTCTGTTCTGGCAGAAAAGCAGTCAGGATTCCTTAAGTCATGAGTTACCTACTGTTACCTTAGACAATGGCCACCTCCACACAGCACTGATTCTATCCTTAATCTCTCCAAAGCAGTTTGAAGCTGCCCTTGTGATTGTCTTTACCTCTGCCAACCTTGGCATGCTGCAAGCCAGGAAACAGCATGTGCTCCCTCCATCTGACTAGCAGGAAAGTATAAAAAATCTTCAGTCAGTGCTCACCTGTTGAATTGCAATGATTCCTAGAGTAACAAAAATCCCCTCACCTCCCCCTCCACAGAAAAAGAGAAATACTAAATTGTAATGTCTCATCTCCACCCCATTTTTACTATGTGCTATATGTGTTTATCTGTGTTATTAGCACGAGGGCAAAACTGCTTGGCTGTGAAGCTGTTATATGGTCATTGAAACCTGTGATGAGGGCCTGACATAGTTTTACAAGCAACCACTTTTTCCAACACCCAAACTGTTGAGGCTCTGTGCATATGTAAGTGGGGGAGGGAGAGAAGGAAACAGCTGCAATAATCTGTCAGGAACATTAACTGGGCATTTAGAACCAGGACAATGTCAACATGACACTGGAAGATGATCCCCACACCCCCTCCGCCTCCCCCCCAGGTTAGAAGGTATCCAGCAAGACACTGGAGAAGAGTAACAAGCAAGTATGAGTAGTACTAATGGTTATGGTATGACTGGATCAAAGCCAAAAGGATGACCAGCTGCTGATGTGCCCAGAGACAAAGGGAAAGTTCAATGCTGCACTGGCATGTAGAATATCAGAACCATGAACTAAAGCAAATTTGAAGTTTTCACAGTAGAAATGTCAAGATTAAGCACATAAACAAACAAACAAATATTCTAGTATTCAGCAAACTGAAATGGACTGGAATGGATCATTTCACATGAGAGGAGCATCAGATCTTCTACTGCAGGCAAGAAAATCACAGGAGAAATAGAATAGCCATCATTATTAACAAAAGGCTATCAAAGTTAGTCCTCTGATACAACCCCAGAAATGATACAATGATGTCAAAGACTAAGGCAAGACAACCAATATTGCGGTGACCCAATTCAGTTCTCCAAGATCCACAAAGGAACCAAAAGTTGAATGTGAAGTTGGACTACAGTGAGTTGTCAACACAACACCCCCCAACAATATAATACTAAACATATAACACTGTAATATTAATGATGGAAGTAAAATGTCATCTGGAATAGTGGAAAAATTTGCCCTCAGTCTACAGAACAAAAAGGAAAGAGACTAATCTGCCAAGAAAACTCAGTGTTTATAGCATATACCTTCTTCCAATGGCCTAAAAGACAACTCTATACATGGGCATCACTGGATGGACAATAATAACATGAAACTGACCATATACTCTGCAAACACAGTTTAAAAACTGTTCAGTCAGCAAAAACAAGAACTGGTGCTGATTGCAGCTCAGATCGAAACTCTTTACAACTTAAAGAAAATGAATAAAATCATCAGAACAACAAATTACAACCTCAACCATATTCTACATGATTATGCAGTAAAGGTAAACAATAGATTTAACAGATTAGATTTGGTAAATAAGAGTGCCTACAGAACTGTAGATTGAAATTCATAACAAACCACCATTCCTGGCTGCCAATAAATAGCTAGATATAGTGCATTTGGAAAGTATTTAGACCCCCTTCACTTTTTTCAATTTTGTTATGTTGCAGCCTGATACTACAATCGTTCAAGTTCATTTTTTTTCTCATTAATCTACACTCAGTACCCCATAATGACAAAGTGAAAACAGAATTTTAGAAATGTCTAAATTTATTAAAAAGGAAAAACTGAAATATCACATGTATGTAAGTATTCAGACCCTTTGCAACAACACTTGAAATTTAGCTCAGGTGCCTCCCATTTCTCTTGATAGTTGCTGACCTGTTTCTACACCTTGACGAGTCCACCTGTGGTAAATTAAATTGATTGGACATGATTTGGAAAGGCACACACCTCTCTATAGAAGGCTGCACAGCTGATAGTGTATACTGTATCAGAGCAAAAGCCATGAGGTCAGAGGAACTGCCTGCAGAGCTCAGAGACAGGATTATTGCAAGGCACAGATCTGGGGAAGGCTACAAAAAAATTTCTGCTGCACTGAAGATCCCCAAGAGCACAGTGGCCTCCATAATTCTCAAATGGAAGAAGTTTGGAACAACCAGGACTCTTCCAAGAGCTGGTCGCCCAGCCAAACTGAGCAATCGGGGGGAGAAGAGCCTTAGTAAGAGAGGTGACCAAGAACCCGATGGTAACTCTGACTGAGCTCCAAAGATCCTGTGTGGAGATGGGACAAAGTTCCAGAAGGACAACCATCAGTGCAGCCCTCCACCGATCTGGGCTTTATGGCAGAGTGGCTAGACGGAAGGGCCACAGAGTGGCCTCTCCTCAGTGCAAAACACATGAAAGCCAGCTTGGAGTTTGCAAAACAGCACCTGAAGGACTCTCAGACTGTGAGGAACAAGATTCTCTGGTCTGATGAAACCAAGATTGAACTGTTCGGCCTCAATTCTAAATGCTATGACTGGAGGACACCAGGCACCACTCATCACCTGCCCAATACCATCCCAACAGTGAAGCATGGTGGTGGCAGCATCATGCTGTGGGGGTGTTTTTCAGCATCAGGGACTGGGAGACTGGTCAGGGTTGAGGGAAAGCTGAATAGAACAAAATATATCCTCAATGAAAACCTGTTCCACAGCACTCAGGACCTCGGGTTGGGCCAAAGGTTCACCTTCCAACATGACAATGATCCTAAGCACACAGCCAAGACAACACAGAAATGGCTTAGGGACAACTCTGTGAATGTCCTAGAATGGCCTAGCCAGAGCCCTGACTTGAACGCTATTGAACATCTCTGGAGAGACTGTCCCCACCAATGGTCCCCATCCAACCTGATTGAGCTTGAGAGGATTTGTAAAGAAGAATGGCAGAAAATCCCCCAATCCAGGTGTGCAAAGCTTGTTGCGTCATACTGAAAAGACTCGAGGCTGTAATTGCTGCCAGAGGTGCTTCAACAAAGTACTGAGTAAAGGGTCTGAATACTTATGTACATGTGATATTTTAGTTTTTCCTTTTTAATAAATTTACAGACATTTCTAAAATTCTGCTTTCACTTGGTCATTATGGGGTACTGAGTGTAGATTAATGAGAAAAAAAATGAATTTGAATGATTGTAGTATCAGGCTGCAACATAACAAAATTGAAAAAAGTGAAGGGTGTCTGAATACTTTCCAAATGCACTGTATATTACCAAACATTCCTTTCAGTGGTGCCAATGGAAAGGCGCAGAAGTGGGTCACCATAAATACTCTTCTAGAGACTTTGATGTAATATTATACTGATACCATGCCTTTCTCTAGTTCCTACCCTTGCAATCTCGCATTAATAGATACCTTTCTTCCATAATTCACATTTATTTGAACCATTTAGTTCTATTTAACACTTGCAAAAAGGGAACACAAATGTACTCCCCAAGTAGTTATTGTTAATTACCATCAGGCCTTAATACATTACTCTGTGATTTCCCAACTTTAGAATCATTAGAGTTCATGGCCTCAATCAACCTTGCTACTGTATATAGCTTTTTCTGCTTCCTTTTTTTTCTTTCTTTCTAATCAGATCTTTATATACAGTTCCCCCTGCCCAGATGCAGTTCCTGTGGGATTAGTATCAATTATTACCCATTTATCAGTTCATAGAATTGTGGAGTTGGAGATGACCTTAGAATTCACCTAGTCCATCCCGCTGCTAAGTGCAGGATTCACCAGACAATCTCTGACAGATGACCATTCTGCCTCTGAAAACCTCCAGTGAGCTAATTATCACTTCATGTGGCAGCTTGTTCTTTTGCTGACAACTCATATAGTCAGAAAGTTCTTCCTGCTAGAACCTATTTAGTTTTAACCCACTGAGACCCACTAATATTTTGTATTTTTTAAGTTGTTGCTTGTTTTACGTTGTGAACTGCCTAGAGCCCTAACGGAGTCTAGCAGTGCCTAAATCTTATAATGACAAGAACAATAACAATTCTGCTCCTACCCACTAGGTTAACAGAGAATAAGTCTACTTCCTCTTCTATGTGATTCTTTCTTGACTGGAAGGGAGGAGGAAGTTAAACTGTGAATATAAACCTTAATTGTTTAAACCTATTCTAACTTTAGAGTTCCCGCTAAAATAACCAGGACTCCAGGAACAGGATTATTCAGTGTGTGGGTGTATTTCTACCACTGAGTGTCTCTTTTAAGCATTAATATTTTGAGTATTTTGGAAGAGGATCCAGATTTTATTCTACACTATTTATTTTTAGTTGATGAATGAACCCCATTTTATTGGAAACAGCAGCAAAGAGAGAAACAACAGTTTCTCAAGCATCCTATTCTCATAAAATCTGCTGTTTCTTTAACAAATTAACAAAACATATTAGAAGCTTGTTTTAAAAAATATAAGAAAGGCAATAGTGCTGTGATTTACTTAGCAAGATATTTTTAAAATGCAGAAATATGCTTTTTAGACCCCCCTGGATATTTAGACTAAGATTTTGTTTGGGCTTATTTTACCTGCCATTGAAAGCCTTTGATTTTTCTAATATTCTGCAGTACAAAACTCATCCTTATAAAGTTGTTCAATCAGTGGTAAACATTTACTTAAGTAGATTCAGTATAAGATTGGAACAAAGTCTAAATATGTAATATTAGTTTTAACTAAATAGTTTTATCTCTGTTAAGAAAAAGACAAATTCAAACACCATTTTTTCTTACCTGTTATCATGCTTGATATAATTAATGGCAATATGATGAGTTTGAGCATTCTCATCAGAACTTCTCCAGGAAATGCAAAGTAAAATTTGTCCAGATTGGAGAGCTTTCCATATTCCCGAACAGCAAGTCCTAGTCCTATGCCTAAAATATGGAATAAATTACAAAATAAGACATAATAATAAAAAAGAGAAAGGAGACAAAGGATTGACTCTGCCCCCTTCTTTTCCCACCAACACTCAGCCTCAATCAAATAGTCACACTCACTATATTACTAACATTTGCTGCACAGATCGTATCTTCATATCTTAAGAGCAATTTTTAATTAAGATATATTACCTTATCATTTTTAACATATTTTACATATTATATATTTGTGCCTTAGGCACAAAGCCAGCTGGGGGACTTTCTCCAATCACTTTCTCTCAGCCCTAGGAGGAAGCCATTGAAAACCACTTCTGAAAAACCTTGCCCAGAAAACTTCAGGGACTTGTCCAGGCAGTCTCCGAGAATTGGACACGGTTGAATGGATTAAAAAAACCCCTTATCATTATGGCTTAACACCTCCCTATGCATTATGTCTGGGGAAATGAAATATACAAATGTTCAGTTTCCAGACTGCTCACTTGAGGGAATGATATTAAAGGCCAAACTGAAATATTTTGGCCACATAATGAGAAGACAGGACACCCTGGAGAAGATGCTGATGCTAGGGAGAGTGGAGGGCAAAAGGAAGAGGGGCCGACCAAGGGCAAGGTGGATGGATGATATTCTAGAGGTGACAGACTCATCCCTGGGGGAGCTGGGGGTGTTGACGACCGACAGGAAGCTCTGGCGTGGACTGGTCCATGAAGTCACGAAGAGTTGGAAGCGACTAAATGAATAAACAACAACAAAGATCTGCCTGACCATTTGTATTAGTGATTGTTATTTCCTGCCACCCATTTGAATCCTTATGTGTGGTAGAGATTAGAGGGTTTTGTTCAGAGCCATTTGACAATTTAGTCATCAATATTAGAAACTGGGGCAGATGGAAGTTACCAAACTGCAGAGGCTGATTTTAAACTTAAGATTTCCATTCCAATTGGTGTGTATGTGTGTGTGTGTGTTTGTATACAGATATACACACATAGAATAACTTAAATATTTGCTATTTTGGTAGGATTTTTAAAAAAGGATATTCACTGAATGTTGGCATGTTTGATTGGAACATATTTTAACAGCAAAATAAAACTTGCACTTAATGTAGGTGTCTCTTGCTAGAAATACATTGGCAGGAACTACAGGGCAGAGTGTTAAGAATCGACTCCTCATCACTGGGTTCCTTATAAATGGAACCCCAGGTTACTAAAATAGCTGGGATCAGACAATATGCTAAGAAAAAATGTACTTTTTGAATGTGACTTAGCCAGGGTGTTAGAATGTGACTTAATACTTACATTATAAATCTCTGAAATTTACAGCACCATATGTATAATGTGATTAGAGGATTGGTTGGAGTATATTTTGTGAAATTACATGTAATCCCCAAATTGGATCCACAGGATTCTTTTTTTTTAACTCAGCCCACAAAATAACAACAGACTTTCTCTTTAATATGAGCTAATCCTGCTAATTAAAATTAATCATAGATAATATTTGTACCCCTAACCTATTTTTGGTTTTAAAGGCACAGCAAAGATGTGTAAGACTGATATAGATTCCATTCTGAAACTCTTTTTCTGGGAATATATTCTACTGAACTCAATAGGATTTTGCACTACACTCTGATTAATTCAGGGTACAATGAGTTAAGATATTGCTATTCTTCTGATTTTTCCTACCATTATCTTTAACAGCTGTAACTCAATATAGGTAACTCAGTTTTAGCAGGAAACTGAACTATTTATTCTCACCTCAACATCAACTATCTCTATATGACTGTAATAGCTGAAAGAAAATTCTGTGAAAATGCCAAAATAACTCTTAGAAAACCCATTATGGTCACAAAGGCCTCACAGATTCCATCTCAATAGCTTTTATTATATCGTAAGTTTGTTCTAATATATTTTCTTTAACTGTTTTAATTGTTTGAGAGCGATAAATGTGAACTATCTTTCTTAATATTTGCACTAAAAGTGCAAATGACTTGGCTCTCCCTTAAATAGGAATAAATTTTGGGTCTAAAAATACCTCTGTTTTATTAAATACTTCTTTATCAAATTGACTTTGTACCTTATGAAAGAAATCTATACTTTTAATTCAGATTCTGAAAAAATTGATACCATGTACATAGAGTTAATTAAAAAGAGAAGGCTTATCCAGAGATAATGTGAGCAATTAACCTAAATCTCCAGTAGGATTATTTTGCAAATGCAAAATAACAGTGATATAAACAGGTAGCACACTAAGAAACATTAGCAGAGCGATTTTCTCTGCTAATATAGACATATGGTTGCATAATTTGAATGGATTTCACACAAATATTTTTTCTCAGTCAAGTATACCTTGGTTGGTATACTTGGCTGGGCAGGTTCATCCAATTATACTGTAAATCTCCAATTTTTTTAAAGTAAGCCATGATATTTATGATATTTATTTCATTATGATAATATAAAACCAAATCAAACTTTGATGAGCAATATGTTTCCTCATGTGTATCGCCCTCTTAATTATAAAAGGATATATAGGGCATCTAATTAACTCAGCTTCCTCCTTCCAAGTGGAATGTTGTAAGGTTATAAATGCAACTCTCCTCACTGATAGTTTTTTTCCTCTTTTGCCTTTATATTTTCCAGCAATCTTCCTCTTTGCCAGATAATTACCTGATAAGAGGAAATAATTTTTTTGAAAGGATGAGAATTAAAGCAAGCTAGAATGGAATATAGAGGAACTTTGACAATGTATGATGTGGAAATATATTTAGAAATTGTATCAAATGGTTTAGCCTTTGTTTAAGATTAGACTGCTCATTGGATTTCTTGCTGACGCACAAGGAATTTATTTTTCATAAACTGTTAAACAGCTAAACTGTTCAGGTTAGCATTATCCACATGAACTGCCATAAAAATCTCATTTAATGTAACAACCAGGAGTAATACATTAGAGACACTAAAGAAAATAATTGACATCTTGGTAGGCAGCTGTAAAATGACTCAGATGAGTTCTGAATTACTCACATTCTTACTAAACCCTACCCCATTTTCTGTGTTTCATTACAATTTCTTTTTCCTAATTTATCTATGCTTTGATTTCCAAAGTTGCGATTGTCAGATCTTTCACAACAAGGTGGATGATGCATGGTGGATCCACAAGCAAGTTGTAGACATGGGTCCTCTCTCTGCACCATATGTAGCTGCCCCTTAAACTCACTGTGCAGTGGGGCATTAGGAAAATGTACCTCTGTCCACAATCTGCTAACATTGTACAGGAGTGTAAGACTATATGCTAAAGACAGTGAAATAAACATCTTTCTAGTTTTTAGTATCTTCCTTCTGAATATATCATCTTATATCTGATAGTGTAGTTTGTTTTCCAGGAACTCTATGAATGGATATATAATTATATATCTAGAGAATGTATTTTCTGCTCTGAAATAAAGTATTCCTGTTTTCTGTGCTCTTCCTTCTGTGAGATTAGACAAATGCTCCTGGAAACATTGAAGTTCAGTTCTGTTAGAAGTGTTGTATATAAATCTTCTGGAGAACTACATTCAGCATGCTATAGGCAAAAAGATGTATGCAACTTCAATATCATATCTAGGAATCAATGGGGATTTACCAGTACTTTTTTTTAATTTCAGGAATAACTTAACAAAATCTGACTGGAGCTTGACACAAACTCTTTGTAACAGGCAGGAGATGAGTTGTGTGTTTTTCTTCTCCAGTCTTTCCCCACTCTGGAAAAAACTTGATTCTTTTCAGGCCTTCACATCTCTAGCTGAAAGATGTGGAGGAAGGAGGTGCCTGGCTATCATTTGCCAATTTATCCTTTTGAAATCTACGATTACCCTATATTGTGCAACAAAGTATTGCAAAAATAAAATGTACTCATAGATGCATCAGCAAATCCTTTTGAGACTGATAACTTGATACAAGATTGCACATCTGTGTGCATTTAACATGCACACTTTGAACTTGGAAAATAAAATGTTCAATTAAGTTTCTTTAAGATGGTATTCACTAACTTTAGGAAAACAAAGAATGAACAGTATTTTGAGTTTTACACTCAGAAAAGTATGATCAAGCTGACAGATTTGCAATTCAAAATAAACTGAGTTACAGAAAGTTAATATTTTGATTTCTAATACTGAACATACACTATTTTATTATGACATTTATTGTGACTGATTGCTTTGAATTATAAAGAGGCAGACATTAAAATATATCTAGCATGGAAGGGCTCCATAATAACAGTGCTTTAAAATACTGAACTTTGTGTTTGTGTGTATATGCAATGTTATTGGTAAGCTACTTTAGGATAGTAAAGCTAAAGCTATTCTTCATCAATCTGTCAGGATAACAAAAGGGTAATAGATGCAATCCTATAACTCCTATTTACTTTTTATAGTTTGTATGCTGGTTCCATTCAAAAATTGAGGAGGTTCTCCAAGATGCAAGGGAACCAGGAGGATTGGGATTGCCTGACTTGAAACTGTATTTTGTAGCCTGCTGCTTGGTCTGGATGAAAGAAGGGGTTCTGCTGAGAAATCAGATAATTTTAGAACTAGAAGAGCACAATCTGAGGTTTGGATGGCATGGTTTCTTATGGTATGATAACGTTAAGGTTAATGCCATATTGAGAATATGGAATAGATATAAACCTAGACTGTGCCCGAAAATGCCTTTATGGGTCTCAGCACAAAAGCCTTTTATAGGAAAGAAACAGCAGTTAAAGAGAAATGGTTAACTTACCAAGAGTTGTTAGAACAAAAGCATGGAGAGTACAAGATGAAATGAAAAGAGCAATGAGCAATGATACAAAGAATTTTAAAAATTAATATTCAAGTGAAACCAGAACTTTTTTTGCTGGGATTAATGGACAATAAGAAAAGAGCCAGGGAAGGCTATTCTTATATATGATTACTGCTGCAAGACTATTATATGCACAAAAATGGAAAGACTTTGAAATACCCACAATGGAGGAATGGTTAGTTAAGATGATGGAATTAGTAGAGATGGCAAAATTAACTGGTTTGCTTAGAGAAAGATCAACGACTACATTTATTAGTGACTAGAAACCCCTTATGGACTTTTTGCTGAAAAAAGAAAAACAAAACTTGTGATTTTTGGATTTGATGATTAGAAAGGGTAGATTATGGAAAGAAAATTATGATATAACTTTAGAGAAGGTAAAATATAAATGCATTTATAACTGCTGTTAATAAGATTGGAAGCCACTTTTTAACTTCTTCTTTTCTACTTCTCTTTTTATTTCTTTTTCACTTAGCTTTTACTTTTCTTTATTCTTCTTACTTTCAAGTTTAAATTTGTACTGTTTTAATTCTGTTGAAGACCTCTTTAATAAAAATTATTTTAAAAAAAGTATTGAGGAGGCTCAAGATACCATAAAACCAGTCAAACACTAAAACGTAAACAGTGAAACACAAAAATCTAAACCTCATAAAAATATCACATCACAGAATAAGCCACATCTCTACCGTTAACCAGCAGTTAATCAATCTTGAGACAGATGGCTCCTAGATAGCTGACCCAAAGCCTGGACATCTGTCTGCTGTGAAAGTTTTACAAAGGTTAGGTGACAGTCTTCCTGGTTCCCTAAATGTTAATAGGGAGGAGCCATCCTGACCTTGGATGACAAGCTGTTCTAGAGTGAGGCTGCAACTGAGAAGGCCTGCTTCCAGGCCCTCAACTCTGACAGGGTATGGGTATCGCACCATGCCCTCTTGGCTCACTCATACTGCACAGGCTAATTTCACAGCAGTAAATGGTTCTGAATGTATCCAGGACTTGAATTATAAGGGGCTCTATAGGTAATTACCAGCCCCTTGAACTGGACCACAAAGCAGTGGAGATCCCATAATATCATTATTATCCTGCAATAACACCACTCATCTGAGTGGGTGGGTGGTTGCATTTTGTATCAGCTATAGCTTCAAAAAATCAACATGAGGGTTGCAGCAGTACAACTGAAGTCCCTTTTTTACACATACCAAATGTCACATGCAAAGCGGTGGGACTTTCATCACACTGCCACGACCACCATCTTGACTTCTTTTACATCCCCTGCAAATGCCATTGTGCATTTCTCAAATTATCTTCAGTGGCAGTCCTATGTAAAGCAAATTACTAGCCCAAATACCAGAAGTGCATGAGCCAGAGCCTCCCTAGTGAAGTCTATTCAGCTCATTAGAGGTATGTTTCCGCTCAAGTTATTTCTTCTCAGCAGTTTTAACATGAATTTTCCTAAAGTCATTATATCCTTTATTCTTTTAAAACCGAAAGAGTTGCACAGAGTAAAATGAAGTTACAACAGTTTTAAGTCCCAATTTCTGTGGGAAATTTATAATGGAATCTTATAAATGAAGTCCAGTAGAGTTTACACTCAAATTAAGGTACTGTATATATTTGCTGATGTAAAGTTTTATTTAACATTCCCATTTAAATAAATGAGCCTTCAATATAGTAGACTGTGTTTATAATATGTTATCTTAAAAAAATCATTTTTTGCAGGGCCAGACCAAAATATTTTGCTGCTTGAGAAGGAAAACAGGATGGTGTTTTCTCCATTCCACATAAAGAAATTTTAATATTGGTGGTAGAATAAAAGATGTCTTCATACTTCAGGATACTGGGCCAATTTAGGGAATCAGGACAGGCTGTAAAATATAACAAGCTCCCTTCTCTAGCTGAAAGGACTGGCTGGTGGCTTAAGGCGAATACCGAGACTCTACTACTGCTGCTGCTGCTGCCTTCAGACACCTGCCACCAGAGGTCGCTGTTTTACTGGCTAATAGTTAAAGGGGCCATGACTATTCACCACTACTCACTCTTTACTGTTCAGAGAAGAGATATGTGAACTGTAGAATGACATACTGGTCCTGTTCTCACAGCATGCTTAACTGGGTCATTGACGTCCATGTGTTGTGGGAACATCCAGTGGGATCAACTGATCCAGTCAACTAACTTGCAAGGCTTTAAATTTAACCCAGATCAGATCCAGTCATGTCATGAAAATAAAATAATTTCACCCAGTCAGGTGTGTTGTGGGAATGTCTAAACCGTTCTGCATGCCTAACCTCCTGGAAAAAGAGCTGGAGAGGAAGACAGGCTGAAAAAGCAAGGCTTCCATTGCAGAATTCACTGCTTAGGTCTGGCTGTGCAACGTATCTTCAAAACTTTAATTGGCTTCAGTGCATGACTCCTGTCCACTGTGCCTTGTGGCAGAACTGAGATGGGGCTAGAGATGCGATGAAGCCTTGTCAGGGCTATCCTGACGCAGAAGCTCATGGGACACCAGGCAATTTCTGGAGAAAATGAGCAGGACTGCTTAGTATGATGTGTTATCAGTGAGCACATTTAACTAGGTTTGTCTGGGTTTAACAACTTCAAGAGATCTGCCTGTTTTGCCTGCTGAATATAACAAAAATAAAAAATAACACAGGGTCCTCCTGTCAGTAAAGACTAGCTGATTTATTATGGCATAGGCGTTCATAAGCTAGTGTCCATTTTATACCTCCAAAGAAGTGGATTCTAATCATGGAAGTTTTGGCAATAATTAATTTGTAAGAAGCTAAAAGAAAGGAGTGATAGTATGTGACTTTGACCAAAGGGCCCCATATTCTTTTTTGGCCCAACTTGCCATTTGGATTCAGCAGCTGTAGGAGGGGAATCTTCAGCTAGAACAGAGTGCAGTTTCTTTATCCAGCTGGAAAGTTTTTATTTCAAAATATATGAGTAACTGAAGTATATTTTTAAAAAACAATAATGTGATGTGTACTTTGATCCTAAATGTTTTAAGGTGGCTCAAGATTCTAACTTTATTATTTATACTATACACACACACACACACACACATACACACACACATAGACACAAACAACTTATTCATAAGCATTACATAAAATCAGATCCTATGTACATTTACTCAAAGGGAATTTGCATCACATCAAATGTGGCAAACTCTTAAGAAAATCTGCACTGAACTGCCAATGTGTAATAAGAGGCATTACATGTCTCAGATATAATCCCTATGTAATGGAGTTTATGTGAACTAATGTGTTTCTGTTTGAGAGAACTAACAGGAAGTATAATGAAACTATGACATGTGGGATCCTGATGTAATGGACTTAGCACACATGAAACCTCATATCTGCTGCAATTTGTATCATTTCCCTAATAATGTAATTGGACACAATTATGTAATCTGCATGATTTTTCAAAATGATATAATTATCCAAATGTTGCAGTAATGCCATACTTGCTGATTTACTGGGTATTTGTTAATAACAGAAAACCCTCCCTGCAATTAGTCCATTGAAACAAGGCTTCACTATATGAAAAAAATGATTGGTGGAATTATGAGGTAATATTGGCTATGGATGAAAAAAAAATACATATAAGGGAATAATTCTGCCAAAAAGGAGGCTGAAAGAAAGATATTGTATCATGTATGTATGTATATGTATATATATATGGGAAATAATGGTTGCAAATAATGAATTCAAAAAGAGCAAGGAAAAAATACATTAAAAATACAGAGTGAAAGAAAAAAAGTTTTGGAAGTGAATGAAAGAAACTAAACAAGAAGCCTCCAACACAATGAAGTAATTAAAACTAAGTGTGATAAAATGATATACGATAAAACTGAAATTTAAAAAAAATGCTAGTATTCTAGGTGTGGGAATGAGAACCATATATACAAGAATGAAACTGATGAAAAGGAAGTTATAAATGCCATGAGAATTTTCAAAAATGGTAAGGCTGCAGGTGTAGCCTGTATAACTGGAAAAAATGGATCTTATTTATGAAATGACTGTATAACATTTAAGATACATGTGAAGTCTGAATTTGCACCTAACAATTGGAAGCATACAGTAATTATTCCACTACAAAAAGGGAATGGTAGCAAGAGTGAAAGCAAAAACCACTGGGCAAATAGTATTTGGCAGAATTCTGACTGTAAGCAAAATTAGGGAAGTGTGGTTTGGCCTTATGCCAGACTGTGACCATGCAGGCCACATTCTTATTGTTTAGCAGATCAGTGGAAAAAAAAATTATACATCTATTAATTTAGAGAAAGCATTTGATAAAGTGAATTATCTTGCATTATGCATGAGTAAGGAGTTGAATGTTGGTTGCTGAATAAGATGAGAGCAATGTATGATGTAAATAAAACATGAGTGAAAATAAATTCAGTGCTAAGGAAATGATTCAACATTGAGCAGGGACTGTTGGCTAAGAATATGAATGATTTGCAGAGAGACAAATATGAGGTAATGAGCAATATGGATTTGAAATTAATATATTAAAGATAAAAGTAGTTGCATAAGACAGGGAAAATGAAGTTATATGTACATGGTGAAAAACTAGAGCAAACTGATTAATTTGTGTAAAATATTTAGTACAACTGGGAAAAGAGAAATTTTAAGCTATGCAGATACTGGCAGAAAGCTGATAAGTAATACAGTATGTGGTTTGTTGTGAGGAATAAATGTTTCATAAAACAAGTAAAAATATCTGTGTATAAAATTATCCTTTTACCCACTTTGTTATATAGGAGTGAGAATTGAGTATCTCAGGAGAAATGTGAAAGTGAATTGAATACAATGGGATGGGTTATGTAAGAAGTGTGTGTAGTAAAAGAACCAGAATGAATAATGAATGAATGAGGATTGAATATAAAAGTAAGTGACCAGTATGAAAGATGTACATTCAGGGGGTTTGGTCATACAGAGAGAATGAATGAGGGTCAACATGCAAAACAAATATATGAAGGAATGGAAGACCAAGAAAGTTATGGTTGGATGGGGTTACTGATATTCTCTGAAAGAGAGACATTTAAAGAACAAAACACAATGTATGAAGTAGCGTACTGAAGCAAAGATGGTTTGTAAGGATAGAAAAGTATGGAGCAGTATAATGAATGGTGTTAGTGTAAGGTAGATTTGGCATATTTATTTTTCTTACTTCATGATGTAATTATTTTGGCTTATTATTTCTTACTTTTTCTGCACTTTTTACAATGTTGTTTACCTTGAAATGAAATAGTTTGATGGGTATGTATGTAATTCAGGCCCCAATTCCAAAGCAGTGTCCTGCCTATAAATTTCAACGAGTTTAATAGAATTCATATAAGCATAAGCTTTCTTATTATTATTATTCAGCTACTTCAGAAAAGAATGGAATATAGTTTGCCTTGTTATATATAATAATGTATTCTTGGAATATTGAGAAAAATAATAATTGAACAAAAAATTAATATTGAGAAAAAAAGAGGAAATGGAACCATTTTTTCTCTAGCATTCATGTTTCCAACCATTACAGAATTCTTGTTTAAGTTCAAGCATTTAACAATAGATCAATATTGCAGGAGACTAATATTAGATGGATATATTTGATTTACATGTCTAATAGTTACACTAATGCTAAGAAATGAGTGCAGTTATAAAGGAGATAAAATCAGTATTTAATAAATCTTGGCAGGGAACAATGGTCAAGGGTGTTTTATTTTTATTTTTATTTTTTTTATACTGAGGAAATTTAAACTGAAATGAGTTATAGGGTATATAAAAACAGATATTTGTCTCTAGTACATAATTACACTGGAAAACCAGTTTGTGTTATATATGGCTTAGATATCACAGAAAGTTTGGTCTAATGGTTAAGGCAACAGGCTAGAAACCAGGAGTCTGAGTTCTAGTGCCGCCTTGGGCATGAAAGCCAGCTGGGTGACCTTGGGCCAGTCACTCTCTCAGCCCAACCCACCTCACAGGGTTGTTGTTGTGGGGAAAACAGGAGGAGGAAGGAGTAATAGGTATGTTCGCTGCATTGAGTTATTTATAAAAATAATAAAGGAGGATAGAAAATAAATAAAATAAAATAAAATAAAAAATAAATAAGTGATGGCACCATTTTCAGGAATGGAAAGTAGACTAATACTGTGGTTGCCTACATCCTTAAACAAGGTAGGAAAAGCATACCACGCATGACTTATTGTATGCTTTCCAACTCCTTTACCAGCAGCAGCCATACAGTTCCATGTAATTAACTATATATAGGATATATATAATTACAATACTATATATTGTAACTGTATATTGTAAACTAACTCAATACTGCAATTTTTAATCTGTGTGTCCGTGAGGGTCTAGTCACAGTGGGGCACCTGTGTTGCCTCTAAGTTTCTGTGTTCCTCCTGTGTTGCATTAGTGGATGTTTCTGAGTATGCATGCCCTGGGATGCATAGGGCAGATTGCAAATTCTGTGCTCTGGGCCACAGGACCCTCAGGGGTGGGGGGTGGGGAGGAGCCTTAGAATGGAGGAGGTAAGAAGGCTTCTACTTCGCTGCCCAAGTGCTTCTCCCATAGGGATGCACTGGGGGATTTTTATCTCTCCAAACCCCCAGCCTAACGAGGCCCATTTTCAAACTCATTCTTTCTTTTGCTGACTTCTTCCTCCACACCAGTGTTTTGCAAACTTGGCATGCTGGCTGGGGAATTCTGGGAGTTGAAGTCCACACATCTTAAAGTTGCCAAGATTGAAAAACAGTGCTCCACACCAAATATTGTCTCTTTCTGTTGCACCATTGGACAGTTACCTTGCCGATGGATAGAGAGATCATGCCCCTTTACCTAATTTCTTTCCAACATTGGGTTGGGTTGGAAAAGCTAAAGATACCCTTAAGTCAAGTTCCCAATGACTAAATATGAACAATTATGTTGTCTTCTTGACAACAGTATCGAAGAGGTTCACCATTGCCTACTTTTGGGATGCTTTTTCCAACAGCTTATTGCCATGGAATTTCCTGATTGAGCTTTCTTTCAAGTACAAACACGATCCACCCCTGCTCAGCTATTCTGAGACCAGCCAACTTCACTTATATGTTGCCACTTAGGTTTCTATAGTTCTACTTGGTTATAAATGCCACTAAACACAGAACAACCTGTTTCTGAATACACACATTTAGTCTCTCACTGCTGGCAACCCTACATCTACTTAGTGAGAAACAAATTTCATTCAGTTTCACTTTACATTAGACAACACATCTCTAATAAAACATTCACAGAAGGGATCTGAGATCTTCATAATCTTTTCATTATCATTACATATGGTTGAAAGACTGGAGGAAGGCAGAGGCTTTAATGGGAAGGAAAGGAATGTTCCCTTGGATGAATATAACCTAATTAACAGCAATGGGACTAGTCCTGTGAAAAGATTTAAGATTATAAACTGAATCACACCTGACACCAAGCTAGACATGAACTCCGTGGGACCTATTTCTAAATAGATGGTTTTAGAATCATCTAAATAGAATAGAAGAGTTTAGAATTTAAGTGCTATGATTTCTTAATGTCAACAACTTTTATAGAGGGCGGTACTGAACCAGCTCAGCAGTATTTCACCACACCAGCAATTTGGATATTAAATGAATGATCTATTCATTTCCAGTTTTCCCCATAATTGCAATAGGACTGATGAACTTTCCTTAACCCTATACTGTATATGTCCGTGATATCACACGGGGACCAATTCCTCAGCCAGTCTAACCCTCATCTGCTAATTTGTCTTCATCTGCTCTCAAGAGCATAGCATTTTTTCAGGAAGGGTGCCAGAGGAAAACGGCAAGCCTGTATATTCTTTCAAGGACTATTTCAATTTTTTTTCTTATTATTTACACATAGAACTACATGTTTTCTTGTCTGTATTGTCCTTTCCAATCAGCGTGGGCACGAGCGAGAGGAAAGCGTACCCACACCCCGAGAAAAGCCCGTTTCCCACCCAGCGCTTCAGCCGCTTTCCTCACCACCTGCCCTTCCCACCCCAAAGGTCTCATCAACTCACCCAGAACCACGGCTAGGATGGTGCTGAGAAGCAGCCAGTTGTTCTTCAGGAATCGCTTGCAGTCGCATCCCTCTTTTTTACCCAGCGGCTCCTTCCCCATGGTGTCTCCACTTAGTCGCCGCCGAAAAGAGGCGCGCGAGGCAGGCGGGAAGTCAGGAGGCACGGAGCGATCTGGGGGGCGCGGTGGAGGGCAGGTGAAGGACCGCAGGGGCTGCGGCGTCAACGCCAGAAAGGCTGTTGCTCACCCTCTCCGGGCTGCTGTCGGGTTCGAGTGCGTGTGCGTGCGTGCGTGTGTGTGTGTGTGAGTGTGTGTCTGGGTGCGCGCGTGGGGTCGTGAAGTGTTACGCCGTGCTCGCGGTGGCAGAGCGCGTTCGCAGCTCTGCGGGTCTCATCTGCTTCTGCTGCTATCTGGGAGTGCTAGACGCAGAGGCGGAGAGGAAGCTCTGATGCGCGCGCGCCCTCTCTCCTCTGCCACGCTCAGCCGCCTCGGGTAAAGGTGCCCGCCCGCTCTTTCTCGGATGCCCTGCGCTCCATTTGCGCCACCCCGCTTTCAGACAGTGGGAGGATGGGGGGGGGGGGGCGTCACCCAACACGCTTCGCTTCCGCGTGCTTGCTAGTAGAAAGAGGAAATTATTCAGGGTGTATGACAGAAAGGCTTTTTCCAGTCTTATCCTGGACTTTATCCTGAGGTAGACTGGTGTATGAGGAAACGTAGCATAAGAGGAAATTGAGCTTGCCTTTGGCCTTCCCCCCACTCCCCATCATCAAGGGAGAGTTTTTAGCAGAATCCTCACTTCTTTCCCAGCTGGATTGTGGAGTCTGTAGCCTCACATAGTCCTCACAGTAGACAACAGCCCTTGGAAGTCTTTGGCGGAGCCTAATACTTGGATGAGAGACCGATAGGAAATCTTAGGGCTGTAAACCGGACCAGGGAGTTTAAAACATTCTGTCAGAAGGCAATGGCAAACTACTTGACTACTTTTGCCAAAAAATCATAGATATGTGGATGTGGTCACCCGAAATGAATTGGAACTTGCGGGTTTGCCTTAGTCGAATACATCTGGAAGGGCAAAAATGATCAGGACTGAAGATTGGAGATGATGGACCAATTACAGGTCATGACTATTTATAACCATGGCTTATTGAATAAATAACGATGACTTGATTCAGACAGTATGCAGAACATTGATGGATGGGTTCATCTAGCCTTACAAGCCCAAAACAAGCCATATTTTGTGAACCAGGCTGTTTGCTGAATACCATAGCCACCATGTGTGGGAATCATATTGGTGCAGATGAATTTTTTCCCCTCCCTGTTTCGCGCAGTATGAGAGTTTGTTAAAGAAAGATATTGGAGAAAAATCTCTGCTGTATCAAATTTTCCTTGAGCCTGTTAATCTGATGATTTTGGTAGAAGAAACAAGAATGAGGGGAGAGGGAAAATAAAAAGTTGTCTTTCACCCCATCCTAACTGACACTTCACCTTCTCTTCCATAAAGGCTGTTCCACATACATTTTTCTTTTTTTTGTCCTTGAGGAGGGAAAAAAGAAAAATACTTATTCATCTGATTCCTCCTTTGGACAGGCTCACTGGCATGCAAACAACCACAGCTATTTCTATTTTTTTTTAAAAATCTGTATTTTAAGATTATAGACCATATGATACTATCGCTGTGTATTGTTATATATAATTAATGAACTCAGATATAATAGCACATCATCCTTGATTGTATGTTCCTACTACCTTTTAGCCTGAAGAGGGGAAAGGATGAAGTATAAAACACACAAACATGTATTTTCAAATGTGCTGCTTACTTATAAGAATGAATAAATATGTTCACTTGTTTTATACTGCTTTCTTTCCCACCTCAGCTTAAGGAAAAAACAGAACAATATGTAAAAACATATCCTGCACTGTTCAAATGTGAAGAAAACAATCTGATAATTGACAAAGATACAGAAGGATAAACATTTTATTTGTGGTTTTTTTTTAAAAAAATGAATCATTTCATTTTCTAATCCAGATTTGGCCAGCATCAGGTCCTCAAGAAAAGTTACACACTGGATAAATAATAATTCCAAAGTACTGTCCAAAACCTTAATGAGATTAGTACAGAACAGAACTAAACATGTTAAAACTACAGCTTGTTCAAACCCTTTGAATAACACTGATGGGTTCACTACATTTTGGAAAGGCAGCAACAAGCAGTTTTTAATCAGATTTCCTTGGAAGAAAATTCAGATATAAGGTGCTAGAATGAAGAAAAACCTATCCTTCACAACTAGTAGCCTGGATTTAGAAGCTGATACACTCAGAGCAAGATTTTATAAACTGATCTGTCTGTGTTCTCAACAACAACAACAACAAAGTTGTAGTATTATAATACTTGGAGAGCTGGTTTGGTGTAGTGGTTAAGGCATCAGGCTAGAAACCAGGAGACTGTGAGCTCTAGTTCTGCCTTAGGCACAAAACCAGCTGGGTGACTTTGGGCTAGTCACTCTCTCTCAGCCCTAGGAAGCAGGCAATGGCAAACCACTTCTGAAATCTTGCCAAGAAAACTGCAGGGACTTGTTCAGGCAGTTGTCAGGAGTCAACACTGACTTGAAGGCAAAATAAATATATGTATAAATAAATTTTAAAAAATTTATAACACTAAACCCTTAATGATTGCTCATTCTGAGAACTGCTATACAGTGATGAACAGTGTGAAATATTTTGACCAGGAACAGTTGAACTGTGAACTGCTGAACTCACTGTTGAATTTAACTGTGATAATTACCTTGTAATCTATTAAGCTGCTTTGATGATAAACCAGGATAATGTCATGAAAGATATGTGACATACTGTAAATTGGAAGAATATATATCTCTATCTCAAAACAAGAGAAGAGCAAAGCACAGCACAGATGAATATAAATAAAGTGAAGGATAAAAATGTTGCTCTTAGTTCTTACAATTTAACTTGAATTCCATTAGAGTACATATTATTTTTCTCTGGTGCATGCCAACAATTATGAATGGGGAGAAAAATTTAGAAATGGTGTTAGAGTTGTTGAAACATTTGGATGAATAAGCAGTTCTTTTTTTAAAAATGATTTTAATATGGGGGTTGACAGATATTGGCACCTATCCTGGTAAAGATTCAACTTAGCAGTTTCTGTATGGGCAACCAAACACAAATCTGTAATAAATATGTCCCAATCAAATGAAAAAGAATTAAATGTATCACAAACCAATGCATCATTCCTAAAATTGCTGAAGTTGTTTAAAAGATTAACACAATAATGGAAAAGGATACCTAAGAACTTCTATTCTGGAAACATTTGTAACTATATAAATCATATCTTCAATGAATATACTTGGTCAGCAAACAAAAGGCAATATTTTATTTGATTCTTTTAAAGAATTTTCCAAATCTTTATATAGAGTTGATTTCCAACATAACATTTTCCTCTAACAAAGACCTTGGAGAATTAATTCCAAAAGTAATTCAGATGGAAAACACTGCACTAGAATTAGCCAATTCTGCCTAGTTATTAAGAATGGTCTTTGGACAGAAGGTTCATATTCTGCCAGGAAGGTTATCAAAAACTGAGCTGAATTTTGGGGATCACAAAATAAAATAAACTGTAAGCTAGCCAAGTTGGTTGTTCTGCAGACTCAGCTAATCTGATTAGCTCAGAGTTTCTCAACCAGGGTTCCATGGAACTCCAGGGTTCCACAATAGGTCACTGGGAGTTCCCTGGGAGATCACAATTTATTTAAAAAATTATTTCAAATTTGGGCAACTTCATATTAAAGAGGCAAGTTTTCTTTAGTTTTAGTTTAAGATCACCGTCAATGCACATATACAGGCCTACACATGAGATGAATATAGTAATTTTGTAACTTCTGGCCTATATTTGAGCCTGAATCTGCAGGGGTTCCCTAAGGCCTGAAAAGTATTTCAAGGGTTTCTCCAGGGTCAAAAGGCTGAGAAAGGCTGAAATAGCTTATGGTTGTACAAACCTAAATGCTGGGTTAATAATCCATGGTTCAATTAACCCAGAGTTAGTATCATGTAAATAAAGACAAAGTTCTTCAGCTGATAGCCACTTGTCAATGATGTGTGGCTTGGCCTTTGAATTAAAGCTATTTCAACTTTTGATACTATTGAGTCAGGTGTGTTAGTGTATATTGTCTGTGAGATTCTCACCTTGTTTTTTGACAGCAAAAGCACAATAATTGTATGCCCAATTTTGTTGGCCTCATTACAGGTCATACTTGTCAAGTAGGAGCCTTTTCATGGAGTTTTCACGGTCTGACTTCCTATAAGTAGGTGGGACAAGGACAAAGACATTGTAATAGGACAAAACTCTGTGTACATTCATTTCATTTTTCATTTTAATTTTAAAATAGTGAAAGATTCTTGGTGTTTGGGGGAGCTGCATGCAGTGATGGGGCCTTAGTGGTACATCTCTGCTGTAGAAAATTGCATAACCGACACCCTTCTAGATTTGCTCAGATTCCCTTTCCATTCCATTCCATTCCATTCCATTCCATTCCATTCCATGGCTCAGGCTTCTTGGCCTTGCTATCCTTCAGAAGTAGCAGAGAGCAATTTGCAGTAATCTCAGAAGATGAAGAAAGGATGTATTTGTTTGGAAGGAGACTTGGCTTGCCACTTATCTGCCTAGATATTTATTCAGGCTCTTCCTCTGAAGTAGTTTAAGTTTTGGGATCCTTGGCTGCTCATGGTCAACATCCTGTCTTTCCAGTCCGAGTCAGGGATTTTTACCTCATTTGCTCATCAAGCCAGGTGGTTAGAAGAGTCTGGCTACCCAGACCTTTGGGAATCCCTTAGGCCTGGAGGCTGAGAGCACTCCACTCTCTCCATTCTGGCAAGGGTGGGGGAATGGACATTTGCTTGCATTAATGTATGAGCGTGTGCAGAAAAGTGAACCCTCTTTCACTAGGTAAAGGTGTTTATGGATGTTTCTGTTTGGGCCTAGCACTAACGAATATGTTGGTTGGGTGGGAAGAAACTATATGGGAGCAACTATTGACCCGGTTACTGGCAGTTTTAGTAGTAGACATTATTAGTTTTAAGTGCTTTCCCCCCTACTGCAGAGCCAAATTGAGGAACTGCAGGCAATGAAGTAGGTGGGACAACAGAGGAAATCTTGGGTGAATCAGATCAAGCATGTATTAAAATCCTTTCAGAGCTCTATTCTGAGCAGGTGGAGACTATGTTGATTGGTTCTTTCCTTCCATTGTGTATCAGTAGATGCCTCTTTGTCTGCTTTTCAAGGTGGGGAGGGGAGGTCAGAACAATCACTGGCTCACTGTGAATGGTTTGCAGCATTCTTTGTGGATGAAGTTGCTCAGATCTGTCTTAGCTTGAATTCCAGTGTCAGGGAAAAGTATGATGAAGCTACTATGGTATTAACTTGTTCTTTTTTTGCTGAACGATTTAAATGATGAAGTCAAATTGTTTGCAGAGGTAAGGGCTACCATTGGTTCTGTCATCCTTGCCTTTCCTGATTAAATTGGCCAAGGGACATTTGGCCCCATGGTTGAGGAAGGTAATTAATATTTCCTGCAGGGAAGGTTGTATTCCTTCCGATCTATGAAGGCAGTGAAGAAAGTATCAGCCAGTTTCAAATTCATGACTAAGGTATTTGAGAAGCTAAGGTAACCTTGTAATTCTAGGCATGTGCGGAAAATGATGATAATTTGGATGTGTTTCAGTTGAGACTTCTGTGAGGATGTAGTTCCAGAATTGCTTTGGTCATCTTGATGAATGACCTGTATTAGAAGCTGAATGTAGGTATGAGGCCCTTCTAGTTCTCTTTGTGCCTTTCAGCATTTCTTAGCTTTGGGGGGCATTGTTTCATAGTGGTTGCTTTCTTTTTTGTCATGCCATATTCAGAAGCTGACATTTAATACACCCCCCCCCACACACACATACACTCAATGGAGTATTCATGGTACTGAGAGACTGCTGTTCTGTACTGAGATCACTGGCTTGTGGTATTCCATAGAATTTTATCATGTCCCTTATGCTGCATGAAACCTGGAGTGAGGCATGATCAGTATACCAGTGAGGTCCAATTCCATTTGCTCATTGTCATATAATTCAAGGCAGTCATACAATCCCTCAAGGATTGCTTAAGTTCAATAAAAGGCTCAGTAAGGGTGAAGGAGAGCCAGTTTGGTGTAGTGGTTAAGGCACTGGGCTAGAAACCGGGAGACTGGGAGTTCTAGTCCTGCCTGAGTCACGAAGCGAGCTGGGTGACCTTGGGCCAGCCCCTCTCTCTCAGCCCTAGGAAGAAGGAGGCAATGGCAAACCACTTCTGAAATCTTGCCAAGAAAACTGCAGGGACTAGTCCAGAAGTCGCCAGGAGTCAACACTGACTCGAAGGAAACCAAACAAAATGAAACTGAGATTAAGCTCAGACAACAGAGATGCCACTGGTTAGTGTTGGAAGTGTTAACAAATCAGCATGTCTCAGCATGTATATAGAATTTGTCCCCTGATGCTTGCTAGAGGAAGCCGTTTGTTGCCACTCCCATTTCCTCTCTCTCTCTCTCTCTTTCTTCCTCCTTCTTCCACTTACTGAGGAGGCAGCAAGCATACTGCACTCCTCTGTCTCCGTCTTGAGCCTAAAGCCATGTGCCTAGCCCTTTCTTCCACACAGCTCTTAGCAGCTGTAGGGCTAAGGTGAATTATGTTTAGGGACAAAAAGAAGAACAAAGATTTCATCTTTTCCACCGAACATGGATGTAACCAAACCAAGAATAAAGTCAGTAAGATATTCTTTTTACTTCTTTGAACCTACTCTGTCTAAGCCTTTGATTCTTTATGCTTGGGAGGGCTGAATGTGTAAGATCAATAACCTGTGTTTCTCTGATGTGCTCATTAAAGCTATTTTAAGATAATATTCTTTTTCTGAGTACAGCTTCTCAGCTGTGTTAAGCTCTGCTCCATTTCAGTGGTTCTAGCAGGCCAATAAATGGCTTCAGTTAGTAGGAGTACACATTCCACAATTGATATCCATTGTGTTCTGACTTCAGTTACACTTCTCCTGAACAGCAGGTCTATGGTCTGGGAAAGCTCCATGACCCCTGCTGCCTCTGAATTTCCAAATGGCAAAGACTGCATCTCTCCGTATTTAGTATATTAGGTGCAAATATCCTGATCTGATAATACCTAACACCTGACCTGTGCCTTAGTTTTACTACTGCATTGCACTCTATGTGGGATAACTCTTGAATAATGGCATTGGTACAAAATGAGATACTACGCATAATCAGTGCATAGTACAGGTAGTACTTGTTTAGCGACCACAATTGGGACTGGCAACTTGGTTGTTAGTGAAGCGGTTGCTAAGTAAAACATCACGTGACCGCAACCATGCTTATGATCTTATTTCAGCTTTCCTTTGCTTTACAGACCTGCGAAGGTCATAAATGCAGGCATTGGTCACAAAGTTACTTTTTCATCACTGTCATAACTGTGAATGGTCACTGTCTGAGCCAGTTGCTAAGTGAGGACTACCTATAATGGGAGTATGTGATGCCTGTGTTGAAAGATCTGCGTTAGTTACTAATTCCTTTTTGATTCCAGTCTAGGTGAAAAAAATCTTTATAGCTCCAGATGGTCGGAGATTATCTAAGGATCTGCCCATCATAATATGAACCTGTTCAGACACTAAAGTCAGCATAAGAGAACCTCTTAAGAGCTCTCCCAAGCAACTGAATGTACTTTCTGGAAATTATGCTCAATGTGTAGTTTTTCAGTTTTTAGCCAGGAAAGTTCAGTTTCAATAAGTTAACAGTAACTGTAAATATTTTATTAGATTTAACCACATTTTAAATTGTTAGCCACCTTGACTGCCATCTAAGCATAATGGTAGGATTTAAATGGTGTAAAAATAAATAGCTATGGTTATATGACAGAGACAGCCAATTTCTGGATTTTGGGGACTACAGCTCCCACCTGCCATTGAATGTGTAGCTGGGACTGATGGGAGTTGAATGCCAAAATATCTGGAGGGGATTTCTTCCTGTTATTGGCACTCAGCTTTCAACTGTTGATCCTTGTTCTGAAATTAATTACTCCTGTTTGAACAATTATGTAATACTCTGTCAAACAGGCATCTGTTCAAAGTAACAGTCAATCATTCTTCATGTTGTTGGGTCTTAAACACGATGCAGAAAGTGTGAGCCTAGTCTAAGTTTGATTAACTCATTTTTCTTTTATGTTTTGCCATTTAGCTCCCTCCCTGCTTCAAAACTGTTGTGAGCTCAATTGTGGACAAAGTTTAGCTGGTTAGGCTCTTCTGAGACCACAGAATCCTAGAAGTGCTTATTTTAGAACTTGGCAAACAACTGAACAGGGCCAGGGTATGGGGTTTTTTGACTATATTCTCTGAAGCAGAAAGGGTGCTTCATTTCTAACCCCAAAGATGATGACTGCTCATAGCTAGGCCATATAAGTTTGGATTCTTATTTATAAATATCTGCATGTGACAGGGAAATAAAATAAACTACTGGAATTTAGGAGTTGCTGAGAAGAATGTATTTAAGCTATCCTCCGAAGAATTTATTTGCATATGCCATAATACAGCACTAATGCTAAAACCAAAGTTTATTCCTCATGAATCACAACATTAGGAAACATGGGATCGATATACTGTGTGTATAGCTGAATTCCTGGTAGTTTAAGACCAGAGATTTAGACCAGGTGATTTAAACAAAACAAAGAGATATAGTGTTGGCCGGCGAGAAAGTGGGACTTAAGGAAAATCTTCCATGTACAGTTAGTCCTCGCGTTATGATGGCAATTGGGACCGGCATTTTCATTGCTAAGCAATGTGGTCATATAGTGAGATGTCACATGATTGCATTGCTTACTGATGGCAATCCCAGCCGTCCTGGTTGCTGTCATAACCCGAGGACTGCATGGGTCATTAAGTGAGGACCTCACTTGACCATGACGTGGGAAGAAGCAAACAGGCTGGTGGGTGAGAGCTATGGGCAGATGGCTGCATGCCACAGGTGGGTACTACAGAGTTTAGGTACAGGAGAAGTTTGTAATGTTGGCATTAGGGAAGTAGACCTGAACATGGCTAGAAAATTCAGACGGTGGAAGAATATGGTTGTATGGAGCAGAGATTTTGTGTTTTGATTAAACTTTCCAACCAAAAACTTGGCTTTCAGGGCATTAGTATGAAGAACTAAAATATTCCTGACTGAAAGTTTTTTTGAACTATGCTGGTGAACATTAACCTATTTGATAAAGACTAGATTCTTTCATGCATCAATTTGATCTAGTTTTGTTCCTGGTACAAAACTATTGCAGAAAGTACAGTGCAGAAAGTTATCATTATCTGTACAAAGCCATGCCCTAAGAATGCCAGGGGCATTATAAATTGCAGAGTAATTTGAATTCTAACTAATATATCTAATCTTTATGAAGAAACAGGGTAATAAAAAGCTGTACGACTGATAAATACTGTAGGTATCATCTATTTCCATTTGGAATACAGATTGCAACATAGGGTATATAGGACCTATTGCAGTTTTGCTTTCATACATAATTCTTGCTACAGTGTTGGCAGGGCTGCAACTGGGGGGGGGCAAGTGGGGCAGGTGCCCTGGGCACCGCACTGGGGAGATGCCAAAATGAGTGCTGGGGGGACACCAAAATGGGCACGGAATCCATGCTTGCCCCGGGTGACACAAACCCTAGTTGCGGGCCTGAGTGTTGGGCCGCTGGTAACATGCAGAGTAAACCTGATATAAAAGGGACTGATTTCTACTGTAAGGAAGAATAGTACTACTTAATCTAACCTATATCTTCACCTTTTTGTTGTCGGTGCTCCAGATTTACTTTTATGTTTTAAAACTGAGATTTACATCAAGGTCATAAGGTTTGTTATGATCAGGAAAAAAAACACAGGTTGAGAGAGATTCCATTTTATTACTTCTTTGATTCTGAATGTACCGGCAGGAGTGGATCCCTTGCATTCCATGTAACTTGCTATAATTGGAACGCTTTCCCTTTGTTTAGTCTCTTCTGCCCTGACTCATCAGTTTTTTATCCAAATTCTCTCAGAAGTCTTTTATTGATAATTTGAAGTGATAATTAAACTTCTGCATCTTTCCTTTATGGTACTAAATACCTTGATTAAAATCTACTGTGTTTTGCTTTTGCTGTAATCTGAAACGGTAATACAATAGAAGCCTCAGACAAAATCTGATGCTGTATAAATGGACTTCTATTAATGTGATGGAACATTCTCCTCTCCCCTTCCCTCTGAAGCCTCCTACATGTCCTCAGATTTGCTTTGGAGCATTGCAGGGGTCAAGAATACATTTTCAGGACACATAAGGAAGGTGGAATCACACCCCTCTCAGTTCTTCTGGCGGAAGCAGTTTAAACAGCAAAATACTATACAGTACTGTATTCAATATTATCTCTTAAACCAGTGAAGTAGAGGATATTCATCAAAATGGGATGGATATAACCCAACAAATGGTAGATTAGTTTTCTCTGTAACAAATCTGTGCAAATACCTTGGGTAGTTTGGACTCCTTTTCCTTCTTCTAGAAAAACAGTTATGTTAAGCCTTGGGAAGTTTAAAATACCGCAGTTTAAAAAAGTGAAAAATCACAGTATCAAAAATTATGGATTTCCCATCATGATTTTGGTAGGTTTGGGAAGCTGTAGAAATAGGCCTGGAAGTCAGTATGCACTGCTGGCCATCCCTAATCTAAATCATAGATGGTGTAATAACTTATTTTTTCCCTTTACATACATCTGTTTTAAAGATACACCACACTCATAGAATGAGAACCACATGTTTTCTAATATAAGCCACATCATAATTATTTAATAAGAATTAAATTTAATTGAGGAGAACCAGTTGAAAACTTTGTGATAGCAGTTGGCAGTAATTTGCCTGATTCACATTAAATTGCTGTCTTGAAGTGTTTGGTGCAGCCTCAATATAGAAATAAGTAACATGAGTGTAAGAGCACGATAAGACCAATTTGAAGTATAACAAGACAAGTGTTTAACTTCCATTTAGGTGAGATGATGTGTGAGGACTATTGCAGTGCATTCTACATGGGGCTGCCCTTGGTGGCCACTTGGAAGCTTCAGCTGGTCCAGAATGCAATGGCATAGCCTCTGCTTCGTGAGCGGCTGTAGTTGCTGGTTGACCTCCAGGTGCAATTCAAGGTGCTGGTTACCTTTGTAAAGCCTTTTATGTCATTGTGACTGTCTCTCCAGTGTTAACTGATGGGACCCAGGAAGAGGGCTGTCACAGCAGCTGCCCTCTGGAACAGCTTCCCCCCAGAGATTTATATGGCCTACCCTGCCCTTGTTCCAACAGTGTTTTAAAACCATGACTTTTCCACCAGGCCTTGGGCTAGGCTGGGTGGCAGGCGTCTTGTGCTGTATGTATTTATGTTAGGTTGTGTGCTGTATTGCTCTGTCCAGATGTCACTGTCCCTTCTTTTTTATATTTTTTCATACTGTTTTAGTGCTGTATGCCATCCAGAATCACTATGGAGTTGGGTGCCCTTAGGAATTTGATAATTAGTGAATTAAAAAAACAAGTGGTAAAAGCTCCATTGAAGGTAGGTTGCAGAACAGCTGGGTAATCAGATCATTATTATGATTAGATCTTTATCCCACTTCTTAAATATATATTTGGTCAAATCAATGTGACCATCATACATAATACTTCCGCTTCCTATTTTCCTGACAACAACAACCTTGTGAGGTAGGTTATCCAGTGATAACTGCTGAGATACAACACTAAGGTAACCTATGAAGATATGCTTACCTGGGTAATGAAGCAAACAGGTAAACGCATAACAAAGAAAAAAGGGACAACAGAACTTAGCGCCAGCTTTTTCTGATTCAGGTTCAGGAATTGGAATTTCTGGAAAGCTGCCAGTTTGCCTAGAGACAATGCTGAGGTAGATACACAATGAATCTGATAAAGCAGGCTAGGATCCACAAAGCTTGTGCTATAATGCATTTGTTAATCTATAAATTTGTCACAAAAATCTTCACTGTCTTGACAAAAAGACAGCTACCTATGTCTTCAGATCTAATTGTTTTAAAGACATATCCAGGGTTGAAAAAAATGTTTTGAAAGTTTTATTTCTTTGTTTATGAGCAGAAAACCTCCCTCTGAATCTAGATGCAAGCCTCAAAAATGAGATATAGGAAAATCATGAAAGGCTATTATGTCATATTAACATATTAGAAATGAGAAGTGTGATATTTAATATGAAGACAATGGGTTTGCTAGCCTATGTGTTATTCTCTGGGTTATTTTTCCCTTAGAGAATCTTGGAAATATTATAAATTGATGTTATAGCTTGAAAAATAGTGATGTATGATGCAAGGTCAAGAATAAAGTATAACTGCACAGAGAACTGGAAAAAAACAGGAAAAAAAATGCAAGCATTGTCTTCTAATATGGAGATTTTTGGTGGAACCAGTTTTATTCCTAGAGGACAACGCCTTAAAAAGTATCTTATAGGAGACAAAGCATGTTGCAAGTATCACAGCTGCTTTAAGAGCCTTCCGGTATTACCAAATGTCTTATTAGTATTTTAATTCCTGCTGCAAGAGGGAAAAGCAAGGAATTTAGCAGGAAAAAAGGTAGTATGGCAGTAGGGTAACTCAGTGGTGTACCATTTATCAATAAGGAATGGAAGGAGATTCTACCCAAATAGCAAGTTGATTTCAGAAAAAAAAAAGTAATTAGGGTGTGGTATCTGACAGGCTACAATCCAGTAATCCATAGGGGAAAGATTAAAGCTGATTTTCTCTGAAGGTGTGACCTCACCCTTTCATATTCTTACTAAAGATATTTGAACTTTCCGATTTTGTTTTATGAGTCTCGTTACAGTAACACTGGATTCTACTGCAGACCTGAAACATATAATTGAATGTAATTGAGTTGTTAGATGAGATAGTAATGACCTTTATAGCTATTCTGTTGTATAAATTTAATGTAGAGTATTTGGTCATGATTCCACCCATTATACTCCATTGGGGAAAATGAAAAATAAATAAAACTGATTTACTTAAGATATTTTTGTTTACTTTAAAGATGGTATAGTTGCATTCAGAAAGCGTAACTGTGGCAAGCTGATTTATGTTTCTTTTTTCTTTTTTATAATTTTTTTATTAAGTTCCAAGACAAGGACAAAAACTACAAAAAAAGAAAAAACTACAAAAAAGAAAAAGAAAGTAAAAAGGTGTGAAAACACAAGAGAATTTTTTTTTTCAAAATTACAAAAAGATGTGGCTTCCTACTTTTAACAGCAAGGATATACAAAAATTTCCATAATCAATCTCTTACTCTATATTAAACTAAAACCACATTATTTCTATAAATCATTCTGCTTTAGCACATAATAAAAATCACTAAGTACAGTTACTCCTCCTCCTTATATTAAAATAAAAAAAATTCATATAGCGCTTGTAAACAACTTTCCCCCAAAAGATAACACATATTTAATTATTCCCTTCCTATTACTTTTCTATACATTTCTGTCTACTATAATAAAAATCCTTCAGCAAAGGATCGTTGTCGTGGTGCTGGAGCTTGAGCACCTCAATGATGCCATGAGCTAAACTGTGAAGGGCCACCCAAGACGGGAAGGTCATGACAGAGAGGTCAGACTAAATGCAATCCCTGGGGAAGGTAATGGCACGACAGTATTCTTGCCATGAAAACTAAATGGATCAGTACAACCAGAGATATGTCGGTATACCATCGGAAGATGAGACCCCCAGGTCGGAAGATGGTCAAAATGCTACTGGGGAGGAACAGAGGATGAGTTCAACTAGCCCCAGACGTGATGACGCAGCTAGCTCAAAGCCAAAAGGACAGCTAGCAGCCGACGGTGCTGGTGGTGAACGGCAAATCCGATGTTCTAAGGATCAACACACCATTGGAACCTGGAATGTAAGATCTATGAGCCAGGGCAAATTGGATGTGGTTATTGGTGAGATGTCAAGGTTAAAGATAGACATTTTGGGCGTCAGTGAACTGAAATGGACTGGAATGGGCCACTTCACATCAAATGACCACCAGATCTACTACTGTGGACAAGAGGACCACAGAAGAAATGGAGTAGCCTTCATAATTAATAGTAAAGTGGCTAAAGCAGTGCTTGGATACAATCCAAAAAACGATAGTATGATCTCAATTCGAATTCAGGGCAAGCCATCTAACATCACAGTGATCCAAATATATGCCCCAACCACAGATGCTGAAGAAGCTGAAGTAGAGCAGTTCTATGAGGATCTGCAGCACCTACTGGACAACACGCCTAAAAGAGACATTATTTTCATCACAGGAGACTGGAATGCTAAGGTGGGCAGTCAGATGACACCTGGAATTACAGGTAAGCATGGCCTGGGTGAACAAAACGAAGCAGGACATAGGCTGATAGAATTTTACCAAGACAACTCACTCTGCATAACAAACACTCTCTTCCAACAACCTAAGAGATGGCTTTATACATGGACTTCACCAGATGGACAACACCGAAATCAGATTGACTACATCCTTTGCAGCCAAAGGTGGCGGACATCTATACAGTTGGTAAAAACAAGACCTGGAGCTGACTGTAGTTCAGATCACGAACTTCTTATTGCACAATTTAGGATCAGACTAAAGAGATTAGGGAAGACCCACAGATCAGCTAGATATGAGCTCACTAATATTCCTAAGGAATATGCAGTGGAGGTGAAGAATCGATTTAAGGGACTGGACTTAGTAGATAGGGTCCCGGAAGAACTATGGACAGAAGTTCGCAACATTGTTCAGGAGGCAGCAACAAAATACATCCCAAAGAAAGAGAAAACCAAGAAGGCAAAATGGCTGTCTGCTGAGACACTAGAAGTAGCCCAAGAAAGAAGGAAAGCAAAAGGCAACAGTGATAGGAGGAGATATGCCCAATTAAATGCAAAATTCCAGAGGTTAGCCAGAAGAGATAAGGAATTATTTTTAAATAAGCAATGTGCAGAAGTGGAAGAAGACAATAGAATAGGAAGGACAAGAGACCTCTTCCAGAAAATTAGAAACATCGGAGGTAAATTCCAGGCCAAAATGGGTATGATCAAAAACAAAGATGGCAAGGACCTAACAGAAGAAGAAGAGATCAAGAAAAGGTGGCAAGAATATACAGAAGACCTGTATAGGAAGGATAACAATATCGGGGATAGCTTTGACGGTGTGGTCAGTGAGCTAGAGCCAGACATCCTGAAGAGTGAGGTTGAATGGGCCTTAAGAAGCATTGCTAATAACAAGGCAACAGGAGACAACAGCATCCCAGCTGAACTGTTCAAAATCTTGCAAGATGATGCGGTCAAGGTAATGCATGCTATATGCCAGCAAATTTGGAAAACACAAGAATGGCCATCAGATTGGAAAAAATCAACTTATATCCCCATACCAAAAAAGGGAAACACTAAAGAATGTTCAAACTATCGAACAGTGGCACTCATTTCACATGCCAGTAAGGTAATGCTCAAGATCCTGCAAGGTAGACTTCAGCAATTCATGGAGCGAGAATTGCCAGATGTACAAGCTGGGTTTAGAAAAGGCAGAGGAACTAGGGACCAAATTGCCAGGGAGTTTCAGAAAAACATCTATTTCTGTTTTTTTGACTATTCTAAAGCCTTTGACTGTATGGACCATAACAAATTGTGGCAAGTTCTTAGCGGTATGGGGATACCAAGTCATCTTGTATGCCTCCTGAAGAATCTGTATAACGACCAAGTAGCAACGGTAAGAACAGACCACGGAACAACGGACTGGTTTAAGATTGGGAAAGGAGTACGGCAGGGCTGTATACTCTCACCCTACCTATTCAACTTGTACGCAGAACACATCATGCGACGTGCTGGGCTTGAGGAATCCAAGGCTGGAGTTAAAATTGCTGGAAGAAACATTAACAATCTCAGATATGCAGATGATACCACTTTGATGGCTGAAAGCGAAGAGGAACTGAGGAGCCTTATGATGAAGGTGAAAGAAGAAAGTGCAAAAGCTTGCAGCTAAACCTCAAAAAAACCAAGATTATGGCAACCAGCCTGATTGATAACTGGCAAATAGAGGGAGAAAATGTAGAAGCAGTGAAAGACTTTGTATTCCTAGGTGCAAAGATTACTGCAGATGCTGACTGCAGTCAGGAAATCAGAAGACGCTTAATCCTTGGGAGAAGAGCAATGACAAATCTCGATAAAATAGTTAAGAGCAGAGACATCACACTGACAACAAAAGTCCGCATAGTTAAAGCAATGGTGTTCCCCGTAGTAACGTATGGCTGCGAGAGCTGGACCATAAGGAAGGCTGAGAGCAGGAAGATAGATGCTTTTGAACTGTGGTGTTGGAGGAAAATTCTGAGAGTGCCTTGGACTGCAAGAAGATCAAACCAGTCCATCCTCCAGGAAATAAAGCCAGACTGCTCACTTGAGGGAATGATATTAAAGACAAAAGTGAAATACTTTGGCCACATAATGAGAAGACAGGACACCCTGGAGAAGATGCTGATGCTAGGGAAAGTGGAAGGCAAAAGGAAGAGGGGCCGACCAAGGGCAAGGTGGATGGATGATATTCTAGAGGTGACGGACTCGTCCCTGGGGGAGCTGGGGATGTTGACGACTGACAGGAAGCCCTGGCGTGGGCTGGTCCATGAAGTCATGAAGAGTCGGAAGTGACTAAACAAATAAACAACGACATAATAAAAATCAAATTAAAAAGCACATAAATTGTCTGCCATTATACTTAATAGTTAACATCAGTCAAACCCTTAAAGCAAACCAGATAAACATTTTTTGACCCTTATCCCACCTCAAAATAAACCAGAGCATTTACATATCCCCACAATGTGCACAGGGCTTTTCTCTTGAAAAAAATCAAATGGTCCAACTGCCCCCCTCAAAAATTCCAGCTTCTCCTCAAAAAACCTGCCATACATAACGACCCCTTCTTTTTCATGGCATTCTACCAGGAAGTCGATTTCACTTATTGCTTGCAGATCTCTCTCTCCCTTAAGTTTCTCTAAGTCCACTATCCAATCTTCATCCAGCATCTCAATAGAAAACCCAATCTCACCCTTAGAAGAAATATTTCTATCATTGTTGGATTCCTTGATTTCATCCACCACATCTTCAACCTGATGGCACGTTTTAGAGCTCATATTTTCCACAATGTCCTGAATATCTTGCATAAAAGCTTGGTAGAAGTCAGAAGATGTGGTGGATTTCAGTGCTGCCTCTGATTCCCAGGAAGGAGAGAGTGCATTCCAGGCAGATAAGAGGATTTGCAGTCTGGAGACTGTTGCTGGGAAAGTTAAGAGGTCCAAGGTAGCTCCGTCCTAGAGTCTCCCAGGATATTTACCCTTAGTTCAGTTAGAGTAGCTTTAGTCTGGCAAAATTCTGTCTGTATGGTGAAAGCAATAAAGAGCTGGAGTTTGGAATACACTGATGACATTTTTCTTGGGCTGGCCCTGACAGAAGAAATCTGTTTAAAATCTTGGTGGAAGTCAGAAAAAAAATCTGTTTAAAATCATCTATGTCTCACGCAGTAGATTATGGCGCTCCCTCGGAGCTTAACCAGCAAAGCTGAAGATATGGAAAAGTTCCAAAATGTATTTATACAAGTGAAAGTGAGATAAGCAGACAGTTCCCAAGGGAAAGTAGAAGCAGAAAGCTGAAGGTTCAAATCAGCTGATTCAATGGTTAGGAAAATGTTAATATCTTCAACTTTAATACAAAAATAATAACAGGAAGACAATTGTTTACTCTCAATCCTCCTTTATATTTGGAAGGAAAATGAAGTCCAAAACTTAAAAAATAATTTTTTAAAAAGTAATCCCCAAAATAATGATAAGCACCAAGACAGCCAACTTCTCCTTGCTGTAGAAAGCCTCTCTTAGGGTATGGATACTTAAAAAAAAAATAAACTGGTGATTTAGAAATGGGGTGGCCAGTCTTAGTGTCCCTTTAAGGCTACAGCATGGGTAGTGGATCCCCCAAGACCCTCTCAGGAGTCCATAAAATAAAAATTATTTGCCAGCCTATGTTGAAAAATAATAAAATATTAAAATCCCATCAAACAATCGTGAGAAGTGGTAGTGGCAGCAAACACATCAGTTTTAATTTTTAATACAGTAAATATTGATAAATACAATCCATACAAACAAAAGATCTTTTGGGGTCCATCATGATTTTTAAAACTGGGAAGGTGTCCTGGGGGGAAAAACATTTAAGAAACACTGCTACTGTATAAGTAATATAGATAGAGCTGGAGAACTGTGTTTGCCCACATGCTATATGAGGAAGCTTCATGAAAGGAAGAAAGTGATTAACAGTAAATAATAATCCTTTAATAATCCTTTAATAATCCTAATAAAAGTTCAAAAAAGAAAAAAAGGAAATGACAAAATAATTTTTAAAAAGGTCACCTTTTCAGAAACTCAGAGGAACTAATGAAAAAATGGGTGAATGTTGTTGGCAGAGTGCTAGAAAGCCTTTGGCCCAGGAGAGATCAGAAAAGTCACACACCAGGCATTTCTATAAAAATAATTTTATTTACAGAAAAACAAACATATTTAAAGGCTCTCAGTGAGAGCTGCTTAACTCTCTACATGCCTACACAGAAGGGAAACTGAAACTAAAACAAGTCCAGGCAAGTTCTTCTCCCCAGGTGCAAAAATTAACATCCGAAAAGAGGACAATTAAATTCAACCTCTTCACCTGGCGAAAATGATTAGTTACCATAGTAACCTTAATCTGTAGTAGAAAACATATTAACAAATGTTTCTGACTTTGAAGTTGAATAAATTTCACTAATATGTTCAGGATGTAAAATTACTAAACTGTTTGACAATACAATTTTGTAAATAATCCTAGAAAGTTACAGTCTCAGGACAAAATTGGTAGTAAGAAACAATTCAAAAACATGTTTTCGAAACTGTGATGATACAGTTGATACCAGGAATTTACCAGGCATACATTATTCAAATAAGCAAAGGAAACATTTGGAATCAGAGCTAAAGTGAGAGCTGTGAATCTAAAGAATTACAGCAATCTTATTCAATCTAGTGTCCTCCAAAAATGTTAGATTAAGAATTTCCAGATGGCCATTCTTGGCTTGGACTTTTGCGAATTGCAATTCAATATGTCTGGAAGGTGGCAGGTTGAATTGGAGATATATCAAACACAGCTAATACTATCTTTGTAAAAGGAGAGCTGGTTAACATACAATCAATGTAAGCATATGGAAGAATAGTAAGATTGGTATAGAAATTTGATTAAATTTTTGATTAAATTGACAATAGTGATGATGAAGCAGCAGGAGTTTACTGTTTTTACAGTCCTTATTCTGGTACCTGGTATTGGTTGACCTATAAAAGTACAAAATAAAGCTTTGGCCTTCTCTGCATTGTAACTTGTTCTGTATGGAAGTTATCTCAAATCTGTGAAAAAAGGTTCTAAGAACTTTGTGCATGTAAAATTCCAAGGACAATGGATATGAAGCAAACACTATATGGCTGCACTAGGCATTTTGTGTAAAAAGGTTGCAGTAGTAAAAAATCCCTAGATAGGAAACCAAAATGCAGCTTTCCCCAGTTTGGTGTCTTCCAAATATTTTGGGCTTTAGCTCCCATAACTGAGTCATGATGGGAAAAACACATTTTATTTCCAGATGTTTTCAGTGCAGATCTCAAAAGTGAGTAAATGACATGTGTTTCAAAGGCATCAGGTACTAACCGGTTGGAAATATTCAGTTTGTGTTTAGTTTTGTGGTGCTTTCTTGGATGTACTCAGTGTTATTTGTGACGTTTTTCTGTTGTTGGCTTAAATGACTTCATGTCTCTTCTGTTGGGTTTCCTATTTTTCTTTTAATGTTTCTCCTATTGGATGTTGACAATCATTGATATTATTTTTGTTTTGATGTTAAATGTACCAAACAGGGACATTGTATTGTTGCTAAACCAGGATTTTTCAGCCAGGATATGTGACACCTGCCAGTGTTGTGTTTCCTGTGAATCTAAAATTGAAGTAGTTGATATTCCAAATTGCATGTTATGTGTCCTAATATTCCAATTTCCTTTTTATAATGGTATTAACAATTCTTATGTCTTAGGATGGCTGTCTCGTTTGCATACATTTATCACATGATACTTTAAATAATCTCCTCTTGGTCCACATTTCTTGAACATCACAAAAGAACTGGTAAGACATATTGGCATATTTTCCTCCAACCTTACAAGTTCACTTCTTTTTGAAAGGCTGCTTTTGCATGTTCAACAGTGCTTCTTATTTCCATGCTATGATCCTGTGTATCATTCAGAAAAAAAACCACCGGCATTTATACTGTTGAACCATTGTGCTTGTTTTGCTGATACCATAATACAATATTTGGTTTATGGATTTTATTTTTACAGATCACCATAATCTTTGCTTTCTCCTGATTTACATTTAGCCCATTAGATTTACTTGATTAAGTAAATTCGTGAATTCTTCTTGCTCTTTGTCAAGTTTTCCATAGTAGCTGTTTAACTATGTGTGTTTCAGGTCTGTTCTGTTATGTGTCTACCTTTGCTGAGTTGGTTTCTCTATTTCCTCAGAATGATTTGCAAATGATACTGAAAGGTGTGCCTGACTATATAATTCCAAAAATTAATCGTATTTCCTTGTGAAGATATTGCCTGATATTTGGCACACCAACTATTGTCCCTAGCCGTGGGTTGGACTTTAGACTTTTGTGATTGTTGACTAGCCTGTACTGAAGAAAGAAACCTATCAATGTTTTGCAAATGGCTCAGACTTGGTGCTAGCCTGGTATTAACTCAGCTTTGTAGCAAGATGACCACTAAAGTTTCTTCTTTTGCCTTAATGAAATCTGAGGCCACTTTCACATGGTGATTCTTAATGTTTGTTTAGCATTTTCTGCAATGATAATAGGAACATAAAACTTGAATTTCTTAGATATGATTTGCTTTAAAAAGTATACTTCTGCTTTCCTATTACACATCAACTGTAGTTATAAGCAACAAATTCCAGGCCTGCTTAGTAGCCCTTGCACAAATGTCTGTGGGGTGTTGGCTTGATTAAGAGGTAATCCCAGAGTTAAAGACCAAGTAAACAAAATGTTGAGCAATAGAGTAAATATAACTACAAAATAAGAACAGTGTGCTGGGGGAGTGAGATGAAAACACAAAGGTGCACTAATGATACGTTTGGAGCAGGGCCACATTTTCTGCTGATTATAATGAATTAAAAGTTGCCTTTGTATAAAGACTTATCTGTGGAATGCGTACAAGGACCATTTTGAAATGCCCCACTTGGAAGGGCCAGCAGCCAAAGCAGTTTAGGAACAAGTGTTCTGGTAGTCAAACAGTTACTTTCAGATGATACTTGTCTATATGGTCTTTTGTCCATGTGATGAGTAAAACCAAGGAAGATTGTGATTCATCTGTGAAAAATGTTAGAATACAACTTGGTACTATGGTGTTTTAATTCCTTCTCTTCAAACATCTTGTGCAATATAATTCAGTACACTGACAGGACAATGAAGTTAGCTTGACAGCTGGTCATGTAAGTTTAGAAAACAATATTTTGACAGCCTGACTTTAAATAAATTATGGATGTTAAAATATTAGGCTATCCTGCCTTACTTTGCAGGCGGAAACTGTTAACTATTACTTGAGGTTGGTCGGCTTTTTTTGCAAAATAATAAGACAGTAGTAGACAGTCTTTCAATTCTTACACAGAGGAGGGGAAACAGTGGAATCTGGGAACCAAATATAAATTGGATTCAGATTCAGATTTAATCATTGATTTCAATGGATCCATTTAAATATGGTCAGCGTAAGTTCTACTTATTTTAATGGGTCTAATCTATGAATGCCTAGGTCCAAACCAATATTTGTATAAAACAGTTTAATCACTTTTATATACTGTACAACATGGAAGATTACTGTAGTTATAACCATTCCACCACTTCTTAAGATGGTTCAAACCAAAATAAACCATTGGACGCTACTGAAATAAGTGTAAATGTTTTGTGATTTATATGTTTCATGTATAAATGAGTATGTATGATCTTTTAGATGCTAGATATTATTTCAGTCACCAGTGCTTAACTATAAATCAGACATATGTTACAAATGGCAAATACTTTCAATAAAATAAATACAAGTTCAATAAATACACAATTAATACTTATTAATATTTATTAAAACTACTATTCTGTCTTGGACAGTAAACTTATGGTAGTGAACAATCACAAACAACAAAAATACGTAATAAAGCATGAAAAGCATTGACAATTTTACATAGTTAGAAAATCCTAAGAATAAGAAAATATTACTATTCATATGTATTCATAAAGACTAAATATGAACAGGTTTTTTTCTTATTTGTTGAAATGACACAATGTCATTAGTGCATGCTCTGTGATCTTTGTTTGATGATTATTATGACATTGGAGGACATCATCTTTTCTTTGACTTTGAAGAAGGCTGATGACATGCATAACTTTTTCATTTGAAAAGTTAACGTTAAAAGGCCTATATTATCAGTTATTTATCTACAGCCAATAAATCGTATTAACTGAATGGTTCTTAAACTGTTTGACCCAATTACCCCCTTTCCCCATCTCAAATAATGTCATTATCTCCCCACAGAAAAATAATCTCTCTTGTTTTACACAAGCGTCTTGGCAGCTGCAGTCTGAATACTCATCTCATTAACAAGCAGGTACAATTGCTCCATTACCCCGAGGATATGCCCAAATTACTCCCTTAGGGGTAATTATCCCCAGTTTAAGAACCACTGTACTCAGTAATATTAAGTAGCACTGTATTCAATTGTTGTTTATTCGTTTAGTCGCTTCCGACTCTTCGTGACTTCATGGACCAGCCCACGCCAGAGCTTCCTGTCGGTCGTCAACACCCCCAGCTCCCCCAGGGACGAGTCCGTCACCTCTAGAATATCATCCATCCATCTTGCCCTTGGTCGGCCCCTCTTCCTTTTGCCTTCCACTCTCCCTAGCATCAGCATCTTCTCCAGGGTGTCCTGTCTTCTCATTATGTGGCCAAAGTATTTCAGTTTTGCCTTTAATATCAGTCCCTCAAGTGAGCAGTCTGGCTTTATTTCCTGGAGGATGGACTGGTTGGATCTTCTTGCAGTCCAAGGCACTCTCAGAATTTTCCTCCAACACCACAGTTCAAAAGCATCGATCTTCCTTCGCTCAGCCTTCCTTATGGTCCAGCTCTCACAGCCATATGTTACTACGGGGAACACCATTGCTTTAACTATGCGGGCCTTTGTTGTCAGTGTGATGTCTCTGCTCTTAACTATTTTATCGAGATTTGTCATTGCTCTTCTCCCAAGGATTAAGCGTCTTCTGATTTCCTGACTGCAGTCAGCATCTGCAGTAATCTTTGCACCTAGGAATACAAAGTCTTTCACTGCTTCTACATTTTCTCCCTCTATTTGCCAGTTATCAATCAAGCTGGTTGCCATAATCTTGGTTTTTTTGAGGTTTAGCTGCAAGCCAGCTTTTGCACTTTCTTCTTTCACCTTCATCATAAGGCTCCTCAGTTCCTCTTCGCTTTCAGCCATCAAAGTGGTATCATCTGCATATCTGAGATTGTTAATGTTTCTTCCAGAGATTTTAACTCCAGCCTTGGATTCCTCAAGCCCAGCTTGTCGCATGATGTGTTCTGCATACAAGTTGAATAGGTAGGGTGAGAGTATACAGCCCTGCCGTACTCCTTTCCCAATCTTAAACCAGTCCGTTGTTCCGTGGTCTGTTCTTACTGTTGCTACTTGGTCGTTATACAGATTCTTCAGGAGGCATACAAGATGACTTGGTATCCCCATACCGCTAAGAACTTGCCACAATTTGTTATGGTCCACACAGTCAAAGGCTTTAGAATAGTCAATAAAACAGAAATAGATGTTTTTCTGAAACTCCCTGGCTTTTTCCATTATCCAGCGGATATTGGCAATTTGGTCTCTAGTTCCTCTGCCTTTTCTAAACCCAGCTTGTACATCTGGCAATTCTCACTCCATGAATTGCTGAAGTCTACCTTGCAGGATCTTGAGCATTACCTTACTGGCATGTGAAATGAGTGCCACTGTTCGATAGTTTGAACATTCTTTAGTGTTTCCCTTTTTTGGTATGGGGATATAAGTTGATTTTTTCCAATCTGATGGCCATTCTTGTGTTTTCCAAATTTGCTGGCATATAGCATGCATTACCTTGACAGCATCATCTTGCAAGATTTTGAACAGTTCAGCTGGGATGCCGTCGTCTCCTGCTGCCTTGTTATTAGCAATGCTTCTTAAGGCCCACTCAACCTCACTCTTCAGGATGTCTGGCTCTAGCTCACTGACCACACCGTCAAAGCTATCCCCGATATTGTTATCCTTCCTATACAGGTCTTCTATATATTCTTGCCACCTTTTCTTGATCTCTTCTTCTTCTGTTAGGTCCTTGCCATCTTTGTTTTTGATCATACCCATTTTGGCCTGGAATTTACCTCCAATGTTTCTAATTTTCTGGAAGAGGTCTCTTGTCCTTCCTATTCTATTGTCTTCTTCCACTTCCGCGCATTGCTTGTTTAAAAATAATTCCTTATCTCTTCTGGCTAACCTCTGGAATTTTGCATTTAATTGGGCATATCTCCCCCTATCACTGTTGCCTTTTGCTTTCCTTCTTTCTTGGGCTACTTCTAGTGTCTCAGCAGACAGCCATTTTGCCTTCTTGGTTTTCTCTTTCTTTGGGATGTATTTTGTTGCCGCCTCCTGAACAATGCTGCCAACTTCTGTCCATAATTCTTCCGGGACCCTATCTACTAAGTCCAGTCCCTTAAATCTATTCCTCACCTCCACTGCATATTCCTTAGGAATATTAGTGAGCTCATATCTAGCTGATCTGTGGGTCTTCCGTAATCTCTTGAGTCTGATCCTAAATTGTGCAAGAAGAAGTTCGTGATCTGAACTACAGTCAGCTCCAGGCCTTGTTTTTACCGACTGTACAGATGTCCGCCACCTTTGGCTGCAAAGGATGTAATCAATCTGATTTTGGTGTTGTCCATCTGGTGAAGTCCATGTATAAAGCCGTCTCTTAGGTTGTTGGAAGAGAGTGTTTGTTATGCAGAGCGAATTGTCTTGGCAAAATTCTATCAGCCTATGTCCTGCTTCATTTTGTTCTCCCAGGCCATACTTACCTGTAATTCGAGGTGTCATTTGACTGCCCACCTTAGCATTCCAGTCTCCCGTGATGAAAATAACATCTCTTTTAGGCGTGTTGTCCAGTAGGTGCTGCAGATCCTCATAGAACTGCTCTACTTCAGCTTCTTCAGCATTTGTGGTTGGGGCGTATATTTGGATCACTGTGATGTTAGATGGCTTGCCCTGAATTCGAATTGAGATCATTCTGTCGTTTTTTGGGTTGTATCCAAGCACTGCTTTAGCCACTTTACTATTAATTATGAAGGCTACTCCATTTCTTCTGTGGTCCTCTTGTCCACAGTAGTAGATCTGGTGGTCATTTGATGTGAAGTGGCCCATTCCAGTCCATTTCAGTTCACTGACGCCCAGGATGTCTATCTTTAATCTTGACATCTCACCAATAACCACATCCAATTTGCCCTGGCTCATAGATCTTACATTCCAGGTTCCAATGGTGTGTTGATCCTTAGAACATCGGATTCGCCGTTCACCACCAGCACCGTCGGCCGCTAGCCGTCCTTTCGGCTTTGAGCTAGCTGCGTCATCACGTCTGGGGCTAGTTGAGCTCATCCTCTGTTCCTCCCCAGTAGCATTTTGACCATCTTCCGACCTGGGGGTCTCATCTTCCGATGGTATACCGACATATCTCTGGTTGTACTGATCCATTTAGTTTTCACGGCAAGAATACTGGGGTGGGTTGCCATTACCTTCCCCAGGGATTGCATTTAGTCTGACCTCTCTGTCATGACCTTCCCGTCTTGGGTGGCCCTTCACGGTTTAGCTCATGGCATCATTGAGGTGCTCAAGCTCCAGCACCACGACAAGGTAACGATCCTTTGCTGAAGCTGTATTCAATAGTCCTGTGCAAATTGTTTAATGGGATGTTTGCTCTCTGGACCCATTTCTCAAAGCAGCTACATCCACCTCAAAGGCTTGGTAAATCCATTTGAAGCTCTCTCAGGGTCTTAAGAGTCATGGAGACACATGAGTAAAAGATACTTTTGCCAGAACAGTCCTGCTAAAATGTTTTCTACTCCTGAAGGCCTTGGGCTTTCGAAGCAAGCTGATACCACTTGCTTGTTCAGTGTCCCTATTTTGAATGGATTTCTGTTGCTATTCACCAGCTAGGTGTATCATCTGTATATATGGAAATTTTAATAAACTCTCCATTGCTATAAAGACAATGCTATACTTATCAGTTATATAGTGTTGAGGTTTCCCTACTAACAGATTAAGCTACTTTTATACCTAATCATTTGGCCAGGTGAAGGGGTTGCATTTGATTGTCTCCTCTCACGTGCTTCATGCAAAATAGCCTGGGGGGAGGACCTGCCTGGACTTGTCTTCTCACTTCTTTTTTTTTCTCTCTGCCAGCATGTAGCAAGCCAGGTAGCTCTCAATGAGAGCTAAGTCCTTTAAATGTTTTGCTTTTGTTTTTGTTTTCTGTAAATAAATTATTTTTATAGAAATGCTTGGTGTGTGACTTTTTTTGACCTCTCCTGGGCTAAAGGCTTTCCCAGCATCTGCAACAGGTTATGGGCCCAGTAAACAACGCAGTAAAACCCAGAGAGAAAAGAGAGGTCAGCTCCACACCTCATGCACAATTTAAAGGCAGGTAGCAAAGACCTGTGAAGATTTTCTTTGGAGCCACCTGGAGATTTTCCAGCAACTGCCGGTCTGCAGGACTTAGAAGCTAGCTGAGGTGACTTGCAAAAGAAGGAAGAAGCCATGGCTACCTCCCAGCCCTCAGCGATGCCTCTGGAGCGCCTATCAGAGACCAACTATTTGAATTGGGCCCTGAAGATGGAAATGTATCTTCGCAGAGAGGATCTTTGGCTGCCAATTGGTGAGCAATCCCCCCAAAATCCCAATGCTGAATGGCTGAGACAGGATGAGCGGGCTAGAGCCACCATTATCTTGGGAGTTGAGGACAATCAGCTAGTCCACGTGCGAGGCATGCAGTCTGCAAAGCAACTTTGGGACGCTTTGAGAGACTTATATGTAAAGGCAACAGCAGGGAGTAAAGTTACTCTGACGAAAAAGCTGTACAGAGCCTACCTTGCAGAAGGAGAAAGCCTTCCTGAGCACCTGCATTATATTCAGCAGCTGTTTGTTGAGTTGCAGGAGAGAGGAATGGAATTTACACCTCTCACAAAATCCTATATCCTCCTGTCCTCACTAAATGAAACGTGGGACACGCTGATTTGTACCCTGGAGGCTATGCCTGAAGCAGACCTCACCCCATCGTATGTTACACAGCGCTTACTCGCTGAATGGGAGAAGAGAGAGGAAAGATCCCCCCCCATCTCTTCTGGAAAGCTGCAATACCAGAAAATGAGGGAAAAGAAGGGAAAGGAACCTGAGGCCACAGCACTAGCCAGCCAGCGATGCTTCACTTGTGGTTCAGCTGGACATTTGCAAAGAGACTGTGCCATGAGACCCAAGAGTAGAAAGACAGAGCAGAAGAACACAAGGGCAACACAGAAGAAGGCTCTTCAGACAACCCAAATTGCACAGGTTGCTGAGAAGGGTAATTCTGATGTATGGGTGTTAGATTCTGGGGCCAGTTGTCATTTATGTAATTGTAAAAGCTCTTTTGTGTCACTGTCTAAAACTGAAAGACAAAGTGTATCTTTGGCTGATGGGTCTGTCACCAAAATTATGGGACAAGGTGACTTGTATTTATCCTGCTTAGGAGAAACTGTAAAAGGTGTGTTGTATGTGCCAAATTTACAATCAAACCTTTTATCTGTGGCACAATTGGCTGCAACAGGGTATATCATAACATTTAAGAAAAATGGTTGTGAGATACGTAAAAATGGGAAATTGTGTGCTACTGGTATGTTAAAAGACTCCTTGTACATTGTGCAAAATGCAAGGAAGCCAAGCTGCAAGGCTGCAGTTGGCAACACACCATATCATGACCAATGTGTACACCTGATGCACAGGAGACTTGGTCATGCTAATTACAAGTATATAGCACAAATGCCACAGCTGTGTGCTGACCTAAAGATAAAACCCTGTGCTAAATACTTAGATTGTGTAGTTTGCAAAGAATGCAAAACACTAAAAGCTCCTGTGAGTAAGCACAGTGACAGAGTTACAACTAGACCTTTGGAAATTGTACACTCTGATATTATTGGTCCTTTTGCTCCAAGTCTTGGACAAGCAAGGTATGCAATGACCATCATTGATGATTTCTCAAGATACACATTTATCTACATCTTAAAACATAAAGATGAGGCATTTGAGAAATTTAAAAGTTTTGTGACATGGGCAAATGGAAAATTCCCTAGGCCTGTATCTGCACTCCAATGTGATAGAGGAGGAGAATACCTTTCTCACAAATTCAGAAGGTTCCTAGTGGAAAAAGGGATAGAACAAATTCTTTCTAACCCGTACACCCCTCAGCAAAATGGTGTTGCTGAAAGAAAGGGCAGAACCTTGCAAAATGCGATGGAATGCATGTTAAAAGATTCACGATTATGTTTTAAGTACTGGGGAGAAGCTTTATCGACTGCTTGTTATGTTCAGAACAGGTTGTATAACTCTATGATTCAGGACACTCCATTCCATTTGTTTTATGGTGTGAAACCAAAGGTAAGCCATCTTAGAGTGTTTGGTAGCACTGCATGGGTTCACATTCCAAAACAGCAGAGAAGGAAAGGAGGCCCCACAACAAAGAAAGCCATCTTTGTTGGCTATGAACAAAGCCAGAGGAGCTACAGGTTCATAATGGGAGAGAAATTAATAATTAGCAAAAGCGCTTCTTTTGCTGAACAAAACTGGGGGAGATTAAATTCTAGCTCTCCAGTTGAACTGACCACCACAAGAGAACAGCAAGGACTTGCTGATGGTGATCTTTTGCCTGATGAGGACATTAAACCAGAAAAGCAAACTGAAGATCTGTCTGATGAGATAGATGCTTCTCAGGAAAGTGATAGGAGTCAAAATTTAAGCCCTGTATTACCTCGCAGATCTCAGAGGAGTAATAAAGGCGTTCCTCCATCACGTTTTCAGGCTGAAACAGTAAAGGCTTTTCACATATTCACAGAACCTGAGTCTTTAGAACAAGTGAATGCTTTACCACCTGAGATTGCACAAAATTGGCATTCTGCCATGCAACAGGAATTAGCATCCTTGAAAGAAAATAAAACATGGAAACTGGTAAATCTACCTCCCAATGAACGCTGTCTGGGTTGTAGGTGGGTTTTCAAACTGAAAAGGGATGCTGATGGCAAAATCCAAAAATATAAAGCAAGGTTGGTTGCAAAAGGGTTCACTCAAAGGAAAGATTTAGACTTTGACAAGACTTTTGCACCAGTTACTAAAGGTGAATCAATTAGATTACTGTTAAAAGTTGCTGCACTCAAGGGAATGTCAGTTAACCACTATGACATTCAAACTGCATTTCTCTATGGTGATTTAGACCACAGATTATACATGCAGCAACCCCCTGGCTATGAAAAAGGGGAGAATCTAGTCTGTGAACTGCAGAAGTCAATCTATGGGTTAAAACAAGCTGCTAGATCCTGGAACCAAAAAGTAGATGAAAAACTGCAGAATTTTGGTTTTGAAAAAGGAAAAGCAGATCCCTGTGTATATATGAAGAAGGACAAACAAGGCTGTATGTATCTGTGCATTTATGTTGATGATTTGCTGCTATTCACATCAACAGAAAAAGGCTTGATTTTGAAGCCTGCATAAAAAGCCATTTCATATTAAAAAGCCTTGGAGTTGTGACCAATTACCTAGGTTTGGAAAAACACAGGAAGAAAAATGGTAACTTTCTGTTAAACCAAAGGGGAGATAATGGTAATGTGAATGGAAAGACATATAAAGTCAGAGAAGATTGGTTTGCAACTTAATCTATAGTGTAAAAAGGGGAGTGTTGAGGTTTCCCTACTAACAGATTAAGCTACTTTTATACCTAATCATTTGGCCAGGTGAAGGGGTTGCATTTGATTGTCTCCTCTCACGTGCTTCATGCAAAATAGCCTGGGGGGAGGACCTGCCTGGACTTGTCTTCTCACTTCTTTTTTTTTCTCTCTGCCAGCATGTAGCAAGCCAGGTAGCTCTCAATGAGAGCTAAGTCCTTTAAATGTTTTGCTTTTGTTTTTGTTTTCTGTAAATAAATTATTTTTATAGAAATGCTTGGTGTGTGACTTTTTTTGACCTCTCCTGGGCTAAAGGCTTTCCCAGCATCTGCAACATATAGTTCTAAGTAAAAAGGCAACTGTTTAGAAAGAATTAAGTTAATAAATTGGCACTTCTAAGCTGGGGCTAATTTGACCTCTGGCTGGGGAAGGAAATAAAAGTTTTCCCTTCCCTTGTTTGTTAAATTAAGATCAAGGTACACCACAAGGCCAAAGGTAAAGGATAGCTGGAGGACAATATGAGAAGACACTGACTGTGTTTACACATTTTGTTATGTGGATGTTTAGCAGAGTAGACATCTGCAGACCCTTCGCATCCTGGACATAAACTGTTTCAACTTCTACTATCAGGATGATGCTACAGAGTATCGTATATCAAAACATCTAGACATCGAAACAGTTTTTTCCCTTGTGCCTTTGCTCTGTTGAACTCCTAATTAATGTAGCATGATATAATGATTGACAATGTATGGTAAGACATGACTGCTAAGATGTGACCAGTAATGCTCTGTTAAATGTGAACATATGTTAGACAACAGATGCAGTATAGTGTCCCTTAATTCTCCTTTTAAATATGAGTGTGTGTTAGTTAATAGCTGTAGTATTATTTCCTTCAATTTTTCTTTCTTTCTTGATTGTATAGTTTTAGTAAATAACATTATTATTTTACTATTGTTTACTTTTTATGTTATGTAAATATATTGAGAGCTCTTCCACCGAAGTCAAATTCCTTGTATGTCTAATCATACTTGGCCAATAAAGTATTCTATATTCTATATCTAAAATTTTGAGAACATATTCAACACTAAAATGGCTTCCAGTGTCCCAAAACTCCCATTTATCAGAAAGGAAACTGGTGAAGTTGCACCCACACCCACCTTCCCAGGATGTTCTGTATCAACTTAGCTTATCCCTGTCTCTTGCTTCTAAGCATGTGGGTATATTTCCAAACTAAACATAGGATTGCAGTCATCGAGCAGTTTGATTATCTGAGAACATTTCCACACTAGACTATATGCTGGACTGTACTATTCTTGGAAATAATGTTTATACTTATGGCTAGTGGCTTGCTTTGCAGCATGCTAGAATCTAATTTTCAAATAAAGTTAAACTAAAACCAGGGTGGGCATGAAACCTGGTGGGTACATAGTGTTTCCTGAAGGCATCACATTGAAGAGCCAGGGTTTGTGAAAGAATCTACAGTTAGCACCAAACAGAAATCAAGCTATTTATTTATTTATTTATCTATCTATCTATCTATCTATCTATCTATCAATCAACTTTTTATCACCTCCCATCTCCCCCCTGAGAAGGAACTCTGGGTGGTTTACAATAGAATATTATCCACCTAATAGCTTGGTGCAGTGTGTAAAACCATTCATTTTCTCTGATTCCTTCATTGGCATGCAGGTTCCTTGGTTTTCATTTTCCATGTAGCAAATATAAATGGTTAAAGCTCCTTTACTGTCACATCAAAGTCTATTAACAAGCTGAAGCTTGTCTTGTAAGGCATGTAGGAAGATGAAACTTAGGGCTAGTTCATAATATGTTACTGCTATTATGAAAAATGATCTTGAAAATTACTTTAAAAGGATGGGTTTTAGAAGGGTGTTTTACAAATGTATAAATAAAAACGAGATGCATTTCTTGAAAAGTGGTCATGCAAAAACATAATCAGCCTAATTCAGGCTAATTATAGGATATGCTAATAAATCATTTATAAATTACTTAATCATTGAACATATAATCTACCTGTTGCTTTTTTCTGTTATATTGCCAAATAAATTACTGAACTGAAGTGAAAATGTTGTGAGATATGAGTAATATATTGAAGGCCATAGTTTAGCTGAAACCAGGCAGGCATCTTGCATTGTCTTGCCAATCTCTGTTCTTCATTTGAGAAATTAGACAGAAAATTCAACTGTCAGACCCCCCGATTAAAGGTTTCACAGAAACCCTTATCAGGGCATCTCCCATCATTTCATTCTCTCATGTTGCAAGATGGGAGGGGTGTGTGAAGTTGGAGTGTAAAGTGGTTTATTATGGCTATGGAGCACATCAAGGATGTGGGGTTGAGATATGCCAGGAATACCATCTGGATGGGAGGGGGAGTGACATGTTTTGTGGGAAAGGGGACTAACTAAGGGGATGTAGTTTTAAATTAGGTTTGAGTGGGAAATCTTTATTCGCAGCTTGCCTTCTCTATCGTTCATTACGCTTCATTAAAACAGTTAAAGGAATCCCAGCCGACTGTGTATGTGTGAATGCTCAAATGATTAGGTGCTGACATCAAGCTGCGAATCCATAATTTCAAAAACTCTTCCTGAGCAAGCAATCAGCTGAGAGTTGACGAACCATGCCTAAACATGGAAAGTCCTGAGCTAAGCAGCCATCGCCACTACCATCATTGGAGAGGACTGTGCTGTATGCCAAAGTGGAAGAAGAAAAAATTGAGATGGAGGGAAGTTCAGGGAGCGGAGACAGTGAGTGCGAGGTGGAAACACGGCTCAACCAGACAGAGTTAGAAAGTGCGCTCCGCTCCCTCAATTTTGTGAGAGAACCTTAGACACTGAGCATTATCATCGAAGAACCACAGGTGGGACCTTCCCAGATTGGTGCCAGAGAAGAAGAGGGAAGACCCCCTCCACCTGTGGAGGTGCAAGTAAGACTGCAGAGTCCGAGGTTGCATGGAACCATTCCAGACCCCAATGGAACTCCGCAAGACATATGGAATTTGGAGGCAAGGATGTCTGCCATGGAAGTGGTGTTGCAGCAGGTATCGAGAACCCTGGACACCATGGCGTACCCCTTGGCAGAAATCTCAACTCAGCTGTCCAGGGCGGAGTCACCAGACTCACGAGGAAGACAGTGTACCCTAACCCCAACCCGGGATTTTGAGTCTCCAGTGTGGCGCAGGTGGAGTGGGGGCCACTCAGAAAGCCAAGGAGATTGGGGAAAAGTGCTGCCCAGCGGGGCGACGCAGGGTGCAACCCCAAAGGACATACAAGTTAAGTTCGATGGAGACCCACAACAGTTGGCGTTCTTCCTGACCAACGTGTCCATATACATGAAAGAATATGGCTCTTGCTTCCCCAATGAGTACAAGAAAGTCAGCCAGGTGGGCGCCAGACTCAGGGGGCCGGCTGCTGAATGGTTTGTGCAATTGCACGATGCTATGGCCCCAGAGCTGGGTAGCCTGTGAGAGTTCATGAGGGCACTGAGAGACCAGTTCGAGGACCCACTGGACAAGATGAAATCTTTATTCGCAGCTTGCCTTCTGTACCGTTCATTACGCTTCATTAAAACAGTTAAAGGAATCCCAGCCTCTTGACTGTGTATGTGTGAATGCTCGAATGATCAGGTGCTGACATCAACTTTGAAGTATAGTGCTTAATAAAATAGAACAAAACTGGAAATATTGCTGAGTAATTAAAAATGTAGAGTGACAGCAGCCTATTTTCCATACGTGTACTTCCAGGGAAAAATGGCACAGCTTCTTGCGGTGTTTAAACTGTGAAGTGTCAGGAGTGATCTACTGACATTTCTCACTGTGCACTTTTCTTGTCAGCAATCTTTCTGTTGTAAATAAGCAAAGTTATAACTGGGATTGCTACTGTGTAGGACAATTGGTTGTTTTTTGCCTTCTTTCTTTTGTTCAGCTGCATTACATTTGTGTTCATTACATAGTAACTCATTAATCTAGCTGGGTTATTAAAACATGGATCAAATGTAGCACAAAAGTCTTCAACTTTGTTTTCTATTCCACCTGAATGAAAACATTATATTTTTCAAACCATAGTTTGGAATCCTGACTTATTCTGAAGTAGATAACTATAGCATCCCAATTTGAACAAAACAAAAAACTATGACTTCTTCATTTGTTAGAACTATGCCAGTTATTATTTTCCTGAGGCTTCATCCTGACCAAAAAAATATATATTTTTTTCACACAAGGTTATATATTCACATTGTGTTTATTATTATTATTATTATTCAACTTTTGTTACTGCCCATCTCCCCCAAAAGAGGGACTCTGTGGGAGTTTAGGTTTAAGTGTTTAACCATGGGCTCAAGGCTGAGATATGTTGATGGCAGATTAATGCAATTATATCTGGAAGTATACTGTAATTTAAGAAATTGTTTGAGTGGATATGTTTATTTTGAAGGAAGATAATTATCCTAAAATGTGCAATAGCTAAAAGTAAAGCAATAATTTTATTTTTTTTCTTGAGCTATGAAGAAATTCACCAGCAGAAGTTTGCCATAAAAATTCATTTCTATACAAACACTTATTCTAAATCACTTTTTTGCCACCTGTAGAAAAACCATTAATGGAGAGTGAATCACTATCCATTAAGTGAAGAATAACAAGCAGTTTTAATGAACTGCAAGAAATATAACTTCAAACTGTGTATAATATTTAGGATATTTAACATTTAATAAGAATTCAGTCAAGAACAAATGAATCTTCATACCCCCATAGAGAAGGCCATTAAAGAAAACTTGCTGTATAGAATGTACAGAAAGAAAACAGAGATGGGTTTGATCCCATATAATCTTGGGACTGCTTAATGCTCCAAGAGGGTTGGTCATTTTTTTTTCATTTAGTTCATTGAAAATCAGATAACTGTTTCTTCAAAAAATGCATTAATGTATACAGATACCTAATTCAGCTACCCCTATCCCCTCTTCATCCTTTTTTTCATATTTTTTATTCTTTAGGTGAGAAGGCGAGTGAATAATCTATATACTTGTGTTTCTGTGTAAGTGGAATTTGTATATGAGAAATACTTACAGATGTAATAATTGGTGTATGTATTTGAAATGCCATAAAACAGAAGGAGCATTTTATCATATGGTGGACATGTAAAAAAAGAACCCTCAAAAGTATTGGAAAGATATACATATTACCATTCAGAGAATTTTGGAAATAAAATTTGAAACAAAATCGTTTTTTTTACTAGGCGTACTTCCAGAATATCAACAAGAAGTATCACAGCTTACTGGGGTATATTCTAATGACTGTGAGAAGAAACTTTGCCCAATATTGGAAGACAGATACAGTGCCAACGATATCTGATCGGGAACATAAATTTGGAGAAGACAGCAATGGCAAAGTTAAGGGCATGAATAGAAGTTTAATCAAATTTAAGCAAAAATGGCTTCCATATATGGATATATCACACAGCAAGGCAAATAAAAACACTTATAGTAAGGTTTCTAAGGCACTCGGTGGGGACACAGTAATTCCATCTAGAAGTCTTATAAGATTGTTTTGAGGCTGCCTGTAAGAGTGAAAATTCTACCAGAGTAGCTGATATAGTAGCTTATAGTTATATGACATTAGTCACATTAATTAATTTTCATGTCCTTCAGGCTTATGATTGGCCCTCTCTAGCTCAGGGTATGCCACAATCACTTCCATGGCCTGCTGATGACTTGGTGCTGTATATAGGGTTGAGACTGCCTCTGCTGGGCTGTATCCCCTCCCTGGACTGCCTGTCCCTGTGTTGCTGTTCCCCTGACTTGCTCTTCAATTGCCCCTGTTAAGCACTCTGCCTTGCCCCATTTCAGGCCTGGAACCCAGGCTGGTTACCAGTACTCTGGGCTAGTTAGAGATACTTGCTGCAGGGCTGGGTGTCAGTACTCAGGCCACCTCTAAATGCCAGCATCTGTGCCACTTGGAGGAGACTTGCCAATGTCTGGGCTTCAAATTGCCAGCACCTGGGCCTCTCATAATGGCTTGGCTGGAGATTTTCTGGGTTCTCAACTGCACTTGACATTCCTGACTGCCAACTTTGCTTTATTTTTCTGCCAGCAAAGCTCGAATTGTTGATCTCCCAATGTCTCTAAGTACAGGTAGTCCACGCTTATCAACGGTAACTTGGGAACTCTGTTGCTAAGTGATGTAATAAAGCATGATGTCACATGACCATGCTGACTTACGATGGCAGTTCCAGCAATCCCAGTTGCCATTGTTAGGCGAGTCCCATGTGCTCGCAGTGTCCCATGATCACGTGATCACCATTTGTGACCTTCTGCCAGCTTCCCCATTGACTTTGCTTGTCAGAAGCCAGCAGTGAAGGTTGCAAATGGCAATGATGTGACCCTGGGATGCCGTGACATTGTAATGGGGAGTCGTTTGCCAAGCACCCAAATTGTGATCATGTGACCATGGGGATGCTGCAATGGCCACAACTACAAGGGCTGATCGTAAGTCCCCCTTGTTCAGTGTCTTTGTAACTTCGAATGGTTGCTGAATGAGTGGCCATTAAACGAAGATTACCACTATTTTATTCTCAACAGTTATTGAAACTTGAAAAAGTATGTACATGCACCCTCATTTTTGTTGTTCTAGTCTTCCCTTTTTTTACTATTGTTTTATTTATTGTGTTTTAATAAATAAAAGTTTTTAAAAATAAATAAATAAATAATATTTTCTTCTTGACCAAGCTGTCATGCAGCAACTCTTTTTTCCCTTCTTTGTTCTTTCTTCCTTCACTGCCACCTCCACACTTTCTGTCACAGCCAAGTGTTTTTAAAAGGGACAGTCCAATCAATTCCAGTGGGTGAGGCCCTTTCAGGGGAAAAGAAGAAAGAGGGGGACATGTGTTCTAGCTGCTGCATGCCCTTCCTTTCATCGTAATGCACATCTTGCCTCGTTTATTATGAACATACTATGTTCTTAAGCAATGCCATTAAGGAAGTAAAGATGCTAATTAAATAATAACAACCTGTGCTTTCCCACAATAGACAGGAATGACTAAGGGGCATTAGTGTAAAATCTAAAAATGTGTGTTTCAGAATTTTTAGCACAGTCATTAGCTGCACTATGAATATTAATTGCAGATAGTTTCATTTAGTTGCTCAGCATTGTGATTCAACTGTATAATGAAAGTGTTTCATTGCTCTACAATTCTTATGTGTGGGTATAAATAATTGAAGCTAGTCATGTTTTCCTGTTACACTTTTAATAAGAATACATCACAAAGGCTTCTTCTTCATGAATTTTGCATTAGTTATAACAAAAATTATCAGAGCATGCTGGCGAAGGAAAAGAATTTAGAAGTGCTATTAAGAAAAGAAGACCCAGAGCTTTGCATCTCAAACATTCTGAACTTATAAGGGAAAAGGAATGTACTGTATATTATACGCACTGTTCCAGCACACTGCTGTGATGGACTAATCCATGTAGCATGATCCCCTGATCCTATACAGTTATATTGCCTAAATCAGACTGGAATTGATGGGGTTGAAAGGATCCTGCATTCTACCTTTAAGCCTTTGAAACAGAAGTAAAAAAATATATTGGTGTGTATAAGGAACAGCCAAAATGTATTGAAATATGCACTGATGTTATATGCATCACGTTTTATTATTTGTTGGATTTGTATCCTACTTTTCTTCCATAGTGTTTATAGCAAGCTCTGCAAAGCAGCCCCTGCAAAAAAGGGGGTTTCTGACTCATGAAAGCACAGCACTTCTCTGCTTGTCATTAAAGCAGACTGACTTTTTTTCCCCAGATTTTCACATGAGGCCTCCCTTTTAAGTGTCACAGAGTTGACAAATAATTATATAGTTTTCCTTCCTCTCATTTCCTTCCTACAACAAGAGCCCTGTGGGAGTAGATAGTGAGTAGTCCAAATTGGTGAGGCTGGACTAGACTCGATTCTCCCAATTCCCAAACCACTATAGTATGCTGGTTCCAGGGCTGAAGATCAGCTGAAAAATTCTGGGACTTTAAAGAGTGCATAAAAAGGAAATGCTCAACAAATGGATCAAATTTCTAGTGTCCTCCTCCCTCCCTCAGCCTCCTTCCACCCTTACTTTAAAGTAACTAGTTTTTCTTCTTTCCAGTCTCTTGTGGTTGAATGATCAGATGTCTGACAATCATTGTGATTAAAAAGAGCCAGCAAATTATATTCCTATGGCTTTATCATTTAGATAAGTGTGATACTCTTCCATTGAAAGGGAGTATAGTTATATTAAATCCTATTTATCTCACATGTGGAAGTTTTTACCATCTGGAATTGAAACACCAGGAAATGTTACTTAAACCTCAGCAGGTGGCAATATCTTGCCCAACTTGTCTGATCTTATAAGGCATATAGCTTAGGGCTTGATTAAAATCTGGATAGGGAATCTCCAGGCTGTAGGCTAGATGGGGAGTTTAAAAAAAAATCCCTGAAGATGACAGTAGCAAATCACTTGTATTCCTGCCAAGAAAACTACATTAATGTAATTATGAAGTCACCAAAAGAAGAGCTTTGTTTTTATGGGGAAGTGTTAAAACTAAAGCTTTTTACTTAACATAGAATAGGAGTCAAGCTGGATGAATCTTCCTGTTGCCTTGAGTGAATCAAGAGCACAGCTAGGTATCTTTGTTCAAGTTTTATCTACCAATCCTTGAGTCAGCAATACACATAGACATACACACACATGCACACTTGCACACAGACACACACATGCACACACACACACACTGTCATAACATTTGCTGTCCCAATTGCCATGTCCTATTCCACAGTTAAGTTAGTCCACAGTGCTGTCCTTACTGTTTAAATCTGAGGCAAGTAATGGCAAGATGTTTGGGATTCCTTGGCTTTATCTTCCCTCTCACAAAGCATTGTCTGCCCATGAGAAAACAATCACTGGGCAGGATTGGGTGAGTGTCGGTGAGTGCTTGGATTAATGTGTTTTGCTACTTGTTATCGCCCCAATGAGAATCACTTTGGTGTAGTGGTTACGGCATCAGGCTAGAAACCGGGAGACTGTGAGTTCTAGTCCCACCTTAGGCATAAAGCCAGCTGGGTGGCCTTGGGCCAGTCACTCCCTCTCAGCCCTGGGAAGGAGACCATGGCAAACCACTTCTGAAAAACCTGCCATGAAAACTGCAAGGACTTGTCCAGGCAGTCTCCAAGAATTGGACACAATTGAACGGATTTTTAAAAATGGCCCCAATAACAAGTAGCAAAATGTATATATGGACATGCTCCATGTCTGTGATGTGCCAGTCATTTTTTTTCTGAATGCAGAACGTACTTCTGAAAGGGTGCTAAACCCATGTCCAAAAGTAGGCCAGCAAATAGACCATAGCGGCAAAGGAGAAGCATGGATGAAGCAGGTGTGAGATGGAATGTCTAACAAGCCAAGAGAACATGGAGGAGAGAGCCTGACCATTACAGAAAAGATTCCTGAGTCCAGTGGATGAGGGAAATGTCAGAGTAACTTTAATTTATGCTGGGTATAAATTGAGCTGGAGAATTACATTGACAGGCTTAGAAGATTTTACTACAATACCTTACTAGCAATAAAGATCTTGCCAGAAATTCAAGTGGTGCTTGTTTCTTGAGTTTGCCTTGACAGGTTTGACAAGGAGGGAGCAATTAATGACAAGTTAATTCCATCCTCAAGTATTACTGCCAGAAAATGGCACTGCTGGCAACAAGTCCACTTCTGTCCTTGGAAGTAGCCCATGGAGGTACATGGAACAGGAGCAGAATAGGCAAGATCATGTTTCTCCCCACACCCCATATTATAAATAGTAAAAAATATGGTCATGTGAAATCCCTCACTAGCAGAAACACCAGGAAACCTATAATGTATCTAATAGTGATAGAACTAGTAACACAGAATTAATGGAACTTTGCTGCTTTTCCCAATTTAAATCAACTTTTTGAGCAGCATGGGACTAATTGTCTCTCAATAGACAATTGATCTATTTTTTAAGTACAGGTCTAGTGCTCTTTCAAAAGAGTGCTAAACCTGTGTTAAAAAAGCAAACTGTCTGCAGTACCCTAAAGTGGCAAGGAGGAGCTGGGAAGATCTTATTTTTCATCTCATCAGCAACCATGTTGTTGATGAAGTATGCTAGATTGTACTCATAGCCAAAAGAGAGAGAGAGAGAGAGGAAGAGAAGAGAAGAGAAGAGAAGAGAAGAGAAAAACACTACTTGAAGACTTGAAAAATTAGATTAGTTTGAGGTACTTCAGATGGTCTAGGGATGAGATGAAGGCAATGTCATGAGGACATGGCATAAATATGATTATAGGGCATGTTGATCTCAGATGTAAAGATGAGTCTTAAATGTGCACAAAACACACCCAATGCTTAGTTTTAACATTAGGGTTAATGATAAAGCACTAATATTACTCTTAAGACATAATGTTAAGGTTCACAATGCTTTTGTGAAACATCAGGCTTCCATGGGTACACAAATTTAACATTACTTGTCTGGAAAGCTACTGCCTTTTCTCACTTTTAAAGCTGCCTCCACACCTTGGGAAATTCTACAATCACCAAAGTGTGTCTTAAGCGTTATTTGGTAATGAGTCGACGAGGAAGACTTAACAGATTCTCTGGGAAGTCCGTTATGATGCAAGAGTTTATATTCATGAGCCTTTTGTCTGTTCATATCTACTAAGTTTTTATGCCAGTGAATAAATGCTGTGCCCAGTGCAGATTGTTTCTCTATTGCTTCTTTGGGAGATACCGAAACATCCCTTTTGAAAAAAGACTGTGCACATGTGGCACAGGATTAATTGAAATGATGGAACACGTCATTTTGTATTGTCCTCTCTATGTAGATGCTCGCCAGGAATTATTATCTCCACATTTTACTGAATATCCAGGTTGTTCGGGTTCATTTTATCTTAAGTTGTTGTTGTCATACAATCTGATTTTATTTTATTGACCACAGCCAAGTATTGTTCTATAGTTTGTACAGTATGGAACAGTATCTCTTCGAAGTTTTCTTAGATTTTTTAGAATTTTAAGTGTTTTTCCTTTTATTCTAATTAGATGTGAATCTTCTGTTTTATCTGCTGGTCTATGACTGAATAAAAATTGATTTGATTTAATTCTATTGCTTCTTTCCACTTGTTTATCATTATTTCTCCACCTAGGCAGGGGATGTCTAAAGCATCTTGTTACTAGCGAGACCAGCCTTGTCATTCAGGAAAGCGAGTTAGCCACTTAGGCAGCAGATACTGTGGGCTGAGACAGAAAGTGACAGCAAAGTGTTGAGGCTTATATGCCACACAGCTGCTCTGGCAACCTAATACTCTGTTTTCAATGTTGAAATAGTGTTGCCAGTGTCAAACTAAGATTTAATTTCCAGTTTGATTAGCTGCTATGTATGGACTGGTGTCAGGAATATCAAAACAGCCAGCTCTACTAATAGCTCTCTCTTCCCTTGCGTGTATTATTTCCTCAGGAAAAAGACCTCAGATTTCTTCTCCCTCTGGAATGATGTGGTAAATGCTTTCTAAGATGATTACCATACTAAAATTATCTGAAACTCAAGGGAGTCTTTTCAGGATTTCTTCTTAAGGGTGTTCTGTGGGATGACTAAAAGCATCCTAAGGTAGCTTTTAAGCAAGCAGTGCATATAGTGTTATTGATCTGTTTTTAAACATCATCTCTATCTCTATCTCTATCTCTATCTGTCTCTATCTCTCTATCTCTCTATCAAAATTTATATGGCCACCCATCTCATGAGAAGTGATTCTGGGTGGTGTACAACAAAGTTATAAAAAATAAACATATAAAAACGGTCATTATTAAAACAATTTTTTAAAAAGGCATAAGAGAGAATAGATGTTAACAGCTATAATGGAGCCACCTCAAGATCTCACTGGTCCCCTGGGACCCCCAGGCCTGATGACATAACTAGGTCTTGAGGGACTTCTAGATGATCAACAGGGATGGCACTACCCTCACTTTGGGGTGGGGGGGGAAAATGTTCCATAAGGCAGTGCCACGGTAGAGAAGGCCCACCTCCTGGGACCCGCCAAATATAGTTCCCTAACAGACGGGACTCACAGCATGCCTCTTCTTCTGGATCTTAAGGTGCGGGCAGATATAATCAGGGAGAGGTGGTCCCTCAGATAACCCATGCCATGAAGGGCTTTAAAGGTCAAAACCAGCACCTTGAATTGGACCTGGAAGCAGACTGGCAACCAATGCAGCTTGTGGAGCAGAGGTGTAACATGTGCTATTCCAGAGGCACATAACTTCCCACGCTGCTACATTCTGCACCAGCTAAAGCTTCCAGAAATTCTTCAAGGGCAGCTCGATGTACAGCGTATTACAGTAATCCTATTGAGAGGTGACTAGGGCATGAGTGACTGTAAGCAGAGCTCCCCAATCTAGGAACAGGTGCAACTGGTGCACAACCTAAAGTTGTGCAAATGCCCTCCTAGCCACGCCTGCCACCTGCTCTTCAAGCAGGAATCATGAGTTCAGAAGGACCCCCAGTCTGTGCACTGGGTCTGTCAGGCAGTACAACCCCATCCAGCACCAAAGATGGCATAGTCCTAGAACTGCAGAACCCCAAAACCCAAAGCCACTCAATCTTGCCAGGGTTCAGCTGAAGCCTGTTGTTCCCCATCCAGACCCTCACAGCCTCCAGGCACTGGGATAAGACGTTTGCAACACTGCTTAATTTGCCAGAGGCAGAGATATATAATTGTGCATCACCAGTGTGCTGATGAAACCTCACCCCATGGCAATGGATGAGCTCACCCAGCGGCCTCATGTAGATGTTGAATGGGAACGGAGACAGCACCGAACCCTGCAGTACCCCACATAGTAGGGTCAAGGGCCGAATCTCTCCTCCCCAATCACCAAAGACTAGAATTGACCCTGAAGAAAGTAGATGAACCAGCACAATACTGTACTACTCACCCCCAATCCTCTGAGCCTATCCAGAAGGATAACATGGTCAATGGTATTGAAAGCCACAGAGAAGTCAGGTAGGGCTAGGAAGGATGCACAACTCACATCGTGCCCTCACCAGAGATCATCCAAAAGCACATTCAATGCCATTTCTGTCCCATACCCAGGCCTGAATTCTGACTGAAAAGGATCCAGATAATCTATTTCATCCAAGGTCCTTTGAAGCTGCTGCGCAACTACCTTCTCAACCACCTTTCCCCAAAAAAGGAGGTTAGATACTGGACAAAAGTTGTCCAGTATAGTGGGATCCAGCAATGGCTTCTTGAGGAGGGGGCAAACCAAGGCCTCTTTAAGAGGTAAAGGAATAACCCCCTCACTCAAAGAAGAATTCACCACTGCTAGAACCCACTCACAGGACATCCCCTGGGCTACTTTAACAAGCCAGGAGGGGCATGGATCTAAGGAGCAGGTGGCTGAGCTCACAGTCCTAAGGACCCTGTCTGCTTTTTCAGGCCCAATGGGTTCAAACCACCCCAGATAACCAGGCAATACTCCTCCCCAGGCATCTCCTCCAGACCTGCAAAAAGGTCGGTGTCCAACTGCAAGCAAATTCAAGTGACTTTGTCCAACAGATATTAACAAATTCTTCTGCAAGAGGTTCTCTGAGCCCCCCCCCCATCCAAGAGGGCATGTGTCACCCAAAACAAGGCTGTGGGACAGCTAACTGCAGATGCAATAAGGGCGGAGAAGTACTGGTGTTTCACCGCCCTTACCTCCACAAGGTAGGCCTTAATAGCAGCTCTAAGCCACGTTCAGTTGAATTCATCCCTCGTTGAGCACCAGCAACACTCTAGATGGCTCTTCTCTCATTTCATCTCCCTCAACTCATCCATGAACCACTGGGAGTGATGGGATCCATGAGAGGGGAGAGGTCGCATGGGCACAATCTGATCCAAAGGCTCACCCACCCCTGTATTCCAAGCGGTGACCAATGCTTCAGATGGGTGTCCTGCAGACCAGCAGGAACACCTCCCAGCTCCTGTCCTAACAGTCAGGAATCACGCTGAAATGAGGAATAAGTCTCTAGTGTTTTATTACTGCTACGTTAGACAGAAAATCCTAATAAACTGAAGAAGCGTGAGAAAACCCATACAGATAAACCCCAAAAGTCAAGGCGGGTCTGTTCTGTGTCTCTTTGAATGACTGCTCAACTCCTCACTACTATGCATGCGTTTTCCCCCATGGATAGGGCCCCCTCCTGCTCACCATCAGTGCTCATGACAGCTCCCTTTGAAACCCATCAATCTAATGGGTCCATCAATCTAATGGGTCCAGCCTCCCTGCAGTGGATGGTAGAGCTAGAGAATCCCATGATGATCAGGGTGTGATCTGACCATGACAAGGGAGACACCAAAAACTCCCCCAATTTCAGATCACATAGCCACTGCTCTGACAGGAACATGAGAACCTGTGTGTGACTACTGTCCTATGTTGGGTTCTGGATGATTTAGGATAGGCCCATGGCCGTCATGGTGGCCATGAACTCCCAAGCCGCCTCAGACCCCACTCTGGGAGAAGGCAGATTTAAGTCCCCTGATTTAAGTCCCCCAAGACCATAAGTCTGGGGAATTCCACCACCAACCCAGAAATGGAGTCAAGGAGCTCAGGCAGGGAGGTTGCTGTGCAGCAGGGAGGCTGGTACAACAGTAACAATCCCAACTGATCCCTAGAGCTCAACTTAATGAAAAGAGTGTCACATCGGGTAACCTGTGGTGTAGCACCCCTGAAAGCCATAAGAGATTCCTGGATGACAATTGTCACACCTCCACCCCTGCCTGGGATCTCAGTTGGTGCCACACCTGAAACCCAATTGGGCATATCTCTGAAAAGGTCACTTCCGGGCCCAGCCAGGTCTCAGTAATGCATGCCAGGTCGGCCTTCTCATCTATGATTAAGTCACAGATGACGGATGCCTTATTACAGACTGACCTGGCATTTAGAAGCAGCAGCTAAAAGCCAGGGCCTCAGGAGTTCTGTGGACTGGGTACAGGGGCTGAGACCAGGGAGCTGGAATGTGAAACTGGTATAAGACAATGGCCCCATGTTCCCCAAGAACAGCCCACTCCTTGTCTCCCACCATATCTCCCCATGCCTGTCACCACCATAATACTTTGGCCTGGCTCTACCCCCCTCAAAGGCAGCACCATCCCCCAATCTAGCCCCCCCAATTCTGGAGGCGGGGGACCTATTGCTGTTCTCCACTCATTCATCCTAGGGAGGGGAAGCCAGGCATCCTGAGGCACTTCAGCTTCACTAGCTCTCAGCACCATCAGGATACCCAGCAACCACCACCCCTCTCCAGCCACAGACACACTCAAAACGCTCTCACTCATGGGGGCCCCTCCCTCACTGCTCTCACCAGCTGTTTAAGGGCTCCCTTCCATTCACCCCCAGCCCCACCAATTCCCCACTCCCCCGGGCTCTCACCCAGAGGGGAGAATCAGGCTATAGTTGGAAATCCACAGTCCACAATCATAGGCAACTTAACCAGTAGATGGAGTCCACACCAAAATGGTCAGTAAAAATCAACTTCTGGCAAAAGGAAAGACAGAATGGCCTCTGTGGGAGGGAGGATCCACAGTAGCCTGCCACTCTACTGTTATTCCTCACCCGCCACCTAGCCACCGCCGATGCCTCCAAAGTCCCAGTGTCCTCTCAGATGGCAAGCTGCCATGGTCATGGGCGTCTCAGTAGAAACAAATTGTTTTCATTGCTGGAAGATAAGGAGTGGTTAAATATTGATTCTGTAGGTAGTTTATATTTATATTCCTAATATTTCTGTTTTAAATAAGCAAGACTACAATCACCAGGCAGGGATTTCCCCTTAAAGTCATAATAACATTTTTCATACTCAATATTTATAAAATGGCACAACAAATAACAAATCAGACTGTGGACCAGCACAGATTTAGCAACTGTGTTTTTGTGGTCCTCTTCTTTTGTGCACAGAATAGTAAGTATTCATGTAGACTCCCTATCTTAGTATTTGTTTTCTCTCTCTGGCAACCAATAGCTTTAAGATACTTTGTGTAATACTCATTGTGAAAGCTGCTAGGAAACCCACTTGCCAGGTAATACACAAGCTGGAAGTGGCTGTTCCCTGCTGGCAAAAAAAAAAAAGGAAAGAAAAACTATTGACGAGTTTCTTTTTATTAGTGCAGTGGGATAAAGAACAAACTGGAGGCACTATGTTAGCTTGCCGGGACTGGGGCTAATTTCAAAGGATAAATGGACTTTAGACCCCTGGTCATGCCTAATTGACCCGTGATGGTATGATCAGAAAATAAGGAAACATTGGACAAACACAGCTACATATATTTCATGTTACTCTGTTGGATAATTTCTAGTTTAGTTTTGCACCCAGTTCACTTCCAATAAGTCTCTATATCCAGATAAAAGTAAGCCTATATGCCATTCAGTTCAGCTACCAAAATTATAGCTTGACATTTCCGAGGTCATACAATCCAACTAAGTTTTTGTCTATTGTCTATTGACTATTTCCAACTTCAGCATTCCAACCATAAGCAGCATACCTTGCTTGCAGGTTCTATCAGTTTCAGACTGAACTTGACTATGAAACTTGTCAACTTCCTTTTCTGCATCAGCAGTTGGATGACAAACTTGCATAACTTTCAAATTAAAGGGATGTCCACATAGTGTAACTGATATTATTCAGTCATAGCCTGCATTGTACCTAAATACTGTCATTCCTATATCCTTTCTGTCTATGAAAGCAACACTGCTCCTCCTTCATTTTTTGTGTGATCTGACGACAGCATGAGTACAGTAGTACGTAGCATGATTTGACAGCATGAATAGTAGATAGTCCATTTCAATTTGCTCATGCCAAGACATCAGTGTGTAACTGATTCATTTAATCTTTCCCATGGTCATGCTTTTTACATTCCATGTTCCCACTGTAATTCTATGTTTGCAGCTTTGGATTTTCCTTTTTGTGTGTGACAAAATCAGGAACTAGACATCTCAAAGACTTTAATCTAGCTGTGTCATAAACACTGTTAGTACCTTCTAACAGTACTCTTAAAGATCCTCAGGTCTTCCTCAGGTACAGTGAATGCCATCCAACCTGAGGGGCCCATCATCTGGCATTATATCAACAATCACTGTTCTAGCCATGTGGTTTTCTTTTAAAATACAGGAGAAGTTTATAATTGCCTTCTCACACACATTATGTAATGATGCCTTTGCCACTATCACTACAGAGATCATCCCCCTCCAGCATCTTCCTATATAACTGTCATGTTCACCATTCCAATGTTGCTGGTACATCGTAACATTTCGCATGTCATTTCACTGATACGTGTTTCATCTGGGAAGGGCGGAGGATTCCATCTCGGGGAGTCGTTATCTGTTGGCTGCTGGGTTGGAATGTGTTTGGGTTATCTCATGTGTTCAAGGTTACTTTCCCAGGATGGCAGTTCAAACGGTTACCAGCACCGGGGGGCGGGGGGGAGTTTGCAATGGCAGGGCAAGGGGAGGGATTACGTTTGAGGCGAGGGTTTTTAGTTTGTATTTGGCGCGCTTTTACTCATTCTCAGCTTTCCTTGTATTTGCATACTATTCTTTTAATAAATCAGATATCATTAAGTACCTGCTTGTGAGTCTGAGTCTATTAGGATAGGCAACCATTACATAAAGCTGAGAATCCAAAAATTTTTTTTTTCCGTTAGCCCCTTTCCAAATTTATTTTGTGAGGGGAAGTGCTAGCGATGAGCAAACCAACTCCACAAACCATGGAAAGCGAGGAATCGAGCGAGGGGGAACCCGACTCTACAGTAATAAGAACGGAGAGAGTCCCTCCTCGAGAGACTTCAGAAGTTCGGGAGGGGTCGAGCTTCAGCCCAGGAGATGAGGAGGTTGGAGGTAAAAGAGCCCCTGAACCGACCGGCGAGTCACCAGGCGAGTTGATCACCTGGGATGAGACACAGGGAACCCTACCAGGGACGTCAAGAATGTCTTGGAAGCAGCGGTACCCGTTGTCCCCAACCGTGGTGAGGCAAGAGAGAAAGGAGGATTCCCAAACCCCTGATCGTATAAAACTGGTGGAGGCTAAATTGGAGTCCTTGGAATTCATGTTTCAGAAAATGTCCATGGACTGGGGTACACAAGAGAGGAGGAGAGAGGAGTCTAGTCATAGGTATTCGACTCCTTCTTCGCCCCCACCTTCCCCGGAGGAAAGGAGTAGAACCCGGCACCAAGAGGAAGTGAGAGCGCCAAGGGTAAGAATTTCAAGGTCCCCTCCTCGAGAGCGGAGATCCTTGGGGGCTAGGAGGAAGCCTGACCATCCAGCTGTGGCGAAGGGTCCACCCGGAATGGGGGCAAAGGACTTTACCGTAAAATTTAATGGGGATCCAACTAAGCTGTCGTTCTTCCTTACCAATGCAAGGAGTTATATGGACGAATGGGAACAGTGTTTCCGCTCAGAAAGAGCCAAAATTAATGCCATTGCCACTAAGCTCAAGGGGCGGGTGGCTGATTGGTATGTACAGTTATGTCAGTTGGAGGCCCCTGAGCTGGAGGAGTTTGAGGAATTCCTGTGGGCATTAAAATTACACTTTGAAGACCCGTTAGCTAAGGAAAGAGCAAAACGGGCACTAAGGGAGCTGTGCCAGGGGCCACGATCGGTGGCAGACTACGCTCTGGAATTTAAGGCTTTGGCTGGGAAAGTTGAGGATTGGTCCCAATCCACCCTGATAGAACTTTTTAAGGATGGTCTGAATACGGAGGTCCTAAGGTGGTCACTTGGGCGAGATGACCCGGATTCCCTGTATGAGTGGATACAGCTGGCAGGGAAGGCTGAGCATGCCCATGAAACTTTTGCTCACCAGAGGGTGATGAGATATGCTAGGCTCAACAAGGGTTCCCGCACTGCTGCACCCACTGGAAAATCTGGCCAAAGTGCTTGGGAAGAGGAGCGAGAATGCCGCTATGCGAAGGGACAATGCCTCCGATGTGGGAAGGACGGTCACCGAGCAGCGGCGTGCCCGAAAGGAAAGACCGAGGAATGTCCCGGAAAGTCGTCGGGGAAATCTCCCTCTTTACCCAGGAAAATGAAGGCGGCTTTAGCTGAGACTGAAGTGGAAGAAATTCCTTACTTTGGGGATGAGGGGGAGCCCGATATACTCCAGCCGGCAGGAAACGCCAGCCACCTGCTTTAAAGAGCGCCTCTGGGCAGGTGGTAGAGGAAGGGCGTGACCATATTTCGGTGAGTGGCAACTATCCCACATTGACAGTGAAAGTGAAGCTAGGTTCCTGCACAAGAACTGTTGAAGTGTGGGCTTTGATCGATTCAGGGTGTCCGCGCTGCTTGATGCACCCTGACGTGGTAACTGCTTTAGAGTTACCCAGTTTCCCTCTAAAACGCCCCATGATTTTTACTCAGCTTGATGGCTCTACGGCGGGGGGAAAGCCAGTCACCCTTCCACGGGCATGGTGGCATTACAAATGGACAGCCACCGGGAAGGGCTGCCATTTGTAGTGGCACCTGTGGGGGGTCCTTTAGTCATTCTGGGGATTCCTTGGTTGGTCCAGCAAAACCCATATATAAATTGGGTGCATAGGACTTTGACTTTTGGGGATGGGTTCTATCAAGCCCCTAGGGAGGACGACGCTCCGCAGGCAGCACTGGGGAGGGCGGCGGCAGCAACCCCGCATTTGGCTGCCACCCCACTGGAAGGCTTGCCGGAGCAATACCAGAGTTTTGCAGATGTGTTTGGTGAGAAGGAGGCGGACCAACTCCCACCTCATCGAAAAACTGACTGTGCAATAGAGTTGGTCCCAGATGCACAACTGCCAAAGCCAAAAATCTATGCCATGACACAAAAGGAACTGGCAGCGCTGCGAGAGTTTGTGGACAAAAACTTGGCCAGGGGTTTTATTGAACCAGCTAATTCACCACTGGGCACCCCCGTTTTGTTTCGAGCGAAGAAGGATGGGACATTGAGACTTTGTACAGATTACCGCAGATTAAATGCAGTTTCAATATTAAACAAATATCCTTTGCCAATAATAAAAGACATGTTAGCACATCTGGCCAAGGGGAAGATCTTCTCTAAGCTGGATTTGAGGGAAGCCTATTTCTGTATCCGTATACGGGAGGGGGATGAGTGGAAGACTGCTTTCAATTGTCCTCTGGGCTCGTTCCAGTACAAGGTTTTGCCTTTTGGATTGGCGGGGGCACCTGGGGTGTTTATGCAATTGATCAATGAAGTGTTACATGAGCATTTGTTCAATGGGTACTGGTTTATTTGGATGATGTTTTGATTTATACTGAAACGGTGGAGGAACATGAGCGCTTGGTGAAGCAAGTACTTAGCAAACTGAGAAAGGCTGAGCTTTATGCTAAACTGTCTAAGTGTGAATTTCATAAGACTCAGCTTGACCATTTGGGGTACAGAATTTTGGACAAGGGTATTGAAATGGACCCTGCAAAGATTCAAGCTATTCTGGAGTTGGAGCGCCCGCGCACTCGCAGGCAGCTCCAGAATTTTCTTGGCTTTTCCAACTATTATTGCCAGTTCATTCAGGGGTTCACAGAAATTGCATTGCCTCTCACTGACTTATTACGTACGAAGGGGCTGGGGGACACACGGAAGGTGAAGAACCCGGGAGCATTGCTCAATTGGACACCTGAATGCCAGCTGGCTTTCGACAAACTCAAAAGCCTGTTCACTGCTGAACCTATTCTGCAACATCCCAATCCCAATAGACCCTTTGTGGTTCAAGTGGATGCTTCCGATTTCTCAATTGGAGCACTCTTGCTGCAGGCGGATGCTGCAGGCTGCCTGAAGCCCTGTGCGTATTTGTCCTGCAAATTTTCTGAGACGGAGAGGCGATGGCATGTTTGGGAAAAAGAGGCTTTTGCAGTCAAGGCTGCTTTGGACACATGGCACCACCTCTTAGAGGGGGCCAAATGTCCTTTTGAAGTGTGGACTGACCATAAGAATTTGGAAGCGCTCAGCACGCCCCGTAAACTCAGTTCTAAGCAGATCTGCTGGGCTCAATTTTTCAGTCACTTTGATTTCAAATTGAGGTTCATTCCGGGCAAGAAAAACTTCCTGGCTGATGCACTTTCCCGCCTGCCCCAGGATTCAGGCCAGGCACCTGACATTGTCGGTACACTATGGACGGAACCCCAGTTGGGTTTGCAAGCTGCCACTCGCAGTCAGACTCATGCGCAGCTGCCCTCAGCTTCAGGTTCACCGGCTGGGAGAACGCCGGCGGTTCCTTCGCAATTGCAACAAAAGTTTCTCTCAGAACTGAAATCTGACACTTGGTTGCAAGCGAACAGAGACAATGTTACATTTGACAGAGGTTTCGCTTGGAAGCAGAACTGCCTCTATGTCCCTGACAGTTTGCGAAGGGAGGTTTTGATTAGATCTCACAATGACAAAGTGGCTGGTCATTTTGGCTTCATGAAAACCTTACACCTGGTACGCCGTCAATTCTGGTGGCCTACATTGAGACGTGATGTCAAAGAATATGTTGCTTCATGTCCTGTCTGTGCCATGTCTAAACGGAAGGGGGGCAAACCACAAGGCTTGCTGCAGCCTGTGGCCAGTCCCTCCCGCCCTTGGGAGGAGATCTCCATGGATTTTATTGTTGAACTGCCTCCCAGTCAGAGAAAGACTGTGATTTGGGTGGTCAAGGACTACTTTTCCAAACAAGCCCATTTCATTCCATGTGCCTCCATTCCGTCTGCTCAGCAATTAGCCCGTCTATTCCTAGTCCACATCTACAGGATTCACGGGAGCCCCTCCCGCTTGGTCACAGACTGCGGGACACAGTTTACTTCTCAGTTTTGGAGGGCATTTTTGAAGCTGGTGGGCACTAAGCAAGCGTTGTCCACTGTGTTGCATCCGGAGACTGATGGATCTACAGAGGCTCTTAATTCTACCCTTGAACAATTTTTGCGGGCATTTGTCAACTATCAGCAAGACAATTGGGTTGATCTCCTGCCTTTTGCTGAAGTGGCTTACAACAACGCCATCCATCAGAGCACAGGGCACACCCCTTTCCGTACTGTGTTTGGCAGGGATTTTGTTCCCATTCCTGATTTACCTCAACCCACAACACCGCCCTGTTCTGCTTCTGATTGGGCTGCACACCTGGGTGATTCCTGGCCAGTTATTCAACAAGCGTTGGCAGATGCCCAGTCCGCCTACAAACTGCATGCTGATAAGAGACAAGCCCTTCAACCTGCTTTCAAAGTTGGTGATAAGGTCTACCTTTCCACCAAGTTCATTAAGTCTCCTCAGCCCTCAAAAAAATTGGCTCCTAAATTTGTTGGTCCTTTTCCCATTGTGGGAGTTGTGAACCCTGTCATGTTTAAATTGGATTTGCCTCACAATCTTAGACGTTTACATCCTGTTTTTCATTGCAGCTTGCTCAAGCCTGTCAACCACTCCGATCGATGGCATCTGCAACCTACACCTCCTGCGCCAATTATGATTGACGGACAGCAACATTTTGAGGTGAAGGAGGTCCTTGATTCTCGCAGGCTTCGTGGCACCTTGCAGTACCTCATTCAGTGGAAGCATTTCCCCCACCCTGAGTGGGTGGCTGCATGCGATGTTCAATCTCCTGTTTTAGTTAGATGCTTTCATCTCGCTTATCCTATGAAACCTGCTCCTTAGTTTTTTTGGGGGGGGCGGTATGTCATGTTCACCGTTCCAATGTTGCTGGTACATCGTAACATTTCGCATGTCATTTCACTGATACGTGTTTCATCTGGGAAGGGTGGAAGATTCCATCTCGGGAAGTTGTTATCTGTTGGCTGCTGGGTTGGAATGTGTTTGGGTTATCTCATGTGTTCAAGGTTACTTTCCCAGGATGGCAGTTCAAACAGTTACCAGCACCGGGGGGTGGGGTGGGGGGTGGAGTTTGCAAGGGCAGGGTGAGGGGAGGGATTACGTTTGACACGAGGGTTTTTAGTTTGTATTTGGCGCGCTTTTACTCATTCTCAGCTTTCTCTGTATTTGCATACTATTCTTTTAATAAATCAGATATCATTAAGTACCTGCTTGTGAGTCTGAGTCTATTAGAATAGGCAACCATTACAATAACTGTGTGGTTTGAGCCTGCTTCTGACTCCAAAAATGAAACTTATTTTGAGTCAGAAGGGGAAAACAAAAGCTATCAGGAAGGATTTGGAGAATCTGGGAAGTGACAGAGCAGGAGAAATTGCAGGTGCTGATTTGACAAACTCTGGAGGGAGATTTGAAGCCTCCAGTGCTCAAGAGAGGAGAGCAGAGAAGCACGCAAAAGAGAAAGAAACCCGATTGGCTGCTAAAGGGAAATGGAGCAAAAAGGAGTGAATAAAAAGGCAGGCGTGCCAAGAGCAAGCCGCCGGAGACAACTGGTCCTTCAAGCTCACAGCACCTGTGGAAGAATCCTTACCAGCATCAGAAGCCTTGTCTGTAGCCAGCATGGAACCAGTGCCAGCGCCTTCTGCCCTTGCGGAACCACCTTCTGCATGGGTCTCTCCATTACAGCCTCTCCCTGCCATCCCTGCTGAGCACAGCCTCATGTCCAGCTCCAAGCCTTTTCACATTGCTCCAGCACGATCTGGGTGTGCCTTCAGATCTCAGCCTTGCCTAGATGCTCCAGTCCAGTCCAGCCTTGCCTTCAGATCTCAGTCTTGCCAAATGCTCCAATCCAGTCCAGCCTTGCCACCAGATCTCAGTCTTGCCAATGCTCCAGTCCAGTCCAGCCTTGCCTCCAGATTCAAGCCTTGTTTCAACACTCCAGTCCAGTCTAGTCCAGTCCAGCCTTGTCTCCAGATCCAAGCCTTGTTTCAACACTCCAGCCCAGTCCAGTCCAGCCTTGTCTCCAGATCTGAGCCTTGCCTAGACACTCCAGTTCAGTCCAGCCTTGCCACCATAGCTGAACCTTGCCTACACGCTCCAGTCCAATCCAGCCTAGTCTCCAGATCCTAGTCTTGCCTAGGCATTCCAGCCAAGTCCAGTCTCATCTCCAGAACCAAGCCCTACCTAGATACTCCAGTACAAAGAGTGAGGCATGGGGGTGGGGGAAATATTCTCTTAGAATTAAATAATTCTGAGCCCAGGAATTAAAATATCTACAACTGCTTACCCAACTGCTTATTTCATTTCAGCAGTATAATTTAGGACAGGGAAAGTCATTTTCTTGCTGCTTTGGGAATTGGAAATCCTTATCTGATATACAACACAAATCCCAGAGATTTGTCAGAAGATTCAAATGAACCTTATATCTACTACTTCTTACAGGAAGCATTCTTCATGCATATGGGTTTAGTCCCTTCCCAAGCAATTATAGATAAAAAGTCACTTCATACAGCCAAACCTTATTTATAGCCCTTAAATTTCTGCCTCATTCATTATCTGTCCTGGAAGTGACAACAAGGCAAGGTCCAAGATCCAGCTGGAAACCCAGTAATCATTGTGGATCCCCAGTGCTGCACTTTGTACATTAGAAAAGAGATAACCCACAGTCTTAGGGCAATTGACACAAAAGTTCTGCTTCTAGCAGTTCTTACTTCATTATAAAGGGATGACAAAGAAGGTTCTGTGTGGATGATCAGAACTATCTATATCCTGATACTAGAAAAGTCAGGTTGAGTTCACATTTTGCACTAAACCATGGTTTATTTTAACAATAGTTTGTTAAGAACAAGGCACGGTGGCCCATTTTATGTACAATCCTAACCCAAACCGAACAATCTCTGTTGTATGAATCCGACAGTCTCTGAGACATGTAGGTCCCAAGCTCTGAATAAATTTTAAGGCAAGAAGCTGTATTTTGAATCAGCCTTGATATATTGGCTTTACATATTCATCACTTCCTAGAAGTGTTAGAAGACATGAAGCAGCATTTTGCACTTCAGAAACACCCTAAAGAGTAGCCCCACATGTAATGACAAGTCTAGAAATTTCAAAATACGTCTAAAATCTGACAAAAAGGCCATCCTGGCTGAGCATTCTGGAACTTGTTGTCCCAAAATATCTGCAGGCTGCTGTACATATTAGGTCTTGTGAGTCCTGTGTTTTACTGCAGTTCCAGCCATCTGCTGAATAGCTGATTTGAAATGTTGCATATTTAGACTGCCTTTTCCTTCTCTGCATATACGGCATATACCTCTTCAAATCTCAGTCTATCTTTATTTTCTTTTCCACTTAAGGAAGATATTATTATAGTTCAGCATCACACTTCTTCTCCATTTGGAATTGGTTTATAGTTGTGAAATAACAAGTTAGGAAAGCATAGCAAAGCAAGTTGTTTTTGAAATTCTTTCCAATTCCTTTACCAGCAGTGGCTACAGGAGGTGTCTTATGTTTTCTTCGTCATAATAAAGTAATGTGATGTGTCTATGCATGTGTGCACAATGCACTTTCTCTTTGAGACTAATCAGGATGAACACATCTGCATTGCCTGGGTGTGTTTCTGTATTGCATCTGTGATGTGTATGTGCACACTGGGAAGCACAGCACAAACTGCGTAGGCCCCGCTCTGGGTCACATGACCAGAAGGGAAGAAGGACAAGGGCATAGAATTGTCAGGAACATTCTGAGCCTCTGCTGTGCCTGTCCCATAGGCTGAACCTTGGCCGGGATTCCGCCCACTTTTGAACTTGATCTTTCTTCTTCTGGCTTCTCCTGCTACACCAAATTTGATCCCATTCTGTTCAGTTTTTCAAAAGCTTATTGATGATGGATAGATAAACAAGAGTCTGAAGCTTCTTTACTTAGTTTCTTTCCAACAGTCTCTTGGATTGGAGAGAATGAAAAGTGAGAACAGTTAGCAGTGTTTCTCAGCCGTGTCAACCTTGTCAGCATGCTGGCTGGGCAATTCTGGGAGCTGAAGTCCACACATCTTAAAGTTAAAAAGGTTGAAAAACACTGAGTTAGAGTGTCCCGTATCAAAGCATCCTAAAAAGCAACAGTCTTAAAAGAAAAAAAAACAGAGAAACCCTTTGTCCAACCCACCAACTGCCCAATTGTTTCCCACGTGACAAGTGAAACAGGCTGTCTGTGCTCACCACCTACTTCATCCCTGATGGCAAAGATACCTAGGTGAGGTCACTGAAGGCAATCTTAATGTTTCAGTTTCAGCCCCTGAAAAATATCCTGGAAGAACTCAAGAGGAAGCTACTTCCATCCTGCTGTCAAGAAGATTGCATGGATCAATCCATTAAATCACTAGGAATCAAACTGAACTTGAAATAAATTTTACTTTTATAGAAGCATCAGAAAGGTGAGATCTGTTTTGGAATTGGACAGTAAAGATGCTTCTGATTATTTCCTCACAATAGTGTGTGTGTGTGTGTATGTAGGTATGTGTGTTTCCATATATAATTGTGAGCTTTGAAACTGGTAAGAGCAAATCAATTTACAGTTTAGGCAATTCAGAAATGTTCCTTAAGATATGCTTTTTTATAAACAACAGTAACCACATAATGATAGAACTCAGTCTTTTAGTTTTATTTGAATTGGTTTTATTTGAGCTGAATGTAATCATTTCATCTGAGGGTTTGTGCTCTTGATATAGACAATTTTAGTTCTAGGATATACATGTCATGTATGTGTCAGGCCAGCACAGGGTAGCTTTTCAATAATAATTCTAGCTTCTCAAGTTCCCTTTAATTTGGCTGTGAGGACACCTTGTGGTAAATTAACTTAACTGGAACTTTCATCCTGCTAGACCTGCTAAGATGTAGAACTCTTTCTCACACGCAGAAACACACACCGTATTTCAACAAGGATAGATGCTTTTCAGTTTTCTGTAAGTAACTGAGGTTATATTGTATTTACAAATAACAGCTTTGCTATTAAAATATTTTATGGTTAATTTCACAAGTGGAGACATGAGGTCTTTTCTAAAGTTTCCGCAGCTATAAATTGCATGTGCTTCTAAACTTGATCCTTGTAATTTGGAACACTTTGGATTGTATGCTCATCGAATTTCTTGTGTTTACGATCCCAAAAGCATTGTTTACTCTGGGCGGTGGATCCATAAACAGCAGTGCTACTCTTCTGGCACCAGCCCTGTATTAGGATCATCATCTGCTGCATAAATTGTGGAGCTTGCAAAAATGCAGGAGCTTCTCAAGAAGCACTGCTGCTACTGATCATGGGATGGTCTTCCTCTGGCCTACATGAAACAGGCTCTAGAAAGGATCTGCTCATGGGAGCAGACTTTTTTTGACAGTATTAAGAGGGAAGAAAATGTGTTACCACAGAGTATTTCACTAATGAGTATCTCCTAAGAGGAGAAAGTTGTGAGAGACAACAGTGACTGTGAGCATTCACAGTTCTCTCTTGAGGACCATTGTGAATCTCTCTGGATTTATTTCATGTATTTGGGCTATGATCCTGTAAGGCATAAATCTCATCAATGTTTTGGAAAAAGTCATAATGGTTATGGTGACATGCCTGTCCTTTGGCACAGAGAGCTTATCTACATGCAAAGATGACTGCCTCTTCTATCTATGGGACACACTGCTCTATGTGTTTGTGGAGAATTGCATTATATAGTTGTCTTTGACTGTATAATTCAGGGGAAAGAAACCTAAAACAAAACAGCATTCATCATTAGGAAAGATGGAGAAGATTGAGCAGAGATGTTTTGTGTTATGGGATAATGGTTGGCATCCTCAGCTGTTGGGGTAGAAAGGAACTTAGCATTGCCTCGTGTTTGAAGTCCAGAATTATCTATTGGTCAGAGAAAGATCAGCAATGTGGTCCCATTTAGGTACCAAGGCCAGGATGTTTTGTGCAAACTACAAAGTTTTTTTTTTTAATCGTATGGCATAGCAGTTCAGTGTTCATGCTGCTTTTTCTTGCTGGGAAATCCTTGTGAGGTCCAGCAGCCAGATGTGTAGACTATTTAGCCGTGACAAGTCACGTTGCCCGGGGTGCACCATGAGGAGGCTAGTCTACATTGCACTGAGTTGGGCTGAGAGAGAGGAACTGGCCCAAGATCACTCAGCCAGCTTTCATGCCTAAGGCAGGACTAGAACTCACAGACTCCTGGTTTCTGTGAAGTGTTTCTGTTTTACATAATGTGCAATTTCCCCATGACTATAGTTCTCCATTTTGTGTGCATAACATGAGGCCACAAAGAACTGACCCCTTAATTCTGTTGCCTGTCATGTAGTTATGCTGAGCATAGCAAGAGTTATATTCTGGTCTAAAGGTTGGGTTTGCACCATATGCTATGTCTAGTTGTTGCAAGAACTACACCTAGGAACTGAAGCACTCTAAATGTTTCCACTCCCACTGAGATCAGTTAGAGGGAAATTCTTTGCTCCAAAGACAAGTGTAAAGTTGCATTGTCAGCTCAGCATTTTTGGTTGTATTAAGAGGACTATAATATACCTTAAGTGCTTTTCAGCTGTCCACAACTGTCACTGCAACTGTTCGGATGGTTAAGCTTGCCACCAGTGCAGTGTTTTGGGACAGAAGCCTGCAGCGGTCTCTCAACTGTTGTGGTTCTTCCACCAGTGTGTATCATTGTAGGATTGTACTCAGAGCTATAAACTAATTGTATCCATTTCAATTCACATGTGTGAGAACTTTTCCTTAAAAGATTGCATCTGTATTATCTTATTCTCAGAGTTCATTTTTGTTTCCTGTTAGAAAAACAAGAAATTCCACTGTATAGCATTCTTATCATAATTATATAAGACCCACAAAGTATTAATAATTATCTAAACATTGTTAAGAAAAACTGATAGTGAAGGTATAGGCATCTGTTTATTTTTCTAGCAATATTGCATCAACCATACCACATTTATTTTAACTGCATGAACTATATAAATGGAACACTTACTGTGTGGGTGAAATAGATGCTTGAAACATAGTAATTCATTTTTTTCATTTCTCTTTTATTGCTTGTCCATTTAATAACAAAACAATTAGGAATAATAATGAGGGAATATTACTCCACTGAACCATTTCCTGTCAGCTAAACAAATACAATTTTAGTTGCTATTAATATGTATTCCATCTGGTTGATTGCAAAAGGAGGAGGAGGAGGAGGAGGAGTTGTCAAGCCATGCAGGATGAACTCCTGTTCAATGAAGGTTATGGACTCTAATCTATTATACTATTCCAGATTGGATAGGGTTGAGAAGGAATGACTAGCCCAAAGTCCTCCATCTAGCTTCTTTGCCTAAGGGAAGACTAGAAGCTCCATCTCCCTGTCCCTAGTCCAGCACCTTAACCACTACATCACATTGCCTTTCATCTATTATTTACACTACATTTTGTATTGTATTTTGAACATACGTACTGCTTTGTTAATTAAAAAAATGAAAAGCAGGGTAGAATAACTTTAAATCATTCTATAATCTGAAAGGATAAAGCTATCCATCTAATCTTGGTTATGCAAAACATCTAGAACTAGAAGAAGAATGCCCCTGAAGACCAAATGCTGGACAAAAGTAGCAGCAGGAGGAAGCTATCAACCTCATTGTCCCATTGTTAGTGTTATCTTTTACCTCATATGGTTTATTGGTTTAATTGTAATTTCTTAGTTTGATTGTTGTGAGCTGTCCAGAGTTGTTGAGAGTCAGGTGACATACAAGTTTAATACATTGTTATTATGGTGGGTTGCACAGTCAGCCAGATATTTAGACTGGATTTGGCATTTTTGTCCACCTATTGAGTCCTTCCCAAGGACCTGGAATAGGCATATGTTGTTTGATGGTGTTAAAGATATCGTCGCAGGATGTAAGCTGTTCCAAGTAAAGCTACCTTTTGCAATTAACTGATGGTGATTTTGTCAATGCTGATGGTGTTCAAGTGGTGCTCCAGATGTTTTAGAATTGCACCCAAGGTCCCTATTACTATTGGTACTACCTTTGCTTTCTTTTGCCACAGTTGTTCTACTCCTATTTGCAGGTCTTTGTATTTTGTGATGTTCTCCAGTTCTTTCTCTTCTATTCTGTTGTCTCCAGGTATTGCAATGTCCATCCACTATTCAGACTTTTTTGTCTTTCTTATTAACAATTGTTAAGTCTAGGGTGTTGTGTGGCAGATGCTTGTCTGTTTGAATTCTAAAATCCCAGAGTAATTTACCTTCTTCATTTTCTATTACTTTTTCTAATACTTACTATTCGTTGTTGCTTTCAATTGTTCTTAATGGTTGCTTTAAATATTGTATATCTGATGTATTCTGGATTATATTTTTTATTATAATTCTTGTGATATATACTTATTTCTTTTGCACTCCTGTGCACTTCAATGGTAGCAGGTCTTCTGCATTAGAAAAATGAAAAATGAAGAATCAAGAAATGGATTCTTGGCATAATCAAGGTGCTCTCTTTTCCCCTGAAAAAGGGATGGATAAGTTGTGATGCCATGGCTACGTTGGCTACTGCCTAATTTTAAAACATCATCACAATGATATACCGTATTTAGATCTCTTTTAGAACTATATATCTCTTCCCTGCCTACCATCTGGGTAGAGAGGAAAGGCTATCAAAAAGTGAAAACAGGGATTGACACACAGAGAGATTGTGTACCTACCATCTGCTTGTGTCATTTGATAGTTCCTTGATTACGGTATTGTTTTCTGCTTGATTGTCTGCAGTGATGTTATGATGGGATTATACCTTTAATGATTATACCTTTTTAGGCTGGTGAGCAAGATACAAAGTGTGAAACAACATCAGAAGAGTAGCATAAACCCAGCTACAATATTTTTTTAAAAAGAGGCAAAGAAACAATTGGGTACCACGTTGTGATAGGGAGCTATTAACTCTCCATTAGATACAAGTGTTTGGAAATGTTTTAATGTATATTTTATGTTTACATAGCAGTAACTTTCATTAAGATATTATGCATATCGTTATTTATTGATTTCTGTTTATTTGCAAGGTAGAATTACACTGCTAGTATGAAAATACACACTGTACATAAATTTTTAAAGTATCTAGTAATCACAATTGTAATTGAGGCTAGGCTTGCTTCCTACTTCATCCGGTGTGACAGAGATTTTCAAGTGTCCCAAGCTTTTGACATTCTGACATTTTAGCTGATCCACATAGAACTATTACTCTATTGCTACTTTTGGATTTTTGCATAATGCATCACCTCCTTAGTTACCTACATGCATCAAGATTTGTGAGTGAATCAGTTTTTTGGACTGCCCTTTAGAGGGCACTAGAAACTTGCTACTGAGCAAGAAATGGCATGTTTTTCTTTTTTAACATTTAGGACAATGAAATTCTATATGTCATCATGTTATATCATAAATTCATAAAAATTAAATGATTTTATACAATTTGATCTTATCCTAAATTTTTGATAATACAAAAAGATGGCCAAACCTCTAATAGAAAACTGGGTCTGTATTTTTCTCTGTCATATATGAACACAATTATGTAAATTAATTAATAAATATAAAATCCCAGAGTGTTAAGCTGCCTGGAAGTGTTTATGTCTTGTTCCCTTGTAATCATTATAACTGCCATAACGAGTTTGCACATAAGCTTTGCATTCACCCATGTTTATTTACACATGTCTTTTTTTTAAATACTTTCTTATCTACCAGTTGCCAAAGGAGAACTGGGTGATGTATATAGCTGTCTTCCATCGTAATTTTTTCTCAATAACTTTTTGAGATACATTGGACTGAGAGAAAAAGACTGTACCAAAGTTGCATACTTTGTTTCACACCTAAGAATATTTTAAAACTGAGTACTATTTTGACTGTATACTTTGAAAGCAAAACTATAATTATCTATGGTAGAAGGGTAATCTTACTAATGTCACCCCACAATATTTATTATTAAGATAGAATTTCATCACGATGCTACTAAATCTATTAATATTCTTTTATTAAATTATGTATCTCTGATAAATGTTAACATACTGACAAAATGTTAAGTCAAGCCTAACAAATATATACTGTGGTGACTGAGTTGCTTGATTTTGAGATTTTTTTTAGTTTACAAAAGTCAAAATATAATATCTAATCTCACTAGACTATTAGAAACAGGCTGGTGTAGACTTCTTTATATTTATAGATCTGTTGGTACTGTTGACTTTCCAAGGACGGTGTAGAACTCCTGTAATACTTGTTAAGGGTATGGAGGCATTTGGGGGTCTGGCAAGACTTCTGGTATGCCATCAAAACGTTGGCTTCTCTTTTAGGAGAACAAAGTGATCAGCAGCAAGAATATTTGCTTATTGGCCTTGGGAAGCTCAAACAAATGTTCTGAATAAAGTTTCCCCCCCCCCCCCTTCTTTCTCAGTCAAGGTAATAAAAGATAATAGAACTGACAGTTTAGAGGAAGAAAACAGGAAACATATTTCTATATATTTTAGGATATGGATGTATTTCATGGATTAATACCCCCAAATAATTTTTCTATTTGTTAGAAATTATATATATTCTTCTCTAATATAGTAACTCATAAGATTTCAGATCTGATATTCTTGGGGGCTCCACTTGATTTTTCCAAGCCCCACACTGAGTAGTATATTTGGAAAGTGATTTATAGCATCTCCTAATGTCATTTCTATAATGGTATAAATAATTTCTTCAATAGTGATACAGCATCTAAGGATTACTATAAGATGCTATCACTGTTGTGGAAAGGGCCAGAGAGGTATAAATACTTTTTAGAAATAAATTAATAAATAATAACTCTAAAATTCCCCTGAATTCATACAAAATGCATCCATCATCAAGTATGTTTAGCTGCAGTTTCATGCAAATTTACTTTGCATAAAATCCTGAAGCTTACTCTCAGTTATGTACCTATACAATTGTACATCATAGAATCTTAGATACATTTAGTTGCAAAAAATTAACTGAACTCAGAGGATTTACATGATCTGAAAATAAAGCCACAGGATTGTATGATAATTACTGTAACATAAAGCAATATTTGTTTGACCCTGAAATTATGCAATAATTATCGTTTCCCCCATTGTCATGATTTTGACTACATCACCTTGAATATGTAATGTTAAAAAACATGTTTATATCTTGCACATTTTCAATAACGCTACAATAAATTTTTTGGTAATATTATGATTTCTCATTCGTAGAAATAACATTTCTTCAACAGATTCAATAGCGCTTGTTGACTCAAACATTCTTATCTACCAATACAGAGTTTTTATTCCTTCTGTAACTCATATCTGTTTGTACAATGACAAGTAAAAATGTTATTTCCTACGCACAAAAAGATGTAATGTAAATGTAGCAGCAAATTATTAGCACAAAACGTTAACAGAAAACCAGATTCTGGTGTTTTGCAGGTTATTCTACATTTTGTTCTTTAACCCTGGACTCGAAATTAGAATCAGGCGGTTCCTGTTACTTTACATATTTCTTCCTTTTTAAAGTGAATCTGTTTTTCAGGGATTCTCCACAAATATTCCTATAAAGGAGATAAACTTTTCAAAGCAATTAAACCTGAAATGCTAAAAAAAGAATTATTAAAAGACTGCAAATGCTCCTTTATATTTGTACAAGGACAAAGATCTAACCTTACATGAAAAACTCTCTTCATAATATGTATGAGCGTAGTATAAGTTACAATCAGTACGTTTCTTGTGCTTCATGTTCAGATGACTAAAAGTAAAACGCTGGGTGGAAAATTTAAGAAACATATATTTGCAAAAAGATAGTTCTCTTTACATTCCTCATCACTGTTGTCATGAGTAAGGATGGCGAGCAGGGGGCTCCCATCCAGACTGTTAAGCGCATGCATAGCACTGAGGAATTGGGCAGCCATTCAAAGAGACACAGATCGGGACCGCCTTAACCTTTGGGGTTTATATGTCTGGGTTTTTCCCACGCTTCTTCAGTTTGTTAGGATTCCTGTTATGTACAAGCAATAAAACATTAGAGACCAGTTCCTTGTCTCAGCATGGTTCCTGGCTGTTAGGACAATTGTATTCAAATACCTAATTTTGACCTTGAAAACATGTGGTTCCCTGAGTTACTTTGGGAATATTTGTCCCTTGTTATGTATAGCCTTGTAGTCTTTGATTCTTTTCAAAGGAAAAAAAATCTGGCTCTCAGTTGCAGGTGAAAACTGCATAGGTAAAAATTCACAGATCATCTAGGACAGCGTTTCTCAACCTCAGCAAGCTTAAGATGTGTGGACTTCAACTCCCAGAATTCCCCATTCAGCATGTTGCTGAGGTTGAGAAACACTGATCTAGGAAATGCTTCCTCATGTAATCCTGGTGGAAAAGATAAATTAGTAGGGCTGCTCTTTAATATATTCGTGTAGTTAATCTTCATTATAATACATAGATCATCAAACTTATGATAGTAAACTTGTTTACTTGAAAGACCTGCATTTAGAACAGCCTCTTCCAACCCGAAAAGTTGGAGAAGTTGGAAAGACTAAAGGGATCCAAACGTTAATGCTTTTATATTCACAAAAATCATGTATGCCATTGTGGGGAGTATCTTCAAATAAATCACAACTCTTGAGAGAATGTTTCCCATATACTGTAAATTTCTCTTGTTTAGAATTCCTTATTCTGAAACAAGTGTATTATTAAATGATACTTCAAATCAGTGTTTCTCAACCCTGGCAACTTTAAGCTGTGTGGACTTCAACTCCCAGAATTCCCTAGCTAGCAGTTGGGGAATTCTGGGAGTTGAAGTTCACACAGCTTAAAGTTGCCAAGGTTGAGAAACACTGTTTTAAATTGTTACAAATTGATATTAGACTTAAAGACCGTTTTTTTTAAAAAAAAAATGATAACAACTTGGGTGGAAGTAGAGAGAAAGTTTTATCCTTCCCTTGCCAGCTACAATCCCAATAAAAACCACCTCTGTCGTGCAACTGCTACCAGAGGGAACTATTTTTGTAATTGCAGGACAGAGGGATGCAATTTTCAGTTGGATAGCTAGCAAGCCTTCAGCCACTTGATTTCTGTGCATAAACCAGCTGGAAATGAAGCTGTCTTTAGATTTTACCCTCTTCCTCTGCTTTGGCCATAATGATAGTATTCTGCCTGGACTGCATTTAATGTTGCCCCCTGACTGGTAGACTCCCCTGTGTCTTTTCCTTCCTATCCATACCAGGAGAGCAAGCCCCAGTTGCTTTCCCTTCTGTGGGCATGTGCTTTGAGGGGAAAAAAGAACAATTTTACAGTCCTTCACTTTGTCTAGAAGAGGAAATTTGGCAGAACTCTTGTTAGTTTCACCCAGTTAAAAAAAAATAACAAAGAAATAGCCAGCATTTCAGGTCTCCTACTGAACTTTTTTTTTTAAGAGGGGAGGAGTCATGCAGAAAACCTGTACCAAATGACCATTAAAGGCAGGAGCAGGGCCTTGTGGGGAGGGAATATCCAGCAAAGCACATACCAGCCACTTGGAATGAATCATTTGTGTAAAATGGAATGACATTCAGCTGGAAGACTGCACTGCTTCTGTTGTAGAGGTAGGTAGAGGTTGCCTTTCCAGCAAGCAATGTGCCATCATCTTTTCCTGCCCTCCTGAAACAGTAAGTGGCCCATCTTTGCAGGGTCAAACAAGAAGCCCTAAATCTCTCCTTCAAATCCCAGGGAAACTTTTTTTAATCTGTTCAATCGTGTCTAATTCTCGGAGACTGCCTGGACAAGTCCCTGTGGTTTTCTTGGCAAAGCTTTCCAGAAGTGGTTTGCCATTGCCTCCTTCCTAGGGCTGAGAGAGATTGACTAGCCCAAGGTCACCCAGCTGGCTGTGCCTAAGGCGGGACTAGAACTCACAGTCTCCTGGTTTCTAGCCCAGTGCCTTAACCACTACAGCAAACAGGCTCCCAGTGAAACTATGGCACTGTATGCCTAATATTACTTTGATCAACAGTGGTAGCTTGCTGCCACCATTTTGGCTCCAAGAGGAATGGATTTTTCCTTCATAAAGTATTTCTTTTCAGTCTTCACAGCTTGCTGAAGCAGCTTGCTAGCTGCTTCCTAGTGTCCCTGAAAATAAAAACAAACAATTTTTTTTTTTTGTGATTTATTGGAACCAAAGTCTTTGTATATTCATGTCCTTTCTGTTCCAAATGCTTTTCCTAGTGGTGACCACAATTCAATTACTCAGAATGATGAAAAGGCTTTCTTTGTATGACTTTGGATCTCTCATTTTTTCTGATCATGCTGTATGATAAAATGGTTTACAATTGAAATATTACTTTATTATGATTAAAAATACATACAGCAGTTTAAAAGATAGCTCCAAACAGTAGATTTCATATTTCTTTCTCCATTTCAGTTTGGTGATTTTTGGGGTGATTAGCAAGCTGCCAGTAGTGAAATGAAATGGAAAAAAAGATCAAGGAGTTTAGTGAGAAATACAGACAAGCAAGGAAGTGAATGTTCTTGGTTAAAATATACTGAATATTCCAGTTACCATTATTTTCTATTGCTTTCTTCTGTAGTGAAAAACTTCCATTCTATCATTCTGAAGAGTAAAATTAAGAATTAGTATGGAGAATTATCTCTACTTTTCAAATGTTAATAGGATTTCATTTGAAATTATTATTTGCAAATACATCTGCCATATGATTCTCTTATCTTCAGTGGTATTTCTCACTTCGTGGTTAGTATTGGCTCAGAGAAATACATTATTGACCATGGCTCTTTTAGGGGATTGGGTGGGAAGAAACAACCAGTAATTGAATCTCAGCAGGATGGGATTGTTTGTCCAAAAACCTTCAGGTTCTCTGCTGGCCTCCATGCTACCTCTGGATGGGGCTGCACTCATACTTCTGAGAAATTATAGGGAGGTTGAGAGATGGGTAGAAACCTGGGAAGAAATGGTTCAGAATGTTCTGAGACTCTCTGCCTTAATGAACTCATTAATAAATGAGGATTAGAAATTCCTCTTGCAGTTTCAAAGATTTTGTATTTACTCCTAATTCTAGCATTCAAGACTTCTTAGTGAAGTCTGTGTAATTCTTGTTTCCCTGATCCTGGCACTCCTAAAGAAGCAGGTTTACAATGTGGGGGTTCTCCTGGATCCACAGCTCCTACTGGAATAGAGGCAGAACAGCTGACCTTTGCCCAGCTTTATCTGGTCTACCAGTAGCAACCCTTTTTAAAGTGGAAGGCCTTAACAACTGTTCTCATACCCTTATTACTTGAGACTGGACTTGCAAAATTCTTGCAAAACATTCAGTGTGTGTGGCTGCTTTTAAGGCTATCTGGTACAGAGCTGGTACAGGATACAAAGGCCTACAGGCGGACAGGTGAGTGCTGCTTAAGGAGCAGTATGTCTGCTTTGACATAACTGATTACAACATTATTCCAACAACAATTGAAGGTTAATTTATAAGACCCTATTTAGCAGTGTTTCTCAACCTTAGCAACTTTAAGGTGTGTGGACTTCAACTCCCAGAATTCCCCAGCCAGCCAAGTAGAGGGGATGAAGTCCACGCACCTTAAAGTTGCTAAGTTTGAGAAACACTGCTATATAGCATGGGATTAGATTACATTCAGGACTGAGACCTCCAGATGGAATCTGCCCATTTCATTCAATCTGTTCAGGGTCAGATGCTGTGGTTTCTCTCTCCTCAGGAGATTAGGGGGGTGTAGAGAGTCAAGAGATGGCCTTGAAGGAAGTAGGCAAGAATCATTACAGAAGCACACTCTTTCCGGGAACTGATTGGTATTTCTTTTATACTAGGAAAATAATGGCAAAGCTTCATGACATTATTAGCTTCCTCCCCTTTGAACATGCAGATAACAGCAAGCAGAGCTTAGTCACTGTAACCTACTTTTTACAGGAATAAAGAGACTTTTTTTTTCAGCTGTGCTTTCTCTCCAGTTTTTTTCTTGGGGGGAACTAAGTAAGCAATGTGGGTTAATTGACTTTAGACGTTTCTGCAATACACACTGACTGGTAGAGTTACTTTAAAATTGCTGTGGATCTGTTTTGGGCTACTTGGGAGATTGGCTGGGCTCCCACTGACTCAGTTAAGTGTGCTGTAGCAACAGCACCTGCAAAAGGACAACTTTGGACACCTTGCCCAAGTCCTGTAAAACTGGTACTTAGAATGTGTGCGTGTGTGTGTGTGTATTTTTTCTACTGTAAGTATGTGTTATGGACTTAATATAAAATGGAAGAGAGTATGAGAGAGGAAAATAGATCAATTCAACTATTGGACATTTTAAAACTAAAATTTTGTTTAAAAAAAGCAGAGTCTTTTTTACCATAAAACAATTTGCAGGTGTATCTTAAAATTATTTATTTAACAAATTTCTAAAGTCCCCTATCTACCCAGGGGGACTCTATAATACGTGAGGCTTATAAGAAGCCGTTGTTCTTTCTAGCTGAATTTCATTGTGTTAAATTATTCATGGAATTGTTGCAGATATGGGAACCTTACTGCTAACATCAACTGTCATAGATTTTGTTGGTTAATTCAGGCTATTACTTAACTCCAGGAGCCAACAGGGAATGCCTATTGCTTGTCTGCACCACTTGTAGAGGAGAAAGGCCACACTGATAAATTAAAAATCATCATGGGCTGCAAAGGAGTACCTGGTGCGCCAATCAGCTGTTGAGTGGCTAGCAGAGCAGTGGCAGTGCTGAAGTTGGTGGTGAGGTGTTGGAGGGGCTCGGCAGCAAGTCTTTTGGGGTGGTGGTAACAAATTTATTGACTTTTAAAAAATGCCTGTGGGCCACATAAGGCTGCTTGGTGGACCACATGTGGCCTGTGGGCCAGACATTGTCCAGGTCTGGTCTATCATAAGCTAACAGTTTAACACAGTATGACTGGCATTTAAAATAAACAAATTTTATTTATTTAGTTTTTAATCCCGCCTTTTTTATTTTTATAAATAACTCAAGGTGGGGAACATACCTAATACTCCTTCCTCCTCTTATTTTCCCCACAACAACAACCCTGTGAGGTGAGTTGGGCTGAGAGGGAGTGACTGGCCCAAAGTCACCCAGCCGGCTTTCATGCCTAAGGCAGGACTAGAACTCACAGGTTTCTAGCCTGTTGCCTTAACCACTAGACCAAACTGGCTCTAATGATTTAATTTTTAATGCTATCCCTGATTCATTTGTCAAAAGGTAGCTATTCTTACACAAATATCCTCTTTAATCAGTGGCAGCAGTAAACTAATAATTATGTAGTTCAGCATACCTAGACGCAATGAATTATCTAATAAAGGCAGCTAACTCACTGTGGGAAGCTAATATTTATCACATTATAAAATTAGATGCAGCAAATGCTTACGGTCTGGAAAACCAAATTCCCCTGGCCAAACTTAGATAATGAATAATTCCAAGTTTGCAGTATACTGCTATCCTGTCTCTTAATTAGATTTAAATACCTGCAATGGAATGAAAACTGTGGCGTAGAGAAAGTGGTATCAAAATGTTCCATTTTACAGTGGTGAAATTACTGGTTGCTATAAGTGATTCCCAATGGGTAGGTTTAGAGGACACCAATCATTATACTTAAACTATCTGTTAACAATTACAGTTCTGTGCAAGGTGGCATGTGATGATGGAAATGCTAAGGATTTCATTTAAACTAATATACAGTAGTATTCCTATATATCAGGTTCTGGCACCAGTTTTAAGATTCTTTCCTATTCTACAAGAGATTTGTTTCTTAGGCAATATTGGGATCGACACACACACACACCTGTGTGTGTGTGTGTGTTAATAGATTAACATCAGTTGAACAACAGAAAACGACTATGTCCACTCACTCTCCAACCTCAAATAGAGAGTATAATAAAGAACAAGAAAATGAAAGAAAGCCTGAAATTGTATGCATGCCACTAGGTTGATTTCAATAAAGCTGGTGCTAGGAAACAAGAAAAGTGAGTTTTAGCATGGTGCTTATCTGCTGTTCAATCTTGAGCTACAAGGGCTTAGGCTTACACAAGCAATTGATATTAATATCTAGAAATCTTAATATAGGGCAAACAAGTACTAGTTGGTTGATTTCACATCTTCTTTCTAAGGTATTTAGACATTTAAAAGCAATTACTTCCCTTGCTTTCCAAAAGAGTGACAAATGTTAGTTAGTTAGTTAGCTGCAATACTATTTTCAATATATAAGAATTGCTATATTCCAAGTGAAATGTCAAGAGTTAAGATTGAGGAGAAAAAAAATCACAAATAAAGCTAAATGTGATTGCAATTCAAGTTATGATTCATTCCAGATGAAGTGAAAACCCCATCTTCTTATATTTAGTTATACTATAAATGTTCAGCATGATCCTATCCTGGGTCACATGGATTTCAAAGAGTCTTACTACCAGATAGGTGTGTTTAGAATTGCACATTAATGTAACATCTCTGTGCTAAGAATAGTTTCTGACTCAATTGCTCTACATGATGCAGAACAAAATAATTCAGTTTTTGGAATCTAAAAGCTAAGTCAGGGAAGGTTTCTTCTCTTGGCAAAGACTTTGATATCTTTCTGTTTCCATAGAAAGGCATGCTATGCACTTAAAAATGATAGCTTATTGAAATGATGCCCAAGCGAGACTAGTACTTCCCCAAATGGGAGGATGTCCAATTTCCTTTGGAAGGTAAAAAGAGTAAGGAAGATATAACTTTTAGCATGCATCTTTAATTTTGCAGATAGTGAGCATGTAGGCACACATGCTGGTATTGCTACTCCCAAGTCAATTTTCCTAGATCATAAAAAGGAACAGGCCAGTCAAATTCAGTTTCAAGTGTATCTGGGATTCGCCACCCCTCACCCTGGTTAACTTTAAATGTGCTTAATCTACTTCTGCAATCATCAGCCCATTTGGGAAAAGGTAAAACCATAAACATCTGTAAAATCAAACAATTAGATGGCAAATATTTGAAAATGTTTTAATTGTCAGTGAAGTTTCTTTTTTTCATTACCTTGGAGATTAAGTCAGGTGAACAAAAGTGGGTGTGATCAGAGATGTTTTGGGAGGCACGGACATGCTCCTTCCCTTCTGATCTCTAGCCAGTTTCCACTTCACCCATTTCTTTCCATCTTGGCCCTCTCCATTTGAACTTTTCTTCCTAATTCCTTACAGGAAGAAGAAACCCCCCCCCACACAGATGTTTCCATGATTCATTTTGAAAAGAAAAAGAAATTTGCTCAAGCAACGTGTCTTGCCAAATTTGAAAAACACTACCCTAGAGGGACACTGTGTGCCATATGCCCAATCTATCCTCTCAGTGGGATCTATAAGCTCCATTTTGACTGCACTCTGCAGATCTGATCCCCACTTCAAGCCTGGGCCTGGCAGCAAAGGGGCAAGCGTTTGGCCCCTATGTTGAACAGCAAGCCCAAAGTGTCAGGTGTGGTGGTGACAGAACAACAGCTTCCACAGCATATGCAGGCAGGTTTGTGTGGGAGCCGACTGGAGAAGAGCAGATGATAAGGCTTCACCACCTGGGATCCCTTAGCCAGCCTGGGGGAGCTGAGCTGAGCCTGGGGTGCAGCATTCTGAACTCCAGTGGCTTCAAGAAGATGCTCAAGATATTTCTGCAGAGAAAAATCCAGGTCCATCTAGCTGTTATGAGTGAGGGAGAGAGAGAGAAAGAAGCAGGGAGGGGGTACTCCAACTTTTATTCCATCCTAAACCACCTCACTCCCCATGTAGTAGCAGAACCTCCCCCTCACTCCCTTACATAAGATGATACATATTCCATGAGAGTCTTCTTGGGAAGTAATTTACTGAGGCCTACATTTTGCAAGCAAGCCTCTTAATAAATTGGCAGCACAACCTTGCCCTGATGTGTGAAAGAGTATGTCAGATAAGTTGCAGATGGGTAAACCACTTAACCCAGTCCCATATGGGCTGCAAAAGCCTCAATCAGTACTAAATGGGAGCAAAGAGATGTGTAAAACTCTGTGTGGATTTCTGCCACCCACACACAGTAGCTCCACTCTTTACTCCTCTACTAGATCTCCCCTATATATCCTCCCCAGCTTGATTTTAGCCTGCTTATTCCATAGCTGCAATAGCAAGTTCTCCTTCCACAGTAAAGAAGCTTCTCCTTTTTTTAGGACCACCATAAATGGGAGAAGTATTATACTTATATTGAGAATACTACATCTTCATGTTTAAACATACACAACTAACACATATTCAAAGTTCTTTAGGTCAGCTTTGTGGAATAAAAATGATAGTTTTGAATATCGTAAGAATTCGCTTGAAGTGCTTGCATAATGAAATGCTTTTTCCTTCAGTATTAATTTCATGTTATATAAATCTGATACAACTTCTAAATACATTAGCTTGCAGTTAGCAAAATATCTTTTTTAGTAGCAGTATTTATCTGAATAGATCAATAATAAAAGTAACATGCGGTTACTCAGCTTTTTCATCATATTGGCTGTAATAAAACTCATAAAGGGTGGTGTATGTTTATCAGTCCTCCTGCAATTTAAGTAATGGCATGTGATAATGATATATCTGTTTGGAACTTTTGAACATATAGTAATAAGGAAAGTGTAGTCAACAGAGATAATGAAATTTATTGGATCAGCAAATAAAATCATGTATAAAATTGTCCTCCATTGTTGACAATTTTAAAGAGATAGTATAAAGTACAAATAACTGCTGCATAAAATCACATTTCCTAATACATTTCATTTTATCTACCTTAGTGATGAAACATGCATATTAGTAATATTATGAGTGTTGTGTAACATGGTGGCTCCAGTCCTAAAAAAAGTTAGTTATACCTATGTCCTTTTGAAACTGATTGAAAATGTTAATTGCTACTCGCTGAAATTGAACAGAAAGCAATAGGATTTAGGAGCATTGCTTCCTTTAGATTTGGAATTCTACTTGTGTTAAGAAAAATGTGTCAGTACTTAAAATTTAGTTATACATCTTTATCTGGAATTAAACCTCATTGCATTCAGTGGGTCTTATTTCTGATTGTGTTAGGATTGTATCTATATATATAGAATTAAAATAATTCGAAATAATCCTACTATATGTGTATCTAGAGCAGGAGTCTTATTATGGCTTTTATAATCACACTTGTCCTTGTTAATTTCACTGCTAAGATTTTCAAGGAATGGCTGCAAATACAGCCCATATTATACTCATGAGGAAAATAGATGAATATAACACTGAACACACCTTTTCTGCATTATCAAATCAAGTTGATAAATTAAGAAAAACAGTTCCTCATTTTTGCACAAAGCTGGGACCCTGTCTGAAACGTCAAATTAATATGCCTATCATTTCCAGTTCAAAATTAATATTGTGCTCATATTCAGCAATGCCTATGTGAAACTATAATGTTCATTTGTAATCTTGATTTTAGTTATCAGTGTCAAAATGCACTCACAAACCATTATGTAGTTGAAAGAACATGCTGCAGATAACACTTTTTCTGTATCGTTTAAGTGATTTTATCCACTTTAATCTAAGTAAGATACATTTTGTGACACTTTCCCCCAACCCAAGTTCTGGTTTATTGACATGAAAAATCATTTACTCTTCATCAAAGTTTACGTTCATTGACAAAGAATGTACAATGGAAATAACTTGTATACTATAAAATCTTAACTGAACGCCCAGGGAAGCACATAGGACTTTATTTCTCAGATTTGAGACTACTTAGCAATTACGATAACAAATTTCTATTCTGATCTCTACAGGAGTAAACTAGCAGGCAAAAATGGCAATCTGGAAAATGACATTAGAGGTGCTGGATCTTATCAGGGTAACCTCCCCACCTAACCTGTGACTGGATCAGACACAGAAGGCATGGACCACAGAACAGAATCTTAAACTGAGATTCTTGGACTTTGCAATATTGCATCCCCCTAAAATCACAAATGAATTTGTTTGATATCCTTATCTCCCTGAACAAACTAATGATTTCATTAGGGTAAGGGTTGGTCAAAAAATAAAGATATCACTTATTTTTAATAATTAAATTTTAAACTATATAACATGTGGGTTCTCAAACTTTGCAGTGCTCCAACTACCAATTGGGGCTTGAATAAGCAAAGCTGAGGAGCAAAGTTTGGAGTAAGTTTTTACAGTGTTCCCCTTCTGTCTTTGTGAAGCTGTTCAGGGTTTTAGAAGTTTGAACCCCCACCCCACCCTCCACTTTAATTGCTGTAGCACTTCCTGGGATCTCAACCCAGAGTTTGATAGTTCTTGCCATAAATGAAGCAACAGACAATAGTCTTCTGCTATATTCATTACTATATTCAAGATTCCCATAAGAGGAGTTACAGAGTTTATTTCACAGAAAATTAATTGTGCTTAATTCTTACTAAAATAATGGGGCAAAGAGTATAATTAAGCTTGCACCTTTCTGAAATATGGATATATACCTAACTTCCTCAATAAAATAAATATGATCCAAAGTAGGGATTCAGACAGACAGGAGAAAAACGCTTGCTTGCTGTTTTCACTATACAGGACAAAACAACACGGTCTCCCGAAGAAATTGGCTATCAGTTATCCTCCACTTTCTATAAAGCAGAGGATATTGCTCAAAAAGAAGATTAAAGATGAAGATAGAAGCAAAGAGAACCTGATCTTTCTCCAACCATCCTCTCTTCAGTAAACTCTGAACATGTGCTGAAATCCAAGAGCTTATTTGAGGTAGGAAATAACTAGTTTAGCTAGGTCAACTGTATTTATTTTATTTAGGGAACTCTATGTGGTCTTTCCTGTTTTCCCTGTATATACCTCTTCCCAATAAATCTTTTTATATCTAGAGATTTGGTTCCATTAGTTTAATAAGGGAATTTCTCTTTAAAATCTTACCTACATGTAAGATTATATAGTTACATTGCTACCTTTTATGTTTCAGGTTTGTCATTATGTGCTTTCAGTAAGAAAATCCAAAACACCCTCAATTATACTTTTCTAGAGCTGAAGAGAGAACCCCTGGTGAGAAGGGCTAAGAACTCTCCAATGGACAGGTAAGAAGGAATCTGGAGGTTTAGCCTGACTAGTGACAGCCTATCATAAATATCTTTTATTTTGATACTCTTGGAAGAAAGGATCTGCCTGGAAGATTTTAAATTAGCCACATTCCCAGTTTTTAACATATACTGTAGGAATGTAGGGAATATATTTCTAAATATTGTGAATTCACTGCAAACATGAGAACACATCTTCTAAAGCAGGGATTGCTAACTGGTGGGTACTGTTAGATCAAAGAAGATATTTGGGACTTGTCATGCCTTATGTTCTAATGTGGGCAATGATGCCATAACTAGCTGTAAGATCTGAAAAAGATTACTGTTGCTGCTCCAATATAAGATTACCATAATACCACTTAAATATTTTAATTAAATATCAAACAACTTAATTGAACTCATCCAATCCTTAAAATACAAGCTTAAAACAAAAATTCTAACTGGTCTCCTCACTGCATAGCTTTGGGACAATCACTGTCTCTCAACCTCAGGACACCCAAATCCATCCGAGTACCTTAGGATGGTATTCTGATGCACAGCAGGGTTTAAAATTATCCACATTATAGTTAATTTATACATGCTAAATAGTAGAGGTTAGAAAAGGTCCTGTGGTTTGTCTACATTTGTTCTTGTATATACATCTGTCAATGAATAATTATTCCATATAAATCTCTCTTAATATTCATGGTTCTTTTGTTGATCTGTTAGCACCATAAAGAGGGTAAATCTCATGGGTGGAACCTATCATACCAATGTTAAGGTGAAAGCAGAATTAAATTTGTGTTGTCCCCATTTACGTATTGAAGACATTTTCAATACCAGTACCTAGTATATGAAGACATCTGTTTAGAGTTCATGTTGTAATACATAATTGCTCAAAATTATTTCCAGGGACTCTAATTTAGTTGTCAAAAATATTTGCCTGGTGTCAAGATATTAAAGCAACTACTTATTTCCTTTTTAGAAATGAGTAGCTTAGATACAGAGAACACATAATTCCACCCACATGCTATTCCTACTTTTCAGGTGCTATTAAATAAGCCTACTAGTAAGGCAAAATTGCATTTCTTGTCTTTCAGTCTACACAAAAACAAGTCATTATTTACTTAATCAATTTCATGTAAAAGGTGAATTTAGCTTGCAAATCAAAATAGTAGTAACCAACTGGTTATTGTAGGTTCTTTTTCTTAAGAACAGATCCATCCTTCCTTCCTAGTCCAGGTGTTATTAGAGGCATTCCATAGTGGGTAGAGGGGGGTAAAATGGTGGGTGCAACCATGAACTGAAGCCCTTGATCTGTGGCTTCCTTAGCCCCCCCCCCACCCATACTGCACATGCCTGAATGTTATGGTAAGAATAAGGAATTCATCTACTAGTAAAATGTTCTACCATGAAAAAATCCTCAGAGTACGGCAGTGAACACTTAGAAAATGACTCAGAAGAAATGTTTTGGACCTGGCATGACCCCAGCACCCTTCTGTTATTTATTAAAAATTGCCATTTTTTAGAAAAGCCTAAGGACAAGCCTAAAAAAAATGCTAACTGATTTAAGAGCCTTGTTAAAGACATACTGCTTTGATGATTTGATTCATTAAAGCAGCAGCATCTGTTTTCAGGTTCACAAAGAAGCTTGAAAAAAAAGATGGAGTGTTTTAATGAACACTGAGCTTACACACATGGAAAGTCCAGAGCACTTAATTGAAAACACTTTAGAAGCATGCACTGCCCTTTTATGGAAAACTTTAGAAGTTTACAAGACAACCTTCGTAAATGATGAAAGTGAAGATGAAATATGATATATATTGAAAACATACTTGGCCTTCAGTTTTACTGATAAACCTAAGACTGCTCATCAGTCTCTTAAAATCTTAAGAAATATCAATAAACATCAACATGAATTACAGTTCTGACATGGATTTATAGTTTGATAGTAACACACCATCCGTCATTGGTATGCAGAGAACAACCTATGTATACTGATAATACAGCTTCCAATTTATTTAAAAAAATGCAAAAGTGCATGCAAATAGAAATGCCTATAAACCATAAGACAACTACCAGTAAAAGGTACTGTTCACTGCCAATGATTTTATTTATACAACTCTCACCATTTGATGTTAAATTATTTTCAGAAGTGATAGAAGCAATCCTATAGCTCTAATCCAACTGGAGATCTTTGTTAATGTAAGCTTCCACAAAATTATGGCATGTAAACAACTAACAAAACATACTGTACTTTATCCATACCCAAGTTGTTAATATAAAATGCCAAGAAACAACAATGGAGGACAAAAACTGTCTAACAAACTGTTTCTGTGTTAATGGGGAACAAAACAAAAAAAAATTGTGTGTGTCACACAAACAAAAGACTAATTAATCTTATTCAAATACATTTTCAGAATTTATCAGGAATGTTTTTTGAGTGACCTGCAACTTTACTTTGGTATTAGCCTGTATTTACAAGTTAATTTAAAGCATGAAAGTGTTACCTAAAAAGAAGCTGTGTTTGATTTTCTGCTGAATTTTACCTCAGGAACATCTCTCCTAAGGGTTCAGCAATAGTCAGCCAGCACACTGGGACCCCACTTGCCCTGGTACCGCTTTTCCATGTTTGAAATGTCTCGGTGAAATTGTTTACCAGGCTCATCACTGATTGCACCAAGGTTATCAGGATAAAAATCCAGCTGAGAGCAAGAAATGAACTTTCAGTGACAAGTTACAACCCATAGCTTGGTATGATTTCAGGAGATCACTCACTGATAGTTGATAGTCATGATAGTTTCTTGCTTTATGGTTTCCCAAAAAGTTTTTGCAGATGCTTTTAAATGATTGCCATGCCGCTTTTTCAGCTTCACTTAACTGCTGATTACAGTTGTCATTTTTATCAATTCCCTTAGCTGAGGACCTACAAAATTACCTTCCTTAATCTTAGCATCACTAATCCTAAGAAAATTTAGTCTTCAGGTATATGAATTCAGTTTTTATTTTATCCATCACTTTAATAATGTTTTTCATAAGTCCAAATTTGATGTGCAAAGGAAAACCTTTTCAGGATGACAAGTGGACTGTTTGCCACATTTTTTTTCTGGAACAACTGAGGTATGTTTTGGCCATTCTTTTTGAATATAAAGGGGTTTTTTTTGTTCCTAATGTCCCACTCCTACAAAAACAGCAGTACTTTGTGTATCCAAGCTGCAGGCTGAGCAAAAGTGCAATGATCTTCAAATCTCTGCAGATATTCCAATTTTTTTTTATACTGGATCTTTTCCCAAAGTAGTTTCATGTTCTTACATGACTCTTTCATGTTAGCAGCAGTAATTTATTTCCATTATGAAGAAAGACAGCTTTCAAGCTAAATTTCGAGGAGTCAATGAACAAATGCCACTCACTTACATTGTGTTCATGGCCAAGAGCCTCCATAACTGAACAAACATCTTCACAAAACTGAAGCCAGTTTAGTGGCCTGCTAGAACCACTGAAATGGAGCAGAGCTTATAACATAGCTGAGAAGCTGACACAGAAAAAGAAAATTATCTTAGATAGCTTCAATGAGCACATCAGAGAAACACAGGTTATTGATCTTACACATTCAGCCCTCCCAAGCATAAAGAATCACACACTTAGACAGATTAGGTTAAGATAAAAGAATTTCTTACTGAGTTTATTGTTGCTTCTGTTACATCCATCTTGGTGGAAAAGATGAAGTTCCTTTCTTCTTTTCTTTCTAAATACTTAGTTTTGCCCTAAACTGTCAGCCCTACACACAGCCAAGAGCTGTGTGGAAGAAAGGGGCAGAATCCTTCATCAAGGCCCAAACACATGGCCCTGATGAAGAGAGCAGCATCTATACTGCCTGCTTGATCAGTGGAAGGAAGAGGAAGTGGGAGTGGCAACAAACAGCTTCCTCAGAGTTGCATTGTGGGACAACTCAATTTACACGCTAATTCACATGCTAATGAGGCATGCTGGATTTGCCAGGACTTCCAACAAAAATGCTACTGTAGTCCATCTATTTGGGAGAATTTCTTAAATTCATCACAACGGCCATGAAAAAAACCCTTAAGTATCGTGGCACAGAAGATTCCAGCCTTTTAATCTTGAACCTAAAAGATCAGCCTGCATCTTAAGACAAGTTCAAATCATAAACAAGATCATTCAGATCCTCTTCTGTCAACAAATGTGGCTCATTTGAAGAGCAGATAACTTGAAATGTGGGGTGAGAGTTAATGTTTTTCTTTTTCTGCTCTGCATAGGCAGTATCATCACCACTAGATTCATTGTCACAAAGCATCACATTTCTGGAGGCTTTGGTACAGGCAACTCCTTAGTATGTGGAACTGGCCTTATTGCAAATGGTTAATTAGGATATTTTACAATATGCTTACTTTTGGAGCTGATCCCTTTTGTGTTTGTTAGGCAGAAATAACACTCGGATGAAAGGTCTTTTGGCTCCCTCTACACCATAGGAATGGCAAACTGCATATGGTGCGAACCATCTAACACATGTCACACAACAAATGTGAGTGGCCCAATTCTTATCATGGTCACCCACCTTACAACCAAAATAAAGGTCACAGCATCTTTTAACAAGTGGGGTGAAGTTTCGTTTCTCAGATTTAAATGTTAACTCACTACAGACGTAGCAGAAAGTATCAGCAGTTTCCTTTCATGATAACAGTATGTGGGTAAGCACAACACTATTACAATCAATTAATATTTACTTTGAATACAGAGAATATACACTTAAGCTGTTTATACTGTGAGCTCTGGCACCAGACCATCAAGGAACTGCTCTCCAGGAAGAGACTGGGCTCATGTTGGACATGTCCAAACATGACTCAGCCTGCACAGTGTGCTGTCCTGTGGTAGTTGCCATGCCTTCTACCTGTGTCTTGAGGTTATTTGTGCTAGAGAACAATAACAACTAGATTTTGTCAATGATTGTTACAAATATGCTACTACAGTTAAAATATAGTACTATAATGTCATTAATTGAATGGAATAATGGAGATGGCAGTCACAAGAAAACTAATCTTGCTAAAAAAAAATTCTGATTTCATTTTGGAATTCGGCATGAAAATGTCTGCTTAGAATACATATTACAATGACAAAATTGTTGTTGACCAGTAGCTTCAAAGAGGCATCTGCTTGGCTGTTGTTGTTAACAGAATACTGGACTTCATTGCTGATTCTGTGCTTGTTGTATAGATGTAGATATCATAGGAGGTTTTCCAGGAATAAATCTGGCAACTCTAATTTAAAATTTGGGAGGGAAAATAGCAAATGTGAATCTTTCTCATGCCCCACCAAAGTTTTTTATTATCAAATAACTTTATGGCTGAAATCTGTCATCTGCCAAAGATATATTTTATACATTGTAATTTCTTATTGTCACAGAGACAACCCATACAAGCATTTTAAATTTCTGCAATTTAAACATGTATTTCTGCACACAGTGGTATTTTGTTAAAAAGTCCCACTGTAATTTCTGGCAGCATTAGTTCTCAAACTGTACTGTACTTGAATTTCAAAGAAGCCAGAGGGGCCCAGATCCCCTACCCACCACCTTTGTTACTTCCTCATAGATACATTTTGAAGTAGGGTAGAGTACAGATTTGGCTAAAATTCAAATCAGGTGGACAAACTGCATGGAATTCAAATATACCTTATGGATTTCATAAGGGCTTCTTACCTTTCTCCTCATATTCAAATTAGAGAAAGAAAATATTCCCAGAACTTTAAGTGAAGAGTTATAAATCTGCTCTAAACTCTAAACAGATACAGAATGCTATTGTCCCATACTCCTTATTAATCTCCTAATTATTAAATTGTGAGAGTAATCACTACTGACTCTCCCACTTATATATATCCTGATAGAATTATCACTGTAACTCTATAATCCTATTCACTCTTCTTTGGAAGTAAGATCCATTAGAATGAATCCGATACCTGAGCAAAGAGCTATAGGCTTGGATCTCATATTCTGTAATAACTCAAGAGACAGATGCTGGTTCAACATTTGGCTTAATCTAGAGAATTGTGCTGGATTACGGAACCCATCATCCCAGATGTTTGCTTTGTTTCAGGGATGAGGACAGTGAAAAAAATCCCGACCCTGATTTCACAACCCTTTCTTTCACTTCTTCCTCCCACCTCCTGCCCTAGAGCTTCAGTCTGAGCAGGCTACAGTATTTGAAATGAACTTTATGACGTGTCCCTTTTCTGGAATTACACTTGGACAGCGGGGCCTGTGGGAGAGATTTCATTCTAGTCTGTTTAGCAATAATGGGAGCAGACAGAGGAGAAGAAAGGAGAGAAATTACGCAAGACGTGGGGCATTTGGCTTTAACGTTCCTGTGACAGAGGATTTTAGAAGCAAATCGCTGGGAAGAACGAGGAAGTGTCACGCCACTAGCCTGCCACTGGCTTTCCTGGCTACTCCGGTGACTCATGTGCCAGTGTCGATACGGGGGGCGGGGGGAGAAATCACGCTCGGGTTTGGTGTTCTCGAGGCCCCCTATTGACTAATCGTTTCCCGCCCTGTTCTCCCTCCCCTAAGGATCTGGCATTCGGCTGGCTGCTGGCAGCCCTCACGCGCCCTCGCTCGCCCTATAGGCTCCGCTGCCCGGTGGCCTTTCCCTCCCCTTCCCCGGCAGTTCGCACCAGCGCTGAAGCAGCCGCAGCCCTCCGAAAAGCGCGGGCGCCGCAGCTGAGGGTGCCTGCGGACGCCAGCCTTCATCTCTCCCCCGCCCCGCCCGGGAATTAGGAGGCAAACCTCCCCGTCCGACCTCCAGACGGCAACCTTTCCCTTCCTCCAAGGCAGGCAGGAGGCAGCCGCTGGGTTAAGGCGGGGGAGCATCCTTTCAGACCGACCAAAACGGCTCCATCCCCACCTGGGACTTCGAGGGGGGAAAAGTGTGCGTGTCTGTGTGAGAAAAATAGAATAAGCTCCAAGCCCCACCTTCGAACATCTCCCTCTGTTTCTCTTTCAAATTACTCCAATTCTCCCCAGAGGTCTGGAAAGGTGGGAGCCCCGAAGTGATCTGCTGTAGTGCGCAAACCTCCCTTCGCCTGTAGCTGCTCTCCTCGCGTCTACGAAAGAGGGGTGGGGCGGGGGCGCTGTGCCTGGCCGAAGAGACGTGCACCTGGAGGTTTGTTGTGGAAAACCTGGTTACCTGGTCAGTGGATGCTGCCGCTGCCCTAGGAACTTTGCTCGCGGGCCATAAAGAAAAAGCGGGGTCTGACTTGGCGCGCCACAGCACGGGGACGCCCGTCAGAGATACCCCCGTCACACCAGTCACAGAAGACCTAGGAATTGGACGCGCCGCTTCCTCAAGGGGCTTCGCGAAACTCCGGGAAAGCGTGTGCCCCTTCGTCACCGGCCAGCTCCCGAGCCGGAGCAAGGCATCCGAAGAGGGCCGCGGCGCAAGGCAGCGTACGTATCTTTGAGGGGGGTGTCGGCGGGAACAAGCCATCTCCCTCCCCGCGCCCCGGGCGAGCGGCTGGTTGCGTTTTGAGCCTTGGGAGGCTGTGGGGCAGCCCTTGCTTGGTTTTACGGGAAGGGGGCGGTTTATTGACGGCTTGCGATCATCTGGAGGCGCGTGATAGTCTTTTCAAACACAACAAAAAGCCAGCGCAGTTTGTTCTGTTTTGCTCTGCTGGGAAATAGTAAGTTTTGATGTAAGTACAACAGAGCCTTCCTTTATCTGGGGACAGAAAATGAAAGGGACGCGTCTTTCTCTGCAGTTTGTACGCGTCGGACTGTGCATTTGGAGTGTATCTGTGACCCCGGGAGTGCTTCCAGGAGGAATGGCTCGTTCTCCTCGCTCTTTCCCTCTCAATCGACTTTTCCCTCTCCCCTCTTCACAATCCTGCGTTCCTCTTTTCCACCGATACCTTCCGTTCGATTGGTTGGGGAAGGAATCGGTAGATCTCTCTTTCCTGCCGGTGTCTCTCGTTCCCTCCCTTTCCTTCTCAAGTTATCCAAAGCCCTGCCGGGGAATGGGAGGAGAGAGAACAGCGTCTGAAAAAGTTGAGACAAATATTCCCTTCGGGAGATTTGTCATCTTGTTGATGATTAAACTGAGTTAGATCTACGAGCGCTTGATCTCTCCCCTCCTCTCTGGCTTTGTTTCTGCTGGAGCGGAGCGCTCGGTTGCTACCCGCTCTTGAAGTACGGACTGGTTGGTAGACTTTTCCATTTCTATGAGTGTATGTCTGTATCTCTAACTCTTATTGTCCAATTTTCTGTACATTCAATACTGAACTGTAAATTAGGAGGACCGGATTATAGCTGTTTCGCTGCAATCTCCCTATTCTGTAACTAATGAAGGAAAGGATTCCAGGGTTGGAAACCTTGAGGTAATAAAGCATGTGTCACTCAGCCTTCCCCAACTTGGCGCCCTCCTCTGCATATTCTGATTTGGATATTGTAGCTGACTGAACACTTAGGAAGGCACCAGATTAAAGAAGCATTCTTTTTTTTCAGAGCCCAAATGTCTACTGTAATGTGACCTGCTGACGGGAGTGACTGGTGTTGGCTTTGTGTGTTGAGTAAGGAAGAGAAGTTGCTATTATTTTATCTTCCTTGTGGTTCTTTTTCAGACATGCAGCAGTGAGACCACAGACACAGCTGTCTTAATCTTGTCCTAAACTCTAAATAATTTCCCTCAACTGAGCTCCAGATTTCAAAATCTTGTAATGTGAAGTGATTCTAAGTGAGAGTGCCTTCGAACATGTCTAGAGTGTTGTTCTCTTCTAACCACTTGTCATCCCTACAGTTCCACAACCTGCTTTGAGAAATAGTTCTAAGTCAGGGTGCATAAGTGTTAACCTGTTCTGAACCATATTTTAGAAATTAAGCAAGTCCAGTTCCTTCCAAAAAGGGTTACAGTGATGGTGATATTCTCTACAGCAGCCTCTCTCAACTGGGGTTCCACAGGAGGATTCTGCAAGCGGTCAGTAGGGGTTCTGCAAGATATTGTGGCTGAAAAGAAATCATTTTTTAAACTTTGTGCACCACACAATGTTAGCACTCACGGGGTGGGAATTTTTACATACCGCAACTCAGCTGCCAGCCTGTTGCTTTGCTGTTGTCCTAAATGTTGTAAAACACGGATTGTGTAGGTTAGAATTGAATTGTATTGTGAAGTTCTTGCATTTTTTTGCGATTTTTCTGAAGGAATTCCTTGTGACCCAACAGTTATTTCATGGGCTCCTCCAGAGTAAAAAGGTTGAAAAAGGCTGCTGTAGAGCAAGAGCATGCCATCTTGTTGGAGGGCTGAGGGCCACATTTGCCACTGAGAACTACCCTTGGTACTACATTCCCCAAAAGTGGATAGGCTTAGAATAAAAACTAAACTTGAGTTAATTAAATTCAAATTAATCAGATTTGATGAAACACAGTGAACGTAAATACACCTTAACACTTTTCCTCTTTCGCCATATTACAAATGATAATTCAGCAGCAGTATGAGGGTCTCTGGAGAACTGCTGCATGTGGGCCTGGCAAAAGACTGGGCATCCCTATTGGACAGAGATACAAATTTCCATTTACTGTACAAGATAGTGGGGAATGCATGCTGAAGCCCTTCTTTTCTTGCAAAAAAAGGCCACTCTGGAATAAAAGTATTTGCACCAGGTCAAGAAATTGTGATTGGCTCCCAAATCACATGGCAATATCTGAAGCTACATCACGTGGCTACTTTGTGTTTCAGTGACCTCTGAGAAAGGGAGGGGTACTGAATTGCTGGATCCTAAAGGGGCTGCATTTGGGATTGCTGCCCTTCCCTTCTTAAGCTTCCCCTGTTTTCAGGAAAACCACAGGACCATGACATAGCTAAAATTGGGGGAAATGAGGAGATGAAGCTTATTTCCAATAATTTAAACCGGGAGGTTGTTTTTAGCATTAGTTTAGTATTACTGCTGTAATGTATTCAAAGCTGATCATTGCAGAGTGGCTTATATTCAAAATTGACCTAAAATTAATACTGCCATTAAAAGAATTATAATATGATGTTTTTATGTACTGCAAGAGTTTATTTAAATCTTCTTTAGCAATTCTGTTTTTTATCCCTGACTTTAGGGAAGTCAGATACATGGTGATCAGGGGGACAAGTTGATCCTTTTCATTTATATCTTTTTAGTTGTGTAAATCACATTCTGCAAAAGCTGATATTCACTCTGTCTTCAGAGGTTGTCTCTGCCTTTCCTGACTTCATGACTAAGATCAGCTTTGAGTATAGGATAATACTGAAGGACATGAAATGAAAGAATTAAATATCTTGTTTTTTGAGTGGCGTTTTCCTAAAGCAGTCACATGTGACTGCTGACTAGTTTTGGCTAATCACTTAGCTCCCATGTCATGTCTAGTTTGACTCTCAGATACATATAAGTGAAATATGTGTAAGAAAAGTAATGTCAGCAAAATATATATATACTGTAATAAATAGTAAAATGCCAGAAAAGAGTGTTAACAACTGATTTATCTTGGATATTATCGGCAAATATTTTACAAAGTGGTAAAACTGAATAGCTTGGGTTTCCAGTTAGCATGATTCCTGCTGAGTCACAGAAACCAGTAACTGGGTCAAAAAAGTATTTAGCACATGAAGAGTTGCTCAATCACTAACACATAGACTCTTTCCTCCCTCCCCCACCCCCCAAAATTAGGAAGCCGTATTACATCAGATCAGAAAATTTACTTGCTCTGTTTGTTACCCTGATTAGCGGTAACTTTTGGGGTTCTCAGCTAGAGAGAAGATGAATACCACTTGTGCTTTACTGGTGATGCTAGTAATCGATGTGAGGACCTTCCCCATGCAAAGTGTATGCCTTACTACTGAGTTATTTTTTATGAAGCCACCATCAGTCTTTTGTGAGCAAGGACATAGTAGTTTTTTATTTTTATTTTTTATCCCACCTTTATTATTTTTTTTTATAAATAACACAAGGTGGTGAACAGTTATTTCATCTGTTTCCACTGTTGTAAGAATTAGAAAAGCGATATTTCATCTCTTTCTCTCTCTGCCGAGAATGGCACATAAAAGTAAATAATGTCCACCTCCAGTTGAGTTCAAACTTCTGGAAATTACAATGACACAATCATGTGTTTTCTTGGCAACAGTGCAGAAGTGGCTTGCCATTGCCTTCTTCCAGGATGTTTTCCAGTGTCCTGCTGGTCTCCCATCAAGTACTGATCAGATCCAATCTTGCTTAGCTTTTTCAGTATCAGCCAAGGTTGACAAGATACCAACTTCTGTTGGAATGATAACCATAATTGTATCTATAGCTAAAAGTAATAACTAACAGAGATGGACAAATGCATTAAGTTTGAATCGGTTTAATATCTTATTTTGTCAGATATTACATTTATTTTAACCTGGATTAGGATAAATTGTACATCACTTTTCTGGAAAAAAAAGAGTGAGAATCAACGTGGCTAGTAGTTAAGAGACTGGACTAGGAAGTTAAGAGACTGGACTGGGCCCTAGTTCAATTCCATCCCCAGCCATGAAAAGTCACTGGATGACTCTGGGCCTCTCTTAGCTCAACCTACCTAACAAGGTTGTTGTGGGGAAAGTTTGGAAGAGAGAGCTGTGCAAACCATCTGAGCTGAAGAAATGGAGGGATGTGAATTTAATAAATAAATTAAAATTTGCACAAAAGTTGCATGTTTAACTTAAGTTATAAATTTTATATGTGCTTTTCCTAATATTCATTTATTTTACAAGCAGTTTTCTCTATAGAACTTGTGTTTGTATTTTCCACTAAAATGTTTTTTTTGTGTGGGGCTTTTCCATAATATTATTTTTTACCAGAAAAGTATACCATTATATTTGTGAAGATGTTAGTATTAATACACAGTTTTTTACATGTGTGAATTAGATATGTTCATCCTGAAATGTGAATTAAATGAGTATGAAAAGGAAGAAAGTAATTTATCTTCACATTTTTTGAACAATGCACAGAAAAAAATGTTATATTTCATATAAAATATACACATTTCTTATAAATGCATATGTTGGGGAAAATGTAAGGGAATTTGTAAACATTTTGATGCAGACTTTTAAAAGTCACAACTTGATACAGAAAAAAAGGATGGAACAAACAGGACTGGAAAATGAAATCTGAAAGAAATCTGTTTCCCCCAATAATATTTTAATTCAATACTTATGCAAATATCAATAAGGGCATTGCAGATTTTTAATAATGTGTATCAATATCCAATTGAATTTTTACTTTCATAAAGGAAGCTTTTTGATACAATTGAGTGCTACTTTTAGATACTTAATGTTCTTGAATGGGCAAGAGTGGAGAAAAGAAGGTACAAATACTCTAAAGGATCTTTGCTTTAGTGGTCCTGTGATTAGAAGCCACAGTCAGCGGTGGGTAGAAGTTGCAGATGGTGGTTTTGCTGGCAGCTTTATTATATCAAGTAATCTTGTTTGTATTTCCACTAATATTCTGATTGTTCTATATTTGTGTACGCATAATTCCTAATGTCTAATTCCTAATGCAGTGTTAGTAATTCTAATTACTAATTGATGAGCAATAAAAGACAGGCTTATGTAGATGAAATAAAATCACTGTTCACACCGATAAATCTAAATTGCTTTGTCATTTATATTCTTCTTTTGTAAACAGAAGATTTAAAATATGCAAGCAGTGATGTTTTTTTCCTTAGGACCCTACAAACCTGCATAGGAATGCTAAATTCTCTGATTTCAGAATCAAAGCTCAAGAAGTATTGAGCCCACTAAGTTGTTTTGGTGTTTCCTCTGTATCCAAAGATTAGCTTCAAAAATTAGCTTTTGATCCTTTTCTCTAGGTAATACTTCTTTACTGCTTAAATCTTAAACCTGCTTTTGGGTTTTGGAAATACATTTCCAAAATTTAAAGTAAACAAACATAAAATACAAGAATCAACATTAAGCTAAGCTATAGTTTAATCAGTCTAATTCCATCACTTGATACTACTTGTTTAAGACTCAGTCAAGATAAGGTTTTTTCTCTCTCTACTGTACATAGTAAAGTTTAGAAGATTACTGTATTTACTTGAAAGAAATTAACTCTGGAGTTATGATAACTTCTTCTGAGGAAAGGTAGATAGAAGAAAATTATATTCATTGACTTAATAAATAACTTAAATGTACTGCCATAAAATAAATAACCTGTCTATGACTTAGCTGATCTGCTATCCATCAACGTATCAGCTATGTTCACACACACAAACCATTCTCACACATAGAAACTTACAAAAATGCATTACCAGCAGAGATAGGAGATAGGAAGAAAAAATAGGGAATTCATTAAAGGGAGGAAATAGCTGCACTGGGAAGGGAAGGAAAGAGAAAGGAGGGGACAAAGCTGATGTAGGTGAGGCAAGTGGAAGAAAATAGCTGAACAATGAAGCAAAGAAAAATGAATCCTCAGTTAGGCACCTTTAAAAAAATTAAATTCAGCAGGTGAGCAACTTCTTCAAAGCAATGACTAATCTTCAAGCTGATCTTCAGAGGAATTCATGTTTTTAGCAATGCTATCTGCAGTCATTTGTACCTTTGCCCATTTATTTGTTTTCAAAATCTTTTTCTATTTTTTTTTCAATGAATGATTCCCCCCCACCCACCCCTCCTCTGCCCAAGTAGTATATTTTGGGGAAAAGCTTACCAATGTTTCAGGTAAATATACTGACATCATACACCCATCTTCACAGCAAGTTTTCATAGAAATCAAGCAGAGTGTAATTCTTATAATTGTGGTCTTTTGGCTCTACCTTTTCCCTTTTTATCCAAATTAAAGCATCCTGGACAGATGTCCAGCTGCTTAAATACATTCAGCCAAGGAGATCTCACCACTCTTTTTGGTAATTGGTTTCACTGTCAAATTGTTCCTACTGTTATGAGAATTTTGCTAAACTTTAACACAAATCTGACTTCCTGTAACGAAGACTATAGTGTTGTGTCCTGCACTCTATGTCAACAGGGTCTTTACTGTACTTTCTGGGTGACTGTCTTTTGGGTTCATGAAAAATCCTACCATATTTCCACTGAATCATCTTTTCTTAAGACAAAATAAGTCCAGTTCAGTCAGTCTCTGTTTGTAACACTTATTTTCAGTCCTTAATGGCCTTTTCCACATCCCTCCCAGTTTCAGAATTTTCCTTACAATATGGCCAGAATGGGCCAACTGCCTTGTTACACTGCTGACACATATTCAGCCTGTGATCAACTACACTTCCAAAATCCTTTTCACATGTCTTACTTCAAGTCAGGTAGCCCCTATCCTACACATTTGCATGTGAGTTTTCCCTCTCCTAAATGAAGAACTTTCTATTTGTCTGTTGCAAATTTGATTTTCTTCTTTTTCATTCCACATCTCTGACCTATCAAGAGCTGTTTAAATGTTTCTTCCTGAAAATGTGGAAGAGTACAAATATTGAAGCATTGTGCCCTACTTGATAGCTTGCTCCAGTGTGAGGAATTATTGATGAGCACACTCTTAGTTCTGTTTCTAAGCTAGTGTGAATCCATCTAATGGCCATCCAGCTCATTCTAAACTAACTTACTAATCAGAATGTGTTGGGGGACTTTGTCAAGTATTTTGCTGCATTTGCAGCAAATACATGTCACAAAAGTTTATGTCATCAAACATCTGTTTGTCTTTCACATGATACAGAACTCTGTTTTAGTGTAAGGCCTACGTATCTATCTCTTTGAAATTTGTATTAGCCTTGCTAACATATAAGACCTTCTGAATTGAGTTCACCGTATAGCCTGAATGCATCATGTAGTCTGATTCGTTGCCTGAGTCATTATAGTGTGTCAAAAGGGAAAGCATCTAAACTGAGTTTAGCTATGAGTAAAAGTGGTGAGGCTGTGGAATTTTTACATACTCATTAAGGCAGACATTTCATGATGAATTGTCTTAAAATGTATAATGGCATGATGTTATCCAATAGGAGAAGGAATAAAATTTGGAAAACTAGTTTCTTTGCTTTTGTGGTTTGGGCCTTAGTGCTTAACTTAATAATGCTTCAAGGACTCAAATGCATCTGTAAAGGGTCTCAAAAACATGTATAAAAATTGCCTTCTACTAATAAGCCCATGGAATTTAATTGTGATTATTTATAAATGTGAATACAGAATTAGTATACTAAAGAACATTATTTGGGGTATAAATTGTCCTATCTATAGATATACGTGCACATACAAGAAACCCCAACTCTTGTGTTTCCGCAAAGCTTTGAAGACGATTGCTTCAGCAGCTCTGGGGCAGAGTGAATTGTGATTCTGCACTTGATATATGTCTTCTACAATGCTGTAATTGGTTTTGTTGTTTCCCCAATGTGGAGCTTGGTAATTCTTTGTTATTTATTTATTTTTAATCTTTTAGAATTTGTAAGATGCCTAGAGCTGTAGCTGCATTGAGGCAGCCTGTATGCTTGACTAAATAAAATAAATCAGCATTTCTGGTAATACATTTTTAAATGACGTAATAGTGAGAAGCATCCTCATTTTTGTATTTGGCTGACATGCATCTCAAATTACACTAACCAAATCACACTACCAGAGTTAGCAAGTCCAGTCCCTTCTAGCTGAATATTATTTTATATGCTGTTGCTCACTTCAAATTAAGTAGGTTTTTTTTCCTTCTCCAGAATACTCCTACGCATAAAGAACTAGTAGGTTTCTGGAAAACATCTCAGTAAAACATGGGAAAATGGCTTTACTTAGCACTAAGATGTAATAGTGTGCCTTCTATCAACATTTTTTTAACATGTTTCAGTGCTGAATTCTCAGACACAACTGATTTTTACATTATGTCCTCCTGCTTTACTTTTTCTACTAATATCTAACAGTTTGAATTTATAATTCAGTTAAAGTGGAACCCTGAAATTAACAAACACATTGACAGTGTTGCTTAAAAGTTTGTGAGCCCTTTTGAGTTTTCAATATTTCTGCATAAATATGACCTAAAATGATCTGTTCTCCACACAAGTCCTAAAACTAGATAAAGAGAATCCAATTAAACAAATGAGTCAAAAACATTATACTTGTTCATTGATTTATTGAGGGAAATGATCCAAAGCTATATATCTGTGTGTGGCAAAAGTATGTGGACCTCTAGATTATAGATTCATTTGAAGGGGAAATTAGAGTCAGGTGTTTCAATCAATAGGATGATAATCAGGTGTGAGTGTGGGAGGTCCTGCCTTATTTAAAGAACAGAATTCTGGATATTTACTATCAAAGTCTGATCTTCACAACACAGGTATGGGGTAGTGTGTCATGGCTCGAACAAAGGAGTTTTCTGAGGATCTTGGAAAAATGTGTTGATGCTCACTGGGCTGGAAAAGGTTACAAAACCATTTCCAAAGAATTTGTATACCACCAGTCCACTGTCAGGCAGATTGTGTTCATATGGAGGCAATTCAACACCACTGTTACCCTCCCCAGGAGTGGCCAATGAACCAAGTTCACACTGAGAACAAGGTGGATCAATACTCCAGGAGATCTCCAAAAACCCCAGGTTAATGTCTAAGGAATTAAAGGCCTTTCTTGCATTGGCGAATGTCAGTGTTCATGAAACCATGATCAAGAGAACACTGAACAACAATGGTGTACAAGGAGAAAGCCACCACTCTCCAAAAAGAACATTGCTGCCTGTCTGCGGTTTGCGAAAGACCACATGGATAAGCCAGAAGGCTATTGGAAGTATGTTCTGTGGACGGATGAGAGCAAAATAGAATGTTTTGGTTAGAATGAAAAGTGTTATGTTTGGTGAAAGGCAAACACTGCATTCCAGCATAAGAACCTTATCCTGTCAGTGAAACATGGTGCTGGCAGTATCATGTTTTGGGCCTGCTTTGCTGTGTCTGGACCAGGACAGCTTGCCATCATTGATAGAACTATGAATTCTGAATTGTACCAGCAAATTCTACAGGAGACTTTCAGAGTATCTGTCCATGAATGGAAGCTCAAGAGAAAGCGGGTCACGCAGCAAGACAACGACCCAAAACCCACAAGACCAAAGAATGGTTAAAATAGAAGAAAGTTAATGTTTTGGAATGGCCAAGTCAAAGTCCTGACCATAATCCTATAGAAATGTTGTGGAAGAACCTGAAGCAGGCAGTTCATGTGAGGACATGCAACAACATCCCTAAATTGAAGCTGTTCTGTAAGGAGGAATGGGCTAAAATTCCTCCAAGCCTATGTGCAGACTGATCAATGGTTGTGTAACCACTACATACACAAATATGTAGGTTTGGATAATTTTCCTCAATAAATCAATGAACAAATATAATGTTTTTGACTCATTTGTTTAATTGGGTTCTCTTTAGTTTTAGGACTTGTGTGGAGAACAGATCATTTTAGGTCATATTTATGCAGAAATATTGAAAACTCAAAAGGGTTCACAAGCTTTTAAGCTCTACTGTAAGTCAGTGGAATTATTGGACACAGTTCTAAATCCTGCTGTGATAGCAAATAAATGATTGGAAGGAATATATTATATGGTTGGAAGGAATCTCTCAGAACATTTTGCTATACTAACTTAGAAGGGTATAATAATAATGTTCAAATATTTTGGATGAGGTGTCAGGAGTCTTAAATCAAGTGTGATTTTGAATAGTTAGGGGTTTTTTTCCCTGTTGATCTGCTTTTAATCAGATTGTACTGTACTGTATTTTAACAAAAAAAATGCAGACATGAGTAAGTCCCACCTTCAAACTGCAGTTCACCCTTGACAGCACATATCTAATGTAAGTTTAGAAGTTACTTTTATGGCATCATTACTGAAATTGGTTTTGCTAGTGGGCAACTGAGTTTGAGTAAACTAAGGCTCTAATCCCTGCTAACTGGGGCTTTGTAATTAAAAAGTTGCTACCCACACTGACTACTTGGAATAAAGTGAGCTATAAAACAAATAATTACTTGCAATTATCCACATCAACAGATTGACATAAACTCTAAGCCGTACAAAGCTTTGAGCATAGTTAAATATTTGAAAGAGTTACAAGATTTTACTGAATAAATGCAAACATCTTTTCATCATAAAAATGCCCTATAGCTTTAGATGTTTTTCAAAGGCAGTTACGTGAGTCAAAGGTAAGCATGCTGACATAGAACTGAATCTGTTTTATAAAAATAGTATTTTCATTGATGATGGTTATTTTGAACTGAAATCTGTTCAATAATAAATGTTCATAGAATTCTTCTCTGAACTTGTGAAGTTTGCAACTAGTGAGTACATTTGGATAAGTGGAGGAGCAGTTGGTTCACTCCATATTGATTTGATAAAAAACAAACATAGGTATGAATGGACCTGGGGAGGATGAATCCAAAATGATAGCTGAATGGTCCACTGATTGTGATTAACCAAGATGGAACAAAGGAGTGTGCAATTTTTCACATTGTAAATCAGGCTAATATTGTATAAATAATAAGAAACTGAAAAAGTCTCAAAATTAGCCTACACCACAAAGACTGGTATTTGCATCTTATTTTACTGTAGTTTTAAAGAGAAACTATAAACTGAATAAATTAACAACTGCTAGATACTTTAAGAGACAACCAGTTTGGTGTAGTGGTTAAGACACCAGGCTAGAAACTGGGAGAACATGAGTTCTAGTTCTGCCTTAGGCACAAAGCCAGCTGGGTGACCTTGGGCCAGTCACTCTTTCTCAGCCTTAGGAAGAAGGCAATGGCAAGCTACTGCTGAAATCTTGCCAAGAATACTGCAGGGACTAGTCCAGACAGTCACCAGGAGTCAACCCTGACTTGAAAGCATCAAAACAAAAAACAAAAAAACTCCACCCCATACACTTTAAGTATCAAATCCTGTCTGTTGTTCTAGGACAAGAAAGCCAAGGTTAATCCCCATTTCTAGAACTCCATAAGTTGGCCTTATCTCATATTTATCTCTTGCTATGTTTAAAGCATAGACATGAAGCACGGACAGCCTCATGTGGCTCAGAGTGGTAGGCGGAAGTATTGCAACTGAAACTCTCCCCACGACCTGAGTTCAATCCCAGCGGAAGCTGGATTCTTGGGTAGCTGGCTCAGGTCGACTCAGCCTTCTGTCCTTCCGAGGTTGGTAAAATGAGTACCCAGCTTGCTGGGGAAGGTGATGACTGGGGAAGGCAATGGCAAACCACCCCGCTATAGTCTGCCAAGAAAACGTCATGAAAGCTGCGTCCCTCCGAAGGGTCAGACATATGATTCAGTGCTTGCACAGGGGACCTTTCACATTTCACATGTTTGAAATACAGATTAAGATGTAATTTAGGTATAAAAATTACATTTTTGTCACCCTGATTTAATTATGCATTTTCTCTAGTCTGGGTCTAAAGCTCTGCTAATTACAGCTCTAATTTTATTAAAACCTTTGCCAGGATATTCTAAACTAAGGGGAAATCCAGCTAGATACAGAAGTGTGTATACCAAAGTTTGTAATTTTCAGACAGATGTTTCTTTTATTTAACACTTACATTTTATATAGCCTTGGGGAGGGTATGAGTGGGCTAAGCATTTCCTAGGTCTTTATAATAAATGCACAACAAAATTTTAGAAATACTTGCTTGGAATTTAGGTTAAATTATATATGTCTATATATTTTCATTATATAATTGAACACAGATACATAATTGTATGACTTGTGCAATAAAGTTTAAAATAAAGGGTGTTGCTTAGATCTTTGATCAACCAATTTATTATTATTTTATAGGAAACTGCGTGTTAGGGGAAATCACCCAAACATCATCTGATCTTCACAAGAGTTGGTAAGGATGCACTTGCTTTCAATCTACACCATTTTCTTTTTCTTTTTAATACTGTATATAGCCATTTTCTGAACTTTGGTTTTCCATTGTGGGTTCACATCTTTTCCTATATGTGAACTATCCCCATATGAACTTCTGAAAAGAAACAATTCGGAGAATTACTGACTGCACTGGAAAGCAATTGAAGGGGTGGGGAAAGTGAGGCATTATCAGGAGATCAGCAGTAAAAGTGGGGTACATTAGGTAATGTTATGCAAACAAACAATTACTAATAAGGATGGCACTTCCTACTTTCTTGTTTTACTGGGGAAGCAGTGGATTCTTGTCATTCATTTTCTTTCCTATTGTAACATATATTTTAAAGGAATAATGAAGAAAACAGTTTGAATAATCAAGAGTGCATTGACCTAGGCCAGATAAAAGTCTTTCGCATTGCATATAAATATACCTCTGCCATGTAATCAAAGCACATTGTTTCTGAACAAAACTCAATGAATCTCCAAAATGTAATGCCTTGTTTGCTATGTTAGTTCTTTTCTAATGCACTTTAAAACTACAGAAAATAATCATTTTGATTTGCTATTGATTTATGATGTTGTAGAGAACACAGTTTTGCCAATAGAATAACCCCTCTTTGTTTTCATGTTCTTTTATTTGAGAGCCAGTCACCTGTGTTAGGGCAAGGTACATTCTGCTTCACTAAAACAAACCCTGGGAATCTAAGAGTGCTTAGCTGCATCTGTCCCTGGTTGAACTGCAGACTGTGATTTATGTTGCAGCCAGCCCTGAAAACAAATGATATTGCTTTTAATCAATAAATGTTCCTGAAACCTACAGCTTGAACAGTGTAAAAGAACAATTTAACATTTATTTTTTTCAGTTAAGTAAATTGAACAGTAGCAAGTGTGAGAAGAGAGGGGAAGAATGAAAGTGTGCATGGGTGTCCTTGATTTTGAGTGATGTTTCTGTTTCTTCCTCTGTTTATGTTTATTTTAGAGGGGAGCCCATTTGGTAAATCTTCTCCTTAGTCTTTCAGGTATATAATTCAGTGATTATAATTCATGTAATCACTTCTGTCATGTAATTGCCAGCCAGCACTGGAAAAATGTTTCAACATTTCTCAGCTAAAAATGTACATATATACATATCCATATTACTACTCCCTTTTGGGGTAAGCAGTATTATACAAAGAACAGAAAGCAAGAAAGAAATAGCATATCAAAAAGATTAAGACATTAGGTAATAAAAAGAAAATGAATGAAATATAGCTGAATATAAGTCACACTGACATGATATGTTATACCTCTCTATACTTTTCTATCCATCCAATTCACTCTTGTTTCCAATAAGCACATCACTCCACACATTGTCTTTTGTTCATTAAACTTCCCACTTCTCCCTTTCTGAGGATTGTGCCAACTCCATCCAATCTTGACTTTATTGGTCTTCCCCTTTTAATCCATTCACCCTTTCCATATTTGTTTTGCATTTGGATCCTCATATGTACTCTTTAGATGGCAAAGTATTTTGATGTATTTCTTTTGTAGTGCCCACTGTGACTATGTTTTATTGAATTTTTATTTATGGTTTTAGTATAGTTGTATGTTGTTGTTATTGTTTCTGTTATTGTTTTAATTTTAAGTCACCCAGAGTCACACTTGTGAGATGAGTGGCTATACAAATGTGACAGACAGACAGACAGACAGACAGACAGATGATAGATATTAAGCTGAGCTAGAATAATCTATAGGTAAAGGTAAAGGTAATGTCAATTCCCTTGACATTAAGTTCAGTCGTGTCCGACTCTAGGGGGCGGTGCTCATCTCCATTTCAAAGCCAAGAGCCGGCGTTTGTCCATAGACACTTCCGTGGTCATGTGGCCGGCATGACTACATGGAACGCCATTACCTGCCCGCCGAAGCGGTACCTATTAATCTACTCACATTTGCATGTTTTCGAACTGCTAGGTTGGCAGGAGCTGGGACTAGCAACGGGAGCTCACCCCGTCACGCGGATTCGAACCGCCGACCTTCCGATTGGCAAGCTCAGCAGCTCAGCGGTTTAACCCACAGCGCCACCGTGTCCCTAGAATAATCTATACATGCAAATAAATAGAGCAGCAGCACTCAAATTATAAACGTGAAGATAGAGGGGAATTGTTAATGAAATCAACAAACCACATTCTGATTCCTCCCAAACTTAACCAAATCATGATATCCCATAACCATTGAGTAGTAAATGGACTGACACAAAAGGGAAGGACCCTTGGCTTCCTCTGCACCTCTAAACAAAGGTGTCTGCAGTGATAGTCACTGGTTTTAGACTTGCTGGCATAAGTGAGTGATTGAAGCCTGTCCCTTTTTACATGCATGTAGATATGCATGTATGTTAAAAAGGTGCAGGACTTTGATTACCTGGTTATACCCAAATTTTGAAACCAATGACCATCCCTGCAGATGCCCCTGCCTTTGAAATATGAGCAACAGAATGAGGCATTAAAGGCAATTTGAATAACCGAGTTGTGCATGCAGATTCAGAAAACTTCTCTGAATTTCTGATTCTCATTTTGTTTAATATCTGCTTAATTTCTCCCCTACAGCTTCTACTTACAAATTTAGATGTCCATAGATATGGATAGTTAAGGAAAACAACCTTACTACACCAAGCATGATACTATGAACACAGCTGAGACTTCATGGCCTATATTAATTGCAGTTATTGCACTTTAGGGATGTACATGCTGCAAAAATGATTCAGAAGAAGAAATGCTTTGGGCATCATGTGAATGCCTTTCTGACGTTCATTAAAGCAGCTTGACTTTAATAGTTGATTGCCACTCACACTGACCAGACTTAAATTCCTTTTCATGGTAATTAAGATTAAAATAAATAATGTGGTAACAAAATAATCAATAGAATATAACTTTCATAAGTTACATAAGTGGGCTCCTTAAAACAACATCTTCTTTTTTCCAGACTCTTATATAATTCTGAAAAAGTGAGGCTGCTTTCATGAATAGCAGGGAGGTCCAGGGTCTGAAGCATTCCTCTGAATCCTTTGTGATGCATGCACAGCTTTAATGTGCATTAAGTGTTAAATAACACATACTTTTTGGAAATGCATGCACTATATTTTATTTAAAGTATTTTATTTCCTTTCCTTACCTTTCTCTTGTGCTGGTACATTGCAGTATGTACTATATGCTGTTCTGATTTCTATCTTATTGTATTCCTCGTCCTGAAAGTATAAACTAGCAATGATATCATATTCTTGGGCTCAGTACTGCTTAATTGTTGGACATGCTTTAGCATCCCCTTTTTAAAATTATCACAAGGTACAATTAAAAGAAAAAAGAAGCTCTTCTTAAGCATAGTTGCCACTTATAGTTGGGTTTTACTTTGTCCTGGCTTTGTTCATTTGCTTAGTGTTCATTCCATTTCATGGCTGGTTAACTAGTACAAAGGTAGCTGACCTTACTGTTAACTTCTGCTTTTAAGGGCACTATTTCTCTTCATTATAGTTCTCAGTAATAATTTGTCCTTATCCCCAGAGGTTTTTCTCTGTAATTGCTTCTACTTTGATGTTCACACAATCAATAGTTCTGCCTCCAACAGTCAACACCAAGTGCGGCTCTGAAGTCTTGCACTTTATTACAGCATAAGTTATTTTATTGTCTCCCCTCCCTTATAACAGGCATAATGCACTATGGATAAGTCACTGACTGCTGACCGATGTCTTCAACATCTGGGGATTTTTACTGCGTATCTTTAGGAGAAGAGTCCTTTGGCAATGAATGTCAGGGCATGCAGTATGAGCCACCGGACAACATGCACTCCTCACAGGCCGGGGATGGTAAATGCGCAGCAGATTCCATCTATTAAACTGCATATAGAAACTCCTTCTGCTTCTCCTAATAGTAGCACCCCGGGCCCTGCTATTGGAAACCTACCTACTGCCTCCCATTTAAAGGCCTCACCTAGAGGAGGGGTAGCTCCTCAGAGCAATGCGATTGCCTGTAATATTCACTTTCCTGCTTTAAGTCCCAGAAGACAAACAGTGACCAACGGAAAGCCTTTATTCCACATCCCACAACCTCCAGGGGTAACAGCTCCACAGTTTTTGAAGCCAAAGGAGCAAGAATTTGGAAATAAATTCACTACCAGCACAGTGAAAGGTAGGAGTTATTTTAATAAAAGTGTTTCACTTTGCTTTCTTACACATTTGGTGGTATTATTATGAAGAAATATGAGTGCTTCTATGCTGCCAGAGCCCTTTAAACATTACAAAGTTGTTTTCCCTTAAGCAGTATAAATAACATGTGAGGAAGATTCTCAATACCACATATCCTACTTCCAGAAATATATTTTGTATAAGACTCATGTTTCTTTCTGTAGATATTCCTGTGCGTGTTGGTTCTTTGCTCCCATTTTCCACTATTGTCCACCATTTCTTACAAGTCCTCCAACTTGTCTCATTGAAGATTTTAAAGAATTCTAGCATGGGGGTGGGGGTTGTCAGAAACTATTTTGAATTGGGAGAGGGGGAATTATTTGTGACCAAGAGTTGCACTTTTTTATTACTACTATTTAGCTGCCTAGGGCCACTACGGGTGTAACCAGCAAACTCATAATGTCAACAGAGTGAATTGAGCTAATATTCTGGATCCATTTGGGAGGCTCATACTTGGGGGAACTCAGGGATTCCTTAAACTCCTCCAAGGCAAAAATGATAATTACTGGGGGCTTCAGGGGTTTTTCTAGGGTAAAAGGGGTGCCTCAAGCTTCTGCAAAGCTTAAGGTTTCTATTTTGCCACTTAACCTCTGAAAACTCTGAGCCCAAAATTTTGGCCCTGCCAGCTTTGGAGGTACTCTAGGGACTAAAAGTGGATGCTGGGAACAGACGTGTGGAACATGGACTGCAGTATGCCCACCTCTGATCTAGCTAAACCTTCTGCTTGAGGTTTACTGAAGAAATTGTGCTGAGGCTGCTAGCATTGGGTGGGATAAGGGTAAGAATTACGTTTTATACATAGGTGGTAGTCATTTCTAATAATGAATCATAATTTACTATTATCTGCACAAATAGAAAGAAGACTGCTTCCTTTTGCAATATGAATTCATTGTAGCAGATTTTTTGCTTGCTAGAGGTAGTCCTCAGGTTATGACCACTTGTTCAGTGACCATTCAAAGGTTCGATAGTGCTGAATGAGCGGGGCTTATGAGAGCTGCACAAAGTTGCGGCTGTTGCAGCATCCCTATGGTTATGTGATTGCGATTTGGGCACTTGGCAACTGGCTCACAATTACGACAGTTGCAGCATCCCGTGGTCACGTAATTGGCATCTGCGACCTTCCCTGCTGGCTTCCCACAGCAAAATCAATGGGGAAACTGGCAGGAGGTCTCAAGTTACTCCCGCTCCTCCTGCTTTTTTGCCTACCTGTGGCACCCCCCCCTGTGCATGCTCCATAGGGACTGCCCCCGGCACCTGCCCTCCTGCCTGCATTTCGTAGAGCTTGCCCGTGGCACTCGCCCACTCTCTGTAGTGCTTGCCTGCGGCATCTGCCCACCCACGGCACCCGTGTAGCCACCCATGATCCATAGCACCTGCCTGCGGCACTTGCCTGCCTGCCTGTGGCTCTCACCTGCAGCTTTCACCTGCCAGCCTGCTTGCTGACTCTTCCCATGTCGCAGTCACATGAGGTCCTCGTTTAATGACCTGTGTGGTCCTGGGGTTACGACAGCAACCGGGATTGCCATTGCTAAGTGATGCAGTCATGTGACATTGTGCTTTACGACTGCATCGCTTAGCAACAGAAATTCTGGTCCCAACTGCCATCGTAACTCAAGGACTACCTGTATTATGTGCATGTAACATAAAGGTTTTAAAGTACACAGTGGATTAAAATAAATTCAAGATTGCTAAATTTGCTGAGATTTGCTTTTGGCTCATTTAGCAATTGACAAGATTTTATTTTAAACTGTGGTTCTGAGCTTTCATGGCTATATATTATCTTCAGTGTCAGAAGCAGCATACCTCTGAGTGCCAGGTGCCAAGGAATATGAGAAGCAAAGAGCTATTGCACTCGTCTCCTGCTTATGAATTTCCCAAGAAGCATCTGGTTTCATTATTGTGGGAACACAAAGCTGGATTAGATATAACTTTGTTGGAGCCAACAGAGGTTTTCCTATGAAACAACAAGCCAGAAATCTACTAAAATGAAGCTGAATCCTTATTTATTGCATGTTCCCCACCCCCACCCACAGGTTATACTGTTTGTAGCAGTGGGAAATGCGTGAGCTGAAGGCTGTGCAAAAACACCTTCTTGTTAAAGTACATAATTCTATGCCATTGTTTAGCATCATGTATTAACGCAGCCAGACTCTTCTTACAATTTATAATTTGCCATATAGGCATACATGTGTTTTATTCAAAGAGCTGTTATTTCAAAGAAAGTTTAAATCAGCTGGAAATAAAAGAGTACTAGCTGAATTTTTGAAGAACTAGACGAAGTTCAGGTTCTAAAATGGATGATATCTAAATATTAGCTAATGATTATCGTGGCAACACCACAAATATTGCTTCTTTCATGCCTATACTTCACCATGACATATGAAGAGAGGGGAAAATATTACCTTCAGTTGGCTGAGACAGCCTCCTACACACTACTGCACAGGTAGACATAAACTTCGACATAGACATGGAACTGGGCGACGTTCAGCCTAAGTGCCGTCTGTATGAAATGGCTGAGAAACAAAAGTATTCTTATTATTGTTCTAGAACACAGAATACATATGAAATACATGATTTACGCTGATCAGTTTTCCTGAAACTCAGTTTGTGGATAGTAGTCTGGATCCACAAATGCAAGAAAATCCATTTCCCTGAAGTGAAGATTTTCTTCTCCAAACAATCCAAACTTTTCCCAAATCATCAAGGGCTCACCAAAGCCAAAATACGACATTCCCACTGCATTATGACATACAACGTTTCTACATAATGTGTGGTTCAGGCCAAATGTCAGGTTGGATTGGCTATCTAGGTCTTGATATACTACCATGTTAATATTAATTCACCTTCATTAGTTCTGCACAGGTGTTACTACTTTCTTTGGTGTATCCTTGGTTTAAAGTAACATCTTTTGATTCACAGATCACCAAATTAGAAGGAACCATTTAGGTCAGTGCGTCCAACCCCCTACTCAGTGCAGGTTCTTATGGATCTATTTTGTTAACTTTATCTTACATAATTTTGTTCCACAAGTGTCTTGGGCAGGGTAGAAAGGAAAGCTATTTTCAGCCCTGATTGTTAAGCAAGTGGCTTCCTTACTTTGCTCTTCCTTGGATTTCTGTAAAAGCCTAACATACATGTGTGAGACTTAACATGCCAAACATGCTTTATCGGTTTGATGTCACTATTGAGTTTCTACGCTTGCTTATATGTAATAATACATTAAAAAACCTCTTGCCCGTATATATTAGTTTCTCATATCTCTGTGACTGTTTTTGTGACCCATATAGCTTCTGAATATAAAAATCTCAATAGGCCAACAACTTCTTATTGTAGTAGGCTTGTAGTTAATAAAATTGTATCAAGAAGAGCTCTAAATATATTTCAATTTGCACTTTTGCTTAATATATTACTATTGAAGTCGCATTTCCTGTAGAAGCTATAGGACTGAGTCATCGATAAAATGTGCATGAAATTAATTTTAAGTAAGAATAACCTTTCTAGTTCTGGTTCATTAATTCCCTTTCAGTTTTGAAGAAGTTGAAAGTACTAACAATTTTATATATCACACATACATTTATATCTGATCACAATTATGTGTTCATGTTTATTTGCATATTATATTTATATTTATATTTTAATGGTATTTTAATGTTTTATCCTGGTTGTAAACCACCCAGAGTCCCCCCTTTGGTGGGAGATGGGCGGTGGCAAAATTTGATAGATAGACAGACAGACAGACAGACAGACAGACAGACGTTCTACTTAGTGATTCTTATGAGCCTAATCAAAGTTGTGAGGAAAAACTCTTGACTTCTTAGAGGAAAAGTAGGATAGAAATCAAACAAATTAAATAACAAATAACTGAATTAAAATGGTTGAGGAGGATTGTTATAAGACTAAAATACTGCCTGATTAATGTTGCAAATCAAGGATCATTATTCCTGTCCTCAGTATAGGGAAGTAACAGAAGGTTGAGTGAAATGGAGAATATATCCTGTTTCTAAAACTTAAAATGTGGAATTGTTTTCTTTATAGAGGGATATTTTCCACTGTTGATTAAAATTGCTGCCTATTATAAATATTAAAACCACATAGCTATATCATATTTAGTCCAAGTGGCAATTATTTTATGACATACTTACAGCTCATGTGGCCATTTGCACCTAACCACAGCACAAATATACCTTTGAAATGTATTTTTTCCTGTTGTATTCCCATAATGATACTTTCATCTTGCCCACAGCTTACGTGGCATAAGTTATCTTTAGCTATACTAGTGATAAAGCAGTATTTTTTGCTTATTTTAACACCATCCAAGTGTAGTTTCAAGATATGTAATATAAGGATTAGATACCCATAATCTTGAATAGAAAACAGGTGACCAGCAGTAACTGGGAGAAGAGGCAGTAGAGGCAAGATAGGGATCAGCAATGGGGACAACAGATTTCTTGCCAGCATTGTTTTGTCACTTCCAAGATGGGTGGATAGTAATTTGCACTTGAACTTCACATTGTGAACTTTATGAACTAGGGCTGTTCAAATTCTTAGAAAGCAGTACTTCACATGTAGGCATGTGTACAAATTGTGAGAGGTGCTTGGTTAAAGCGCTGTCATCTTTTTCCAGGCTTACACAGCTGCTGTACATGACTGTGTCCATGTGCATGTGCAACTCTGGTATAAACATGTAATACTTTTCTAAAAAATATAATATACAGTATATCATTCATTATTATTCCAGAATTTTGCTTCCTGCTGGGATAGAGATTGGAGAGCTGGCTAGCATAGTAATTGCCTATTCTGAAAGCATCCCTCCCTTTTCCCACCTAAGTAAGTTCTGTAAATTTATGTCTCAATTTGTTATTCATAGATTCTGTACTTTTAAAGCTGATCAAGAATATACTGGGCAACTGTAACTTTTCCTTTTTTGCTACTATGGGAAAAGGGGAGATTTTACGGGACTGTGGTTAAAGATGAATTGAGGGCCTTGTAGATAAAAAAATCCTTTCTGTAAGGGTATGTATGGACATAAACAAGACTAGGCAACATATTTTTGGGGCAATTCAGTCATGTAATTGTGTTTGCAGATGTACTTGTTTTGGGCTTCCTATGTGTGTTTTTGATTCGAGCACTATAGTCTTGACTACAATCCTAGCAGGTAACTTGTAATCTATTATTGGTGGAAATTTAGAACAGATAATGAGCAGTATTTTTCTTCTGCACACTTCAATTGAGATGGACAAGCCTGAACAAGAACAATCATATAGCTCCTGTGTTTGGTTAATATTATATCACCTAGTGCATGTTAAATCCTGATTGTGCAATGATCGTGTATGATGAATTATAAATGTGTTTCACTATACCCATGGTGTGCATATAAATTCATATTTTTTTCAGAAGGATTAGAATAACATAGGAAAGTCCTTCGAACAGGACTTTGCATTTTTTTCTGATTAATACTGAACAACTTTATGTTTGATGTATGCTTCCCAATAATTATTTCAAATCCTATTCTTATAGTAGTGATTAGTGCATTGATGTTCAAATAATATTACTTTCTACAGCCATTATAATATAACCTAAGAGTCGGAAACCATTTTTTCCTCTTAATCCCCTTTTAAATAGCAATTTATCAGGACTATATTCTGATAGTGAGCAGAGCCAAAAGTGGGCACCAATATTCATTTCCATGGAAGATCCAAACAAAACCAGCTAAGGTCTGAAAAAGGAATCTTATATACCTTATATTAGAGGTCGGCAATCCATTGCCTTCAGGTTGCATATGCCCAATACTTTGTTTGTTCTCCCAGTACCTCTAACCCTCCCTCTAATGGACAGAGCCAAATCTTTTGGACTTTTGTTGTTGTTGTTGTTACTTTGTCATAATTTTCTCTTTATATGTGGAATTCTGAGAGGCAAAATTTTGCCCCCCAACCCCTAAAAACATTAAAAAGTATGGATTTGAATTATTTGATATTACTCCCTCTAGAATTATCAGCTACACACAATCCACTTTACTCCGAAGCAAATCCAAAAGTGGAAACATGATCCTCATGCAAAAAAGGTTGCCTGCTCTGTTCTGTATGTTACAGGACTGTAGTTTTATTTCCATGTAGCAAATAAAATCCTGTCTTTCTTCTCATTGATGCTTTAAAGTACATGTTCTAGAAATGTATAATAACTACAGCATCCCCTGGGAAGAGGGCTAGGAATATGAATCTTATGTAGCATCACTTCAGTGCTGGTGTTGCTTTAGGCTTCTGCTATTTATTATGAGCAGATGGATGGTGATGTGAGTGGAAGTATGCAGAACCTTTCCGAAGCAGTTCCCTCACTGCAACTGGAAGCCATTGATTGATGCTATCCGAGAATTTGTTCCTGGGAATATCACTTTCCCTAGCAAAACACTCTTTTGCTCTCTTCCTTGTATGCTGATTGTTTTCTTTTTCCACACTTGCCCCTGATTTATAAACCTGTTACTTGTTTGATCAACATTCTGCTTGCTCAAAGCTTGAGTGTCAAACTACTTTTATCTTTTTAATTATATCCTCCGAGCACTTTTTGAGTTAGTTACATGCATGAACCCATTGTTCCTAACATTTTTTTAAAAAGCCTGCTGCACCACCAGATTAATTCTAATTAATACTACTTATGAGTGAACATCAATATAAACTGACCTGTAATTTCCATTAACTTCCCTGAAATGCCCATTTTTTAGTCAATTTCAACTTTTTATCAGGGAAGTGAATAAGGTCTTGAGATATATCAGCTATTATGACGAGAATAGAATCTTCCTTCCCCAGCTACATTGCATCAGGAATGCCAAAGTATTGTGTTGATTGTTGACAGTGGTAGATCCTTTGTCAGCAGAAGAGTTTTTTTAATGAAAACTTCAAATTCTATCTTAATTTTCCCTTGCTAGTTCTGTTGCTTAGAAGTAATCCATGTATTAGACTTACAAATCAAATAAATATATTTTCCATTATTACTCATATTTTCTCCTGTGTGTCAACAACCGTGAGAATCTAAGCTGAGATTTTCATGTAATCTTAATGTCTTAGAAATACTGTTTCATGGTTTGGCTACAGTGGACGGTAAGATGATAATTCAGTTATAAATTCCTGCCAAGCTAGAAAAGCATGCAGTGTGACAGTTTCGTAGAGCAGATTTTTCTGTTCATTGTAAGTACTGAATGTAATGCCATTGTTTTATGAACTTGAAGTTCTAGTGCTCAGAACTAATTTAGTGTTGGGTCTGGAGACCATTCTTTTGACAATTATCCCAAATTCTTTTGAACAGTAGGCTAAAAGCATAACACCAGGTTGTATAGTGTAAGTCAACCTGACCACCTCTAACATTTTCACAGCATTATACTGGTGTAGGCTTTCTTAAACCAATCTGGAATCAGTTTACTTGCAGTCCCGTGACATGGACCGATCAGAGATCACGTTGACAGGTTCAAATATAAGACCCCAATCAATCCCTGTTCAGTTGTCTATGAGCTTCCAAGAAGTACACTGCAAAGCAGCTCACTCTGCCTCTAAAGATGCCAGCCACAGGTGCTGGTGAAATATCAGGACAACAGAAAACTAGAGCATGGCAATTCAACCTGAAAGGGTATTACTGCTTCATTTTCACAGCAGTTTCAAACATCACAAGGAGACTGTGCTGAAGGTATATTCTTCACATAACTTAAATGGTAGTCCTCACGTAAACGATCTCTGCCATCAACTGGAAAGTGTTTTTGTAGCCCTCCCATGAAGTAAATAAATTTGAATTGGCTTCACCTAAGATATTGATAGATGAACCAAACAGGTAATGTTTCTGAAGTTCTAATTCTTCAACCTTAATTTGATCATAAAATGAGTTTATGAATCTGTAAAATTCATAATATTTATACAACATTCTTCTGTTAAGATCTATCTTCTGTAACTGCTGTTACCATAACAACATATATACTACTCTTGATACCCCAAAAGAAGCATAGGAAATATTTTGGGTACCTTTTTCTAATTTGAGCACAAAATTATTTTCAGAGAAAACTATAACAAACAATCTAGATAGACTGTTTCATATAAGCAGAGGTGTAAAACGGATTCTCTATTACACAGAATTGTTATTAAAAGAAAATGGGGTATAATAGCATAGCAACAACAACATTTGCTCCTGATCAAGTATTTATTGTGGGAAAGCTCTCATCTTTATTGCCCAGTTTTGATGGCATCACTTAGGGTGGCTCAAGGTTTATGTGCAAGTTCCAAAACTACAAAAGCACAACTTTTCGATCAGACCAAAGGCCTACAGTCATGCATTTTGTCCTCAGTGTCTAACAAGAAGCCTATGGGAGAAATTCAAAAGCAGAACATGGACCCTCCCAGAGAGAGGTGTTGAAAAACATTTTGTCTCTGATATCCAACATATATCTTGTTCTCCCTTTCATTGATTGTTCACAGCTTTGTCCACTTTTAATATATTTTATCTACTTTTCAAGCTGTCCAATTTAGTGGTCATCTTATATCTGGCAGTAATTAATCCCACAGTTTATTGATACTTTATATGAAGAGCTTGTTCTCCAATAGTAGAAAATATATGTACCTTAGGGATGAATTGTTGGGTTTTTGGGTTCTCTGAGCTTGGTTAATTTCATGCAGATGTTTTGTTACCAGGCTAGGTAGCATCATCAGTATATGGAAGAGTGAAATTTGCTGGTCTTGCCTTGCCAATCTTGGCTGGGGTGTGGTTTCTTCCTTGATGATTCCTTGATTAGGATAGTTTTTTTTCCTTGATTGTTTATCTGGCGCTGTTTCCTGCTCATCTGGGTGCTGGTTGCTGGGGAGGATGTGCTCTAGGTTGTTGGTTTCCTTCCTTGACTTTTGGTTGTGTCTTTTAAATAGCATATAAGTGGGGTTTACCTCTACATGTGTGTTTGTTGATGGCTGATTTGCCAGACCAAGCTTCCATGAATTCCTCAGCATTTTTGGATTTGGCTTGATTTGAAATGTCAATAGTTGCCTGGTTGAAACTGTGGTTTCCTCATGTCTTTTGACTGATAGTTGATGCTCATGGTTGCATTCTGCCAATCTTCTACCTGTCTTGACCTACTTAGTGGCTTTTACAGTTTTTCCATTGTATGTTGTAGATAACTCTTGTTCTTTCTTTGGCTGCTGGGTCTGGGTTTGCTTAAGATGTTTGGATGAATTACTTTGGTTTGGGTGCTACAGTGATGCCAAACAATACCGTAATCATGGAACTATCAAGGAGGAAACCACGCCCCAACCAAGACTGATAAAGCAAGTTATTGTATATAAACAAACAGGAAACTTCACTCTCCCATGTACTGATGATGAATAATCTGCCTGATAATGAAACATCTGCAGGAAAACAGATGCTTTTATTGGCTCAAGTGCTGCTGTCTGTTTTGTTTGCTGCATTTTTCTTTCTTCTAGACCAATCACTGCACTTTGGCTTATTTGCAGGGGCAGGAACGCCTTCTTGCCACGTTTCCCCTGTTTTTCCTGGACAAGCTTGTTGTGGAGTCTTCCTTACTTAATGGTTGTAACACTTGCCTTACATGCAGAACATCCCAGTTTGAACACAAATGGGTAGGCTTTTTTTAAGTACTATTTTTCTTTCCCTGAGCTACCTTCTTTTTGCAGAGCTGTTTCTTTTTCTTTTTAAATAAAAAATAAAAATACCAGTAAACTTGTTTTTTTAAAACAGTTCAGTGAAAAAGTAGATGGGGGGGGGGGAAATCAGTAAATAAAAAAGAATTCTGCCAGTTTTGAACTGGGGATATTCAGCATGTCAGGCAAGTCAATTGTTATAACCATTGTGCTAGTAAAGAAAACCTACTATAACAGAGCAGGATATGCTATTCAGGAAAAGCAAGGAAATTGCAAAAAAGGAATGCATATTTTAAAGCTGGTTGTTGTGATGCTTTAACTCTGTATGTATAAATTTAATGCAACTGTATATGTATGTGTACACATATGTGTATGTCCTGGAAGGAGAGCAATTAGCATTGGCTTTCTTGGAATACAAAGATGGAAGGGCACAGCTGCTGGGGAATTATCCAATGGGAGGGTTTAATAGTCTGCAGTCTGGACTGAATACCTTGAAGCTGTTGCCAAAGCATCTTAGTCTGGACAGGATTTTCTCAAGATGGCTTAGAGTCAAGCCACATGAGCACAGGACAAGGGCAGCCGATGGGTACAGGGCAGGTATGACCTCGGTTGGCCTTGTGTATGCACACATTAGAAGAGCTGGTCCACTCTGTGCAAAAGTTGCCACAGAAGAAAAATCAAACAATATCCAACAAGGATATTTTATTTGTGCAGCACCTGCCTAATATCCACAAGTGGAGCCATGAAAACTGGTGAATAAATTGCCAGTTAGAACTTTGCATCATGTAGAATCTCTTGCATAAACACATACAGAATAACACAGATGGCTATTTTATTTCTACTTCATTTTTAAAATGAAAAAAAATCCCATGAGTTTTCTTATCTCTATGTTGCTTTTCATAACTTTTGTTTATTCATAAGGAACATACTAAACTGCAGTTGTTATACTTCCAATAGCTGACTTTATGAAAAGGAAGTAGAATACAGGGAAATGTAGCTAGAATTCATACTCCTATTTTTGCGAGGTGTGCTAAAAACCTGTCTTCATCTTTCTAAACCTGCTCATAACTTCCAGTAACTTTCTGTATGTGTCTATTTCTTCAATGTGGAATACATGTGCAAACACATGCATATCTGCATGTATGCTATATCATTTTTTTCTGTAACTGTCAAGAAAACTTTTAATTTGAATAACAGTGGCATAACTCTGAAGAATGTTACAAGCAAAAATGTTAATCAGTAAGCAGCTCGAGCCATACTTAAAATCTTTTTTACTTATTATTTTACTCTTTAGGGCCACTGTTTTTTCATCTGTCACTTGGCTTGTTTTGAAAAAGAAGTTCATCAGTATGCTATGGGACTTTGCACCGAAAGCTGGATTCCATCTTCATTTGTTTTTGTTCTCATTTGCTGCTTTTAATCAGTTTCCAGTAGCTCAGTAGGCCTGACTATTGATGATATTTAGCACTAAAGTGATTAAATGATAAATGCATAAGTTTGTATTCAACACACAAGACTACTTCTTTTCAGAATCATGCATTCCAGCAGCTTTGTAATGGTTAAACAAAACTCAGAGACAAAGCATCATTGAAATCACAAGGGGATCACAAATGGAGACTTATAGCAATTGGCTGAGGGAGTCACTTGAAGCCAATAGAAATAGATTTGGATGAATTCCTCCAGTATTTGTGCCTCTTGCCAAAAGAACAGAATTTAGTACATAATAGTCTGTAGACTAAATTCCTGTATTGTGTATTACAAACTTAGTGAAGCCACAGGCAGAAGAGTGTGCTTTGCATTTATTTCCCTTAATTTCTGTTTAAAGGGAAGTATTTATGCTATTGTTGTAAGATGTTCGTTGGCATAAGTTTCTTAGAGAACTTTTCCTTTCTTTTTAAAGAGCGTATTGATTATATTCCACATGTAACTACTGAGGCATTGTCAGCTTAAATCCTGCAGAGGACATTGAATGTTTCATATACTGTCAGCAAAATCAATTTTAAAATGTCAGCTATGAACTCTTGCTTTTTTTATGCATAGTAGAAGCCTAGACAGGTACAGAAACTATTAAATATAGATTTATGTACCCTGGTGTGTTTAAAATACCCCTGAAGAACAACACGTAGTGACTTTTGTTTTACAGTATTATGAAACAGAACATACAAGTTTAAAAAAAAGCCCACAAAAATAAAAACAGCCTAGATGGAGTTACATTCTCTAGTTACCTGAAATATTTTCTAGTGTTTCTCTATTTTGTTCCAGTTCATGTTAAGGTACAGCATTCAATTTCTTCTTTTACATCTCCAACAGCTTCTGGATCTTTGAAAGCCTGAAAATTTAGAAGAAACATTCTAGAAACTGCTATAGATCTACTGCATTCAGTGGCTGTCAGTTTTCAACCACTTCTCTGGCCCTTAGAAATATTTAGAACAGCACAAGGGTTTTCAGAATAATAAAAGGGAAAGATATTTCTAAAACCTACCAGAAAGGAAATAGAGAGATGCAAAGGTCTCTCCATTCCTACTTCTACTCTACTGGTCTGCAGTCCAAATGGAATTTACATACAATACTAGAAATTTTGGGGTGCTCCATGAATGAAATACTTCATCTGAAGAACAGGATTGCTCTGCCCATTCTATTTCATTCAGTAGAACTCCTAAATAAATGATCTGTATGAGATTTTGGTCAAAGATAACATGCATGAAAAGCCATAGAAATGCTGTTGTGCTGTCTATTGTTTTGAGACACTGACAAGGAGAAATTTATTTTGTCAACTGTGTATTACAAATTGCCTTTTGAAAATAGGCTTTCACCTACATCATTATTCTGTTACTAGAATAGTAACAGACTAATGCTTAAGAATATCTGATCTAGAGTATATTTATGGAAGTTACTATTGAAATATATGTTGGCAAATAGTTGCTTGCATGTAACTGATAACCAGATTTCTCATTAAACTGTATTGTCAGAATAAAATGTGTCTTAAAAATTCCAATTTAGCATTGGTCTCTTAATCAAGGAAGGGTATAACCTGGGAAGCTCTGTGTAATTTTTGCAAGCTTTTGCTACAGTTGTCAAGAGTTCTACATAGTCAGTATCATGTTTAGAGCAATCCCTACAATTCAGATGAATTTCATTAAGATTTGTAATAAACGTTACATAAAATGCAGTTTCAGGAAAGGTCTTCACTTCCACCTGATTGGATCATTCAACTCAAAAAGGGGCAATCAAGAGTGCTGGGACTATAGAATTTTGTGGGAGTAGTACCTGACATTATTTATGAACACTAGAAAACCCAAGTGTGTTTTGCCAATATTATAGAAGAGTCCATCTTCTTCTCTACCTATAACATGTGCAAAAAACGTTGAGCCAATACAGTTAAGAAACACTTTCTAGCATTCTAGAATAAACTGAATAACAAAAGCCAGATATCAGAGTTAAACTGTTGAGAGTTTGTAACGATACATGGAGAAAGAAATTGACTTGTTCAAGGAGTAGGCTGGTGGCTTGTATAATACTTATGCCTTAATGTTATAACCTGAATTTTTGAGGAAATATATAACATATAGTAATAGCATTAACCTGACCTAGGCCTAGGTATCCCTCTTCTTGTTCTATGGCAAAATCTGTCCTGGTAGTTAAATCTTCAGCATTGCCAAAATGGAAACAATGTCCACTAAACAAAAAGGGGCAGATTAAAGGACAATCTATACTGCAATATAGATGCAGTACAGTGTAGTTGCAGGGAAACTATACTGCACATAACTCTCCCCTGTACTCAGAGCAGAAATTTTGGGAAACTGGGGATTTTATGATTGATAGATAATTTTCAGCCATATGCAACATTTCTTTAATGTGGTATGGTTTTACCAAAAAGCAGTTGACAGAATTTATCCGTTTACCAAAGCCATTTGGGATTTTAACCAAACATTTTACTCATTTACTATAAAACAAACAAAAATAATAAAATTAGAATTTCTAAGGCCAGTGGCAGGGACCACATTGCAGGGCATTTGCCAAAATCTACCTCTAACCTTTCTTCATTGACTGATGCTGTTTTTTTGTTGTTGTTTATTTGTTTAGTCGCTTCCGACTCTTTGTGACTTCATGGACCAGCCCACGCCAGAACTTCCTGTTGGTCGTCAACACCCCCAGCTCCCCCAGGGACGAGTCCGTCACCTCTAGAATATCATCCATCCATCTTGCCCTTGGTCGGCCCCTCTTCCTTTTGCCTTCCACTCTCCCTAGCATCAGCATCTTCTCCAGGGTGTCCTGTCTTCTCATTATGTGGCCAAAGTATTTCAGTTTTGCCTTTAATATCATTCCCTCAAGTGAGCAGTCTGGCTTTATTTCCTGGAGTATGGACTGGTTTGATCTTCTTGCAGTCCAAGGCACTCTCAGAATTTTCCTCCAACACCACAGTTCAAAAGCATTGATCTTCCTTCTCTCAGCCTTCCTTATGGTCCAGCTCTCGCAGCCATATGTTACTACGGGGAACACCATTGCTTTAACTATGTGGACCTTTGTTGTCAGTGTGATGTCTCTGCTCTTAACTATTTTATTGAGATTTGTTATTGCTCTTCTCCCAAGGATTAAGCGTCTTCTGATTTCCTGACTGCAGTCAGCATCTGCAGTAATCTTCGCACCTAGAAATACAAAGTCTTTCACTGCTTCTACATTTTCTCCCTCTATTTGCCAGTTATCAATCAAGCTGGTTGCCATAATCTTGGTTTTTTTGAGGTTTAGCTGCAAGCCAGCTTTTGCACTTTCTTCTTTCATCTTCATCATAATGCTCCTCAGTTCCTCTTCGCTTTCAGCCATCAAAGTGGTATCATCTGCATATCTGAGATTGTTAATGTTTCTTCCAGAGATTTTAACTCCAGCCTTGGATTCCTCAAGCCCAGCATGTCACATGATGTGTTCTGCATACAAGTTGAATAGGTAGGGTGAGAGTATACAGCCCTGCCGTACTCCTTTCCCAATCTTAAACCAGTCCGTTGTTCCATGGTCTGTTCTTACTGTTGCTACTTGGCCATTATACAGATTCCTCAGGAGGCATAGACTGCAACAAATTGTAGTTATCTGTTAAAAACATGGGTGTACTGAGTCACCAAATCTGCCTACTGAAGAATGTGATCAGAAAGCAACAGTTAGAACAGAATATGGATCAACTAAATGGCTCAAAATTGGAAAAAGAGTGTGCCAAGGTTCTCTACCATTTCCTTTTGTATTTAACCTATATGCATAACATGCTATAAGAAATGCTGGACTAGAAGAAAGAAAAAGTCAGAATATAAGGCTGTGAAAGTTGGGCCATCAAAGAGGCTGAATGAAGAAAAATAGATGCCTTTGAATTTTGGAGCTGAAGAAAATGGTTGAGAATACCTTTGACTGCAAGCAGAACAAGTAATTCAATACCAGAGAAAGTAAAACCAGGCTGTTCATTGAAAGCATTAATAATGAAGCTAAAGCTTCCATATTTTGGGCACATAATGTGAAGGGAAGACTCATTGGAAAAACCAAAGACAAACAAAAAAGAAGTTGACAGAAGACAAGGTGGCTAGAGAGCATCGCTGATGAGACATGCATGAGCTTAGAAGAATTCAGAGAAGCAGTGACTGACAGACAGTCCTGGCAAAATGGTATCTATCAGGTCACAAAGAGTCAGAAGCAACTAATGAATGACTGAACAACCACAGCGACCCATAAATAGCCATCTTGGTGATCCCCATGCTGTTTTCGTTGCTGTTACAGGGTGTTTATCTGACCTCTTCAAAACTGCAGGCAGAAGCAAAGGAACAGAGAAGGGGCAGAAGCCTCAACATCTCTTGTTCCTTCCTTCTGTCAGCAATGCACATTAAGGCCAAAGGACCAGGTTAAATGAATTGTGGTGACAAGTGGAAAGGGACTGAGGCCACTGAAGGTTTTTTTGCCCAAGCGTCTTCAGGGATTGGTACTGATGATATTCTGCTGCAGCATTCTGTCTGCCAAAAAGATGCAGATAAAAGTAAGATCAAGAGTTGTTCCTATAAGACTTTCATATAGTTTCCTCCATTTTTCTTCTAACATTTTAATTATTACATATTCTTGTTCTAGGGGACACCAATTCTAGATTACTTTTAAATAAATAAAACCAAATAAGCCCCTTTCACTTTGTTTTTTCTCCCTGTAATTGATTGACTGTACTTCATTCTTAAGTTTCTCAATATTCTCCAGTAATACTGTTATCATGCTACTTGGATTTATTAACTATAATCAAATAATAGATAATACAGCATAAGGTATTATAAAAGATATCACCCAATTCTGGTTACTCATGTTCAGTTTTTTCTTTGTACATTTTTATGGGACATAGTGTTTCTTTTTCTGTGATTTTCGCAATTCTGAGCTCACACTAATAGTTTAGTACTATGCATATTATGCCTAATAGCCATATGGTAAAAGTGTACAGATTGCTGAAAAGCCTCTATGGAAATGAATTGCATGGAAGGATCACAGCTATTATGCAGATATTTGACATTATTTGCATAACATCTGGATGAGTATTACACTTGTCTAATGGGCACATTGCACAAATTGTCTTCAAAGCAGGCACTGATTTTTGTAGCTTTCTTGTGAATCTAAGTGTGATGATAGAACATTGTACAACCTCCAGTGTGATAGTTCTTAGGTATTTTTAAAGATAATTGAGATTTTATTGTGCATTCCCAAACACTGAATTATTTAAAAGATTTCCTATTATATTTCCACATTGCATTGCTAAGAAATAAATTTAATATGCCTGCCTGAAAAATGATGGTATGTATTTTAATCTATCGAAAAGCAAATCAGATTCCTTTAGTGAAACTTTTGGCTTACTTTTATCTTATCCCTTCTTACTTTTTTATCTGCTCTGAGCATATGATTGAAGAGTGTTGTAACAATAATTCTATCTTCTGATAAATGGGTGTGATCAAGGATTGTAGTACTGTAAAAATTAAAATGTTCAAAATAATTGTCTTCTGTTGCAATTTAAAGTATTTAAAAATAAGATTCTGAGTGTTTATGTATTTTTCCATTTTAAGCAATATTTTGTTCCAATATTCCAACAACTTTACAATACTCTATTAATGAGTAGCCTGCTTCATAAATGGTGTCAGATTTGGGTATCCCTTTAATGGATCTTTAAAATGTTATTTGAGGGAAGCATATTTCAGTCTATTCTTTAAATTATTAATTAATAAAGCAAAGGAAATTTTATATTAGGTCCTGCATATTTTTAATGAATGAAATGGTAACTTCTGTTTGTAGAAGGAATTGCAATCCAATTTGGCTTCTGTGAACTAAATGTTAGAGGAGATCTTGGCAGTTTTCCTCTGCATCTCTTGTACCGTTTTCTGTCCTGCTTTTGAATCCTTCCTCCCAACTTTCTTCTAGAGAAGTCTATAAGGTGCACAAAAGTCTTCAGAAGAATGAAAATCAACCAACATAAATCCTGTTATATTCTGTGTCATGAAGTAGATTTATTCTTCCCATATTCCCATATATCAGATGTTATGAGAAATTGTTAAGGACCAATATCAATATCAGAGAGCTGGTTTGGTGTGGTGGTTAAGGCATCAGGCTAGAAACTGGGAGACCGTGAGTTTTTGTTTTGCTTTAGGCACAAAGCCAGCCAGGTGACGTTGTCTCAGCCCTAGGAAGAAGGAGGCAATTGCAAACCACTTCTGAAAAACCTTGCCAAGAAAACTGCAGGGATTTGCCCAGGCAGTCGCCAGGAATCAACACTGACTTGAAGGAACCAAAAATTTTAAAAATGTTTTAAAAAATCAGTATCAAATTTCAGATTGTTCCAGTTTAGGATCAAACAAGATGTGATGACATTAACTTAATTAGCAATGTTGTAAATGTCTTTTAAACAATGAATCATCTTGAGGGATACCAGAAATATACACCACACACTTTAATGGGCCCAACAGATTGATACTACAAAATCACTTATTTTCCATCAGTTATGCAACTGTCTAACAAGCTCACCTCTCTTTCAATACTGGATCAAGTGTTTACTGCTGGGAGTCCTATTTGGAGGATTGTGTAGAAATTTGGATTGCACATACTAATTTCCCCTTTTTTCCTATTAGTGAACTAACTCCATGGTTAATAAATTAATTGTATATTATGAAGAACTAGTTTTTGTGTGTTACTTAAGAGAAGTGGGGTTTTTCCAGCTTTTCCCCTTCTCTTTTTTTCTTACATATAAATATCAATTATATTTTAAAAAATAAAATTGTAGGTCTTGAGAAAAAAGTATGTATCAGATCAGGACTGTTGCATAGGAGAGGGATTTTAGTCCACTAATCCAGACTGGTCTTATCTCACCTGCTGTTTGCATTGGGACTGGGAGAGTGTCTACTGGAGCAAATATGTTTTTTTTCCTAATGCATATTTTAAGTATAGGAAGTCTAAATCAGACCTAGATTGCAGCAGTGGAAAATAGTTAAGACCTCTCTTCACATACATGATGTTGATCTGGATAAGGGGGGCATGCTTGTAATTCACTTTTAAAAAGCCATTCGTGCAGTTGCTAATTGTGTGAATAGCAACTCATTGAGTATGGCCCTCAGTCAACAGCATCTTCTTTGAGAAAAATAAAAGCTGTGGTTAAGATGTCATTCACATAAATAAGTTCTGGCAAGGATGAAGGCTGAGGCCGGGAACTGAAGTAGTCTTTATAGTGTCCACGGCATTCAAATAGTTTTAATCCTTCTTCTTATTTTCACTGGCTTTGTCAATGGTAGATTGGTCTACTTCAACATGAAGAAATGAATTCCTCCTGCTGTTGCAGCAGATTGCAGGGACAACAGTCCTGGAAAATTTCAATTAATTAAAATGCTTTGGACTGTGACATAATAGTGTTCAAAGAAAATAGTTGACTAATTGTATGCATAAACAATGCAGTTTTTAAAACTACTTAGAGTTATTTGTATGATTTTACTATAAGTTGTTTCTCTAAGTGTAAAGGGCCAAGTTTGGAAAGATAACGGTGAACCCTTGTTTATTACATTATTGAATAAATGTAGGTTTTCCCTTAGGCTCACAAAAGAGATAGAAAGGAAGAGGAATTTCATTTTTTTAAAGGATTCTTTTATTGTGTGCACAGCTAAATGTCAGCTCCTGTAAGATGAATTGCAATGAGAATTAAATAGTATTTTGGAACGCTTGTAAAACACCAAGAGTATTCTGCAATAAATAATAGGATTTAGTATATGTATTTAGGATGTTTTTTATCTTATCTAAATGATAACGTTCCCAGCTACATTTGGATAGGATAAAATTGCATTGGTCCTAAATGTGCCTTTATTGATGCATAATTAATATTTCTTATCTCCCCCAATTTACATGTGTAGTATGCCTGCACTGATTTGTGTGAGAAAGGAAACCCAAAGTTGTCTTATCTAATGGTGTCCATAACAAACTTTGATGACATCAAAATAACACATGGGTCATGATATCATCCTGCAAATGACATCATGCAATGACATTATATGCCATAATTTATGTAAGTTATGCCATTTTCATTATGATGTCACTACGTATTTGTTGTTGTTTGCTCCCTTTGGGGATGCCCATTGTCTTACCTGTGATCTTCTCCAGGCATCGTCTTAATCTTGTGAATTATTATTCTGATATAGCTGTGCCTAGGATTGTATGGGCTTTTCTTAGAGGAAAAACTCTACTGCTAGGACAATGCTGCAATGTGCTGTGTAACTGTCTCTATTAATGTAGCAGAAGCCTTCACCTCCTTCACTGTGAGAAGAGAATTATCTGATAATCCTAAGTGATTAGGGTAAGAGATTTTGGGTGCACTTAAAGCATCTGTGCCAATTGTGACCATCCCTGGACTGGCAGCAGTAATTCATACAATCAGATTAAGTATGGACTACTGCAGTGTGTTCCATATGGGGCAGCCTTTGAAGAGGATTTGGAAGCTGCAGTTGGTCCAAAATGCCATTGCAGGGGAATTCCAATCTTGAAGTCACTGCACTGGTTTCTGATAGGCTTTCTGAAAATTCAAAGTACTGATTGTTACCTACAGGCCCCTTTATGGTATACCACCCACTTAGATTAGGCACTACTTTGTCAAAGTTCTGCTCATTTGGCCCAAATATCTCAAGAATGCTCACTGAAAGTCCAACCTTCCCAGGAAGTACAGGAGATATAGATAGGACAACAGGTCTTTTTAGTAGTGTCCCCCATGCTTTGTAATATGTTTCTCCCTGATATCTATGTAGCACTGTTCTTTTTTGTTTTCAGAAAGGCAGTGAAAAGACGCATTTCACTACATATTCAGCCATAAGTGAATTGATTGGTTGTGGACCTTCTATCTTTGTGTGTATGTTGTTTTAGTGCTGGTGTTCATTCTGTTTAATTTTACTGTTATATTCTCTTGCTTTTTATACACTTCCCAGAATCTCATGATTGGGGCTGTTTATAATATTGCAAATAAAGAAACAAACAAATCAACAATGTTCATAATTACAAAATTATTGCTTATGAGTCCATTAATACAAAACACAGCTCTAAAATACAGGCAGGAAAATTTATCAGAACAAAAGTTAAGGATCTGGAGTGCCAAGTTGTATTTCCTAGATAAAGAAAATAAATTATACATTTCTCTTAAGTTCCTTTTATAACAGAACAAGGTTTACATAATGTTTTAGTCTACAGCTGCAATAGAAATTCTGTCTTCAGTTGTTTTCAATATTTCTAATTTCATCACCGCCCATCTCACTCAAACAGCGCATACTTGAAATGTACATATCCGTTAACAAGCATTTGACTTGAAGAAACAGTTGTGTATTTTTCTGTAAAGGTAATGAGGTAAAATGTATTGATATTTAATGAAGCATAAAGCTTTCAAATGCACCATGAAAGCAATAGCTAAACTAATTAATGAAACTTTAAGTCTTTCAGAATAAATACACTGTGTGGGCTGTATACTTATTATTTCTGCCTGATTAAATTGACATCCAGGATAAAATTCACATGTAGGCTTTTCAAAAAGACAGTGTTAAATCTCTTCCTTTCCCCCTTAATATTAGAATAGAAAAGAAAAAATTATTTATAATTCCCACAAGCTTGGATGGCATATTTCACTCAAGCACATCAATCTTTAATGTAGGGTCCTTTCATAATGCATTTGATTTGGGAAGCAAACCATGACAGGGATTTTCAAGTTATTTGCATTTCTATTTACATGCGGCATGGAGCTGGTTTCAACAGTTCTTTTGATGTTACAACTTGCAGCCTCCTTCTTTCCATTAGCTGTGTTTTATGGACTATTTTATTTTGCTTGTGAATATTTACTTTGCAATAGTGATGTTGTATTGGACCACAGTAATTCAGCTGGACTTTTTTGATTGCTCAGTGATGAGTATCAGTGATGATAATAAATCACATGTTGTTGATAAGAGATGACAGAGGATAGAATCTCTGCCAACAAGTTTACTGCCTTGAATCCCTAGTTATAGCTTTGTGTAATAATTGCACTTCATACATGTCAATTGATAGAATGCAGTGCTAGATAGAACAACAATTCATGTAATAAAATAAAATTCTCTGCCTTATTGTTCTGGCCATATAAATATATTTTTAGCCCATCACTATCACCACCACCACCTAATCTTGGGGACCTGAAAAAAAGAGTCCATGGTTTTGGACTAGAATGTTGGGGCTAAGGTTAGTAATCCAGGAAACTCACTGGATTACTATAGACCAGCCATATCTGTTAGCCACACACATTTGACAGAGTGCTGTAAGAACAAAATAGGGCAGAAGATCATAAATCTTCTGAGCTCATTAGAGGATACATAGAACATTACTGTGATAAATAAAACAAAATAAAAATTCCAACATTAGATAACTTGTATTGAAAGCTTTAAAGTGGCCTAATTTCCCTTGTGGGCATGCTAAACAAGAGCTTTCTACCCTTATACTGCCAATACAAGAACAATATCTCAGTGTATGCAATAATAGCTGCAGTTCCCAACCACCAGCTAATTCAAAGCAATACACTACAACAAATGTCTTATGATCAAAACTGTGATTTAAATTACCTGGAATACTCATGTAACTCTTAACAGTTGTTTTTCCCATGAGATATTCCAGCACTGTTAAAGGCTAAAACTATTTTTTACAAAAAGAAAATTCACGTTAAGAGATTGTCAGGAATCAAAACACCACATGCAATATCAAATCAGGCAATTGTGCTAAACACAAAAACACATCTTGTTATAAATTACTGACTGGATTTGAAGCCATTGTTGTTATATCCAGGTATACTAATGAATTGGAGCCTTGTGGCCAGGGAGAGGGAAGATTATTTACAACTCTTCATGGTTGTACCAGCAATAATTTTTGCGATATGAAAACATACTTGTGACATACCGAGATGCTCGCACTAATAACCACTTCATGTTAGCATTATAAGATTAATGACAAAACTGAGGAATTTAATGTGATATGTAAAGAATGCATTCCTTATCTTAAGAAGAGCAGAGATATGCAATGTAAATGGGGAATATTGCTAGGGAGGTAATGTGGGAGGTAAAATGCTGTAACTGGCCAACGTGATTTATTTTTTTGTAGAATATTTACCAGTAACTCATCATTTAGTTTGCTGTATAAAATAACTTTCCATCACTTTAAAAACATATGTACTTACAAATATCCCTGAAAGAAGATTTTGTATTCCGTTGTTTAATTTTTATAATATTCACTCCTTAAGATGGATATTGTTTTCTTCTATAACATTATCTCTGAAATCATCCTATAATAATGAGCCTTTGACATTGCCCATTGTCACTTTTATTTTGTTTTATTCCGATTTATCTCATTAGTTCCTATGCAACTTATTATGTCTTTTGGTTTGTGTATATCCAGATTAATTTAGCAGAAATAAGAAACATAAGAAGAAACAAAGAGAAGGTTGGAAGGCCCTCAGGATGTTAATTTCACAGTATTGGTCCAAACTAGGTGTGGGATAACTTTGCACAAGAGACATAGTTGCTGTAGGCAGAGGCACACTAGCTGCAGGATTGTCAGTAAAAAAAGATGTTGAAGCAAAAATGCTTCTAAATGCTCATAAACTGGCTGCTTAATAATCTGTTCTAGAGTTTTGCTAGTATTGATCTCACCATTCTGTAGTTACCTGGGTCCTCATTTTCCCATTTTTGAAAATAGGAAGAACATTAGCCTTTTCCAGTTCCCTATACCTGTCCTCCATGAGCTCTCAGTGATCACAGAAAGCCACCCAAGATGACATCCACAGCTACTTCAATTACTACAGTTGCATGTAGTATCTGATCTTGGAGACTTAAATTCATTTATAGTTGTCATCTAACCATCTTTTTACTTACCTTGGAGTTATCACTCCCTCCATTTGTCAGTTGTTCGGTTCAGATACATTTGAACATGTTTCCCTTGAAGGAAAAGCTGAGGCAAAGTAGGAGTTGAGGAGTTCTGGCCTCTCCCTATCACATATTACTGTCTTACCATCTTGTTATTTCCCCTTCATTGCCTACTCCGTTGCCTATTCAACTAGACACTTGTACTTAAATTCTTGATCCTTAATACAAATGTGCACTTCCTTCACATGCAGCCCCACTCTACCATGTTTTCTCTCTGGACTTTTCCTTTTGAATAAATTGTACCCTTCTAGCCTTACATTCCTTTCATTAGTTTCATTCCACCAGGTTTCAATAATGCCCATTAAATAATATTTGGCTTTCTGTATTAAGACTTCTGTTTCTTCCTGTATACTCTGTTCATTTGTGCAGAGACACTAGAATCCTTGGCCATGTAATGTAACCTATTCTGTCTTGTATTTATGTGTTCATTATTAAGTGCCTCCACATCCTGCATACCCTTCCCAGTCCTGTTTCCAATAATTGGTGCTACACTATTTTCTGTGTTCTCTTTTCTCTCCCTCACAGAATTTCGTTTAAAGCTCTTCAGAAAAAAACTTGCAACATGCCTTCCCAACACATTTTTCATGGTTCTTGTGAAGTCCTCCTTGTGTGGAGTCCCTTGTCTTGGAAATGGGAGCCTGTCCATCATACCCCAAGCATGTGCCTTGGGAGAAGAGCACAGTTTTCTTGATAAGCTGTGCATAACAAGATTAATTATATAGTCCTGTAGTGTGATTACTTAGGCCTATAGTTGTGCTCTTTTCCTATTTTATGTTTGAATGAACTTTTAATATTACTTAGATTAATGAGGGTGTCTTTTAAGTCTGAATATTATTTTCTTTATCTTCTTATACACATTTAATAGTTAAATACAAACACTGGATTTTAACATGCAAGGTTTCCTCTCCTTTCTGTTTTTACCTACATGTTTTATTAGGCATTCCGGTTTCAGTCCTTTGACTTTTTGCCTACGTATTTCATTAGGCATTCTCATTTTAGTCCTTAGAAACCTCATTGTTTTCATATGTCTCAACTCAGCAACTAAATTGCATTTCCATAGAAGGTGGTGATCTCATTTCTGTCTGCTTTGAACCAGCCAAGTTAATTACCTGCACAGAATTATTGCACTGGTCAGTGCTGGGTAATTTCTTACCCTAGTTCCACTTGAAGAGAGACATTGTTCTTTAGGCTGCTTTGTCAGTTTCTTACAGGCCCTGCTGAAAGTATATGGTTGATTACCTCATGGTGCTGAACTGCAAGTAGTCTGTCTAGTTTACTAAGAATGCTTTGGAAAGAAAAATGCTAAAGAAGCTTCTGTAGCCCAAGATGACGTACTGAGAATCTCAGGTTCCTCTGTGGGCATACCACTTTCCATAACAAAAATAATACTATAAACATTGCTTCTTTCAGATCAAATGAATAATCCATCAAATTCAGTTTCTTATGTATGAGAGATGAGATGAAGTGATTCATATGATGCTGACAGTATATCATTCAAGTATCTTTAAACATTTGATCTAGATCTAATAACCTTTTTTTGGTTTTTATGCTTGTATAGTCATGACTTCCTGTGAAGTACCTCAGATTCTGAGGTGTATTTTTATATTATATTTATCTGAAAACTAAAAAAAAAAGCAACACCCTGATTGATTTTGTTCCTCTGTTAGACCACCATGGACCTTTCTTTTGAATAAGGCAACAGATTATTTATTCTATTGTAGTCTTGACTGTGTATATTAATTCTGTCACTTCTTTTTCTATCTCTATCCAAATTTGTAATTCTGAAAGTGATGTGTAGCACCTGTATATCATAGCCCATGCAGGGCAAATTGAGGGACTTTTGCAAGCATTGTATTCAGAAATTTTACATATGGAACTATGTAAGAAAGTTTTTCATTATGATTCAGTACAGACAAAAGAATGTTTGGTATAACTGAGATTATGATGTTTTAATAGATATAAAAATAAAATATAATTTAATTAGATATAAAAATAAAGTATATGAAACCTATTTCATCACAGCCTGAGATCCAATTCTAATCAGCGAAGTGGAACCTAAATAAGGACACCTAAATGAATCTGGCACAAGGCTTGTGGCATGTTCTATTCATTGTACTTAGCATTCTGCAGGAGAAACAAAGAATCCCAATATCTGCAAAAATGTGCATAGGGGACAATTTTGCAACACTGGCTCTGCAAAATAGACAAATACAGGTTGTCGTCGTTTAGCAACCACAATTGGTACCAGCAACTCGGTTGTTAAGCGAAGTGGTTGCTAAGTGAAACTGCGACTATGCTCATGATCTTATTTCAGCTTTCCTTTGCTTTACAAACCTGTGAAGGTCATAAATGTGAGGATCAGTCATAAAATTACTTTTTTACCACAGTCATAACTGCGAATGGTTACTAAATGAGGTAGTTGCTAAACAAGGACTACCTGTACTGCTTTTTCTGTGTCATGAATACTCAGAAGTGGATTGAAATTGTGGGCTTATACAACTCATTGCATTATTCAGTAGGTAAGAAGATAACTCTGTTTCTGGATACTACATTGTTTGACTGGATATGAGAGTTAACACCATTTATATTACTGAAGTTAGTTTATTTATTACCCTTTATCCTAGGCAAGTTACAATTTAATTAAAAAGAATATGATATAGAATTAAAAGCAAAAAAGTTAATACAATTAGTTTAATACGTTAATACAATTAGTTTAATACACAATTGCAATTATAATTCAAACAGTTATCTCTACTTTTTAAACTATATAGTTTTTAAACTATAACACCCAGTTCATTTTTTAAAAATGCTAAATCATTAAATGCTGGAGAGAATAAAAATAATCTGACACCTAAATGTTAAAAAGTAATTTAATATTTCAACAGCCAATTTTACACTCCATTCTTACATGGAGCAAAGAAGCATGCACAATGGTGGCTGACATTTTTCTAGACATACTTTTAATTTTTAGGCTGTTCAGGATCTCAGAGGGCAAGGTGGGGATGCAGTGATGCTTTGTGAGGAAGCAAGGCCAGAAGTTTCATTCCCTTTTTTGAACTTGGAGGAGTTTGATTCCCCCCCCCTCTGGTAGAATAAACTTTTAAGCTCAGTGGAAATTTATACACTTTTTAAAACTTCATATTTAGTTTTAAAACATGAAAAATCACATTAACATTATTTGTTTGTTTTTGTGCTGAATTTCAGCAGTTCCAAAGGGTGAAAAAATGGAGTGGGGAATTATATACAGATTGCCCACCCTTAATGCAGTGAAGTTACTTATATAGAATCCATACCGAATTATGCTTTATCACAGGATCTCCCCTGAAGTCCTCTCCTTTGCACATCATCACTCTTAGCAGTTTCTGTTCTAGTTGCAGCAGCTATCGATTAGATACATGGGAATGAATAAAGGAAACTATCCACCATGGAATGTAATACAAGCATGAGCCACATATCAAAACATATAATTGCAACTTTGGGATGGTTGCAAGTTTAGGATAATTTTGCTTGAACGATTACATAAATTTAGCCACCTATAGCATTTTACACTTCAGCTGATTCAGTTTTGCTAAATCCATTCAAGGAATATAGAGTTCCACATAACAGCTATCTTCTCTGGTGGGCAATTTGTGTGCTGCAGGCTGCATACAACCCCTGAGTCTGCACTTTGTGGCTCATGAAGTATTCAAAGATCTTACCACCAATTTTAAGTAACACACCCAAAGATGCAAAATAAGTTTTATAAACTTTCACATGGCATAACATATTTGTGTACATCTGCTCGCCTGGAAAAAAAAAATTAAAGTGGGCAAAAATGTGAGTCCTGCCTACAGGGGTGTATTGTGTCATCAGATATCCCCTTTGCAGCCCTTGGAAGGCTGCATTTTTTTTTTTTTAAATAGTGTCTTTGCTTGAAGAATTGTCCACCCCCTACTATAGGCAAAAGTGAAGATAGGAAATATCACCAACCAAATAGGCTACAAGTGAATCTTATGCTTTGCTTCATATAACATCTATTTCAATGTCTAATTGGTGGAAAAGCCACCCAGACGTCATCAAGTGTATATGTGTGTTTCTGCGCACTATCCAATACAACTGCTTTGTTCATTAGATCCTCTATTAGAGCAGGAGTATTGAGGTCTGAGCCAGTGCCCAGATCCACCCAATTTCTTCTCCCTTGCCTTCTTAATTCTTCCTTTAATATTCTCTCCTCCCTGTCCTCTGGGTCACTATTCTTAACCTAAGCACAAAGCCTCCCTTAGTCTCAATTGCCCAGCAGACTTTTGTAGATTGGCCATAAGTCTAATAATGAGTCTCATCATCCAGTTCAGCATTGCTAACTCTGGAGTAGATTTCCAGATTCTCAGACTTACTGCCTAAATTGTATCTCTAAATACAGAAAGCTTATTTATATGGCAAAATCTTTAGTCATACAACTCCTTATCTACCTCCTAAGGTGGTACAGTTCAGACTCAGCTTTTTTACTCCTTTTACTAGGCATGTGTGTTTAAAAATTTTGTCTGGCTTTACACAATTGGTACCAATGGGAACTTCTTTTTTGAAGCCCTTGGTTGCACACAAGGGGGCAGAGGGCATTCCCATTCCATTCCAAAGATAGCTGTGGAATGAAGTAACCTTGCCTTGCGATGTAATGCCTTTACAATAGCAGTTCCATTTGGTATCCCTGTAACTAATTAATCAAGGAAACAAAGGCATAGTTAAACAGCACATATTAAGTGTAATGTGTAGCTTGGTTCTCAGAACCAGCTATAGTTAGTAGTGTTGTTGTTATTCTTTTATTTATGTGGTGACTTTCTAAAATTATCAAAAATGGTATCAAAGCAGTCTGCTATAAAAATAAGCAAGTCTCAGAGAATATATCCCTAAAGTCAAATAAGACAAAAAAGATTCAATAAGCAGAATAATGAAATGTTACATTGAAATAGCAAGCATCGTGTTACAGTGATTCCATTGAAATTAATAAAGTAATTTTACTACAGTCAACTTAAGTATTTCTGTTTTCAGTGTGCCAGTCACAGTCAAATTCAGTTTTCACGGCCATGAGTAGTATTTCGTGGAATTTTAGAAAACCATGACTGGAATAGTGGAAAAAAACGTGACATTTATAAAGGCCTTTTAAAGTCTGCTGTGTGTAATACTTGGCTCTTTTTAAATCAATACTAAATCCCTCCATTATCAGAACTTTTCTCCATCATAAATGACATACTTTATGCCTAAGTTCATAACAGGATGTGAGAAAGATATTCTAATATCTAAAGTTTACTCACAATGGCAAAAGTTCAATAGATTTACAACAAAACCTTTTTGTAAAATATAAAAATATTTTAAGGGGGAACAAAATGAAATGAGTGTCTTAAATTAGAGCAATAAATAAAACAAAAATCTCTATAAAAGTCACATTCTTTGAAAATCACATTGGGGAATTTGCATGTCAGAGATGACGGAGGCTTAGCTATTAACTAACTAAAGAGGAGAAACAGCAAAATAGGCAGGCAGAAGAATGAGGAACTGGACAGATTAACATTTCTATAAAGTATTTTGGTGTTTGCACATGTTAATTATTAATGCTTAATTATTGATAGAGGCAGTTTTGATTTATATGTGGAAACATAAAATTGAAACTCACGGACCTTATTTTCAGCTGCTTCATTTGCAAGTTCTGGTAATATGTTCTTGTTGACATCATAAAGGTGGCACTTGAATAGTTCTGGCATGGCTGAGATACAGTGTTACTTTTAAAAAAATTGGAATGATGAAAAACTGTTATAATCAGCTATAGCTGTGGACCTAATTACACCGTGCCAGGAAGTTAATCCTTTTTATTTCAGGCTGAATTTAAAAAGCAGCAGTTCTACACTAAGACAAATCCACAGTGGCATTTTTCCACATTTCTTTTTCATTAGATGTATGAAAAGTAGTTTGTTATGAAGAACATATAATATGAAATGAAATGGAGCCTTAGGGATGGACATCCATTCAATATATCACTTCGAGAATAAGGCAGATTGTGTTAGAGAAATTCAGGTTCCAGAATGATGCGATGTGATATGAAGGTTGTCTGTTAAAAATATGGACTTTTTGAAAAAAATTTGAATGATCATTATAATGTATTCTAGCTCTAAATCCCACTGAAACAAAAGGAACAGAATGCTTGCTATCAGCTTTATTTTTATTTATATATCTATTAATCATAGTTCTATGGCCACCCATCTCACACGAAGCGACTCTAGGCAGCGTACAACAATTAACAGCTTGATCCTCATTGTGAATGCTGGGAGGGGATGCAGTCTCAGTTACACTGGTGAAATAAATCTTTGCCCGTATAGTAACACTTTACCACCACTGGAGAATGTTACTTGGCCAGAACTTTTATGTTGCTCAGATACATAAGAACATAAGATACTGTAAGTTACACTGGATATGATCAAAAGCCAGTCTGACCTAGCATTCCATTTATAAGGCTATCACAAGATTTCTCAAAGTTTGCAATGCCTTGACCCCTAAACTGTTAAATGAATTTGTGTGACCTTCCTCTCAAATAACACTTAACTAGACCCATTGGTTTAGCCATCTCTCAAAACTGGTTTCAGGATTTGCTCCTTGTTAGCCTGTGCAAGCTTCCTATGGGTTTGTCCAGGGTTCTGCTTTACCTGAAGAAGCCTAAATGGCTTATGACCTTCTGAGGGCTTTCAGCCCACAGTTTGAGACCCTGTGCCCTATGGGAAACTGAAAAACTGAAACAGGCTATGCTTATAATAGAGCCCCATATTGTCCCCAGCAACTGATATTAAGGGTTTTATTGCTTCTAGTGCTGGAGGCAATTTCTAGCCATCATGATTATAAGTTGTTGATAGTCTTGTCCTCCTTTAATTTGTTTTCAAGGTATTCAAATTAGTGGCCCTTGCTAGGTCTTACAGTAGCAAATTCTGTAGTTTAACTATGCATTATAGAAAGAAATGCTTCTATTCAGCTTTATTAGATAATCCAGGTATAACAAAGAAGTGAGAAAACTACCCACTTCCTCTTTACTATCATGTTGCCCCTCACTCGTTTTTTTCTAAACTAAAAAGCCCCCCTTGTCATAATGTTACATTATAATAGTTCCTTAATTGGGATAACTTGGAGTATCCATTTTCAAGCTCTACAGTAGACTTAAGTCCACTGGCTGGAATAAAATGTACCACTCTGAGTGTCCTGTTTCTTTTCCTAATGATCCCAAACATGGAATTTGCCTTTTTCAAAGCAGCTGCTGGGTTCATCATCAAACTATTCACACTATTATAAAATGGCACATTATTCTTGTTTTTCTAGGAATCAAGCCTGCCAGTATCTCCAGTGGCAAGAATGTTTCCCCTCTGCAATGCTGTGCTAATCTCAAAAAAAAGTATTAGCAGCAGCAACAGTGACCCCAAGAAACCAGGTGTTGTAGGCTGAGTTTCTATGTAGTGTTTTCTGGACTAAAGGCCATAAAAAGGTTTGTTGTTGTTGTTGTTTCGTGTTGTGGGCTTGCTACCTCTTCGTCTTCTGATGGGGGGGAGTCCTGTGCTTTCCCTGGAATCATAACATAGATAAAAGTAACTGATGGCTGCCACAGCTAGCATAAGATGCCATAAGAAAATTCAGTTCCCTGATACCAGATGTGGTGATTGCCAACAATTGAGGTAGTTTTAAAACAGCATTAGGGCTATCAATGGGTGCACATTTTCTCTATAATCAGATGGGGCATGCTTTAAATATGACTTGATAGGAAAGCAGCCACAACAGGGCAATTACCCTTCATGTTCTTTTCCTCTGTTTCAGGAAATTTTTATATATGTTTGCTATAACATAGAGCACCTCTAGCATATATTACTTTCTAGGCTGATGATGGTTTCTTCTGTTTTCAGTGTTAATTTTTGCCGACCTATTATGAATAACCAAAAATGAAGAGATACAATGTTATTTAGAGCTCAGCAGCTTATAGCTTCTAGGGAAGTTTCAAAGGGTATTTGATCAAATCATCCCATCAAGATTCAGTGGATTTTTGTGCATACGTATGCATACTTTTATCAAATCAGATCTCTGAACTGAATCACTTTGATAATTGAACTAGAAAATTCAAATTGAATTGACTTTTTGGATTGAATTGCAAATTAAGATTGGATCTTGATTGATTTAAGTGTCCCTAGTACAAATTTTACATGATGCATTTTATAAAATATAAAAGTAAATTTCTTTCTGTGAAGGGTATTAACTTGTAGCATGTATTGTAATTTTTCTTGAACAATTTTTTTTCTGTTGCTTAACATTTTCTGGAAAAGTTGTATCTTTAGTCAAGACTGAATCAAGACATCAGTTGCTTGAAGTTAAAGATTAGATGTTACCTCCACATCTTTCCATATACAAAGGCACCAACTAAACTGGTCCTTGAACTTAATTAATATTGACAATAGGAAGATGTATTCATCTGCACTTGAGGACATCAAACTAGTTGAAGAACATAGGGTAAACTATGATACATGGACAGCATTATTTTTAATTCTTCTATTAATTCTTTATTTATTTCTATTATAATTTTGAAGAAAAAAGTAAAGAAATAATACAGATATGGATACAAATGCAAATAAGCAAATACATATTTAAAGGGATATAAAAATATAGGAAAAAAAGGGGGGAAAACCCCTAATATAAGAATAAAATATAGGTGGAAAACTAGCAAACCTTGAATAACCAGCAAATCTGAATCATCATATGGTTAGTATGTTCTAATACAACATTAATGACTTAGTGTGTTGTATACATTTCTTACCTAACATAGTTGCATTAAGATGTGAAAATATTTTATTAGTGCAATTAAAATCAGTAAGAGAAAAAAGGAAAATATTAAAAAATATAAATATTAAACAATATACTGAAAAATTACTGTGAAGAATTTTAGACTATATGTCAGATTAAAACATGAACTCTAGAATCCAAATTTGGGATGTAAATTAAATTTTATATAAGATTTACTTTTAGGTGGGAAGTTATTCCAGACATTGAGGCATAATCCCCGAGTTTAATTAACCATTCTTTCATAGAGGGGATCAGAGATCTTTTCCAATTAAAGAGAGTATAAAATCCTTGCAGCTTTATATATAATGCTAGTTCAGGATATTTTTAAGATATGTAAGGCTTAGTCATGTTTAATAAAAATATATCTTAGTCATGTTTAATAAAAATATCTCTTGAAATGAGATTACAGCTTTCAAAACTTTCATTGTATGATGAATTAATTTCCAGTATTGTTGAGCTTTGCAACATTGCCATCACATATGGAAGAAAGATCCAATCTCTTCATTGCATTTCCAGCATTTCAAGGAAAAAAGAGTTACTCATTTTGGTAATCATAACTGGAGTAATGTTTGATTGATTGATTGACTGATTATGTGCCATCAAACCATTGTCGACCCTTAGTGACCACATAGATAGATTTTCCCCATGACGATCTGTTCCTAACCTGGTCTTTCAGTCCTCCAACAGTGCACCCATCACCACTGTAACTGAGTCCATCAGCTTTGTTGCTGGTTGCCCTCTTCCTCTCTTTCCTTCCACATTTCCAGCATTAGAGCCTAGAGTATTAGAACCAACTGAGTATGGAAGAGCAACGTGTAGCAAAAGACTTGAGAGACCTTAATTCTGTCCTGTTAATAATAAAATCTTGTAATCTAAACATATTATTGTCTCTCCATTGAGCAACTTTATTAGTGCTTTCTTCATCATAAAAGTAGACGTATTTATTTATTTATCTATCAAATTTGTCACCGCCCATCTCCTCCCACCAGAGGGACATTAAGTAAGGAAGCAGTGATGGCATTATTCTTCAGTGCCTTGTTGCTGCTTCTGATTCCCCACCATCTGCCACCTGAGGCATTACTCATTTTCCTATGGATAGGGCCAGTCCTGTAATTGATTGGGATAGGAAAGTATGTTTGTTGCTGTCTTGTTGTATGTTGAAGGTTATGACAAGGAAGGTGTTGTGAACTGCTTGGCTGGGTGCTTCTATCTAACATGCAAACCAGGTATGGCAGCATTCTTATTGTATTACCTTTGTATGTAGCTTTGAGAATGGATTATGCCTTTAATGTGTGTTTAATCTGAGGGCAGTTTGAGTGCATAATTGGTATAGTTTTACAAAGTTGCCTGAGAGTTTAGATTTTAAAGCCTCTCAGTCTAGGCTTTAAAACAGAGATGAATATCTGAGGCCTAATAAAGCTGATTTGTGAAAAGTGTTGGAAAAAAATTATCTCTTGTTGGGTTCTCTATGACCAACTTTTCTTTGGGACTTTTAACCATTATAATTCCAAATATATTCAGTGTTGTATGCATGAATTTGTATGTATAAATACACACACACAAATAGAGATTTTTGTGAAATCAGGTAAGGTAGTTGGCAGGAAGGGTTTTTTATTAAAAAAAAAAAAGATGCAAAATTTGTACAGATGTGGACTAATCCTCACATGTTCCCAGTTTTAGAAATAAACTTCCTGCTATTATTTATGTATCACCTATCTTTAAACTCCTGGATATTGAAGGATTTGCAAGATTATATTCAAAGGTGTGGGCATTATATGCCTGTGTAAAAGTTTTCTGAAGCCTAGCATTTTTTTACATTTTCTCATTTAACTCCTGATGAGCTCACGTTTAATCAGGTCCAAACTGTCTAATTATATGGTTTCAAATGTTCAGTTTGAACACTTAGGCATTGTAATGGTATCACCATCCCTAAAAGAAACCTGATAAACTTAACTGTCATTGAATAAATGCTTTGAGTGCAAGTCAAATGAATGTTCTTGTAAATGGGACAGTTTCATCATGTAAGGCGTGGGAAAGTTTCTATTTTTGTTTGCTAGGATTTTGAGATAATTTTTTTCTTTTCATTGCTGTGTCTTTTGTTTCATTTCATGTGTCTTTAGAGATAAACTTTATATACATTTCTTCATTTTCAAATACCTACACCTCTACTTTTTCTTTCAGTTCCTACAAAGTGTATTTAAATTTTCAGAACTTTGAAATATTATCAAATGGCAGTTAGTTTCTTCCAAAGGCAGGTTGCTCCAAATTGGGCAAAAGTTAAACTTCTGTGGTGCGGCCTTTTGAAATAATTTATCAACCTGGAAAATAGATTCAGGGGTATGTTTTTACCAAGAGGCCTGGCATAGTAGCTTGTTCTTTGATCCTTCTTTATGTTTTTCTCACATGTTACAAAATGCAGGACCATTAATATAGTGTTTCCTAATAACTTTTACCCAGTTTTAAGTGTGAGTGATTAAGCAGGGGAAATAAATAACTGTTTCAATTTTTCTTCTGACATTTGGTCTTTCTGTTGCCTTTCACAATTATCTCATTTTTCAGCAAGACTGGCTTTCTTCACACTTTATGCAACAATTTTGTTCATTTGATTATGAATGTAAAATTTAATATATTTTTATTCTTTGCTTATTACAGTTTCCTAGTCAGTGCTTAATATGAATATGATAAAACAATAATGCCAGCTCCAACCAAAAAAAAATGAAAAGATACCTAGGGCAAAGCAGTATTTGCACGAAGAATTCCAAAACCATCTCTAATGATATTATAGAGTAAAAATTATTTGTTGAATAAAAGTATTAAAAGAAATACCTGCAAATTCTACAGGAAGGTCAAGAGCTTTGCAAGGCAAAAAAATTCTGGTCCAAATATCTTTCAGATCAGACTTTGAAGAAAGCAATTAGAAAGCACTTGGTATCTTGAACTGATCCTCCTCAATCTAGAGCCCTCCAGGTGTGTTGAATTATAGGTCCCATAATTGCCAACAATATTAGAGTTGTCTCCATCTGGGCATACTTTTAAATAGCCATACCCACCCAACCTTGGCTACTTGCAGAAAACTAAGCAGGATTGGCTCAGTACTTTGGACGAGACTGCCAGGAATGTCAGGGCAGTGAGATAGACTGGGAAGTTGACAAAACATATTATAAGGCAGTGGCAAATTGTTTCTATATTCTTGCCACAAAAACTACAGAGATGTCAATGAATTCACCAAGCGTTAACAGTGACACAGACAGATTATCATATACCATACCATATCCCCGAGAGCAGTGCAGCATGGAAGCTTCTTCTAGATTGTAATTGTCAGCTGTACTATGTAGACCAAGCCAAGAAATCAACTCCAAAGGAAGGCTAAAACTACTTTTATTAATATTAGCTATAGTAACAGAATCTTGCAAGTTTGATGTGCTTTATACCCCTTCCCCCTGTACACTTATGTGAATTAGGGAGGTGTCTGCCTGAGTCACTTGCACATACTTCTTCTATTTTGGACTTAAGCCATGTGTTTCCCCTTGTCACTTTGGTAATGGATCTGGCCTATTTCTGTCATGGTCAGAATAGTTCCCTATTTTCTACTGTGAAGTAACTGGCAAAAATATATAGACCATATTTAGCCAATGTACTGGAGAAATCAAGTGAATTATTTTGTTAGATTTGGCTGAAAAATGAAATTGGAAAACTACTAGTATTTGTATTCCATTTGCATTTGCACCTTGTGTGTTGATCCACTCAGGCTGCACAGATTAGATTTGCTGATTCTAATGATTGTAGATGAATTGCCAGTATGACACAATAGTTGACCTTGGTTTTGTTTGTTTTACTTTATTTATAACGTACCATTGAAAATTTAGTGTGAAATGCCCAGCAACATTGTTATTTGATCCCATTTGGGAAAATCCAGGCTGGAAGATCAGCTGCTTGGCTGTTGTGAGAATTCACTCATCATCCTTAAATTTGCTAGGAATTGAATGCAAGCTGGGCAGGTCCAGTTGAGGTGATAATGGACCTGTCTTGTGAAATAATCTAGGATTGGTTTGAGCTTGTGGATCCTGAGGAAATGGACAGGGTGCTTTATGCTGTAGCTCTACCACATGTGGCATAGGACTGTGCTCTACCTGACTAGTGAAAGTGGTATGGGCAGTTGTAAATGCATCCTTAAGCAAGCTGTTCTTGCCTCCTGCCTTCCACCTAAGAAGTATGACCCCTTCTGAAAAAGCCATAGCTTATCTCAGCTATCTTGGGTAATTATCAACCTTCTCCTGTCAAGATGGTATCAGGGCTGCAGTTACAAAGAACTCTGGAAGAAATTGATTATCTGGACCCTTGGCAGTTGGGATGCAGGCCTGTGTATGAGACCAAAACTACATTGGTTGCTCTTGTTGAAGACCTTTGGTGGAACCAGGATAGGAGAGGTACAGTCAAGGTCCTGCTTGATCTTTCAGTTGCCTTCAATACCATTGAACAGGACATCCTTCTGGGCCAGTTGTGAGGGTTGAGAGTGGAGGGCACTGTTTGCAATGGGTTTTTTTTCTGAGTGGATAATAGCAGTGAGTGAGAGGAAGGAGGTTGTATCCATGAGTATTGCATTGCCACAGGGCTAAGCCCTTTCTTCTCTGCTACATGAAGTTCCTGGAAGAGATCATCCATTGGCATGGGGTGGAAGATACTTAGGTCTGAATCTGTTATATCAAGTGCTGATAGCTTCACCATGTGAATGGCAGCAAGTGTAGTGCAAAACAAGTCGATACTGCAACAAAGTAGGATCAATGCTAGGAACAATTACAAGAGCTCTGTACCTCCACCTGCACTGGGCAGGAATTGCAGTGGAAATTGTTGCCTGGATTCATACAGGGTCTGGATGTGGAAAAACAGACTTAGGCTGAATCCCAGCAAGACAGAGTAACTATGAATTGGAAAGCTGACTGAGTCAATTCTTAGCTCTGGATGGAATTGTATTCCCCTGGTATGAGCTGGCTTACAATTTGGGAATCCCTCTCTACCCCCAAAATGTCATCTATCGACACCTCATTGTCAAGCCTTTTCCATGATGGCCCCCTCTTGTGGATCTGCTTACTCCCAAAGACTCAGACCAACACCTCTAGTTTCTTCCAAGGAGCTGTGACAACAGGGCTCTTCAGGAGAGCATTTGGGGACAAATGGGTATTGCTGTATTCTACCCTGAACAGCGCTACATTAAATTGTTGGCTGTGAGTGGCTTTATAGTTTTGTTCTGCTTTTAACCCTTTCCTATGCTGATTGCTGTAATTACTCAGAATCTGTGAGAACTGAATGGCATAGAAACCAAAGTAAATAAATAAGTTGCAACCCACATTACTCTTCATTAAATTTTTTTTTAATGTGATCTCCTTACTAATGTAATCAATAAATTACAACTTCACATATGATATGACTACATTTAATGAAAGAGTGGTTAATACCTGCCATTTCTGCAAATGCCTTTTTAAAATGTAATTTATTAATGGTCTTAAGGACAAGAAAATAAAAAGACACAAACTTTATCACTTTTGTTTTAGAGCCACATCATTAAAACTAATCTGATAAAGGCTTTTTTTAGTTTTGGATTATAATCTGGAGTAATTGAATTTGGAATTCCGTGTTAAATCATTAAAAAAAATAATGGTACATAAAAAGGGGAAAAAAATTGGAACTTATCTAACAGCTGTAGTTATGTTTTCAGTTTGGCAAATTATATTCATGTATTCCTGATTCCTGCTCTTTTCTATTTTATAAATAGATCTATCTCTGTGACTGGCTGATTCACTTTTTTTGCATGTACTTTACAAAAAGAAGCTAGCATGATACAAACAAAAAATAATTAATTTTTCTTTAAAGTTGCATGGATGGGCAAAAGCATACTAGAGACTACTTCACTGTGTCTTTTGAAAAAAACAATTTAACAGTCTATCTGACTTCTTTATTTTTAGGAGCTTTTGTCTACGGACCTCAGTGCAAGTCCATTGGAAAAAACAGCTGCAACAATTTGATAATCACCAGCAGTCCAATGGTAGTTCAGAGACTGGGACCTCTATCTCCTGCTCAGCAGGTCTCAACAGCATGCAGCCAAATCAGCCCTAGTTTACAGAGGGCTATGAATATGACAAATCCAGATATACCATCTGAAACAAGGTCTTGCATTCTGTTTCTTCTTTCTTCAATATCTGCTCCATCAGAACATTCAGTTTTGAATTATCTTTCCTGGTGCATACCACTTAACAAGAAGTATTGCAATCTAGAATTGATGTGACCATCATACTCTCATCCTTACAGCATTTTGAATTTATCGCCAGTGATCAGTTTTATACATGTTAGTGATTCCTCTGAGTTTTCTTCCAGGATATTGGAATTAGGTGCTACAGTAATGCTAGTGAACTTTAAATAAATTAAAATAAACTTTAAATAAACTTCAGCAAATATCTATAGGATACTAATAGTTAAATTTATTTTGGACAGTGACTGGATTAATTTATCATTAAAATTAAATATTATCTAAGGCAGTGATGTCTAATCTCTTATGGCAAAGAACTGTAGTTAATATTCTTTGGGGGGCTGACATGTGTAATGAATGGATCTGTAATAGAAACTTGGCAGAATTTTTCACTTCTTTCATATTTTATGGGGAAGGTGTATTATTATTATTATTATTATTATTACATTAGAAATTAGTTTTAGCAATAGGCAAAGAGCACTCAAGAAGCTGCAGATAAAATACTTGAAGGACTGCCTACCTTACATTACTGGTCTTTCATGAGGGCTTCAGAAGCTTCTGAGCTTACACAGGACTTTCAGTGTGGTGAAAGACTAATTCTTTTTGCAGAAATTCTTATGGTGGTACAGTATTGGACATGTCACAGCTTTGTTAGTGTTCATTTTAATATGCAAAGATTTTAAAGTTTTAATTTTAACTATCAAAAATAAGTAACTGAGCTTTGTATGCCAACTGCTCCATATAATTACCAAGATCTGGAATTAAACTGCTAAGATTACATTGTTCTTTAATTTCTTGTCTTTACTACAGATCCCTTATATCACGTGAATCTTTGGCATCCACAACCTTGAGCCTGTCAGAAAGCCAGTCAATACAGAGTGTCAAACAAGAGTGGTTTCATGGTTATAGAATTTACCCTTCTCTTCCATCCAATCAGTGTTCACAAAATAGCAATGAATTAGGTGATGTCACAAATGCTACATCTGGGATATCCATGTCCAACAACTTTTCCACTTCACTGCCATCTTACTTGTTCAGTATGGAAAACCCCCACCCTCCTTATTCTAGTCCTCACCATTCCTCAGCCAGATCTCATTCAGCAAAAAAAAGGGCACTGTCCCTCTCCCCTTTGTCTGATGGAATTGGGATTGACTTCAATACAATCATCCGTACATCCCCTACTTCTCTAGTTGCATATATAAATGGTTCAAGAACATCTCCATGCAACATCTCTCCTCAACCTGAAGTTTATGGGCATTTCTTAGGAATAAAGGGAAGTTGTATTCCCCAAACTTGCTCTATACCAAATCCTCAAAAAAGGCTTCTTATGGCTAATTACAATGCTACCCCTCCAGACTACAGTGAAAGTGGAAACAGTGAATATCAGCGCATGCAACATTTGGAACAAAACAATCTACAGCCATTGGTCACAAATAATATGATGGTTCAACAAAGTACATGTCTAGCAGAGAGCCAACCTATGGGCATTGTGAAGGGTGGACATGGGGATGTTTTTTCTGGAAACACAAATGGCATACTCTCTGCATCTCCACTGGCTCCCCCCGGTCTTCCTCCTCCACATGGTCCACCCCCACCCTATCATGCACATCAGCATGCACTCATAAATCATTCTCGTCCACTTTCCTTGCCTCCATCTATCCAGAACTGTTTTTTAGATGAAGACAGTGAACTCGATGATTTCAGTGGCAAGCACTACTGTCGTTGGATAGACTGCAGGGCTACCTATGATCAGCAAGAAGAACTTGTGCGGCATATAGAAAAAATGCACATAGACCAGAGGAAAGGGGAAGATTTCACTTGTTTCTGGGCTGGGTGCCCTCGAAGATACAAACCATTTAATGCCCGTTACAAATTGCTTATCCACATGAGAGTGCATTCAGGGGAGAAGCCAAACAAATGCACGGTAAGCCTATAATGGGTGTTTATTACATACAAAAGATCCAGGAAATCTACTTTTCAGGGCTGTGCTGGTGTTTTCTTAGTAAAACATCTTGATAAAAAGGGAAATGAGATTTGTTTACATTCATTAAGGAAAATGAGTGAGTGAATGAAAATGTGTGCATAGATGGGGAGAAACATGTTTTAACTTGAGCTATTAGAGCACAGGCAAGCAAATAATTCGTCTTTTGCTTATGATGGCTTGGGTTCAGATCCTGAAAATTAATTTTGGTTTAAAAAGTTATTCAGTGAATTAGGTGAATTAGAAAAAAAAATGGCCTGATTTTTTGTGGGGGGGGAGGTGTCAGGTTTTTTTGTTTTTTTAAATTTATCCTTACTCCCCATGCTCCTAAAATGGATCCAGATCAGTCACTGCTGCCTACTCTGGTGAGTTTTGGCCTATAGATGGTATGAGGGTTGCATACCATGGGTTGCCCATCTCTGATATAGAGCCGTTGGATATACGTAAGCTCTCTTCAGATCTTCTAGTAAATGGGAGGTGACTGGAGTAAAAGCTTTTTGTCATGAGAAAGATTATGGAGTGTGTGGTGCATTATATTTCTGGGTGCTCTACAGGACAGCAGATGGCCAGTTATTACATATATTACTGTATTTTTTTTATTTGCTCTCAAACACCAAAGTGTCTTCAATTTTGTTGTTGTTTAAAAATAGATAAGATTACATTTTAACTGACTACAAAGGAAGACAGTTCTGATCAAAGTAGCTCACAATGTAAAAATAGAATATAGTAATACATAAAATAAAATATTTTTAAAATCACACTAGATATTTTCAAATATACTTCCTTGCCCATTCTAGCTCACTTGGATAGGAATAGTAGTCTAGCACATATAGAAGCTCCAGGTGAGAAGTCTATTCTAGATATATTTGAAGGTCTCTGTTCACATACTGTTCACAGCAGTATATTGTTTAACTACCTTCTTTATTTTGACGTAGGAGGAGGATCTTCAAATATTTAGTTGGCACCAGTATATTTTTTAAATGCAGATTACTTTTAAAATGTTGTTGCAGCTGATTACTTTTATATAGTGCCATAATCAACTGATTTCCAGTGCTTCACAAAGTCTAATACCATTATCCATTGAATAGCATCTTCATATTACTCAGGGTCCTGAATGATAAACTTACAGTTCTGAGATAATATAAATTGAATTAATGATAAAATTAAATGCCCTGAGATATCCCAAGCTACAAAACATACATTATTGATGCAAACTGTACATTCAGTGTGGCTGATTCAGTTGTATATACTTAGTAGTGCTGAACAAGCAAATGTTTTTATTACATTATTGAGTTTATCATTTGCCATAAAATGAGTTTTCAAAGAATGAGGCTTTTATTGCATGCTCACCCTGCTTCAGACAAGGGGTTTGTGTGGGATGAGGAGAGAAGTGAACAACTTCCATTTATAATTATCCTGTGTTTTTCCTTCACTTCCAGGAAAGAGTAAGAGATGGAATAGTTGCACAATTCCTTTTGATCAATAGTTGCAAGTTCTTTCACTTACACAACAGTAATTTAGTTTATTTAAATAACAGAATTATATAAATGGATTAAATTCCATAGTCTGTTTTTCCTAATGGAACGTCTTACTCTCCAGCTAATTATTTTTGTTCTTTTGAGTTTTTGGACTTTTCCTTGCTGCATAGTATATTGGCTCTTCTTTCTCCTGTTTACTGATTAGAATCACATTGGCTGGAACTGCCTATATTTACTTATTGAAAGATGAGAATGCTAAGTGCCAGGAGAATCTAATGAGAAACAAGAAAAAAAACAAAACCTCTGGACTCTCTAACATTGTTTTAAAATTCAGTGGCATAATTCTGTAATCCAAAACCTCTTTACCATATTTTCATCCTTGTGCAAATATCATATTTGGTACTTTTATTCCATTTAAGCAAGTCATTATGCAAACATTTTTATAATCGATTATGACTTCATTATCCTAGGTGTTGATTGAAGTACTGTAAGATCTTACACAACCACCACCAAGAGGAGGACTAGTAGGAGAGCAATATATATACTTCTTATACTACAGTGCTGTTCTAAAATAAATGGTTGGACAAGAGATTTTCAGAATAATGATGGATAACTTTTAATATAGGTAAAGGTAAAGGTTTCCCTTGACGTAAAGTCCAGTCGTGTCCAACTCTAGGGGGCGGTGCTCATCTCCGTTTCTAAGCCTTGGAGCCGGCGTTGTCATAGACACTTCCGGGTCATGTGGCCAGCATGACGACTCGGAACGCCGTTACCTTCCCGCCGAAGCGGTACCTATTGATCTACTCACATTTGCATGTTTTCGAACTGCTAGGTGAGCAGGAGCTGGGATTAACAACGGGAGCTCACCCCACCGCGCGGTTTCAAACTGCCGACCTTCCGATCGGCAGCTCAGCGGTTTAACCCGCAGCGCCACCGCGTCCCTATAACTTTTAATATATTTTAGGAATATTTACCTAAGATTTTAAAATGCAATTTTTCATTTTGAGTATGTTTCCATTTTTAAGTTTGTGAATGAATGAGAATTCTGCAGTGTCTATTGACAGAATGATGTTCAGACTGAAGAGCAAGTGCAGATGGATAGTGATTTATTATTTATTTATTACTCATGTCATCATTGTTTCTCTTACTTTCTCTCAGACATGCCAGAGAAAAGAGTGGGGACTGGTCAGCAAGCAGACTGTCACTTGTCAATTGCTAGTTTAAAGATTAAAAGGTATATACAAAGTTGAATAACATGCAGGTATTTTAGAGAATTATCTAAATTGTGAAAAGTTTACTCAAGGGAAACAACCTACGTAGTGTCATAAAAATAGCCACCTACATTTAATAAGAGAGCCAGCTTGCTGTAGTGGTTAAGGCATCAGGCTAGAAATTGGGAGACTGTGAGTTCTAGTCCTGCCTTGGATGCAAAGCCATCTGGGTGACCTTGGGCCAGTCACTCCCTCTCATCCCTAAGTAGGAGGCAATGGCAAATCACTTCTGAAAAGCCTTGCCAAGAAAACTGCAGGGACTAGTGCAGGCAGTTGTTGGGAGTCAACATTGATTATCTCAATAGCAATTGACTATAATATGGTAATATTTTATATATATGGTAAATTTGTATGTGTGCAGTAACTGTCTCTTTACCGACTTTTTAGTAGATTTGTTTTTGTATTTTCTATATCTTTTTTCTCTATGCATCTTGGATTTATGTTATTTAGTTACTTGATAATGTTTGTTAATCATAGTTCAATTAAAATATTATCTCACATCTGGCACAGGTCATTGCTAATGTGCTATTTTTAGTAGCAAGAATTTTGGGGGCAAAAGAGAGCCACTTTGAGGCCATTGTTAACAAAAACAAACTAGCACAGAGTAACGAGATAAACGTCTACTGTATACAGTCGCTTTTTTTTCTGTTGAGAAATAGATGTGATCCATCTTATATTATGAAGGAAATGTCCTCTTAATCTCCCCTTAAAAACATTTTACTTACTTTCCTTTGTTGTTGTACTGTGGCTTTCTTTTGTTCCTGAACTGGTGATTTCAAGTAATCCATCAATTTAAAATTATACAGTCTTTCTGTATGTAGTATTAAAACCACATTTTTGTATACACTTTCAGTGGACAAATCTATCTTGTAGATAAAATACTATTTTTATCTCATCTGCCTTTCCTTTTGTGCGACCAATATGGTAATAATTCTCTTGTCTAATATTTTCCTACATTTAAGTTACATTTAAGAATGTATTAAGAACATACTGCTAAGCAAACAAACTTATCTGAACCAACAATGGAATATAATTTACTGCTAATTAGGATTCATGACATAATGGAAGGACAAAGCTGCTTTTGTTTTGTGAAAGCCTGAAATGCTTGCCTACTGAAATACATCATCTTCTCTCCCCCCCTCTAATGCTTTTGGGCAATTTATATGCCAAAGTTCTAGTCCTGTGAGCGCCAAGTCCTGCTCTGGTAACTCAGTCCTACATGTTGATACTTGTTTTATATGTGTAGTTGAGGACATTCTGCTACTGCAGCCTGAGCTGTTCATTTATTTATAACTCTTTTGAAAAAGAATATAGATTTAGCCCAAAGCCTGAGGATACTTACTTAGAGTCTAAGTAAGTTGATCATGGAGCAGCAGTTTCCAAAGTAATGAAGTCCACAAAAGACTTTGCCAAAATTAATGGGCACAAATAATATTGTACATGAATTCGTAAAAGCAATGTTTGTTACTTCCTTTAAAATGAATATTGTTTCCAGATACTATGATCTTTTGCACAAAATAAAGGCAGGGCAGGCTTTTTATAACTGTTAAACTGAAGTAAGCTTAATACTTCTGGTGGTTGATGACTAAAATGTGTAGTACATCTTACTTTAAAGTAATATTGTTTAAATTTCAATAGAGAAAGACAAAAAAGAGTGGGGTTGCTGTATCTGTGCTACAAATACCCAACCAACCATTAGACAGTAGCAAAGGGTTTTCTGTATCTCTTTGCTGCCATCTAGTGGTCATTTGAAATTTTTCAGCCCAGATATAGTAGTCATAAAAAAGAAGCAACTTCTTTGGCATCTTACTGTTCCAGGGACACATCAAGGAGAATATTGGAGGCCAGGAACTTATGTAATGACTAGAGTACAAAAAGATATGTTCAAGAACCAGTGGAGGTAGGTGCACTAAGTGAAGATTAAGTCAAAATACAGAAGTGAGAATTCAGAAGACACAGTGCAGAAAATGTGGCACACCTTAGGGAAGAGAGATTCAGGATAAAAGAAATGGTAAACGGCAGAAACATAATGGAACAGTACTGTATTGTCCAAGCATAGCATTATTCACAACATGACAGAAATGCATGCAGAGGTTTATCTTTCCAATTTTTCAGTTGTGACTATAACTGTTCAGTTTTGTATACTGCCTTTGATTCTGTCACATTCAAAAAACTTTCCTTGCAGTCATGTACTAACATCCTCTCGTTGCTTGCTTTTATGTAATCATTTAGAACTTTGATTTCATCCTGCACTGATTACATAGATATTCTCTTCTAAAAAGATTTATTATTTTTGTTATTAAACTGCTGAGCTGCTGAGCTTGCCAATCGGAAGGTCGGCGGTTCGAATCCGTGTGACGGGGTGAGCTCCTGTTGCTAGTCCCAGCTCCTGCCAACCTAGCAGTTCGAAAACATGCACATGTGAGTAGATTAATAGGTACCGCTTCGGTGGGCAGGTAACGGCGTTCCGTGTAGTCATGCCAGCCACATGACCACGGAACTGTCTACGGACAAACGCCGGCTCTTTGGCTTTGAAACGGAGATGAGCACCGCCCCCTAGAGTCGGACACGACTGGACTTAATATCAAGGGAAACCTTTACCTTTACCTATTAAAAAAATAATTTTCTCTTGCATTGGATTCTTAGTTCGGTCTAACTTGGTGGGCTGTCACTACATCTATGTTTCCCAGCCTGCCCTATTAAAGTTTATCAGACTTTTTTTTTTTAACAACTGGCTGACACAAGCTGGATCAAACTGGCTGAATAGCATCTTTGTCTAGTTAGACTTGTCAAATTGTCAGTTTCACAAACATCTTCTGATGCAGCTATCTACTGCTTGGGGTGGAAATACACCGCTTTGCGGTATATACATGCTTCCAAAAGAGCTTTGGATCTTGTCCAGAAAGCTGTTGGAGAATACATATAACACCTTATTACTATGGTGAATAGTAATTCACCATAGTAATAAGGTGTTATATTATTTCTTGAATATTTTTGTCCATAGTAGAGAAAAAATAATAAAAGGCCTTTTTTGAGTGTCTGTGTAGTACTGCTGCTCCTGCTTGTGCCAAAGTCAATAATGTTGGCAGAGTGCTAGGAAAGCATTTGGCCCAGGAGAGATCAGAAAAGTCACACACCAGGCATTTCTATAAAAATAATTTTATTTACAGAAAACAAACATATTTAAAGGCTGTTTGCTGAGAGGAGAGATTTCTCTCAGCTGCATACTCTCTGCAAGCCTACACAGAAGGGAAACTGAAACTAAAACAAGTTCAGGCAAGTTCCTCCCTTAGGCAATGCAACCATTAACACGTGAAAAGGGGACAATTAAATTCAACCTCTTCACCCGGCCAAAATGATTAGTTACCATAGTAACCTTAATCTGTAGTTGTTGTTGTTTATTTGTTTAGTCACTTCCGACTCTTTGAGACTTCATGGACCAGCCCACGCCAGAACTTCCTGTCAGTTGTCAACACCCCCAGCTGCCCCAGGGACGAGTCCATCACCTCTAGAATATCATCCATCCACCTTGCCCTTGGTCGGCCCTCCTTCCTTTTGCCCTCCACTCTCCCTAGCATCAGGATCTTCTCCAGGGTGTCCTGTCTTCTCATTATGTGGCCAAAGTATTTCAGTTTTGCCTTTAATATCATTCCCTCAAGTGAGCAGTCTGGCTTTATTTCCTGGAGTATGGACTGGTTCGATCTTCTTGCAGTCCAAGGCACTCAGAATTTTCCTCCAACATCACAGTTCAAAAGCATCGATCTTCCTTCTCTCAGCCTTCCTTATGGTCCAGCTCTCGCAGCCATATGTTACTACAGGGAACACCATTGCTTTAACTATGCGGACCTTTGTTGTCAGTGTGATGTCTCTGCTCTTAACTATTTTATCGAGATTTGTCATTGCTCTTCTCCCAAGGATTAGGCATCTTCTGATTTCCTGACTGCAGTCAGCATCTGCAGTAATCTTCGCACCTAGAAATACAAAGTCTTTCACTGCTTCTACATTTTCTCCCTCTATTTGCCAGTTATCAGTCAAGCTGGTTGCCATAATCTTGGTTTTTTTGAGGTTTAGCTGCAAGCCAGCTTTTGCACTTTCTTCCTTCACCTTGATCATAAGGCTCCTCAGTTCCTCTTCGCTTTCAGCCATCAAAGTGGTATCATCTGCATATCTGAGATTGTTAATGTTTCTTCCAGAGATTTTAACTCCAGCCTTGGATTCCTCAAGCCCAGCATGTCACATGATGTGTTCTGCATACAAGTTGAATAGGTAGGGTGAGAGTATACAGCCCTGCCGTACTCCTTTCCCAATCTTAAACCAGTCCGTTGTTCCGTGGTCTGTTCTTACTGTTGCTACTTGGTCATTATACAGATTCTTCAGGAGGCAGACAAGATGACTTGGTATCCCCATACTGCTAAGAAGTTGCCACAATTTGTTATGGTCCACACAGTCAAAGGCTTTAGAATAGTCAATAAAACAGAAATAGATGTTTTTCTGAAACTCCCTGGCTTTTTCCATTATCCATCGGATATTGGCAATTTGGTCCCTAGTTCCTCTGCCTTTTCTAAACTCAGCTTGTGCATCTGGCAATTCTCGCTCCATGAATTGCTGAAGTCTACCTTGCAGGATCTTGAGCATTACCTTACTGGCATGTGAAATGAGTGCCACTGTTCGATAGTTTGAACATTCTTTAGTATCTGTAGTAGAAAAACATATTAACAAATAACTTTGGCAAACTTTTTCTGTATTAGTTGCTTTCATTGAACTGTAGGTAAATATCAATCTCTTTGCTTATAAGAATGCCTAAATCAGCCCTTTTATTTTAAGGGTGATTAATTACTTTTAAAAATCTCATGGCAATTTTAGCTGTTCAAACAGTTTAAGCTATCCATTAAAAAAAAAGGTATTGTGAATAGAGCTGAATATATAACAAAGACATGCCAGTGCTTTTAAATAATGGAATTCATAGTAATTGTTATAGCCATGGCTATTGTGTGCCAAGCAGTTAATTACAATGATTGAATAAAGCAATGTGTCCAACAGGACAATAGATGCATAATACCTGATACTGGGTATTGTTATTATGTCTGATACAAGCGTAATATTCAGGTTGGAACTTGGAGCCACTTCTTGCTTTCTTGCTACAGTACTGAATTATCACTACTAATGAGGCCACTGCCTCACTTGGATTTAGGAAACATGCATTTGCATTTAAAGGCAGAGCCAAGGGTTAGAGAATTCTGGCTTATATTTCACAAGGTGCATCATCATGTAGTATACATGGCTGGATTATAATTCCCTTACTCTTCCTACCAGAACAAGCAACTAAAGTAACCAGAGATTAACATCTGAATCAGGATTAGCCTGAACATTAGACAGTATTTGGAAGGGGCTTCCTAGTGCGTGAATTTAAGACTTCCAAAATGCCTAAATGGGGCTTCTTCCTTTTCTTCCCTCCAGTTGTCTCTTCAGCTTGCCACATTTTCTTCTATTTTGCTGTTTCTGCTGGAATGAGGGGTAGGAATGTGTGTATGTAGTGTAATTCTGCATGTGAGAGTGATTTGTACATGATAATAAAGAATGACTGGTGTACACCAATGGAAGATAATTAATTTCATAAATAGGGTACCTATTTCAGTTATTAATTCACTTAATATAAATGTATTTTTATTCTACCTTTTTTCTTTATATAGCTTTAAATTTAGATATACACACACAAACACACTTATTTATATATTTGATTTCTATTCCACTTCATACATACTGTATACATAAATGCACACATTTATTGGGGGGAGAGATCTCCAGGTTCAATTTCAACTGGGGTTGGCAACCCAAGTTGACAAGGTAGGAAAACTTGCATTGTATACAAGTTTTCTTTATTACATTTGTTTCTATATACTCTTCATTTTGGTGAGAATGGGGGATGGGGAATCATCTTAGAACTGTCTTCTTTTTCAATAAATAGAATAATTCCAAAAATGCTTTTCTTCCTATCTGTACCTTCATGCATGTGGAAGGAGCCATCTATGATTGTTCTGTGAGAACAATGAGTTTACATGTGCCTTTCTGAAGTTACCATTGAGCATATAGAAATGCTATTTTTGTCTTCATTTACAATTCCCTGAATGACATACTGTCACTTTTTCTGGACCATTTTTCATTTTCTCAATTATTGTAGGTTTAATTATTTGTAAAGTGCTTCAGTATCTATTCAGGAAAGTTAAAGTAATCAAAGAAATGGGGGCATTCATCATGGAGTTTATTCTTTTTTTTAATAAGTGTTCTCTGTCTCCACCAAAGAGAAGCATCTGGCTACTTGTTCCCTTGAACTGCATCTGTAGTGAAGATTTCAATGCATTAATGTTTGCACTTCTGTTTTGGCTTGCCAGAGCATCTGAATTTCTTGGATGACATTCTTTCAGAACTGTCAGATAATACATAAAATTGTGTTTCATAATCAAAAGCAAGCTATTAGGTTATTCCAGATACACAGCAGGAGGTTTTAAAGACAATAAGTATGAAAGATGGGAGTAAGGTATAAGCTTCAGATAGAATAAGGGAAAATAGAGAGAGAAAGATTACATGTTAGAAAAGAAAAATAGCCTAAAGCCAAACACAGAAGGATTTCTGCAGATATTAACAAAGTATCATTAAATCAATTGTTAAAATGACAGTTCCCCTTAAACACTTCTTTTTTTAATCATGAAAGCAATTGATTTTCCCGTGTCTTGTATGACACAAGAAGACCCTAATGAGATACTGCGCTTTTTTCTATAGAGCACTTCTTCACATTAAGCTCATGTCTCTAACAGTAAAGAGATATTACCATATGAATGACATCTAAAATTAGTTTTGTGTTTTTCAACATGAATAATGAATAAAGTTTTAAGGTTAGCCATACCCGGATTATGATGAGTAGTCCAGTTTTAATAGCTTAACATATTTCAGGAGCCAAGAAGGTATTAAGTACAACTCTGAATCCACAGAGAGAAGGTTGTGGGGGAGCAAAAAAAAAAAGGGGGGGGGAATTGAAAAAGGCACATTCCAATTCTAAAGAATAAGTTATTTTTTATATTCTGTTATGAGAATATAAATATGAATTACTTTGCATATACACAACAGCAAGTGAAGAGCCTATGGAATGTGAAAATCAACGTCAGTGAATGTCTACTTGCAGAAGGCAGCGGTAAGCTTAGCCTTTGAGATCATGTTTCTGAATGATACTGCTTTTCTATGTCTAAAGAACAAAAATAGTCGGTTGCGTTAGGTGAGAGTGTAAGAGTCTTTCATTTTTCAAGGAATTGACTGGTAGTGATAAATGAAAGAGACTGATAAAGGGTGGGATCCAGAGTTTTTTTCCCCACTGGTGAGAGTATATAGATCAATTTATCTCAATCTATTTCAGTATGGCTTCATTGAATTTAATACTGAAAGAACCCTGGTTGTCCTGTCTGATTACTCTATCACAAAAGATAGAGAGGTATTGCTACTATGTTGGTTCTCCTGGATCTCTCAGGAGTCTTTGATATAATTGCTTATAGAAATTGCTGAAGCAGCTTGGTGGGTTGGAAATTTAAGCAATATATTAGAGTGGTTCCATTCCTACTTGCAAGACCACCATTAGAGAACTGCAGTGGGAGACTTAACTGGCACCATTTTTTTTTAATTGTGGAGACCCATAGGATTCTGTTATTTTTCTCATGGTGTTTCATTATCTACATGAAGCTATTGGGGATGATCATCTGAAGATCTGAAATACAGTGTCTTCAGTATGCAAAGGAGATTCAACTCTTTCTCTACTTTCTATCTGAGAAAGGAAAGATTGACAATTGCTTAGAGAGCAATAGATTGGATAAAGGTGAAAAACCTGAAACGGGACCCATATAAGACAGAGGTGTTGTAGATAGGCATCTCAGGTCTTGAAATTAGGAAGGGGGTATGTCTTAGAGGAGATGGCACTCCCTCTAAAGTTATATACCTTAAGTGCTAGCTTTCATTTCAGATTAACGCTAGAGGCACTGGTGGCTCCCTAGATCTGAATGATGCACCATCCTACCTGAACAAGGTGAACTAGCCTCTCTGAATCCCAATCCAGGTGCTGAAATCAGTTGTGAAGGCCCTACTTATAGTCTTACCAATGGTTTGGGCTCACAGTTCAGTAGCCAAGAATAGGACCTTCTTGATAGCACTGATATCACAACTATGGAACTGTTATCTTCTGAGAAATACCTATGGTCCTGATGTTATTTTAAACAGATTCTGTGGTGATGAGTGAAGCAATGCCTTGTATGGTAATCTGAGATTCTTTTGAGCTTGTCAAGCATGAGGAAGTGGATAGAGTGTTTAGTAGTTGAACACTACCACCTGCAGACTTGATCCATGTCCTTTCTGGCTCTTCCAAGTGCCAGCCAGGGTAAGAGTGGCTGCGTCCAAGAGTTTGTCAATGCTTTACTGAGTACTACCTGCTTTGAAGGAGGCAGTGGTGTGTACTCTCCTGAAAAAGCCTTCCCTGGATCCAGTTGTGTTTGATAATGTCCACCCATTTTCCATCTTTCCCTTTCTAGGGAAGATTTTCAAGGAGGTGGTATTAAATCAATCCTAAAGGAAAAGGAATATCTGCATGCTTTTCACTCAGGATTCAGGCCTGGTCACAGGACAGAAACAGATGACATACTGTATGTCTGGACTTTGATATGGGAAGTGCATTCCTCTTGGTCCTCTTACTGAAGTTCAGTAGCATCACCCAAGGTATCCTTCTGGACTGCTTAAAAAGTTTGGAAGTTGGGGACACCATCCTTTGGAGGTTCCAATCCTATCCAAGTGAGTTGTTCAGGTGTTTGTCATGATGGGCAGCAATCAAAAAAGATTAACACTAGAGGCACTGGAGCTGCAATATGGCACCCTCCAGGGCTTGATGCTCTTTCATGTTATTTAACAACTTCATGACACCATTATGGGATGTCATCCATCTGTTTGGGTGAGGTGTCATAATTATGTACAGTAGATGATACAGTACACAGCTATACATTGCCAACCTGGGCTGAGCCAGAGGTGCCGCAGATGTCTTGAAATGATTCCTGGAGTGTGAGGAACTGGGTGGGGAAAAGCAAATTCAGATTAAGGCCTTCCAAGAACAGTGTTGCTGTTTGTCAGTAAACATCTGGGCAATGCAATAACAGAGATCCCTGTTACTGGTTCATGACTTAATGGTCCTCCTGGACTCTCAGCTCCTGCTGAAACCCTGCCTCACCAGGATGTCTTGGTGACAGTTAGTCTTGTCCTGATCATCATCCAATCAGAGTATTGTAACACATTCTACCTGAGACTGCCTTTGATGATAACCAAGAAGTTGCAACTGGTACAGGATCAGAGGCAAGACTGCTGACGAGACTCCTTTGTCATACTAGAAGTATACTGATATTGAAGTTGTTGCATTGGGCCCAATTTAGTTGCTGATCATTAACTTAAAGCTCTTTATGGCATAGCACCTGGTTATATCAGGCAATCCCTTACCAAAGTAGATTCTGCTTATCTGGTTTGGACGTCTAGGGTTGGCCTGCTGAGGTTCCTCCCTCCTTTCAAAATTCATGAGGTCTTCTTGGTGGTGGCCCCCACTTATGGGACACCTTACCCAAACAGTACAGACAGCCTCAACCCAACTCCGTATGGATAGAGGTAGCTTTTAAATATTTTTTAAACAAGAGGATGTGGATGTCCCCCATGCATTTGTAGGATAACTTCTTCAGGTTTTGATTGCTGTTTATATAGCTTCTGTAAAAATAAATTACTTTCAATTATTGTATATTATTGTTTTGCTTCAAGATTTGTGGTTAGATTGTTGATTGCTCATTTAATTGTTTTTATTTTATAATATTTTGTTCTTTCATATACTGATCTGAGCTTCTTTGGGAGAAAAAGTAGTATAGAAAAAAAAATCACCATCATTATTTCATAGCAGGTTTCTACTCATAAACTTCAAATGGTGAGTTTGTTGTGGTAGAAATTGGAGGAGGGAGGGCTATGTACTGCACCTTGAGTTCCTGAAGGAAATACAGATCTAATTCAAATAAATAAATAAATAAAACAAATAAATGTTTATATAGCCTAATGTATGTGTAGGTAGGTAGTGAGATTAATTTTAAATATAGTATAATTTATAAGTAGCTATAACACAAGTAGAAATTTGAAGCATCTTAATGTTATTCACTGACAATTTTGAGATAATGACCATCTCCTCCTAATAATGGCATTGTTAATATTAATTTTCTAACTAGGCAGAACCAAAACTGGTCAAGAATTTTATCTTTTGTCTGAAAACCCTTATCAACAAATCCAAGATTTCTGGTGCCAGAAAAACACTTTGTACACTTTGTTTCATACTATTAGTTCATATGAACCCAACTATTGAACAGATGTTCAAATCAAATCAAATTAAGTCTTTATTACAGTCATAGACCAACATAACAAGAGAGCAGATCTTCAAGGTATCACATTAGGAGCTGGTTATTATTAAACTACAGATACAGCTGTGTTTAACATTTACAGATTGGTTACTTTAGAAATGGAACTGAAAATCAATAGGGTCCATGGTATTAGTATAAACATAAGGTCAGTCACCTTTTAAGGTGTATCTACAATGAAGTTCAAAGTAACATCAGCAAACTTTACTGTGGGAGAATGCATTTTGATACATGATTCCCATAGCATGCATCCAATGTGGGAATAAATATAAGACAAATGAGGAAATTATTTATAAGGCAGTGGAGCTGTTCATTTGCAGAATTTGCCATTTGATTGGAAAAAACGTATAAACTAAAAGTTTCTTAATTGAAAACACAACAACATAATAGTGTGCCAGTTTAGTGGGAAGTAGTGGTACAAGGAGAGTAATATGACATTACAAAGTTCAGTATTGTCCAGCTTAAAGAATTATATCCAAGGAGGTTAGATCACCTACCTTTTTCTACTGTATATATTTTTTACATGAATTGTTCTCTAATATGTTCATTTTGGGTATATTTTTCAAATTCTGAAATGTGTTGCAAAATCTGAAAAAAGGGGAATCAATAAATGAGTTTAGTTATTTTTTAAGTCAGAGACTAGAATTTGTCACACTTCCATAAAAATGACAGTAGAACCTAAGAGAAAGAAAAGAAGCACCCCTCATTAAGGAGATTAGAAGATATCATGACAGATTATGTGAAATAATCCTGATAGTGATGTCACAGGAAAAGAAAATATTTTATTCTTCATTGAATAAATGAAGCAACATGCAAACAACACTTAAGCTGAACTGTCCTGTGTCTTTTTGTATGCATAAATGACTCTTTGGGATCAACAGGATAGAAGTATATAGTTTCCAATTAAGTTGCAAAGCTAGGCTAAGATGGGTTGCAGTCAGAGCTACTTGCAGAGGAAAAATCAAGACAGAAAATTGAAAGACAGCTGCAACAATGAGGACGGTGCTTATAAAGATCAGTCCACAGGCAACTGGAATTACTGTGTGGCTAGCGGAATCATATTGTTTCCACACCGTTGGAAGTACAGTGCAAACTATTCTTGGATTCATTTGTGTGTAAAAAAAAACTTTTTATAAAGCTACTTTCAAAAGATCAATTTAATGTATTTGTGTGCGGCTATGTTTCAGTGTACATTACTAGCTTGGCGAAGAAGAATATTGAGTTATCAATCCCTCTATTGCAAGCACAAGTAGAAGAGGTATTAGAAATATTATTTACTTTTGACCATTTTTGACTGCTTCATATTTTTCCATTGTTATTATACTTAAGTTTACATGTTGGGAATACAGTAGAAGTGAAAAGAAAATAATATACCAAACTATTTTGGTATTCCCATGATTCTATGCGTGCTTGGTCAGAATTAATCACCATAGGACTTTTGCATGAGTGAGTATGCTTAAGATTACTGTATTAGGCCAAAATGTTAAAACTAAGGAAACTAAAGAAAAGGTCTGATTGATTTTAGCAGGCTTTGTATCTGGTGAACCTTCATAGGATTATTCTGCATTTGAGATTGAATCTGACTATTTGAATTATTTACATATCTTCCTATTGTTCCTTTTATTTATGTAAATGTTGAAACTATCTGAACTTGCTTTCTTGCTTTTATGAATCCAAATTAATATTAAGTTTGGTTTTCAATTATTTAAAATATTTGAGAAATCAAGGTTTTCTCAGGATAATCATAATTACTTTAACCCTAAAATGTCAAGTTTATATTTTAATATAACTAACCATAAATAATAGCACAAGTAATATATGTAGCATAATGATCCCAATCTAGTTTTTTAAACCAGAATCACAACTTTTTATTCAAAATATGCAAGCAGGGCCCATCAACAGTGAAGGAAGCAAACATATGCTATGCTTTATATGCAAACTGCCTTATCTGACATATCCATGCTCCAGCAGTATTTCTGTATCACATGTTATCTCATGTCTAAACTAATGGATGTTTAGTTTAAGAAGAATTTAATATTCCCTGTTACGTAAATATCTTACTGATGCAAAAGAGATCATATACTGATACTTACTGCATAGTTCTACCATGAAATCCGTAGAGCCTATTTATCAGGTGGTAGATTGGGAAGAATGGCACTATAAGTGCAATAGCATTTCAAACCAAAGAGTAGATGGATATCAGTCCATAGCCACCGGCATCTCATTTGGAAAAACTGCAGTTGGAGCCTTAGAGTAAGCAGCAGCTATCCACAAATTAAGGCTGGTACACATGGGGAGAAGCCTTCTATAGGTTTCCCCAAATCTTGTTGGGCTAAGTTTTGTGACATTTCCCCAAAAGTATATTGAATTTTAGCAAAGCTTTGCAAGACTTGAGGCAGTGCTGTTGGCAGTATGGACAGGCAAGGAAGCAATGGACCTGTTGGCAGAATGTCTTGGGTGATGTTGGGTTGGGTTGCTACATGACTTGTCTCAGGAGACAGTGAAGCAGAAAAACAAAAGTTCTGGAAGGAAGGATTCTAAATGTTGTTCTGATTGGTTACTAGGATTGGTATATTGATATTCACTGTCTTTTGTTCAAGAGTGTAAAATACAGCTGATTATTTAAAATGTGCAGAGTAACTGTGTTTAAGCAAATATTTGTAACCTCTGGCATTTCTGACCTCTGGTATTGATTTAATAAGTCAGTAGTTTGCAAAGTAGGAAACATTTACACCATAGATAAAGGCCAATTTAAGGAAACCATTAAATTTTTCTGTTCTGACTCAGTCTAAATTCATGATGTTGCAAAACACTAATATGTTTCTAGAAAAACTGCTAAAGGTTAATAATTTTCTAGCACTCTGTTTTGTTGATGAAGTACTTTATAATTCCAGAAGCAAGTCAAAACTGCATCATGGCATATGTGGAAGTTCAAATCTAAAGAAAAATTATTACAATTCATACGGTAGTTTAGAAAGGTGAATCAGGTCATTTAAATACAGACCAAATGAAATTCTCAAACATTCTTAGTTGTACGTATCATTAATTTATTTTTGCCTGTAGACAGTAAATAAATTCTGCAAAACAGTATAAATTCCAGGATTTTACAAATCTTTTCTGGCATACTTTTATTTATATGTAAAAACATTTATAAAAATGTTATTTGGTGAAAAATTATGAAACAATGCTTTGAAAGAACAATGTTTCAGGATAATCATTTTGACAACATAATTACAGACCTGGAAAGCGATATGACATTAGAAGTGCATATATATTTGTAAGTGTATGGAAGTATATAATTAGTTTTATACTAAAGCCATCTAATGTAAAGCATGACAGATCTGATTTTAAAAAAATCATTATACCACTAATTCCTCTTAATATCATCTTCTAAAGTTGCTATAGAGATATTCCATTTTAAATCTCTCAGATGTACATTTTCTTCTAAGCAATTTAATGATTGGATTGAATTGATCTGATGCTGTGATCTGAGTGTCCTCACTATTCTTCTCTGGGGCTGGGGAGGAAAAGGAAAGAGAGGGTAGAAAAGTAATCCAGTTGGCCACTGAGATACAGGAAACACCAGTGCTCCAGCCAGTGCCCATCTTCCCATTTTCTTTGCTTGCTTACTGGATTTGCTTTCATAGTGAGAGAAATTTTTAAAAATGGGGACTGTGTGTGATAGAAGCAGAGCTGCTTCACCAATTGCTCCAAACCAGTGTGAGGGGAGAATGGTACAATATCTTGCTGTACCTTGTTTGCATGTATGTGTCCATGTACGTGCGCGTGTGTGTGTGTGCCTTTGAGTCAGTGTTGACTCCTGGTGACTGCCTGGACAAATCCTTGCAGTTTTTTTGAGAGAGAGATTTCAGAAGTGGTTTGCCATTGCCTAGGGCTGACAGAGCGACTGACCCAAAGTCACCCAGCTGACTTTCTGACTAAGGTGGGAGTAGAACTCACAGTCTCGGTTTCTAACCTGGTGCCTTAACCACTACACCAAACTGTCTCTCTTACCTTGTATCAGGAGCTAATGCAAAGCAAGAGTTCCCACCAATGGGGAATGACCTGTCCCTCAGCTTCATCTTGTCCCTCAGTGAAATTATATTCACAGTATTTCTTTCAGAATAGCGGTTAAGCTGAAAGCTGTTAATTGGTTCAGTTTGTGAAGACCTTTGAAAATCCTATAATGTCACCTAAGATAATATGTGAGAGCCTTTCCTACTACATTGTGATGCAGCCATTGTAATTTTGTGGACATTTTTTCCCAATTTAGTTAATTTGGTAAACTACAATGGTGGTGAAATAGCTGGAACAACAGTGATTCATATAATGAGAGGTTTTCATGTAAGTCAGTAACAAGAATTTTTATTGTGTGGTGACATATTGTGCAATTCTTTCTGAAAAGCTTTAGAAGAAACAATCATTTAGGGGATAACACTTTCAAAATGTCTAACTGAAAAATGACTGGGTATTGCTCACCCCAGAAAGAATGCCCTTGCTTAATGTATTATTCTTCTATCTCCATGATTTACTATTGAAAATCTTGGAGCATTCCCAGTTTCATAGTCTTGATTCATTAAAATATTAAATGTCATGAAAGTGAGCAAATTACTCTTTAACTTGTGGAAATATGGCATGTTGGCTGGGAAATAACAGAGTTCTGCAATTATTTATCATTGTTTCAGGGAAAAGAAAAAAGACATATTTTCCTATCAGAGATCTATTTCCTTACTTACTATATCCCAGCTTTCTTTCAGGAGTGAAAGGTGAAGTACTCTGTCCTCTAGCTTTCCCCACAGCAACCTTGTGATACGTTTTGCTGAGAGATACTATCTGGATTAAAGGGGCCCAGTGAGCTTCCATTGCTGAGTTTGAACTTAAACCTGGGTCCCATAATTCTAGTCCAACGTATTTAACACCACACCACATACGTACTTGCCCAAGCTCTTTTCACATAATGTAATCTTAGAGTACTTTGGTGGGGTTGGGATGATGGCAACTTCCTGTTGGCAATCTGCATTGCTTGCTGGCAGTTTCCATCACTATTCTGGCTTTAAAAATAGATGCTATTATGTGAGCAGCAAAGATGTCTGCATCAAGAATATATTCAGGTTTGGATCTCTACCCTCATTGGTTTCCACGTGAGCTAGTTCCTGTCTCATACATACCATCATTTGAGTTTCCTCCTGTAGACATCCACACTGGCAATGTGGATTGAATGTGTGGTTGTCTTAAGAACCCTGGCATCTTGAAGAATGTTGAAGGCATAATGCACATGCTCACCTGTTAAATTCTCCAGATTTAGTAACATCTGAATAGAAATGTGGAGTACTAAATATTTAGTGTCTTTTGGAACTCAAGTAGAATTAAAAAGAGGCAAGTGTATGTACTGGTTTTCCTGTCTGTACTACCACATGTACAGGAGAAATAAAGAGAAGCGGAAGAGAAGACAGACATTCATAGCTCCAGCAATCCTATGTAGTATTTTTCTTCTTTCTTACCTTTCTCAACCTCAAATCATACCTCAGCTCACCTCATTAGGCTCAAATTTCCCAGATTTAGGTTCCAGTTGTGTGTGCTAAGGCTTGTACAATTATTTAATTGCATCTACTTGATTATATTTAAATGATAAAACAAAAGAACAGAGTTTAGTTCCACTTTCTCTAAGCTACAGAACTTTGGCAAGCAAGAGCAAGTCAAAAGAAAGCAGATCAATAATATTCCTTGTTTACATAATGTCACTTTTTTGGAGCTTTTAGTATTTTGAAAGGGAGGTTGGGATTGATACCAAAAATAAGCAGATTGCACACTGTTCAAAACAACATGCTACTTCTAAAGCTTGAGATGTAGTCTGTGGAATAGCCTGGTACTTTCTAAGGAGGAAGATTTTTTTTTTAACAGCAGTGCTCACTTACAATGGTGCTCGTTGTACATTACTGTAGGTTCACAGCAATCATTTCTTTACACATTTAAATATGTTCAGGGTAGTGATTCTCTTCAGCAAAGGATCGTTACGTTGTCGTGGTGCTGGAGCTTGAGCACCTCAATGATGCCATGAGCTAAACCGTGAAGGGCCACCCAAGACGGGAAGGTCATGACAGAGAGGTCAGACTAAATGCGATCCCTGGGGAAGGTAATGGCAACCCACCCCAGTATTCTTGCCGTGAAAACTAAATGGATCAGTACAACCAGAGATATGTCAGTATACCATCAGAAGATGAGACCCCCAGGTCGGAAGATGGTCAAAATGCTACTGGGGAGGAACAGAGGATGAGTTCAACTAGCCCCAGACGTGATGACGCAGCTAGCTCAAAGCGGAAAGGACGGCTAGCGGCCGACGGTGCTGGTGGTGAACGGCGAATCCGATGTTCTAAGGATCAACACACCATTGGAACCTGGAATGTAAGATCTATGAGCCAGGGCAAATTGGATGTGGTTATTGGTGAGATGTCAAGATTAAAGATAGACATTCTGGGCGTCAGTGAACTGAAATGGACTGGAATGGGCCACTTCACATCAAATGACCACCAAATCTACTACTGTGGACAAGAGGACCACAGAAGAAATGGAGTAGCCTTCATAATTAATAGTAAAGTGGCTAAAGCAGTGCTCGGATACAATCCAAAAAATGACAGAATGATCTCAATTTGAATTCAGGGCAAGCCATCTAACATCACAGTGATCCAAATATATGCCCCAACCACAGATGCTGAAGAAGCTGAAGTAGAGCAGTTCTGTGAGGATCTGCAGCACCTACTGGACAACACGCCTAAAAGAGATGTTATTTTCATCACGGGAGACTGGAATGCTAAGGTGGGCAGTCAAATGACACCTGGAATTACAGGTAAGCATGGCCTGGGTGAACAAAACGAAGCAGGACATAGGCTGATAGAATTTTGCCAAGACAACTCAATGTGCATAACAAACACTCTCTTCCAGCAACCTAAGAGACGGCTTTATACATGGACTTCCCCAGATGGACAACACCGAAACCAGATTGACTACATCCTTTGCAGCCAAAGGTGGCGGACATCTATACAGTCGGTAAAAACAAGACCTGGAGCTGACTGTAGTTCAGATCACGAACTTCTTCTTGCACAATTTAGGATCAGACTAAAGAGATTAGGGAAGACCCACAGATCAGCTAGATATGAGCTCACTAATATTCCTAAGGAATATGCAGTGGAGGTGAAGAATAGATTTAAGGGACTGGACTTAGTAGATAGGGTCCCAGAAGAACTCTGGACAGAAGTCTGCAACATTGTTCAAGAGGTGGCAACAAAATACATCCCAAAGAAAGAGAAAACCAAGAAGGCAAAATGGCTGTCTGCTGAGACACTAGAAGTAGCCCAAGAAAGAAGGAAAGCAAAAGGCAACAGTGATAGGGGGAGATATGCCCAATTAAATGCAAAATTCCAGAGGTTAGCCAGAAGAGATAAGGGATTATTTTTAAACAAGCAATGCGCGGAAGTGGAAGAAGACAATAGAATAGGAAGGACAAGAGACCTCTTCCAGAAAATTAGAAACATCGGAGGTAAATTCCAGGCCAAAATGGGTATGATCAAAAACAAAGATGGCAAGGACCTAACAGAAAAAGAAGAGATCAAGAAAAGGTGGCAAGAATATACGGAAGACCTGTATAGGAAGGATAACAATATCGGGGATAGCTTTGATGGTGTGGTCAGTGAGCTAGAGCCAGACATCCTGAAGAGTGAGGTTGAATGGGCCTTAAGAAGCATTGCTAATAACAAGGCAGCAGGAGACGACGGCATCCCAGCTGAACTGTTCAAAATCTTGCAAGATGATGCTGTCAAGGTAATGCATGCTATATGCCAGCAAATTTGGAAAACACAAGAATGGCCATCAGATTGGAAAAAAAATCAACTTATATCCCCATACCAAAAAAGGGAAACACTAAAGAATGTTCAAACTATCGAACAGTGGCACTCATTTCACATGCCAGTAAGGTAATGCTCAAGATCCTGCAAGGTAGACTTCAGCAATTCATGGAGCGAGAATTGCCAGATGTACAAGCTGGGTTTAGAAAAGGCAGAGGAACTAGGGACCAAATAGCCAATATCCGATGGATAATGGAAAAAGCCAGGGAGTTTCAGAAAAACATCTATTTCTGTTTTATTGACTATTCTAAAGCCTTTGACTGTGTGGACCATAACAAATTGTGGCAAGTTCTTAGCGGTATGGGAATACCAAGTCATCTTGTATGCCTCCTGAAGAATCTGTATAATGACCAAGTAGCAACGGTAAGAACAGACCACAGAACAACGGACTGGTTTAAGATTGGGAAAGGAGTACAGCAGGGCTGTATACTCTCACCCTACCTATTCAACTTGTACGCAGAACACATCATGCGACATGCTGGGCTTGAGGAATCCAAGGCTGGAGTTAAAATCTCTGGAAGAAACATTAACAATCTCAGATATGCAGATGATACCACTTTGATGGCTGAAAGCGAAGAGGAACTGAGGAGCCTTATGATGAAGGTGAAAGAAGAAAGTGCAAAAGCTGGCTTGCAGCTAAACCTCAAAAAAACCAAGATTATGGCAACCAGCTTGACTGATAACTGGCAAATAGAGGGAGAAAATGTAGAAGCAGTAAAAGACTTTGTATTTCTAGGTGCGAAGATTACTGCAGATGCTGACTGCAGTCAGGAAATCAGAAGACACCTAATCCTTGGGAGAAGAGCAATGACAAATCTCGATAAAATAGTTAAGAGCAGAGACATCACACTGACAACAAAGGTCCGCATAGTTAAGGCAATGGTGTTCCCCGTAGTAACATATGGCTGTGAGAGCTGGACCATAAGGAAGGCTGAGAGAAGGAAGATCGATGCTTTTGAACTGTGGTGTTGGAGGAAAATTCTGAGAGAGCCTTGGACGGCAAGAAGATCAAACCAGTCCATACTCCAGGAAATAAAGCCAGACTGCTCACTTGTGGGAATGGTATTAAAGGCAAAACTGAAATACTTCGGCCACATAATGAGAAGACAGGACACCCTGGAGAAGATGCTGATGCTAGGGAGAGTGGAAGGCAAAAGGAAGGAGGGCCGACCAAGGGCAAGGTGGATGGATGATATTCTAGAGGTGACAGACTCGTCCCTGGGGGAGCTGGGGGTGTTGACGACTGACAGGAAGCTCTGGCGTGGGCTGGTCCATGAAGTCACGAAGAGTCGGAAGCGACTAAACGAATAAACAACAAAGTGATTCTCACTCAGATGGTGATGGAATTATAATTATTTTGAACAACATAGGAGACAACAAAGGACCTAAAAAACAGAATGGAAAATGCTAGTTGTTGTTGTCTTGTGTAATAAATAGCGTCAACCTCATCTAAAGAGAGAAAGAAGGGCATTTATATTTCCTTGTGGGATATTATTGAAGAGCAATGGATTTGTAAATGGTAGTGAAAACCAGCCAGTTAGCATTTATATCTTACTCTAATTGAAATTATTTAAAACTGACTGGCACACACAGCCCTGGCTTTTATGATGTTTGCAGATGTTTTGTTTCAACATGATCCACACTTTTAAATAGTTGTTTTCATCAATTCATATAACTTTTAAAATGGTTTACTTTTGTTATATGTGTTGTTTTAAAGACTCAATTCATTCTCCCACAAGCTGTTAAAGGCAGAGCAACTCCTGGGAAAGGAATTCTAGTTTGGAAATGTTCTGTTGTTTTTTCTTTTTTGCATTTGCAAATAAATATAAAAGCATGGCAACAGCAAGAATAACAAAAGGAATTAAAATGTGCTGTTCTTATAGTGAACACATAACCTAAGCCAATTGAAAAGAGTTTTTGCTTCAGTCAACAGTTGCGTAGCCAACAAAATAAGGTCCAATTAACTTGACAATTTTTAATGGTGCCAGGTGCCACATTTGCAACATGTATTTCCTTAAAAGGCATAAGAGCTGTAGAAGAGTACAAAGTTGTCATCTGGAAATAGAGAGGTATTGTAAACCAAACAGTAAGTTTATGGTGCATTCACATTTGGAATACTGTGTACTGTTGTAGTTATTCAACCACAGTTGAGATGGGGAAGATACAGAATAAGTAATTAAAAGTTAGCACACCTTCCTTACAAAGAAAAAGAATTGTTTTTGTAAAACAGGGATTATTATTACTATTATTAATTAAATTTATATACTGCCCATCTCACTATAAAAGTGACTCTGGGTGATTACTAAGCGGTTACTAAGTATAATACTAAGCATATTACTGTAAGATACTAATTTGTGGAAATTATGAACTTCAGAGATTAGGAAGAGTGAAACTTCTCTTTATTCTTGAGTTTGAATCACCTTTTTTTTTATCGTATGGCATAGCAGTTCAGTGTTCATGCTGCTTTTTCTTGCTGGGAAATCCTTTTGAGGTCCATCAGCCAGATGTGTAGACTATTTAGCTGTGACAAGTCATGTTGCCCGGGGTGCACCATGAGGAGGCTAGTCTACATTGCACCGAGTTGGGCTGAGAGAAGGTAACTGGCCCAAGGTCACCCAGCCAGCTTTCATGCCTAAGGCGGGACTAGAACTCAGACTCCTGGTTTCTAGCCCAGAACCTTAACCACTAGACCATACTGGCTCTCTAATGAAACTGGCTGAAGCAAATTTAAAAACAGCAATGAGTGCACAGTGAACTGATAAGAGTATATATAGCTAGCAGTGGGTAGCTGTGGGTATAGGCGATATCTTAGTTCTCCCGAAATGTAGTATCTTAAAGTTCTATCTGTTGTTATAATTATTTTTCCATAGTTCTGTGGAATGACAGAACTTCCAGATCATTGTGCAATGGAAAAACTAAATGACAGCAGTTGCCCCTACATAATGTAGCTTTCTGGTCTCTCCTCTTTACTGCAGCTCTTGATATTTCTTGAAAAACTGTGAGTTGAAGGACTCTCAATAATGCCCATGAGGGGCTGCAGGCCATTTGACTTTTGCAAGCCATCTTTGACTTCAGATCAAAATCTTGTATGTTTAAGGTACAGCAAGGAACCACTTTAATTATAAACCCCACTCCTGCCCATACACACTCCAAAGGATGGAACTTCTGCAGCTTGATGGAGCCGTACTATATTTTAGAGATAACGCTATTCCTTTTAATTAGTGTATACCAACTGTAGTTCTGGAATGTTTATCTATTATACTGGATTTTGTAGAACAAATAGATTATCTATCTGTCAGTAAATTAATTTATTGAATAAATAGGGGGCTTTTGAGTTAAAATCAGTATTTGTTCTTGATCAGCAATGTATTTTAGTTAAAGTTCATCTTTAAAATAGATAATTGCTTTCAAATATCTTCTATAATTAGGGTTACTGCCAAGAACTGATAACAGATAAAATTACTCTAGTCATATAACTTTTATTTCAACCCTACCCATAGGCTGTTTAGCCTCTGTTGAACTGACTTTATAATTTTCCCTTTTAATACAAGCAAATGTTAAAGACTTCCAAATATTTTGTTTTGCCTTTAGCAAACATTGACTTTGCCTATTTTCAAATACAGTAGTTGTTCCTAATGCTCTTGATCCATGAACTCTTGAAAATACTTAATGGAAGTGAATTGATGCTAGTGCATAATTTAATTTCGTCTAAGAATCTGAAATAGCCTCAGTAAATTCCTTTATTTTCCTTTCCCTTTTCTGTAGCTTTATTCTATCTTATAATACTGCAAATGTGGAATCTAAGCTTTCATTCAGTTGCAGCTTTTACATACTTCACAGGTATTAATAAAACCTTTTCAGACATTTCTTTTAAACTTACAGCTTTTTTTTTGTTTGTTTGAATCTCTACCTAAGTGTTCTAAGATTTCTATTACTGGAAAAAATAGCTTATCCAAAAGATTTGCTTGTACTAAGTGAGTTCTTGAGAGTGGCTAATCTGCATTATACTAACAAGAATGTCATTTTTCATCAACTACATTAATGTACTTAAAGTATTTTGAGCTGAAGAGTATTTTCTTGGATGCTACATCCAGCTGTTCCTGATAAAAAGTAGATTTCAGGTAATCCATCAGCCTTCCATAAAAAAAGTCAAGATGCTGCAACCATTTCTTTGTACCCCTGTCCATGCATCTTCTGGTATCTTCCCAAAGGGAACAAAAGAAGGGGAAGCAGAAAAGCCTGAAGCTCAGTTCATATACTGATAAACCATGGTTTCCTGTACATCTGAACTAGGCCACATTCATAATGACATTTCAGACAAATATTTTCTCTAAATCTAATATCTAACCAGAATTAGAATAATTATCTAGAATGCACATATAAGCTGTTTTTTAATTTTTATTTTAACCTTCATTTTGGCATTTTGGAAGCTGCTTAGAACCTATGGGAATTTAGTAGCATAGGACCTTTAGTAAACTGTAAATGAATAAGGGAATGTGCTTCCATTAATATAGTCTAAGTCTTTGAATAATCAGTCCCATTATTTTTACTTGCAGAATTAGGTCCATTATTTCCTTTATAAAACTGAGTTTGTATGTTAATTCTATATATGAATTCTCAAATAAAAACTATTTAATATTTAAGATAGGGTACTCTATATAAGTCTGTTTAGCTTCAATTGTATTGAGTACCAGACATAAATGAATCATGCAGGCTAACTGAAAATCACTGATAATCATCAAATAAACAGGAGAAGGGGGCCATTAGGTTTCTCTAATCAAGTATAAGAAAAACGCACAATGTTGAAATTTGTGACTGTTTTGGACCAAGATCTGGAAATTTTTGTTATGCAAGAAAAATTTGTTTCACACAGCTAATTAGGTGTACAACATGAAAACTTAAACAATAATTAATGAATGGTGTCCTTCCTTCCATTCACAGCCTTTTGGATCCCAACTTTGGTCCTTTTCTAAAACTTCTTTGGAGAAATTCTATAGATATCATTTTGCAAAAGTTCCTAAACAAATAAAACATACAAAATAATCTCTCTTAAAATGGACTATTTAATTGCCAGCAGAACAAACAGATTGGATTCCTCTGTCCTTTGGCAGCCCTGCCTGCCCCAAATTTGATCTGGAGGATGGGGTTGCATCTGAGATATTTTTAAGAAGATTTGGGAATACATGGGAAGTGCATAAAGGGGAAGGGAAAGGGTATCCCTCTGCATGAGCAAGAATCCCAAATTCTATTTTTTTTAAAAAATTGGATATATTTGTTATTTTAAAATTAATTTGATTTAGTATTTTTAATATATAGCAACTCTTCTATGTAACTGGGAAAGGAACAGGTTAAAATTCCTATCCAGCCTTTAGCTTGTGAAATTGCGTTTTGTTAACTTGAAGTTTGCCAAGATATTTGGCAGCCTGTCTTGTTGAGGAGAGGGAAGAAAAGGAAAAGTCTGTGTCATGGAAGATATAAGGCAGAAGGACATAACTAAGATTGAGCATCACCCTTAAGTTCCATATAGTACAGTTTTGTGTTTTCCTTTCCCACCTACACACATTTCTTCCTTTGCTTTTCAGTTGTTTCTTAGCAAGTATACTGTTATTTTAAAAGATTACTAAAAAGATAAACAATGAACTAATCAAACTTTTTTGAATACATTTTGATAGACCAGGAACAAACTTTGGCTCAACACTGCTGTTGCAGTCTGGCATGCCCAATGCCATGCAGACATACCTGCGGTGTGGTTGAGCGCTGTGCTAAACAGCGGGATGCTAACATAGATAACTCCTCACTGCCTCAAAGGCAATGCCATCCTGGCCATCCTGCATCAAATGAAATGTCAGGTGATCTTAATCTAGTAATATTGCTGTGAGCCATGAGCATACGATGCACTCAGTACATTTAGAGTGTGCAGGCAGGAGACTCATTATGGTCGACAGAAAGCGTTGTGGGTCTTACCTACACACAAACACACTGATTGGGTGATTCAGCGTTTTAGAGGTTGCTATTTCCAGAGAATAAATACACTGAAATGTATTCACCTGCACAGCATGTCTTCGCTTAAGCATCACCAGCAAATTCAGGCAATATGAGAACTCAGTGAATACAGTTTATGTGTCTGAATTGTTTTAAAGCTAGTGCTTGTGTGTGTGCGTGTTGGGGAGGGGGTTTGGTTAGATTTGGACTATAGGCCAAGTTCAGTTTGTGACTACATGGATATATCCATAGTGATGCTTTCACCATTTTTTTTAAAGAGCTCTAAACTATACTGAAATCCCTATGTTAGGAAACACAGAAATTAAAATCTACATGACAGTTAGTACCCTCCCCAAAGATTGCTTCATGGGTTTTTTGACCCAAGTACCTTCACTGATACAGTTGCCTCCCTTTGTAAGATCAGAAGGCCACTGCACACCATACGTGAAAGCATACTATGAGACTCTGATCTGCCATTTACATCCTTCTTAGGCAACTGTTTAGCCTGAATTTGTGCTGCTGTCAGAGGCAATGAGGGTCAGCAGTTGTGATGACAAATTGGTTTTGACAAGCTTAATGACCTCAGGAAGAAAAGTCTGCAGCCTTGATAGCAAGTACAGAATAACTGGTTAGCTCAGCCAAACAGGGAATATGTTAAAAATCTCAAATTCTCTTTGGCAGGTCAATTTCACCATTCAGCAGAGGTAAGGTAGAAGGTTGCCATCAGCTTTTTTAAGCGTACAAAAGTATCAACAGCCTTTTTTCCAAGCCACTTTATTTTATCTGGCAAGACTTTGAGATAAACAATCAAAGCTTTCAACCAACAGTTAAGCAGATTGTAATGAGGAAGTTGGCTGTATGTATAGCATTTAGAATTATGATAATTTGAAAATTGTCAGGGGGTTTTGCACGCTAGTGAAAATGTTCTTTTAAGCTTGGATTTTAAAACTGGCAACACAATATCATATCAAAGTAAATCATGTATATGTGAAAGACAGCAGCAGTTCTACATTTACTCTATTCTGTTAATTTGTAATCTACTACTATGGCTTCAGAATATAATTTAAGAAAAAAAATAGATTTAAGCAGCATAATAGTGTGTAATATTAATTATTATTTTTAAAACAACAATTTGTTTTTTATTAAATGGATGGGGGGTAACCAGGCCTCTTTCTTTTTATAGAGTTAATTGCAAGTAAGGCCACAGTGATTAATCTCTCCATTCATCACAAAGAAGCATTTCTGCTCTACTCCATTTCATGGAACAGAGAATTTTGTAACTCATGGTGGATCTGTGCTACTAAGAAAATGTAGTTGTTTTAAATCTCTAGATGGAAAAAGCAGCTTATAATACATGAGAATCTTGTCTCCTTTATCATGAGTTTAGGATGCTATTCCAGATATTGAAAACTGTATCTGCTGGTGAACAAAATTAAGCCAAATAAAGTTTCCCTTCCCAATTTGTTTGTTACACTTAATAGCAAAATGCAATCTTAGATTTGAAAAGAACTTCTGATATACTTCTAGATTATATTCTTACCCATAGAATACAAATCATAACTCTTTTCTAAATAAAAAATACCTAACTGGAAAAAGCTGAGGCAGCTAAGCAAAAAAGAATAGAAAATGTTTACTGAGCAACAAAGTACATACTAAAATTTTGCATTAAATTTGCATATGATTTACTTGTGGAGAGAAAAGTAGAAACATTCTGGGCCAGTTTGCTACTCTGATGGACTCCCATTGACTGAAATACTGATTGAACATTGAAATAAAGCTTACTTGCATTTTTTTAAATCCCACTGTTCTTTTTGGCAATCTTTCTCTCAAATCACTAACTGAATATTCTATTTTTTTTTGTACTTCACACTAAGCAAAAAAAGAATTAAAATAACTGTAATTATGAAAGGAGACTGTCTAGATTTTAAATATTAGGCTATATTAATTCAATTTCTTTTCAACTAAGATATTTGAATGAATGTGAGAGTGCTTCTGATGAAAATGCAGAATGTTTTCCAGATTGGCTTATTACATAAAGGAAAAAGATGTGAAATGCTAATAGAGTTGAATCAAATAATAGCATCATGTAGAGAGCCACCTGTTCAGCGTTGAATTCCTGCTTAGAAAAAAAAACGGTTTTTATAAGGATTGTAATTATAAAAGTTGTTTAACAGAGTATAGCATCCTCTGCAAGATGTAAAAATTCATTTTAGGAATACTGAACATAAATTCTGAATTGTGAAAATCCATAAAGGCCATGATACAATGAACTATGTCTTTTAGGAATTGATTTATGCTGTACTATCAAAGGGGAAATTATTATTTCCCCTTCTTTATTTACCTTATACCAGAGGTAGGGAATTCCAAGCCATGAGCCAGATTCACATCTCTTAAACATTCAGTCTTGATCTTCACTCTTTCTCTACATCAACCTCCCTGCTCTATATTACTTATTTTGCCTTTTGTACCTCTAATTTACAAGCTAATAAAGGGAATCAGGCAGAAGGAAAAAGTTGGAGTGCAGCTGAATCTACGCTGAGTCCTTCATTGCTTGTTTGTCTAAGATACCTTTAAGATAATTTATCCCACTTGGAACCTTCACTTTGAGATTATTACATTTATATTGAATGTTTTATATTTCTATTTCATAAATCAATCAATATTTCATAGCAAGCTGAACAGATTTGTTTCATCCCTATAGTACAGAACTTCAAGATGCTTTCAGCTGAGGGAATGTGATGGTGATTTGAAAAACTTTTCCTTGCCTACACATTATGTAATGGCCAGAAGCAGACCTTTCCCCATGATGTCACCTCACACTTCCGGGACCTAAATACTGGAGTCTAGAAACCATGTGGGTAGAGCTAATGGAATATTTGTATCTTGTTTATGAAGTCCTAGAACAGTGGTTCTAAAATAGGAGACTGACGTGATTACATTGATCTGATCTATGTAACTGCTTAATTCACACATGCTTCCAGATTATTTTCCTGATTTTAAAGCATATCATTAGTATGGTGATATTACATAAATTTCATTGGGGGCTCAATTTGATATTATTTGGTACCTTCAGAGTCCTTGCAAGTTCTTGGCCCTAATTGGAATGTTATGATAGTTCCAGCACTTAAAGCAGTTAGACCTATTTGAGCCTTATTGTGAAAGAAATTAAAATCTGAAGTTACATCTTGTAAGGAACTGTAATTTTGGAATAATTCTTATTTAGACATGGTGGGGAAAGTGCTTTGTTGAAAAAAAAAGTCTGAAAGGGGGATAATTACTCTTAATCAGCTAATAGGCAATGATACTTTAAAAATGTTTGAAATTTTTTTTACCCCAAACAGCCATATGACAATGTATACAATTAAAATATTTATTTGGTCCTAAGCCTCCAAAACTCCAGATGCCTTAAGCAATTGGATATTATATTATTACATTTATATTATTATAAAAAATCTTTTTAAAATAACAGAAATACCTTTGGATAATATACAAGAAATCTGAAACACAGAGTATCCTATGTTAGAAAATAGTGGTTTCAGGTTTAAGAAATATTAAGTACATTTCATATGCCCTAAAAACCCACTGTTTGGGGTGTATTTCACTTCTCAGTGAATGTTGAGAATTGGTTGCAATTTTTAAAAAGCTGAATATGTAGTAAATCTGCAGGAACATTAGTACAAATGTTTTGGACCTGTCTAGTAGTAGTTCCCTATTAGTTAGAGATGATGATGATGATGGAGGAGGAGGAGGAGGAAATTAAAGTTTAAGCACATTAACGTGTGTTAAATTATATTGCATAAGTTTGGAATTTGTCAATTTATGAAGAGATTTGGAAATATAGAATCTGGACTGTTGCAAAAAAGCTGATTTTATATTCTGAGAACGATATGTATATATCGGATACTAAAGGCTGACTTAGTGAAATTTGTCAGCTCTGTCTTTGCACTGGCTCTGAGGCAAGATTGGACAATAAGATCCTGTATTGTTCTTCTTTGTATTATTGCTTATATTAGTTCAAAAAATCAATAAAAATCAGTTTGAAAAATAGCCCAAGTTCTCATCTCAGTGCCCAATTAATCTGCTGGTAATCTTGGGGAGAAGGAATATTTTGCTAAACCTAGTAAACTTTTGAGTGACATCACAGAATTTGTATTCATGGAGAGCCTACTTTCTCTTCCTGTTCTCTGCTTGATGCCAGAGCATAGCTTTATCTATGAAATCAAGAACAAATAAAACATCTTTTAAGAGTCAAGGAGTAGATCAGGACAGAACAGCTTCAAACAAGGCTACCATACTGCTGTAACTTACCTCACTCCTAGTCTGCCTTATTTTCCCTTATAACTCTAAGAGGCTTAGGCTGCCCATTGTGTATTTTCATCCTGTAAGATGGAGGCTAGTTTTGTTGTGATACTGGGCAAGGCTCCTATAATCCTTCAATGTTAATGCACTACTTGTGTCCAAGCATGCTTCTTTTCCCCAGACCCATCATCTAAACAAGGCCTTTCCAGGTGTCACATTAAGGTATCCACTCCCTCCTGCAAATTCATGGCTGCTTCAACTAAGAGCAGAGTCCTACATAGGGTGTATCAATAGGTGGAACTAAGTGGTAGAGTCAGGAGGACAAAGCTGGTAACACAGAGGAAGGACTGAGATTGAGGAGGCACACCCTCTGTTGGGAAGTATGGCCTTTGGCCCTGGAAGTAGTTCATTTTATTCAACAAGTAGTTAGAACAGGAGGCTGTATGTGGGAGTTGTTAGCTAATAAAGACATTTAGTATAAATGAACCTCTGTTTCATTATTATTGGAAGAGACTTTGAAACATAGGACATGATTTGATTGCCTGAAAGTGAAATATAGATATACTTAGAGGAATGGACCTGAATGAAGGAACAGAGATTATGCTAACAAGATTTCCATACTACTGTAACCTACCCCATTCTCAGTTAAGTTTCTCCTCTATAAATTAAGTGTCCCTGCTCATGTGAAGTTCAAATCTATCATTGGTACATCTGTTTTTATTTTTTTAACTGCAAAAATGCAGATATGTAAAAGCACAAGAATGCACAGTACCTTGTTGCTAATATATTTAGTGAACCTTCTAAGCTAATTTTTAGTTTCTCCTGTTTGAATAGACAGATTTCAATTTAGTGGAGATATTTCTATCTGTTCACACTCTGATTTTCTATGCCAGTCATTTAAAACCAATGTCACTGAGAATAAATAACTCAACAGCCAATTACACTAAACCCAATGTTTCATTTTAGTGAGAACTCTTCAAGTTGTAATTAAAATCAGTGTTAATTTATCTAAACATATTGAAGACATTAAAATATAACCATTTATTTTAAGGGCTGTCTCTTCCATTAGGCAAATGATGCTTTTGGTCATAAAGTGTGTGTTTATAGAGATTTTAATGCATTTTAGCTTTTTAAAAAAGACTATGTTATTAAGTGATCAGAAAGGAGAAATTGCTGCTTTCCTTTCCCTGCTTTTTTTCTAAATGATAATAGTTTTATTTTTGAATATAATGCACTCTGTCTACCTGATTACCTAGAAGTAATTCCTATTGCATTCCATGAGACAACATTCCAAATGGACACAGGACTGCAGATGAAAATAAAGTTCACCAAATGGTGCAGATTGCAACAATACAATAAATGACAGTACTTCATGGGTAAAGGTAAAGGTAAAGGTTTCCCTTGACGTAAAGTCCAGTCGTGTCCGACTCTAGGGGGCGGTGCTCATCTCCGTTTCTAAGCCTTGGAGCCGGCGTTGTCATAGACACTTCCGGGTCATGTGGCCAGCATGACGACTCGGAACGCCGTTACCTTCCCGCCGAAGCGGTACCTATTGATCTACTCACATTTGCATGTTTTCGAACTGCTAGGTGAGCAGGAGCTGGGACGAGCAACGGGAGCTCACCCCGCCGCGCGGTTTCGAACCGCCAACCTTCCGATCGACAGCTCAGCGGTTTAACCTGCAGTGCCACTGCGTCCCACAGTACTTCATGGGGTAGCTCTTAAATAAAGACATTCATGGGGGCAGCAAAGGCAGCAAATGATGATACCTGTATCATGACATCATCATACAAATGATGTGGTTTATGTACTTGCATCACATCAGACACCACAGTGTTACTATTTATTTATTTATTAAATTTTATCACCGCCCATCTCCCCCTCAAAGAGGGACTTTGGGTGATTGTTAGCTATGGTCCTTAAAGATGATTAGGGGATTGAAGATGGCCCTGGATACAGCATCACAGATGGTAAATGTTGTATTTTGAAGATTGCACAGACATATCTTCATTGGTAGCTTACTGCCTTCCAATACAGATTCAGGGTACTTATGATACTACATAAAACCTTACTGGGGGGCCCTGTTCATGGTCACTCATGTCCTCATGACCTCCAGACTGGACTATTGCAACATGCTCTACATGGGGCTGCCCTTGAAGAGCATTCAGAAACTTCAGGTGGTGCAGGCAGTTCATGGCATCCAGTTACTTGGTGCATGGGACACCACTGCTTTGCAAACTTCATTGGCTTCCACTACTTCTGGGTGCTGATAGACTAGCCCCGACCCTGCTGGCCTTTCACAAGGCCCTGAAAACTTGGTTTTGTGCCTGAGTCTAGGGCCCTGGGTGTTAGATGGACCCCCTCTCTTGACTTTGCTGATAGTTGTTTTTATGATGTTCAGTCCTATGTGTTTTTATTTTTATATTATGTATTTTATCTTTTATTGTAAGATGCCTAGATTGACATCTATGAGATGGGCAACTATAAAAATCAGATCAGATCAGATCAGATCAATCAATAAAATAGCCTAGAGCCAAACTTCTCCAGGATCACCTCACATCTAATCCTCCCAATACTTTTAAATTATCAGTTGGGTCCCACCACAGATACAGTTAACACCAACAGCTAATTTGACTTGTTTTGCAGGACAGTATTATTGTAGAGAGTAAGGAAGATGACCTTGAATGATATCGGCAATTTCCATTACAAAGTGATGAGGGGAAAAGCATATCTTAAGTCCAAAACAAGCAGGCAGTATGTGGAAGTAGGCTAAGATTTGAAATTATTAGTAGCCGATGCATTCAGAAAGAATTTCTCTTCCAAGAAATTTGCTATAATATTAATTATCTTCATAGAAACAACAGCTAAGTCAGTCAAGGCTGAATTTTGGGAGGTTTCATTGGAGCCCAGTTCTAAACAGGTTAATTTGATAATCATTTTCACAGCTCAGAATGTATTTGTGTGTGTTTATGTGTGTCTGTGTATGTATGTGTGAAATTTGTCTGTGCAGGCTCATCTAGTGGCAATCCTCTTTAAGTTTATGCAAAATCAGATGTAAACACCATTGTTCTGAAAAGGAGTTTTTTTCTCAGGTAAATGAGCTCATAAGTACAGTTACAGAGATAAAAACTTGCCCAAATGTCCTTATCTAAAGTTAAGCTGGATCTTTTTTCCTGGTAAATATCCATAATGATTTCAGCCTTAATTAATTCAAATCTTCTCTATCATGACTGAGATTGTCTGGCCAACGCTTTGAGGATAATACTTTCAGTTAAGACATTCCACTGGGAATTTAGTTTTAGTCCATAGGGAATTGCATTGTGAATGAAACAGAGCCCAATAACTTGTATTTAAATACTAATGTACATGCAGTGTTTAAAATTCAGAAGATTTGCTTTATTATTAAAGATGCCTCTCTTCGTTTTCAGCATTTCTCTTCAAAAACATGAGTAGCCTAGAATTATGTTATTGCCATTAGTAAAATATCAGTGTAACAGGTGAATATAAACAGTATTTTGATTATTTTGATGAAGCAGTGCAGAAATGTCAGCCTTACCAGGTAGACCAGACAGGAAACATGACCAGATAAACTAATTCTACTTTAGTGTAAGGCTACATGGACAGAATCTTGCAAGTCTGAAAGTATAATTCTCCCGCCATCTCATTTACAGTCTGAGAAACTAGGGAGGGTCTCTTCTGAGCCTCTTGCCCCTCCCACTATACAGCTGTGGGCTATGCTCTCTGTTATCTGACTATTCTCTAGGCAGGATCTCTTCCCAAGGTCTTTTCCACATACCATTACAAGAAAGCTTTAAATGAACATGTCAAATTATTACTTGAGCAGCATTATAGTGTGTTATTTATTTATTTTATATATTGCTTCCCATTTAAAAACTCTCAGTGGTATATTATGGTATGGTATAGTTATACATTTGTTACTGTATACCGGATATACTCATGGATAAGACGACTCTAAATTTTCAAACCAAAGTACCATGAAAAATGTGCCACCCATGGATAAACTGACCCTCAAAATTTTTGTATGTTTTAATTTTCACAATTGGCTTATCTGTTTGAGGGTGATTGATCAGGGGCAATACCAAATGTCTACATTCCACTGCACGCATGACTTGCTGTGTGTGGGTGTGTGTGACTGACAGGACAGGTCTGTTTTTCAGACTTGTCCTAGTCAAGTTATCTTCAGCCAAGTTATGTATAAAAACTTTCTGATTTGTGTTTATGGAAGGCTTGTGGAAATATTCCAAAATGGTGCTGTTTGAAAGAACTGAGTGCACTCACTCAGTCAGTGATGAATAAAAGAGGATCAGAAATGAAATAAGATCAGTCTTATCTGCTTGCACTGCTCTGTTTTCAGTCAGTTGGATTCATATTTACAACCTGCATCACCTTCCTAAATATGTTTTTGTGGGACATTAAAAGATACTTTGTTAGCTGAATGTAAAAAGGGCTGTACGGGTGCTAACATCTCACGTTTAATCCCAAGCCACTGAGGTGTACCTTTTTCATTCAAAGGAAAGGGGTTCAACCCCTCCTGGCAGTTTCCCTGCTCAAAAAAACTCAATCTGCTTCTTCTCACCCTCCTTTTCCTTATTCATATATTTTCTCAGTTCACAAAAACCTTTTTAGCTGAAAAACAGCTGGAGGGAAAGGGTTAAGACCTTTCCCCAGTGGGGTCAACTACTACAAATTGAATCCTCTGCAGCTGCATTTGGTAAAAAAGGAAGGAGTCAGAATAAAATATTGTGCACAATACAAATAAATTATATTTCCCCTCAGTTAGGACAAGGCATTTATAGAACAGATTGTTCCGCAGTAATTGAAATTGGAGATTTAGAAGTATGAAAGCTTGTAGCAAAACGTACACAGAAGCAAAACATGAATCATGTTAATTTTATTATGAATATACAACTGTTTGCATAGCTTCTATATACACACACATCTTTTCAGAATAAAATTAACACAGTAATTCATATTTCCCATGCTCATATGAATTTACTCAAGCTTTTATATTTCTAAACCTTCAATATTAACTATCACTGCATATTTTCTTTATAAAAAGAAATAGTTCTACATGTAAATATATTTCACACACCATTTGACTTTTACTGACAGGAACAATAAAATGTATCTTTAGTGGTCCAATAATTGCCTTTATGAATTAGGTTACAGTTTCAATTTGAACATTACAATACCGAAGATAGCATAATAACTAGGAAAACTTTTCAAGGATTATTATTATTATTATTAGTCTAATACTTCCATAAAGTCTAGATGACTCAGGCTTACTTCTGTCTTAAAGTCTTATAAATAGCAAAAAGTTGGCATGCTTTAAAATGCCTAATTGCAGAAAAAGTTGTTACTTGATCATCAAACCTATGTCTAATACCTCATAAGTTATTAACGTTTCAGTTTGAAAATTTGGCTAAAGCAAACTTGGTTTCTTGTTTCATCACCTAAATATAGCTCATTAAAGAATAAGCAAACTAAGCTTAAAATCCTTTTAGCAAATGAAACCATTCACATTATGTTCAGAAAAGCATGATTCTGTTTTTTTTTCCTGTACTATGATTATTTTTGAAAATGCTCCAATACCCTTTGTCATGGATTTAGTAGTAGATGCCTGTGGGAAGGAACCTACTCCAAGAAATATTCAGCATCGAGGGGAAGGAGAAAGAAGTGTTTTGTTCTACACAGGAGAGAAATATGTAATATTAAGTGCTCCATTAATGTATAAAACTAATTTCTTAGGCAGATGTATTGGCGGTAAAGCATAATTTTACTTTTATACAAAACATTGGGCCATGTTAGATTTCTATTTTGCTTCATTTTCTTAGACCACAATTGTCTCCTATGCTGTGCTATGCAATAGTTATATATGCACAGAGATGTAAGTTGGCTCAATTATCTGAGACTAAGTCCTATTTAACTTAATGGAACTTACTTCTGAAAAGAGATATATAACTGTATTGTTAATGACTTTCTGTATTCTTTGCCCGTATCTAAAACAGACTGTAGTATACTCTTTAAGAATTTGTCTGAAAACTCAGCAGTATAAGCCCCATGCTGATACTAAGTAAATGATTGTAGGTGGAAAAATTAGGAGTGATCATAGCTGCATTTATATCTGCTCTTTTCAGAAATATGGATGAACCCATTAATGTGTAGAAGCAGAGACTGTAGACATGGCCAGGGTTTTCTTCATTACATGCATTAACTGAACATCTGCAACGGCTAGAGACTAACTTTTAAACTGTTAACATGAATACATACTGCGGGCACTTGCGTGCCAAAAAGAGAAGACAATTCCCTTCCTTCAATCTTAGAAATTTTATTTTGTTTCCCAGTTTGAAGGCTGCAAGAAGGCCTTTTCTAGACTAGAAAACCTGAAGATTCACTTAAGGAGCCACACTGGAGAAAAGCCTTACCTTTGCCAGCATCAAGGCTGTCATAAAGCATTCAGTAATTCCAGTGACCGAGCCAAGCACCAGAGGACGCACCTGGACACTGTAAGGGAAGAATGTGATTTTAAATAATATTTTGCTATCCTGACTGATGTCTTGCAGACATATTGTTTATAAAGTGCACATAAAATGGGAACTTACAATGGAACCCCTAGAAGGGTGTTGGCACATTTTGTTCAGGTTGTTTTGAAATTCAGTTCTTGTTACAAGAGAAGAGATCACAGTGACAGGCAAGACCTTTCCTTTTATAAGTCTAAGAGGCTTGGGCTGCCCATTGTGTACAGCATTTTTATACTGTAAGATGCAGGTTAGTTTTGTTGTGATATAGGGCGATGCTCTCACAGTCCTGTCACCCACTTCCCTTTTGAAAGTCCATCAGCCTAAACAATGCCTTCCATATATCACATTAGGGCAGCCTTTCTCAACCGTTTTCCCCTTAAGGAACCCTTGAAATAATTTTCAGGTCTCAGGAAACCCCTGCACAAAAATATTATTTCTGCAGCTCATGATACATTAAACATAAAAAAAGATTTTTTTTCAATCATAATCTCTTACAGAACCCCTTGCAACCTCTCATGGAGCCCTGGGGTACTGTGGGACCCCAGTTGAGAAAGGCTGCATTAGGGCAAATTCGTGGCTGCTTCTGAGCCCTGCATAACCTCACTTCTGTTGAGGTTATCACTGAAGCAAATGGAAAACAATGCTGACCAAAGGGTCTTCTTTCATGCATACATGTGCTCAGATGATGTCAGGAGACCCCCAGAGCAACTCTGCAGAACCATGATGTGATTGCCTAATTGCAGAAAACTTAGAGGAATAGACCGGAATGAAGAAACAGAGGCTAGACTGTATCGTTATTAAATAAATAGATACTGATATAGTGCTTCCTCTCATTCCTATCATGCCAGGGATGGTACAGAATTGAGACTGAAGAACATGGGTCCTGATACAGGAAGATAAATTATGCTCTTATGAGTAGGGGAGAGGATAGTGCTAAACACCAAATAATAATAGAATACTTGAAAGCTTAGGACTTTAAGTTGATATTCCAATATTTTTCTGGTAAATATGAATTATATAACTTAGTATAATTTAGCATCGTTCTTTCTGTCTGCTCTGCACAGACTTCGATAAAAATGAATGAGATGTACTAATATTTTATATTTCTATAAAAAAAATATTCCATTTCCCTCTTTACAGTAGGGAAACTGAAAATTGATAGTATAAAAATAAGCAATTAAACATAAAAAACAATAACCTATAAGTAATTTATTTATTTTCTATCTCGCCTTTATTATTTTTATAAATAACTCAAGGCGGCGAACATACCTAGTACTCCTTCCTCCTATTTTCCCCACAACAGCAACCCTGTGAGGTGAGTTGGGCTGAGAGAGAGTGACTGGTCCAAGCCAGTCTTTCATGCCTAAGGAGGGACTAGAACTCTCAGTCTCCTGGTTTCTAGCCCAGCACCTTAACCTCTAGACCAAACTGGTTCTCCATTTAAACCATTATGTAAATATAAACTACAGTGAGGTCTAATTGGGACATTAAAAATGGGCCTCTCAGAGGTTAATGGACAATAAAGAAATTAAGCGGCAAAGAATCAGAGGCTGGTTTAAAAATAAAAATACTGAAATGCTGACAGAATTTAAATAATAGGGAAAATTACTCAACTCACCTCTTTGGGGAGGTCATTCTATATAACAAGGCATTCCCACATAAAATAAGCTCATGCAATGTGACCAGCCATGCCTCAGAAACCAGTGGCATATGCAAAACAGTGACACCAGTTGGTCTTATGGATGGGTGCAGTGCATGAAATGACTGATGCACCCTTCTGAGCCCAAATGCTTGAAGCACTGAGCACTGTGTCCTGTAGAAGGCCTGATGCAATCACAAGGAAAGACTCCTGATGACATTTGAATATAAATGTGCAAGCACAGAAGACACTTCTGTTGAGGTTATCACTGAAGCAAATGGAAAACAATGCTGAGCAAAGGGTCTTCTTTCATGCATACATGTGCTCAGATGATGTCAGGAGACCCCCAGAGCAACTGTGCAGAACCTTTAATAGATTACAACACCTCAACACTTCAAGCAGCAAGTTTGGAGAACTACTTTAAGGATTTCACACACACACACACACACACACACACTCACTCACTCAGTCATTCACTCACTCAAAATATTCTCATCAGAGTGTTTGGGAGTTTCTATAATACAAAAGTATACAGGCAAAAAATGATAAGAGAATATGTGTATGTTAGATTCTGAAATCCCAAAAATTCTTTCAGATGCACATACTATAAATTCATTTTATCATAGGCCCATTTTGGTTAAATCTTATTTCTTGAGGTGTATATTCCATGCCAAGACTCATCTGAGTAAGTTGCTGCATACTGTATCTATTATAAATAAAGCTGGAAGCCCATTTGCATTAATGCTGAAATTTTCATTTGGGAACCATAACATTGGCTGTCTGAATGAACATAATTAGAGCTGGCTCAGGGATGTAATTTTGCTAGTGCTGCTTTTTTGCAAAAGCTATAGAAATATATCTCTATGAAAGTAATAGCAGAAAGGTTGTGGTAAAAAATAGTTGAAGATGTGTTTAGCTGGGCTTTGAATTAGGTTTCCTCCTTGCAGGAAAATAGGTAAGTCATTAATTGCTATTCCAGGAAGAACATGTATTCCATAAATTACGTTGTGAGGTATGTATGTGCTATGAGTACATACATCAGACCTAAAAACCAACAGTGAGTGCCTGATCCACAGGAAAAACCCTTGAACTACATTGTAAACTAAGGTGGTTACCTATACAGGAAATGTTACCCAGGAAGGCAGTTGTGATGGTACAGCAACTCTTAGAAATTAAACCTTTAAGAAAACATTATTAAAATACAAATAAAAAATAAGGAATATTTTTTTTCCAAAAGGATTATTTATAGCCATTATGTTTTTAATTAGTGCATGGATATTTCAAAATGTTTTTATACTTTCTGAAAAATTGTTATACAGCTTTTAATATTTTTAAGCTTTAACATGTAGTATTTGCTTCTTCTTTTATTTCTAGCCTGCCATATCTCAGACTAACCTTTCCCCTTCATTCTCTCTTTCTGAAGCAGGTTTCTTCTATATCTCTATGTCTGGGACTTTACCTCAACTTCTTTACCTGAACTTCTAAAGAAATGTATTTTCTGACTAAACCAAAGTTTAATATGAGGGATGCATAATTGTAAGTACAAGTCGAGATGACAGAGAATTTATTTGATCAATATGTAAAATGGGTGTCCACAGGATATGGTCAAAAAAGCTAAAATGATGGATGCAACGGTGCAATTGAAACTCCACCTGGCTTCTATGTGTGCTGCACGCATGATTCCTATAAAAACAAGGCGAACTTCAATTGCACTATTGTGGTTGCCATTTTGACTTTTTGACCACAACCTAAAGACACCACTGATGTAAAATAAGTCTCTTCTGCCTCTGCCATTTTTCACTGATGGCATATGTATTCCACCTGTACATGGTCCTGTATGAGGTTTATTCTTACTTAGCCATACTGAACTTCGCTTTATATATAAATAGTAGATAATAGCCCAGTTCAAACATTTTACTTATGCATTCCTCCAACATGCAAGCACGAATACTCCATTAAGAAACCATGTCTCAGAAGTTGAGCACTTCCAATAGCCCCACATTCTGCATGCCTCCTGGAAGTCTTCAGGAAGTCTGCAGGAACTTGTGCCTGGAGCTGCATCTATGGAATCTTCAGTTGGTAAAGAATTTAACTGCACATATAGCTAGAAGATCGTTTCTGGAGACACTGGTCCCAAGAGACTAATCAGCATGTGTAATGTTAGGGTTGTGGCTTTCTCACAGTGAGAGAACATGTGAATAAAACTTTTGAATAGAGCTTGTGTGTCAGCATGTCAGCTGATCCTTTCACAATTCTACCTGTGCATGAACATTTTATGACATTGCTGCAGCTAAACCAGTGACTAAGGTAGGCTGCCAATTATCTTTTTTTAACTATACAGTACAAATATAGATATGGAATTACAAGGAATATAACATGAAAAATAGAAAAATAAAAATGTTCATTCTCTTTCTTGCCAGCTTACTTTGCTATCTATCTTTTTTCTGTGCCAGAATCTTCCTGGCCTTTCTTCTTGTGGTTTTAGGAATGATATTCACAGTATTGCCATTTCAGAATTTACAACCTTAACTTGTGACTTGCCATTTCTTTTCATTTTTTAGAAACCTTATGCTTGTCAGATTCCTGGATGCACCAAACGATACACAGATCCAAGTTCTCTAAGAAAGCATGTAAAGGCCCATTCTTCTAAAGATCTGCAAGCCAGAAAAAAGGTAACCTTTATAGACTTCTGTGCCAAGTGAATCATGTGCAGCTGTAAATGTCGTATGAAAAGCACCTGTAACAACACAGCCATCAACAGAAATAGTTTTCGTTTGCACACTGGTAATGATGAATAGAGAGCTTCTGTTCTAGCAGCAGTTAGAATAGTTTCTATCCCGCATGCAGTAGTATGTTGCAACTGGAAAATTTTTGCATCATTTTACAATTAAAACAAAACAAAAAACAAAAAAATCTGCCATTGTCCATTCACAACTTTTCTAGCATGTGTATTTTATATATACCTTGTGTACTGTTTCCCCAAATACATGCATTTTTTGTTATTCCCAATGTATACTTTTTGTACTCATCTTTCCCAAAGATATACATTTTGTACATAATTTTTGAGTCAATATTTGAAGAGACATTAGCAGACTCCAAGAATTAAGCAACTGTTTCTGCCACATCAGATTCCATCATACCATTTCATTTCAAAAGAAATCCGTGACAGACTTTTTCAACATCCGCTTTCAATTCTTTTCTATGACTATAAAACAATGCATCCTTGATGTCTAAATAGTTATTTATTACTGCTTTAGACATGTGGTTCTGCTCTGTATATTGCATATTGTTTTTCTCACAGGCTCATGTAATAGTAAAGAATTTACTATTCTGTAGCCTCTCAATCCACCAAAGAAAGAAATGGGATGGGATGGGATAGAATACTCAATTTAGCTTCAATTATTTATGATAATTTAGCTTTATTCTGGTTAAGCTTTTGCATACTTTTAATCTATCAGCTGGCATTCAGAATATATTTACTGAACAATAAGAAAAAAGTACTCATGTTAGTGATCAAAAGAGTGTAAAAATATCTTCAAGTTATAATGTATAATATTAATAAGTTATAGTATACTTACAAGGTCTTGAAAACGTTATAAGTAAAATTTACTTCATGCTTCATTATTTGAAATATTTCCTAGTATAATAATAAAAATGTAAGGAATAATGAAACTTTAAAGTCAGAATAAAGGTTATTTATGTCTTTAATTAAGGAAGAAAATTGGCTTAATGAAAATTTTTTTTTACAAAAATGTGAATTCATCAAAAAAAAATAACCATAAAAATTCCAAGGTGATAAAAGCTCAGCAAAGTAATAGATCCAGCCCTAGGGAACCATTCAGCTGAACAGAATGGGATCCTTTGCTGTTACACCCAGTTAGTCATGGATTTGTTTAACATATCCTGCTTGACTGCCTCTAATCCTCTTTCTCAACCTCCCCCCTGCACACAAAAATGACATTATTTTGCTCTCTTAAGATATAGCTTGTCCTTCAAAATGCCATGAACATACTAGAAATACAAAGATATATGCCAAAACCCATGTTCTTACTTCAAGAAATCTTGGCAAGTCCATAATAATAAAATGTCTATAGATTCCAATACAGCTGGTTTTCAGTAATTGTGTCAGCATGTGGTTACACTGATATTGCCAGTATCCAAGTGAATCATTATAGCATTTTGCTTTTCCTTCTGGGAATTCAGTTGAGCCTTTAGTAGAAAAGTAGAATGAACTCCACATACCATGCATAGTTACAACTAGTACAATAAATGCATACCATATCCAAGGAGATTGTAGAAAAGCTAATGAACTTTGTGTTTGCAGGTAATGTCTCTTCCCTGTGGATATGTCTAAGCTTGTTCAGTAATGTTAAATATTTACTCCAGTTTTATAATTAGAAATTATAAGAATAAGTGAAAAATAGATGCTGCAAATAGGATACAAGCTTATTCAAAGAATTGCCAAGCAATTTATTTTTCCTTGGTCAGCAGTATGTGTCAGTCTGGTTAAAAGCATCAGCACTGCAACACAAGACCAGTCTCTTTTGTAGTGCATTGTGATCTTGCACACATGTCCAAAACGGGTGGAGCTTAGGCTGGCATGTGCTGCAGATACCTGCGTCCTTAGTCTAAAGTGATCCTGATTCTAACTGATCTTGTACAAGATAACCTGCAACCTAAATCTAGTTCTGTAGGAGACAGGAATTTGCTCTCCAACAATGGCATTATTATTATAGTTATTGTTTAGATTAATATCTTGTCTTTCCTACAGGAGCCCAAGGTGATTTATATGAGGATCTTCCTTCATTTTATTCCCAGAACAACTGCATGAGACAGATTGGGCTGAGAGAGAATGACTGGCCCAAAGTCTCCCAGTGAACTTTCATGGCTGAGGGTGGGAGAAGACCTGGGTCCCCCCAGTTGTAGGCTGTCATAGATGGATGAAAGTCAAGCTAGTGAAAATGTGTAGCAAAGAACTTGAAAGATTCAAGGGAGAAAGTAAAAGCTATGAAAAGATAATCAAATGTACTGTATATAAGTTACAGGGAATATTTCCATACATCTTACCTTCTTGTGTTTATGATCCCCATCTCATAGTAAGATTTCATGTGAATCCCCATGGCGAAGTGCTTTCATGAAGGCAGTATACAATTCCACATGCATCTGGAAGTCTCAGTAGCCATTGCTGTCACAGAGATTAGAGGACACTGGACATCAATACAGCAGGTTGGGCAACTTACTGCAGATAGAGGTGCATTTTATTTTGACAGCAAAGACAGACAGTGATGTAATGATGTCAGCAGGGAGGACATGGCAATATTTTTTTGCCCATTTTACCTGAGCTGAGAAAGTTGTAAGGGTATTTTTACTTTCAAAATATGTTAATCTTCCAGAAGGCTTAGTGTGACACTATTTTGCTTTTGTTTCGCACCAGAAATCAACATTTTTTCAAACAATTACAGTAGGTGATTAATCATCTTAATTATTTGCTTTCAGTTTTGCAAATGTATCAATTAATGTATCAATTAAGCCATCCAGAGGTTTACTAACTTTATGCTGAAAGCACAAAGAAGTAGATAGGACTGGGTGGATATGATAGCATTTTTCAATTACCTGAAGGAGCAGAATGAGGCCAAGAGCTGCTGTTCTCTGTCATCAAAGTGCAGGCACACAACAGCGGCCTTAAGTTAAGGCAGATTCTTAACAACAAAAGCACTTTCTATGCCCCCCCCTTTTAATTTTTAGATCAAGAAGACCAGTACGGTCAGGAATTAGGTCCCCTCCTTCCCTCTTAGGTCTGTTGCTTGTTTCATTTTAAGGTCCTGAACCCAGAAATCTGTGCAGCACTCAGCTATGTAAACCAGTACTGCCATACATGCAAAGTTGGGAAGGATTTCTTTGCAAAGCGCCTCTTCTTGAATTGTTGAGGCAGTATCTTCCAGAAGGCTTAGTGTGACTGCTTCAAGGGCTTTTTCAGGCTGTCATGTGCATGTGTAGGAACAGACTTTCACAGGGACTACTGGTAAAATAAAGTGGCTATCCATGCACACACATGCGCAAACAACCAGGAAAAGCCCTCAAAGCTTTGTGGAGGCAGTGGTTGGCTCAAAGCTTAATGTAGGTGTTTCACTCATGTTGACATGCTTTATAAAGTACTCCTTTGAATGCTTTGCACAGCCTTCAAAATCAGGGTCTTGAAGGTCAGCAAGAAAGACCAGCAGATGCCATTGTATATATGGGCACAGTACCACTTACAAGACTTATTTTAAAGCTTTTTTTCATTATTATACCTCATAATCAGAAATATTTAGATTGAGGAAAAATAGTGCAATGTAAATAAGAATTATTTTTATTCCACTTAGGTCCTATGGAAACTATACAGTTTCATGCTTTGGCTGAAAAAGTGAACTGTTATTTCCAGTACACTCATATCACCTATTTTTGTTGGTTTGCCTCCTAAGGAGAAGGACATAAAGAGAAACAATCCTCCCTGCTATTTATAGGCAGTAAGCAGTATAAAGTGAAGTCTCAGTTTTTTAAGCCATGGGACAATTTATTTCCTTTGCTTCATTCCATTACCCCCACCACCACCACCAGGTAGGTGGGTATTTTTTGTCATTGGTACTTTTATCTAGCTGGAGTCAATGAAAGATAAAAATATTGTTAAAAAGTTCAACTTGGATTAAATAGGAAAAAACAGACATATCACTAGTTTTCATCTGTGCTGGTATAGTTCTTGATATAATAGTAGCTTCACTGTTGTCTGTAGAGTTACTTAAAATAAAGTTTCATATTGTATAGTGATATAATTTTACCATGTAGTAATTTATATTATTAAAATGAGGTCAGTCTGAATCTATGAAAATAGAACAATTCTGTATGTACTATTAATTGGGGGAGCTACCTTTTCTAACAAATAGAAACATGTTAAGATCGTTTTGTGGGCTCGCTCACAAAATGGCAGCCCTGATGGGTTTGGCCGATCATAAAATCCTCGTATATCAAAAGGCAAACTAAGCGCTGAGATGCAGCCACACGTCTTGCTTTTAACAATGCAGATTATGCCTAAAGTTTGTGCTTTGCTTTGCAGCAGGATAGTTTTTCATTTTTAAAATTAAAATAATATATCATATCATATAAAATAAAATAAATAAGGTAGGGCAGAGGGCTTGGCAGGCACCAATGAACATATCAGAGGCACATTTTCACCCTAGGTGTCATTTAATCTGCTTCTTCTTTGAATACACCCATATTTTAAAATTTTATTTGCTACCATTCCTACCTATCTAACTTGTAAGTTCCAATTTGTTTATATCATATTTCAGTTTTCTGATTCCTGCTGCTGTTTTAGGAGTACAATTCCTGGAAGTCCCAGATAGCTTGTAAATTTTAGTTCCCATATATTGGGATGACATTGGAACAGGGAAAACTACTACACTGGAATCAAAATGTTCTGCCATGTTTATGTTTAACAATTAGATACAGATTGTTTTAATTATTTCTGAAATTATTTCCATTTGTAGAAATTTAAAACAGCAGCTAATAAAATCCTACTAAGATAAATTTTAGAAATTGGTCTCATGAAAAAGGAATCAGAACATTTATTTGTTCAGCAAACTAAAATTATTTTTTCCAGAGCAGGATGAGAGGCTGCCATCCTAGGGAGCTGTCCAGATAATGTTTAAAAAAATACCCACAGAAATGATTCTATTATAAACAATCTCAATAAAGATAAATAGCAGTTTTTTCTTAATATGTCAACTTTATAAATTGTACTCTCTGCTCTCCAGGATGTATATCTGCCATAATCTTGTAACATGATAATTATGCTTTCTGTATAGATACCTGAACTCATTTCAAATTTTGCTCTTATCAGTGTTTGCAAGGCAAATAAATATTAATGGTGTCAGATTTTACTCTGATGGATATTTTTAATGGTATTGTTCTGTTAAAGTTGGTGCATTGTCTGGAGGGATCCAACAATACATTAGATTTCCCTGTTTCTTAGACTTTAAATTTCTACACAATTTTTTAAAAGAAAAAAATATTTCCAACCTTAGAATGAGAGAAACATTCATTATAAATTTAGCCATATAAAAAAGACAAATAACATTAGTGGGTTTTTTTTAATTGGCTGCAAAGATATTTCCTTCTGCTTAGATATTGAATTTATTGATAGTGGGAATTTCTTTTGAATATCAAAATGAAATATATTGTCAAAGGTCATTCAGTTTATAGCTAAACAGAACATATCTTTATTATAAATTCTATAAAAATTACTGAAAACTTAAGCTTCAACCCTCAAATGTGACTGAAAACCTGTCCTCACACTCAAGGATCCACTTTAACATTACCTGGCCAGGTTCTACGATTATAATTTGACCTACTGTTGGAGAAGTTCCATCTTCTCAATTACACTGAACTCTTCTACAGATTAAATTTTGCTCTTAAAGCAGTCCATTATCTCCCAGTGGACAGCTCTGAGGGGTTAAGAGTAAGTTGGGGAAAATATGCATACTAGGTTAGAAGTTGCAGTAAACTGAAGAAGCATGCAGCTGATTTACTTGCCAAAGCATGTTTCTCAAGAAGTTGCCTTTGCTATGTCATGGCAAGCTTTTTTTTTTTTAAAAAATAAATTCAGAAGTAGCATTGTTAAAGAGTATGGGGGTCTGGTGTTCAAAAGAAAACCTGGCATCCCCCAGTTTTGGGCATGCCTAAAGTACTTGTTTGAGTTCTGTACAACTATTGTTCCTACTTTTTAATTTGGAAAATTGACTCATACACTGTCCTGATAGCTTGGAATTTGTTATTGAGCAGTGGAGAAGTACAAGAGAGTATCAGAGAGGCAAAATAATATGAAACAATCTTGCCTTGAAATTGTTTCATTTCAAAACACCCCAAGATATAGAGAATCCAGTTTGGAATGTGAATCATCCTATTTTGGGTGTTTCCAGCTGAATGACTTCATCACTACTGGTCGATATGTTTATTCCATCTTGTTTCCCATTGAGGGAGGTTTTCTTGAAAGAAGGGACTTGGGAGAAGCTGTGGGAAAAATTTAATGAATGTGAGAAGGTGTTAGGATCTGCCCTTCCACTCATCAGAGATACCCTAGATATAGCATAGGGGTAGGGGAATGGCATAGGGGAAGTTATGGATGCCTGCTGCCTGTAGTGGTGGGATGCTGTCCTTTCACTGATGCAGAAATAAAACATAGCCCCATTTCTGTACATTAAGAAAGAGAAGGATTTTCTTTACCTCAGGCAGTGAAATGCTTTGGGACAGCCCTGGGGTGACTGCATGAAAAAAAGTATCTTCTAGAAGCAAAGCCATTTTTTTTTTTAGCCTGTCTTCCTTTCACATAAAAATTAGACTTTTGTAGAGACATAACTTGTTAATTATTTATAATCTTACCAATCTTTCTTCATGTCATTTTTGTTTAGTGAAGCACACAAAGCTGTCCATCATGCAGGAGGGGAATTAAAAATAAAGGAATGGACAATATACACTTTTTCTCTCAGACTGTGCTCATTGCACACTAACTGATTGTACAAAGCTCCGATTATTAAAGCTTGATTTAGATGATCAGATCCCAGCTTATTAAGCTGATATATATGCAGGGCCGCAACTGGGGGGGGGGGGTAAGCGGGGCATGTACCCAGGGCGCCGCGCTGGGGGGGGTGCCAAAATGGGTGCTGGAGGGGTGCCAAAATGGGCACAGAATCCATGTTTGCCCTGGGTGACACAGACCCTAGTTGCGGGCCTGTATATATGAACCACCATGATTCACATGCAGCTGCTTCATTCCTCACTGTGTGCAAGCAGCAAAACAAGTGATCAAACCACATTTAATCATAGTTTTCTGTTGCATCCATGCCATTTTCAAAAATGCTGACTGGGAATTATAGTCCCAACACATCTGGAGACCACTAGGCTGGGAAGGATGCAGTTGAAAATCTGTCAGCAGACTACGTTCCTTTTTTTTCCTTTTTTTGTTTACAAAGCCAGGCAGCCATATAATATGTGAAATAAGCAATCCAAAGCCGATCCTATCATTATACAATGTTGGGCCTGCCTCAGGTGAAGATTTGGGGTATCACAAAGGGGTAATAAGTTCTTAGTTATTTAGCAAATTCTTACTCTATTTTCACGGCAAGGTGTTGGGGAGAAAAGCTAGTGGAATTTTTTTTTCTGTACTAAAATAACTTGGCTGGCCTTTAATATGCACGTTTGCTTGGGTAGTTTGAAAGTATAACCTCTTTTTCAGTCTCAGCAAAATCCTGTGGGTTGGTCCTATATCAGAATCTGATTGATAATAAGTGTCAATTGCAATGATGTAATCTAAAATCAAGCATAATCAGAGTTCCCACTTATATTTGCTTCCTTAAAAAAAATCTTTGTATTTAATTTCTCAGCACTATGGGGTTTTTTACTGCTCCTCTTCAAAAAAAAAATAGGTACTATTTTTTCTGTAAGCTTTTAAAATTTTAGCAACAAGACTGCCTTTCTTAAAATGAGAGGTAAAAAAAACTTGAAAAGTTAATAACAGAATTTCAGCATTATACATTATAGAAAATATGCCAGTGGATTAAGTTATAGGGTGCTTCAATTCACTTGACTACCCACAACTCTCAAGTTATTTCCTTCTTTTAAAGTAGGTTTCTTCAAAGTCCAAAGTTGACCTTGCAACATTAATTTTAGTTTTAATTGCCTTTTTTCAAAACTGTATTTTACATTTCATTGATAAAATTACAAAAAAGAAACTAACAACAACAAAAGAAATAATTTCCACTCACTTGTTTTCTATGGCATTCAATCAAAATATTTCATTAATGCAAGAGGAATTGCATTTGGAGGCTAAGGGTCAATGAGCAGTGCCCATGGCAACTAAGAAGCCATTCTTCACAAAAATGTTGTAAAGAGTAAGTGTTTTAATCCTCAACTTTAATCTCCTTACTTCCTGTTCTCAAAATGGAATATAAATCAGAAAGTGTGGAGTAAAGGACAGGGATGCTGGCGGAAGAGGATTAGTGATGGGGAAAAAAGACTTTAAGGAATGTAATCATGCTATTTTATGCAAAACCTCAGACCCAAATCAACCAATTCTTTTCATTATGCTGAATCCAAAACAATAAAACAAATTTTGTAAATGATCAGAGGATTGGCCTTCTCCCCTCTACCTTTTTGTCACTAATATTACATCATTAATTTGAATTATTGCAACATAAAGGCTATTGAATTTGAACTACATGTTTGCCAGTACAGGTCTTAAATTGTGCTAGGTCCTCCACTGATCTATCTGAATTATTACTGTCATCTGTAATTATTCATATAGTTTATTCCTTTATGATATTGTAGATTTAAGAAATTTCTTCATATGTTACAATTCTCTGTCTAAAGAAAGCTATACAGTCTTGTGTAGAAATAGATCATACATCTAGAGTCATGTTGACTCTTCTTCATCATGTGACGGTCATGTTAATTACATAGAGCCAAAGTAGGTTATCTTAGGCTGATTTCACAAAGCAAAGGATTACCAGTGAAAAAGTCACTATGTTTCATGGCAGTTAGCAACCAACTACAACCTGAGCTACAAAAATGGATAATATTAATAATAAATATAATGAATAATAGGTAATTCACAGCGAGATGCCCAGGTTTGCTGATGACCTTATATTATTTAGGATCAGTAAAACAAGAGATAGAGAAGAACTTAAAAAAAATTATCCAAAGTGAGCAATAGGTATTAAAATACAAACAAGATGCAGTGTAAGGTAGCATAAAGTGATGCACATTGGGGCAAAATAACTGTGACTTCGAATATACACTGACAACAAATGGCTAGCCAGGAAGGAGATCTTGCTTGGTAGATATCTCAGTGAAAATGTCAACCCAGCATGCAGATTCTGTTTGGGAAAAAAACCAAACTTCATGTGGGGATTTAATGGGAAGAGAACAAAAATATAATTGCCAGTATATTCCTTTATAGTATATAAATCAGTGGTGTATGTACAGTTAAAGTAGTGTTTATTGGCCTTGAAAAGGATACTGTAGAAATGGAATAAGTGCAGGGGGGAAAAAATGCTGAAGCAACTCCCCTGTGAAGAAAAGTAACAACATTTGTGACTTTCACACTTATTAAAATGATAAGAGGGGACGGAAGTACATAAAATTGAATCTCTCACATATTATCTAGTGAATATGAATGATGAATATGAATTGTACAATTTCATTCAGAGAAAAGAATAAGGATGACCCTTAATATGGATGTCTTTTAAAGAGTTAATGGCTGCTGCTCATAATGGCTACATATACTCTCCAATAATGGAGATGAAAAGCCTCTGAATGTCATTTACTGGATGCTATTGCACTCTTATCCTGCTTGGCAGCTTCCCTTATTGGCATCTTCCCCATTAAGCCATTGTCAGACTCCCCGATCAAATGTTCCCAGAACATGTTTATCACACTTGCATCCATATTTGTGAAACCCATGTCAGCAGACTGCGAGTCGCCAGCAGGGAGGGGGACTTTGACTGGAGTGTGAATTATTTTGTTTGGGTTAGATACTCTGCCCAAGGTTAACGGCCAGCATACTGTCCAAGCCATCTGCTGGTATGGGGAGGTGCATGCCTTTGAGGGTAGTAAGGGGGCGAATTAGAAGTTTGTGTGATTTTAAACTGTAGAACGTGCAGGAAATACCATTTGCAACTTTTACCTTATATCGAACGCTTCACTTCATTAAACAGTTAATTGAGCCAAAGTCTCTGGACTGTCACTGAGTGAATGCCCGAGTGTTCTGGTCATTACAGCCATATTGGGAACAGAATGTTTATTTATTTATTTATTTAGATTTATTTATTTGTTTGTTTATTTAGATTTATACCCTGCCTCCATTTACTGCAACTCATGGTGATATATGTAATGCTCCCGCCTCCTGTTTTCCCCACAGCAACAACCCTGTGAGGTGGGTTGAGCTGAGGGTCAGTGATGGGCCGAAGTTCACCCAGCTGGCTTCCATGCCTTAGAGAACTCACAATGTTCAGTTTCAAGTCCAGCCTCTTAACCACTACACCAAACTGGCTTTGGATTTAGATTAGGTTTTATACCACATATCTCTTCTTATAGTCTAATAACATATTAGCTGTTAGAGTTACCTTTTTATTATCAGGAGAAAAAAAATATAGGAGATCACTGGAAGATATGAATAGTGATAGACAAATGAACTGTTATGAAAACTATAACAGCATATAATGTAAGCAAGATAATTTAAAGATATACTGTATCTCAGCACTGATGTATTCTAGGATTCAGCCATTGAAGACCAAAATGCCAAAGTCTTAAAGACAAAGAAGGAATAGTAGCATGTTGAAAGGCTACCTGCTATTACAAGCAGACTTTTTGTAGATCTCTTAATGGGAGCAGATAGATACTGCCCTTAGACTTCCTTTTCATAAAAACTGGATGTGGCAATGCTTGTTCATTGGAAAATAGTTTGAGGTGGACATATGATCCTAAATGCTTAGGGAAAAGTCGAATTCTTACATATGTTACCTTAGAGCAGACTGTCACCCAATGAAACTTGCTTGGAGAACCTCTGTGTTTTCTGTTGTGTCTGCCAATGTGCAGCATCTATGTTGAATACAAAATATCTGAAAAAACAAATATATACTTCTTCCACATCTGATTAAGAGTTGGTCAGAAAGGACACCAAGAGTGTAAACCTCATATGATAAACTGGAAAAACAGTGGTGTGTTGAAGGTATTGCTCACTCAGATTGTGAATAGAAAAGCATCCTTGGAATATCCGTCTACTTAGCACATAAGCCAGGTAAACCTAATGAGATGTCAGTGTTTTTTATGAATTATGGAGAGTGTACCTTAAGGGTAAGTATTCTGGTGATCCCCTCCCCAGTAGCGCAAATCTGTAAGTAGGAATGCTGTATTTTGACTTTTTCTTCTCCTACCTGCGGATATTGCATGGACTTCAAGAGATTAAGTCTTAATTTCTTTCTTATTATCATGCTACACTTTGACACTGATTCTGCCAGAGGTTGTTTACCTAATGCTACCACCAGAGAAAAGAACATCACCTGGGCACATTTAACCTATCTCATTTGGCTCCATAAGGCTTATCTAGCTCTATAAATGTCAGTCTTCAGAAGGACTTTTTAAATGATACAATAATAGGAAATAGGAGTCCAAGCAATAAATGCACTATGATTCCTTCTAACATGTTTTTATAACAAACTTATCTGCAAGAATGAACAAATACCAAGTTATTTTTTCTCCTGGCTGAATGTGTTGAGAAGCATATTTTAGTGGCATCTGATTTCCACTGAACAATAAAGATTACCTTGAGTCTCTATGAGGCAAACAGAAATCTGATAAAACAACAGTGATAAGAAAAGTGAAAAAGAAAAGTTTTTAATAGCTTTTGTGTTGGGATGTTTGTCATGCTTCATACCAACTTAAAGCCTGTTTTTCCATTCAAGTATAATCAACCAAAAATTGAGGAATTTAAGGCCCTTGTTTACTTATAATTACATCTACTTGATTTACTAAATTATGGGTGATTATCCAATCATATCTGAAATGAGAAAATGATGGGAATTGAATTTCCATTCATTGTTCTGAGAGCTTATAAAAATTAGAAGAACTGTCAAGAAAAAATAAAATAAATTAGTATAGATGGTGCCTTGTTTTCTAGGATACTTAGGTAAGCAAACTTTGTTCCTGGGAACTGTTCTTGTTTCCAGATACAGAATGTGTCCTGTTAAAATAAGAGTCCTACCTAAAGCAAAAATTAAATACACAGAATAGGCTGCAATCCACTGCACATTTACTTGGGAGTTAACTCCATTGAAGTTAACTTCTGAGTACAATCATAATCTTGCTGGAGGTTGAAGCATTCTTTGTGTGCATATGAGCATTACTGAGAGTTGAAACCAGCATTTGGGAAGAGAAGGCAAAAGGAAGTGAACTTAGATCAACAATTTCTTAAACAAAGAGTAGGCTGAGTAATAGACAAAGAGGGGACAAAGAGTAAATACTTAACTCTCTATCTACACCCTATTGTCTGTAGGTCATGAGGTGCTGAAGATTAAGTCATTGGATTTGGATGTCCAACCAATCTTATCATTAGTAGAGTTTAGGCTGACAGAATTTTAATTACAGCATATATCTGTAAGAGAAATGACCATGCAATTAGGTGCATAGAATATCTGATTTCATATGAAAATAACTGATGAAGTTAAAGCAGTGCTATTTTTATAAAATCTAATTTAAAGCTTGGTCACTATTTAATAAATGAACACTGCACTGTTGATTCTTGTGGTTTCATGAGCTTCTACACTGCACCAGTTCTGTTCCACAAACTCTTAGAAATATGATAAAATCAAGACTACATTTGTCTTCACTGTAGCTGACCTTGATATGCTAAGAACACCACATAAGCTGATCCTGCTGACATGCAGCAGAACACAAAACTGATATCCCCTCAGTGCTCTGGTTCCAATCCATGCCCAAGTAGTATCAATTCAGTGTAAAGCATTTGATTTTTTTTTTTTAAAAAGCCCAGTGGTGTCCATGAAATCAGTTGCCAAGCTACAAAAACATTGTCCCTCTGCTCAATTAGTGACACCTCCAGTTGTATTAATGAAGTTGTAAAGCTACTTCTAAAGGCAGGGGGAGAGTCCAGGAGGCAGGGTTGAGGCAAGAATTTGTGCCAATGGGAAAATGTCAACTCTGAAGAACTTCCAGCATTTCTAACTGTATTTAAACCACATCTGATCTAGAAGTAAATCAGCTGAGCTTCCCAACAGTTATGATAGTTAGATTACAGGGGTGTGAAACTGACCCAAGGGAGTCACAAATGGTGAATGTGGATGTGCCCTAAATATCATGTGTAATAAAAGCAGATGATTTGAGGAAGTACAGGACAACTCACTTCTCTTTTTAAGCAATTTTTCCAACACTTCAGGTTCACACACCCTTAAAATTTATAAATAATGGAGGAAAAAAAGAGCTGTTAGTCTTTTATTGTACATAAATACAGTTGCGTATAATAAAAGCCCAATAGTTCATTTTTTTGGTAAAACATAGATTCTACTATGTGTGATTTCTTTCACACATAAAGTCAGTTCTCTATGTTATCCATGCAATATACAGTACAAGTCAAATAAAATATCGAAGTATATATGTCATTCAAATGCTAAGAAACCAATACTTTTTCTTTTCACGGTATATTATGAAACTTATTTTCTGCTTAAAGTTTAATTTAACAAGTATTAATAATGCTGTTTTGCACTGCCTGTTCTCCATAATTTTAGAAAGTTCTTGGGAAGATTATGGGGAGAAAATATAGTTTTACAGGAGAAAATACTGAAGAATTATATTTGAGGTTAGCATAAACTGAACTGGCAGCTGGCAAGCAGTCACTGTTATTCGGTCATACCCAGACAACTCAGCACCCTGAACTCCTCATTCTCATAATTAGAACAGTTTTGAGGGATAGAAGCAATTATAATTTTTTTTAATCTCTTAGTACATATCATAGGTAAACAATTTCCAGGTTTGGAATCTGTATTGTTGGCTGTAAAATGGGTATCCTAAATATCTGTAAATCTTCAGGCATGACAAAAAGAAAGAAAAACTTCTGCCCTCTCTTCCCTTGAGCACAGCTCTGGAAACAAACAAGTTTTTAAAAGATGCTAGCAGCCTATCCTTGTGATCTATATAAAGTTCTACCCTGACCTTATGCTTGTTTTCAGTTGCGGGCCACTACAGAACTTGACCAAGACATTCTCAATGACTGCCTGACTATCCAGCCTATTCAAGTCCCTTCATCTCCCCATGATGTTTCGGTCAGCTCTGTCCAACAATCGCCAGGTCATGTCCATGATATTTACCCAGGTATCATATTCTTTGTTTTTATTTTATTTGTTAGTATAAATAATGCTCAAGGAAAAATAAGTAAACAAATACAAATTTCAGTTTCAGGAGATTTCAAAAGATAACATCTAGACTTCCAAGATAATATCAGATATGGTGTAATTGCGTTTCTTTGTTGTTGTCAATTTTTAAAAAGAAAAATACATGGAAATATATGGTAATAGACAAAATAATTCAGAGAAATGTGACCACGTTACTTGAAAATTCTCTTCCCAGCTCTTCCTTCAGAAAAAAAAGTGTAAATTATGGGTATCAAAGGATGTGTCAACTATCTATTGCTGCAAACCTAGTGTTGATTTATCCTACCAGGTATAGTAGGAAAAAGGAAGAAAGAGATGCTGTTTTAGCCTGGCTAATAATTTCCTCAAAGTGCTTAACTATAGCTTGATTAACCCCCTAAATCTTTACAAAATTTCAGTGGGTATAGTCTTGATAAACAATAATGTCTCTTGCAGATTTAGTTTTGTAGCAAAATACAGAATCAAAAATATCCCCTAGTTTAAAAAAAAAACAAAGAAAGTAATGTCATTTAATGTTATTTGCTTCATATGTTATGTTATTTTTACAATGAGACCCTGTTTTGTTTTGCTTTGCTTTGTTTTTGAGATACATTTTTAAATCTGTTATTTTAAAATGATTTTATCCTGGAGTATAAAATGTTGAGATTATTGACAAAATATTCTCAACAATTTCTGCTCCAGGATAAATCATTATATTTTATTCACAAGCTTTCAAGGATGCGTTCAAGTAAAGCATTTATTGCTGAATTGCTCTATGTAATTAATGGAATATTCAGGGGAGCTAAGAAATATTGTTTTCCATTTTTAATCCTTCTTTTTTGCCATATTTTCTTCCAGCTTTTTTCTTACCTAAATTAATCTATTATGAGGGGAAATTTGCAATAGCTACATAATGCTTCTTGATTGGTAGCACTAGGAGTTTATTTGATAGGACTCTTGGACAATCAATTTAATTCATAACTTAAATACAAGCCATTATGTTTTGCTGTTCAGTTGAATAGAATCCCTAAGGTATGTACTCATTGCTACACTTCCTCACATGACATGTTTATTTCATGATATACAAAAAAGACATATTGTACTGTTGCTTCTCTTTGATTAACCAGGCTATAGGTTTAGTTAAGTAGATATTTTAGTAAGTCCTAATCCGGAAAGAAAGACCCACTGTATGACTCAAGGAAGGAAGAAAAGAGGGAAATAGCTGTTACAGAAAGCATTTAATTACTTGGGAAGAAAACAACATTGAAATGAATAGGTTTTTCAAGGGTACTGCTTTAATAGCACTGAATTACAATTAGTCTCATAACATGAAAATACAAGCTTATTAAAACAGTTTGAAACAGGTGGCACAATTATTTTTGATACAAACCTTTCAAAAATAGAAAATCTATGAATGTCATGTTTTTCTTTCTTAATGAAAGGTATTATTCTAATATATATTTTCATGACATTTTGACAGAACTTTTCTCAGGGTGGATTGTGTTACATATGAGTTTGCAGTTATTATATTTTAAAATTGAGGAGGAATACAAGATCTTCCAAATCATATAAGTGTATGTTGAGTGGAAAAGTGCTGCTGCCCTTGAGGATCTAACCACATGGTTTGGGAGATTTTGACCTCTTCCTTTTTAGTATCCCCCTTTTGTTCTCTGCTTGTCACAATGCATATGAGAATATGTAAAATTTAAAAAATATAGGATATGTTGCATTTTATATCTATGGAACAAACGACTTGGGTCAGTACAGATTGTTGTAGAACAGTGCATTGTCATATGCAGCTAGCCCCAATGATGCCAAAAGGTCTGTCATGACTTGCACAATGATGCACACAAATTATGTAAGGGTGGAGTTTGCATCGCAACAACACAATTCACATTTGGTCATCTCCCCACTCCCATGGATGCCTGTGCAAAGTTGGAAAACTATACCTGCACAAATTACTTCTTTTGCATGTTCAAAACAAAGCAAAGGATCCTTATTCCTTTATAATTGGACCAGACTTAGTAAATATAATGAACAACCCAATATGAAAAGAGGAATTAACACATGTAAAATATGCCTTGTCCATTCTCTACACAAGATCCCATAAATAAGGTTTTCCATTTTTTTTCATGCTTTGCAACCTGTTAATTACAAAAACAAAAAAATTCCCAGAACCTTAATCTAGAGGCAAAGGTTTATTGATAGAAAATTGGCTGCATTTGAATGAACGTTTTTTCCCTCAGTCTCTCACAGAACCCCATCAATTTCCCACAGAACCGTCTGAAAAACCCTGATCGAGATAACTAGTATTAAAAGATCAAGTCAACTCATAATAATAGGACATTTCTCACCTAGTTTTAATTACAAAGCCTAATATAATTTTTGTGATTAATTTTAAACTATAGTTCTTGCAGTTATTTTCAGAGCTCATTTTTGAGAGGGAAAAGCATCAGAAAAATTCTAACCGGTTGATATATTACATCACAGCTATGGTGAATCTGCTATGAAACAATATACATGGGAGAGATGTCCAAGGAAAAGTGAAATTCACCATGTAGCCCCATCAATGTTTCCAAGAGGTCATAGCTGTTTGTTGGCTTGCTGATACCATTTAAATTTGCCTTCAGATATGTTTAGTGATTGGCAGCTGGAACAATTGATTAACAGAGACAGATGAACATATTGGAAACTCTTATTGCTTTTGTGATTAAGAGCCAGTGAAATCCCCAAAGCAATAAATGTTGGGATATGGATTAAAATCTGTCTGGCTAAAAGTGGAGGTCTTTACATCAGATCTTTCCCCTGCCAAACAGCTGCCTCTTTCCTAATTCAGAAGACAGTTTCTCATTAAAATTTTTGTTTTGTCCTCTAAAAAAATGAAATATATATGACTTTGTCATTGTTTACATCTATGTATGATAGGATATTTTAAATCTTTTATTTACCACAATATATGCAGAACACATTTTTCCCTTGTTAGCTGCTTACTCTAGTGGGGAAAAAAATCCTTTAATTCTAAAATGAATATTATCACATGCTTTCATCATGGGTTTTTAGATACTGAGTTATCTGCCTATGAATTTATTGTTTAAGCAGTTAACAACATGATCTTACATACATCTGTTCAAAAATAAGTCCTAGTAATTAGGTTTATGGCAAAGGAAATGGGTAACTTTAAGACTGCTTAGAGTTACCCACTGAGAATTAGTGCCACTGAAATCACTAGGAAATCCCCCTGAAGAGGATTATAGTGTATACCTGTTTATTACCATATTTATGAATGTTTTAAGTTATCTATAAATATGTAATTAGCTATAAGAACAATGGATTTTTAGAAGAAAAAATCTAAGTTTTTTATTTTTTTATTTTCATCTTGATCCAAATATCGGTTTTCCTCTTGTAATAAACAGCAGAAGCTACTGTTTTCTGTTCTCAATCTGCACTCTACATCAGAAGGCATGGTTACCATTATTTTAAAAGCTACATATTCAGAATATTAAAATACATTTAATTTAAGCTCCAAATGCCTTCACCATTTCAAAGTGGTCAGAAAATGGCTGCCATGGGGGACCTAATCAGTTACAAAGCCAATAATTTTATCTGCTACCCTTTCAATCCTCTTTCCCACAGAGTGGCCCCTATTACTCCTGTTTCCTTTTGTCCCTTTGGGGTGCAGGTAGGCAATTTCTAAACAAACCACTAGGCTGCAGTTATCCATCACCTTCATTTTCTAAGAAACCTTTGGTGACCAGAGGTATTTAAGGAAATAGAGGATGCTGAAGACTGACATCAGTTGCTTGGCAGCATGACAATTCCCATTTAAAACAACAGCAGCAGCAAGTATAAATAATCAAATGGGCCAAGGGATATGGAAAGACGGGTATCTGCAAGCACATTGGTACCTTTTGTTGCAGTGTTGTAGAGCTGCTCTACTGATTCAACAAATATTGTGTTTCTACTGAAACACAAAAAAGTAATTTTCATTCATTCAACGATACCTAAAAAATCTGACTTTGCACTCCTGAGTGGCAATGGCTGTCAGATTGAACAGTACTGCTCAAATGATAGTCCCAATTGTTTTACAATTGCTCAGACATTAAAGGGAACCATTTACAGTACTTGTGAATTTGGCTTATAAAATATAGCTAGGTATATTTAAAGAGAGGAATTTTTTAATCTGAAAAATAATGTACAAATAATATACTTAGGAGAATGAAGTTCAACATTACTGGTAATTAAGATGAGAAAAGATGGTAATTCCATATTTGGAAAAAAAAATTACAGAGAACTTTCTGTACGGAGAGGAAAAGTGTTCTTAAGCACTAATTTGGCAACAGCTTAAGAATGCTATCTCTCATCTCTTAACTGTAAGCAAAAATAACATTAACCATCAGCTCTATTGTAATTATTGCTTTTGGAATATATAAATATGAAACCTGATGCAGACATGCTTTATTTCTAATAGATTATGTATGAGTTGATAAGCACCCATGTGGTAGCGTATTAAACAATGACAGCATAATTTTTACTAAATATTTACCAGAATTACTGTTCTCTCTTACTTTCTGTCTTTCTCTAACACACAATCACAAACACACATACATATCCATGTGCCATATGTAGGCATGGATGTACATTGAGAGATGAGATACAGTATCTTCAGTTCACAAAGACTGATTTTTCATACTATAGCTCTGTGTGTATGTTTGTGTGTGCGCGCGCACATGTGTGTATGCCTGCAGTAGGCAGGCAAAATGGAAGGAGAGATTTTATTGTCTCCAAAAGTAATCTATTTTATAGCTTTCAGGCTACCATATAAACATAAAGCAAGTAGAAGTAATTCTTTATTCACTTCCTGAATTTAAACACATAGAAATGGAAATAAATACCTAGCTTGCCGATCAGAAGGTCGGCGGTTCGAATCCGCATGACGGGGTGAGCTCCCATTGCTAGTCCCAGCTCCTGCCAACCTAGCAGTTCGAAAACATGCAAATGTGAGTAGATTAATAGGTACCGCTTTGGCGGGCAGGTAATGGCGTTCCGTGTAGTCATGCCGGCCACATGACCACGGAAGTGTCTACGGACAAACGCCGGCTCTTCGGCTTTGAAACGTAGGTGAGCACCGCCCCCTAGAGTCGGACATGACTGAACTTAATGTCAAGGGAAACCATTACCTTTACCTAATCATGATTTAGGATGAATTTCCATTAAAAAATATTATAGTGAAGTATCATAAAAATTCTTGGAATTCACATCTTTCTGTCATTGGTCAGAACATTCATGTATCTGATGTTCATGAAGCCAAAAATCTGTTCCTAACCATTTTATTACATGCTGGCATTCATCCCTTAGGAAACCCTCAGAAAGCCACTATATGTCAAATGGAAGGTTCTGATCCAGGAACTGGTGCTATTTATTTTATTCTACTTAAGTTAGAATCAAGAGTAAACAATAAGATTGTTAAACTTCCAAATAAATGATTGCATTACTGAGGATGGATAAGTGACCAGTTGCCAACTAAGGGTTCTCTTCAGCCTAAGTCAGTGAGCAACCAGCTGATATATGAGGATCTGTGTAAGGCAAGGGTTGGCAACTTGCAGCCCCATGGTCTCACGTAGCCGGCAGGGTATTTGAAATCCTTAACCATCTGCCAAATTTCAGCAGCACAACTGTTGAAAATAAGTAATGCTGTTTCCTGGCATTTTGTGGTAGGAAACAAATGGAAACTGGTATTAACCTCAATAATAGGTTTGATACAAATATAAAAACAAACATTCTCCAAATGGAGAAAATGTTAAATTCTGGTTCCATAGGTGTGATGAGCGATGTTCCCATGTCTCAGCTTTCTCCAAATTTGGAAGTGAGGCTCCTGTCTATCAACATTACTTTCATTCCCAGTGCAAGGGAACATAGGTTGAGGCTGTGTGCACCTCAACTATTGGGGATTTATTTTTCCTATCCAGAATTGAAACATAATCCAAATAATCAAGGGAGATCTATGAGGGATTGATTGGTTTTGCTGCACCATCAAACTCTCTCCTGATTTTCAAATCCTTTCATTTTGTTTTTAACTCAGTATGAAATAACCTGACTAAGTGGAACACAGAGAAGGTATCAGACAGCATGGTCACTTTTTAAAAAAATGTTTGACTAAAGAATAACATTAACATTTATTATATAAGTTTTAAAAAATTATAAACAGGTCCCTTTACGATTACAATTCAGGTTAACTTCTCTTAACTCTCACAGCAAGATGACTCCTAGTAACTTACATTTTCTAAAGCTCTATAGCAGAGCTTTCCAAACTTTTCATGTTGGTGACACACTTTTTAAACATGCATCATTTCATGACACAGTAATTCAGTTTTACTAGCAACACGGAGGTTAAACTAACCCCTTATAAGAGATATGGACACATACATAAATTAGTGGTTAGAAGCCAATCGGGCCTCCCATTGTTTGGCCCTCCTTCCTGCTCATCAATCGCTCACACTGATTGGCGGCGGTGACGGCAACTGACGCCCCTGACCAATCAGCTGCTTTTCTTCTTCCCATGCTAAAGTTTCGCACCTTCCCCATCATTTCCCGCCAATTGATCTAATGGTCCTAATGGACCTTCTTGGTCTTCCTCTGACTCAGCCTCCATCCTAACACACTGCAGGTATGGCCATGTTACCAGAAGTCACACGGAATCAGCTGTTTTGACCCGATTATGCATACTGCGCATGCGCAGTACCTGTATGATCCCTTGACTGCACGACATACCTACACACTGCAGCCAACACACTAATGTGTCACAACACACAGTTTGGAAAGCTCTGCTCTATAGGCTACTAATCTTTGTTGGCTGGGGAATTCTGGGAGTTGAAGTCCACACATCTTAAAGTTGCTGAGGTTGAGAAACACTGGTTTATGGAATCATACATTCCATATTGTTAGAACAATAGGCAGAATAGACTTGATGTTTCTCATATGGTTGGCGTTACGTTGCCTTTTTTTAGAAAAAAGAAATCAAGAGCAAGTAAGAAAGAACTATATTGGGGCTGTGGCGGAAAGGGGTTTTAGCCCTCTGCTGAGCAGAATCTGATCCCCACATTCCTACTACCATGTCAACTTGATGGAAAGTTCAGGGTTATTGAACTTCAGGTTAATTACCTGAGTAGGTTGCCTTACAATGTAACTGAGAACAGTAAAGGATGTTGTTGAAAACAAATGAAGGGGCAGAAGGTATAGGTAACTGCAAACATTGCTGCTGAAAGGTAACATGGCTTCTCTATCTTTTCTCTCCATGTCTTTGCTTCATCTCTATCAGTTTCATTTCCCTCTTTCTCTTTTCTTCCCTTTTGGGTGCAGACCCCCTCTTCCTTTTACTGCAAAGGTTGTATTTACACTTGTAGTAAATATCCTTTTGACACCCATGGGATATTTCTTTCCCTTGCAAATCAGAATTCCCTCCCCCCACATGGGGAAAAGGGTTGTTGTACACAAACATTTAAATCTCCTTTGCCCATATCACTGCTTCAGTGCCAACAAAGTGCCAACTTTATTTTCCCCCCCAATTTTGGCTAACAAAATCAGCCATGCAAGGACATAAAACATGATGTCACACCTAAAAGGAAATTGGAAATAGATTAGAGCTAGATAAAACAATGTATTTCTTCCTACAGTTCATGGAAGACCAGCCTATCCCTCTTTCTGATGTTCAGGCATAAGTACCATTCTTTAAATATTTAAACATTTTAACCCACACCATATCTGAAGTCTCAGGGAAACTAAAGCTTTGCAGATTTTTTAAAAATCAGTAGTCATGAAATGCTGATAGGCTGGGAGGCAGGTAAGAGAAATGGAAAACATAACAGGAGAGGAGTGAAATAGACTATTCTGAAGATTGGTGCAATCGATTGCATAAAGCAAAAATGTGTTCCAGGTCCACTTATTGATTAATATTAGCAATAGTGACAAAATCAAACATGCACACACACCCCAGTTCAGCATCAGCTTGGCTATAATGCTAGTTACTAGGAGATAAACTACAAAGGAGGAATGTTGACTTCATACTTTATAGCTGGCTGTTATTGGAAGGAGAATGTTTGACTCTAGATGAACCTTTGGTTTGATCCAGCAGTGCTCCTCATTTGTTCAGTTCACCAATTTATGGTCTGTCTCCACCACATAGTAAAACTAGCTAGATTAAGTATACAAAACATATCTCTTTACCAAAGTAGTGGCAGTAATTATTTCAAAATAGTATTAAAACACAGTCTCAGCATCCTAACTGGCACCAGTCACATTCCAGTAACAAAAGAAAAAAATCCCATGTCTGTCTTTATAGGCAAACATAAAGAACATCTAGTTTCCTTCATATTAATGCTGTCAGCATGTCCATTAATATTATTCTTCATGATTCTTGCAACCACTCCTTTTCTGAGTGTTTGATTACAGATATCCGATGTTTTGCTGTTCAAGTAGCAGTAGTGATTAAAATTTTCCACCAGTCAAAATGCCTTGTTCTTTTAATAATCTTTAATAAGCAATGGATGTATGTGGAAATCAAAATATACTCTTACATTTTCATAGTGGTTTGTAATATCAGTTTCCAGGAATTGGATATCCCTAGAATTAACATCACAATGCCTCTCAGAGTAGTTCTGCCTTCAGCTGCTAAAGAGACATCCCCAAAGCACCCACTTGAGCAGTTTTATTTAATTGCTGAAAAGGGGACTCACAGAAGCCAAGGGAGCTTTAAAGAGAACTGGGGGCCAGGGGAAAGGCATTTCCACCACTTCTTAGGTTGATTTAGGACAATAGATGGGAATAGGCATTGTGGCAGCTGAGAGGATATAAGGACTAGAATGAGGTGTGTGGAAACTCAACTGGAGAAGAGCACTAGATAGGGCCATGGGGATAGGAGGAGGAGAAAAATGGGAAACAAGGAGGACTGTTTTGTGTATGTGTGTGTATGTATGTATGCGTATGTATGTATGTATGTGTGTGTGTGTATGTGTGTGTGTATATGTGTATGTGTGTGTATATATATATATATATATATACACATACATACATACATACATACATACACACATACATACATACATACCTGAGTGTTTATGCCTTTTGTGTGAGATTAATAGCTGGGTGTATTGGTGCATTTTGGAACTGACATCCCTCTATGAGATTTTATAAATATTTCCCTTAAAACTCATTGAAATAATTAGCTTTAACCCATGGACACATAGGAGTGAAGTCTTCTTCTGCAAAACATGAATTCAAACCCATCTTCCATTTTAATGTGTAACTCTTCTGTCAGTTGATACCTTCAAAAGAGTTTATAGGACTTTAGCATAGTGGCTTTATAATTTTATGATTTAAGCAGCTCTTCAGTTTATGTCTTTGGATTTATGTTATGATGTAATTGTGACAATTAATTTACAAACATTTTTATTCATGGATAAAACTAAGTTTTTTCTAGTCTGCAATTGTATGGGGGGGGGGGGTTGCCACTAGGTGGAAAATCTGCAGTGCAATATTAACTTCCTTCCAATGTACCGCAGTATATGCTGCTTTAAAGTTTTTAGAGTATGCATGGTGGTGAACAGAGTTATAAAATAGGTCCAATCTATATTTTGATAAAAGCAATAGTAAAGGAGGATGAAAATGACACTATTGGGAAAATAGATTCAGTTAGAGATCCAATTATGTTTTAGTTTCAGCTGAGAGATACGATTTTGGCTTGCTTGATGTAAAAGACAGCATGTATTCATGCATTGTTTCATTTCAGAACAGTGTTTTCTTAATCTATAGAGATGTTAGATGTTAGTAGCAAATGTCACTCATTTGTTAGAAATGAGCAACCTCAGTTTTGTGCTCTCAGCTTTAAGAAGCATTTCCCCTACTACTTTAAACAGTAACTGGAGCACTGTTTTCACAACTTCTATGGGTAAGGAAGTCTCTCACTGATGGCCAATGGAAATGGGGGGGGGGGGTTGTTGTTGCCATGTAAAACAATTCTAATCTGTTCTGAATGTCATTATGAAATTTGTTTACATAGTTTTCCATTAATTATGAATTGCTGACATGTTTTTAAAATTGCTATATCAGATAAGTTCCTGTATCTAATTCTTTGAATCATAGAATCCTAGAGTTTAGGCCATCAAATCCAAGTTCCTACTCAGCACTTCAATCTAAATCGAAGTGGGAATTCTAGCCAAGATGGAAGGACAGTAGTTGCAGTTAATTTCCACTGCCTCTTATGAGTTGAAAAACTATAAATGCTTGTAGAAGAATAATTGGTAAGCAGAATAACATACCTTCTTTGATTAATAAGTTTTGAATTTTGGGGAGGAGGTATATCTCATAAGCACAAGAAACAAAGTCCCCATCGCTCTGTTATATCACCCATTGGGGAAGTATTGTAATTCCTGACTGAGAAAAAACCTTACCTGTATTTGTTAAAATGCTGATTATTTCTGGAGTTCTTGCTCCAACTGAAATATCAACTCAACTGATAGTCTGATTATGATTTGGGAGATTTACAGTTTTTCCAACTCCAAATTTTGATGTGGAATTGAGCCAAGTATCATAATTTCAGCTACTCATTATATGCAGTATAAATATATCCTTAAAGCTCATAAACACAAATGGAAAGTTGACCTCATGCAGAAGGAAATTAAAGAGCTTAATGAAGGGATATTTCAATCTCATGGGATCCAAGCTTTCAAAAAGGACAAGCATATCTGAGTTGATAGCATGTCAAGAGGAGCTCATTCATCTCTAAGCCCATTTATGTAGGAAACAGCTCAGAGCATTGAGTCTTCCTTAAATAGTTGAACAAGATGAGTGACCACTAGGGACCATTATGGAGAAATGTTTTTCAGGGCTGTTTGCTCTTAAAGATCATTCAGTCAACGCTGAAACAGAATACTGACTTTTATAAAAGTTTTATTCTTATTATAGACTAAGTATAGTTATGGTAGAGTTCCTTAGGAAAACCACATAATAATATCTTGCAGGTCTCCAGGCAAGCAACCCTGCTGGAATATGTGAGGAAAAAGTATCTTCCCTGATTTGCATCCTATAGTCAATAAGGGTAGAGAATTTATCTGAGTTTTGTGAGATAGCAAGGAATAAATATCTTTCAAGATGCTGATGTTGCTGCCAAATATTTGACAATAAGAGATTTAATTTTGATGCTGAAATTCAACAGCAGTCCTCCCAGTAATTTTGAAAATATGAAGAAAAACAAAACAAGACCCAAAAGCCATTACAGAATCTTGTTCATTAGAAATGATGACATTTGAATGGCATTTACTAATTTTCATGAACTACCAGAGATATTTTTAATATGGAAATTTTATTTTTTTTAGTTTAGTAAATCATATAATAATATCAATGAAGCTTAATTTATACTATTGAACTCTTCAATTTTTAAATAATTTTTCTTTAAAAAAAATCAGTCACAAAGTATTCTCTGTGCTTCCATAAAGGAATTTAGTTTGGTTGATATCTGGAGACTACTAAATCTAACCCAACATGAATATAGCTTTTTTCCAACTCTTAGCATAAATTATCACCTAGATTATTTTTTAATATGCAGAGCTACAGTTGATTGGATAGAGAACTGCATATGCATTTGGGCCATATTGGGGAATAATTTAAAATCTGATTTTAGTTCTTAGGAGAAAAGGCTTGAAACAATCCATATTTTACAATGACAGGAAAAACCATAGAAATGATTGGCTTTTCAACTTTGAATTGTATTTGTATCAATGGAGAAGAGAGATTGGATACTATGTTTCCATATCATCTAGGTTTAATTTCTTTAGAAACTGAATTGTAATGATTTGTATGACCATAATATTTTTGTTTGATACTGGGGCGGGGCCTTGATTACCTGGTCGCACCTGCCTTTTTGATGTCATTGACCACCCCACCACATCCCCCAAAGATTCTCCTGACTGGATTTCTATATTCATCTTTACAATTTTAAGGTGGAAGCACCAAATGAGTAGGCTGAAACTTTTTTCAATAGAACAAACCTTCCAAACATTTCTCAAATTCATTCAAGGGATTTTGCCACATTGAATGAAATGTTAGAATTAATTCAAATCTGGGAAATCTCCCAGACTAGAATGGTATAAAAATACAAAGAAAGCCTGGGTCCTATAGTCATACATAATGAATCTTTGGAAAATGGAGTCCTTCCATTAATACATTGCGAGGCCTGTATCATAGTCTTATACAGTATTGGGTAAGGATTCCACAGATTATCTGAGTTAACTGCTTGATATCATTTTTAAATACAGATGCAATTTTTTTTACTATAACTTTAGCATATAGGTTGCAGAATGTGCTACCTTAAACATATATTCTGCACAGTCTGGTTTCATGAAAGAGCAAGCTTCTGTTAATATTAGATTACTTGTGGATATTTAACCAATTCAGCCTAAGATTCTTGAAACTACTGTAGTAGAAATAGTTTTTGATGTGGTACATATTAAATATTTGTTTGGAATATGTCATAAAACATATAGAATTTAAACTTTTAATTTTTTAGCCCTTCTGCTTGAGATATTACAGATGGGTTTACTTCTGGCCAATTAAAACGTGTAATGGGACCTGTTAACAGGTCCTTTATCTCCCTACATATTTAACTTGGTTCTGGAATGTTTGGCATCTCTTATTAGACAATCTAGTAACATTTATTTATTTAATTTTTATTGCGCCTTTATTCATTGTTTATTAATGGCTGGGAGTGTTATTATAGGCAGATGATATTTTGAGCCTTATTAATGATTACCAAAGTTCTTTATCAAATTTTGTGGAGTCTGTACAACAAAATTGTAATGTTTTTATATATACAATAAACTGCAATAAATCTAATTTATCACCAATAGTAGAAAAATTTCTATAGAAATCTCTAAAAATTGAGTTTTGGGATTCTGATATTGTGGGGGTAGGATAATTTTTTCTAGAACAATAGAAATAGAACAGATCTCTTTGTTAATAGAAGCAAATATACTAAATTGTATAGTTCAGATTAATATATGGCTAAAAATATCCAGGAGTTTGTAAGGAAAAATAGATACATATCTTAAGAGGAATATCTTTGTTAATTCCACTAAGATATTTTAGTTAAATTAACAAGTTAATGATTAAATTTTTATGGAACGGTCAGTTTCCAAGGTTCTCACTCTCTAAACTGTAACATCCCACATGAGCATGGATGTTTTAATTTTCCAGATTTCCAATTGCACAAATGGACATACCTATTAATTTTTTTTCTGAGGCTATAGGGGATGGAATGAAAATGAGTGTGAAAATGTAACACAATGAGCACAATTATTTCATACTTTGAAATCCTGGCAAGTTCTTGGTTCTAATTATAGTTGGAATTTAGATGGATTCCCACCATTAAAGGCAACTAGACATATTTAAATGTTACTGGGAAAGAAACTAAAGTGTGAATATTATTCTCTTAAGAAATTGATACTTGAATGTTCAAATGGCTGAAAAAAGGATTTTGGGAAAAGGTGAGCTGAAAATGGGGTCAATACTTTAGGATACTTTGTTAATTGCACTAATTAAGACACTTAAAAGGTTACAGTAAAAATATAGCTGCCTAAAACTGCTGAATCGCAACATATTCCATTAATGGTATATTCTCAGTTTGGGCCTGATGTATTGGTGGCTTTGGAAACTGCTATGATTTTGAGCATATTGCACACAATTTTTAAACCAACTATTCTGCTTTATCAACAAAGAATCTTTCAAAGATAAATATTGATAATTTACAACACATTTGAAATAAATAATTTAAATATCCAATTCTAACTAGTCAGTGGTCTCAGATGTTAAAAAAAATGAAACATGCTTCTTATATTCTTAAAATTATTTTGGAGCTCTACTGGACTCCTCAATGGATGTTTAAAAAGAGTTGTTTTATCTACTTTTCTATGCTGGATGTGCCATCTGGTTGTTTTGAAGTAGCTGGGTATGCTCGATACGGTCAATAATAGTTTAGTCAGGAAGATTAGATTTAAAGAGATTAATATGTTGCTAAAATAAATCCCTAAAATTTGAAATAAATCTGTGAAGAGACTGTAGCAAAAAATGTTTTTAGAAAGGTGCTGGCTTGATTAAATGTGTGCTCTCTTGGCTTTTAAACTGGCTCTTATTGACACATTGGAAGTACTAGATGACATGATTCTGTTCGGTCAAGATTTAATTAGTTTAATTAGTTGTTTAAAAATTTAGCTGTGTTACCTTTATATTTGTTACTTTTCTTTTCTTGTACTTTGTATGTTTCCTTTTCAAAATTATATTAAAGCCATTTTTAAAAAAAGTCCAGATAAAAGCATCCCAGACAGATGGCTCTCTAAGTCTCTGTTTAAGTACTTCTAGCAAAAGGAAGCCCATTATCTTTCTAGGATTACTTTTGAAAAACAAATTATCCATAACTGAGTAACAAACCATAAATGTGCCTTTCATATTAACTGTGAATGCTGTTGCATGGTTACAGGTACCATCTTCTCCAGCACTCATTCAAATCAAAGTGGAACTGCTGTGGGCAATGAACCCCACTCACATGCTCTGAGCCACACTTCACCAAGGCCCAATGTTCATGACAGCCCTCACCACCCATCAACAGGGGATCCAGGAACAGAGAGGTAAGGCCACAAATAGGCCATTTCCCCTTCCATCACTGCCCTCTTGCATCTGATCATTTTGAATAGAGGAAGTTGTCCAAGGATTATCATCTCAAGGTTTCAAAGATAGAAAGCAATGTGAAGCTACATTAAGAGTTTAGAGCTACTTTACCATTCATTCCCTAGTAAAATTGAAATATAAGAAATTCTCAGGTATCAGATATCTCTTACAAGAAGAATCTTCCTGAGATATCTGTGTTATTCCAAAAACACTTTCATTACTAACTTTGAGTGAGTAGATCATTCTAATTTAAAGCAATTGTACCTATTTAAGGAAGCGCTTGGATGTTGGTACTAAAGGAATGATTTGCAAAACCAAGCAGTAGCTTCTGCTCCTCCAGCCTGAAACAGAAAGGGCTTTTTGCAATGTGAGTCCACAGGATGTGCCTCTGCACCATTTCCTAGGCTCTAATACAGCCTTTCTCAACCTTTTGACCCCGGAGGAACCCTTGAAATATTTTTCAAGCCTCAGGGAACCCCTGCACATTCAGGCTCAAATATAGGCTAGAAGTTACAAAATTATTCTGTTTGTTTCATGTATAGGCCTGTGTATATGCATTAACATATGTGTTCTTAAACTAAAAATAATGAAACTTGCCTCTTTAATGTGAAGTAGCCCGAATTAGAAATAATTTTTTTGAATAGATCATGATCTGCCAGGGAACCCCTTGTGACCACTCGCAGAACCCTAGGCTTCCATGGAACCCTGGTTGAGAAACCCTGATCTAATACAATATTCAGTGGCTTACCTGTTTCTACATAGCATTGTTGTAACAGTCCTATCCTTCTGTCTTAAAAGATTTGGAAGGATGTGTTTGTAATAGAAGATAAGGAGGGAGTACTCAGTCGGCAGAAGGAATGTATACAGGAGTTGTTATGAATATCAAGTTTTGAAAAAATCCCTTCAAATTTTATACAGATAAAAAGATCAACCCAAATCAAGCTAAAATAAAGTATCTTTTCAGATTAACACTGAACTAGATGTTAATGTAACATGCATGAATATAAAAAGTCCCTTGCATTTCCATTTCTCTTCCCCCTTTATCATGTGGCACCAGGAAGAGAGTTAAAACTTGGTTTTAAATAAACCATAGTCCTTCACTGGGGAGCTGGGGGTGTTGACGACCGACAGGAAGCTCTGGCGTGGGCTGGTCCATGAAGTCACGAAGAGTCGGAAGCGACTAAACGAATAAACAACAAAGTCCTTCACTAAGAGCAAACTCAGGCATACTTTCTTAGTTACATGATTCATGGTTCAAACAGGAAAGGTAAATCTTTTAGCTCTTTCTAGGAAAAAAAATATAATGCTGTTTTGATTATTATGGACAGTAATATTCAAGACAGTCAAAAATGTAAAAGAAATAAACAATGAAAAACAGTAGATTTAAGAAAACCTATCAACAATTGAAGGGGAATTTAACCTTCTTTCCCCTGTGCCTTTTATTCTGACAAATATTTCTTTCCTAAGTTGTTGGTTGCCCCAGAGTTGGGAAACAATTTTAATTGTTTTTATTCTCTCATAGAGCAGCAGCCAGCCAGAAATGTTTAATTAGCAAGTGATGCTGGGAAAAGGTTTAAACTCTCCCTCTCTTGTGCCACTGCCTTTCATTGAAAAATAACATTTGAGGAAATCCAATTATGTATATTCTGTATCACATAAGATTGGCCATCTTCAGAAGTATTATGTTTCATGGGGACAAGATTCAAGAGAGAGAGAAGTACTCTTATTTAGGGGAACATTCTATGGTTGTTCCACTTGGATACGCAGAGAAGATTAATTCCTTTTGTAACAGAATCAGAAGAAAACAGAAAAGGTAGGGTTCAGCCTTGAAAACACAAAGTAGAATCATCTTCACTCTGCTATAGTTGCTAAAAATGCCTAACAAACAGAAAGCTTCTGGGAAAAGAGAAACAATCTGAAGAACAGAAGAAGTTGAAACAAAGAGGGAGAGCTCTGGAGGCTTTCTGCCATAGCACAAAAACAAAAAAATCCATCTCGAGGGTAGCAAATATAATGAAAAAGGATTTTTTTTTTCCTTTCTAGGCTTGTGCAATAAGAATACCTGCTCCTTTTGATACCTTTTATATGAATGAGTATAGCTGTTCTGATTTTTAGGGAGTGGGGGGGCAGGGAGAGCAAAGTGCAATAAAAAAAAATAACTGAAGTGGATGAATGGAAACAACGATATGGCTTCACCAGTAGTAAAACTGATGAGCCCAAGTCTTCATCACAGTACTTCATCACAGTAAATTACTTCATCACAGTAAAGAGATTATTCTACAATACTCCCAAAGAATCATATCATTTTTTTGTAAGGAAACACCCTTCCTATTAAAGACATATGTGCTGATGAAGGAAGGAAGGAAGGAAGGAAGGAAGGAAGGAAGGAAGGAAGGAAGGAAGGAAGGAAGGAAGGAAGGAAGAGCAAGCGGGAGGGAAGGAGGGAGGGTGGGAGGGAATGTGTGCTAGAAACATATGAACAAGCTTCTGAAAGTTCTGACAAATGTTTCTCAGCCTGGCTCATATTCTGCTTTTTATTAATATTAAGCATTTCTTTTAACTTTACTATTCTGTTTTCAGTTCGAAGGTGAGGCTTAGATACATACAGTATATGGCTGTTTCTATATTACGGTAGAGATCTGCAACACTAGATGACTTTTAAGGAACAAAAGGCTTTATCTGATGATATAAAGTGGGAGGAGGCTGCATCGTGCACATAGCTGGGACTGATTTGGGCAGAGATAATTTCAGGAATATTAACAAAATGGTAAAAGATGTAATCTTGTTCAAAGCTAGGATGTATCTTGCCATCTATTTAGTTACTTCTTTTCTGTTTTATGTATTTTCTAGGTATCTTAAAATTATAGCATAGACTAATAACTTCAGTCAATTCTAAACCATTTATAATAAGGAGAGGAGATCACACAACCAGCTTATTTCATGCCCCCCAAATACAAGGAGTTCATAAAATGACTGTAATGCCAACTATATAGCCAGGCTCTGGGCAGTGAAGAAATGAACAATACATGAGTTGATCTTCACATCCTTTGAAGTCAGAACTGTGGTTTTTTTTTAAAGCAATTTGTACTTTAAAATGTACTGCAGGGCATGGCCACAATTTCAGGTGGCAATTTCCTGGAAGTTACAGGTCGGTATTGATTGTTGTATATACAAAATTTAATTTGCCGTTTCCTCAGTAACACTCTGTGATTTATTTAGGCACAGATCTTGGTTGAAATAAGGCCAAGTGTCTCTTTTGTGAGATGGGCAGGCAATATAAGTAAATGCTATAGTCACCAACTGCAGTAACCCAGGAATTCATGAAGCAATTCATAAATCATTAAAAAAATCCACTAAGTCTACTAGAAAGGAGACCTGTCTGGCAATGCAAAATGCTGTACTATCAGTTGGAAGGCTTTCTTAGATTAAAAGATCTAACTGCATTTTTGTAGTGGTTTCTAAAAGATTTTGTTTTGTCTGTTACTGGGTGACAGTTAAAACTATTCTTCATGAACAGAGGTAAATTTTGCAAAAAAGATAACCAAAAAACCTAAAAAACCAAGAAAAGAAAATAATATTCCAGAAGTGTAGACAAAAGAATCTATCTTCAGTATTCTGATCCCTCAAAGCTAACCTATGGTTGTTTGAATGCAGATGAAATCTTTCTATGTGAAATTGTTTTATAGTGTGTTTTATATTGAAATTTTATTATATATTTATTGTTTTATATTGTAAACCTCCCAGAGTCCCTCCGGTCGGAGGAGATGGGCAGTGACAAATTTGATAGATAGATAGATAGATAGATAGATAGATAGATAGATAGATAGATAGATAATAAATAAATAGTTTTGTGTTTGTACAAGTTGACTGGGATCTTAGATTCTTGTTCAAAGCAATGAAAGGTAAAATTTACATTCTAAAGCCAAGAGAAGAACAAAAGTTTGCAAAAACAACATTGGTTTATAGGGAAAGGCTCACAGCCTCTATTCCACCATGTTATATTTGGAGGAGAAGGTAGATGCCTAACCATTTTAGACACACACTTCGATCTGATCTTTGTAAAATATAATGAAATTTCCCTTCATTAAATATAATGAAAGGTCTTAGTTCCTTTTCTCTGTGGCGCTACATACTAATATTTGAGAACATGGCACTTTTTAAAAACAGTTTTTTTACACTGTGACATTGGGAGAATATATTAAAAACTTTAAGCCAATATTACTTTTTGAGCAATACATCTAACTACTGTTCATTGTGTATTCTTTTTTAATATCTCAGATTTTCAGCCTCTGTTCCTTTTTTTCCTCACTGTATAAGCCCTGGAAGAATTCTTCCTCCCCCTCCTTTAATGCAGAAAAGAACATCACAGCCTTCAACAACCCAGCAACTTGGAGAAGTGCATTCGAAGACGAATGACTCATTAAGCAATCCTTCTTTCCAGCCAAACAGCATCCAAATCCAAGGTAAGACAGAAAGTCGCCTTAGTGTCCTTTGGCATTCATGGTCAGGAGATAAAATGAAAAGCGGTTCCTTCCCTGCGGTGCTGCAAGGTACAGAGGAAGATGTCAAAGGAATGGCTGTGGGCCTCTGAATGTTCTAAATGCATATTTGCACTGCAACCAATACAAAAGCAACAACAAAATCAAGTAATGGTCAAAACATATAGCTTCTGCAAGACTTCATTTTTTCTTGTGCATTTTGTTTTGGAAGGGTTGGGAAAACTAAACATGTTTGAAGATTGGACTTTTACTTTAAAAGGGGGGGCATGTCAGCCTTGCTCTCTCTTTTCCTTCTAGGCCAAGTCTGTCTTCTTTTGGAATATGCTATTTTTCCACTTTTAATTGTTTGTAGAACTGCAAAGTAGAGTTCACAGAATCAATTCCTATTAGGTGTTCTTACTAAGAAGAAGCTTGCCTTATTCCATCCACATCAGGAGAAAGATTATAATTGAATATATTTGTATTGCCTGCCTCAGTTTCATTCTCCCCAATGGTTACATTGGTAATTGTGAGAATAAGTGCAGGTATTTTATGCATCTGTATACATTCTACTTATAAAAACAAACCTACAGTTTTAAAATAATTCAACTACCACTTACATACCTCCTACAATTTGTCATTGGTTATGGAATGTATTACAAGGTGAGCTTATTCCCATTTTCTTAAATGATTTGGATATGATATGCTACACAGTTGGTAATTTTTTGACTATGCTTTTTCTCCTTCTCAAAAAGAATTTTGTCATATACACATATGACATATACAGGTAGTCCTTGTTTAGCGACTGCCTTATACAGCAACCGCTTGCAGTTACAATGGTGATGAAAAAGTAACTTTGCAACCAATCCTTGCATTTATGACCTTCGCAGGTCAGTAAAGCAAAGGAAAGCTGAAGTAAGACCATAAGCACAGTCGTGGTTTCACTTAGCGACTGCTTTGCTCGATGACCAAGTTGCTGGTCCCAATTATGGTCTCTAAACGATGACCATCTGAACTAGATTTTTAAAAACACAGTGTTAACTTATTTGTATGTGTTTGTATATCACCTATCTCAGTATACGCAGATGGAAAATTTTCTTAGATGGCCATAGATGAAGTACTTAGCTAATTTAAAAATGGGGAAAAGGTATTGTTTAAATTCTGAAGAAGGAAGGAGGGAAGGAAATTTAACAGACTCAAGATGTACACATGGTTGAATAGCTGGGATGTTCAGAAACTGAGCAGGGGGAGAGGGAGTGAACAACCTTGCTTACAGTATTTCACTGGCAGGAGATTTCTCCTTTTCCTACCTCCCAGATATCCCCCTTCCAATGAAATTAAGCCACCAAGGTACCATGCTTTTGCTTGTCTTTTATATTGAGCAGATATGTGGTTGTGACTTTGGTCATTTAGCAATTGCTAGACCTACAAGCAGCATATGAAGCAATCGCATTACTCTCCTTTGGTATACTGGAGGGAGTCCTGAACAACTTACGCAGTTCTGTCAGTGTATTGTGGTTGGCAGTAAAGTGATTTAAAGCAGTGGCTGGGAAGTAAGAAAACTGGCAATGGAGAAGCCCAAAGTCTCATCGTTAAACCTCTGTGCTATCCTAACATATAATCACTCCTCAATCAATTTCTGTTTCTGGTATTGCAGAAAATAGAAAGCAACAATGGAAGTTTCTCAATAATGGGAAGGGGGAATTGCTGTCCTTGGTCATGCTTGTATAATTAATTAGAAGAATCCCATGATCCTTTTTCCATCATCCTAGTCTATTTGGTGACTATAACTCACGGTTGGGAAAGTTTTGTTAGCCTTCATATCCCATGGTTGTTATGCTGCCTTCACATGATTTAGAGCAATGTTTCTCAGCCACAGCTACTTTAAGATGTGTGGACTTCAACTGGCTGGGAAATTCTGGGAGTTGGAATCCACACATCTTAAAGTTGCTGAGGTTGAAAAACACTGATTTAGAGGATTGAGGAAACTGCTTCATCTTTATCTGCTACCAACAATACAGGTAATCCTCGGGTTACGATGGCAACTGGGACCAGAATTTCCATTGTTAAGTGAACTTCTGGAATGTCCATCGTAAAGCATGTCATGTGACCTCATTGCTTAGCCATGGCAATCCCACAGTCCCAGTTGCTGCTGTAATCCCAGGACCACATGGGTCGTTAAGCAGGAAGAGGCAGGATCCCAGCCAATAGTAATTTAATTCCATAGTATTTTATTTAATAGTAATAAAATTACTATTAAAAAAAAAAGAAACTTGCTGGCTGGGGAATTCTAGGAGCCAAAGTCCACACATCTTAAAGTTGGCAAGTTTCAGAAACACCGAGCTACAGTTTATTCTGTAATGTACTTGTGCTGCCTGACAATTGCTTATACCAGAAAAGAAGGAATGATTAATCTTATCAGTAAATGCTCTGATTTTTAAAAAGTGAGCAGGACTTAACTGCACCAGCAACTCTGGCCCCACTGCTAGATGTATGGAACCTTAATATATACTACATTGAAGAGAATGAGGCAGAGGACTTTGGGCCCCCGATCTTGTGGACTCACAGCACTTTCCTGTCTGGTAGCTATGACATCCCTGTGATTATGTGTTCATACTCCCAGAGATTTCTGCCAATTGACAGCACAGAACAGAAGAAGCAGCTCCCATTGCCTTCTCTGGGAGAGAACGGGGCTTAAGCCCTGAGTGGGGACATAGAGCAGCTGCAGGAAATTCTAGGCAGTCTTATTTTTTTCAGACTCCAGATCCTTCACATTTTCTGAAAGATGCCAGTCTTCGTTACTAGTCTTTAATCAGTATGTGTGAGAAGCAGTCTTAAGAAGTACTTGAAGAAATACTGATTTATTTAGGGTAAGGTCAGGCTAGTCTTTAATATTACACAGATATTTCATTGAAATTATAATAAGAACATGTGTTTGTGCAGTGTGTGGGGGGTTGGTATATGTATGTGTGTATGTGGTGTGTGTGTTGAAGCAATACACGTTGAAGTCTCTAAGTAGGGGACACAGTTTTTCTGAAATGGGGCATAAATGGTCACCCTTCTAGGATGAAATCTGGAAGCATTCTCCAGTTCAGGTTTGATTTTATCCTATGAAATCTGATAGGTGGTATGGCAAGCCCATGTCATTCTGTCCTTTGAGTGAGACAATGCTGACTTGGATAACTACAGAAAGAAGCTCATTAACTGAAAAACAGTAATCAGACTGAAGAAAACCTACTTTACCTATGGTCATGGAATATAGTCTTCTGGAACACAAATGTCTTGTGAGATAACCAATTTATTTCACTCACTAGAGAAACCTATTTCCACTATAGGTCGGTTTTGTTCTGCCAAAAGATAGGCCATTGTCAGTTCAGGTCCTGGGATTTGCCTGGAAGAGCACTTTATGCATAATTTTAGGAACATTATCTAGGAAGTAAAATTCCCTCTGAATGTGCTTAGGGAAAAGCAATAATGATAAGTTGAGAAGTTTCCCAGGAAAGGAATTTTATAGAAAAGGTAGTTCATAGATTAGTTATGGAAGTTAACTCCAGAGAAGGAGACATTTTAGAGGGAATGAAAAATGAGGCATCAACATACTTCAATTTTCAAGGGAAACTTTCTTCACTAAAACCACCTCTGGTAATGCCCAAGAGTACAGCATACTGAAGATGAGTATATTCTGTTTTTCATTTCACCTGTGAGTTTTAGTAGGAATTGCAATTGCATCTGAACTCAGTAGTTAGAACTTGCCCAATAACATTTCCAAACAAAATGGATATTTTCAACCAAATAAAGCTTTTGGGACCTAAAATGAGAGGGAATCTTGCTGTATGGCAATCCCAGTTCTGACATGGATTTTTTTTTTAGTGAAATCTTTTGTTTCTTAAATACATTTTATTTGTGATGAAAATGACCTGAGGTGAAAATCCAGTGCAATGCATTCCCTACCCCTCTTTCCAGAATTAGCTACACTTTTGTCTTCCCATATTCCTTCTTTCAAATTGCCAAACTGTTTTCCCTACAGGTATGTTCCCTATGTCCAGTCCAAAAAAAAGGTGTTTCCTTTACTTTTAAGTAGATTTCACATTTAGTAAACTTCTGTCTATACAGCAAAGAAATATCCTTTCATGGCTAATCACTACAAAATCATCAGCTTAAACGAAGGATAGATTTCGTCTTCCTGAACAAATCCAAAATAACAGTTCTCTTGCATATCACTTGAATGGCTTTGTTTTTCTGTCCCCTATGAAATTTCTTTTGTGAAAGCAGATACCAGTTGCAGAGATTGACATTTGAATGCAATTATTTTATTATTAGAAGTGTGTATGTAGGATAACGGAAGCAAGAAAAAGGTTAATATGCTTTTTATTCTTTCCAACCCAAGGAAATGTATGAGAAGTATGTAAAGAGGGTCAGCAGTCTGTCTGCAGCAGCATAACGCTCCAAGGTGGAACAGAATAGGACCCCTTAATAGCAGCTCTACCATGGGTCATATGCAGTCTGTCCTGTGCTTCCCAGTGTGCACATTATGCACACGCATGTACAGACAAAACATACTACTTAATTTCACAGAAGAAATTACAGACTCCTTGTATGGGTATGGCTGGTAGAGGGGTTGAAATGAATTCCAGAAGCCATGCTCTGCATGAGTTCCCTACCTTGTTTAACATAGGTTTGCTAGAATAATATAATAAATACTAAAATTATATTCCTCAGATTTGAATGATATTCTCACAGCAATGTTAGATTTCTTCATTATTTAGTTGCTCTGCTTTAGACATGTAGATGCTTTTCTTAGCATAGAAAACTCATAATTCTAACTAATGAGTAAGCTTCTTTGAACTTGTTTCTGAGTAAACATCACAGGATTGCATTTATAGCAGTAATTTGAAGTAGAATAATTTTTACTGATGATACCTTGGAGTCCATTTGCTAGTTTCTGAAAATGTAAACTATTTAAGAGATCATGGTGAATATATCCTGTTTAAGCTGCAATGATTCTTTTATTATATTGCTGAATATTCTACAGCTTTTGTTAGAAAATGGCTAAATAAATACTTTAAATGGCTTTAAAGTATTTAAAGCAGAATATTTCAGTCATGATAATGCCCTCCTCTACACTCCCAGCTTTAAAAAAGAATATATCTTCACCCAAAACATGGAGAATGGAAGCTTACTGGTAAAAAAATAACACTTTGTGTATGCTTTTGTTGCTAATTGTGCGCGCTCTCTTTCTTTCTCTCTCTCTTGTTATATATATTGCTAGATGCTGATATTTACTGCCTGTATTTGTGCAAAATGAACAAGATACAAGAATAATCAAACACATGGAAGCATAGGTTATTTGTTGACTATATAGTCTACCTTGTTGCCAAAAAAGAATTAAATAGCCAATCTAAACTTAAATTTTGAGAGTTTTTATTTCCATATCAAAATAAGCATCTAGGGTCAAAATAACTTTGTGCCAATGTAAGAGGCATTAATGGCTGTGTGATGCTAGAACATACTAGTATCACTGGGGAGGAAATGGCCTTAGTCAAACTTTAAGTAAATTACAAAAGATGGAAAAAGTTTCTCTGGGATATTTTGTTTTGGTCAAAGCTCTGGAAGCCTACTGCAGCTTAAACAGAGTGACACAAAAATCAGGAAGGCCGGTAATCTCTGAATTAGCCCTTAAAGATATTCTTTATCTTCTGTAGTAAGGAGGCTCTGCAAAGATAATTATATCTTTCAATCCCTACCAAATGAGGTTGTTGAGGTCTTGTCCCAGTGCCTGAAGGCTGTGTGGGCCTAGATGGGGAAGAACCAACTCTGACTCAATCCTACCTGTGGAAACTAGGTCCTCCTGGACCTGAGGATCTTCCACCTATACTCTTGGGTATAGCACTTCCCCATTCAAGAGTGGTGTGCAATCTGCGGGTCCTCTTGGACTCACAATGTCTGCTCAAATAGAAGTTGCACAGCTCCATCTGGTGCACCTGATGTGCCCCTTCCTGGATCAGAAGGCCCTTTAGACAGTCACTTATGAGCTAGTCACCTCAAGGCTCAACTACTGCAATGTGCTCTACATGGAGCTGCCCATGAAAACCATGCAGAAGCTTCAATTGGTCCAGAATGCAGCAGTGTGGGCAGTGATGGGTATGCCTCCGGATGCCCATGAGAGACCCCTCCTTCAGGAGCTGCACTGGTTGTAAGGGTGCTGCCAGGTGTATTGTGTTTTTATGGTTTATTATATTGTGAGCTGTCCCAAGTCATTTTGGAGTCAAGTGGCACCTAAATTAAATTACATAAATAAAAAATAAAGTTTAATTTTGCTGAGATTCTCAATTTCTGGGTCTTTGGTTTACCATCCTATTTCTGCCTTTGTTTGTAATTTGTCTTTTTTACATTTTCATACACATCTCCTCTGATGCACATGCTATTGTACAGTTTCATTAATAGATCCATATTTACTAGCAGGTGTTCTTTGTACAATATGTTTTCTGCACAGTGTTTTTACTTACACATTTTTATACATCTTGAATTGCAAACTGTGTTGGAATAATCAGGAAGTGTAGAATGATCTATTACTGCATTTTAGCTTTTCTTTAGATTGGGAAGTATGACTTAGGTAAGCATGCAGTAAAATACAAACCAAACCAAATATTCCCCCTTCTCTAGATGTAACTTTTGATTTTTTCAGAATCCAAAGTGGAACAGTTCAGGAGATATTGCAGCTCTAGTAATGAGGTCGTTTTCACATTTGTAGAAGGCAAGAGAAGAGAGCAACATTTGCAAAGGTCGACAAAGCTGTTCTCTGCTGCTTCCCTTCTATTCTGTTGTGCCAAAGGCCAACTATTTCCCAGCTGGTATAATCTGTTTCTCACCCTAGGTCTTATTCACTTGATACGGCATGGCATGCAGTGGCATTTATGTATGGATTTTCTCTGGCTAGCTAGAGATGATATTTGCTTGTACAATCTTTTCTTAAAGTGTGTGTTGAAAGAACATTGAAAGAACACTTTACACCCACATTCTTCTTGCATCAAGATGCACCTAAAATTTATAATGAAGCCTGGTACACTTTTTTTTTTTAAATTGTATGGCATAGCAGTTCGGTGTTCATGCTGCTTTTTCTTGCTGGGAAATCCTTGTGAGGTCCAGCAGCCAGATGTGTAGACTATTTAGCTGTGACAAGTCACGTTGCCCGGGGTACACCATGAGGAGGCTAGTCTACATTACACCAAGCTGGGCTGAGAGAAAGTGACTGGCCCAAGGTCACCCAGCCGGCTTTCATGCCTAAGGCAGGACTAGAACTCACAGACTCCTGGTTTCTAGCCCAGAACCCAGGTTCTGGGCCTGGTACACTGAAACTTGGCTACAGATTCTTCCAAGCGATTTTTAATATTTTTGTTTGTTCATTTATCTGTGCAAGACTTTTCAATACAAAGTACCCAAGGTGTGTTCTGTAGTAGAAGATAGCTTAGAAATTAGTTTAAATATAATTGCTTGCTGTTACTCTGCCTGAGTTCATTCAAACTTGACTTTGTTATTAACAAAAGAACAAAGCAAGTTTACTCTTGCCCCACAATTCTTCCCCTTAACAACATCCTTAAAGATTAAATGACTTTTTTGTACAGAAGGAATTATATCATGACCCCACTAGATCCAGTATTATGTCATATGAAAGAGGCAGTTTAAGTTGATTAGAATGCTGATATGTCCTTTCAAACATAGATACTGAAAATATACATGAATGGTCAGTGGATAGAAACTTTTAAGTATTGTCCATCAATATGCAGCGTCTCCAAGTAATGCTGGAGAATGAATATTCATAGAACAGATGGTATACATCTCCATTTGTATAAATGGGAATCAGATACATTGTTTTGGCACTCAGTACACCTTGTATGGCGTTACCTGACTGTATGATATTGTCTCTCTCTCTCTCACGCACACACACAGAATATATTTATGTTTCTTTTCAGTCTGCAAATCATTGATTTTTGGCTGCAGCACTTCAAAAAAAAAGAAGCCTATTTTTTCACCTATAAATTTAAATAAAGGTTTCTTTTGACTTTTGTGACAGAGTTTATTTGTAGTATCACTTATGCCTGGGATTTGCCCTGTAAAATAAGTAAATAATTAATGGTATGAAATATTTTTTTTACAAAGATGAGTTTAAACAGGTGATTATTTATTATTATCTATTTATTATTATCTATCTGCCAATAATGATATCAGTTCATTAAATAAGGGAAATACAATAAAAGAAAACATTGATTTCTTAGGATGTGTAGAATAAGCATTTTTGAGAAGTAACTTTTAAATGTTCCCATTTTAAAAAAGCAAGCGGAAACCTACTGGAAGTTTAATTCAGTGTTAGAGGGTCATTAATTTGAAAAAATGCAGAAATTACGTTGTCCTCAGAAGATTGCTGTGAAATAACAGAACAGGCCTTAGCTCGTACGCTATTCTTATTGGATGCTTATCTTACCTAGTTGCTATATTCTGACCCTTCATGCTGTCATTCACTTCCATTCACTTTATCCTCTTCTCTGGCTAGACTTCGTTGTCCATTGACATTTCCAAGCAATAGATTCTTAAGGGAAGATATCAAGATAATAGAATCTGTCTATTACCAGGTAGGCATGAAAAAGAAGGCCAGCCAGTGTGCAAGGTGGCTTTTAGGAGAAGGGGCTGGCTTGGGAAATCAAGTCCATAACTCTTCTCCTTTTCCAAGCAATCATCAGATCCAGATTTTTAACCCATGATATCTGAAGTCCACTAAACAAAAGTCTGTTAAACTGAGAGTTTACTATACTGTCCCAACCAATAGTAGCCACACTGTTCAAGTTTACAGTTGAGTCATAGTGGTGCCTGAAGACGAATGACCATGCTCAGGGAAAGCTAAATTGAAAATGGGCCACACTCATCCCCAAACTAGGCCTTTTCACAATATTCTATTTGAATCCCAAATGATCTAGCAGTAAGACTTACTTACATAAGATCACCAAAGTTTTTTTTTATTAATTTTGATTAATCCCTTCAGCCCCCCCAAAAGCAATAATGTAAATTGTGTAGTTATTGTTATTTAGCCATTATTTTTGAACTGCTATTTTCCAAATACATTTAAGTTTATAAATATCACAGTCATATTTTTAGGATTTAATACACACACCCCAAAGGTGTATTTTATTCATGTTGTTAAGAACAGCTATTAAGAATAACACTAAATTTGAGACTTGCTGTCACCAAAGTCTAGCCTTGTGCTAATTTGTTTTTTCCTGTAAATCTGGATAATTGACTGGAACACAATCAATTAGTATTATTTCATTTAACAGAACAGTGTTGGAATTAGAAGAACATAAAATTAGCTGTGCTGAACCAGCCAAAGCAGCTTTAGCATTCTTTCTCACAGGGGCCATATTTTAATGAGGAGCACAAAAGAAGGGGCCAATATCAGTGGTACCTTCTCTGAATATTCTATAGCCAACTTATACCAAAAGTTTACTGCCTTTAGTAATGGAGGAAATACAGAGCCATCAGTAGTAATGATACATATGCTTGTCCAATCTACTGATAAGGTATCTATGTTGAAGGCCATACCTGCATTTTGCAGCAGCACATTTCATAGATCAGCCATGTATTAGGTAAAGAAATACTTTATCTGTCCTGAATATCCTTCTCTTTAGCTTCACTGGATCACTTTTGCCACACCAGAAAATTTAAGGGATTTATGATTGCAATAGAAATGCCCAGGACTAGCTAATATGATTTGCTTTTCAGGTTTGGTTGTCATCCTTAGATTTCATCTGAGTGTGTCTCTATTGTTTTCCATGTAGCATGCCATTTTTTATCACTAGCCAAATGATAATAAGAAAAAGTTTTAAGTTTCTAAGATTAAACAAGATGTAAAATGAATATGATTTATTTTTATGGAGAATTCTCATGAATATAGCAGGATAATTAATTGCAATGATGGCACATGAATTAGGCCTTGGCAGAGATTTAAAAGTAGCAGGGAACAGCTTATCAGAAAACGTAGTCAAATGAATAAATTGATTTAAATGGAAATACATTATTTAAGCATCTTTGTTGCCTTCTTTTTCAGGTGTTTATGGGCAACTACAAACTTTCTGCTCCCCTCATTATTCTGACAATCAGAGAAATATACAACACATTGGAACTTGTAATATGGTCCCTCCTTTTGAAGACTGTCTTGTACCCACATCTATGGGTCAGGCAGGTTTTGATGTTTTCCATAAAGCATTTTCAGCACATTCTGGTATTACAGGTAAAACACTTACAGTTTTGTGATAAAACAAATACGTGTTCTCTTATACATTAGTGGTTTCATAAACATTTCCTGGAGATATAATCTGTTCAAAATATGAATTGATTTTTTTTTCCAGTTTGAAACTCAGGTCATAACAAGATATATAACTACCCAGCTCCAGAACCCTCATCGCCAGAGGCATGATTCAATCTTAGTTGAGAACAAAATCATTTCACACATTACTATATCTTGTAGAATATTGCTTTATTTCCATATTCATATATTATTACATCTCAAATGTAAACAATTCCATGCACTGAAGAGATCAGAGTCTATACTGAAAATTATGTTATTTCATATGATAACTGTGTATCACCATATAGGAACTTTATGACTTGCAAAATGGCCCTCAGGATGCTTGCAGGCTTTAAACCAGGTTCTTCTGTTAACTGTAAACATAGCTTGATGACTGATGTATGGATGGAGAGTAGTTTCAAGTTGAAGCTTAGAGCAGAGAAACAGGAAGAGGATGCTTAATCCGTTCCAACTATCCCATCTCTGTTCCAAACTGCCCACAAAACATTTTTTCTCCTTCAGTGTTCTCAGTTCTGACACAGTGTTTCTTTTCTTTACATCCATTTCCTCTCCTACACACATTATATCTCCAAATATGCCTAAGGAATCCCACATTTGCTTTTAACACATGCTAAGCTGCAGTTTTTTTCTGTGTAAAATCACTCCGAATTCTTCAGGTCAAGTCTGACTGATGTTCAAAATGTCTTCCTTTTTCTCCAGTTTATGATTTTCCATCAGCCTTTGGTGATTCATTGCGTAATGGAATTGAGGACTCAAGTTTCCTCCATATAAACGCTGTGGATCGTTGCCCTAGTCAGCTCTCTTCAGTTTACACAGAAGGCTGAGGAAGGGCAGACCACAACCTTGTGTATCATTCCAACCATTCAGTTTACTATAGATCATCTTCTCTTGGTCAGCCCAGCTCTGAAACTACTTGCTCAAGAAATAAAGAAAACATCACCAGAAAGAACCACAGCTGCAGCTAATATAAGGTGTTGCAAGATGTTCATTAAAATGTATTTGCCAAATGTGAGCTATTGCTCTTTAATTTGGCCTTTTCTGTTGCAAAACCACTTCTAAAAGAGAATGAATTACTGTACTGCTTAGTATATTTTGAAATGAATTGTTGGAATTTTAAGTTTTTAAAACTCTCTTGTAGGAATTGTAAAAATTGTCAACAACAATAAACCTCTCACAAAAGCAGATTTCTAGAATAAAAAGTCTGTCTTGCAGTGCTTTGAAATCTAAGCACAGAATCTCACAGGATGGAGAGTGAAAAGGGAAAATATTTTTTGTGATATCCTGTGACTTCAGCTGCTGGTGATAATAGTACAATTTGAGCTTCTTTTCTGTATCCAGTATTAACTGTTAGCTTAAAGAGATATGTTGGTGATGTCTTAGCAGCACTCACTTGAAGAGAATTTATTCTACTGGATATTCAATCATGCTTTATAATTTAATTAATGTTTATATTTCATTTGTAGAACTCTGTAGAAAGTTTTAAAACCAGATATACAAATACAGACTTAGAATAGGTATTCTCCATTAATGCTAGCAAGTTATTAATGCCATTTCCAATAACTTTCACAATGTTTGATGCTCATATGAGGAAGATGAGAGTACCTCCCATACAGTACCAGAAAACGGCTTCAGCATTTCCAGCTACACCCCCACCCCTACATGTGTTGGGGACAAATTGCCCATAAAGCAGGAGACCTCCCAGCATCATGTTCTTAAAGGCCAGGTGCAGATGGGTAGGCAGTGATCTGAATCAGTGCTGTGTTGCTCCCCCTTTCTATCACTCCTCCCACTGAAACTGAGTTTCTCTTTCCAACTCGCCATCCTAATTGTAATAGCCACATGGAAGACAAAATAAAGGAGCAGAGTTTGGGGGGAACTGAGGATTTCCACGGAAGCAGAGGAAAAGAATTAAATTATCTTTCCCAGCTTTGACGTTCTGATCTAAAACATATCAATCTAGCATGCAATTTCAGATCTTTGACATCACACATAATTACATCCAGAAATTTTGTACTTCTATGAGACATCTTTTGTAATTTGTTCATATATTTTATGGATAATTCTAGAAAAGTTTCTTTTTCCCACATTAATACTGCACATACCTTAATGGTATGCTAATATATAAATGATGTTTTTTCTATTTTCTGTCCTCTTTTTGCTGAAAACAATTGGCACATCAGGTATTGACTCCATTGCAAAGGCTTTTTTGTTGTTTTTTGTATGGTTATAAATATGTTTGGGAAGTGAAAAATGGATTTGCCTTTCAAGATGTGGTCTTTGTCGTGGATACAGAGTTATATAATTCAAACAGCAGCCTTATTTATCCAGTGTTTACTTGTGGCTGGTTTAGTCATATTGTGGCCAAATCATTTGAGGAATTTCTCAGTGTGTATGCTCCTTGGTAATAACCCATTATCCTTAAAGGGAAAAAAACATGAATATATCAGCCAAAGGAATTATTGTACATAAACTATAGTGAGAATAAGTAGCAAGTTTCTAAAATCATAAAGCAAGCTTCCAAAATCTGGATACTGAATATTTAAATGTATTAAGGCTGTTTGTGAATTTATGGGTGTAGTGTAGCCACATTTTAAAATATTCACTACTAATATAAAAGTGAAGCACATTTACCCCATTCCTGCAAGAGAAATCTGTGTGGGGATCCCCTTGCTGAATCGGATCCTGATTGCACTTTATCGCCATCCTCTGCAGGTTAAAAAGATTCTGTATCCAGTGGTGAAGAGGCTGGAACATTTCTATGAAGGCATGAATTGAACAGTGCCCAAGCCTTCTATTTGGAGGGTGGAGCCAAGGCTCTCCTCTCCTCACTCCTACATAATCAGATCTATCCAAGCTGGGCATATCAGCCATTTGTTTAATGAGAAAGTATCCATAGATACTTGCAGCAGCTCACATATGGCTGGATTGAAAATGTCCTAAATGAGCATACAAATAAAATTTTACAGCATAGGTGACTCTTTAGATTTAGGCTTTACAGTTTAAAAATGAAGGTGACATTCTCAGATTTTATTATGTCTTGGTTTTAATTTTTGGAAAATGCTCTATAGTCCCCAAATTCTATTCTTGGTAGGTTAACAACAATAGTTGCACCTGTTAAGAAAAGCCAGGAGCTTTTTGCTTTTATTGAAGAGAAATACTTTTACTTGCATTAAATGCCACTGAAAACAGGACTCCCTTTCTTTAAGAACTCTTTTTTTTTTTCTGAAAAATGGAGCGCAGGGGAATTTACATGGAAGTGCATGTATCAGTCAGAGAGCCTTTTTCCCCCATCTCTAGCCACCCTTCTCCCTGGCTCAACCCTTTTTCCTTGGCACTGAAAACAACAAACCCATCCAGTCAAAAAAGATCCAGTCCCCTCCTGCCTCCAAGCAATCCTGTCCCATCCAGGGACCCTCCTGGAGGACCACCCACCAACCATAATTAAAGGGTTGTTCACATACCTCAGAATTCAAGTATATAGGAAATCGTATTTGTCGCCACACAAGGCAACTGAAGCCTTGCTAATTTTGATAGAATTTTACTAAGTTTCTTGTGATTCATTAGAACCAATTATTGCAAACAGTCTTCTGGCAAAAAGTTAAGCGTGCTATGGAAACCACCATGCTTACAAAGAGCATTGAAAACCCTGTGCCTTCCATGCATAAAACTAACATGTGTACTTACTCCACATTTCAGCAGCAGTATAACAAAATACATATGAAAACCAAATCTGTTAACAGCTAAAATGAGTGAGTCTTAATGATAATTAGATCTCTCCTATTTGGTGAACTGCACCAAACAAAACTGGGTCATGTTATAATACCAATATTTTGCAGAGTTTACATCGTTCACTTTACTGAGAAATAGGCTGTCATGTTGCACAACCAACCAACTCCCATTACACCTTCATAGGTTTCTTTGATCTGTATAGCAATGAGAATTTCCACACACAGTCCAGAGGAGCCAGCTTTGTGCATAGTCATGCATAGCTAAACAATGACCAGATACAAAGGAAAACACTGTAGGATTGAATTGCCATTGTTACATCCTTTCTGCTACTCTCTAAACTCTTGCAAGAAATTAACGATTCTTTGGAAGCTTGAGAATAAACCAACTTTCTTTCCCAGACTGGCTGGGTTAGATCAGGTAATGGGACTGCCCATTTGTTCCTCAAAAGTATTTACATCCACAGTAGGGAGAACTATACACTGGAGATAATTTAAATGTTGCAATTTTAGTACTGTCATATACCATTATTTCATGACTTTAAAAAAATCTAATTGTGTTTATTGCCCATGTTTTGACTGTGCCATTTCATAGCATCTTGCTTTCTTTTAATTTGCAAAACCAGCACTTTTTATGTGTATTTAAAAAAAAACAGATAAAATCAAAGAGATGAGTTTTAAAGTTAACAGAACACATTTTTGTACACAAAGTAGAGTGTCTTGTGTAATGTTGATGCAAAGCACTTTGGGAAGAGAAGAAGGCGTATGGAAATGTGTTTTCTATCAATCTTAGAATTTTTGTACATATTTTTATAAGCTCCTTTATAGAGAGTTGAATTCCTTATAGCATGTTGTATATCTGGCTGATTTTGCTATAGTTGGCATCTCCTTGTTGTATATCATATGCCCTAAAAAAGAATTAGTATGACTTTTTCTATTAATATGTATGTTTTGTGATTGGTTACAATTAATTTTCATATAATTGTAAGTTATTTTTTGCCTTGTTTCATGAAGTCTTTTTTTTAATATGAAAGGTGAAATGAAGGGTTTGTGCACATAATAAACACAATAAAATGAAACTGAAAATCTGTAACACACCAACCTGACTCAAAAAACTTATTTCAAGATCTGGTTTAAAAATAAAGCTTACCTGACCATTACATTTCATCACAGGGCCTTATCATGGTTTAGCTCATATAATCAGAAACATAAAGGAAAAAAGAGGGAAAGGGAAGAAATAGGAGGTATATCTCAAAAGAGTTTTGGGCAAGCATTAGGATAGTCTGTAACACTAGCTATGAAATTCAAATGAGAGGAAGAACTCAAAAGGGGGGAAAAGGAATGCCTTTTTAAGTGATTTACACTTTGGAAAAATACATCCATAAAGTACAATGGGGGGGTTATAGCGTTTAGATTTTCTACACACAAACACACATGCATATGAGTATATGTTTATGCTGCTCCTCGGGTGATTATTGTCTACCTATTAGAAAGACAGAGAGAGAGAAAGAGATGTTCTGCCCTGTGCATGACCTTCATGAGAGAATATAGTATTGGGCTATTAGAATTTTCTTCTAAGCTCATGTTTTAAACAGTAACTAATATGCTAAAAAAAAATCTATTTGCCTGAGGCATTGCCAAAAGCTTCATATTCACAGCAGGAGAATTTTGGCATGATAGAAATCATCCCTTGAGACACCCCACGTTTGTTTCTCATGTGGGTCTGAAGCCATGCCTGGACATGCCCTTGGCTTCATACAGCTTGGACCTGTCTGCTTAGAGGTAAGCCTCCTTGTTACCAAGAAGGGTATGTTTGGAAAAGGATGAACAAAGCCTACCAAAATAGGTGGCCTTGTAAGGATCTAATCCTTGTACTGTCTTCAGGAGCGTAGCTGGATTGCAGTCTGAATAATCTTCCCCTTTAAGATAATAATAAAACCCAATTCTTAATATTTCCTTAGCCTTAACTCTGTCACCATAACCACATTTTAATTGGTAATTTTAAACAATGAAATAAGTTGGTCATAGTACTTAAAATATGGGGGGGGGGGGAACCTGCCATTCACAGACAAACCTAAATAGAACATATCTGAATGCAGAGAATATAGCATGATAATGGAGTGATTAAACCATTATTTAATTATTTACTACATTTATAAATTCATATACAATATATACAAAGTAAAATTACAAGCAACGAAAGTATAAAGATCCTTAGAAATCAACAATTATATCCCAACAGAGATTATCTGACCATTATAGCCAAACAAAGATTATCAGGGCCACAGTACTTCTATAAGACACAAAAGACGTACAAAGTAATATTTGCTCTGATAAAACAACCATCCTAAAAAAAAAAAGCAAGTCCCCCATCGGGGGAGATGGGTGGTAATATAAATTTAATAAATAAATAACGTGCTCCTAAATAAAGCTTATGTCAAATTTCCCCATTGATTTCTACAGGAACAGGAATATTTATTTTTCCACCTTTTACACAGCCATGTCCTTTTCACAATTCTTAATTTTTCTCTTTCCTCTATCTTCCATTCAGCCCAAACATTCTTATTTGAAAATCAGATATGGAAATCTTTCTGTCACGTCTTCCCATGCCATTTATAGATTTACAACCAAAGTAAATTTCCCAGACTGTCAGCATCATTAATGATTTACAAAAGAGATGGACTAGTTTAGTGAATTGTAACAAAGAAATTTCTATGTTCCTTCTATGTTCTCAATATACCTTTGAAGTAACTAGCAAATAGGAACTCATACATTATTTCAACTCCATGTGTATATGTGGGTAAGTGGTGTATAAATGAGAGGGGAGATGCAATACATCTCAACATGACAATAACATTTAATTTTCAAAACATTTTTTATATATTTTTGTGCAATAACCAAAATATAGCTCATGAATTTTCATCTCATCTGAATGGTGTCACATCAAGATCATGAAAAGGAGATATACAATAATATATGGAAAATAGAAGCCTGAATTACAATGTTATTATGTAATGCCAAGCAATGCTTCTGTAACTTTATAGAAGAGTTTATGCTGGTAGATCCAAATATCAATTACTTTAATTATGTTTCCCCCATTTAACTTTGATTTCAAAACTTTCTGAACCCATTTAATATATTTGGTAGAAGTACTTTCTTTAACTTGGTTCTGTAATAAATTAAAAGCTTCCAAAACTCCAAAATTTGTGTAGCCTTTTTCTGATGCTACTGCCTTTATCAAATCTTCATTGTCAAGCTGTATTCCATCATTTTCAATAATTTTGCCTGCCTTTATGGCTATGGTTGCACGCTTGTCGATGCCAAATTGTATTCCAAGATCTTTGCTGAATTCTTTTTTGCTTTTTAGCAGAGATTCCAATTCAGTCTTCATTTTCCCAAATAATTGTAAGTCATCCATAGAAAGTAAATGAGAAATTTTTTATCCTTTTTTTTAACCAATTCATATCCACAGTTTGTCTTATTCAAGATTGTTGTCAGTGGGACCATTGATAGTATAAAAAGTAAAGGTGATAATGAGTCACCTTGGAAAATTCCACATTTGATTTTGACTTCCCCTAATTCTTCCCCATTAGCCATCAGCTTCATTCTCCAAAACTTCAATGAAATATTCATAAATTACTGAACGTTCTGCTAATTCCAAAAATTTGAGACATTTCTCAATCCAGCTATGTGGAACAGAATCAAATGCCTTTTTTATAGTGTATCCAAGCTATAAACAAATTTGTTCTTTTTTTCCAAATTCTTCAAAACCAACTTGTCAAACAATAACTGTCCCTTCATTCCCTCGAATTTTTGCAGCACCATTTTGTTCTAAAGGGAGTAAATTATTCCTTTACAAATAGTTATAGATGTGATTTGCAATTATGCCCATAAATAGCTTGTTTGTTGTTGGCAAACAAGTTATGGGTCTGTAGTTTCCAGGCTCATTTCCCTTCTCCTTGTCCTTCTGAATTAGGAATGTCCTTCCAGTTGTTAACCATTCTTCATTTTCTGGTGCTTCCAAAACTCTATTCATCTGGTCTGCCAATCTCGTGTGTTGATTTGTCAATGATTTTAGCCAGAATCCATGGAGTTCATCTGGTCCAGGAGCACTCCAGCTTTTGACCTTTTTTAATTGCTTTCATACCATTTCCTCAGTTATCCTAACATCTCCCATGCTGGGTATTTTCACTGTGTTTTCAACTTATTTGATCCATTTTGCATTCCTGTTGTGACTCCTGTTTTTTCCCCACAAATTTGTTCAAAATTTTAGAGCCTTTTCTTTGTCAGGCTTTCCATTATTTATTGTCAATTCTTTCCCATCTTCAGGGTTTTGTAGAATTGATGCTAATTTGCTCTGAACTGCGAGTTCTGCTATAATTGGATTATTCGATTATCATATCGCTTGATCTTCTCTGCAATAGCCACAACTCTTGGCCAATGGCCAGTTGCTTTCCTTCTCCTGGGCTGGTCTTATATACTGGACAATAAAGGTAGTCCTTGTTAAACAACCACAATTGGGACTGGCAACTCAGTCATTACGCAAAGTAGTTGCTAAGTGAAACTGCGACTGTGCTTATGATCTTACTTCAGCTTTTCTTTGCTTTATAGACCTGTGAAGGTTGTAAATGTGATGATTGGTCATAAAATTACTTTTTCATCACCGTTGTAACTGCAAATGGTTGCTAAATGAGGCAGTTGCTAAACAAGGACTACCCGTATATAATTTTATGTGTATATATTAAATGATATAGATATAAAAATAATAAAGGCGGGATAAAAATTAAATAAATAAATAAATATCTGTAGATAGAAGTGATAGAGGTAGAGGGGGAGAGAGAGAAAGATGAGAGAGATGGACACATATACAATGTTAAAGCATCAAAATACACATAAATACAAGTAGCTAACTCTGCCCTATTGGTCTCTGATGTCTTTTAGGGTTACCTTTACTAGGTAAAGGTAACCCTAAAATAGCTCACAATGCCTATTGCACTTGCTTTGTCAATAGAATGTTGCTGGGTTGAAATGCTGCAGAAACTTTCTTTTTAATTACTTTTTTCTCCCTCTGAGCTAAATACTTTTCCCTGGGTTTATGTGGGCTGGGAGTGAAACCCTTTGACCTCAATGGCTGGAAAAATAATGAAACAGTGCACCACTAGAATTATTTTTTTAAAAATTCCAAGGAAAAGTAATTTGCTCAGGAAAAGAAAAATAATTTTAAAAAATCTCAGTGGGGTTTTGAGCAAGAAACCTTCTATTTACAAGGCAAGTGTTATACCCATTGTACTATTATAGGATTCCTGGCAATCCTTCTGGAAAGTAGCCAATCCACCTCTGGGGTTAACCTGTAATGAAGAAAAATGTGCCAGCCAAAACAGTCACAAGAACTCAAAGACACCTAAGGGGTGGGGTGGGGGGAGGTACTTTAATACCACAGCATGAAGACATACCTAGAGGTCACATTTATGTTGGAAGAGGGATGAGGGGGGACTACAGAGCAACGTTGCTGACCCATTCTGACAACAGTGCAACAGATAAACCCTCCGAACAATGTGAATCAGCTCTCTATATTAGAAATATATGTTGCTTCTGTGCTAGCTGAAATATTAAAACTCTCTTCAAATTATCCTGTAATTCCATGGGGATACTGAGTGTTCCTCATTGGAGGTCCTGTGCCTCCTGATTCTGCAAGAACGATCCCCAATTCCCAGGACTCCACAGGAAATAAAATTGAATGAAATACACACTGCAGATTATGCCTCTATATGCTTTCCAGTATATGGAGATGAAAGAACAAGTGTTTCTAAAACGTGTTTTGCTTCCCCAGTCCTCTATGGCACAGGCTTGTGTTCCCCACCCGATTACAAGGGAGGCCAGCCAGAGGCTGGCTCCAAAGCATCGGCCCCAGTTCGGCGGCTGAACCTCGCCTGTCAGGCCTTCAACAGAAGCAGCCTTCCTGAAGACTTGTAAGTTCCAACCAGCCAATTAGCTGGGGGAGGGGAAAAGCAGAAAGAATAAGAAAGGATACCCAGCACAGTGAAACATTAATCATTCACTGCAATGTCTTAGGTAAAATAAGCTACCAAGAATTTGCGAGAGATCTCCAGATGAACTTTCATTTTTAGAAAGGGGTTATATAAAAGGCAGCAAACACTGGCAACAATCCATTGCCTCACTGGTCCCATTCTGTGCTACCCACCCCCACCAGTTCCCCCTTGATAAGCGTTTGTCGTGCAGACAGTTAGAAACTGCATCCCTGCACGGGACCTATTGCTGGGTTCCCATTTTTATTGTTCACAGTTGTAAGCAGGCATTCCATGCATGCAGTTTTGTACCATGACTCAAATTAACTAGCAATGGACCTAAGACAGAGAAGGACAGGGGGAGTAAAAGGCACTGAAAAGGAATGATGCAATAACATTCCTCCTCAAGAGACCTAATTCTTTTGCTGGGCCTCTGTATTGTTTTTAGAGTGATGCAGAATGCTAGACATGCCATGCTAGAGAAGGTTTGGGATGCTAATGTACAAGCACCTGCTGCAAACACAAAATAGTATCTTATTCTCACAAAAATGTCCCTAATCAATTATTTGTCTACTCCTAATATTATCTAACTCTTTCCTCCCCTTTCACTCTCACTGCAACAGTGATCTACCCAACAGTGATGAAAAAATATGAACCTCTGAAAGAATGTTGCGGAATGTCTTGAGAATACCAAGAACGAAGCAAATTGTTGTTTCCCCAGCATGGCTGCCCTACCCAGCCTGGACAAAGTCCAAGAAACATCTAACTCTGTTGCTTCAGAAGCCAAAGACCCAGTAATACAATTAATATTGATCTGCAGGAGATGAATGTGACACTGGGTTGTTAATCAGCAAACAAGAAGTATGCAAATATAAGATAAAATCTTGTCTGGGTTTTTAAAGCATCCAAACAAACTCGAGAAATTTCAGAATTCTTGAATGAGAGTGGGATATGCAGATCAGATCATTCTGACCCAGCATCTACTGTAATAAGTGTGAGTAACACACAGGCTTCCAGGACCTTATAATCACAACCTTTGCTTTCTCCCCATTTCTTTGCTCCCTTCTGGTTTCTTGACGTTGTCAATGCCAGTTTTCTAGAAAAGCCAGTTTCTTCAAGAACCACAGAGGGGATCCTGTAGGACTAGATCCTTTTATGGAATTGGCCTCTTCCTGCTTGGTCCTGCAATTGCAGAATCATCTCAGTGCAAAAGCCAGAGTGTCTGGTGCTTGACAGAGAAGATCCTATGATCATTCAGACTTACAGAACCAGGTCCTAAAATATTGGCAGTGACAGCAACTTTGAAAGCTGAGTAGCAGGCAAATAAGAAAGTTACTTTCAGAATATTCCTTCATAGGGAGGAACTGTGATTATTCTCCTTGAAAATAGTGGGGGGAGAAGACGAGATCAGGATATAGGTAAAGGTAAAGGTTTCCCTTGACATTAAGTCCAGTCGTGTCCGACTCTAGGGGGCGGTGCTCATCTCCATTTCAAAGCCAAAGAGCCGGCGTTTGTCCGTAGACACTTCCATGGTCATGTGGCCAGCATGACTACATGGAACGCTGTTACCTGCCCGCCGAAGTGGTACTTATTAATCTACTCACATTTGCATGTTTTCGAACTGCTAGGTTGGCAGGAGCTGGGACTAGCAATGGGAGCTCACCCCGTCACGCAGATTCGAACCGCCGACCTTCCAATCGGCAAGCTCAGCAGCTCAGCGGTTTAACCCGCAGCGCCACCGCGTCAGGATATATCTTTATATAAATTGGTTTGCTAATGTGCAGCCTCTGACAACACCACATTGGACCTTGGACCAAAGAAATTGCCTGTGCTGCTGTAGAAAAACTATTGTACCTTGTTGGCCACTGTGTGACAGAGAACGCAGGACTAGATAAGCCACTGGCCAGATTTAGGAAGGCTCTTCGTAAGTTCTTCTGCCTGGGCATAGGCTTTCCAAAGTATCTTACTGGTATTAAGAAAAGCAAGAAGCTGGATGTTGGTTCTGATCCAGCAACTTCTTTCCTATGTTATGAACACTATGTAGAATTAGAAGGTAGATTCCTGGGACGTGAGATAGTCTATTTGTATAAGTAGGAAGCCCAGGAAGGGTTATAGGTATTCTGCTGAACTGCTTAATTTCCTACATAAGGAAATTGAACTGAATTTATTCTCTGGGCTTTAAGCAGTTCTCTAATTTTGCCTCACTCCAGAAGACTGAAGTAGGACCAAGAGAAGAAAGGCAGGATAAAGCCGAATACTGACTTCTATTTAAGTGTTCAGGTGAGACTTGCACTTGACTAGCATGCACTTAAAACATCAGAGGAATAGTTTCTGTTTGCATGGATGGTCTCTGTTGGGTTGAGGTTGACATTTCAGATGAGCTGACCACCCCCACCCCCACCCTGCTTACTGGAGTAGCGGAGAAATAAACTTTCCTTTGGCTCTCTGTGAAGCTGCTATGATTGCACAGAAAGCTAGAATGGCAACTATTAATTATGATTTCTCATTGAAAACTAAGGCTTGTGTCTCATGGCAGTTTTTTTATTATTAATAGCCATTCTTCTTGACTTGACTTGTACAAGTCCCCTAATGTCACCATAAATAGAAAAGACTTTTATTGCACTATTGCAAGTAACAGGTTTGGCAGCATTTCCCAGCTAGTAGCTAATCATTAAACCCACTGGCATCATCACCATCTTATAGAAGTGACATTATTCCCGAGATATTTTCCATGGAAATGAATCATACAATTACAATTTAAATGTATGAATGAGTATACTTAGTATATCCTGCCCTCATTCTTCCTAAATTCTAAAGGAAAAATTCTTCAAGATTTGAATATGCATAAATCAACCACTCTGAATGTGCCAGATATCTCAATTTGATTTATGCACCCAGATGCAGGTTGAAGTAAGTTTGGGGGAACTTGAGAAGGGAGCCATAAGGAACTTGGGAATACCTTGAAGAAAGTAGGTGGGATAGCCAGTATAAGAGGCATCCAGGTGAAATTGAATTGGGTATGTGTGTATGTGCCAAGGAAACTGGACAAAAGAATACAATCAGATGTGATGGGGGTGGGTTGGGGCCAAAAGAGGATTCTCATCGCTAAAATGATACCTTATATCTCCAGGCACAAGTCTTAGTTTAGTTTATACACATTTAGTTGCATGCAGTCTCTTCATTGCCAACTGTCAAACAGAGGTTGGGGTTCAGTTAGAGGAACAGAAGGTGAAGGAAGGGATAGAACATCCCCACATTTTACTCCAGCAATGAGTGAATGTAAACAGATCTCCCTCCACAAATTAGTTCCAATCTGATCATAGCATTTGGATTGTGCATTGTGTGGGAGGCTGCCGTTAGACTGAGCACATCCATGGCCTTCCCAGAAGCCATTAGGAATGTAGACCATTGAAGCATGGAACACAGTAGTAATGGTTGCGCTGAGTCACAGCTGAACCCAGGATTATTTACACAAGGAAGGTAGTCGCATATCCAGGGAGATGTGAAGTGCTTTCCTTTCCCACTTGTGGGATGTGAGGATTTCAGGGCATAGAATCCATGGTACCCCAGAGACAACTCTTCCCCAGAAAGGGAATGATCACATGTAAATGGGCAAGTCAATTTTTAGTTTCCATGTTCGTTATAAGGAGAGATGGTTTAAAAACTCATTTGGTACTTTTCTGGGGAACTAGGCTCAATGACTTCTTTAGAGACTAAAACAGATTCCTTGAACAGCAGCCCGGGCTAATTTGTAGGGCCAGGCTCTCCAGCGTGAACAGCATGTTTTCTGTAGGACTGAAAGCTGAGGCCCTGAGGTAATGATGGCTTTTTCCACAAACCAGATCTTCCTTCCTTCCTTCCTTCCTTCCTTCCTTCCTTCCTTCCTTCCTTCCTTCCTTCCTTCCTTCCTTCCTCCCTCCCTCCCTCCCTCCCTCCCTCCCTCCCTTCCCAGCATCTTTGATATTGCCCATTCCTAAGCACCAGTTAACCAGGCATTCAAAGAGTTTCTGTCTGAGATGGTTCCTACCTCAGAAGCTGAGTCATGATCATTTGTATGCAGTCCTAACCTATAACTGAACGTGGATTCCTTAGTCTGATCTTGAAGGCCTGAAAAGTGGATTTAGCAGCTCACAGGATCCCGGTGAAAGAAAACAACTGAGATATGCTAAAGTTGCAGTAGAGATACTGAAGTTTATTAAGATCTCCCTTCATTGTCAAGGTTCTTGGGAAAAAGAAGGTTCTGCAAACTCTTTTTTAAAAAGGCTGATTTTGTTTCTCAGTTATTTGCACAGCCTGACACTCATTTTCTATCACAGGGCTCTTGTGATTACCTTTGATGGGAGAAAAAAAAGGAGGAAAGAAAACCCAAAGATTAATATTGCTATTATTTTAGAATATCCAACTTCTACTTTTTGAAAAGAAAAAAAATAAAGTGGTATAGGGAATAATAATAATAACAACAACAGCAGCTTAAAGAAGCTGTGAGTTTGGGTTGCATGAATTATTCTATAGCACAATATACCAACAAGAACAACAACAAAAAATTTTCTGTCACTCCCAAAGAATTTTCAGGGAATGCCAGAAGATTACAATAGAACAATGGTTACCCGGGAGCTTGTTTCTCTAATCCATGAAAAAGAAATGAGGGTTTTAGCCTTCCTCTTATCCCACAGGAAGCAGAAAATAAGCAAAATGAGATGAGCTTTTCAAATACATCTACTGTTGTTTCTGTTTTTTCAGTGTGGAGGTTTTTTTTTAATGGCACGATTGAGGGGGCCTCAACTTTCATCTCTGGTTTATGGTGCCAATATTCAGGACCGTATCACCCTGCTGTCTGAGCAGAGGATGCCAAAAGAACTCAAAGAGCTTCTGAAAACTTTCTAGGCTAAAAATAACAAAGAGAGAGAATTGTTATTCACTGTAGCTTAGATGTTCCTAGGAGAACACCCCTGGATAAGGGTGTTTTTTAAATCTGCTTTTACCAAGAATGTCCTAAAGTGCCACTATTATTGATGACAAACAAGACAAGACACTTGGCTTGTTAATTCTTTCCCTAACTGGAACAGCACTGCCAAGCCTCTTTGGATCAGAGTAGTAATTGCAACCTCAATCTAAGGTTATCCTGCAAGTTCTTATCTACAGAATGACTAAGGATTACAAAAACTAGTGTGATAAACAGCTGAGGTACAGTGAGCTGTTGATGACAATTTTTCATACTTTGCCATGAGAAAAAGCAGACTATCGTACTGGAATTAGTTGAGTAATACCCCATTAATTCTAGAAGATATTTGAAACCTATGGAGAGAAAGGATATATAAAATCAAGCCCACATTGAATCATTCCAAAAAAGAGAAAAGACAGGCTTATATTGTAAACGAATCTGAACAATCTTAAATGTGAAAGACTGCATGCCAAAACCTACCAGTCTTTATACCCACATCCCATTCAGATGTGTGTTGGGACTCTGATTCCTAGAATTCCCAGTAAGCATGGTTATTGGCTTGGCTGGGTTTGGGAAGTTGTAGCTCCACCATAATGGGGGAACAACAGGATGGGGAAATCTGATTTGTAGACATCTCAGGATTTCTTAAATGGATAATTTGGTAAAATTGGTAAGTCTTCCCAAAGAAGAAAGTCATAAATCTATCCAAATCACTATTCCATCCATTATGAACCAGAATATGGAAAAATTTAATACGAACTTGGGCTCTTGTAAAGGGAGTTTCCTTCTCTCTTTTAGCCGCTTCTGAGACCTTCAACAGTGATCCAGAGATTCTCCCTATCATTCAGACCAGATATGGGACAGGCACGAATGGGGGGAAGCCCATCCCATTGGTAGATACAGTTTCATCAGCAGACGAACCCAGTTGGATCCTTCCCTTTAAATGTAAGCTTCCATGGGGCATTTTAGCGCTTTTCTCAACACCAGCCCAGTGAATGCCTGCCACATGCTGTTTTCATAAGTTGATTAGGTAAAGTCAGGATAGCTGAATACTGGGAATTTTTAAAATGCATCTTAAGGAATGATTCTTCTTTTGTTAGAAGGCACTTCTCTTCATTCATAAGTCTAACCCTCTCATTTTGAAGAAAAGCCAGCTCTGACTAGCCATGTTAAAAACTTTTAGACTTACAGTACTGATTTTATTCATGAAGACCATGTGCAAGATGTGTTTGGAACAAAACGTTTATTTGCCAGGTTTCCCCTGCTGGCTAAATTAGAAATGTTCCTAGCTAGTGAGTACTTTTCATAGAATCATAGAACATAAGGATTGGAAGGAAGATGGGAGCTCATCTAGTCCAATCCCCTGCCCACCATACTATAGTATCCCAGAACACCTTCAGAAACTTCCAAGACAGTCTGTTCCAACGTTGAACATATCTTCCCATTAGGAAATTTTTCCTGATATCCAATCAACATCTACTTCCTTGTAATTTAAACCCCATGGTGTCTGGTCCTATGTTCTTAAATATATCTGGACAATTCTGACCCATCTTCTGCATGATAGCCCTTCAGATGACCATAGTCTTCTCTCCTCCAGACATACCAATTTCTCCAAATATTCCTGATGTTTTTTTTTCTTTCCAGGCCCCTTATCATCTTAGTTCATTTCTCTTGAAATTTCCATTTTTTTTCCCAATGTCCTTGCTAAAACCTGGATGCAATAGTTTAAGCACAATCTGACCAATGCAAAATCAAGAGATGTTTTCTCTGATCTTGACACTATAATTTTATTGATACTGGAGTTGGGTGGCCAATAAATTTAAATAAATAAATAATGCAGCCTAGGGTTGCATTTGTGGATTGTTGGTTTTTTTGCAACACCCATACACTGTTAGCTCATGTTCAGCTTGTGATCTACCATAATGCCCAGAACCTTTTCATATGTACTGCTATCCAGTATAGCCTTGCCACATCCTCTACACCTTCCTTTGATCTTTCTTATCCAAATATAGAACTTTGCATTTCCCCCCACTGAAATTCAGCTTGCTAGTTTCTATCCAATGTTCCCAATTTTCAAATTCCTAATTAATCTAGATACCTCAAATCTTGATCTCTGCTATCTCCCTATTTTTGTATCATCTGCAAAGTTCATAATCATATTTTCTAACCCTTCTTCCAAGTCATTTATAAATACGTTGAATAGTATAGGGCTTAGAGCAGAGCCCCACAGAATACCAATCAACAGTTCCCTTCTGCTTAACCAGTGTTTAACTAATCCATCTTATGGTAGCCTAGTTCAATTATTCATTAGAATTAGTCCATAATTTCCATCATCACCAAGTAACATGGTATGGTAAATATAGTGAGTGTGAATTTCAGGAAGCTGCTGAAATGAGATCCCTCATTAACCAATACAAACATCTTAAGTATTTCAGAAATATTGTGGACTGGGAAAGATGGCTGTCTCCATTAGTCTTACTTATGAGTTCCCTCAGGATCCCCAGCTGATTGTGAACAGCAGTATCAAGATCTTTGTCCTGATCCAGAGATTTAATGTTTATGCTTTACAGGATAAACAATCCTATAGACACAGATAGATCAACCTCTCAAGTGGACTAATCTTTAGATCTGCTAGCTGGAGATAGTGGAAATGCCAGACCAAAACATCAATAAGTAGTTGAATGGCAGAACAAACATTTTAAAAACTTTAAACAAAAGCATGAAAAAAGACTATTCTTTTTAAAATATATATTTAAATTATATATTTAAATAAATAAATATATTTTAAATAAATATATTTTAAATATATTTAAAAAGACTATATATTCTTTTTAAAATATATTCTTGCCATATATTTTTTCTTTGAATGTGGGGCAGAGGAAATAACCATAATACAAATTCCCAAGGGGAATTTTACAAATATGGAGCCATCACTGAAAAGAATAAATTCATGGTGGTAGCCATTTAACGATTCTTAGCCAGAAGAATCAATCTCCGAGGTTGATCCCAAGGCTCAAAAAGGCTCATATTAGTCCATGCAGCTCTGTGTGGAAGCTGCTCACAAACTACAGTATTTAAGGCAAATGTTCAGAACTAGAACTTTACATTTAACCTGAAAACAAATCAGTGACCAATGTGACTAGCACAGAATTGGTGACCCAAGCATGGTTCAAACATCTCATTGATCAAGTATCCTGACAACTGCATTCTATACCAGTTAAAGTACTATAATTTAATAGATGAACATGGAGGTGCTTTCCCTTGCCTGCCCTAAGTCTTTTCCATTGTTCAGTTGATGGATGTGGCAGTTTCCCATACCAATACCATTTCTTCCCTATTTGGCAAAGTAGGAATGGGATATGACTTTGGATAACTCTCAAGATCATTCTTGATTCTCCTATGTCTTGCCATCCAGCTATGTTGGGACTGCAACTCCCAGAATGTTCAATGCATCTGGAAGATACTAGGCTAAGGGAAGCTATGGCAGGTACTTGTAGTGCAGTGCTGCTTAGTTAACATACAATTGACTGACTAGGAGACTCATTTCTCATTCTGAAAGCCATGGGAGTGAGTCAGCAGCTTTACCTAAGTAGTACAGAAAGCAACCCTCACTCTATGGGAAGAGGCACATGTACCAGTTCAAGAGATCAGCTCCCCAGTAGTGCTAATTCATTGGAAAGAAGCATTTTAGAATCTGGTTTATGGATTATGAGTGGCTGGAGACAAGCACATTAAGTTTCCACAACTTCTTAGATTCCTAGACGGTGGGTAAATAAAAGGTTTACTGGGAAGCACTGTTTTTTGAAGTCAGGTTTTTGCCATGTTTCTTGCCATATATTTTTTCTTCGAATGTGGGGCAGAGGAAATAAAATACCTGAATTTCTGTTTCTGTCTATACGAAAAGAAAAGGGGTATTCTGCCTTTCTAAACATTATAACATTTGGGGTTTTATCACAATATTGTTAGACAATAAGTCAGTCTGAAAATAATGTAAAACTAATCTTTAACTTTGTATATGATCACTGATTTTATATTCACAGTGAATTCAAAGTGGAGGAAAATTTAGGTTCTGTGATCTTTCTCTCACAGAGAAAATGTGTATTTTAATGTCTATTTTTAAATGTCTATTTTAAAATTCAAATTTAAATGTACAAAGTCTATCAGCTTTGCTTTTGCCAAATTTGTTGTTTTGGTATGATCAAATCTTTTCAGCCCTGCTGTTTACTGATTTGGCAAAAAAATTGCAGTAATATCTGTAATTTACGTTATGCAAGAGGTCTCCCTTACTCCTTTTCCCAGTGTGTGCATTTTTACAAATTGCAGAGAAAGAATGGGGGGAGAGAGAGGTGGGCACTCTTTCTTGTAATATATGCATTTTTAAAATTTAAAACAGTATACTTACTGCATTGCAGCATTCTGGAAAATATGGATATTGGCATGCACGTGCATTCCAGGTTGTTTGGTATGAAAATGATACTTTTGTCTAAAATTTCATCTGTATGAAATGTCTTATCTGTTCTAATTTATAGTTCAGGGTGATAACCTTTTTAAACATACAAGTTAAACCTACTTCTCTTGGAATGTGTAAGCATGAAGAAATGTACCTTGATCCAAAAGCTGCTTTTCCCATTTCTTCTTTCTTCGCTGAGTTCAACCTTTATTGCTATCAACTTCATTAATAATCTGAAACTTAACAGAAAGGACTTTCTGTCAGAATCATCGTATCACAATCTTTCATAGCAGTGCTTAAAGAACATTCTGATTCAGGTGCAAAGAAAGCATCGCTTTCTTCTGAATATTCAAAATAATTGTTGAACATATCTATATGGCTATAATATTGGCACTGAAAAATCCTGAATGGTAATTTCTTGTGGAAACTTTGAGGGGTTTTTAAATGTATTTGAGTCAACAGGTAGACAAAGAAAATTCAGACCTTTGATGACCCCTGGTGAATAAATTTAGCACTGCATTGAAATCTCAGCTTTAAAATTCTTCTCACAATGAAATCCTGTACAGTCTCCTAGTCATCTAACAAAGAGAATGTTTTTTTGAAAAATATGCACGGGTGCTTATACGCTTTTTTAGTGTTTAGTCTATGATCACTGGTTAGAGAGATAACTGTTTTAGAGACAAGAAATAGCTCTTCAGATAATAAAACAACATGGACTACTGCAGTGTAGATTTAAAAGGTTTATTATAGAGAAAAACAACTTACAGAATAACTCTGCAAGCATGATGTTTTGTATCTGGAATTCTTCAAGTATTGTTCTGTGGAAAATGTCTTTAATTAAAGCTAAAGCTATGTGTGCAAGGGTAATGTAACAAAGAAGCATTTGCGCAAACTGGTATTTTTAAAACGCAGCACATACAACACACTAAAAATATACCAGTGTGACATTTATCTGATATAAGAAATAATTTGATAGTAGAAAACATGATTATCTTTCCTTTTGTTTTTTTAAAGGTGAATGAGCAAAAGATTACTGTGCACCAGCATTTCAGGATGCATCTCCCTCTTTAAGTCAGTGTTGTGCAAGGAAGTAACCTTTAGGTTTCCGAAACACACAAACGGTACATGTAGCCATGTAGCCTTACAGATGACAGGGAAGTTAGCCTGCCCTCTGACTCATCTGAACCAAACTGCCCCATCCCTCATAGTCCCCAAAACCAGGAACTTGGGAGTTATCCTAGAGGCACATGGGGCCTCTAAAATGAGGACTGACAAGGCAGGATGGAGAGGAGAAATAAAAGAATGATTGCCCTCAACCATAATCTCTGCCTTGGATATGTGTTTAATCTTGGTGATTATGCAAATAATAGTTCAACTGGAGGATTTGTATATATTTTAAAATCCTGGCTATAAATTAGATGTAGATTACTTGGCAGCTAGCAATTGCCTATTAAACCTATGGTTATACTTCACAATTTGCTGCTGATGGAAGCCGCATATAAACTCATGGTAGAACCTGAATAGTTCCAGTAATTTTGACAGTATAAAAACATGTATGCAAAGATAAATCTTTTTTCCTTTTTTGGAGGTGCCATCAAGTCAGTCTTGACTCCTGGTGACTACATGGACAAGTCCCTGCAGGTTTCTTGGCAACATTTTTGGAAATGGTTTGCCACTGCTTTCTTCCTAGGGCTGAGAGAGTGACAGGCTCAAAGTCACTGAACCAGCTGGATTCTGTTCTCAGTCTCACCTCTCCTAGTCCAGCACTAGGTACACATACACATATACATGCTTTTGTTTGTTTGTTTGATTATGTGCCATCAAGTCATTTTTGACTCCTAGCAATCATATATACAGATTTTCTCCATGATGATCTGTCCCTTACCTGGTCCTTCAGCTCTTCCAATAGTGCCCTCATCGCTACTTTAACAGAGTCCATCCACCTGGCTGCTGGTTGTCCTCTTCTTCTCTTTCCTCCCTCCTTTCCCAGCATTAGAGCCTTCTGCAAGAGCTAGATCTTCATATAATGTGTTCAAAGTAGGATAATTTGACCTTGGCCATTTGTACCATGAGAGACAAATGGGTTGGTTTGTTCAATGATCCACCAGTTTGTTTTCTTGGCTGTCTGCAGTATTCACAGATGATTTTAGCTATGGAATTTGGTCCTGCCTACCAAGAGCACTCGGCAAAATGTAGCAGCTTGAACAAGTCCACCTAGCACTGTACTATACAAAATCTTGGGTGAATAGTGTTAATGTTTCAATAGTGCTCTGATGTATTCAGAAAACTTTGCATGCCATGACTTAGTCTCACCCTTACAATTCCCGAAAGTAAGTCAATATCTCCCATGCTGCAGATTATACAATTGGTGGGGGGAGGTGAGGCTGTGAGAATGGCTACCTAAGGCCAGAGGTAACACAGCCCTATAGACATCCCTTTATGGATTACAAAAAAAGTGGAGCAACCTCATAACACAACCATTCTAAACTTGGCTCCTTCCAGATGTGTTGGGACTGCAACTCCCAGAGTTCCCAGCTAGTATGCCCTGCTGGCTGGCTCAGCATCAACACATCTGGAAGGGGCCAGATGGGAAAGACTGTCATAAAATGTCAAGGGAACGAATGAAAGATTAAGCAGCAGATGAGATAACAGACAAGATAATTACACAGCATTAAAGCTTCAGATTTATTTTTAAGACATTTAAGCTCTTTTTAGAAAAGCCCTTGCTAAGTTTTGTGAAACCAAAAAAAAGTCCTTGATGCTGAAGGAAATGCAGGGAGAAATGTGAATATCAAAATACATTGCTGATACCAAGAGAAACCAGCAGGCAGGACCGGTGTAAATTATAGGAATAGAGGAACATCGGATTTCAGGGTGCTAGGGAAGAAAATGCTTATGCATCTTATTGCACATAAAATTAATGTGAGGGGTGGGCAGGGGGGTAATATAGAGCAACTCACTTTCCTGCACTTGTGTACATTTACCAAAATACAAAGAAGTCCCCAAATCTGTAGCTGTGCATTGCTGGAAACCTTTGAAAGTAGAGTTTCAAGTTACATGGAGAAAAGCCTTCCATGCAGACAGATGCATGGCTGGAGGCTCATCATTTATGCAATATTTAGATGTATTCATTTGCATTCTGAAAGCAGTCAAGGTAGCACATTCTCATGGCAGCAGACTTTGCCTTGGAGTCCCACACTTTCAAGCAGAGATATACAATACAGGGAGCCACAAATGGCAGTTTGTGATCCTCTACAGAGAGCCTTCTGGGTTGCAGCCTTGAAGGCAATGGGAGGCTCTCTGTAGATGTATTCCTTACTGCAAGTGGGTAGATCATATATAGACTTTCACTGATTGAATGTACACAAGTATCTCTGCCCAGGCTGTCTTCTATTTGTATTTATGGAACACACACAGATTTATATGGATCAGAAAATGCATAAGAGGTGTGTAGGACTCATAGCAGTGCCTAATGCTTCTCCGTGGAGATGCAGTGTCAGGTGCTCCATACATTTCTGAAGGAAAAGTATATTTACAAGGAGAGGCCCATGATCTCCCATGTGGTTTTCTGTAGATTCCTACAAGAGTTCTTTCTTCTCTCCAACTCCGAGCATCAGTTGATTATTAGCAGAAGATTGGAACTATATGCCTTGCCTTTTCATTCAATCCATAGTACAACTCTGTAGATGTTCTGTTCAGCCTCTGTGGCTGACAGGGAAATGGAGGTCTGAGGGTGTCCCAGGCCAATATTCAGGTAAAAGTGGAGCAAACAATGGTCTTCAGTGTGTGGAGTTTTTCATCAGAGAGGAGATGTGCTAGTGATAGTTCAGCTTCTGGGCAAGGGATGATGGGAAAGAGGTCTGGTTGGCATTATGGGTAGACTCTCATAGCACCTCAGCTGCTATAATTGTAACACTTCAGAAACTTCATTTCAATTAACTTTAAAGTCATTTATCAGTGCCTTGTTTCATTTCCTACATGCTCTTCAGACAAGTAGAAAAGTGTGAGGCTGGAATGCAATGAATGTATTTTCAAATCACTTCGATTGCTCATTATAATTTATGGCTGCCTTTACAAACTAGCCTCCTTGCACTTTCAATATGAAGTTGAACTGAGGGCTAGATTGATGCCATGAGATTCTGGCCAACATAAGACCTTGGTTGCCTCAGATGAAGAACAAGATGGTGTCTCTCCCCCCACCCCATTACAGATTCAGGAACAGATTGAAATGAGCCTCGAATCTAACTGCAACTTTGGGAATGGGGTAATGATCCCAAGCAAACTGGAGGATGGTGAAGGAGGTACAGGGCAGGCCCTGTGGCTACACGTAGTTTGCCTTTTGAGTGAGGAGTTCCTGGATGAGCTTCAGAATGGTTAATCTGTTGTGCACACGTCAACGCCTGAGGTCTGCCATGAGAGGCAGCCATCCCACTCTGCCTCATGGGAGGGCTGGAACTGTGTAGGCAAAACATCAACAAATTTTTTTCACAATGATGCTGAATTATGAAGGCTATCACTCAAAAGAACATATAAAAGCACAGATGCAGAGATAGGGATGGTCATATGTATACACACACACACACACACATTCTTGCTCTGGCATTATTTTTCTCCCATTTGAAACATCACAACAGAATCTTGTTTTCACTTCTGATTCAGGAGCACACATTTGGGAGTGGAACATTTTGTATTGTCAGCTTGCCGACTTATTCTCCTTTGCATTCCCAAAGCCAGAGGTTCTGCCTGACTTGTTCATTTTGATATGGACCCACTGCACTCGCTATGGCAGTCCAGATCCTGCGCTGAACCAGCCTGAATATTTGGGAAATGTGCATCATTGGATAGTTTTACTTACCAATCTTTGTTTGCAGGAGAATGTTATGCATCTTACAAAGATAAAAATAACTACAACAAGGATGTATTGTATAAACCTTGGAAAAGCCTGTAAAAACAGTAGAAAGAAATCAATTAGAATCACCATGGCAACAACTAACAATGTTGCATGCTAGAAGGACTGAAAAATAAAGCAAGGAAACCAGCTAAACAAAACCTGCATACATTTGGTTAATATTAAACAAATGAGGTGGAATCTTTATTCAAGACATTTATTTTAAAATGAAATTTGATGTGAAAACTAATGGGGAATGTCAGAGGATAACATGCTCTCTCCAATGCAGGATGAAATTTCAGATCACTGATATGTTCAGTTATGTACAGATGTTTCAGGAATAAAGATGACTTTAGGAGAAAACTGTAGCTTATAGAGCTTTACTAATTACCCCATATTATTTCATATTTAATCTATCTCCTTTTAAAAGAGATTAGAATAAAATGGTAGATCCTAAATATCTACCATTTTAGATACTTGGTATCTAACATGTTTGATACCAAGAGTCTGAAGTTAAGTAAAAATTGGCACTGAGGCACACTTAAACACTATTCAAAATCTTTTATTTATTTTAAATTCTTAAAATAAAGCCCTTGACCAATTAAGTGTCATTTATGGTTTAATATGGAAGGGCAATAATACAGTATATTGATTATATATATATATATATATAATATAATCCCCCCAAACTGGAGAAAAATGTACAATATGGCTATGTTCCATTCTTCTAAGAATGCACTTCAAAAAAAAATTAGTAGAAGTGTATAGACCAGCATACACATTCAATTCTTAAATAGAAAGAGTAAACATTCATACTGAATTAGAAGTAAAGGAATAGAAATTGTGACAATTCAATGACTGCATGGAGTACTGAGCAGCCATTAGTTTCTGAAAGTAAAAACAGCACAAAACTTAGCAACATTATACAGTACATGTCGTGAACATTTTAATCTGCTAACAACAAAATACATAGAAGTTGCCAGTGCACTTTTGGGAGTTCAGCCAGTGTGGCCGTGGTGGTTATGGGGGCAGCAAAAGGAGATCTACTGTCTTCGTTAAAAGAGCAGAAAGACTTATAGATGCCACTTCCTCAAACCCACAAGGGCAGATCTAGTCTTCACTGGCTAATGTTGCTAAGTTTTGTGCTGTTTTTACTTTCAGAAACTAATGGCTGCTCAATACTCCATGCAGTCATTGAATTGTCACGATTTCTATTCCTTTACTTTTAATTCAGTATGAATGTTTACTCTTTCTATTTAAGAATTGAATGTGTATGCTGGTCTACACACTTCTACTAGAAACCCTCTTCTCTCAGTGCTGTTGGAAATGCATCAACATGTGCCAGTGAGTGTGCTCTTCTTGACTTCCAAGATACCCAGGAATAAAGGTAAGTCACTGCAGTCCAATGGGAGCCAGTGTGAGCGCTTTAAAATGATTTGTTTTTAAAATAAACATGTGAATTACTGGTAGAGGTCCTTTTTCAATTAATTTAAACAGAGTTCAATTAATCGGTCAATCAAAGGTTCTAATTTTCTGCACAAACAATTATCTCCCTACTGATACAATTAGTGATCCTGTGGAAATGAGCTAGAGTGCTTTTATACAGAGGGTGGCCTTTTCCAAAGGCCACCGCAGCTAGTTTTGCTCCTAATCCAGATAACTGAGACGTATGATAGGAGTAGGAGCAGTCGCTCCTTGCTTGTGCACAGATAACATCGACACTATTTCTCAATGGGGCTACTGTCACCCACCTCGGGGAATTCTTCTTTAGCAAAAAAGAGGTGAGATTAGTGTAAAAAAAAATCATTTCAGGATTAAAATACATTTTTATTTTCTTTCATGACTCATAAGAACATATAGTACATATGCACAGACCCTGCATGGGAGGGCCCCGTGTTCCTAGGTTGCAGCGTGCCTCTTTGGCATGTCAGGGACTTGTGGACGTATGAATGACCCTGTGTGGGTGCAAATCAATTGAACCCCTTCTGAACCTTTTACCAGAAAAGAAGAAACAATGCTATCCACTTAAGAGGGGATTGCCAGAACCTCAGGAGGCATATGTGAGAACACTCACAGGCAGCCTGTGTTACTGATGTTCCCTTAGTAAATAAGGTAGTAATTTTCTCCATGTCAGCAGTCAATGCACCCATTCATATGCTCCAAAGATCCAAACTGTACTCATCCATATGGCCCTCCCATCTCTGTTCTTCCTGTGTGTTCCACAAACATAGTGCATAGGAGGGGTACTGAGAATTTAGGAGTCTCTTACTGCTCTTGGACTATGAAGCTGACAAATAGGAACTTGACTCTAGGGTATTTTGCCCATATCAGAGAAACAACAGGGCAGCACAGACAGCAGTGCAAAAATTACTAATGAGAATGACACTTGCCAAGGGCTGCAAAAACGTGCAGGAGCACTTAAAGAAGAAAAGGAATCTCAGAGTTAGGAATAAGAGAAGGTTGGATTAATTGTCAATGTTGTGCACGTCTTTTTGTCTTTGTGTTTTATGCATCACTGTGTTGGTCACGCTGTCCTAATCTGCAATGCAGTTTTCCTTACTTGGCACCCAAAGATTTGCTAGGACATATGGTGGGAAGGCAGACTGATGAAGTTGCTGCATGACACATTCTCTAATCCAGCATGCTGGCTGGAGAATTCTGGGACACATCTTAAAGTTGTCCAAGTTGAGAAACACTGCTCGAATCCCACAAAATATTTAGATTTATAGCAAAAGACTCTGGGATATATGTAGAATCCAGGGGCATTCCTGAAGTTAAAAATATTTAAGGGCTAGTGGGTAACAAGGGAGGTGCCCATCAGCCCACTGATGTCACATGGGGGACTCTGGCAGTATACTTTAGCTGTTAGATTGCAAAAGGAGCACAAACAGGAAATGCCCAAAGTGTTTTTCATGTTGTGTATGACAACTGCCATGTAATCCTAATCCTAATACATGCTTGCATAGAATGCATTTGAGGAAGTAGCCTCATCTTTCTGCAAACAGTACAGTCACATATAAAGGCAATACGGCAAGGAAGATTCTCACGCAGAGATATTTTTAAAAGTCATGTTTGGCCAGCTGGCTCTTTAATGCTTCCCTCCCTACTGCTTTTAGGGCAGATGTCAATTTTTCTTTTCTTGTTTAAAATAAAAACGTTGAATTTGGCTTCCTGTGTTCTTTACCTTAGCGGTAACAAACACCACTGGATTAAGACAAGCTGTAGCTCCCTGATCTCTAGGAGGGAGGCCTGGAACCATTGGAATTGACAGAATTCATCATAAATAAACACTCTAGACATATTTTACAATGAATTGCTGTGACACAAGATCAGTCTTCAAGCTGTTGTTTTGCTGAGTGGAATCTAGAGCTGAAACATTTAGGTGCATTTTGCAATGTACTCTAAAAGAGGCACAGTCCTGTTCCTGGGCGACAGAATATTTCAGTGCTCCCTGCTGTTTGCTGAAAGGAGGTTGATCAGTTCTTCCAGAAGGCAAGTACAGGGTGTGACTTTTTGAACAACATGCTATTTATGTCTGGGGAACGGGGCTGTTGTTTCAGAAGGAAATCTTTAAGAAAGCCTTCCACAGGCTGAGGGTCTTCCACAGGCACTGAACTACAGTTCTCATAATTCTCAGGAACCATGATTGAGCATAAGTATCGTAGCCCCAAACACATGCAGGGCACCAGCTTGAGGCAGGCTGCACTGCCATGGGCCAGTTCTTCTGCCCACCTTCCCAGCTCCCCTGCCAGTTCCCTCCTTGCTTCCTCCTTCTCACCTGCCATGATTGCTTGGGGATGTGGCCACTGCAGAGCATCTGAAAAGTCACTTAGCAGCAATGAACCCCATTAGCAGCTGGGCGCCAGCCACCTGACAGCAGTAGAGTTCCTCTGGCCGACTGCTTCACAGTAGTCAGTGTTAATGAAGTTCTAACAAGGCAGCATGCCAGGAGCTCAGCAAACAGCACAGCAGCCTCTGTTTACAAGGATAAGGCACTCATTGTTATCAGTTGCAGGACTGAGACAGAGAGTGTAAATTAAGACTTCCACGCACCAGCTACACACCTTTGTTTGGCAGACCACTTACTCAGAAAATGGATACCAATCTGTTGTTTTTTTAATGTAATCTTTTTATTAACCAATGTTAGGTCTTTAAAAAAATGAGCAGCAATTAACTATGGGGAGGAGAAATTAGTATGGGGTAGAACATGAAGCTAGGAAGAAAAGAGAGGGAAGGGAAGGAGGCCATGAAGAAGTTTCCAGCACAGTGACACAAAAACGTACGAAGGGCCCTGCTTGTTCAGTCCAACAGCCTCCCCAGTTCACTATTCGCTTTCCTATTACAGCCAACCCCCTGCCTCTTGGAAGGTGAGAACAGCACCAGGACAGTAACCCTGTCCAGCAGCCACTGGTATTCCAAGATCTGCTGCCTCTGATCTCTGAAACAGTAATCAGCCATCATGGCTTGGCAGCCAATAGGGTGCATTATGGAAGAAAAAAAAATCTTGCTCCAGGGATGTAACTTGAAGACAAGATTCCTCTTCAAGATGTTCAAGAGCACCAGTACCTTCTCCTGTCCTTGTTCTTATGCACAACCACCAGCAACTAGCTCCTGTAAGTATGGAGGAATCTGTGTCCATATGACATAATTTTTTTAATACGAATTTTATTAAGGTTCAAGCAAAGATAAAAGCTACAGAAAAACAAAAAAAAACTACAAAGGAAAAAAGAGAATAAACTAAAAAAAAGTGTGGAAACACAAGAGAAAATTTTTTCAAAGTTACAAAAAGAGGGGACTTCTGACTTTTAACAGCAAGGATATACAAAAATTTCCATAATCAATCCCTTCCTCTATATGAAACCAAAATCACATTATTTCTATAACTCATTCCATTCGCAGATTGTAAAAATCACTAAATACAGTATAGTTACTCCCTCCCCTTATATTAGAAGAAAAAAAAGAAAAAAATGAAAATATTTCTCATATCCTGTTTAAATGTCAACTATAAGCATCCATCAGGCTTAAATATTTATCTCCACTATTGGGAAGAACAGTGTACTAGGACCCAAATTTCAGATTGTCCGATTTTCTCCAAGGCACTAATACATACATATTGTACGAAGAATTGCTGTGTTCATACTGAAGGTTGGGGCTTTAAGATCCCAATATATTGAACAAATTGGGGTATCCTGTAAAGGTGATTCTCTCATCTGATTATTGTGTCTCTGTACTGTGATCACATATATATGTATCTTATTTTATTATTGTATCCCTTCCTATCACCTGATTATGCTTTGTTTATATTTTAATTTTAATTTTATCTCATTGTATTGATAAGGTCAATCAACTAATCAATTTAAAAAAATACTATTCTATACATTTCTGTCTACTATCAAACTAAAAAACATATAAATTGTCTGCCATTGTACTTGATAATACAACAATTTTAATAATCTTAATCATATTGAACCCAAAACCATCCAAATAGACATTTATTATTATTTGTATTATACCTTAATAATCTTAATCCAAATAGTTAAAGATAAATGAAAACAACCAAGCATTAAAAGCAATCCAGATAAACATCCTTCAACCCTTATCCCACTTCAAAATAAACCAGAGCATTTACATATCTCCACAATGCGCACAGACCATTTTTCTCTAAAAAAAATCAAACAGCCCAACTGCCCCCCTCAAAAACTCCAACTTCTCTTCCAGAGACCTCCCATACATAATAGCCCCTTCTTTTCCATGGCATTCCATCAGAAAATCAATTTCACTTACGGCTTGCAACTCTCTCTCTCCCTTAAATTTCTTCCACTCGTCTATCCCATCTTCATCCAGCATTTCAACAGAAGTCCCGATCTCACTCTTAGAAGAAACATTTCTGTTGCTGTGAAATTCCTCAGTTTCCTCCACAAAATCCCCAACAAGATGACACATTTTAGACCTCATATTTTCCACAATGTCCTGAATGCCTTGCAGAAAAACTTGGTAGGAATCAGAAAGAATCTGTTTGAAATCTTGGTGAGAGTCAGAGAAAGTCTGTTTAAAATCTTCCATGTCTCAAGCAGTAGATTATGGCACCCCTTAGAAGCTTAACTAACAAAAGTCAAAGGTACGAAAGAATTGCAGAATGTGTTTACATAAGCAAAAGTGAGATATGCAGACAGTTCCCCAGGGAAAGTAGAAGCAGAAAACTGAAGGTTTGAAACAGCCGATTCAATGTGTAGTGAAATTCTAACATCTTCAAATTTAGTACAAAAATAATAACAGGGAGACAATTATTTACTCTTAGTCGTCTTTAATATTTGGATGGAAAACAAAGTCCAAAACTTAAAAAGAATTTTTTAAAAAAGTAATCCCAAAAATAATGATAAGCACCAAGAGAGCCCACTTCTCCTTGCTGTAGAAAGCCTCTCATAGGGTATGCTTAAAAGAAATATAAATTGGGTGATTTAGAAATGGGGTGGCCAGTCTTAGTGTCCCTTTAAGGCTATAGCATGGCTTGGAAAATGGTGACATCCCAGCCTCCTGGCTAACTCTTACCAGTTGAACATGAATGCTGTTTGCAATCTTCTGGCTGCAAGCAGCTGTCGAGAGGACAGATGGGGTGATTCCAGGTGTTTTCCTTTTTCCAGAAAAGCACTCCTGGGCTTCAGGAAAAACCTGCCTGAGCCTGAAAAATCTGCCGCGTTGTCAGTTCTGCCCACTGAGCCTGTGGGCACAGCTGTTCAGTTCACCATGACCCCACCGAAAGTCGCATATGACAGAATTTAAACATCTAAAAAGGCTTACAGTCTAGATAGTTCTAATTATTTTAACTTGACTGTGGAGACTGTAAGAGGAAATTATTGATTTGGTATGGTAATGTAGCTTTTCTCAATTCAGCTTTCAGTCTTACTCTGGAAATTCCAGAAATGGCATCCTAAAAAATAAATAAAGCAATTTATCTGCCTACAGATCACAGAATCTACATGTTTGAAAGAGAATCCATTTTTACATTCCTGTTTCACACAGAATCATTGAGGAATCTCTAAATTGTAACAGAAACCAAAATAACTGTCTGTAGGAAGAACTGGTCATCCATGGATCACATTTCTGGGTCATGAGTTACAAAGTCAAACACATGCACACCCATTCATACTTGTATCCTCCTCTCACACATATGCCCCATTCAAGTTATGGATATAGGGAAAGGTTGTTTTACCCTACTGTTCTGTTGCAGTCATGAACTGGGAGCAATGGTGAAGCTCTTGGAACCATCCTGAGAACCAACTGGCTCCACTGGTTAAAAAGAATATTTTTAATATTTTTTCTGGGATATCTTGATCAAAACTTTTCCCTGTGCTAGTGCACACAATAGTTCGTGCTCTGTGGATACTTCACCAAGTTGGTTAAAGTAAGTGTCTTAGGAGGATAAACCTCCTTTCTTTAAAATTGTTTTTAGATTTGGCATGGGTGCAAAGGTCTGTGTCTCCAATGAGCATAACCCCAAGTGAAAATCAACTAATTGTATGTCATTTGCAGGAGAGTGACCTTGAAATTAAAAAGGGGAATTCACCAGTATGGAAGAACTTGCTCCAACAGGCCAACACACACACACACACACTTCACAAAATACATTATTTTAAGTATTTCTCTAATAAACCTAGCCCCTAGTTCCACAAGAATGTATGTCTGTTCTTGTGAACATGTCCCTTACAAACAAATGTTTTCACTGTTTAAAGTTTCAGTTCCAGGAAGGCAAGTAAATCTCCTGCCTGAAATCTTGGAGAGGCCCTGCCAGCCACAGTGCTAACAATACTAGGTTAGACCAACCAATTATCTGATGGCATCCTCTCCCTATGCTTCTTGCACCAGCTAAAAGATCCTACCACCAGAAAAGCAAGAGTTGGCAACTTGGTGCCCCCTTGAAATTTTAGACTCCAAATCCCATAAACACTTGATATTCTTCATGCTGAGTGAAATGTATAGGAATTGTAATCCACGTCATTTGGAGAATCTCCAGTTGCCTATTGCATGGTTTGAGGCTTCATTTGCTAGCCAGGGCATTGGCACAAGTATCAGAGAGGGCTGGGTCTTTCTAACAGCAATAGAACATTAATAAAGCAGCAGATGGCAACTCAAAGAGTACAGTTGATAATTCCCCACATGTTCACTTTTAAGTCAAGCAAGATTCTTAATTCCACAGTTGCAAGGATAACTGTTCCAGAACTGCACTCACATAGTGGTGGAAACGTTCCTTCCATTCTGTGGCTCAATTTTTTAAATGGATAGTATGCATTCATTTCTAAAAAAGAGGCACTGTGGGGGAAAAATATGTAGTGAAGAGATGAATGTAAGGCAATAATCTTGGATTAAACCATCATTGGTGCAGAATATAACATTTTGATTTCTATTCAGATTCAGAAATTATCAATGGAAAAGCAGATGGGGAGAGTTAATTGGAGTGCTTTCATTCAGAATTGCTGAAAAGCCAAGTTTAATCAAAATGGTTGTCTTGGTTTTTTCAAAAATCAATCTGAAAATTGCAGTTAAGAAAAAGGGTGCTATCATATCCTCTCCTTTCATTACAATGCCTTATTTTATTGCCTTAGTCTACAGGGGGTCTGTTTGGAAAAAAATATGCAAGTAGGGGAGTGAGAAAAACTCCCACACTGTACCTGAAAATCTTGTGGTCCAAGGCTTTTGTCTATCAGGCAGACTGTCCCCCCGCCTCCCTCCCCCAAATACCGAAGAAGGGGAAAATGCAACTCAACACTGAAGCTCCTCAGCTTATTGCTTGTCTGTCATCAGTCATTTTCAGAACTTGGGACACTTTATCTCTCAGGCTGAAATCAATGATGAATGGTGCCCCAATTGATTTCAGTGGCAAGATGAATGGAAGAGGTTTCCCTGAAAATAGTAAGAGGAAAAGGGAGTAAGCCTAAGACGCTTATTTATTTATTTATTTATTTTCTATCCCACCTTTATTATTTTTATAAATAATTCAAGGTGGGGAACATACCAAATACTCCTTCCTCCTCCTATTTTCCTCACAACAGTCTTGTGAGGTGAGTTGGGCTGAGAGGGAGTGACTGGCCCAAGGTCACCCAGCTGGCTTTCACGCCTAAGGTGGGACTGGACTTCTCAGTCTCCTGGTTTCTAGCCCAGCACCTTAACCACTAGACCAAACTAGCTCTCCTGGTCCAATTTTAATCTGAAGAATTGTGGGGTTTCTAAACAATGGTGCTGGATCATTTTAGACCTGGGATCAACAGTCTTGCAGGCGCTTATCTTTAAAGAGCCTATATGAAACATGCAACTGAATCCTTTCTCTTTTCCCCCACCATATACCAAGTGGCAAGTGTTACTGTTGTTTCCACATTTTTGTATGTTAGAGCAAAAACACGACCCCAAACCCCTAACCCCCCACTTGCCAAAACTGAATTTAAAAAAAAATGAAATGCTTAGATCATGCTAAAGTCTGCCACTCTCCACCTCATGATTGCAAGAATAAAATAGATTTTATTGCCTTGATACAAAATGTATTTGTGACAAGCACCACTTTCTTGTAGAAAGGAAAAATATATATTTAAAGTAAAAAGAATAAAAAGAGCATTCGTAATCATGCCTACACTCAGCTGCCATGGGGGCCTATAATCCATTCACAAAATGACTGCCGAGATAGCTGTGGGTAATTATAAACAAACATATTCCCAAGTTAAATGATGTAGCTCCCAATTTTGCCCTTCTAGAGTCTACTATTGCCCAGCTTCCCTTTGTTTTTCTTCTGGGGCCATGGAGCCCAGAAACATTCCTGGAAATAAAGATCATGCTGGCATATATGCAGTTATCCATATAACTTCCTTTAAGAAATACAAGAATCCAACATTTAAAAAGGCAGAGCAGGGGACCTGATGGGTGATAAGGAGGGTGGGCTATTTAAAATGCCATGTCTTTAATTTAATTGACAAGTGAATGGCTTGCCCTGGGTAAAACCATTGTAAAAATCTAAAAAAGGAGATGATAAAAGTGCATTTACAAATAATTTCAGAAAGGGAATGATGTGGATGGTATCAAAAAATGCTTCAGATTTGTGGCCAAGTACTTTATGTGAAAAAATTCCCAAAGGTTCACTGCTATTGGCATGATATACCTCAAGGATTCTGCTTTTAATAATGCTACTATTACTTGCACTCTCTTCTGGTATTGAGAAATCATTAGAGAAAAACTGGGTGACAGAGAAAAAATGAGTGATTGTTAAAGGAGATGAAAATGAATTTTGAAGTGAGTTGGAGTATCAGTTAAAGGAGTTAAAAATAAAAAAGGAAGTTAGAGAGGATGTAGAAGTTGTATATTGTATGATAACCAGCTACAGGTGGTCCTCGCTTAATGACCACTTGTTTAGTGACTGTTCAAACTTGTGACAGTGCTAAACAAGTGGTACTTATGACCTGTCCTCAGAATTCCGGCTGTTGCAGTGTCCCCGTGGTCATGCAATCGCAGTCCGGGCACTTGGCTCATGGCTCATGATTACGATGTTGCAGTGTCCCATGGTCACATGGTCACCATTTGTGACCTCCTTTGCCAGCTTTTGACAAGCAAATCAATGGGGAAGCTGGCAGGAGGTCACAAATGGTGACCACATGGCGTCCTCACTTAACAATGACACCGGATTCACGTAATAATGGCAACCAGGAGTGCTGGAATTGCCGTTACTAAGTGGTACGGTCACGTGACATCCCGCTTTACAACCACATTCTTAGCAATGGCAATTCCAGTCCCAACTGCCATCATTAACTGAGGACTACCTGTACTATTATGCCTTCAATACATTATTTGCTCTAAATGTGAGTTCTTGAGAGGTTCCTTAAAGAAATATTAGCTATTTTAACTATTGATGTTCTAAGCTGGGTATTGTTGAAGGTCAGGATAATTCACTCACATGCTTAGTCTGCAAGGCTGTGCCAAACATCTGAAGAGAAGACCCTGACTATTCCTTACAGCAGCAGGGAGTGGTAGCTTGAGATGCCTGGTAGCACTGGCTGAATCAAGGGGCTTGTACATTAACCCTTAAGGTGCTAATTTAGTCCACTGAGCTTAACCATCTTGCCAATTCACTCCATACAGCCCTCTTCAGGGGGAGTCAAAACATTTCCAGCAATGCACATAGAATGCATTAAATACTAGATGCTTTTCCCAAGATAATGTGCTATACCCGGCAAAACTAACAAAGTTTAGCGAATTCTACTCCATCAAAAATGCAAGGATACTCCATGAACAAATGAGCTGTGTATGCCTCTTCCCTACAATCTAGAGCAGCATTTCTCAACCTTGGCAACTTTCAGATGTGTGGACTTCAACTCCCAGAATGCCCCAGCCAGCCATGACATTCTCAATGCCTTGAGAAGACAGCAGGTGTATATATGAGAAATAGGGGTGCTTGAACATGAACTATGAAGACCAAATACAATTTGAAGTCAGGAGAAATCCTTAAAACAATCATTACATAATACTTGGTTTAAAGTTATAATCCTGGCTTCCTCCCAAAATTTCCAATAAGACATTTTACCACCTGTAAACAATTTTTTCCAAAGAATTAAATGATCATGAGACTCATCTTTTTAAAAATTTGTATTTATTAAGAGTTTTCATATAACAAAAGACAAATCAAAAGAGAGAAAAAAGAAAAGAAAGAAAAACAAAAAATGCAAGAAAAGAAAAAGAATTAAAGTTAAGAAATATATAAATGACTTCTGACCTTCCTTTCAACACATAATTAAATCTTATTGTCCTTCTTCCCTCTTAAATATTTCGCCAAACCTCCCACCCTTTCATTTAATCGCATCTTTCTTAATCTTCAAATCCATAAATCATCAGTTCATTTTTTTCCCTCTTTCACCAAAAGTCCATATAAGGGAAGTCAACAATACATCATTCTATAAAAATTTATAATACATCATTCTATAAAAAGTTTCTCTTTAATTATGACACAGTGTAAATTTAATCCCACTTACCCACATTCTCTCCCAAATGTTCATCTCTATGTTATATATTTTGTTTTTCAGGGCTTAAAAAAAAAGTATTTCATCCCCCTTTACCTAACTTTTCTTGCATATTTTTGTCAAGGTCATCTTCCTTACTCTCCACAGCAAGATCTATTGGAGCCATCACATAGAATGAGGTTCTATGCACGGTGAGTGTCCTGCCTTGATTCTTCTGGAACTCAGTATGTATTCTGGCAAGCTAAGCTTTGAATTGGGTAGATATGCATGAACACAACTAAGTGACGCTTTTCATTTAGAAAGTGATCAGTAAGAATTGTAAATCTGCATTTGTTTCTATGTCCTCTGAATATTGGATAAATAACATAAATGAGTCCTGCTAGATAGGTTATTAAACCATCTCTATGACTGTGTGCCAGTGCCAGCTGCTGTCAGTGTGATGCCTACTCACTAAAATGTTTCATGAATCCAATACAGGTGTATGCATAGCACTCTCTGACCTGTGCCTGTCCTCTCCCCAACCCCCCTTCTTTGGCATATAGTGTACTGATGCTGCCTTATGGATTTCTAATTTTAGATCTGGATAGTTTCTTCAGCTCTTTAATCTGAAAGAATTTCACAACTGGTAGCAAGGTTTAAAAGCAGCTTCTCAGGCCTCAAGGCAAACTCAGTTCATGCACTTTTTCCTCTTCAGCTGACAGTAAATACTGCATGATGTAGCAAGTATTATTTAAAATTTGGTCAGCCTTAAGAAAGACATAAACCTAACTTAATTTGCATCTAGGGATGTGTATAAAAATTAAACTACATAAAAATTTAGGATGTAGAAAATTAATGCTTGTTTTGCTTTATTAGTCATTAATTTTGTGAATTAAGAATGGGCCCTATTTTGGAAGACGGTTTAAATTAGGATTACACCTTCTGATACTGGATGGAAAGGAGTTCCAGTGTTCCAGTTCATAACAGTGCTATGTCCTGTACCCAGTTATATTTATAGTAGAAATACAAAATAATAAGCCTGAGTATAAACATTAAAAGCCTCAAGAATGGTCTGATTGCTGATGATCCAGTCCCACACTACAGCCACTTTGGTCCTGCCCCCAACTCTTCAATTCCTTGCCTTCGCCTCTGGATATTGGCAGCTAAGACAACAAATAGATGGTTAGGCAGGAATGGGCAACCTGTGCACCCCTCTGCAAGGCTGATCTCCAATTCCCATCAGCCTTTAGTCCTGGGAATTGGAAGCCAAAGAACAAAAGATATGATTTCATGGTCTGAATGATACGCAATGATACCTGGGCCACCTCTTTAAATTCCACTATATGAATGTGAAATGTTTCATAAAACGAGAATATTAAAGAGAAGCTGAGATAAGAGATATTTTAGAAAGTCTTCTCTGAGATCTGATTTCAACAGGACCTGAACTGATGAGGCACAAACTGAATACTATTAGCTGTAATAGTACTTTACCTAAAGTAACATTAATATTCTATGAATTTTACTTTAGGTAGCATTAAGCCTCAGCTATAGGTACTAATTATCTTACCACCCTGCCCCCCATACAGGATTTCCAGAACAGGGAGGGCATGGGTTACAAAGCTGTGGTCTGAAAGCACATAGTATAGCAACCTTGCTAAGCAACTTAACCAGGCTGAAGGTTGCCATGTTGCATACCTTCAGACCACAGCTTTGTTAAATTAGTTAAAATGGAATTAGAGCCCCTATTTTGGAGTTTTCAAATTTTACAAAGAACAAATTTCAGACAAAAGGGGTGTGTTTGTGGGGAAGCCTTGACCTACATAAGCCTGTACTCCAATCCTGAATTTGTTCCCCGCAAGATTCTTGTTGAAATATAGGAGAGACCTCTGTAAAGAGGTAAGGACAGTTATCCTCCTGTTGGTGTTTCTCTGACAGAGGACCACTTTTAATAAAAATTACATATTAAAAATTGTCCCCAAGTTTAGTGCAGAAATATGCTATCTAACTCAAACTTGGAAATCTCCATAGTTGTCATGTTTCCGTTCCGATGTTTATGGTTCCTCGTAACGTTTCACATGTCATATCTGCAGTTGCGTGCCTGCCTGGCCACGCTGGTAAATTTCCTTTGTGCTGACTTGTGATCTGCTGGAATGTATGTTTGGGTTATCTCTGCTGTTCAAGGTTACTTTCTCAGGCCGATTCTAATGGTTGCTAGCGTCTGGGGTGGGTGGTTGCTATGCTAGCCTGAGGGGAGGGTTTGCAACAGGACCAAGGCTTTTTAAGTTTGTAATTGGCGCGCTTTTGCTCATTCTCAGCTTTCTTCGTACTTTGCATACTATTCATTCAATAAATTAGTTTTCTCTAGTAACTACTGATGAGACTCCTTTTATTGGAATAGGCAATCATTACATAAAGCTGAGAATCTTTAATATCAGTCCGCTAGCATCCATCCAGTTTCCTGTGAGGAGTTTAATTAGCGATGACTGAAACTGCCCCAACCTCAACCACCGGCTCGGGGGAAAGTCAGCTCTCCAGAGGTGGGGAACAAGAGCCCATGGGACCGCGGAGAGAGGGGACTCTTACGCCAGGGTCGGATGACCTCTCCGAGGCAACGGATTCCAGTTGCGATACGGAGAAGGCAGTGAAGTCAGTGGTAGTCAAGAAGACAGAGGGACCCTTGAATGGGTCGCCACCAGCCCCAGCCAAGCCGGTGTATTCCTCACTGTTTCCGACCGTGCAGATCACCAAAAGGATGAGAGCAGTGACACCAACGGAGATGGAGACGGAGAAATCCCAGCAGCTGGAGGCGAGGATGAAATCCATAGAGGATTTGTTGGCAAAGTTAACCTTTACCAGGGACACTCAGAAAAAGAAAAAGACGGGAGGTAAAGAAGGTAGTGACTCGCCTGACACCTCCGCATCCCCAACCCCCCCTCCCCCAGTAGACAAACAGGGAAAGCCACGGAAATATTGGGGGGGAGGGCCCCTGCCGAGCAAGCCTCCAAAGAAAGCCTCCTTACCTTCCCCAAGTAGGGAGCAGAAGGAGAGAGGATGGAGCCGGGAGGGGGGGAGACGTGTGAAAGTTTGACTGGCAGAGGCTCAAGAAATAGCGCCAGAGGTGCAGGAGGAAGAGCCACCACAGCCATGAAAGGCTAAGCAAACAAAAAAGAGACACGATAGCCCAACCCGGGTCCGATATCGAGACTTTAATGTGAAGTTTAATGGGGATCCTACAAAGCTGTCATTTTTTTTGACTAATGCACACAGCTATATGGAAGAGTTTGGGAGCGTGTTTCGTTCTGAGTGGGCTAAGATTAATGCTGTCGTGACCCAACTAGAGGAGAGGGCAGCAGACTGGTTCGTGCAACTGGTTGACATGGACGCTTTGGAGTTGGATTGCTTTGATGATTTCATGTGGGCAATGAAAATGCATTTTGGTGATCCTCTAGCTGAGGAAAAAGCAAAGGTAGCCCTAAGGGAGTTGGTTCAAGGCTCCAGATCAGTCTCGGATTATGCGCTGGAGTTTCAAGCACTCTCCGGCAAAGTAGAGGATTGGTCTGCCACCACCCTTGTAGAGATGTTCAAAGATGGACTAAGACCAGATATACTACGATGGGCAGTTGTGCGGGACGACCCAGCAACGCTGTATGAGTGGATACAATTGGCTGCGAAGGTTGAGCAAGCCCAAGCTAAGTATACTCAAACTAAAAGAGGTCCCAAACAACAAGCGATGGGGAAACCTACAAGGCCAGCAGCTACTGCTAGCAAACCAGTGAGACAGTCGTGGCAAGAAGAAAAAGAAAGCCGTTTTGCCAAAGGATTGTGCCTGCGGTGTGGAAAGGAGGGGCACCTGGCAGCTGCATGTCCCCGCAGGAAACCAGAGGAACGGAGAGACAGATCGGGGGGGAAATCACCAGTGGCACCGAGGAAGCTGAAAGCGACAGTAGCAGAGCTGGTGGAAGATGTGGACTTGTTCTATGGTGGGCAAGACAAAAAAGAAGCCTCCCAACCAGCGGAAAACTCCAGCCACCTGCTCTAAAAAGCACCAAGGAGCAGGTGGAAGAAGAGGGGCGTGATCATGTCTCGGTGAGTGGAAATTTCCCAACGTTGACCGTGAGACTTAAGCTCGGTTCCCCTACAAAAACTGTGGAACTATGGGCTATGATTGATTCGGGATGCTCACGTTCCTTAATGCATCCTGATGTAGTAGCTGCTTTGGAGTTACCCACCTTCCCGTTGAAACATCCCATGATTTTCACCCAATTGGATGGATCTATATCGGGGGGAAAACCGGTCACCCAGTCTACAGCATTAGTGGCTTTGCAACTGGGTAGCCACTGGGAAAAGTTGCCCTTTGTGGTGGCACCGGTGGGTGGTCCCTTGGTCATTCTGGGGATGCCTTGGTTTGTTCAACAGAACCCTAGTATAAACTGGGTACACCGAACTGTTACTTTTGCAGATGGGTTCTATAAAGCCCCTCCTGGGGATGATGAGGAGGAGGATAGCAATGTGGGGAGGGCAGCAGTGTCAACGCTGCATACCCTCACTGTACCGTTGGAAGGGCTACCGGACCAATACCAGGACTTTGCCGATGTGTTTGGGGAGAAGGAGGCGGATCGGCTGCCGCCTCATCGGAAAACTGACTGTGCCATTGAAATTCTTCCCAATGCAAAGTTGCCCAGACCAAAGGTATATGCAATGACCCCAAAAGAATTGGCTACTCTTTGTGAATTCATAGACAAAAACTTACAACGGGGCTTCATAGAACCAGCCAATTCACCAGTGGGTGCTCCAGTACTCTTTAGATCAAAGAAAGACGGAACTTTAAGACTCTGCACGGATTTCCGTGGGTTAAACGCAGTCTCCCTATTAAACAAATCGCCCCTCCCGGTCATCAAGGAAATGTTAGCCCACTTGGCGGGGGGGAGAATCTTCTCTAAATTGGACTTAAGGGAGGCGTATTATCGCATTCGCATTCGGGAGGGGGATGAATGGAAAACAGCTTTTAATTGTGCATTTGGGGCTTTTCAGTATAAAGTGTTACCGTTTGGATTGGCTGGGGCACCTGGGGTTTTTATGCAATTGATAAATGAGGTCTTGCACGACCACTTATTCAATGGGGTTTTGGTCTATTTAGATGATGTGTTAATATATTCAAAAACCATGAAAGAACATGTGCAATTGGTTAGGCAGGTGCTAACCAAATTGAGAAATGCTGAATTATATGCCAAGCTATCCAAATGTGCATTTCATAAAACACAAATTGATTATTTGGGGTATAGGATTTCAGATAAAGGCATTGAAATGGATCCTGCCAAAATTGAAGCTATTTTGGTGTGGGAACCCCCACGCACACGCAAACAACTACAATCGTTTCTCGGATTTGCGAATTTCTATCGTCCATTTTTACAAAATTTTGCTGAGATTGCCTTACCCCTGACTGAATTACTCAAAACAAAGGGTGTAGGAGACACCCGCAAATCAAAGAATCCAGGGACACGCCTAAAATGGACGCCTGCTTGTCAACAGGCGTTTGACCAACTCAAGCGACTGTTTACCTCTGAACCAATCTTGCAACACCCTGATCCTGACAGACCATTTGTGGTGCAGGTCGATGCCTCAGACTTTTCTATTGGTGCCCTCTTATTGCAAGCCGATGAGCAAGGACAATTAAAGCCTTGTGCTTATCTGTCACGTAAATTCTCTGAGACAGAGAGACGCTGGCATGTTTGGGAGAAGGAGGCTTTTGTGGTTAAAGCCGCTTTGGAGAATTGGAGGCATCTATTGGAGGGGGCGACACACCCTTTTGAAGTGTGGACTGATCATAAAAACTTGGAGTCCCTTACTGCCTCTCGCAAGCTCAGCCCTAAGCAAGTGCGATGGGCTCAGTACTTCAGTCGCTTTGATTTTAAACTCAGATTCATTCCGGGAAAGAAAAACTTTTTAGCTGACGCACTGTCGCGGCAACCCCAAGATTCGGGAACAGCCCCAGATGTGGTGGGCACCCTCTGGACAGATTCCCAAATGGCACTAGCAGCAGTGACTCACAGTCAGACACGAGCGCAGCAACCTGACACTTCTGCCGGTCCTAGCGCGATACATGTATCCGTTCCTGCAGATTTGCAACAAAAGCTTCTGGCAGAGTTGAAATTGGATACTTGGTTGCAAAACAACCAGGGCGAGGTTACTTTGAAGCAAGGTTTGGCATGGAAAGATGATCGCCTCTATGTGCCTGTAACCTTGCGCAAAACCGTGCTGTTCAGGTCTCATGATGATAAAACAGCTGGGCATTTTGGCTTTACAAAAACTATTCATCTAGTGCGCCGACAGTTCTGGTGGCCAACCCTGCGGCGAGATGTGAAAGCCTATGTCAAGTCTTGCCCTGTCTGTGCTACTGCAAAACGAAAAGGGGGGAAACCTCAGGGCTTTGTGCAGCCAGTGGCCAATCCCTCCCACCCCTGGGAGGAAATCTCTATGGACTTTATTGTGGATCTACCTCCTAGCCAGAGAAAGACTGTCATTTGGGTTGTTAAGGATTTTTTCTCAAAGCAAGCTCATTTCGTCCCTTGTGCATCTCTACCATCTGCACAACAGCTGGCACGCCTCTTTCTAGTTCACGTGTACAGATTACATGGTAGCCCCGCCCACTTGGTGACCGACAGAGGAACACAATTTACTTCACGCTTTTGGCGGGAATTTATGAAGCTAATGGGCACTAAACAGGCGTTATCCACGGCTTTCCATCCTCAGACAGATGGAAATACTGAGGCTGTTAATGCCACGTTGGAGCAATATTTACGTGCTTTTGTTAATTACCAACAAGACAACTGGGTAGACCTCCTGCCGTTTGCTGAAGTTGCTTACAATAATGCTGTGCATCAAAGTACTGGGGCGGTGCCCTTCCGTACTGTGTTTGGGCATGACTTTGTCCCTATTCCTGAATTGCCTCCACCGTCTACCTCACCCACCTCCCCGACCGATTGGGCCTCACAGTTGGCAGATTCCTGGCCAAAAATACAGCAAGCTTTAGCCGATGCTCAAGCCACTTATCAACGACATGCCAATGAAAAAAGGGCACCACAACCTGTTTTTCAAATAGGGGATAGAGTATACCTTTCCACCAAATACATCAAATCCCCTCAACCATCCAAAAAACTGGCGCCCAAGTTCATAGGTCCATTTCCTATTGTTGCTCAGATTAATCCTGTTACCTTTAAGTTGGACTTACCTCACAATCTCAAGCGCTTACACCCTGTTTTTCATTGCAGTTTGCTTAAACCCTTCGTGGAGTCTACCTATTGGCATCCTGAGCCGGCTGCACCTCCCCCTATAATGATTGATGGTCAACAACATTTCGAAGTCAAGGAAATATTAGACTCTAGACGTTTCCATTCCACTCTGCAATATCTGATTCGATGGAAGCATTTCCCTCATCCGGAGTGGGTCGCTGCACGGCATGTGCGCTCTCCCCACTTGGTTGCTCAGTTTCACGCTGCTTACCCTGATAAACCCGTGCCTTAACAATTAAGTTTTTTTCTTTGTGGGGGGGCAGTATGTCATGTTCCCGTTCCGATGTTTATGGTTCCTCGTAATGTTTCACATGTCATATCTGCAGTTGCGTGCCTGCCTGGCCACACTGGTAAATTTCCTTTGTGCTGACTTGTGATCTGCTGGAATGTATGTTTGGGTTATCTCTGCTGTTCAAGGTTACTTTCTCAGGCCGATTCTAATGGTTGCTAGCGTCTGGGGTGGGTGGTTGCTATGCTAGCCTGAGGGGAGGGTTTGCAACAGGACCAAGGCTTTTTAAGTTTGTAATTGGCGCACTTTTGCTCATTCTCAGCTTTCTTCGTACTTTGCATACTATTCATTCAATAAATTAGTTTTCTCTAGTAACTACTGATGAGACTCCTTTTATTGGAATAGGCAATCATTACAATAGTATCCAATAACCTGTTATTCTGGATAGTGGAATTGGGAAAGACATGCCAGATTTCCTAGGTGGGGATTTCTCTCCCTTTTGGAACAATGGCTAGATTGGTATTCACCTATCCTGTTTTGTCAAAAATAATTTTCCGAGGGAAGACTGTGTCAGTTTTTTTTTTCCTTGCAGGAAGAACAACCAAGAGGCATGTCCACTTTAAGCCTTTGTGGATCACTGTTGCAATTTGTCAGAAGAAAGTGTGTCTCTCCTATTGTCTCTCTACTACTCTGCTACAACAAATGGCCAGAGAGTACCATTGCTGTCTTTAGCTCTGTAGTAGCTAAATGAAGACAAGAGGCCAATATAACTCCATAGCTCTGATATGAGCAACCAGAGGATCTAGGACCATATGTAGACCCCAGCCTAATTTTAAAATGTTTTTGAAAGAGATCTGTTCCACTTGCTGGTAGGAGCTATCTTTTCCTTCCCTGAAGCTGGCTGTTTGGGAGGGAGAGAAGAGGGTGTCAAGAGAATGAGTATCCCTACACACCATGTGCCCTCACCAAATAGCTCTAAGGAAATACAGCCTTGACAAAAAAAGTTTGCTCATCAGCAAACGTGGCCACCAGAGGGAGGAGAGGCATGCTGAGTTTGTATTTCCAAGGCCCCCTTCTGAATCTGGAATTATACTGTACCCCCATCTCCTTCACTACAATATCTTCTCTATCAGAATGCCCATTTACCAGCCAGTCCATTTCATTCACCTATGTGCACCATCAGCCATTTCACCTTCATACTATTGGCTGAATCTTACAAATGCTTTGATTTAGATTTGACTCAATATGATAATTTACACTTCATTCCTCGTAGCACTCAGAAAACAATAGGCCACTGAACCAAAAGGCAAAGAAGTTTTCCCTGCCTCTTAAACATACAGAGGATCAATATTCACTCAAGCTATACCTGCTAGGGCCTGAAATATGATCTCATTATTTCTTCCTGCTCTAAAATGTTAATTGGAATCAAATGTGAAGGTGTTATCTTTTCTACCCAAGGCCAGCATCCAAACAATAAGTAGAGATGGCAGATTGGTATTTCTTATTGGGGGTTTGCATGCTGAGAAAAGACAAGAAAAAATTGAGAACAAGCCGCAAACTTGTAAATAGGGATTACAAACGTTAAATGGGTACATTGAAATAATAAAAAAAAAATGTTTGAGGCCTGCAGAACTGATGAGGCACAAACTGAAAGTCTGCATCACTTATTATAATAATAAAAAAAATCCAGCTGATTTTTAATTGACAAAAAGATACATAACTATTGCTATGCGTGAAATTGGAATAGACATTTTCCCTGAAGAAAGTCCTATGTCAGAGAGATTGCCTCTTCCCAACATTCAAACTACAATATGTGATTGCTCAAAAAATGAGATTCTTTTCAGATATGATTATTTCTCCTTCTTGTACAGGGACAGGCAAGTAACAGAGGAAAACCATTCCATCCTACCCTGAGGCTGCATCCCTGCCTGTCCAATGCCTGTGAGCTCAACGTCACATTATGTCTTAGAGGGCCTTGCTGGACAATCCTGCTATGTTAAAAAAAAAAAAAAAGGCATGATGGCCTTACTCTGAACTGATCACCTGGATAAGTCCAACAAAACCCTTCGGCACTTTAACAAGAATTCTTTCAATTTCAGTCAGTACCTAAATGGCCAGCTACAAAATGTTTATAGAAGTGTGCCTGGCATTTCAAAATCTTATTTTTAAAAAACTATTTATCAGTGTTCTTAAGTTTTTGCTAAAATAAATAAATAAAATCATAGTCCTCAGAGAACCAAACAAAAGTTTAAGTAGGCACTCTTCTGTCAATATCTGAAAGAAAACTGAATTGTCTCTAGGGACCACCGTAAAGGAACAGTCTGCTTTATAGATGCAATATAGAGACTTCTAGACACAACAGTGTCAGTATGAATTCCCTCCCTGGTTTCCCAATACCTTCCCTGAAAAATGGGAGGATTTTGTAAGTACTCGTATCTTCATTCTTAGAACAGAGCCAAGCACAGGTCTTTGAGCTGACAAAAAAGTAGGGTGGCCTAAAATTTGCTGCCCTAGTTGCTGACCCTCTTCTGCCACAACAATAAGGCCAAGCGGCTTGTGCTGTCCTTAAGTTTTCCCGTGGGACAAGTTAAGGAAAGCTGCTGGTGGATTCTACTGGGCTTTTTCTTTCTTTTATTGAAGAGTGGCCTCCCGGCAGGGGAAAAAAATTGCTCTCCCTCCTGGCATGAGGTAGAGCAGGGCAAGGTGAGTGCAGGTAGCTACTTGAGAGGGTATGTTTAGCCCCCAGTCAAGCTGTCACAAACTCTGAAGTGCTCTCCACCTGCCAGGTGGGCTAGTTCTGAACGTGGATCTAGCACTCCTCAAAAAAAGTGATAACGCCATATCCAAAATAGCCAGGCCGTCAGATCACAAGGGCAGAGAAAGTCCATGGGATGAAATGGGGCGGGGCACAGTCAGTACTGAGTAGGCTCCATCCTTGATTTGCACTGGAATGGAATGGCAATGCTGGCAGTGAACCCTGTTCTTTTGTTGGGGCTGTTGGGCCCTAAATTTTTTTCTCCTAATAAAATGGAGAAAAATACATCTAGTGGAAGCAGCAGAAAACCTGCAATGCACCCAGAACCAGCAAGAGACAGCAGGTAGAACCTGGCTCCTCTTTCCAGTTTAACTCGACCCTCTGCGCAGCGCAGGACTGGTGCTGGGGAGTCTTGCTTTTTAAACAAAATTCTAGTGCGCTTTCAAAAGTGTGCCTTTTCAAAATATAATTAAACACATGTTTATAAGAAGCCTATATGATACTGCAAAGTACTTTGGATGCCTCTGCAGAAGCCAATTATCCAGTTTCTCCTGCAACTCAGGCTAAAATGTGTTGTGGTGCTTTGCAGTTTTATATTTTTATTCATGTTTTATTGTAAACCGCCCAGAGTCCCTTTTGGGAGATGGGCGGTGATACATTTGAATGAACGAATGAATAAAATGGCTATGGAGAGCAGCTGTCATCAACCAGAAGGGAGGGAGCTCCCAAGCAGCCTAAATTGTCCGTAAGAGCTAGGCAAATCCCAATCCTGATTGGGATCATATGAGCGGCCTAGATCATATCCACAGCAGAAATGGAGGACATCCAAGTTCTATAAAAAGTATTTATTCCTTTGTGGGTTTTGTGATTTCTTGCTTATGTTTTCTAAGTATGTGTCATGTTCCCCGTTGCAAGGCATAAGTGCATCACAACGGGGAACATGCACATCAGGAAAGAGGAAGGGATAACCATTATCCTTTAAACACACACATCATCCCTTAAGCACCCAAACCCATAAATAAATCATCAGGACAATAGAAGCGCACCTCGGACAGGATCTGGAAACCATTAACAGATTGGGGAAACTCCCACCCATTACCCCGGGGGACGCATCTGCACCGGACGAAGGCAAGGGGACAAAGGGGAACATCGGAGATCGCCCGAATCACCCATCGCCGGACCCATACCAACGCTAATCACCCATCCGGATCTGGCTTGGGGGACAATAGGGGGTGGAGAACAAGGTCCGCCACTGGAGTATAAACGGGGGACCCTGATACCACACCCGCATTCCCGTCTTTTTCTCCGCATGCATTCTGCTTCAATAAACCCGGAAATCCTTAAACGCTTTGAGTCCGTGTCTTATTCGGAGCAAGGCTGCCCTGACAGTATGGGTCTAAGCAAGCATTCACCTGCAACCAGCAGCATCCTGCCTTCCATCAGTGACATCTTTCTTGTATGCATGTTTCCTTAACAGTTATGTTTCTGTGCACAGCTTTAGAGCCAAGAACTCTGTTGCAAAACTTAGAAGTACACAATGCAAAGAATATCTGAAACTGAACTATGCTTAAAATCAGTTTTCTGGGAACAGTTTAAGATTGTTGGGTTTAACATTTCAAGCCCTAAAGGTTATACTGTCAGAAGGGCTGATCTTTTGATTATGAATCTATCAAGACATTAAGCTCTGCAGAAAAGGCTCTTAAAAATGTTTTCCAAAGATGTTTTCCAAATATGTGGAAGGCCTTCTCCTGCACTGCTTCCAGAGGTATAAAATCTATTGTCTTGGGAAGTGTATTTGGCCCCCATTTCCTCCATATTTAGGAAGACAAGGTGGACCTCTTCAGCCTAGCCTTTTGAACTTTAGGATGACTTCAGCATTTGCGTATGCATTTTAATTATGTTGATGTAAATGTAATTGTTTTCATCTTATTTTTGTTAGCTGCTTTGATAATCTTGCTTGCAAAAAGGCAGGATTGAAAACAGAAATAAAAGTCCCCCTCATTCCCAAATTTAATGTTTTTATAATTGCTTGCCAGCAATATCCCTGGGGTAATACATGATCATCCATATTTGCCCTATATTTGCTATTTTTGGCTTTGACTATTCCAAAATTTAAACAGTTGCCTTAACTTTGTGACACTTTGTTACCTGGCTTGCCTACATTTTTGTGTTCATACATTTCAAAGTTTTCATTACCTAGCATGATACTAATGAAATTACTACTGCAAAGCTGCAGTATCGAGGTACTATTTCACTTTCAGTCTATAATCACACTTTAATTATTTGGTATGAGCTGAAAATTTATTTGGCACACAGTGAAAAGATAATAATACACTGAAATTAACTGTTTCACTAAGTAAACTAATATCATTGTAGTTTTCTTAAGAAATGAATTCTACAGATTTAATCAAATGGGCCAACATTAGATATTAAAATCTTTTGATTAAACTTTTTGCATTTTATCATAGAATATTACAGTATGTGTCAGAAAAGGTTTTCTAATGTTGGTTTTTATTATTACTATATTAAAACATGAAAAAGAATAGTGTGTTTGCTTTGGCAAAACAGAGTAAATCTAAGATAGCTCATGATGCCCAAAGAGCCATAGAAATGAACAAAAAAGACAGAGGAAAACCCAAAGCAATTAACTTTCTGCAGATACTTAAGCTCTACATTTTTTTTTCAGAATGAAAATGAGAGCTTTTGTTCCATTAGCCATTGCATACCTGCCAAGATAGGTATGACAGCCAAGATAGCAAGACACTTACGTTGGAGAAAATACTGCAGCCATTGCAGCAATATAGAATGGCAATCTTAAGAAAAGGCACAGTACTGATGACCAGAGAAAAAGCGATAATTTGGATCAGCCAAGTTTGCACAGCACAGATATCTATGAATATCATATCAGGTCACATTAGTGGGGACAATTATGTTCTTTTTACCTTCTTTCAGTGCCTTTTTCCATTATACATGGAAGTATTCTAACAGATTTTTCAGTTTTTATGCTTGGTTGCAGAATATTGTCAATCCTGAAAGCAGGGACTTTGTTTCAGCCTTGTGCCTATTATCCTTTAAAAAAATATATATCCCACCTTTATTATTTTTATAAATAACTCAAGGCAGCTAACATACCTAATATTCCTTCCTCCTCCTATTTTCCCCACAACAAGCCTGTGAGGTGAGTTGGGCTGAGAGAGAGGGACCAGCCCAAGGTCACCCAGCTGGCTTTCATGCCTCAGGCGGGACTAGAATTCAGTCTCCTGGTTTCTACCCAGTTACCTTATCCTTGAACTCCATGTGTTCAGCTTGAAGATCTATTGGTTTAAATAATAAGAATATAGCTTTTTTAAACAGCCCAGTACACTTGTTCCAGCAAATGTGAAAATGCTTCCGTCAGGCTTTTCAGCAGAACGTGCAAGGCTGAGAAAAGATAAGGAGGGGATGGTGCATTCTGTTCTTTGTCCAGTTTGAAGTCCCTATATGTTCATATGACTACCTCAACTGGGCTTTAGTATGTGAGAAGACTAGTACATTCTTCTGAATTCTACAAGTTGGCTAAAACATGTGAGCCTACAACCTCCATTCTATTTAAATGTCATCCCCATCTAAAACTTATCCATGTCATTAAGTACTTTTTCTGTTGCAGAAAATTGAAGATATTTTTCTTTCCTAACAGAGCCTTGGCAGATTCTGCAGCTCTTTACAGCATGAACTGAAAAGGGCATGACTTCCCTATAGGGAGATGAAAAAGAAATCAGGTAACATCAGTGAGAAAGATACAGGCAGTACGACATATGGTCTGGCATTAGTTGCAAATAAATGATTTGTAGAAGACTCAAACCTAGGGTGCATACAGCAGGGCTATAAATATAAAAAAATATTGTTAAAGTGTGAGTGTGTATCCTAGTTTTCTAGGCACAAAACCCCATAAAGACCCAAGGCTCACTCTTGGTTCAAGTTTTTACTCTAAATTGCCACTCTCAAATGGGAGATGCATGTCTTGGAATTATAAACCCGGAAGGGATCTCAGAGGTAATTTATTTATTACATTTATTAATTGCATTCATATCCCACTATCCAACAGTACTCAGCAGCTTACATGATATAAAATATAGCAAAAAGTTAAAACATCCATAATATGACAAATGCTAACAAAGTAACAATAATTAAAACTCCAAACCAAAATAAAAATATGTAAAAAGGATAATAGAAAGGAATGAAAAGATGATGCTGTCCATGACCTTAGTTACAACGTTCTCCAAAATAGCTCCTTTTGTAACGTCTACCTGAAAACCAGTGAGGAGGGGCTAGCCTGATGCCCACCATGAGACTCTTCCAGAGCACTAGGACTACCACAGAGAAGCAGCGCCTTCCGGCTTTGGCTCCCTTCACCTATCAGAAGCATGGAACAAGAAGTAATTTCTCCTTGGGAGATCTGGGTCAGTGCTCTGCTGCATTTAATTAATGTAGCTGTACTTAAGATTAGTTTTTTGTGGTAGCCTCACTCATTTTGGGGGATATAGGCCTGGTGACATCCCTGTCTTCAAATGTTGTGCATGATTACTCCAGATGGACATGCTGACTGGGATGGATGAGAATGGTGGTTCAACTCTGTAAAGGTACCAAGTTGAAGAAAGTTGCTTCAACTAACCTGTTCCAATTTTATTATAATGCTTTCTTGGTATTGTTTTCTGTACTCATCTTTGATTTTCTGACTGAATCTTAGGTTGCAGTATCACCACATTCCTTGCAGAATATTTTTCTTCCCAGCTATGACAGACATGTTTAATAATTAACCTCAGTTAAATCATTTGTCAGGAATGACTGTTTTATATATAATTTTCCCCCTCACATTAATTCTACTTGTCTTCAAATTAGGAATCTTTTAAGGGTTAATTCTTATGGGTGAAGGATGATACCATGTTTTAATATACTGGATAGTCTATAATTATGGTATCATATAGCTATATCTACAAATAGGCATCCCAGCATTGCAAATGAAGCATCCTGAGCTGAAACTTAAATGTTATCTCACAGTTCCAGTAGCTAGTCAGTGTATTTAATATGAATACTCTTGTGTAAACATATGCTTCTGGTTTATTACTGTAATTGCTATGAATCAATAGTCCCAAGTCCTTTAGTAAAGACAATTCATTTCAAAATTGTGTCCAATTCTGTAGAAAATGCATCTTGTATCCATTAAATCAAATGACAGACTTTTAAACTTTTTGCGGAGTTCTTTTCATATTGCTAAAAAATGGAATGTGTAAATTTAATTTGATTTATGCATCAGAACTAAATATCTGCCATGGCATAACATATTCCAAGAGAGTTCCCATCGTGACATCCCAACTATCTGATTATATCAGCCGCCTATTCATTTACAATTTTTCACTGTCAACTAATGGAACTGTGAATGTTAGGTTACCGATCTCAGTCTAATCTCAGTACTAAATACTATTTTTATCATTCATAGAGTAAATCCCGACAAATCCCATGGGAAGATCTCCCTTTTATTGTAATTTACCACTATGCCACTCTGATCTGGTTACTTAATCCTTCTGCAGCCAAACATTTCTAATTCAATACGTTTTCTTCTTTTATAGTATCTGTATTAAACTTTAAATGTAGGGTAGCTCAGAACTGTAGTTTAAAAAAAAATGAACCAAACATATTTAATCTTATTCACAACATAAGACTTCAGATTTTAAAAAGCATTTCAATGCTCCCTTATTACTCTATGCTTAAAATATTACATAACCTAAGAAGTATTTATGACTTTGATAAGGAAGTCTCTCATCAATATTATTAGCTGACTTGCCTTTATATAACTTCCTCTCAACTAGTTTTCATAGGTGGGTCTTATACGTGGGTCAAACCTGAAATCAACCCTAGTACAGAAACAGTATGGAACAAATTTATCTGTTGCAGATCTCTGAACTCACAATAGCTTCTTGTGTGCAATTGTTTTCTACATAACAAATGTGACTTTTAATTCTAAAATATTTGCAGAAGTTTTCTTCTCCCATGGGCCTCCCTTCAACCCCAACCATTGTTTATTTTGTGCCTTCTCTTCCTCTGTGCAGCTACCTCCTAGCCCGCTCTGATCCTTCAGAGATCTTTCACTTTCTGTCCTTCTATTGGTCTCTTCTGATGAAACCAAGGCCCTAACTGACTGATCTCACCCAGGGTTCTCATGTACATGTTGAATACAAGAGCCCTTTGGCAACCTACAAAGAAGAGGCCTAGGGAGTGACCTCTCCCCACCAACCAACAATCCTAAAAAGGGAAGGCTGGAGACAGGATAATTTTAACCTCAAATTATGAATATATCAAATTATCTTATTTAACTGAAAACATTTTTGTTTACATATTTTGTAAAACTTTTATCACAGTATTAATTAATTCAACATAAGTCACTGATTTTGCTTCGGTAAGAATTGCAAATAACACTTAATGTCAAGTGCTGTCATGTTCTCATTTCAATGTGCTGTTAACATTGTAACGTTTCACATGTCCTCTTCTGTTCCGTGTTCCTTCACCCGGGGTTTTTCCATTCCTTCGCCCTCCGTTGTTTTGAGGGCTTGGAATGTATGTTTGGGTTTGCGCTCCTGCTCAAGGTTACTTTCCCAGGCGCGTCTAACGGCTTCTAGCTCCTGGGAGGGGGAGCGCCTTGCCTGACGAGGGATGGGGCGGAACTTGCTTACAGGCAAGGCTTTTAAGTTTGTATTTGGCGCGCTTTTGCTCATTCTCAGCTTTCTCTGTATTTGCATACTATTCCTTTAATAAATCAGTTATCTTTAAGCCCGAGCTTGTGAGACTGAGTATTTGGGATTAGGCAACCGTTACATAAAGCTGAGAATCATTTCATCCATTTTCCGCTAGCCCCATCCAATCGTTGGATAAGAGGGAACGCTAGCGATGACAGAACCTCAGCTTCGCGCAAGTGATGGAAGCGAGGAGGAGCGGGAGGCGGCCAGAATCCGGCCAGTGCTAACCTCGAGAGCGCAAAGAGCAGCACGTCGGGAGTTGCGGGATATCCAATTAGATGAGCTGCTGATATCCATGCAGGAGAGCCTCAGGAGTGAACATAGAACCGTTATGGAAAGAGCACCGGGGAGGGGGTCTCCACAATTGTCCTGGGAGCCCGAAGTCCCCTTGTCACCGAGGGTGGTGGTAACCAACCAACCCCCGGAAGAGCCGGTCACTCCAGCTCGTATGAGGGCATTAGAGGATAAAATGGATTTAATAGTGACAATCCTTAAGGATCTACCCAGAGAGGCAGAGCCCACCCCGGAGGATTGGGAGGAAGAGCCGTCACAGTACCCCAGGCATAGTACCCTATCAACCAGGGGGAGAAGCAAGACTCGATCAGCCTGTCAAGGGGGTGGGCGAGAGGCAAGACCTCCTAGGGATCGACCACCCATGGGGGCTCGGCGTACGCTGACATTCGCGGAACTGCCACAGCCAGCTGAGCCGGCAAGAAACTTCCCACCATTTGGAGTGAAATTCGATGGGGATCCCACAACGCTCTCCTTCTTTATCACTAATGCCAAGCATTATATAGAAGATTGGGGCCGGAACTTTCGGTCAGAACATGGCAAGATCAATTTCATTGCCAACAAGCTGAGAGGAAGGGCAGCTGATTGGTATGTGCAACTATGCCAGGCAGAGGCAACTGAGTTAGAGGACTTCGATGACTTTTTGTGGGCACTTAAACAGCATTTCGAAGACCCTCTAGCCCAAGAAACAGCTAAAAATGACCTGCGGAAACTCTACCAAGGGTCCCTCTCAGTTGCCAATTATGCGTTGGAATTTAAAGCTTTGGCAGGAAAAGTGGAAGACTGGTCTGAGCCAACAATAATTGAAATGTTCAAACAGGGGCTAGAACCCGAAATCCTTCGCTGGGCACTAGGAAGAGATGATCCCAAAACGCTATATGGGTGGATTCAATTGGCGGGCAGCGCAGAAAATGCCCTACAAACCTATGCCCATACCAAAGAGCTTAGACAAACGCGTCTTGCTAGAGGAGCGCGCACATCTGGACTTGCCAGCCGCCCCAAACCGAAAACCTGGGAAGAGGAAAGGGAACGACGGTTCTCCAAAGGCCAGTGCCTGAGATGTGGGAAAGAAGGGCATCGAGCCACGTCGTGCCCGAGGCGCCGTCCAGAGGAACGACAGACGAAACCTACGGTAAAGACGCCTGCTCCTGCTCCACCGCGAAAACTGAAAGCAGCCATCGCTGAACTGGACCCCCCAGAACTACCCTTCGGAGAAGAGGAAGAAGAGTTGCAATTCGAGCAGCCGGCGGGAAAAGCCTACCACCTGCCCTGAAGGGCGCCCTAGGGCAGGTGGAAGAAACCGGGCGTAACCACGATTCGGTGAGTGGAAATTTCCCCACACTGACTGTTAAAGTTAAACTGAGCTCAAAAACCAAAACTGTGGAAGTTTGGGCCATGCTAGATTCGGGTTGCTCCCGTTCCCTTATGCACCCTGATGTCGTAGCGGCTCTGGAACTGCCCACGTTCCCTTTGCCAAGACCTATGATCTTCACCCAATTGGATGGAACTATGGCGGGAGGGAAAGCAGTCAATCATTCCACGGGACTGGTCGCCTTGCATATGGGCTCCCATCAGGAAAAGCTGCCATTTGTGGTAGCTCCAGTGGGGGGTCCTCTAGTAATCTTGGGGATGCCTTGGTTTGTGCAACAAAACCCTTTTATCAACTGGCTGCATAGAACTGTGACTTTTGCAGATGGATTTTACAAAGTACCCGAAAAAGACCTACTGGAAGACATGGAGGGGGGAGGGGTAGCGTATACTACTGTGCAAACGCTTCAACCTCTTGAGGGACTACCTAATCAGTATCAGGATTTTGCTGAGGTATTTGGGGAAAAAGAAGCAGATCGCTTGCCACCCCACCGAAAAACGGACTGTGCCATTGAATTTTTACCAAACGTAAAATTGCCTCACCCAAAAATATACCCCATGTCTCCCAAAGAGCTCACTACGCTAAGGGAGTTCATTGACAAAAACCTGGCTAGGGGTTTCATTGAGCCTGCTAATTCCCCGGTAGGAGCCCCTGTCCTATTCAGGCCAAAAAAGGATGGGTCATTAAGGCTTTGTACCGATTTCCGCGGGCTCAATGCGGTCTCAATATTAAATAAATATCCTTTGCCCCTGATCAAAGATATGTTATCACATCTGGCCAGGGGCAAAATTTTCTCAAAACTGGATTTGAGAGAAGCCTATTTTCGGATTCGCATAAGGGAAGGGGATGAATGGAAAACAGCATTTAACTGTCCTCTTGGGGCTTTCCAATACAAAGTCTTACCCTTTGGGTTATCCGGAGCACCTGGGGTCTTTATGCAACTAATCAATGAGGTCTTGCATGACCACTTATTTAAGGGGGTACTGGTATACTTGGATGATGTATTGATTTATACTGAAACCATATCAGAACATATCCACTTGGTGCGTCAGGTACTGGCTAAATTGAAAAAAGCAGAGTTGTACGCAAAACTGTCAAAATGTGCATTTCATCAGTCACAAATTGATTACCTAGGCTATCGAATTTCAGCTCAGGGCATTGAAATGGACCCTGCAAAAGTAGAAGCTATTGTGGCATGGGAGCCTCCCCGTACCAGGAGACAATTACAAAGTTTCCTTGGATTCGCTAATTTTTATCGGGCATTCGCCCAAAATTTTGCTGAAATTGCCCTCCCCCTTACTGAACTGTTAAAAACTAAAGGACAGGGGGATACCCGACATTCAAAGAACCCAGGCGCGCTCCTTAAATGGACTCCTGCCTGTCAGCAAGCGTTCGAAGCGCTCAAACAAATCTTTACCACAGAACCAATTTTACAGCATCCAAACCCCTCTAAACCCTTCGTTGTACAAGTCGATGCTTCTGATTTTTCCATAGGAGCAATTTTGTTACAATCTGACCACTCTGGCGCATTAAAACCCTGTGCCTACCTCTCTCGCAAATTCACTGAAACTGAGAGGAGATGGCACGTTTGGGAAAAAGAGGCTTTTGCTGTAAAAACAGCTTTAGAAACATGGCGACACCTATTAGAAGGCACTTCAAACCCTTTTGAAGTCTGGACTGACCATAAAAACCTGGAAGCCCTAAGCACCAGTCGCAAACTTAGTCCCAAACAGCTGCGCTGGGCTGAGTTTTTCAGCCGCTTCGACTTCACCCTTAAATTTATACCAGGCAAGAAAAACTTTTTAGCTGATGCACTCTCCCGCAGACCCCAAGATGCTGGCCCAGGGCCAACGGTCCAAGGCACCGTCTGGACCGACAAACAATTAAGTTTGGCAGCGGTGACGCGCAGCCAGACCCGAGCGCAATCAACGCAACCTCCAGCCGCTCTGCCTTCCAGCCGCTCACTGCGCTTGTCAATTCCCTCCGATTTGCAACAACAGTTGCTTTTCCACCTTAAAACAGATACTTGGTTACAAACCAATAGAAACAGTTTAACCTTCACTGACGATCTTGCCTGGCACAACGATCGCCTCTATGTACCCGATGCTATGCGAAAAACCATACTCCAGCGCTGCCACGATGACAAGCTAGCTGGACATTTTGGCTACGTAAAAACTCTGCACCTTGTTCGCCGGCAATTCTGGTGGCCAACTTTACTCAAAGACCTGAAGGCATATGTTACTGCGTGCCCTGTATGTGCCGCGATAAAGCGCAAACCAGGCAAACCCCAAGGTCTCCTTCAACCCGTTGCCACCCCATCTGTCCCCTGGCAGGACATTTCCATGGACTTTATCGTTGATCTACCCCCTAGTCAACGCAAAACTGTCATTTGGGTGGTCAAAGACTTTTTCTCCAAACAAGCCCACTTTATCCCATGCGCTTCTATCCCCACCACGCAACAGCTGGCACGCCTCTTCCTCACCCACGTGTACCGCCTCCACGGTATCCCCGCCCGTTTGGTGAGTGACAGAGGCACACAATTTACGTCACAATTCTGGCGGGCATTTTTAAAACTTTTGGGTACCAAACAGTCACTTTCCACCGCGTGGCATCCGGAAACGGACGGATCTACAGAGGCGGTTAATTCTACACTGGAACAATACCTCAGGGCTTTTGTTAACTACCAGCAGGACAATTGGGTCGACCTACTCCCATTTGCTGAGGTCGCTTACAACAATGCCGTTCATCAAACCACTGGTCAAGTTCCTTTTAAAACAGTTTTTGGACGTGACTTTGTTCCTATTCCTGAACTTCCCCATCCACAACCGCTGCCAGCCTCCCTTACTGACTGGGCGGACTCTCTCAAGGACTCATGGTCTAATATTCAACTAGCTCTCCTCCATGCCCAGGCTACTTATAAACGCCATGCTGATGCAAAGCGTTCCCCAGAACCATCCTTTGCTGTCGGGGATAAAGTCTACTTATCAACTAAGTTTATCAAATCCCCACAACCCTCTAAGAAACTTGGCCCTAAATTTGTCGGACCTTTTTCAATTATCGCTCAACTCAACCCTGTTACGTTTAAACTTGATTTGCCTCACAACCTTAAACGTTTACATCCTGTTTTCCATTGTAGTTTACTCAAGCCCTGCCTATCGTCGGACCGCTGGCATCCACAACCCATTCCACCACCTCCACTCATGATCGACAACCAGCAACACTTCGAGGTGACATCCATCCTCGACTCCCGACGCCAGCGCTCCGCTTTACAGTACCTCGTCCGCTGGAAACATTTCCCTCATCCTGAATGGGTTGCTGCTCCAGACGTGTTCTCCCCTCGTCTGGTAGCCCAATTCCACTCTGCCTATCCTGACAAACCTGCTCCTTAGTTTGTTTTGGAGGGGCAATATGTCATGTTCTCATTTCAATGTGCTGTTAACATTGTAACGTTTCACATGTCCTCTTCTGTTCCGTGTTCCTTCACCCGGGGTTTTTCCATTCCTTCGCCCTCCGTTGTTTTGAGGGCTTGGAATGTATGTTTGGGTTTGCGCTCCTGCTCAAGGTTACTTTCCCAGGCGCGTCTAACGGCTTCTAGCTCCTGGGAGGGGGAGCGCCTTGCCTGACGAGGGATGGGGCGGAACTTGCTTACAGGCAAGGCTTTTAAGTTTGTATTTGGCGCGCTTTTGCTCATTCTCAGCTTTCTCTGTATTTGCATACTATTCCTTTAATAAATCAGTTATCTTTAAGCCCGAGCTTGTGAGACTGAGTATTTGGGATTAGGCAACCGTTACAAGTGCAAAATGTAATGTTATTTGCAATTCTTACCGAAGCAAAATCAATATAGATTGTCTGAATCACATTGGCCCATGCATCTGATTTATTTATTTACTGAACAGACTTTACACATTTATATTTATTTATATTTATAGAATAGATTATACATATCTCCCTTTAGCGTGTTAACATTACCAGAGCAGCTTATATAATATTAGAAAATATATATTCACATTAAATATAAAGTAAAATTAGAAAATTAAATAATTAATATCCTCAAAATCATCCAAAAAGTGACTGGAATTACAAAATCTTTAGTAGTCTCTAAAAAACCAATAGATCAAAAGTAGTGATATGATCACAGAAGAGACCCTATTTTTCATACGCATTCACCTAATAGCTTTTACTGAGGGACATACCTGTATCAGAATAGTACATGACTTAAAGCCCCCACAGCCTCTGCTGTAGTTCCCAGAGCCTCAAAGTTGTAACTTTTAATGTGATATATATATTAAAAAAAAAATTACGTGGAAAATTATGATGTTAACAGTACTAAGTAAAATTTAATTTTGCCTCTCTCTTTCATGTTCAGCTTATGTTTTAGAGCGAGGCCCCTGGAAGCCACTTAAAGATCTCAGCCTGAAGAGGAGAAAAACAACAACAACAACCCTGCATCTCCTCTGTATGTGAAGAAAGATCGCCAAAAACATTTAAAAAAAGGGGCAAAGGTGCTAGTTTGGATGAAACCTTATCTGATTTGAGAAATAAATTCTATTTAAAGAAATTTACAAATAATTTCTTCTGAAGTGTTACCCTGAAATATACTGTGAAGAAATATATCATTGATATGCAGCCACATCTACAAAAGACAAAATGAAGTCCAAGGATGAAGTCAGTCAACATAAAACTAATTCTTATTATGCATGGCAGGCTGTAATAGAACTTAATTTAAATGTAACATTTTTAGAAACAGAGGAGAATATTTCAGTCCCTGATCATTTATAGGAAATACTATGTTTAATACAGCAAGGATTTTGCTGGATAGTGATAAGAAAAGCAGATATGACACATCTAATTTCAAAAGTCAGATAAATTATTCCTCCTGAAATCATTTAGTTCATATCCTTAGTATGCTATGCTCTCCTCTAGCCCTCCATGTCATCTCTCATGTTTAAAGACCAAGCTTTAGTGTAGATACGATACTTTTGGATAAAACTGTTGTTTTGGGGTTAATTGTACCAAACAAAGTCCAGTATTTTGATGGCACTTCCCAAGAATTCACAGATATATTGCTCAGCAAACCACAATGGCTAAGTTCAAACATCACATTAAGCCAACAAAATACGTTATAATTTAGTGTGATGAACCATGTGTCATGTTCACCGTTCCAATGTTGCTGGTACATCGTAATGTTTCGCATGTCATTTCACTGATACGTGTTTCATCTGGGAAGGGCGGAGGATTCCATCTCGGGGAGTTGTTATCTGTTGGCTGCTGGGTTGGAATGTGTTTGGGTTATCTCATGTGTTCAAGATTACTTTCCCAGGATAGCAGTTGAAACGGTTACCAGCACCTGGGGGGGGGGGGGAGCTTGCAATGGCAGGGCAAGGGGAGGGATTACGTTTGAGGCGAGGGTTTTTAGTTTGTATTTGGCGCGCTTTTACTCATTCTCAGCTTTCCCTGTATTTGCATACTATTCTTTTAATAAATCAGATATCATTAAGTACCTGCTTGTGAGTCTGAGTCTATTAGGATAGGCAACCATTACACCATGTGTCTGTTCTACAATTCAACATCTGATGCGAACTGTCATGAGTAAGGATGGCGAGCAGGGGGCTCCCATCCAGACTGTTAAGCGCATGCGTAGCACTGAGGAATTGGGCAGCCATTCAAAGAGACACAGATCAGGACTGCCTTAACCTTTGGGGTTTATATGTCTGGGTTTTTCCCACACTTCTTCAGTTTGTTAGGATTCCTGTTGTGTACAAGCAATAAAACATTAGAGACCAGTTCCTTCTCTCAGCGTGGTTCCTGGCTGTTAGGACACGAACATTGTATTTACCTGATTTTTAATGTTCTATCTTTGCTCATATATGGATGTTAACTCACCTTTCCACCTGAGGAATTCATGTTAGTTAAAAAAAAGTTAGAACATTTGAATTAAAAATGATAAATGTGCTATGTGCAGTGTAATGTTAAATTTATATGGGATATGATTCTGAAGAAATATACTTATCAGGAACAATACTTTCTGTGGCATTCAGAATGGCAAATTTTCCATTTATGAATGCAATTGTGTATTTATGAAATAATGTACAAAGGGAAGGACACATTTGTCTACCAGAGATGAGTTGACACTTTATAAAAGGCAGAGAATATTAACATTGAGGTCTTAACTTCCAATCTCAGTGTAAAAGTATGTTTCATTGAATACATTTTAAACCAATAATAAATAGCAGAATATAAAATACCTCATACAAAATGCATCTACAGCAAACAATATATAGCAAGCTTGCACCTTATTTGCCATGCAGAGGCTTGATCATGTGGTACATGATATTTAGATTTGTTCACTGTAGAGCAGAGGTAGAAGTAGATAACCAAGTACTCCCAGTTATTTTGGGATTCAACTCTCAAAAGCTCTAGTAAGCATCATCAATGACAAGTTAGTAATTGTGGTCCTACAGTCCAACATTTTGAGGGCACAGGTTGCAAATCCTCATTTCATGGGCCTTGCTGTGTTTGACCAAAATTACAGTCAACTTGTATATGCATCTTGTATGCTTATATAAGTTAAACCTATATATTTCTAAATTAAATTATTTAAAAGAACATTTATTAGCATTTGGGGGGTTATCTGTGTATGCTTTAGAATCAAAAGAATGAAAATATCGTTAATTCACAACTAAGGAGTTCAGAGGATACTAGTGTTAAACTTGAGTCTTGGCCTTAGACCACAAATACTTGTATGCAGAACAGAGAGAGATCCTGTGATCTGAGCTTGTGACATCTGAGACTATGTAATTTCCTCCAGATTAAGTATCTTTTATTTGACAAAAACATAAATTTAACTCTGTGATCTGTTTTATCTAAGGAAATGATTGGGTTTTAACTGTAGCTAGCGATTATGAAGTCATTAACTTCATTTTTTATTTCAAAAGTTAATTAAATTCCCTGTTAGGAATTGATTACTGATTTAAATTTAAAACCTTCTGTTTTATTTTTGTATGCTTTGCTCAAACTATAAATGCAAAAGTTCTCTAAAGAATGTATTAGTTCCTTTCCATCTATTTAAAAATTCAAGGAAATCACAAAAATACGCAATTCTTATGCTTTTGCTATGACAAACCATGCCATATGGTTGAATTCCTACTAACGGTATCAAGGAAAATTTTCTTACGTTTAGAGCCTGCACATAACTTTTTGGGGCGTGGGGGTAGGAATTGTGACATTATTTCCAACTTAAGTGGTAAAGGATGGGCTGCGATTAAGTGACACATGTGAATAAAAAGACCCAGTGCAATCCTAGCATCTCCAAGTAATATTGGCAAAGATCCCTATCTAAAACAGCAGAAACACAGTAATTAAGGTAGACATTCTGAGACAGATGAATAAATGAGCTGATGTCATAAGACAGTTCCATTACTTTTTCTGCAAAGTGAAACATAACTTACTGGTTTTATATGTAGGCATTATTTAAACATGAAATGTGTATTTCAACAAAAATTTGGTATGCATTTAATTTTGTACAATTTCATTCTGGCATCTCGAGGTCATATTCAGATGAATTCTGGATCAGGTAAAGCAAAGAGAGGTTGTATCAGTTATGCTTCAACAATACAACAGAATATACAATGAAGACAATGGTAATTCAATTGGAAAGGAATTGATAAATTAATAAGAATTTCAGAATTTTTAAAATATTATATACAACCTAACACGAGATAAAATATTGGTACAAGTGATTACAGAGTCTCCTGAAGGGAACATATGTGAGCCATGTGGAGTGCTGTCCCTATGCAGCTGGTGCTGATCCTCCCAGGCAGAAGTTCAGATTAGTTTCATGGGGAAGCTTTTAAGCTCTACTTCTGTATATGTAGCTTCATGCAATACAGCCTTATTGATATTAGTGCAATTCTGGCAGAAAAAAAGGTCATTTCTTTATTTCCTACTACAGGATCCTGCCTCTTATAGCTAAAGGACCTCACTGTTGCCATGTTGGCTGTTTTTTAGCATAACCTATGTACACAATACAGTATGTTGTTAGTGAAAGATTTTCAGATGGAAAAAACTGTAGCTCCCCTCCAATTTCCAATCTCTGCATTAGTTTGAGATTTAACATAATGAGGAATGCTGCATAATGTAGTTATTTTGAGATCTTTCCTACAAAATCGAAGAATGCACATTTTTAATACAAATCATTCTAGATGCTCTAGTGGCCGTTATCTCTTCCATGTAACAATACTGGATTTTATTCTGCAATGGAAAAAAAACAAAAAACCCTAAAATCTACCACTATATTTATATCCCTCCACTTACCTAAATTCGTAGACCCTTGAGAGGTTATTTTAATTTTTGCCTCATACTCCTATAAACACTGATACACCTGTTCCCAAACATTTTGCCAACTTCATGGAGCATTACAGTACTAGCTTTTCCAGTGCACAGGATACTATATTCTAATAGGTTTGTGCTCTGCTAGGGTAGGAGTGGTCAACTTCCTGAACATTGGAGCTGCAATTTATTCTCCTGACTATCTGGACGGCAACAGATGATGTGTTGGTGACATCGCAGCAGGAGGTAGGGACTAATTTAAGGCCATTTCTTATTTTCTTGACAGAAAATAAGAGGAGGGTGGGTATTAAAGAGAAGTTGATTAGAAAAAATGTTCTAGCAGGGTTTTGCAAGGTGCCATCCTGGGGAAGGTCAGAAAGGACTAAAATTGATAAGGAAGCACTATGACCTTGGGCGAGTCACTCTCTCTCAGCCCAATTCACCCCACAGGGTTGTTGTTGTGGGGAAAATAGGAGGAGGAAGGAGTATTAGGTATGTTTGCCACCTTGAGTTATTTATAAAAATTATAAAGATGGGATAGTAAAATAAAAAAATAAATAATAATATATATTTAAAATACTCATTATCTGAAGATTCTGTGAAAGACTAGAGTTTTGATTGCCTCCTGAATATTAACAGGGAGGGAGTCATCCTGATTTTTAGGGTGCAGAATATTCCGGAGTATTGTAGGCTTGGAGCAGACCTCTCTGTTTTGAAAGGAGCAGGCTAATTTTACATGGAGTAGATGTACTTATATCCAGTCAAGCCCATGATACAGTAGAAGCAAAATGAATAAATAAACACATACATACATATGAAGCTAAGTTTACCAAAGATGACGAATGCCCTAAATACAATGCTGGAAGTAAATCTAAGACATAGCCAGCTCTTCTGTCCCAAGGACTAACAGTGGCCTCAGAAATAAACTATTTCCAAACACTGCTCTTAAAAAATGCTATTAATACAGCAAAGATCAAGAGAGTTTGCATCCAAAGCTCCTTATTCTCAAAAAAACAAAACAAAAACCCCACTCTCTAATGTTCTACTGAATGTTCTACTGCATTTTTATTTGGCTGATCTAAAAACTGCTTAAGCCTGAGAAAGAACAACTTGTCCCCATCTTTAAGGCAACACCTCAGGTTAAGGTGGCATACATTCCCTTCTTCACATCCAGAAGTATGGGTAAAATAGGGCTGTCATTTGCATTTGAGATTCAAGTTGAGATATAGGAGGCAGTAATTATTGGATTTCATATTAATGAACAGAGATATCAAAACTGTGATTTTGAAAAATATCCTAAGAGGGCAGTAGGTCTCTATATAGCAAGCAAGGACCACTTCTTTCAGGGTGGATCCTGTTGGGCATCTGGAGAGACTGCCTGAGGAGGTACACTTGCTGTGGGTTTTATGTTGCCTGGACCACTTTTTTTGCCCCCTCCTTGGAAAACACGACAGGGATGGCAACTGCCCTTGGCTCAGCAGAAGAGGCAGGTGAGTGCCGAATGCAAGAAACTACTGTCACTCTGAGCCGTCACCAGCTTGTTTCCTCAGAGAGCTGCCCAGAAAAGCATCAAAAAAGGAGAGCAAAACAGGAAGCGGCAGCTCCTGCCTTTGCTCTCCATCGTGGTGGCACGGCAAACCAGGGCTAGGCCACCGGCATAGCCGAGAAAGCCAAGCCACGGCCTTATTCTGCCGCCTTTGCCTCGTTAGCACCCGCGGAAGCTTGGGCGGCTGGGCGGGCTGGCCGGCTTGCCCCGTCGCCGCGCATCTCTGAGGGGCATCTGTGCCCGGCGGCCTCCCTTGGAGCGCCGCCGGAGAGAGGAGAGGGCGCCGGGGGAGGGGCGGGCAGCGTGGTAACTCCTCCCACCCCGCCGCGAGCGCGGAGGCCCTCCCTCTTCCCCCCCCCCCCGCCAGGAAAAGGGCGGTTTGGTTTCTGCCCATCCCCCGCGTTTCAGAACCACACAGGAGACCTCCAACCTCCTGGCTGCGGCACTTTCCCCACGTAAGATGGCGGCGACGGCACGAGTCTTCAACCCGAGCCATTTTAACGCCCGAAGAAGGGCGGGGGGAGGGAAAAGGGACAAATCAGGCGCTGGGGCAGAACACTTCCCCCACGCGCCTCCTTCCAGGCAGCTCCGAAGTGCGAAATAAGGCAAAAACAGATCGACACCCAAATGAAAGACAAGTTACACCTTCCTGCTCAGCTGCTCTCCACATCCGGGACATTCAATTATCAGCGCGGCTTCGGTTCCCCCCCCCCGGAAATAATAAAGGATTGTTGCCAGGCTTCCAGGCTTCCCCCCCACGCGGGAGCCGGGAATCGTAGTCCCGCCCCTTGGATGTACTCCCGCTGAAAGGGAGGTTGATTACAGCGCGCACTGAGGCGGCTGTACTGAGTGAAAGACTGTTGCTCTTAAGCCTCACGCAGCCCAACTGTTCCTCGGGAACAGACGCGCCACTCCTCCTCCACACGCAGATGTACCGAAGAAAACCCACATTAATTTCCCCCCTCCCCTCGCGTGTAAGACGTGAAGAAAAATTCAACCCCCAATTCCCTTCTTCAGACCGAGGGGGGGTAAGGACTTATCATTCATACGGAAAGCTCCGCCTCTTCCGGGCCTGTGAGGCTGGGCCGCCGCCTCCTCTCGCTCTCTCGTTCGCTCTCTCCCTTTTGTGAGTTATAGCAACCGTTGCCTTGTGAATCAAGCGCCATAGTCACCGTAGTCCTGGCGACTGTTACCCATCAACAACAACGGCTCCTTTCCTCCTTCACCACCATCACCACCTCCTGCTGCTGCTGCTCCTCCTCACCCCCAGCCTCACCCCCATCCTCATCATCACCCACAACAACCTCCAGCAGCAAGAGCAACACCATCACCACCACCACAGCCCTCCACAGCCCAGGTGAATATGATTGTAATGTGCACCCCCCCTTCCTTTTTCCATCGAGAAACCGACCTGGAGTTGCTCCATTGAGCTGAATCACTGAACGTGCAAAGCGGGGAAAACTGTAATGTGTGTATGTGCGAGACTGTATGTGTGTGATTCCTCCCCCGGCCTGTTTTGTGCTTTCTTTATAGATCCCCACTTCCCCCTCCTTTCTTCTCTGATGGTGGCTGTCGTGAATTGGTGGAGTTTAGATGGGAAAGTGGGTATTATTTGCACTGGGAGGTTAAGAATGGAAAGAAAATTGTACTCGAAGAGGGAAGCTCCCGAATGATCCCGATAAGATGTCTGGAGAGGAGGGGGTGTTTTTTGTTCGTTGTGATATGCTTCCTATTCTTGTTTTTAGGAGTTAATGGACGAAAGGGAAATAAGGTGGCTGTCCATGCCCTGGGTACTTCCATGCTTTAACTTGGAATTTGGAATTTGATATATAAGATTTAGGGGTTTGGAACTTGTGTGTGGGCCTTGGACTCCAACTGGGATTGGGTAGACTTGTCCTGCTTGTGAACTTTTTTTTTTTTGGTTCTGATCATCCTCACCCTACTTGCTTTTTAACCTTTTCAGTACTTTATTATGAGCAGGTTGTTTCCTACATATTGACATTAGCTTGATCATTCATAGGCAATTATCTTTGTGGTGCTGATCATTCTCTTGTTCATTAAATACTGCAATACTACACAATGTTTATTTGAAAGATCTAAGAGAAATATTTGAGAAATTCATGATGTGATTTAATTCAAATTTAATGCATGTATATAATTTCGATTTATAGTGAATCTACCTTGACTAAACTTGGGGTAAAAGCTGCAAATCACCTTTCTCATCTGAAAATTATTTTTATTTACGACACTTTGTATATGAAAGATAAAGATGCAAGAAAGTGGTAGGAGAAATTTACCCAGAAACCTTATTAATTATTGCAGTTTTTACATATATTACTCTTGTGTCTTTTTATTTTTCTTGAGTGCTGAAGTGGAAATCAAGTTGCCCATAAAGAATTATAAATCTTGTGAATTGGAAATATGTGTATGCTTAATCATCACTGGAGTTGCTAATTATGACTTGTAGGTTTGTACCAGGAGCATATGGTAATTGTTTGCTCTTTCTGGACAAAAGGTAATATTTCTTATACACCTCAGTGGGACAAGTTGTTGACATTCAGTTACTTTGCACCTGACCCCTTCTGCTCCTGGTTTTTAACATGGAATTGAAATATTTCTCAATGAGTGTTGCTGATCATCGGAGTTCATATTTTATTTAGAATGCACCCCAAATGTCTTGCCAGCTCACTTTTTTAAATTATTGTGATTTTCGAGGAGATTCTAGCTTTCCTAATTATATTCTATTAATTTGATTGACTTCTTATAAAAGAGACTGATTTGTGAATATTATTTTTTTTTCACAGATGTAATATGTATCGAATAGAATGTTACTCGTAACAATACCAACAAAATATATTGATTTATCTAATAGAACAACCCCTGAAGAGTCTATCAGTGTGCATGATTTCTTAGATTGTCAGTTGCAAAGCAGGTTAGGTGATTATTAAGACTTTGGTAAAGCTAGGGCTGTTTTCTAAATAAGACATATATTGTGTTATATTAATTCATAAACTTATTAGGGTGTATATGCGTACGTGTGTGCATTTACACACACACACATGAAAGGTGCATTATAACATTCTGAAAACTACTGCACAAATCAGGAATGGATAGGTAATACTTTTTCTCTCATTATGTATTAATACTTAAATCTGCATATTATTTTATATCCAGAATATAATTAATCGTTGCTTCTATTTATATTCTTACTACAGTAGTGGCAATTTTCTGGGGGGGGTTTTGTTGGCTGCATCCACCTGTTGTCTTATTTTAAACTGAAATTTGTAATTTATAAAGTTAGAAAAAAATAGTATTATTTTTCTAGCCATATAGTTTCTAATCACTGAGATTACAATATCCCTTTTGGGACATTACAATGTCCCAAAAGCAAGACAATATGTGGTTTAGTGTATTAATAAAGTATGATCATAAAGATATGATACAGACTTACAGTACGAATAGTGAACCTTTTTCTGATCCACAACAATGACCAACTAATCAGCTTATTATGGATTTTTTCTTTTGTATCTTAGAATTACAGATTCTGTAGCATTACTTTTTAAACTTTCACAGGACTACTTTGGTTAATATTAGCACACCAGTTACATTTTATTTCTAGCAAAGCCAACTTCAGAGGCATCACAATTAGCTACTTCCGTGTGTAAGAAAACATATTGTGCTCTGATATTAACGTAAAATATTGAGAAGAGGTCCTTTTGGTAGTTTAAAAGGTAAGTCTGTCAGTCTATCATCTTGAGACAGAAATTCCATATCTTTTATTTGACTTACTCAATAATATAAGAAAAGGATATTTCCTTTGTTGACGCATCTCACTGACCCACAGGATGCAGATGGGATGTCAAATAAAAAATCGCCATTCAGCAATGTTAATTAATCTAATATTTTCATGTTACAAAGCTGGACCTTTGCAGTTGGGCTTTCTTTTGCCCTGCATTCCAAGTCTCAGAGCTTTGGGGGCATAATTGGAGAGCTGCAGAGGGGAGGAAGAATGAATACTATCTGTGATTTGCAGTGTGCTAAAGGATGGGCAGAGCTGGATACATACCCAAACCAATGAGAATCTTTCTTCCTGTTTGATTTCTGATGCACTATATTATGTTTAATATTCTATTTAACGTGTCCCAAGAATTCAGGGCAATAACCATTTTCTGAATGAATAATTTCAAAGATAAATACCTTAATTTATATTATTCTTGTTTTTTATTCCAATTGTATCCTAGCAAAAAAATATTTTAGTCAAATTCAATCATTACCCCAAGTATCCATTTTCTCTTTTCATTCGAGGCACGTACCTACTTAACTATGTGAAGGAAATTCCTTTCTAGATAAATGTTGGCAACTGTGTATTTATTTTAGAGAGATCTATATTCCTGTTTACTACTATGGTTTTATGTTGACATAATTGAATACCTAGTTATTATCTATTCAGAGAGTGGTTAAAAATTTCTTTGGAGGCAGTTACAAATTGTACCCAATATTGTAAAATGTAGCCTACTGCAGTCATGCCTATACCCCTTCTGAGGCATGCACACATCTAAGCACATTCTTTTTATTGGATACTTTCTTTTTCATGTTATATATTTTATATACAGATTGTTCTCAGCCTTTCTTTTCCATATTTCAACACCCAACTGGTGTCTTTATTTAGCACTGTACCAGACATCTTATGCTTGATGCAGACATCATTTCCACTAGCATCCATCATAACTGGAGAAGGTGCAAAGGATTTGAATAGTTTACTCAACTGCTTTTCATTACTGTGATGAAAAACAAGTGGATACAGAGGCTCATTTTGCTTGACAGCTATAGGTTCAAGCCCTTGAGTAAATGGCTGTGTCTTCCTTATTCTGAGATTTACTGCTGTTCTCTTATAAGTAACATACAATTGTTTTTTAGAAACGTGATTATAACTGATGGCTAGGGGCTTTATGGAACCGGAGAAACACATCCTTAATGCAAAACATTGAAGTTTAGGTATCCTATCTGTGTGAGCCTCTTGCCCTTTAGAGATGGACTCTGGAAGAAATGATATAACTTCCTTTTGGAAGATCATTAAAAAGCAGAGAAAGAATTCCATGGTAGTTACCATATATCTCCAAATGGACCATGAATTTAAGATGAAACTCAAAAACAGAAGAAAAAAAAAAGCTCAGCCCCAAAGAAACATTAAACAGAATATTATAAGCACTCCCCAAAGTCCAGCTTCCATACATACTCAACCTAACTACAACTTTGGTTGAAACTAATCCTGGAGATTTTTTCACCCCATGAAATATATGCATTTGGCACACTTGTCTGTGTGCATGTTAATGTGTGTATGTGCATTGACCAGAGGTCACATTCCCAAAAAGGGAGTACTAAAAATTAAAGTATTAATTGAATATATAAGTACTGATTAAAAGTAATTTGTGTGTGAAATAAGGCACCCATTGTAAAATCAATTGATCTCCCATCTGTGTGGAAAGTTTAGGGAAAGTTCAACTTTATGGAAAGTTCAAAAGGCTAATGTATTGGGCTTAGCAAGTACATGTATAAACCTTTGCATGCTTACTTCTGAAATAAGTCACCCTGAGTTTAATGGTGTGGTCTCTTATTTGGAGCATAATGAAGGATTTCTGAGTCCCTAAATTCTGCTTTTTTGTGTAAACATTTTACACTGTTCTCCAACATTTTTTCCAAACTCTGCATCCCCCCAATGGATTTGGACTATCCATTATATCTGACAGCCAGAAGAATAGAAATGTCTTCCAAAGGGTTTAGCAGGAATACAATAGCATTCTTCAAATATATGAAAGTACAACTCTTAGAAGAGACGTGCTTTCTTCATTCCAGAGAGGACACAGAATAATAGACTACGGTTAATATCTGTTTCTATTTGACAAATGTAAGAGCCTCGTGTGGCGCAGAGTGGTAGGTGGCAGTATTGCAACTGAAACTCTCCCCACAACCCGAGTTCGATCCCAGCGGAAGCTGAATTTTCGGGTAGCCAGCTCAGGTCGACTCAGCCTTCCATCCTTCCGAGCTTGGTAAAATGAGCACCCAGCTTGCTGGTGAAGGTGACGACTGGGGAAGGCAATGGCAGACCACCCCGCTATAGTCTGCCAAGAAAATGTCGCGAAAGTTGCGTCCCCCCAAAGGGCCAGATATGACTTGGTGCTTGCAGAGGGATCTTTCACCTTTTTTTTTAAATTTGACAAATGTAATTTAACTCTCCCATTCAAATCTAATTAATGGGAAGGGAGGGGAGAGATTCATCTTTCGTTTAGTTAACACAATATATTTATGATTTGGTTCTAAATTATGAACTAACAGGACATTTCCAAGGAGGGCATTGCTCATAGAAATGGAAGATACTTCTGGGAAACTCATGCTGCTTTCACTTGCATCTGCTGTGAGAATTCCATGAACTACATACCTACAATTGGTTGACTTGCCCTGTGGAAAATAAAGAATGACAATGGAAGTGTATAAGAAGAATGCAGCATGTGGGATATATATAAGAGGCCTCCTGATTTATTTTAGATTACTTTGTATTAACTAGTAAGTTATTATTTAAGAACTCCAGTCAGGCATTACTTTTCAGAATGCATTATTTTTGATAAAAGGATATTGTAAATTAAGCATGGATCATTTTCAAGATAGTTAACCCATTTCTAGAAGAGAAAAAAAATAATTTTGGATCATTTTCAAGATAGTTAACCCCATTCCTAGAAGAAAAAAAATCCAGGGTTCCTAGGTATCTTATTTCATTGCTGAACTGTTTTTACAAGATTTATCTTCCTGGTGTAAAATCTAAGTCCCATCTTCCCCTAGTCATTTTCTTTTCTTTGTTAAACTTTATGCCATGATCTGTTACCTACATCCCAAATTGCAGCAAGCTAAAGATACTACTGTGCAATTACATAAGGAGAAAAAAATTGATGGCACTAATGTAGAGTTCCTTGTGTGTTTTCAATTCTTAGAATTCACTGTTAACAAAAGCAACAAACACCATGATTGTAAACAATAACTTTTGTATAATTAAAGAATAACAGTCTTAACAGTACTGACTAAAATCTAATGGCTATAGTGTGTATACTGAGCTCTGTACAGGTTGTCCTCGTTTAGTGTCTGCCTTGTTTAGTTACCATTCGCAGTTACAACATTGATGAAAAAGTAACTTTATGACCAGTCCTCACATTTACAACCTTCTCAGGTCTGTAAATCAAAGGAAAGCTGAAGTAAGATTATAAGCATAGTTACAGTTTCACTTAGCAAGTGCTTCACTTAATGACTGAATTGCTGGTCCCAATTGTGGTTGCTAAATAAGGACTACCTGTAGTAGAAATTTGAATGCTTTTTAAGGGATGAGGAATGTTTCAAGTGGCATGGCATGTAGTGTTTTCTCTTTAGAGAAGGTAATCACTATCATGATGCTTAAAGATGTATTGGACTACAACACTGTATTCTGTTTTCATAAACGCTTGCTTGCTGTTGAGGAGGTAGGCAGCAGAAACTAGTGTTTGTAGGCAGAGTAGATCTTGGTGACAAAGACTATATTAGGTTAAATTTGAGTATTTCCTTATGATATTTCTTCTGTGATATCTTCTATTTTCCTAAAGTACCTTGTTTTGTTATCTTTTAAAATTGTTCTTTTGTTTCTATACTTTGTAGGTTACTAATGATTGATCCAGCCAGCCATCTGTCAATACAATCGCCAGGAGTCGGGCCTGACTCAATGGCACCTAATTAATCCTGTATACTAAGATATGCCAGGCTAGCCAGTCCTGACAAGAACAGTGTGTATTTTAAAAATATGTGCAGATTAGAGTATACAACTAAAAAAGTGTGATTAAGAATGTTTTTGAATTCCATCTTATTAAAACTGTGGATTGTAGGTATTGATGCTGTGTTCATTAGATTTGAAGGGATTTTTTTTTGTAATAAAAAAATTAAAAAGTAGCTATTTAAAGAATCTGATCCTAAACATCTGTTACATTGCAGTATTCAAATATTTGAAGATAGGAAATATATATTGCTCCAGTCTCATGTAGCCTAATGTCAGTGTGGTACTACAGGTGTTTTTAGAAGCATGCTGCTAAACTTGCTTTATTTACATGCTCTATTTTGCTTGGCCACTGTTAATAGTGTAAGGTTTTCTTCTTCTCCAGCATGTATTTAAATGCACATCTCTATTTTGTCTAGAACTATTTTATCCAACCTGTCACCTCTAGATGCACTGAAACTAAAATTCCCAAACAACATGGTCTCTGTTTGGTGGATTAATTTGTTTTGGTCTGTATGGATTGAAAATTGAATGTTTTAGACCTCGGCATATGTTATTTTATATAATGTGTTTTGTTTTAATCCTTGTGCACTGCCCAGAGTCATTGCTGTAAGATGGGTGGCTATATAAATTGTTTAATTAATACATTAAGTAAATATTTTGAAACTTGTAGTACAACACATCTAAAGGATACCAGGTTGGGGAGAGCTGATGGACACAGAGAAGTGTACCGCCTTTCAGTTGTGTGTAAATATGTTAGTACATGAACATCGAAGGAGATTTCTTATCTTTGTGTGTTTATAACACTTAATATGCTTTAAATACCAAAACAGCATTGTCTTAACAGTTTACATTAAACTTGGGATTACCAATTGTATGAATATTTAAGGACAGTTTTTTTCTGCTGTGATTATAAATTCCAAAATTTAATTCTGGCCAATCTCTTGGAAAAAAACATTATTATAATCTGTCAGAGTTCAACTTTGTGTATGTTCACTGAGTGTAAAATGAAGGAAAAAAATCCTCATCAACAATGTAAATTCTAAACATTTTAGTCTTGGAAGAAAAAACAACTGACCTCTCATGAAGTTCAGTTCTGGTGTCTTCGTTAAAATAATTAAAAAACAAACTATACCTTACTGCTCCTAAAAAATCTTGATGACAATGATTTTGACCTTTTCCCCAATCTAATGGTCTTGATAATTTCTTTAATAATGAGAGAAATAAAAATATGTTTTGCAAAACATTTTAAACTGAGCCATTTTGAATTCAAAGCACTGCACTTTCAGGGCAAAATGCCCAATTTCAATTGTGGTTTTTTTGTGTTTTAAAAGGACTCTTTCAGCCTTTTAAAAAGTATTTACATCCAGTTTGTTAATTGAAACAGCTGTTTTCCATTTGAGATGGGGTGCTTCACATTCAAAATGGGGTGTTTCCAGTTCAGAATGGTGTGACTCAGAACATTTTGCATATATCCAAAACTATACATTTTGGATATATGCAAAATTATTTAAGATTTGTGATATTGTTAATCTTTAAAGTAATCTGAATTCCTGTCCTTTCATAAATTTTAACTTTTGCATCTTGAGCTTAAATTGCAAGCTCAGACTCCTAAAAGCTATTAAATTATAAGCTAGATTGCACATATCTAATGCCAGTTTACAAAATTTTAAATTTGATTTTCCTAGCAGCTGAAGTTTAGTGAAAAAAAAACAAGTCTTGCCCAAAATTTCAGTATATGATGTGTGCTGTTTAATTTTAATTTTTGTTAGTTATAAGAGGGCCAGTAATTTAGAGTTTGCAGAGAACTCTTCAAGTAATCAATGCAAAAGTACCTTAGGTACTAAAGAATTATAAAAATATAACATTGACTTCTCTATATGTTTGGAAGAGCAGAAACAGCTATTTTAATATGTGGATTAGATCAAATGAAGAATCAGTGTAACTTTTCAAAAATGGAAAGAAGATTATAATTACTAAAATCACATATTCCCATTTAAATTTTCTCTCTCCAGTTAATAAAAATATTGCAGTGCTATATTTAAAACATAAATTTAGGATTGGAAAGGAGCTTTAACAGCAATATATATTGGTATGAAACAAAACAGCACACTTCTATCAAAAGGTCTTTCTTAAAAATGATAATTTAGGGGAAATTGTTCTGCATTTAAGTTGACAGACTGTGAGTGAATGTTGATACTACAGTGAACTAAAGCAAACTTTCATTTAAATGTCAGTGTGCTTTTTTAAAATTCAAGTTCCATGTCAAAGGAGTTGAGGCTTATTTTAAGAACCCCAAATGCATGTTTCAATTATCAATATAACAATTAATCTTGTTTAAACATAATGGGAGAAACCTACTGAAAAGTGCATGTTTGTATTTAAGATGCATATTTTTCCAGCATATACAATCATTGATAGATGGCTTTATTTATGGCATTTAAGCAACAGAGTTGTGAACAGTATTTGTATAAGTGTTCCCAGGTGCAGTTTAGCTCTGTATTTTGAAGATCAGGATTATGTGGAAAGAGTCTAGTTTCTTCAGCCTGTGAGGACAGATGGCTGCTTTAAACAGGTGTTACTTTTATTTCTTGTGTTGGGATTTCCAGTGGCTCACAAAAGGGCCATCCAAAGCATATGGCTTCTTCTACATTTTTCAGTAGCAAAACATAAGTTTATGTTTTTCTTTTTTCTAGGCCTCAGAACATTTTACTCTAAACTGAATGTTTTATTAATCTGAAATCTCATGGTACATTCTTACATATTACTTCCTAATCCTTTTAGGAGGATTTTTTTTAATAATAAGGGTTGCTTGGTGAGGGTGGGGGGAAGAAGTAATTTAATTGAGTTTCTCTTTGTATAGATAGAAGTAATTCAAATAATTTGCTTATAAAAGTAACAGTTGCATCTTCAATTAACATTTCTTTTTATATAAAATCAGTGATAGCTATTTTGAACGTATGTTGTTCTAAGTTTTGACTAATGTTAAAAACAGTTTTAATGTTTCAGATTTTACATAATTATTTTGGAATAGGAAGACTTTTTAAAAAAAAGTTTCTAAGATAATAGCCAAATATTTAAGGTTATTTATTTTGTCACTATTGGTCTTTCAGTGATTAGTCCTATTATATTAGATCTATTTCCACATAATAGACAGCCAACTTGACACCATTGTGAATCTGCAGGGACTTATTTTTAGAATCAGCAATTTCAATTTATAAAAAAGTTTCTTGTAACCTAGTAGCTTTAGATGAGGTTGAGGAAAAATGACTAAATACATGCAATATTAAAGGAGTTAATTGTATTGGTTCCATATAGCAGTATAACAAACAGCTGGAAAATTGTAGCCTGTTTTTAAGTTGTCATTGATAGTGCAGAGTTTGCCTAGAGAAGACAGGCTAACATGAATGTGATAATATAATAACTAACTCTAGTTTGCAATACAGTACATGATTTATTTGTCCTATAGCTTATATAACTCAGAAAACAAATAAAGTTTGGACCTTTCTCTATATACTTCCTACATAGAAATGCATTTCTTCAGGAAGATGTTCAATGGTTTAAATAATTTTATGACAGAACTTTTTTCTTCTATATGTGTTTATGCAGAATTGTCTCACTTAAATAAAATTGGATTTATTTCTAAGTAAAAATTGTGTAAAATTGTAGCGTTTATACTAATTATAACTGATTTATTCTCTTAATTTAGGCTTTGGGTTATATGATAGAGAATGCAAATTTTGTTTTTTCCTTTTCCAAAATGGATCAAATAGTTAATTATCTTGATTTTAAATCCCTGCCTAGAAATATGTCTCAATAATTCTGCAATATTATAAATGTGCTTGAAATTATAGCAAAGTAGGCAGGACTTATGATTCAGTCATGCCAGCTCTTGCATGTGGAATTATATAACTGTACATGGTCATATATGAATTAATAGGCAAAATCAAAAGCACAATTATTGTAATAAAAATGAAGGTTCATATAAGAACCAATTCTAATATGCCGCCACTCATTAATCAAAATTAAACTTCCTATACCTTCCCTTAATTGTGATTAGAAAGCATAAATCAAAATGTAAGATGGGAATGTCATTATGATATAACTGAAATCCATTGTACACTCACCCCATATACAACATGCAAGTGAGCATCCAAGAAAATACCAGAGTTTTCTGGTATGAGTAATTCAGATTGGTAGATAAACAAAATAGAATTGCAGGTGGTTAATTTTTCAGCAGCCCAACCAAGTCATAATCTGCCTATTTTCACAGGAAAAATGAAGTGCTAGAATTTCATTCTCATTATAATAGTCATAAGTCTGGTTACAAGACCAGCACAGAGTACCTATACATGGCAGGTTCTCAGAAGAAGGATCCAAATCTTGCTATGGTAATGAAAAATTCCTCCAGAAGCTAGAAGAGAATGGGCAGCCTGTGGGTTGAATTTAGCCTTGAATCCTCTTCATTCATGCCACTGAATTTTTATGGTGTGGTTATGAAAAATTAATGGTGTAGTTTCTTGCTTTTTTGAAGCAGGACGAAATAAACCTGTGGTGTGGATCCTAGAATAGACTTAATACATTTAATCAACTGGGAGGAGAGCAGAAAATCCTGCCCCAACTACTGTACGTATTATCTTTTATTATTACAGGCATTTATAACCAGTCATATCGGTAATACTAAAGCAGCTTAAACAATATAAACAGTTTAAAAAATGTTAGGATCCTTCCCATAAAACAGCTAATGGTGAGGGCTCAGAGATTAGCAGCAAGATTCCAGCCAAGTAAGTTTCAAGAATGGTCTTGCTAGCTTTCCTATGCTCTCCTTTTCAGGAATCTTTTGGGGAAAAAGACAGTTCGGCTGAGCAGGCTCCTATGTCACCTCTGTCTTCAAGGATCCTTCTTTCAAGGCAGTTAGTAATGTAGTTATGGGCCTGTGGGGGACAGGAAAGAGTCTACTAAATTAGGCTTGTGATATAGTCTGCTCTAGGCTTCCTTCCTTTCCCTGGCCTCATCTGCATATGTAATATCTCTCCCCCAATTAGCAAAAGTTGGTCCATCTTAATTGACAACACTGCACATAAAATATTTGTATCCCTCTCCATGTGAAGGGGATAAAGCATTTCCAAGGTATATGATCCAATGTTAAATGTTTCTCTATGTGGATCAGTTCCTTAATAAAAAAGAAGGGGCTTTTCACATCAGAGCTGAGTTCTCTCTTTCTCTGATTCTGGTGTATCAGGAGAGTGAGCTGGAAAATATAGCAATGCACGCACACATAAAGGCATAGTATAATGGCAAATCAATACATTTTTAAGTGATGGAGCACTGAGAGTGTTTATTTACAGTGCTTATAATCTGCCCCTGAAGGATTCAGAATAGCAAATAACAAAAACAAAACATAAAAATAACGTGATCATAAATCCACTGATCAAAATACCTAAGAAAAATGGCTTCAGTCAGATCATCTGGGGCCAAAGTCTCATTGAAAAAATGCAGATTTTACTTGTTTGTGGGATGTTAACAAGATAGGGGTGGCAAGTTCTTCAGAGGGAGGGTGTTCCAGGTATGAGAGCTTTGATGGAAAGGGCCTTTAGATAATTAAATAAGTGAAAATGAAGGTTTGCTGAACTACAGTAACAATCTAATTCAGGAGTCTGTTCCCAGGGGTTGAGAAAACACTTGAAGAAGTACTCACTCTGCATTTACTGGACCAAGTGTCCTGAAATGATGTGTATTCTTGTCCTGCTGCTTGCAGAAATTGCAGGGCTTCCTCTTTACATTACTTGATGAAGATACTGAGCAAGGGGATTTTGTACTTAGGGACTAGCAGCATTGAGAAGATCATTTAAACCCATCATCTGTGAGCTATGTGCATTACAACTTAGTTTTGTTAAATCCCCCTGCCAAGAGCTGTTTACTCATTGCAGTGGCAGCTTGGTTTGCTTCAGGGCAGGAATCTCACGGTTAGCTAGCAACATAGTTTGCCTACTGCTGCCAATAATGGCAAGACTATTGAGTTATGTCTATGGAAGTGTTTAAGCATTCCCAATATTCATTTAGAGCACAGGTTTTCAGCCTTTTTCATCTCACAGCACGCATCTCATAGGCAGGACTTCTGGGTTGTGAAACTGGAGGAGAAATGGAGGCAGTCCATCCCTGGTGATATCACGGGAGGTGGGGTTCTGGCTGATGCAGCACACCTGTGGACATTTCGCAGCACACCAATGTGGCGTGGCACAGCTGTTGAAAACAGCTGATTTAGGGTCTCTTCCCTTGTTAACCCATGCCTGGCAGTGGTTACAGCAATAAATGGATATCCAAGATAAACCTGCAGTGGATACACTCTTCATTGCTGTGGTGTTCCCTCCTCAGTGCAGGGGTGTGGCCTGTTTGTCTTTTTCGATTACCACCATTACCAGATGTGGATTGGGATTCAGGAAGTGGCAGAGTCTTCTATTCTAAGCATTGCTAACATAGGCAAATGGGCTGTCTGGGCTAGCAGTCAGCAGCGATGGTGTTAAGATTATTTATATCCTGCCCTTATTTTGTACAATGCAAGGTGGTGTACATAATGCTTCTGCTTGCTATTTTTCCCACAACAACCTATGAGGTGGATTGGGCTAAAAGTCACTCACAGTTCATTTCAACTCACAGTCTCTTGGATTCTAGTACAGCACCTTAATCACTACACCAGACTGGCTCTCACCGTCTCCTTTGCTTGTGCAGGTAAATCTGGTCCTGAGTACCTAGTCTTGCTTTAACTTTACCCATGAGGCAACCTGATGGCACCACTGCTGTTTTAGGAGGAGGGGCAACATAGAAAAACCACTATTTCATTCTTTTGATTGGGAGATCTTGCCTTGACTCTGATGGAACTTCTCTTTCCTCTAAATTAAGAATCTGGTTTTAAAACTAAAGTAAGGGTGGGGGTAGTTGCCTGACACAGGCAACTGTGATGGAATGTGAGGGTGACCTTGGAAGATGGCGAGTGGGGGGAGAGATGCTGCCTAGAGAATGATTGGATAAAAGAAAAAGGAGCCCTCAACAGGGTAATGGCCAGAGGAAAAAACTTAGGAAGGACCCACCCTAACTACTCAGACAGTAAATAGGGAGGGCAGGAGGTTTGGACTTTCAGACTTGCAAGATTCTGTTAATGTAGCCTACAGCAAAGTAGAATTACCTCCTCTAGTCGTGTTTCCTGTCTGGTTTACCTGGGAGGGCTGAAAGCAACCAGATATTCATCAGTAAAGCCTGAGGAGCACGAGGCACTCCGGTCATAAATAAACAATCACGACACTCCTAGTCCTCCCTTCCAACTTCAGACTGGACTCCAAAATGGCTTTCCAGTCCCTGAGCCATATGCTGCTTTTTCTCAGCACTGACTTCTCTCTTCATCTAATCTGTTATAAGCTAATAGCAAGGATGTAACTGTTCTCTGCTTTTCTACTGGCTTGAAAGAAAACATAATCATAAGCTACAAAAGAACAGGCTGATTATAGCACCTAGAAGAATCAGAACACTAGAAACAATACTGTTTGAAAAAGTCAAAACCACTGTGCGGTATTCTGAGCCATAAACAATAATTCTGAAATCTGGCCATCTTTTTTTTTTCAAGGTCAGAGGAGCCATTGGTAGCTCACAATGTTTTGTATATCTTGAGTCAGCAGCAGCCATGGAGAGGGCACAATGACAAAACCAGTGTTGCACTATCATGACACAAGCCCCACTGCTTTTATATGTGTGTAATGATGTCACATTTAGAATTTACAATGAAGATATTAGAGCGGTCAATAATTTCTGCCTTTTAAGATTGACTACTGCTGAGCTGCTGAGCTTGCCGATCAGAAGGCTGGCGGTTCAAATCCGTGTGATGGGGTGAGCTCCCGTTGCTAGTCCCAGCTCCTGCCAACCTAGCAGTTCGAAAACATGCAAATGTGAGTAGATTAATAGGTACCGCTTCAGCGGGCAGGTAACGGTGTTCTGTTTAGTCATGCCGGCCACATGACCACGGAAGTGTCTACGGACAAACGCCAGCTCTTTGGCTTTGAAACAGAGATGAGCATTGCCCCCTAGAGTCGGACACGACTGGACTTAATGTCAAGGGAAACCTTTACCTTTACCTATCAACAGTAAAGGAACCAGGAGGCAAGAACATGCGACAGACTAGCTATTTGATAGAGCAGCCATGAAGGCCTTGGAAAAGATATTCAGATGCCGGGACGTGTCTGTACTATAAATATCAGAATCATATAGGCAGTGGTTTTCCCTGTGATAGTCTATGGGAATGAAAGTTGTACTTGGAAGGAGCAGAGCAAAAAGAGTATTGACACTTCTGAATGTTGGTGTTAGAGAAGACTCTTGAGAATACCTTGGATAGCCAAGAAAATAAGCAAAGGGGTAATTAAGCAAATCAAACCAGAATTCTTACTTACAAATGACCAGGCTCAAATTATCATACTTTGGACATGTGCAAAGATGGAGCTCTCTTGAGAAGGCTGTAATGCTGGGAAAGGTGGAAGGAAAGAGAAGAAGAGGATGACCAGCAGCACATGGATGGGCTCAATTATAATGGCGATGAGTACACAGTGGTAGACATGAAAGACCGGGTTAGGAACAGATTGTCATGGAGAAAATCTGTCTAGGTGGTCTCTAAGAGGCAACACTGACTTGATGACACACAATTGTGATGTCACATACACATACAAAAGGAGTGGTGCTTGTGGTGTGATGCTTTCATAATTTTGATGAAAGCAAATTTGTGCAGAAGCTAATGACAATTTTGGCTTGCCTGGGATTACAGAAGCAGAGCAAAGGACTTAGGCTCTCTGTCATCCATTAAGAAAATAAGGGTTCTTTCTTTTTTCCCAGCATGAGAAACATGGTAAGGCTGAGGGTGCCTACAGTATGTCTCTCTGTATGGCTGCCAATGAATTATTGGACACAAAGACTTATTCAGAAAATGGAATAAAATTCAATAGGAAACTGACACTGTGTTAAATTAATACATACTCTATATGTAGTATACAGCAACTAATTGGTTATAAAGTATGGCTTAAGAAAGTACCCAGATATACTATTATCAGTTAGATCATAACTGCAAAATTTAATCATGCATAGGGTTTCCTATTTCCTTTGTGAGATAGATGCTTGTTAGATACATTCAAGATATCTCAAAGCTCCTGCAGCTATAGAACTTAGTACATGCAAAACTTTACATACTACTAAAGTACATACTACTTTATCATGGATATAGTTCTGAAGATGCGCTTGATAGTTGTAGATCGATTAACTAAGTTAAAGGCATCTTAAACTAAGTTGCTTCAATTGTGGAAAAGTAGATCTTGACAGATGTTTGGATTACTTTTTCCAAAATATGCTTGTGTAGAATTTTACTACTTTCTTTGATATACAATATACTTTTAGTTCAATTTGGCAAATTGTAACCCATTATACAATTGACGCACCACTCAGTTGACTGATCCAGAATTGTCACCTGATCACTTTTGCCAAGTATTTCAGAAAATTGTACTTAAATTGTTACTTAAAATATTATTTGCTTGTTTTATGTGCTTTTCAAACCTGACCATTGCTTTCAGTAGTGCTATTACTTGCTTTATTTCTGTTTTAATTTCCATTAAAAGCACAGCTGTTACTTGATCCTTTTATTCCAAGATGAAACTATACACTGTCATACATAGTTACTTAATTGACCCATATATTTTCATTTATTTTGGTTCTAACATTATGTCCCAAGAAATTAACTAATTTTTATAGTTAACATCCATTCCTACTGATTACTAACTTTTCTTTTTTGTTCTTCTAATACAATTAGTTTTTAATAAACATGACTGTTAAACATTATTTAGTTGTTCCTTTAACCCAAATCTGGTTTGAGCATAGTTCTCCAACTGTTCTGGTTGTGAATTCTAGGAACTATAGTCTTACTCATTTGGAGGCCTTTAGAGCTGTGAAGGCTAGTTTAGCACAATGTCTTTGATTTAAAATATTCACGAATATGGGTGTCACCTCAATGGCTTTCATTGTTAAGTAACATAAATTGGCTATTTCTGTGTGTAACTTTTTGCTTCTTTTCCTTATTCTCTCATTCTTTCTGATTATTATTACCTTTCACGTGTGGTTTTTAAATTGGGAATCAGACTCTTCAGAGCAAGAGACAATATCATCCTGGATATTTTGGATATTAAATATGGTTTTATGGTTGAAACTTAAGTCCAACAGGACCTTTCAGTAGTATAACATTAATTTTTAATTTAGGTAATCAGCTTGAGAGTTGATATTTAAGCCAGAAGACTTTAAAAGGAAATAGTTTAAGTGTCAGTCTCTAATTGATACCATATATGTCTAGATTAATATGTCCAGTACAGACATTCTAGGTGCCAGCTACAAATTAAAATTTTAATTGACTTTATCAGTCCTGACCCTACATACATACATACATACATACATATATATATGATTTTTGGAGTATCTCCAGTTTGTTATATTTGTTATCCCCTCTGTTTTTATTGAAAATCTTACAGAGCTTTTTCATGTTAAGTGGATTTACAGCAATGTTGTTAATCTTAATATATTAGTATCTATAATACCTAGACTGCATTTTAATTACTTTCTTCTTTTTCATGCACGGCTTCTTTATTCAACTTAATAATATTTCAGACCTTGCTGTTTTTGATTTTTGTTTTGAACCAGCTATTAATCTTGACTGATTGCCTATATTATGTATTCTGCAGATTTGTGATATTGTGCCTTTAAAAGCTTGAATGGGAAAGGAAGGGCAGCTGCTGCAGTGCTGTTGCCATCCTCATAATAGAAATAGTAGTGGGGACAAAGGAATGGGAATGGGTAGAATTGGAACTGTGAGAATAGGTGTATTTTTTAAGTTTATGTCCTGCTTTCATTCTAGTGCTCAAAGTATCTAACAGTAAAATATAAAATTAAAACATACTTCAGCAAATAGCTGATGTAAATAAAAACATCTTTGCCTATTGACAAAAGGACAATGAAGCTGGAAGTAGCCTGGTTGCATTGGACAGAGTTCCTGATCCTGGGTGTAGCCATTGAGAAGACCGTGTTCCTATGAAATATAAGAGAGTTATAAATAAAGGGAGATGACACAATTTTAGTTTCCTGTTGGTGACTCAGTCCTGGAAATGTTCTACTGATATTTCTCTAAAAACTGCTGTGATTGTTTAGTAGTATGGCTGCAGTGCAGTTTTAGTCGTATATACTGTTTAGTAAGCTCCACTGAACACAATTGGACTTGCATTAGAAGAAACATGAGCAGGATTACATCATTAAAGCTAGGCTCTTAAAACACAGTATAGTACTGCCCGTCCTGTGTTGTAGCAGTTATTATGTGATTGTCTCAGAATGTAGCACTGCCTAGCTGACCTTGTCTGGACTTGACTGCTAGGCAGGTTGGGTCTGGTTAATAGTAGTATGGAGAGTCAGTCTGGGGTAGTGATTAAGGCACCAGGCTGCAAACCAAGATACTGTGAGTTCTAGTTCTTCCATAGGCACAAAGCCAGCTGTGTGACATTGGGCCAGTTTCTCTCTCTCACCCCTAAGAAGGAGGCAGTGGCAAACCACTTCTGAAAAACCTTGCCAAGAAAGCTGCAGAGACTAGTCTGGACAGTCGCCAGGAATCAAAAACTGACTTGAAGGCGTGCGCACACACACAAAAAAGTAGAATGGGAGACCTCTGAAGAATACCTAGGCTGGGAAATTAAAAAAAAAAAATTCCAGGAGGAGGCACTTCCATATTATTGCCAAGAAAAGAATGATGTGGCCATGAAGTCACAAGTATTCAACCTTGAATTGAAGAATATTTTATTTTTTAAATATCTTGCAGCAAGACTTGAAAAAATTCTATAGAAGTGGATCAAGTTGAAGGCTGGTCTGGAATTCAGAATTTAAAAGGAATTAATGTTGTTAGCAAATACTGCCTACTGCTTAGTTTTTTAGCTTCAAATGTTATATGATTGGAAAATCAGATTTCTGAATGTAAAGCTAGCATAAGCAATATGGTTTCCCTGCTCAGCATTAGGTCCAATTGAAATGTATGCTGGGCAAGCTAAAATTGCTTACCTGTGCAGCGTTCCATGTGGGTGGCTTTGTAGTTAAATCAGGCCCTCAGCTGCTTTGCTTTTAGAGGTAAATTGCCAGGGGATACTTTCATTGCATAAACTTACTAGGAGAAATAACAAGGTAAATTAATGAACTCTGAGATAAGGTTGATAGAGCTACATATTGGAAAATAATGCTACATGCTAGGGATCTCAGCAGGTTCATCTCTGACACCTGAAAAATATTCTTACAGATATAATTTTATCTGCTGCAGTGATGGAATGCTCCAGCATGTATATAATCTTCACAGGAAGAAGCATTTGTTGCTACTTTATCAGAAAAGAAGGCAAAGCACCATATAAATTGATTTTTAGAATTTTCCTGTATTTAAGATTTTAAAAATCTACAGTTAATAGTTTTATTCCTATGACGAACTAAACTTGTAGCTAGGACTAAATTTCAGTCCTGTGCTTTTCTGATCAGATCTAATCCCACTACTTCACTGGAAAGTATTTAAGTAAGTATATCTAGGATTGCAGTTTGAGCATGTGTAGCTGAAACAGTTTTAATGTTTAGCCTCAATGCATTTTGTCTTGTTTCCTAGGGTATAAATTTTGTTGGACTGCGACATGTCCACTGTGCTCTGCCAAATATATTATTGTTGATGCTATGCATTCAGTACTTAAACTTGATTCTATATATTTCACTCATATTCTCTTATATAACATTTAGTTATGTCTCAGATGGCGTTATTTCATTCTGCATGTATACATGTAAATTCCTTGATTTACTGTAACTACTGCAGTTGGAGCAATGATTGCAGAATACAGTGATTGAAAAGTAACATGCTAAGTAACTGTTTGATGTACAAACACTTGAGTATGTTTATAAAATTGGGTTTGATAAGTACACTGTTTATCAAATAGCAAAGTGTCATAGGAGTGTAGATGAAATGGAGAACATACCTTGTTTCAAACTTAGAACCAAGCACATTGGTTGAAACATTATGTCAGAAAGTTTGAGTTGATTGTGCTTAAGTGTTCTGGTAGGTGGAACAAAATTCTAAATTAATTATCTCATTTGTTAGTTACAATGCCCCATGTAGTACTTAGGGGTGGTTGTGCTAGCTGCAAAAAAAGAAAGGAAGGGGGGGGAGCTGGTGCTGCTTAATTGTCTGAACAGCCTTCATTAAAATACAACAGTGGAACAAAAGAATAAGACAAAATATTATTTTGTCAGCTGTGTCAGCAGTATCTGTAGTGCATTTAAGTAAGTGTACTAGCAGCTGATAAGGAAAGCAAAAACAAAAAAACAAAATGAGCTAGCGCTATACATACCAACCACCAGCCAAACCAACCCAGAAAGGGCTTTTTTTCCATGCTCCCTAAGCTCAACATCAACAGAACATGAACAGACACAAAATGCATACACAACAAGCCCACTCATGAACCCCATTATATATCTTTAAAGCTAAATGCAAAATACAAAAACAGAAAGCTTGGATTGGGCCTGTGGGGTTGTCTGAAAGATGGACAGTCAGACCTATACAGGTAGTCCTTGCTTAACAATTGGGACCAGCAACTCCATTGCTAAGCAACATGGTTGTTAAGTGAGATATCACATGACCACACCTTGAGATTTTACTGTCAGCTTCTCCATTGAATCTGGTTGTTGGAAGTTGGCTGTGAAACGTGCACATGACCGCAGGATGCTGCGGTGGTTGTAAACACCGAGTGGTTGTGAAGTGCCCAAATCTTGATAATGTGACTGCGGGGACCCTGCAACAGTCATAAGTGCAAGGACTGTTGTAAAGTTATTTTTCTATAGTAACTTCAAATGGTTGCTGAACAAGGCAGTTGTTAAATGAGGACTGCCTGTACTTAGCTGCTCTACAGTGAGAATCCAATCCATTCACAGGTCCCTCACAGCATGCTTCATCCTATCTCAGTGTCTCATCAACAGCAACTTAAGGTCCAGAATGGCTTCTCAATCATTTATATACTCTACTGCTACTCCTATTAACCAACAGTTGCCAAGCCCTATCCCAGCAGATAACTCAGCAACACCCAATAGCTGAGCAGGATTTTTTTATTTAAAAAACCCAGTGTTAAGATGGAAGACAATGTTCCAGTAAAATTACCTGGAAAAGCATTAGAATAACAATGCTCAAAATGATCCTGTTTTACTCCATTTTGAAATTGTACATTGGCCATGTGGGTGTTTTGTTTTAAAAAGGACTAAAAATGGTTGTTATGAGCTCAGAAAGATTTAATGGCTTTTTAAAATCAAAATAATTTTAGATGTTTGTGTTGTTGTACCAAAAGAAAGAAGGAGCATTTAATGCTAAGGACTTTGAACTTTGAATAGACTCAGTGTAGATTGCAGTACAGCTAAATTTCACAATATTTTTGTAGAGAAAAATTCCAAGCTGTAAAAAAATGAACAAAATTGTTTTCTGGGAGGACAAAATATCCTTGGAATGTATTTGCTTGAGAAAAGATGTAACAAATTATGTATTTGCTTTACCAACTTACTGTAATTCAGTATATCTTCTGTCACTACTGGGACCGAGAGAATATTCCTATTTAGCACTTTTGGATGGAAAACACATAGTGCATTCAGCAATTAGTTCAATTTAGCTAACTTTCTGGCATCTAGGACAATTGGTACCTAACTCTCGCTTCTGTAAATATGAGTTCAAAGCTGAATCTGTTTGTCATCTAAATTGCTGTTGGAGAAGAAGGCATGTTTCAGGACATTCAGTCCTTCTGGACATCTATTATAGTAACACCAAGTAGGTGACAATGGGACAGATAAGCTACACTTTCAACACCACCATTTTCCACTTTGATGTACAGGAGGTTATGTCCCTTTCTATGCATTAAGGATAGAAGAGTTGTATGTTTCTGGTCTAGCATGTATTTTTCTCATACTGTGTAAGCAAATGTGTGATGGACTGTTCCTTTCATCTTTTACTAGCCCTTCACAAAAGTAGATGACTAAAACGTTTTACAGACTAAGCTAATGAAATGAAGTTTTGTATCTGGACATTGCTCTAACAGCAGATACTTCAACTGTTCTTCACAGGTGAACCTTGACTTTTTATAAAACATGTTTTTTATGTTCAATTAATGGGTTGTAAGTGTTATTTTCCTTCCTCATTATCAACTGATAAACTCTGTTTAGTTTTTAATCCTTATTGCTATAGTTTGAATTGTCAGTTTATAAGAAAAAGGCTTTCTTGGTTTATCTCAGTCATGTTGAAATTATAAACAGTCAAAATAGGAAGATTTTTTTCCAGTCATGCAACAAGTTTTTAAAATGCTCCATTGCTTCCTTAAACTGAACTGAAACATGATAAACCATGGTTTAATGTATAGTAGTAGGAAAACTATGTTGTAAATATTGGGCTCTCTCTCTAATCCTGCCATGAGGGAATATATCCTTTCTGATCTATTTATTTGTTGTAATCTCTGTACAGTCCCATTTGTCAATTTGTAAAGATCTGGTTTCAGGACTTTTAATTGCAAGTCTTCTTTATCCTTTGATTGTATGCTCCAGGTAGCCTGATTCTGCCTTCATGATTGATGTCTTCTTGAGTACCATAGCAAGAACATCTGGAAGCAACTATACAAACCATGTTTCCACAAGCCATACTAAAATTGTTCAGATCCAGTAAAACTCAGAAACAATGAAAACAACAAAATGCAATTATTAAATAGTATTGGAAAGATACAAAACATAGTAAAGGTAAAGGTTTCCCTTGACGTAAAGTCCAGTCGTGTCCGACTCTAGGGGGCGGTGCTCATCTCCGTTTCAAAGCCTTGGAGCCGGCGTTGTCATAGACACTTCCGGGTCATGTGGCCAGCATGACGACTCGGAACGCCGTTACCTTCCCGCCGAAGCGGTACCAATTAATCTACTCACATTTGCATGTTTTCGAACTGCTTGGTGTGCAGAAGCTGGGACGAGCAACGGGAGCTCACCCCACCGCGCGGTTTCGAACCGCCGACCTTCCGATCGACAGCTCAGCGGTTTAACCCGCAGCGCCACCGCATCCCTCGTATACAAAACATACATGTGCACTATTTCAGTGCAGAGTAGATACGTAGAATCAAGGTTTGGTTTATTTGTTAACTTTTTTTCCCAAGATAACATAACCAGACTATGGCATTTCATCTAACATTTATAGACCACTTTCTACTCATTTTCTATACCAGTAGTGTGGGTTAACTGATAATTGTGAATTTATATTAATGTAAACCATTTTTGACTATTAAGATAAACAATGATACCTCTGAGTGAATTAGCAATGCATGCAACAATCCCTTTACAAGCAAAGAAATAATTTGTTGATACACAAATGTAAGAATATAAGAATCAAGTTGTTGAAAATGTAATGTTCACTTGCTTCTGTTTTTGTGTTTTTATGTATTACAAAACAGTTTGTTTATTTCAGAAGGAATTGATTGGTACATGGATTAATTTGCCAAGCCATGCTATTGTCAAGTTCAGAAAATAAATTGATGTAACCAAAAAATGGTTAGTGCAGGCAATATAAATCACAGCTAGCAAATAAAGAGTACATCTGAATAAAATTGGCTCTGATTTGAGAAACCAGGCAGTCATATAAATATCTGGATCTATCAATAGTTTGTGTAGTGCAGAGTGGTAGGTGGCAGTATTGCAAATGAAACTCTCCCCATGACCTGAGTTCGATCCCAGCGGAAGCTGGATTCTCAGGTAGCCAGATCAGGTTGACTCAGCCTTCCATCCTTCTGAGGTTGGTAAAATGAGCACCCAGCTTGCTGGGGAAGGTGACAACTGGGGAAGGCAATGGCAAACCACCCAGCTCTATAGTCTGCCAAGAAAATGTTGCGAAAGCAGCATCCCCCGAGGAGTCAGAAAATAACCTGGAGACCTTTCCTCCTCCTCCTCCTTTCTGTCAACAGTTTGAAAGAGTAATTAACACTAACTGTACTGTTAAGACACTTGGGGACTTTACTTATATATTTATTTATTTAATCACATATGTATAGCTGCCCATCTGACATAGTGACCCTGGGCAGCATACATAATAAAACAATCAAAATACATTAAAACAACCAATTTAAATTAAAAGATAAAAACAAAAACTAAGTAAAAAACAAAATAGCAAAATATATACAGAGTGCATTCCATTAACTGTCATATAGCCATCTAGTAGGCTTCACATTGTCATGGGATCCCCAAGCTAGTTGACAGAACTATGTTTTAAAAGCCTTTTCGAAGGCCAGTGGGGTTCAGGCTAGCCTCACCTCCGGAGGGAATGATGTTCCACCGGGTGGGGGCTACAGCAGAAAAGGCTTTCCTCTTTGGTTCTGCTTGATGAAACACTCTGGCTGACAGGAACTCGCAACATGCCTCTCCTGCCAGACCTGATGACAGGTAGAGGTGGTCCTTCATATAATTCAAACCCATGCTATGTAGGGCTTTAAAGGTTATAATCAGCACCTTGAATTGGACCTGGAAGCAAATAAGCAACCAATGCAGCCTGTGCAGCAGAAATGTAATGTATGCAGTTCTTGGAGTAGGCATAACTGCTTGTGACATTGCATTTTGCACCAGGTGAAGCTTCCTGATACTCTTCAAGGGCAGCTCCATGAAGAGTGCGTTACAGTAGTCCATTTGGGACATGACTAGGGTGTGACTGACAGTAGAGCCTCCTGGGTGCAACTGGCACACAAGATGAAGCAGTGCAAAGGCCCTCCTGGCCATGACTGACACCTGCCCTTTAAGCAGGAGTTGTGAGTCCAGAAGAACCCCTAGATTACGCACTGTTTCTGTTTGGGCAGTGCAACCCCATCCAGCGCCAAAGTTGGTAAATCCCTAGATACAGAAGGCCCCAAAACCCAAAGCCACTCAGTCTTGCCAGGGTTCAGCTGAAGCCTGTTGTTCCCCATCCAGACCCCCATAGCTTTCAGGCACCATCAGGCACCATCAACAGCATCACTTAGCTCACCAAGGGCAGAGATATACAACTGGTGACAGATGAACTCACCCAGCGATTTCATGTAGTAGTTAAATAAGATTGGAGAGAGTATCAAACTGTGCAGCACCCCACATAGTAGGAGCCAAAAGCAGGACTTCTTGCTTCAATCAACACCAACTGGAACTGGCCTCAGAAAAAGGAAGAGAACCAGCACAATATTGTGCCACCCACTCCCAACCCCCAAAGCTGGTCCAGAAAATACTATGGTCGATGGTAGCAAAAGCTGCTGAGAGGTCAAGTAGAGCAAGGATGGATGCACTGCCCCCATCCTGCTCCTGCCAGAGATCATCCAAAAGCACGACCAATGCTGTTCCATCTTATATTCAGGCCTAAATCCTGACTGAAAGGGGTCCAGATAATCTGCTTCATTCAGGATCCTCTGAAGCTGTTGTACCACCACCCTCTTTACGACCTTCCCTAAAAAATGGAGTTTGGACACTGGATGAAAATTGTCCAGTACGGCTTCTTGAGGAAGGGGTGAACCAACGCCTTTTTAAGGAGCAAATGGACAACCCCTTCCTTCAAGGATGAATTCACCACTGCCAGACCCACCCACATAGTCAGCCAGGAGGAGCATAGGTTTAAAGAGCAGGTGGCCAAACTCAGTCATAAGGACTCTTCTCACTTCATGTCCAACAGGTTCAAACTGTTCCCAGATGATAGGGCAAGACTGCACCCCAGGCATCTCCACAGGACCTGTATAAATGCCGGTGTCCAGTTGAGAGTGAATCAGACTGATTTTATCTGACAGATGACCTGCAAATTCCTCAGCATGGCCCTGAAGGTGAACCTCAGGGCTTCCCTTACCCAGGAGAGCCCAGGTCCCTCTAAATAGGGCTGCTGGTTGGCTATCTGCAGATGCAATAAGAGCAGAGAAGTATTCATGTTTCACTGCTCTTAACACCACAAGGTAGGCCTTAATAGTGGCTTTCACCCATGTTCGGTCAAGTTCTCATTGATCTACAGTGGTGCTCCAGATGTCTCTTAACCCCTTTCATCTCCCTTGGCTCTTCCATGAACCATGGAGAGTGATGGGATTCTCAGACAGGGAGAGGTCGCATTGGCACAATCCAGTACAAGGCCAGTTTGGAAGTATGTAGCCTTTTTAATACTGTCTTTTAGGAGGTCCAACTTTAATTGTATTGCCCTTGCTTGGGGCTACTGATGAGGTAGTTGCCCAGATATTGCCCTATATGTTTGTCAATGACTAAAGTATTTAGCCAAGCCCACATTTTAATCAATTCACATTTCTTGTGCAATCTGATTAAAAAGGTAGATTCTTATTTAGAATTGTTTAGTTCAGTTCAGTTCAATTTTATTACGGTCACTGACCAGTACAAGTTACAATTCTATAAAGATATACACATTAGTCTTAAAATATGAACCAACTGATTTGAAATAATTTTAAATTTGAATTTACAAGTTCCAATTAAATATTAAAATACGTTTAGATCTTTTTGCTAAGATCAAGTGTAGTATTTAGAACTGCTTACTTCTCTTATCTAGGTCTAAAATGGAGTTTTTGTTATAGTTAAATCAGTGTCTCAAAGCCAGGAGAAGTTTTAAAGGCTTTCTTGCAGCAATGCTTAAATCCTGAACTTTTTCTCTCTCTGAGGATGTAAGTACTAAGTATGAATTGGGCTTTAAATTGCTCATTTGTAAGCAAGATTGTAGGACTAATCAATCCTGCTTTTCTAATGGTGGAATAATCTTTGAGCTCTGATTGCCATAGCAATGTGCCTGCATGTTTTTTGAACACTTACTGGTTTTAGTTTTAAAATCATTATTTGCCTTCCCCTCATATTTGCTTTTTTATGCAAACTCTGAAGCCCATGTCTATATAGTTTTTACTATCAATAAGTGATAGTAAAAATATCTGTAACAGAATAGTAAAAAACTACATCTGAGATGGGTAGAAAGGATTCAGTATGCACTTTGGAGAAGATGGCTATGACTTCTTATATATGTGTTGTTTCTTTTTTAATTGTAAGAGGCCCAGAGTTATTAAGGAGTGATGAAATGCTAGTGGCTTAGTAAAGTACTTGGCAATAATGCCCTTTGGGTGATACCATTACTAACCAATGTCAGTCTGCTCTTTATCAGAAATTCTTTTTTCCCCTTCCTCTTTATTCTTAGTGAAATAGGATATACCTGCCAATATTTAAAACAGTAGCAGTAAAATTTAACTATTGATAGTAGTATGCATTTTAGGTTAATAAGTTGAAATGATGAATAGTAATACAAATTCTTCAGTTGTTTAAAGGAAGTATCTTTAAATAATATTCACCCATGTACTACTATGTAAGTAAATTGATAAAAATCAAGAAGTGCAAAATGTTCTCTTGTTGTAATTGCTGAAAAGAATCTGCAGTTCTCAATATGTGTTCGTATTTCTAGGGAGGGGAATGGAAAGAAACTTACAACAGAAGGGTGTTTGTAATTAAGGACACATGTAATAGAGAGAAATGGAAATGGAAATAATTGTTGAAAGAGGTTGTAGTTTTACCTCAGTTGTAAGACCTTGCGCTTTGCAGCAATCAGGGCAAGTTGAGACTTGCATATGTCAATTGCCTTTAAAGGTGTTACTGATGTTCAAGGAAGTCAAGTAGTGGAACAGATGCTTAAACAAAGGTTAAACAAAAATTAATGGTATAAAAACAGATTGGGAATAGAAAGCATGTATTTTTGTAAAAAAATATGACAATGTATTGGCATGGGTCAGTTGGAACTATTGATTCTTAAGCGTGCTTTCTTGATCTCTGATTCATGCTTGTACTGTTTCTAAGCTTGATGAATGAACAGTCTTTACTTGGTCTGGATGTTGGGCTATATGCTCTTTCACTTCCGTGAAATGAATATGAACTCTAGAATTTATGCTGTCTTTTAAAATAGTTACTTTTGAATAAAGATAGCTTGGATTCAGAAAGCCTGTCTCCCAATAATAATAATAATAATAAATTAAACGTGTATGCTGCCCAACTCTCAGTGACTCAAGCAGCTTACAACAATTAAAGAAATTACTATAAAATCAATAAAGATAAAAGATCACAAGTGTGATGAAGCGAGGGGTCTCACTCTCCCTTGCCGCAGGCCTGGGTGAAGAGCCAAGTCTTCACAGCTCTTCTAAACAACAGCAGAGTGGGGGCCATCCAGTTCTCAGGGGGTACCTCAGAAAAAGTAAATCAGTTGAAAATAGATGAGGGTAATGCTTGAAAGTAGATACAATGAAATGATCATACAGTACGTATTTAGACATGAAAAAGTACACTAAAGTGCTAGCCTTGCCGTTCAGAATACATAGCTAACATATTCATGGCTCATCCTCCTTAGGGATATGGTTGCATTGTTAAACTGATCCCTTTGGATTTGTCTTTACTTCGAAATGTAAAAAAAGCAGTACGATAAACAATGGCATGATGAAATGTTAGTTAACTATTGCATCTTATTTGAAGTGAGCCTTTTTGCATGTTAGGCACCTGCTTTTTAAAAATATTTGGCCTTATATTTTAGTAAGAGCAATTTCATATGAATGAATTTGAGCAGTTGAATAATTGATTAGAAAGTTATGTACCATTTACTTGTCATAATGAATTATAACTTTTTTGTGGCGGAAATTATTTGTTAAAATGAAATTTGCAAAGTTTAGCATGTTAGCATATCATTATTGATTGCTAATAAGTTTAAATAGCTTAATTGGGTTGCCAGATTCTAAACTTGAAATCATCATGCAGGCTTTTGGGATCATGAGTCAATTATCAGAAGATGTTGAGTAGCACTGTAACTCAGTGGTGGGAGTAATGTCAAATACTGATTCACAATCTAGAGGCATTAGTACATTTAGCTAACTGGTAAGAAAACAAGATGCCAGAGGAAGAAATAAATGTTGGATATAGGGAAAGAAAGATGTATTTTAAAGTGTTTCTTAAACAGTTCAAATGTTAGAGGTGTACAAAGGTCAAACTGAAAAGGACCTGAGCATCTTAAAAAAGATAAAATAGTTTTGACTGTTTCTCTCATCAGACTTTGTAAGAGGCCCAGCACTACCTCCATATCTAGGAAGACCCAATTTGCCTATCTAGAGAGCTTCCTTCACATAACCAGCTACAGACATGGCTTGATTATCAGTCACATTTTCTAGCCCCCCCTCCATTTTTTTAAACATCATGCAAGATTGTTGATACTTGGATATTCAAAAACTTGCAACTATTTTGTAGACCTTTAAGTATCTAATAAAGATATTGCCTCAGTGTGGATTTTGATAGAATGAGCAAATATGGGAAATAGGAGGAATCTTAGGTTTACAAAATAACTGAATAGGAGAATGGTACATATGTGTGATAAGAACAGAAGTTAAGTTTGAGCAAAAGAACAAAGGACTACAAAAATGTTACTGAAAAAGAAGCCAGAAGAGAAGCAGGGTGAAAAGAGAAGTAATATGAGCTAAACTGAGGAAAATCACAAGATTGCTCTTGGTAGCCTCTCCCTGTATATCAGTCCCAGGGAACTCCTTGGTTTACTGAAGAGGTTGTAGAGCTAAAATGTCAGAAGAGTTGCATGGAGTGATGCTGGCAAAGAATGAATATGACCAAAGATGGCTCTGAGCCCAAGTTCAGGACTATACTGTGGTGGCAAGGGTGACAAAGTTTCAGTACTTTTTTGGCACGGGTGACAAAGTGTCAGTACTTGTCTGCTCTGTTCTTTGTTTTGAAACGTTTTAACAATTGTAAACTGCCCAGAATTGCTAGGAGTTGGGCCGTATATACATTTAATTTATTGTTGTTGTTGTTGTTAGTAGTAGTATTATTGTAAACAACATTGTATAGTGTGAGTTGTTCCTTGCTGGTGATTTTTTGCAAAGCTCTTTAAAGACAAAATCACTCAAAAATCACTTGAAGTTGAACACTGACTGGGCAGAATCTAATGAGATTTGCTTATACCTTGTGTGGTGATCTGGAATTTGTTCTAATCTGTATATTTTCAGGTAATGGACAGAGTTCTCATGTATAATATGTATTGGCAGTTCTAGATGGGAGTTTGCCCCTCTGTATTGTATTTGACCTCTTGGTAGCATTCGGTACTATTTAATCTGGTATCCTTTTGGACTGCCTGTGAGGATTGGGAGTGAGGGCGTTGTTGTGCAGTGGGGTCTACTCCTTGCAGAGTGGATGGTGCCAGTGAATGTTGGTATGGGAAAAGAGGTTGAATCCTTGGCACTTCAGCGTGGGATCTCCCAGAGCTTGGCGCTCTCCCCATTTTAGTTGACCTCTCCCAGCGATTTTGTGGAAATTTTATCTGTTGTTTTAGGGGTAATATCAGTATCCAGCTTTATATCTCTACCCAAGATTGAGCAGGAAATACAATGGAAATCTTAAACCAGAGTTGGAGTTTGTGAGGGGCTAGATGAGACAGAACAGACTTCCGATGATTCCCAACAAGAAAGAGAACTGTTCGTTCATATGCTTTCGGATTTCAGAATTCCTCAAATTTTAACTCTGGATGGGGTGGCAGTGCCTCTAAAATACTAATTCTACATCTTGTGGGTCCTCCTAGACTCACAGCTCCTGTTGGAACAGGAGATGGAGACTGATGAAAAGGTCCTTTGCCTAGCTTTGGCTGGTATGCCATTTCTGGCCTTTCTGGTTCAAGAGGCTCTGACAACAGTAATTTGTGCTTAAGTTATCTTGCAGTTTGCTCTTGAAAGCAATTTGGAAGCTACAAAGGTCCAATGCAGCTGTTGCCTGCTGCCTAATCAACATCAGTGGAAAAGGATAATACCAATGTTGCAGAAGCTACAGTGGTTAACAATATGTTTTTGGATCCAATTCAAGATTCTGGTTATTTGTTATATAGCTCTTTACAGATCTAGTTCTTGCTACTTTCTGGACTCTCTGACTCAGGTAGAATCTGCCTGTTGACTTTGCACCAACCAAAAACGGAGGTTGAAAATCCCTTGAGATTCTCAAGGTGAGAAGTAAAGGGGGAGGGAGTCAGAAAATAGGTCCTCTCACTGGCAGGCCCCTTGCTGTGGAATATTTCTTGATTTTAATGTTTATGCTTTATGGGTTTTATTTTATTGTGAGTGCCTAAAATCCTGAGATGCGTGTAAAGTATTGTTTGAGCAAGCATGCATGCAAGCAAGCAAATAGGATAAAAGAAGAAAGTGACTGAAACTGGATATTCCAAAAAAACAAGGGTATTTCAACAGAAAAATTTACACATTAGAAGTTGGAAGAAAAAGTGCAGGTTCAAAAGATTAAGGATTTAAAATTAGTAAAAAATGTAAAGGGTTAATTGATGTGGCATAAAATGAGAAAAATAGGAATTGGTAATAATGCCATGATTATGTGCCTGAAAGGCATAGGTCAAATGAAGGCCATAGAAGAAGGTGATATAATACGAGATGTGTGTATTAACTTGCGAATATAGTCATGGGATGGTGTTCTTCTACATACATAGTCGACTTCATTCTCAGGAGTCTTCAGCCTGGGGTAACAAAGTGAGATCCTGAGTCTATGGAAATGGGATTAGGTTTCAGAGCACTGGAAACTGAGTAAAAATGACCAAAAATTCACAAAAAATAAATGGGAACACTGCAGAGCATTGCGATTGCAGGGAAATTTAGTGACTGGTGGCCACATTATTACTTTGTGCATGAATGAAACGGCAGAGTGCTTAGAACAGCATTCCCTAAAACAAGTATATGAAAAATGGACTACTGTGGATAATGAATTCAGTTCTATGTTTATCAACCATGAACCTATGAATCTGAGACTGCAGGTACTGAAGTCCTCCTATGTATGTAGTAAATATTTTTTTTGTTTTATTTTTTGTTTTCAGGGCTCAAAAATTGTTCTTTTAAATTGAAGATTTATAACGTTTGTGAAATCTGTGTAATGCATTTAAATTTGCTAAGTTTTTTTATAGGATCTTGTCAAGCCCCACATTGCTGGGCAATTTCAAGGAAGCAAGAACTACAGATTTTAGTTAGGTGTCCTTAAAAAGTTGAGTATTAAGGGTAAATTCA